>NW_025763387.1:0-1200000 GCF_020726525.1 Truncatella angustata
CTAGTTCTCGAATTTATTAACCGCTTCGGCTAAGATAAGCTCTTTATTAGCTATTACTTAGTTCTAGCCTTTTATCGTACGTATCCTTTAGTTACGGCTTCGCCGTTATTAAGGATTTATACCCTTTAAGCCCGGTAATTTAAACCTTTAAGCCTAGGTCCCCTTCGTAAAAGATCTTTATACCTTCCGTAACCTAAGCTAAGTCGATAGTTAAGTCCCTTTAGTTATATTTACTCCTTGTTACCTCCCCGTACAATGTTATTAACGTAAGTCGTTATTATTACGCTTACGTTATTACTTTTTTATTATACCTTAACTCTCGCCCGTGTATATCTTATAACGGGTGGTAAGTGTTAAAATCCCTTACAAGTAAGTGCTTTCCTTTAAAAGCGTCTTTGTTAAAGGGTTAACTTAGTTACTTATTTAATTCGGTAAGTAAATAGATTATATCATAACTAGTTTTAAGCCTTTTATAAGTATAATACATGCTTAGTCGTAACTTAACTAAGGGTATAATATTATTATATCGTATCTTTTATATACGTAAAGCGTTACTCGTCCGTTATTATATATTACTTTATAACTCGACTAAAATAAGTAGTAAATAATCCCGTTTTTTACTTATAATTCTTAAAACATAATAAAGTCGTTACTTCTTCCCTTATTTAACATTAATATTACGTTAAACTTTAATCTTATAATATTTTAATAAAAGGTTATAATTCTCATTATGTTATAAAAAGTAATGGTATTCGGCTATCTTTTACTATAATGGTTTATTAACGGAGCCGAGTTACGGACTATTCCCTTCGGGCGGCTTACTTCTTCGACCCGTTTACTAAGCGTCCGCGTTTCGATAATATTATAGTAAAGCCATCTTTACTTCTTAGCTAGCTTGTATAATCGGCTATAAGTAAAGAGTTAAACGGGGTAAGCCGTCCTTTACTTTACGATCCCTCGGTATAACTACGGACCTCGAACTAACGTAGTCGGTAAGTATACGCTCCGCCGCTCTTTTACGTTACTTAATCGCGGCTAAACAACTACGGTCCTACGTAAGGTATGGCCTTATATAGTTAATATAGCGTTTTGTTCCCTTTTCGCCCTTTTAAAGGCACCCTTTTTCCCCGTCTAAGTAAGCCGTGGTTATATAAATGTTATATCGTAATGTCTTTTTATAAAACCTTACGATATAGTCGTATTTATAATAACGGAAGTATTAACGTACCCGGAGCGTTATATCGTATAGTTCGTAGCTAAATACTAACGCTTTTTATATTAGCCCGTAATTATAAAGTTTCTTCGTTACCTTTACGTTATTTACGTAAAGGATTAAAGCTCCGTATAAGGCTTAAAGGGCTTTTAAAAGGCTCCTCTTCGCTTTAATAACGTAGTTATCCACTTCGTTAACTTCGAAGATATCCCGTAAAATCTTTGTTTTATTATAAGCTACCCGTAATAACTTTATTAAGATGCCTTTCGTTAATACCGTTACTTCCCGGCGAGTAAGTAATGCTTTTTCTCCGAAGGCGTTACTTAC
This sequence comes from Truncatella angustata, assembly GCF_020726525.1. Taxonomy (NCBI): domain Eukaryota; kingdom Fungi; phylum Ascomycota; class Sordariomycetes; order Amphisphaeriales; family Sporocadaceae; genus Truncatella; species Truncatella angustata. Next base: position 1,541 of record NW_025763387.1, read on the forward strand.
CTATTATTAGTTAGTAATGGCTGTTTAAATAATCCCGTATTTAAACATAATTACCGTATCGCCGTTATATAATTTACGGATTATTATTATATCGTTAACGTTACGAGCTTTATTTACTACTTTTAATACTTCGGTAATAGACTTATTCTTTAACTAGTCTCTTTAGATTCCTTTTATTACTACCTCTTTCTCGCGGCTTACCGGTATAATTACCGCTTACTTCCACGGGTCGACCCCGTTATATCTTAACTACGTACTCGTTACGACTTTAGCTTAAGTCGTATCCGTCGTGTTCTTCCTCTCCGTAAGGGCCACTTATACCGATTATACGGATTATAAGATCGCTTATTATAGCCCGGCTAAAGCTTTAATTATATCCTCTTTATTAACCATACGGCTCCTATCCTCGAGGGAGCGGAGCTAGTACTATCGGCCCATTAGTTCCGCTAATTCACCAGTCTTTTCGGGGGTAATTAAGCTAGTTATCATCGATTCGACAAGTTATAGTTCGCTGCCGGTAGCCTCATTCGCATTCGCTTCGCTGCTTTTTCGCTGTTTCTCCGTTACGCCCGCGCCATTCGGGGCGTGGGTGCTCTCGTTTACTTAAGGGTGGTGAAAACTCTAATCGAGTCCGCCCCGCCCTTCGTTAATTGCCATCGGCGCCGCCATCGCGTTACGCTTACGTCTCGACGTAAGTGCGCGATCGTAAATAACGGGAGTCGATAGTAAAGATTCGATTACCGTGCCCAGCGTGTTAATTAAACGCGATTTCGTAAAGTTACCGTTCTTTATGTAAAAATCGCTATTAAAGCATAATATATTAAAATAAATATTTTATATATATATAATAATATAACTATTAATAATAATTTATTATTTAATTCTTTTATTATATAAGTTTTTACAAATTAAATTCATATTATTTTACTAAATTTTTTAAAAATATTATAAAAATATTATTTATAATAATTAACATATTAATACGTTTTTCTTCTTATTTAACAGTGATTTAATTATAAAACTTATAAATAACATTAATTATATTTAATATAATATAAATAATTACTTTAATAAACTTTTTTTATTCGTTTTATATTAATATATAATTATATATCTTATAAGTATATAAAACTCGTTATATATTTTGGCTTATTTATAATTATTAATGTTTAGAATTAGTAAATTAAAAATGATTATAATTAACATTAAAACTAAGACTAAACGAGTTTTAGTCTTAATTAAATTAATTTTATTTAAGAAATTTATAATTAACTTAATATTAATGTTATTTATAATTATATTCTTAAGAAATCTTTTTCATTATTATAAAATATAAAACGTATATTTTATTTAATGTTAATTATTAAGTAATAATTCAAAATAAAATAACTAATTTAAAAGTTTAAATAATTATAATAAGTATATTAACACGGCATTTTATTAAGTGAGAAATTAGCGTTTAAACGTATATCTTACTATTAATATATAGTTAAAACTTATATAATTATCCGTTATATAGTTAATAAGAACTTTAATGTTCTTTATACTCTTTTCTTTACTTAAGCGGAACTCCTTTATAATAGTTTCGTTATTAAAGCTTTTTTACGTTTTATTTACTTTTACGGTTATTATAAATCCACTACGATTTATAATCCAAGTAATTATTAATTTAATGGATTAATAAGATTATTCTAGATTATTCTAAGGTATTTTCCTTAGTATATATAAAGAGATATCCTCGATATCTTTAAACGCTTTCTTTAAGTAAGCTTATAAATACATTTACTTATACTCTCTTTACTTTACCTCTAAGTATTACTTCGAATTAAGTGCTTCCGCCTAATTAACGTTATATAATATACATATAACCTTAAATAATAATTAAAAAGGAAAAGAGATAAAAATGCTTTTTATTATTATATTTTAAGTTTTAAGCTTTTCTCCTTTTATATAATTTTTATATTTCCTCGATAATTTTATTTTCTAATTTTTAATAAGGTTAACTATTTAATTATATTATAATTTATTATTTCCAGTTTAAAAATATTAACTTAGAAATAAAAAAGCACGTTTAATAAAGTTAAAATTTAGAATTACTAAATATTAACGACTTATAACTAATAAAAAAATATTTAATAAAGTATTATTTTAAAAAGATTAACGGATTTATTTATAAAAAAAAGTAGTTAATAATATAATATATAATAATTATATAAGTTAAATATAAATACTTTTTTAACATTTAAATATAAATTTAAATAATCTGTTAATTCTTTTCTAATCTAAATAAAATTATAATTTTAAAAGAGTTCTTTATTTAAAGTATTTAAGTTATTAGAATTATATTTAATATATAATTCGTCTTTATTTATCGTACTTTATAATAAAGATAATTCATTTTTAGTTTAATAAACTTAGTTTTAATAAATATAAATAAATATAAATAAATATAAATAAATATAAATAAATATAAATAAATAAATGTTACGCTTATTAAAATGTTAAAACTACTTATAATATAATTAATTTACTTATTAAATTAAATAAATACTTTAATTAACTAATTAATAAAGCTTTTATAAAGCGCTTTAAAAAAGAAGTATTTATTTATAAAGAATTTTAATACTTATTATTTATTATAATATATATATAACCGAGAGTTAAAATATAATAAAGAAATAATAATATAAATATATTAATAATAACTTATATTAATAATTCTTCGTAAAAAATAACAAAGAATATATATAATTAAAGAGCATTTAATTATTAACTTAACTTAAGTTAAAAAAGTATATATATCTTTTATAAAAGGGATTTAAGTTTAAAAATATTAAATTATAAAGCTTAAAAAGTATAAATATTTAATAATAATAAAGTTATAATTAAAAGGCTACGCTTAATAAAAGAATAAATTTAAATAATAATTAATAAAAAGCTTATTTAATTAAAACGGCGGGTAAATTCGAGAATTAATTAAGTAGTAAACTAATTAATTAATAAGTTATAAAAAATAATAAACTTAATAATATTAAAACAAATAATAAATTTTAATTATAAAGTCTTATAATAATATTTATAAGATTATTCTTAAATTTATATATTAATTTATATAATTTTCTTATAATGTCGTTTTAAATTAAAGGCTAATTAAACATTAAATAAAAGGTAATTATAATTAATATTATATTACTTTATCGAAATAACTTAATAAAAGGCCTTATAAAAATTATTATTAATAAAATATTAAAAGTTATAATAAGCTATTTTATAAGATTTTAATAAATATATTTAATAGGCCTTATTTTAATTACTTTAGTCGGCTTTTATATTATTAAATATTATTAATTTATAAATTAAATTAAATAATAATAATATTTAAATAAAGTAAAATAGTAATTTAAAAAATATTATTAATTAATAATAATTAATAATATTATTTAATATAATAAAAATGATTATAAAAAAAGTTATAACTTATAAAATTATAAAAGCGGTTAAAAAAGGGAATATTTCGTTTAATAATTAAATAAGTTATTATAAAAGTTAATTTATAAAACTAATTATATATATTATTAAAAATATAATATATATAATATAATATTATCGCGAAATAATATAATTATTATAATTATATATTAAAAAGGCTTTTAATATAGTTAATTATAATAAATTAATCGCGATTTTAAGTTAAAAAGGATTTTTAAAATAAATTAAAAAATAAATCGCGAGTTATATAAAAGAAAAGACAACTAAATTATACTTAAAAAACGCTTATATATAATAAAGAAAAAAACGGATTCTTCGTTATTAAAGGTTTTTTACTTTTATTTATATTATTTACATTTTATATTTTTATATTATATTAAAATTTAATAATAAATCACTTATTACTTATTATAATAAGGTTTATTAATAATATTAAATTACTTAACATTAATTATAATACGAAAATAACTTATAAACTTTTAAAAGTAATGTAAATAACTTATAAAAGCTAAACGATTATATATAAATTAAACTTCGCGCCCGAAAAGTACGACTTAATATATTTTATAAAGTTAAAACTTTATTAATGTTAAAAATTAACCTTAAAGATATAATTATAATATTAATTATATTAATATAATTCTTTAATATATAATTTAATAAAAAGTTAAATTAATACGTTTATATAAAAAAGGTAAAATTAAAGTTTATTATTTAAAAGCTACCCTTTATAAAGCTTATATAAATAACGTAAAGAACAAATTTCGTAAAAATAAAGCTTTTATACATTATAATAATATAAATAACGTTTATATATAAAGCGGTAACGTAATATATTATTAATAAAGGACTTATAAACTTAGTTTAAAACATTAATAAGCTTTTAAAATAAGTATTTACGAGCGATATATAACGCGTATAAAGTTATATAACGCGGTTATTAAAAGCCGAAATAATAATCTTATTACTCGACATTTATTTTAACGCTCGGGCGATTAAATTCGAGATATATATATATATATAAAGAAAATTAATATGTTATTATATATTATTTATAAAGAATAATGTAAATATTATAAAAAGAAAAGCTTATTAAATAAAGGAAATTATTATTACTTTACTTACACTTTATAATATACTTTATAAAGAAATATAAACAAGCGTTAAAATAAGCTAACCGTTTAAATTTAAGATAACCCTTTTTTAAACATTATAAATAATATATAAAAGGTATTAACGCCTTATAAAATAATTATTAATATAAAATATTAACTAACGAGGCGCTTATAATTAACCTTAACTAATACGAGAAATTAAAAAGGAAAAAAGTTATAATAACCTTTTTAAATATAAATTAAACGGATTAAACTTATAACGTTTTTATTTAAAATCGGCGCGTTTAAAGTTTATACGCCTTTATATTATTATTATAATAAAGCCTTTAAAATAATTAAATATATATTCCTTTATTATAAACTATATAAAAAGGCTTAAACACGCTTTAAAAACGTTATAATATTAATTAAGATAAATATACGTTACGACTTTACTAAAGTTATACTAGTTTTTTTTTTTTAAAAACAGCGAAGATTTTAATTAAATAACTTTTATAAGTAAAGAAAATATCTTTCGCGAGAAATAACTAGTCTTTTTAAAAGTAATTACGTTAATTAAATAAGAACTAACGTTATATTTTAAATATTATAATATAAACGTTATTAAAGCGTAAAGTATATAAAGTATACGGGTTTCGTTTAACCTTTAAAGTAAACACTTAGAAAATTAAATAAAAGTAATTAATTCTTTTAAACGTAAATTACTTATTATTTAATATTTATAAAATTAAATTTTAATTATATAAAAGTGTTTATTTACGTACTTAAGCTTTATATAACAAGCTTAGCTTAGCTTTAGCCTTAGTTATACACGTTACAAAGTATAGCTATTAATTATGTTAATGTAACTAACGTGTTGTCTGGGGAAGGTGTTATATAGAGCATGCCTAATTGCCTCTGTGGCATGAGCATATCCGATGCTATCGCTGGCTAAATGCCAGCGCCATGTGTTAGTCGAGCCCAATGATGGCTCGCACCGCACCTATGCACCGAGGGCCCTGTGGTTTCTAACAGGGCATTTCCAGGTCGACATCCACGAACCACGTTAGGACGCTCTGTCTAATGAACCTGAGTATCAAACGGAATGACCTAGAGATACCCCTGCAAATAATATCCCACTACATGAAGCAACGAACTGTGATAGTCAACGCGCATCTGAGGAAAACACCACGCAGGATGAGGAGGCTGTTGTCGCAAGAGCTGTCGAGCGGACCAGGATCTACGACATCACATTGAGACAATGGGCACCTTCAACTTGAATAACGAGAGCGGTGATATCATGCCTGTCAGCCGTCTGAAGAAGCCACTAGAGGTTAGCGACAGCATTGGGCAACACAGTCTTGTGAAAATGATCAAGGCATTGTAGTGCCTGAGCACTGAATCGTCAATGTTTCCGCAAATTACGCAAAGCGACTCCTAGGTCCCGTCTGCCCACGGCCTGCCTCATGTCAAGCAGACAGTAATCTTTTTGAATATGGGTACTGATGTATCTCAGTAGACAGGGACTCTCTATAGACCTATCGCCTCGGGTTTCAAATTTTGCCTGAAGATACACAAAGAACAAGACCCATGAAGATAAATTCCTTGGTTGTAGTTTGAATGATTTGGATATGAGCATTACCAATGTGCTGACTTCGAACACTTGGATATTAATTGTATCAACACGTAAGTAGATGGGACGCATAAATCACGACGTTGATGCCACTACCAACTAGTCTTAGGTTGGACTTGTACAGAGCCGAAACTGGCCACTACTCATCGTCCACGAATTTACTTGCCAACTGACCAAATATCGGTATTTCGTATCTACACTGCTGATTAGTGGCCACGTAGGTGACGCGATGAAAGATGAGCCCACCTATCAAGAGTATCCGCATCTCGATATGCTTTAAGTGCCATGAATGCTATAAGTGCCAGGTCCCCGAGGAAGATGACCCAGCTGAAGAAGGTCGACCATGAAAAGATGAGGTGAAGGATGAAAATGGCCGTGAAAAGTAGACTCGATTGCCAAGCATGGAACCTTGAATATCGCTGTTAGCCTTGGCCGGCTGAAACCCGCTGAAAGAACTATAAACCGATGGTGCAGAGCGCGCTTGCGCTGAGAGTACGGGGTGTGGTTCTTGACACACCCAGTCCATTCGTAATGCAAGCGGCGTGACCCTCCTATGAAGACGGCGCGGATCCAAATACGAGGGGAGGCACAAGTGTTTTGACAATCCAGTATCATCATCCGAAACGTGTTGATTCGTTTGGCTGATACGAGAGGTACAAACTCACCTGACGTAGTCACTCTTTCTTTCCAATATCAGCAGTATGACTGCACCAAGTGGCGGGAGGGCCAAATAGCTGACAGCAGCCTCATAGTCCAGCCTGACTCCCAAGCTCGTATCAAAGGCATCGACTCCAAAGCCGGCTTCGTTTCCGTAACCTGCTGCTCCGGCGCCGACTTGCGAATAGCCACCGGGCAAAGTAGGGGCCCACTGCCTCTGGGGTTGTGGGTGTTGTAAGGGCGGGGGGGATTTGAGGCCGGATCGCTGACGGTCGTATGATACACGGGGGCTAGGAGACTGCGCTGGCGAGAAGGGCCGCGAGTGCTCTGGTGGTGAGGACTGATAAGGTGCGAAGTCCATGGTGGGCTTGCTGCCAAGTTAGCCTTTGGCAGGTTGCAGGTCAGCAGCTTGTCTGCGCAGTGCAGGGCTTGTCGCAGGTTGTAGCCGATGAGGGAGAGACTGTCCGGGCGAAAAAGTGCGGTCAAGAAGCTGTTGAAGCTACTACTAATAATACAGGTGCCTCGTCCGTAGAGGCACAAAACAGACCAGGTAGAGACGTGGATTGCAGAGAAGGTAACTGCAGCATGCGACACGACAGTTCCTTGCGTGGATCACCCAAACCCGACCGACCATGCAGGGTCCTATTTTAGTGGGCAGGGAAGGTTACGGATCCGTCCTGTGCTGCTGTACCACTGTACGGGTCCGTCCGTAGACCCCCCGTGCATGATCATTTGTTGACTTGAACATGCTACCGTGACAGACATGGAAACTTGGTATAGAACCAGACCGAGTTGCCAAACATCAAGCAACGAGAGTTCACCAAGGAAACTCTAACCTGCCTTTTAGTTGTGCTTCAGTCATGCCAGAATATAATGTAACCGTTGCATTAGTCTAGCTCCGAGTTCCCGCTCCTAGGTACTGTTGGGTCTCTCTCTCAGCTCACATACCCTCATATTCCAAGTCGAATCCCGCAAAACAGTGTTTACATACTCTGCGTTTATGGAATACAAGTCCACGATGAAAATGTGGTATTTATACAGCTAGTTGTTTACAAGGAGCTTAATTTACACCATCGTACATACATGGCACTCTCAGCTCCCTTCCGCCTTGGCCTCACCATCTGCTGCCTTGTTGGGGTTCTGTTCCTCATCCAATTGAGTTCTGCGGCTCTCGAGCGCAAGCCACAATCCCTTGCTGTGGCCCTCCAACGCCGTGGTAAGACCCAAACCAGCACTCTGGAGCATAGACACCAGCTGGCTCCTCAGGCCATCCAGGCCACCCTCTATACCACCTACCCACTTGACACCGTCTTGATCGAATGCCTTGCCCTCGACACGCCCACCGATGAGAATCAGCTTCTGGAGGCCGGACTGGGTGATCGGGTCATGATAGCCGGGGTTCTTCTTCCTCGTGGGCGCAGGGAAGCTCGGCGCGCTGGGTGCGAGGATCCTGAGCGCCGCAGCCAGATGCGCCGGACTGACAGTTGGAATGGTGAGTGCGGCAACGGGGCCGATCAGCAGAGGGCTGATCTGAGCATATGTGCGGCTGGGGTCCTCCAAGTTGGCCTTCTTGATAGCTTCGTAGGCACTGCTCGAAAGATCATGTGTGTATGCGTTCGATTTGCCGGCGGCAGCTTCTGCATCGAAGAACTCGGTAACCTTGAAGGCAACGTCGAAGATGCGTGTGCGCAGAACGCTTAGCTCGATCGAGTCAACCGGATTGACAGGCAGAGTTCCATCAGGGCCAACGACGGGTGGAGGCACCTCAGCCAGAGCTTTCCGCAACTCTCGACGAACAGCGGACCATTCCACTGCTGTGAGGTTGTTGTGCTGGAAGAAGAGAATCAGGGGGGTCGATCGCAGTAAGGCTGTATAGGATCGAAGCAGTTGCGACTTGCGGGTCTCGGGGCGTCGTGCTGACGGAGGTTTCGTAGGCGGGATGTAGTCCTCGGGTAGTTGTAGGCGTCCCAAAGGTATGGGCGAGACTGCGGCGGCGTAACTTCTCGAAGGGACGCTGGTGTGTTGAGTACACGGAAGCGCGGCAGCGGCTGCTCTCGAGAGGGTTGACGAGGATTGTGGACGTATCGCCCTGCTCACGGCTCGCGCGGAGGAGCAATTGAGCCGTGCAGGCATTTTCATGAGTCTGCCGGTGTAGTGTGGAAGAAATACACCCGGATTCTCCTTCAAATCTGATTCCGAAGCAGTCTCAAAAGTCGATAGATCGCGAAGGCCTCAAAGCTCCGGATTTTTTGGATCCAGGCCCCGTGCTTTCATAGCGTCGTTTATGCATCTATTGCATAACTGGCCGCATACACTAGATAGCACCAGATACTGCCCCGTTTGTGCGCTAGCGCTGATGCTAACAAAGCCGACGCGTGACCTGCCTGTGACCTTCGACTTTCGACCTGTGACCTGCAAGGGCGATCAACATCAGGCAAATCGGACCTGATCTCATAGGGCTGCAATCGCCCAGGCAAATCAAATCGAGGGGTTCTTTTGAGAGCTCCAGCTGCAGCCAAATATTTTTATGTTGATTACCGTAGTAATATGCAAGTGAGACCATCTTCAACATCTGCCATTATTGCGACTGCCAAACCACACCTCTGCATTTTGATTTTACAGGTCTTGCTGCGACTCCCAGACAGCCGCCATCATTCTGATACCCAAAAAAATTTGGCCCTTCTGACTCATGCCGACCTCTGCCTATCACTAGGTTAGTCTAGTCCAGACTATTTTCAGTGCAACACAACTGACCAGCGTTCTATAAAGCACCGCCAACATATTGAGAGCACACAGAAGTCCCAGCTTCAGACCATCTCTTCATTCACGGCGAGCGGGGTACTCTGTCTTTTCGTATGTTTGCTTGCCGCCGACAACTGCAAGGCAAGTTTCAACGTCAAATTATCTGGGAAGCAGTAAACAAGACTGCAACTTCCAACTCAGTTCTGTCTCATCGCCACTACGACAGAACACCCAATTTGCCCACCTTGGCTGGCCTCATCCAAGGTCGTCATTACTCCTGCTTCGCCAGAGTTAATCAAATCACCTCCACTCAATCTCAATCCCAATCCCCAGCCAACATCACACAAAACCGCACCATGGCCGCCGAGACCAAGGCTCCGTTCGCGGAACAGGATCCTCAAGAGATCCAAACCCTCGTTGCTGGACTCAACGGCTCCATCAACAAAGGCAACAAGGGCTTCCGGGCCAAGAAAACCACTTTCAAAGTCCACGACTCACCCGATGGCATCACAGTAGACTCTTGGAGATTCCAGGATTGGGATTACAAGAAACCCAATCTGCCTACATATGCCCGCGGCTTGTTCACCACAAAGAACCGTCGAGGTCAGCATGAGATTGCCATCAGAGGCTACGACAAGTTCTTCAATGTCAACGAGACAAATGACACCAAGTGGCCAAACATCAGCTCCAGAACAAAGGGTCCTTACGAGCTTACACTCAAGGAGAATGGGTGCATCATCTTCATCGGAGGCCTAGAGGATGATACCTTGCTCGTCTGCAGCAAGCATTCCACCGGGCCACGAAGTGATGTCGAGTTGAGCCACTCCATGGCTGGCGAGAAGTGGGTTAACAGACAACTGCAGGCCATTGGAAAAACCAGAGCAGATCTCGCACGCGAGCTGCGGACCAGGAATGTCACGGCCGTCGCAGAGCTCTGCGATGATGATTTTGAGGAGCACATTCTTGCTTACGGTCCGGAGAAGGCCGGTCTCTACCTCCATGGTATCAATATCAACATGCCAGAGTTTATGACTTACCCTAGCGATCACGTCCAAAAGTTTGCTGATGACTGGGGATTCAGGAAGGTGGGCTTACAGGTCTTCGATGACATGGACACTGTCCGCACTTTTCTTGAAGGCGTCGCAGAGACAGGCGCTCATGAGGGCCGTGATGTTGAGGGCTTCGTCATTCGATGCCAAATGTCTTATGACCCTCAGCGAACGCCATACAACGACTGGTTTTGGAAGTACAAGTTCGACGAGCCTTATTTGATGTATCGTCAATGGCGTGAGTGTACCAAAGCCTTAATTGCAGGCAGACCACCCAAGTACAAGAAGCACATCAAGATCACTGAGGAATACCTCCTATATGCTCGCAAGCGCCTCGCTCAGGATCATCAACTCGGGAAGCTCTACAACCAGAACCATGGAATCATCAAGTTGCGGGACGATTTCCTTGCCTACAAAAACATGAAAGGCTCTGACGCAGCAAATGTTGAAAATGACGGTCTCGACGATGGTGCTTTGGTGACTGACAGCGTTGTCATCGTCCCAATCGCCACTATTGGTTGCGGCAAGACCACCGTCGCAGTGGCACTGACGCATCTGTTCGGCTGGGCCCATGTGCAAAATGATAATATCACTGGCAAGGGCCGTCAGGCACAAATGGTCAAGCAAGTCATGCAGCTTCTCGCCGATGGCAACCCAGTCGTCGTCTCTGATCGCAATAACTCCGAACGTCGTGAAAGAGAGCAGATCATCAAGGACGTAAAGCTTCAGCATGCACAAGCACGTCTTGTTGCAATGAATTTTGCACATGGCGATATCGAAGAGGTCAGACGAGTGACACGTGATCGGGTTCTTGCTCGAGGTGATAACCACCAGACAATTCAAGCTGCTTCCGATGAGTCCAAGGTCACCAGCATCATGGAAAACTTCCTCCATCGTTTTCAGCCTTGTGATCCTGAAAAATCTCCCGACGACGGATTCGACTTGATAGTTGACCTCGACCCTGCTAAAACTAGTCGCGAGAATGTAGAGATCATGGTGAATGAGCTTCACCGCAAATACCCTCGCCTGGTTCCCGACATCCCGAGTGAAGAGGACATGGATGAGGCGGTGAAAGCCGCTATCGAGCACTATAAGCCCGACCTCCGACATACCATTCCCGACCGGGGCGGCAAGAATAAACAGAATGGTGGCCAACCTCAGCAGCAGCAGTCAAGGGCACAAAAGAAGAAGCCTCTGGAGTATATGTCTATTTCCGTGCCTGCAAAGGATGTGATTGATATCCTAGAAACCACTTTCAAGAACACCGATGCCGAAACATCCAGATTTTACAAGCAGCTTCAGCAGACCCGCCGCATCCAACCACAGTTTCACATAACCTTGATGCATCGTGCTGTCTCCAAGGATTATCCTGAGCGATGGGCTGAGTATTGCAAGCTTGAGGAGGAGAGTATAGCTCAGGGTGGCCGCATTGCCGAATGTGACGTTGAGCTTGAGAGGGTAAGCTCATTTGATTCTCATTTGTTATCTTGCGTTGTTCGTTCTCTCCACACGTGATTTTCAGTTTGCTAATTATTGTTAGGTTATTTTCGACGACAGAATCATGACTATTGTGGCTAGGATATCCGATCCGCAATGGGCGAGCGTCAATCAAGTAGCACATGTCACCATTGGCACTCGTGATCAAAGCGTTAAGCCCAAGGAGAGCAATGACGTGATAGCTCGATGGCTTCAGGAGGGCGCATCGAACGGAATCGGCGAGCGGGCCTTCGAGCCCAAGCCAGTCCTTAGAGGGGTGGTTCGTGGTGTACTGGCACGATAGGAAGCTTGCGAAAAGACTAACCATATCGACGGGAATAGGAGTAATAAGAGCTTCACTAACGATGAGGATCACACGACCCGCCAAGGAAGATTCTGAGCGGGCCGGCGCGCACGCTGAAGAAGGGGCGGCGGAATGGATGTAGGAGGTGCAAGGATCCCTGCCTACAAACTCGACCAGATGAAGACTACAAATAAACATTTGAGAAAAGTCTTCTTAGGGAACTAGCAAAACCTTGTAGCCAGAACATGGCAACATTGATTGTACTTGATTCAAGAGAAGCCATTGTGGCGCAAGCCCAGATAAGGGCAATGCCTTCGATCAAAATAAGGTCAGCCCGAGAACCCGTCAGCATATATTAGGTGTCAGAACCCATACAGATATTCAATGGGGGTTTGCAATATCGTTGTTCCTGGAACCATATGTTGGACGCTTCGATATGTTACAGGCTGCATGGGATATATTGAACAAACAGGTTAATCAGCTATCTATCTCCTGGTTGTCAAAGTGTATGTGCGTTTGCTGCCTCTTGGCGCATCAGAATTGTACTCTTGGGTATTTCCCACATAGTTCTATCCCAGCAGAGTAGGCAATTGGGGTGGCTTGGTGCCATATGTGCATTGTCGATACAATGCGCTGCCGAGTATAATTTCTTGGTTCAAAATCGACGACCCAAGAAAGTTTCGCCAAATATTGCCACTGCTGTACTTCTGATCCTCGGCATTATATAATATATGATATGTGGGAGACCTGCTCCCAATATGACTAATTTGAAAAGGTGCGCATGGTAATGAAGAGAAAGACAACACGATTCAAGCTCGTCTTGCTGACAACGTTCTCGCGCATGCACAACCCATGATTAGCTCGCTTGAGGCGTACGCTGCGCCAATCGGCATCAGCGGCAGCTATGAGAACCTGGTCACTCTTTTGATGCCGAGCTGCAATCTAGCAGAGTCATTTTCTAGACTCTAATGATGCCACATCCGCGTGAGATAATACCCTGTACTTGCCCAAGCTCCGACGGGGTGCTTTTGTTGAGTTGAATGCAAGCTGCCGTCCCCAGATTGTATCTCCCAATGAAGTGAGTGGTTGCCTACGTTGTTTTGCGCAGTTCTCTTCAATTGGTAGACGTTGGAATCGTGAGTTCAACAAAGGACAGCCAAACTATCCACAGACCTGCTTGAAGTTGTCTCGGAAGACTGAGTTGCAAGATGCCAAATAATCTAGGGCAAATACGGACAACTCGCTAACATCAAGGGGTGAAGTAGCTCGTCGTATTATCCGAAGACTTCATCGTCTTGCATATCCAGCAGGAGGAGCCCGACACCTGACAACTCTCACGGCGACCCTGGCAGGAAAGCAATCATTAATTGGATAGAACAGCCAGTATACAGATCTTCCGCTTCCGACCCGTTACGACACAAGAACAAAGCCCAATCCGCAGTCGCCGACTACCACTCTGTGTTCGGGATCTCGAAAAGCTACAGGTAGCTATCATGTATAAAAATACGTCACAACGAATGACATCGCCGCACACGCCAGAGCCGGATTGCTTCCACAGTTTCGAGGGGCAACGTCAGCTTCTACTCAACGACATGGAAGATTACCCATCCGAATATTTGATGCACCTTGCTTGTCCCTTTCCTAGACACGAACCGGAGAAGCATCAGTTCTTCAGAGGAAGCTGTACGGAAGGATGGGGGTTCGAGAGCTTGAGGCTATTGATGTAAGCCTTTACTGCAATCTCTCGACAGCATGTGTCTTAACCGACTTTGCGTTGTCTGGCCCCTTTGATATGTTCTAACTCGGGGTGCTCCAGGGAACATCTCCGGCACGATCATAGCCTCGACTTCGGATGCCCGGTGTGTAAAGAGCGGTTTCGAGACAAAAGACACGCGAAGACTCATAAAGATAGTTCCTGTGAGGCTAAGAACCTCGCCGCCAACAAGCCTGTGTGGATGAGCCAAGCCCAAAACAGAGAGTTCGTCAAGCTAAACTTCAACAAGAGTAAGGTTTCGGTAGAGACTGCCTGGGATATGATCTGCGTGGCTTTATGGGGGCGGAACCACAAGGCCGAAATCCCTGGGATGTGTGAGTGTTGGCTCAAGCCTTTTCACAACGATGTGACCAAGACAATACTGATTTCATCTAGACCACGTGCCGGGCTTCTTTCAATCTCGTCTGATCTACTGCTCGAATGCGCGTGATCCTCACCTGGACCGTCAATTCAGGCAGGTCCAGCGCCTCACTGGTGCAGATATATCCTTACCTGAGACTTTGATGGATGCTTCGTTTTCGGGCGGGTCTATCTACTCCAATAAGCCTCTCACTGCTCTTGCTTCTAGCAAACCTTCAACATTAGACTCTGGCATCGGGATGGGGGAAGATGCGGACGAACGAAAGAATACCACCCAAGGTGGCACCTCAGCGGAAACAGCGTATCCGCCAAGTCCTGGTTTGTATTTACCACGGATGAATGGTTCGCCGCCCCTCGATGACACGGGCTTTCACAGCCTTGGCTATAGCAATCAAGCCGTGCTATCTTTACCATACGATAAGGACTTGTGGCTATGATGGAGGTAACGAGATCGCGTTACTACCTCAACGTATCAGACCTTAAGGACTCACGTGTACTCCACAGGCTGATCAACCATGTCCGCATAAGATTGAACTTGAAGCGAGGTTGGGGTGTATATTGCAGTAGCCCAGATCGGCAGCAGGCAGCCGCTCGGAGAATCGAAGACTAAGGTTGTTTATACTAACATGAAAAGATGGAAACTTGCATCGAGTATCGACCCATATTTCTCTGATATATATCCGTTGGCGTAACCGTCCTCGCTTTTTCCATGCCATGCAAATCGCAAGATGTTTCTATACCTCAGCACCAGACAAAAGTACAGACTATAAAGCTTTCCAAAATAAATCAACAAGATCAGGCTGTGGTGAAGCTATTTGTCACGTCTACAAAATTTTCCCACTGCTTCCAAGCCTCGCCACTCTTGATGGCCCAGCGAGCTCGTCTGACGCCCTCTTTCCAGCGACCGTTTCCGGGGCCGCGTTCCGTGATGACATTGCCATCATCACCAGAGCCCATGTCGCTCGTTTCCGCCTCACAAATACCGCTAGTAACAAAGAGGGCAGCTGTATTAATGAGGACAAACTCCAAGATGGGATCGTCATCAGGCATTTCATTGGCCAGGATCTTCCTCAGAATTTCTGCGTTTTGGTGGGGTTCTTTCCCAGGCGAAACTGTACTCAGTGGATGTCTTGAAAGACCGAAATCCTCTGGGGAAAGTGTAAAGTGCTCAATCTCGACAATCCCATCTGCACGCTCCACCAACTGCCAGCATAGGGACTCTCCGGCGCACGAGACCTCATCCAGCTGTTCTACACCGCACACAATGAGGCCCTTCTTGCAGCCCGAGATGCGAAGTGCCTCGGAAAATACAGGACCCATATCGTCACGTGCGACGCCTAACATGCGAACCTCAATGGCATCGTGGAGAGGGTTGGCCAGGGGCCCAAGCAGATTGAAGATCGTTCGCCAGCCAAGTTCCTTGCGGATAGGAGCCACGTGCTTCATTCCTGGGTGGAATACAGGTGCGAAGAGGAAGGCATAGTTAGTCCTCTCGTAGACTTGGGCAATAGTTTGTGGCGTTATCCGAGCCAGCGGAGCGGACCGTGGGGTCATACACATGAGTAAGTCAGCTGATCCTGACTTGGAGGTTGAGGCACGGTTGCCGTGCTTGCCCATTTGCAAAAGCGTAGAAGCCAGGATGGACGAAGTGGTTGAGATATTGAAGGTGTTATGCGAGTCACCACCGGTGCCTACAATGTCACACTGCATGTCCGTCAGCTCTCGAGCATGCTACAGCGAAAGGGGGGGGGGCTTACGAGACCGCCATAGTAGCGGCCTTCTTTCCTTCCCTTTCTCTCGATAACCTCGTTGAGAGTTTTAAAATCAATAGGCGCCGATGCGTTGCGCATAGCAGCTGAAGCCTCAGCCAAGACATCTGCTCTACGGTCCCACCCAGTAAAATGCAAGGCTGTGAGTAGTGAACCCGACTGCACTGGGCTGAGATTGTTGGTGAAAATCAAGGCAATGGCATCGGCGATCTCCCTTGCCGTAACTTTTGCCGCTGATGGATCTGGCCAGAGCCTCTGTAGCAATGGACGGATATCGACCATGACCGGCTGGTCCTGGACCAAAACGCCTGCAGGTTGTGGCAATGTCCCAGCCATATCGACGCTGTGACGCTGTCTACGTGGACTGGCACTTGGAACGATTGCTCTACGTGGTTTGAGGTTGCCCAGTTGAGTTTATGAATCCATGCAATTATTTGCGAATGCTTGTGCAGATGAGTCACCAAGGAGGTGAGCCTATAAGGAAGGGAAAAAAGAAGGAGAAGAAGAAGAAGAACAAGAAGAAATGCCCCCAAAAAAGGGTAGATATGAGAGATGCAATGATGGACAGAGGGCTTTGGATCTTATACGGGGGTTTGGGGCGATTGGATCCCGTTGTACCTATGCGGCGGCACTTGTGTTATGGGAAGGTGTTTGGTGGGCTGGGAGCGAGTGAGAAGTAGTAAGCTCCAGATTACTATGCTCTGAATTCAATTCAGTTCAGGTCCGCCAGGTATAATAAGCTGCACCCAAAGCCACCAGGTGGCCAGGCCGCAGGAGCGCGGCTGTCTGGTGGGATGGGAGTCATAGCCCACTAAGATCGCGGGGGACTCCAAGGTTGGTTAGTGCATTGGGGCGGTAAAAGCTGGCA
The DNA here is from genome assembly GCF_020726525.1 of Truncatella angustata. Taxonomy (NCBI): domain Eukaryota; kingdom Fungi; phylum Ascomycota; class Sordariomycetes; order Amphisphaeriales; family Sporocadaceae; genus Truncatella; species Truncatella angustata. The sequence goes on from NW_025763387.1 coordinate 18,756, forward strand.
TTTCAGGGTCTGATCCGTACGGATTACAGTACATGATAAACTCAGGGCTGCGGAATTCTAGCCGCTCGGCGGGGTCGGCGAGGCGAGTGTATCGTCGTCGGCGGGGCAATCTTTTTGGCAATTTCTACAGTACGGATCCAGTGGCATAACTGCGTCATTCGGTCAAGATTGCGTACGATAAATAATACCTTAGACTAGTATTTTACGTACTCTGCGCGTCCCGGATCAACCAACATCTTCGTCCATCATCTTGTGACGTACTCAACGCAGAATTCTCCAAGCATGGCAAGCAACCCCCATCTCCTTGCAGCCGACAACCCGCTGGCTTTGATGACTCTGCTTCGCGAAAACCCCTCCATAGCATCTGCCCAGGACGAGCACGGCTATTCCCTTGTCCATGCCGCCGCCAGCTACAACCATCTCGAACTTCTTCGAGCCCTGATTCGCGAATTCAAAGTCGATGTCAACCTGCGCGACGAGGACCAAGAAACGGCACTGTTTGTTGTCGAGACACATGCGGCTGCCAAGGTCCTTGTCGAGGAGCTACACGTCGACCTCCTGGCGCGGAACGAGGAGGGCCAAACCGCAAGCGACAAGATTGCCGACGAGGCAGACTTCCCTGAGGTCGCTCAGTACCTAAAGGCAGTTGAAGTTACCCGCCATGGCAGGCTACCGAATGGGTCTAGTGTGCACGGGGAATCAGAGGCAGTGCCACCGCTGCCAGAGGGTTTGAGTGTGTCCGTCGGCATTATGGCACCACCGGAAGACAATGAACCTGAGGTCGATACCGAATTCAGAAGACGCATCGAGCAGTTGGCTGAGCGGGACGATTTTCATACGGAAGCTGGCCAAGCCGAGTTGCGGCAACTCGTCCAAGATGCTATCGGTGATCAAAACTTGGATGATCGTCAGGTCCGGCAGAGACAGGCCTGAAGCCTTCAATCAGCTGAGAACACCCCGATCTCATTCATGTCCGTGGATGTCCCATAGAAGGTATTCTCCTGGCATATCCGGTGGCCTCAGTAAGGTGCATTCCGTGCTCTCTCCTCTGACCCCCTTTCTGAAGGATGTGACGCTCAATGAAAACCATGAACGCGAAGATATAGAAAGAATGATCCCCGCCAAGGCCTGTCTCGTCCAGCCCGGCGCTATAAACCCCTGCCAGCTAACCTTGCATAACGTGGCTTGCTCCAGAGTCCCCATCCCCCCCCCCATCGAGTATCGCGACAAGAAGGGATCAATGCTGTCTCCAGTGTAGACCCGTGGGCTTTGTAGCCTCAAGAGCGAGAGCCATTCGTAAACCTCTGTCGCAAACTCGTCCAGGGCTGGCTGACCTTGCTCTGCGAGGGCTTCTGCTGGCATATTCAGAGATGGAGTATTTGCCCTCAACTCCTCCACGAGGAAAGGTGCCGAGGTGTACTTGACAGGGGAAAATCTGAGCAGAGGATCGGGATCAGGGGCTGTGACCGCGTCAGAGATGAACCGTCACGAAACGGACGCAACCTACTACTAGATTGACGATGAAATAGCCACGTGATAGGTTTGTCAAAAACTCTGTCACATGCTCTTAACAACTGGTCGTATCCCTTCTTTCCTGGAAAGTTTGCCTTATTTCGTAAATCATATTCGACAACTGCGTGACTGTCAGTGACCTTGATACCCATGGTTCGTCTTTGGTCGGGAACCCACTCCACCTCGGTTGAAGACCCCGTTTCCCCCTAACCCCATGAGGTTTCCCATTCTGGAGGCCACCTCTTTCGTATGACTCCTTTTCGAGGAACATGGTAAGCGTGCCTGTTTCTGTTGTCAAATAAATGCCCTGGTACTGTTGTGTAGGACGACCTACCATCTTTCAAAGCGAACACATTGTCTTGAGCCGTGCTGCCCTCTGAAAGCATTATGATATTTCCCACTTTAATGTACTGTGTGAAGAATTCTCCATCCAGGATATCACCAAGCTTCATGATCACACGGTGGTATGTGGGTGAATATGCTTCCTGCGCAAGTTTCATCCTGAATTTCTCTGCTGCCTCTTGGGGAAGAATGAGATCAACCTATTGTAGCATCAGCATCGCCATTTCTGACGAGAAAACTGGAATGATTTACTTTGTGGATGAAGTCCTGTTCAAGTAGTGTGCTCCATGGCTTTCCCTTGGCCGGCAACTGTTCTGGATCCGGGTGCGCCATTGTGCCGTGCGTAAAGAAGCATTTCGACGACTGATAAACGCTGGGCGTTGGAAAGGACATCATCTTGGATTGTAGGTCAGCCTACACAGAGGCGACTCCTGAGTGGAAGATCGGGCGTTGGTGTATAAAAGTTTCGAGTTGACACTCTATTTTCTGAACGCAGAAGAAGGGTAAGATTATGCACTAAAGCGGAGTTGATGCTTCTACCGTGGCTGGGCATTTATTGGCCCACAACATAACACACTCTGCAAGTGCAATCCGATTTAGGAAAATTGACGGGTGCCAGCAACATCTTCGGTGTATTCCATATTTGCTGCTGGTATCGTTTCGCTTCCTGCATGGCTCATTGATTTCCTGCGTCAGCACCAAGTCAGGTTCCCATCGAGCAGACGAGTATCTATTTCATTCTTTACCAGAAGTCCAAGTGACACTACCACCCTTGCCCAACGTTGTAACATGGAGTACCTTATCCGCTTTAGTCAGTCGCATGAAACTTTTCGGCTGCCTGAGATCCAGGCCCTTGCAGAGCTGGGTAAATTTGACATGAAAGTCATTCACTATGATCTGGAGGCAAGTAGATAAACAAGTCATGCCACGTTTACACAACTAATCCCTTTTAGTCACCTTTTTGTGTTGTCGAGTTGCCTTCAGAAGAGGCTGCTCGCTTTCTCATGAGCCGATCCATATTGGCGCAAAGCATACATGAGCACTGGGGCACCGGAAATACTGTAGCAGAGCTGCACGAGGATATCAAGCGGCGCACATCGCAGCTTTGGACAAAGTATAAGACATGCAGCTTCAAGTTCTTTCTGGATGCGTATCAAGGCACGCGGTCAAACGTAAAGAGACGCGAGCTCTTTGAATCGCTGGCATTTCTGGAATTTGAAGGCGAAATTAAAATGAAAGACTACGAGCAGGAGTTTTCTCTTTTTGAGCAGTGGGATTTCCAAGCTGTTACAAGGAACCTTCCAGCTCCAATGAAAATACACTTCGGGCGCTTTATCACCAAGTCAGTCAGAGATTTAATCGTCAGATTGGATCTCAAGAAGAGAGCCTACATTTCAACGACTTCCATGGATAGCGAGCTAGCTCTAGTTTCGGCAAACATGGCATTAGCTGGACCGGGAAAACTCTTCTACGACCCTTTCGTTGGTACTGGAAGTTTCCCCATCGCCTGCGCCCAGTTCGGGGCGCTTGCTTGGGGTAGCGACATCGACGGACGTAGCATCCGAGGAGAAAGCGTGAAGAAGAGTTTGAGGGGTAACTTCAAGCAATATGGGCTGGAGCATCTGATGGGAGAAATGTTTGCCTGCGACTTGACCAACACACCGGTCCGTCAAGCGAGAATTCTCGACGGAATCATCGCAGATCCACCATATGGTGTCCGGGAGGGCCTCAAGGTACTTGGTGTCCGCGATCCTGTGAAGTATCACTATGTCATAGAGAAGGGAAAGGCCTTCTATAAGTGAGCCGGTATCCGGGCTCGTATTATTAAACCTGACTAACTGAAGCTAGGGATGAGGACTTCGTGCCGCCAAAGAAGCCATACAGCTTCAACGCAATGCTCGACGACATACTACAGTTCGCGACAGACAGGCTTGTCGATGATGGGCGGCTCTCCTTCTGGATGCCTACAGCCAACGATGCTGACCAGGCTATCGGCGTACCCGTGCACCCATGCATGGACATCGTATCGGTTTGCGTGCAAGTTTTCAACAAATGGTCACGCAGGTTGATCACATACCGTCGCCTGCCGGACTCAGAGGTTGACGCTACAGCTTTGGCACAAAGGCAAGAGCGCGTGCAAGCGAATGGCGTCACTGCCGATGAGCTCAACGATTTCCGCCGACACTACTTCAATGCTTTCCGCAGTCAAGCTCCAGCTGACGCAACGTCAGAAGCAACGCCTAATTGAGGTTTTTACATGCCGTCTTGGCAGGCGTAGCAAATCCGACTGTATCCTGATTGACACCGCTCGGTCCGAGTCGCTGAGATAACAGGACGACAAGTGCGGAGTGACTCCCTCGTGCCGCATATGAACCGACGTCGACTGTTCAAGCTCGCAGATGTTGTGCAAGCCCGAAAGCTTCGTTCTTGATACGCGATTAGTAATTCGTGTGGCACCTATTGTGATCGAGGATATCAAGCGGTAACTATAGTCGTTGATATATCGAGGCACAGTGTTTTGACCATTAAGCTTCGCCATCACAGGCTAGCGCTCTGCTCCCGACAATGCATCATGCGGAAGTCTATAACCATGTGCCACGCTACCCTTGGGGACGAGTTTCGCGACCATTTTTGTTGACTGTTGTTGGTCGATTTCATTTGAATTGAATCGGATGCCTCCAACGACATCGGTAGGCGCTTCGATTCACACGAATCCAACAACGAATTGAGGTGGTCATGGGGCGGAATGTGCGGACGTCAATGCTGCACGGATCAGTTCATTGAGATGACCTCAGGATCATGGATATTTGGCAGTCCATCAGAGACAAGAGTATATATTTCTCTTCATCCGAGCCATCCAAACTTGCGAAGCCCTTCGTCGTTGTTAGGATGGTGAATGGCATGGCCCACTGCACTGCGCTGCTGCTTTACATGCATTGCAAAGCCCGAGTATTGATCGCTAGTTGTGAGTTACAATGAGAATGTGTGATAATATCGTTCTCTTCGCCCTAGGGAGCCTCGATCAACGCCTTTTCTCTTTGGAGGAAATGATGAAGCTGGAATTTGGGCATGATGCATCGAAGTGAACCCGTCAATGTTTCGTGGCTGAAATCATGCATGATTAAAAGCACATTGTATGGCAATACACAGATAGTGTGCAGACTTGTACAGTTGCTTCAGTGGTCGTCTGCCCCAAAAGTGGCACCTCATGCTAAGGAATCCGCAGTCGTGCCCCAGCGAATCAAACTTCTGAGACCACAACGTCAGAAGCGACTGACGTGACTCTAGAAAGCGCCTCTCGGCCCCCCTCTCCCCCACGAAGGTCAAGCGTCATACCCTGCAGCTACTTGAATCATTCCTCCTTTGACCCTTCATACCTGGGGTCTCTCTCTAACCGGTCTCAGCTAAGCACTGCTGCTGCTGCTGCTGCTGCATGCTGGGTTCTTGCTCTCATGATAGATGGACCCATACACTCAATCATCTTCCTCATTTCTGGAATGAAGAGCGCATCTTGACGACAGAACTTGCTGCTAAACGAAACGAGTCGTGTTCTTGTCAGTACCGAACTCTGCCGATCAACCACGTCCCATCAACCCACTATAGAGTTTTCCTACTTCACTTGACTGGCGACGGCCCGCTTGTCATTGCCTGCTTGATTGACCCTGAACAAGCCAAGTTCAGGAGCACGACCTCGTTCCCATTGACCCGTACCAAGCAGCGACCGATCGCGCATTGTCAAAACCTCAATCGACACGACTTTTTATTATTATTATTTTTGATTTGTTTTTATTTAAACACTTTAACCCCCTATCAAATCGGCTGCAATAAGTTTGCTTTTGCATCAGTTGCATCTTCTTCTTGATTGTCGTTGCTGTCTGAGAAGCGGTCAACTGGATCGATCCCAGCAACTGTATTAAGCTTTCAACGCCTAACGCGCCTATCGCGTGCTGCTGTACCGCAACTCATTCGATATCCATCGCTCATAACCAAAGTAACCATGCCGACCCCATCAAGCAATCCACCACCAGAGCTTCCTCGGTCGCATAGTTCTTCATGCCCAGAAGAATTGCGTGCATCGACGTCTGGTTGGCGATCCAACAATGATGGTTTGGAAGAGATGCATATAGACAGCGACTCGTCATCGCCGGAACCTGCCAGCGCTATGCCAGAGGCCTCAGCAGCCGTGACCGAAGACGTGGACATTGATACCAGATCAAATACTGAGTCACCTCGACCAATTTCCCGGAGCGGCAACCTGCTGAGGTCAACATCTGAAGAGACCGAAGTAGACGGCCCATCACAGCCGAGTAGTAAAACTATGGAAACAGACCGTGTCACACCAACCGACGACAAGGGTAAGCTGCGCAGTCTGTCGGATCGCAGCAGCTCGGCTTTCGACGTCATCTCGCCTGCCAGTGCACACCACGAAAAGACGGAGGATGTCGCATCGGCGAACGGCAGATTACATGACGATCTTCTTACGCCGTCCATGGGCTATGAATACTCCAATCTCAGAGTAGGTTATCTCCTAGCCCGCTCATTTTTATCCCTTCAGGGACAGGGTCTCGTTGATCTGCGGTAACAAAAGTGGCTTACGGGTAATAGCTGATCCCAACTACGACATCGTCCTTTCTAAGGCCGGGCAGTAAGTTCCATGGCACACAGCAATCAGAAAGACAGATATACGATGTGCAGGTCGAGATTAAATATGTTGATCTCAGGGAATCCTCCATGTGTGGATATCTGAAGATACAAGGTTAGTCAAGCTACACAACAGCCCCCTTGAGGGCTGCACAAGTCATGCCTTGCTTGCATGATCTCGAACTAACACATGCAACCCTAGGTCTCACGGAAGACAACCCGACACTCACAACGTTTTTTGAAGGCGAGATTATCGGCTCGAAATATGGTTTTATTACCAACCATGCGGACTGGGGCTCGACCGACAAGATCGACGTGTCGCATTGGAACAAATTTACCGCCTTCAGACCATACGCCAAGACGGTACGGAAAGGCGGGAATATCGCCATCCCCAACCTCGGGTCCAAAGACAACATATTCATGAGGTGGAAGGAGCGCTTTCTCGTGCCGGACCATCGCGTGAGGACCATCAACGGAGCCAGTTTCGAGGGTTTCTATTACATTTGTTTCAACCAGAAGCTGGGAACCATTAGTGGCATCTATTTCCATGCCAAGAGCGAAAAGTGAGTGAATGCAAACTTTGGCTAGCAAACGCCTGCATGACGATAGGAAAGGCTAACTTGGCATTCTAGATTCCAGCAATTAGAGTTGAAGCATGTTGAAGATCGGGGCTGTTTCGGAGCAATGGAATTTAGGTGAGTCGGCCAAAGAGTAAGCACTTGTACAAGCAGGTACCCAGAAAAGGATCAAGGACATGTGTTGCAGGAACCGATGTTTATTGTAAGGCCCAGGCCACGTGGACATGAATTATTCATTATTTGTCATGAGCAAGGAAGCATTGTTTGGTGAGAGATACCAACCGGGGCGTTTGTATGTACATTGCACATGATGGCCACGAGAGCTTGTGTGGTGGCGGTGCTTGGGCGGCTGGATCTCGTATACAGGCATAACATGGAACAAGGGACTGGGAGCATCGTAGTTTGATTCATGAATGGCGCTTTTCTTGGGCGCTCGGGGTATATTTTGTGCCCAAAAGGGCTATGGTACCCAGCTACAAATCAAAGTTCCAGGCCAAGCTGGATGAAGCTGGAGTGCAATCTGGCTCTCCAAGGCCCATGATTCTCAAAGTGGATAGACATAAGGCGCAACGGTCATGGCCATTCTCGTCGCACTACTATGCAGCGTCTTCCGTGAATGAGCCAGAGGACCCATCATTCCACGCCTGCCAGTCTCAACTGATTGATTTCGGGCTCGGTTTCTTGGCCAAGCAGCAAGGCCGACCAAATATTCGCATGGCCGGTTGAATGCTCATGAGATTGGCTTGATCTTGAAGTGCAGGGATGTGAGACTGAAGACAAGCGCCTTCAGATCTTGTACCAGGTAGTAGAAGACTCTCAGGCCTTCTGGGTCCGAAGACTCGGTGACATCGATTAGAGAGCCAATCTTTGCGGTCTGGGTTGTCCTGTGGTCAGCTCTCGATTCCACTTGATTTTCTGGATGGGCATGACGAGGTGTGGTGGACGTACCTCGAAGCTGATATGCTCGGTTCCGAATCGAATCTCGAGCTCCTGCCTTCCGTCCTTGTTCTTCTGTGGCCACTTTGCGTCGTCTTCCTTCATGATCTCGGAGCTCTTGACAATGCGCTTGATCTCGTCGACGACCAGACTCGAGACGCACATCTCCTTGCGGATCAGACTGTCATTTCGATAGTTGCTGTTGTTGGCATATCGTGCGACGGCTGAGCGACCGTCCCCGACGACGCGAAAGTCGAATTCCAGGAATTCGTGGCCGAAGCGACCGCTATGCCCCGAGCTGATGGTGGCAGTTAGTATTATCATTATTATTTTTATTATTATCATCATCATGTCTGCTCCATGTCGGACAAACGGGAGGACTAGAGAATTCATACTAGTATCGCAGATAGAACGGCTCGCCCGATGAGTTGGCCATGTTGGCGATCTTGTGGCACGAAGTTACAAGAATCGATCGAAGTGGAAAGGTTCGTGGTATTGTTATGATACGGTAGCGATGTTGGCGATGACGGGGAAGGCGCACCACAGGGCAAAGACAGGGCAAGACAAGACAAGACGAGGTACTTGGTACTGTATTGAACCCACTGATACCTATGTAGGTAGGTATTCGATAGAGCGATAAATGCCCACTACTGGCGGGGAGGGAAGGGGGAGCTCTGGGATGGCGGGGCAGAATCGGCCTTAGCGTTACCTATGCTACAGTCTTGGTAGTTATCTACTACCTACGTAACACACCTGAGCTGAGAAACATCCCCAAGAAAGCGGTCAAAGCTCCTACAAAGACCAAGACAGAGAGGATCGGATGGCCTTTGAGCCCAGCCTCGTGGCACTCATGCTTTGTCGTACATGGGAACGTATGCTGTAGGTGCATAATTGCTTTACTGCAGCTACTGTACCTATTACATGGTATGTAATCTGTACCCATCGGTGAGAGCTCCTTTCCGGAACCGGAGAAACCTCATCACATATTCTTTTCCGAGACGCCCCCCGGGCTAACTTAGTCCTAGGAGAGGGACAGCACATCCACATCTGATTGATATTGGAATGCGTGGCATGTCCATTAGTCTAAGGTTAATTAATGAGTGTGGTGGTTTGACTTGATGCTGGCCATTTGACTTGAATGTTCCAGCGCGCAATTGACCCGTCCCCTTCCCCTTCCCTTTCACCATCAACGTCAGTTTTCCCAGCGTTTATTGACCAACCCACCTTCTTTATTCATTGGAGTGCAAAGACGCATTGCATCCCTCCGGAAATATTAACTCGAAACTGGATCGAGTGAGAACTTCGGACCGCCAAAAGTCCACCACCTACCACCTACCGGTAGTAGATAGAGTAGAGAGGTGTTACTCTACGGGTACCTTGCGCATTCCCACCCATAGCTCCCCCCCGGATTTCAATTTCGATTTCGACTACGACTTCTGCTTTCGATTTATAGAACACGTGGACATAAGCTACGCAACACAGCACGACAAAACATCAAACACAACAAACAGCCAAGCCCATCTACCCTACCCCTACTCTACCCCTACGAGTTGGTCGCCTTCTCCTCAGAGCTTCAACGCTCACGGCGACGATCCCTAATACCCTACCCCGAGGAACGACCATCTGAAGTGCCATTGTGGACGCCGCCGTCGCCTACCGTCCCCTTCCAACACCATGGCGACCTTTCTCGAGAATGCATACAGCTTAGTCCACCAGGACAATGCTGCCGACATCCCCTCTCAGCAAGACCTCAAGAACCAGCTCGTACGTTTCCGACTCAACTTGTCACTTTCTACCCACGAACACGGGTAGAGCTGGGACTAGAACTGGAACTAGAGCTTGAACTCGGGCTGACCTCGTGCTCCAGGAAAAAGGAACGGACGAGAGCAAGGTGGACACCATGAAGCGCATCCTCACCATCATGCTGAACGGAGACTCGTTACCAGGACTGTAAGTTCTCCCCCATCAACCCCCCCCTCCTTGTGCGCGCAGTCTGTACTAATCCAATGTTATCTATATACAGCCTTATGCACATTATCCGTTTCGTTATGCCGTCCAAGTACAAACCCCTCAAGAAGCTCTTGTACTTTTATTGTAATCAACCCTCCCCCCAACACGAACTGCTTCCAAGTCATGTCATGGTGCAAAGAAGCTGACCCTGCAACCAGACGAGATCTGCCCCAAGCTGGACTCGCAAGGAAAGCTCAAGCAAGAAATGATCTTGGTCTGTAACGGCATCCGCAACGACTTGCAACACCCCAACGAGTACATCCGTGGAAACACCCTCAGATACCTGTGCAAGCTTCGCGAACCAGAGCTGATCGAGCCTCTCCTTTCCTCGGCACGATCCTGTCTGGAGCACCGACACGCATACGTCCGGAAGAATGCCGTCTTTGCCATTGCCTCCATCTACATCCACTCGCCCTCCCTCATTCCGGATGCTGCCGATTTGATTGCTACATTCCTCGAGGGCGAGAGCGACGCTACCTGCAAGCGCAATGCATTCTCTGCCCTCGCCAGCATAGATCACGACAAGGCATTGGCATACCTCAGCCAGGTCTTCGACGGAATCGCCAACTCGGAGGAGCTGCTGCAGCTGGTCGAGCTCGAGTTCATTCGTAAGGATGCTGTGCAGAATTCCCAGAACAAGGTATGCAGCCCTACGTGATGCAGGGACCCTGGCATGGTACGTTCGACTAACACGCTCACAGGCACGGTACCTGCGCCTCATCTTCGACCTCCTCGAGGCCAACACATCCACCGTCGTCTACGAGGCTGCTTCCTCCTTGACCGCTCTCACCTCAAACCCTGTCGCCGTCAAGGCTGCTGCTGCCAAGTTCATTGAGCTAAGCATCAAGGAGGCTGACAACAATGTCAAGCTCATCGTCCTCGACCGCGTCGACCAGCTGCGACAGAAGAATGAAGGTATACTGGACGACCTGACAATGGAAATGCTGCGTGTCTTGTCAAGCCCCGATATCGACGTAAGGAGGAAGGCCTTGAGCATTGCCCTGGACATGGTGTCAAGCAAAAATGTCGAGGAAGTCGTCCTGCTGCTCAAGAAGGAACTCTCCAAGACGGTTGACGAATCGTACGAGAAGAATGCCGAGTATCGTCAACTGCTCATCCATTCCATCCACCAGTGCGCCATCAAGTTCTCCGAGGTCGCGCCCTCCGCCGTCGAGCTTCTCATGGACTTCATCGCCGATTTCAGCAACACGACTGCTGTCGATGTCATCAACTTCGTCAAGGAGGTCGTCGAGAAGTTCCCCAAGTTGCGTCAGACCATCATTGAGAGGCTCGTTGCGACTCTCAGCGAGGTTCGTGCTGGCAAGGTTTACCGTGGCATCGTATGGATCATCGGTGAGTACTCCCTCGAGGAGAAGGATATCAGAAATGCCTGGAAGGGCATCCGTGCCAGCCTCGGCGAGATCCCCATCTTGGCCTCGGAACAACGACTGCTTGACGCTGGTGAGGAAGGGAAGGACGAAGAACAGGTCAACGGTCACTCGAAGCCCGCCCAACCCTCCGGATCGCGACGCGTCTTGGCCGACGGTACCTATGCTACAGAAACTGCTCTCACTAGCTCTGCAGCGGCGGCCGCTAAGCTAGAGGCCGTCAAGGCAGCGCAGAAGCCCCCGTTGAGGCAGCTGATCCTTGACGGTGACTACTACCTAGCTACTGTACTTGCAGCCACCCTTACAAAGCTAGTCATGCGCCACTCGGAGTTGTCCAAGGACACCGCCCGCTCCAACGCCCTGAAGGCCGAGGCCATGTTGATCTGCATTTCCATCATTCGTGTCGGTCAGTCTCAGTTCGTCAAAGCGCCAATCGACGAGGATTCCGTCGACCGTATCATGTCTTGTGTCAGGTCGTTGGCTGAGTTCCAGCAGAAGAAGGAGCTCGAGGCTGTGTATCTCGAGGACACGCGGAAAGCTTTCCGCGCCATGGTTCAAGTCGAGGAAAAGAAGCGTGCTGCGAAGGAGGCACATGAGAAGGCGAAATCCGCCATCCAGGTCGATGATGCTGTGCAAATCCGCCAACTTTCCAAGAAGAACCAGGGCGATGGTGCTGATCAGATTGAGCTGGATCTTGAGAAAGCCACCGGCGGCGATGCGCCCGCCGAGGATCTTTCCTCAAAGCTCAGTCGGGTTGTCCAACTCACCGGTTTCTCGGACCCCGTTTATGCCGAGGCATACGTCAAGGTTCATCAATTCGACATTGTCCTTGATGTTCTGCTGGTCAACCAAACCACCGAAACCCTGCAAAACCTCTCGGTCGAATTCGCTACCCTCGGCGACTTGAAGGTTGTTGAGCGGCCCACAACACAAAACCTCGGACCTCACGATTTCCATAATGTACAATGTACAATCAAGGTATCGTCCACAGATACTGGCGTTATCTTTGGCAACGTGGTGTATGACGGTGCTCACAGCACGGATACCAACGTCGTTATCCTGAACGATCTTCATGTCGATATCATGGACTACATTCAGCCAGCAACCTGCACAGAAACACAATTTAGGACCATGTGGACTGAGTTCGAATGGGAGAACAAGGTCAACATCAACTCGAAGGCCAAGACCTTGCGGGAGTTCCTGGACGAGCTCATGAAGTGCACAAACATGAATTGCTTGACACCTGAGGCCAGTCTGAAGGGCGACTGTCAGTTCCTCAGTGCCAACTTATATGCCAGAAGCGTATTTGGTAAGCCGACTCTCTGTACAAATTCAGGTGTGAGAAACGTATTAACAAATCATAGGTGAGGATGCTTTGGCAAACTTGAGTATTGAGAAGGAGGGCGAGGATGGGCCCATAACTGGTTTCGTCAGGATAAGAAGCAGGTCGCAAGGTCTAGCCTTGAGCCTGGGTAGCCTGAAGGGTTTGAACAAGATCGGCTCATCATAAGCGTAACTAGCAGTTTCGTGGTGTATAATGGCGAGTGAGCTTGCAAAATAGACACGATGTAATGAAGTATGGTAGAGAAGCAGCCACCATATAGTCAGCCGACCTAGCGTTTGGCACTGCTACCGATGTAGCTCATTTACGGGCAAATTCGAGACGGTAAAGCTAGCATAGACCACTGCGGAAAAGGGGCCACAAAAGCGTTTAGTTGCGGGCATACTGGTGTTTCCGACTTTGGGGTTGCTAGACCATTACAATGATTATATCCAAATATTCGAACATGGGTGGATTCAGCAAGCTATTTCTCGGTCTGAGGACTGCCAAATGATCACTTCATTGGATTGTAGTCCACCTTTCAGCCACAGGCTTATTCCAGTCAGTTGATCGCATTTGTGCCCATCTTCCCGTGGAAAATCTGAACTAGCTTTCTGGATGTTCTGGTGTCCACCAAGATATCTTGTTTTAAGAAGGACTGAAACCCCTACGATAGAGCATGAGTTGCGATTATAGGTCAAAGTAACATACTCGCGTTTGCAGAACCTCATGCGCTTGTTCCTTGCTCTTCGTGCATGCCGAAGTTTGCCCGGATAGGTCAACGTCATCCCATGGATACAGCGAAGGTCTTCTTCGACCATGTCGCCAGTACGTGCAGCATACCGAAGCAATTATGGAACATTCACAACGAAATCTTGTAGATCAAGGTCATTCGAGAACCAGATCAGGCGCCAGGCGTAAGTCCAACGTTATAGTTCTGGTCCTATTGACGACGTTGTCGCCAGACAATGCTTTCCATCTAGAGAGTGCCTTCCCTCACAAGTCAGCGGCTGCAGTCGTTCATTCCAGCGGCCGCCAAGGGAGGACGGCTTAGTTAAAGCACATTACCTATAGCGTTGTATGCTCTCTTGAGCATAACATTGCATGACATCTGAACGCAAGGAGAAGCTGCTAACATGTTCAAATTTCTAGCTACCCGACCTCGAACCTCCACCAAAGGTCCGCTAGAGGCGGATGAGTAGGTCCGTTCACGCTCCGTACAGTGTAGGTATGCTGACGTAGAGTACAGGGGCCCGCTATCATCGCCGTTGTCGCCAAGAGCGCCCGGAGCACTTCTCGTAGCATCGCGGCAAGCAAGTCCGAGGGCCAGTCCATCACTGACCAGGTCACCGGCTCGGTCGCCTGCACCGCCAGTGCCCGTCTCGTCCCGGGACTTCTCACACCTCCTACGCCCAGAGATTTTCCATCAACTCACACCTCTCTCTGTCCCAGCGCCGTTTCGCGACCCAAACAAGCAACCCTCCCCCGAGACACCTATCTCGGATTTGCTAGCACAGGGCCATTTCCGCGCGGCCGCCATCGCGAGTGTGCAAGCGCTCACCAGCAGTCCTGTATCAGCAACACAGGCGGCGGCCCACCCGCCTGTGGACCCTCACGACCACGAGCGCATCTTCTCGCTTTTGTACACGCGTCTCGCATGTCTCTGCTTGATCGACGCTGTACCGCTGGCGGCGCAGGAAGCGAAGGCACTGCAGGATCTTAATCAGGGCTTCTATCTTGACCCCATTGATGGATCGCACCTCATGCCATGGGAGCTACGTGTTTTGGCCATCCGGCTCCAGACGCTTGGATTTGGTGATCCGAGGCGTGCGGTCATGAGCTTTTATGACCTGGCACGGGAGGCAAGGTTTGAGATTGTAAGGGCAGGCAAGGCGCATGATCACTCAGCAAAGGAAGTGTGGAAGTCGAGACTTGGGGAGCTGGGGATCAGGGTTGCTGGGGCTTTGGTGGAGATGGATGATTTGGCAGGTGCGACAAGTCACTTGGCCAATCTGAAGGAGGAGTCGGGAGATGAACGTCTGGCCATGGCGAAGGCTCTTCTGTGGCTGCATCTTGGAGACGTGGATGCGGCGAGATGGTGTGTTAGAGATGGCAAGGCAGATCAGATATCGGAGAAGGTTGTGTCCGCACTCGCAGATATGGCAGACGGCGGGTACGAGACTGCTCTGGAAAAGTGGAGGGCTTTGAAGGATGATCTAGACGCCAATGGTGTTGAGGACGAGATGGTCGGCGTCAATCTAGCCGTATGCCTGCTCTATCTGGGCAGGATAGAGGAAGTGAGTAATCAATTCAACTCGCTAATGCCATGTGCTAATATATATAGGGACGTGGTATCTTGCACCGTTCAGTCTCAAATGGCCAGAGTTCACATACGCTCCTGTTCAATCTGAGCACGATGTACGAGTTGTGCACTGATAGGGCGAAGCAGTTGAAGATGTCTTTGGCTGAGCAGGTTGCTGCTATGGAAGCGACATCGCAAGGGTGGGAGAAGACCAATGCGGATTTCAAGCTCTAAAGATTAGATTTCATCTCTTCTTGACAAATTGTTTCACCAAATTACATTGGTGTTCTAGTCCTGATGGATTTGGTCCCCACTTACAATTATGAAGGATTGATTTCAATTGTTTCCAATTCCAATGGTAACATGCGAACACCTAAAATTAAGAGTCATAGTGGGAAATGGCTATTCTCGAGGTCCAGGATGTCAGAATAGAGTGGCATGAGCTAGATCTGTATCTCCGTGCATCGGAATTTTGTATCTTATCTTTTTATACCATATAAGACTTTGCGTATTTAATAGGCTACCACTATCAGAAATGATATAGCTTCGAACGAATCACCCGTAGAATCCCATTCTGTTCTAAGAGGCCCGTGTTGCCTTTGCCATTGTTATTCCAACAGTTCATCTTTCAGGTTCCCCTTTTCGTTGCCTGAAAATGTTGGTTTGTTCCCTTTTGCAGCAACACTCTCCTGCAGTCGAATCTGGTTCGTTTCCCATGCTACGCGGCCAACTTCCTTCCAGTTGCCCTTCACAAAATGACGGACCGTATCCTCTAGATACAAACCTGATTCGTCTTTCAGAGGTGTCTCTGGTCGAACACCGAAGCTGGTGTCATCCTCCATGATGATTTTCTTCATGGCGCTTGCAACACAGCCTCGAAATTGTGGCTGGATATCTGTGGGAATCGCTGTCTTTATCACGTCTCGCCAGAGACTTTCCCTTTGGCGCTGCTTCCTGAACTCAAGTATCCGATCTTCGTATACTCTTCTAACGCCAAACTGTCGGAAGGCTTCTTCTCTCGTATCTTCCCTTGACAGACCACGGTTTGCGAATCGATTTTGGTCTTGGCATTTGGGCAGGAATTCCTCGATCCATTTTCGGAAAAGAGGCCGCTGACGCATCCGCTGCCGATCATTCGACTTGAGGTTCTTTCCGCGGTAACCACCGCCGACTTCCTGGTTACCGCCATGGGCGGCAATGTCGTCATCTTCGGTGTGTGGCTTCACCCAGAAGAAACGCGACGTTGCAGCATATTCGAAGACTTCCTCCATGTTGGCAAAACTCACTTCCCATGCAGAACCCTCATATTTCAATCCGAGGAAATCCAGCACCTGACAGGGGTCACTTGTTAACAGAATTTTAGCTTTGTTCCTGTTTACGTTCTCGATCTCGGGAATCCGTAAGTACATGCCGACCTCGTCTACGGTCAGACCGTATGGCCGGATGGTGCTTCCTAGTAGGTTCCAGAGATCTCCATGTGCATGTTTGAAGAGAAACCACTCCAGATTCTGAAGAGATGGGCAGATGTGCACGTCGACTTGGATAAAACGCGGCTGGTCACCCTCAGCGTCAGCCACATCCGCGATTCCGTAGGGTAGAATCTTTGGCCACGGAATGGCGAACACTTTATCTCATGTCAGTACATTCAAAGAAACGGTCCATTAACATGAATCTGTTCATACCAGAGCCTTCATCTACAATCTGGAGAGTGCGCCTTTCGAGGGAGGTAACTTACTTGCCACACTATCTCTTTCCTGTATCTTACGCTCGGCTCCAAGTAGTGCTTGAATGGCCTCAAAGGGAGTCCCACCTTGCTGGAACCCAGGCATCCTTGGAGTAAACGAGTCCCCAAAGTACTCATGCTTCCCCATAGTAACAAAGATGTCAATGTCGCCGAAGTCACTTTTTCCCGGCCCCTCTATTGGGGTTGTAACCACGACAAAAAGCTCTCGCAAGAGTGTGTGGCAATTGTCGCGGACATGTTCGTAAATAACTCTGGGCATGCGTGGTGTGTGAAGAGGGGTAGGACCTTTTGTGAATGCCAGGCCACCCATCGTGCTTTTTTTCTTGTCGGATTGGCAGTAAACAGGAAACAGTCTGGCGGGAGCAAAAGAGGAGTTCTTGAAAATAAGTGCACTCTAACGCCGTGTTGGTATAGGAGGGAGGTTTGAAGAAGTGAAGACGAAAGCACTGCTGGCAACAACGGGTTGCTGGGCAGGGCAGTAAGGACGGCCTAGAAGTGCTTGGAAGCTCCTGCAAAGGTATGTCCTGCAACGACTTGGAAACAACCTGGCGCTAGGGCACCAAATGCTTATTGATCTTGATAAGTTTCGAACAGAACCTGTAATCCTGGGTAGCTTGGGTTGTACTGCATGTACTTACTTGCCTGCGTTGATATAATCAAGTCCAGATCCAAGCCACCAACAATGTGGAATTACGGAGTGGTTGAAAAGAGATGTCCTCCTAATGGCCAGTTAATGTATGGACTATTCAAATACCATGAATGATACATCAAGTAAAAGACACGAATGCTTGATATTGACTGTCCTGGCGTTCATAGAACTGTAAGATTCCAGTGAATGGAAAGGACCAGCTTAGGTTTTTTTTTCTTACTCACTGACTTGAAAACCCCCCGCAAACACTCAATAATGACGGAGCAATCTAGTAGAAGAAGCAAGCAACGAAATGAGGCTTGCTTGTTGGTAAACGGCAAACAGTGACTCATGCCTGAATTTGAGCATTCAACCGCTCCAAGTCTTGGCCGAAATAGAATAAGGAACGAACTAGATTCGACATAGATTAGCCCTAGACTAGTCTAACAACTTGGATAGCGAAAAAAAACTTTGTTGTATGAGAAGAGGCCGCCGTCAATCATTTCGAGGTTTGCGCCAGCCTCGCAGGTAATGAATTGTTGGCGGAACAGCAAGGTATAGATGACTACTGGCTCCGTTACTTGACTACCCCGCAGTCAAACACTTATATCACTATTCGGTGCACGACGATACGCAGACAGGGCAGTGCCTGACGAATGCAGAGCCATAGAATCCAGGTTACGAAAAAAAGAAACACTAACAATATCCAATTTCCCGGGGGCTGTACGTACTGAGATTAACATCTCGTCTTGAAGCAGGACTTGTTGCACAGCCTTTCACGCTACAGTCTTCTTGGAATTGGAAACCAAACCGGTAGATTTTGAATATAGAAACAATTTCAGACTGTAGTATCGTCCTCTGTGTTTTTTCTTTCTTTCTTTTCGCCATGCCACTTTAACCACACATGTATCCAAGGCTTGATGTTATGACTCGTCGCTTCCAGAGCATTTAACACGGCTTTGGGCCCATTGAAATATGTTTTGGGGTGTACTGATGAGATCCTAGACTAGTGGTAACAACCATCATGCTTCAGCATATCAATACCCGAGTTGGCAAAATTCTGTGCATCTCCTGTTTCAAAACCAAGCGACTCCTCTGCTTTCATGTTAGTACGGCACTCAGCAATGGCTACCTGAATACGTACTAGGGCTATTTGGTCTATCCTGCTCGCAATAGAGTACGTTTCATACTTCAGTCTTAGGCCTTATGGATGGTTCGAAATGCATGCTAGGAGACTTGCCGCTGAGTTCTAGTCGCAGCTTATCCTTCTGCTGTCTCTGGAAGCAAGTCTTCCGACGCGTTGCAGCCAGAAGTATTCCAGTTGAGACACCTAGCCCATACTACCAAAACAAACGCAGCGGATATTTTTGAACCCGGTCCGTAGGAAGGAGCGTTGATACTCATGTTTGTTAAATGTTCCATCCGCAATATCCGAGCCAGGGTTTTGGTACGAGGGCAGAATGGGACATCGAGCCGCCCAAGCAAAACCGCCACATCATCGCGTTGTCATATTGGTGGAATGAACGATCCAGAAAGTCTGGCCAAATCGATGACCCCAAAGCATCTTGTGGGGGGCGTTGGTGCCGTGCTACTATGGCGCCAAGTCTGCCATAGACGGTTGGAGAGAAGGCAGCGAAAAGCTCGCCTTGTAGAAGGAATATAACATGGAGAATCAATTTGAGTTTTCTGCTCGGAAAGGAATTTAGAACTTCATGCTCAAGCACACACATATACAAGGCCATCCTGTATTTTAGTTGCCTTCTTGTTACCTTGCAAACCCACATTTCTCCTGCACCAGGTCGTAAAACGAAGCCTAACGTTCTCCCGGTAGCAAACTCTCGGCATCCACGAAACGTTGTCTACTGAGAGTCCTCAATATGTCAATGTGACTCAACGTAGTAGTTCTTATGGCCTCACTTCAGTGAGAAGCGTAGCCATATCTGTCCCGCGATGACGTAACGGCTCTGCTATATGTTCTCAACAGGCAATGAAGACTGATACTGCTGTTCCTTGGAAAGCGACCATAGGGCTTCGTAATGGGGATCCGTTTCACGTGGTTCTGAATCCATATATGGAGCGAATTCTACAAGGAATCGCAATAGCCATTTGTCCAACACAAAGCTAGCCTTATTCCTCTTGAGGCACGTCTGGTGGAAAGCTCTTAGTCGACTCATAGCACTGTCGGCGCTGGACCAGTAAGGTCTCAGCTGTAATAGAATCTCGAAATTACGCTCTAATCGTATCCTGGACAGCCGGATTTGTATCTCGTCAGAAGAAAAGAGCAGAGTGTGAATCTGCACGGTTGACGCTATCACAATGACGTGAGCGACGGCTGCATAGAGCACCTCGCTGCCGGGTGTATCAAATGTTTGGTAAACCATCTCGCACAACTTTGCAGCATGATCCTTTATGCGACGAAACCATTAGTTACCGCTTTTAAATAGGGTGTTCGGAGCTGGATTTGCGCATTTCAGATATCTTCGGAGCATGAAGGGCCGATCAGGACAGTTTTTCAGCTCCTGAGATGGATGACTTTAAAAGGGGGGGGGGGGGGGGGGGGGAGTTGAATACTGACCTTGCATTTATCGGCATAGATATGTGAAGAGTTTACAGACCCAGTGGCTTCGGCGCCCAGGAATTGGTAGTAAAGCAGCTGTCCATAGTAGTAGTAGCCTGTTTTGAAACGATTAGAACTTGCTGCGCGAGAGCCAAAGCAGATGTTCGTTCCACAGACCTAGATACACGGCGGCGAAAACACGACCAAGACCGTGAGACGCAAACCAAGCGAAGTTTTCCGGGGTATCCCGCATGTTGTACGGCAGACTCACTACCCATCGCTCAAGTTCTAACGACAAGCATTGTATTCCAACTTCCAGTGTGGGACCTTCAAGCCGCTGTTCGACGCATTTCCTATTGAAGTCATTGACTTGTGCCAGAACTCTATTGAGCTTGATCATCTGTGAGAGAAGCGGCGACCCGAATGTGGCATCGCTTGCGTAGCTGCTGGGTAGTGATAGAAAAGGTATTTCGTCCATGGGTAGTGGAACGGAATGTAAATTGGGCATAACCCTCGGCAGCTTCACTGCTGTGGAAGACCATACATCCACCATGCAAATTGTCCACCATACTAAAGCACTGGTTAGTCAGTGATGACTGTAGTAACCATGTAAGCTACTCACTTCTAATATTTGTTTCCCTCTCTAGGGTGCTGGAGGCGGGTTTATTGGGAAAGTCCAGAGTCAACGCCATCCGACCGGCCAAGGTATAGTAAAGATTCTCCACGTCGGTATCTCCGTGTCCAGCGGCGTACCCGCCAAGCATAATACAAACTTGGCAAGTCCGTGTTGAAATGTCGCGGACATTGAGCAGACTTTCGCTGGCTGTCCGAAATGGTTCGCCGCGATCCCGCGGGTTGGAGCCTGCTAAGAGCTCATTGGACGAGAACCTGGCAGAGATGGTCAGATATTGATGGCAGACAACGTAAAAGATGTCCCATATTACCTTGCCGATAGCGCAAACATTGCCAAAAGCACGACGGGGGCTACTCGGTCGTTGGCTACGTCGTCCATAAGGCTTGGGCGGTGGAACAATGAATGGAACTGGTCATGGATATAATCAAAATATAGTGTTGCAAGCTCAAGCCTCAACGACATGGGAGGTAGCTGAACCTGTGGACCAGTAAAAGAAAGACCAATCAACTGATTTGGTGACATGGCTTGTTTTTCGTGGTTGGCCTCCTGAAGCCTCGCTTGGCGTCTGTGATAATATCCACCCTCAGGCGGTTCTTGCACGCATTGTAACCGACGTGATGCGCAGTACTCGCAAGCGGTAGCCCCATCGTTGGCCGGCCACGTACATCTTCTCCGACGTGCCCTATCCATGTGCCCTGTTAGTCATTTGTTCCTTCCAAAGGAATTCCTGAGACTACTCACCTACAGGCACCGCACTGCAGCAAACAGGGTTAGTGAGTGTCACTTCAAGATGGTTTTAGGGGCCCTTTGGGAGCGGTACGAAACAGCGACGAAGGGCCCAATGGCCTCTGATGAGCAATAAGCGCTCCTGAGACATGCTATAAAGGGCAGGGAATAAGTATAAAGATTGCTTACGGCTGAGGGTTTGCGCATCGATCAGGCTAGGCCCACCCCAATACCGGGTCGCCGGGTCCAGAGTTGTGCCGGATCTGGTTGGTCTATAGTGCGATTCACTAATCTGGGGAAGCCGGGAATGGCGAAATGGTGTAGCACAGTGCCTTGAATGCTGAGCTCTGTCCCAAAAGGTACACAACGCATCGGGAAACTCGAGATATTTGCCATGGTTGTAGGTGAGGGGCGGAAAACTGGGAGAATATAAGGGTCCTGGAAGCGAGTAAAGTGCGAGAATGTCGCTGGATACTACGAATCGTTTGCGTGAATGTCCAATACGATCTAACCTGAACATGGTAACTGCCCCGCTGCAGGGTCCAGATGGTGGAAGTCAAAACATTTTCACTATACCTCTGGAGATTTAGCGGCGGAATTTAGCGGGAAAGTTCAGCGACTTCCGCGATCCATGAGCCCACCGAGATATGTATTCTTATTCTTCTGGCCGATCGAGACAGTGCCTCTTCCAACGTTTGTTGTTTTCTTATGTCTCGACGCTTGCAATCTAATACTCCACAATCTTGGATTCCACGAGCATGGCTCGGATTTTAGTTCCCGAGCTAACGAGAACATCTGGGCATGCCACCATCTAGCTCCCCATGGGGGACTTACTCGTTGCCTACTCGGGATAGCTTAGCGGCTCCCCGCAGGGTCGGAGGCATTTCCTCTGTTGCGGCTCTCTCCGTCGAAACTTCGCCAGCCGAAATTTTTAGGACCGAAACTGATCATGCTCTAGATGATGCCCATCGGGACTCCTGCGGCCTGCTGAATGAATTTTGCATTGCCAACGACTACTTGTGCAGTGAGGTGGTGTGAACATGTTGATTATGCACAACGTTCGCCGTTCATTTTGATGGCCTTGTCTTGATCAGGAGCATATCTGCAGATATTGGTTGTCACTGTATAAGCATTTCAAAACATTAAATCGACAAACATTGCAAAGCCATGTCTAAGGACGACCCAGAGGCATCCAGGCAAGTAGCCTCGAGAGTCTGCTCCGTGGTGGGTGAAAAGCATGCCGTCGAGGAGACCAACACAGCCCTGAACAACGAACGAAAGATGGGTGTGATCCAGTCACTCCTATTCTGGAGAAAGGCTGTTGCTTTCTCCTTCTTCATCTCACTGGCTGTCATCATGGAAGGTTACGATACTTCTCTCATGAACAACTTCTTCCCTTTTCCTGCCTTCAAGAACAAATTCGGTGACGAAATTGATCCTGATGGTGGAATGCTCGTGTCTTCCAAGTGGCAGACAATCATCCTGAATGGTACACAGATTGGCTGTATCATCGGGCTGGTCATTAACGGATACATATCCGAGTGGCTAGGATACAAGAAGACGATGGTAGTCACAATGTTTGCCATGGTCGCCGCTGTGTTCATCCCGTTCTTCTCCACCAGTCTGGGTATGTACCTCGCAGGTGGCATCATACAAGGTCTCCCTGTAAGTAAATTTTGGAACTATTTTCTGCCCTTTTCAGCATGTCTATAGATCTTATACTGCCTATCCAGTTCTTTACCATTGCAGATAATACCCCCGAATAACCCCGATTCAAGAGGAACGAGGTAGTAGCTGACCCTAAATGATACAGTGGGGTGTCTTCCAGACACTTGCGGTTTCTTATGCTGCGTAAGTGATAGGCTCCTTTTACAGCATAACTCCAAAGGGCAACAGCCTAGTCAGACTAACCCGCCATATACAGAGATTTGTGTCCAACACATCTTCGAGGTAATGCAATGGGTCCTCCGTTTTCTCAATGACATGACCACTAACAACAGGTAGCATACATGACATCGTGGGTCAACCTGTGTTGGGTAGTTGGCGGATTGTTATCTACCGGCATACTCCGTGGGCTGCTCAACATTGACAGCGAATGGGGTTATCGAATTCCGTTTGCGCTCCAGTGGCTGTGGCCTATTCCTATCACTGTCGCAACCCTCTTGTGCCCTGAATCTCCGTGGGTTTTGCGTCTTCAGAAGTAGGACTTGTGTAGATTGGTTTTTTTGCTAATCACTACTTCTAGATGGTGGCTTGTGCGAAAGGGACGCATCAACGAGGCCAGAACTGCGATTCGCCAACTTACCAGCCCTATGCCTGGTATAGACTTCGATGTCGACGCGCACGTCGGGATGATGGTCACCACGGACCAGTTCGAAAGACAAGCACAATCGGGGACAAACTACTGGCATTGTTTTCAGGGTAGTGACCGACGCCGAACAGAAATATCTGCTATGGTTTGTATTACTCAAGCATTTTGCGGTGTTCCTTTCATGGCTTACGGCGTCCAATTTATGGAAAGAGCTGGCCTTGGCACAAATGCTGCATTTGACCTCAACGTGGTCCAGAGTTGCGTCGGATTCATAGGTTGCATAATTGCCTGGTGGGCGATGACATACTTCGGCCGAAGGCTTCTCTACTTGGCAGGTCTTTCGTCCATGCTCGTCATTCTTATAATCATCGGTTTCCTAGGCTTAGCTGCTGAGGCAAACTCGGGGGTGAGCTGGGCCGTAGGCGCTTTGATCATATTCATGCTTTTCCTTTTTCAGATGTCCCTGGGACCTACCTGCTACACCATCTTCGCCGAAATTCCCAGCACCCAGCTGCGTATAAAAACGGTGGTCCTCGCCCGAGCGAGCTATAACAGTGCTGTATTTATCAACAATGCCATCATGCCGAAGATTGTTGGTAAGAATGATTGGAACTGGGGAGCGAAGGGTGGCTTTTTCTGGGCGGGCATTGACTTGTTGTTCCTGGTGTGGACCTGGTTCCGACTGCCTGAATCCAAAGGACTAACATATACTGTAAGTGGTCCAAGATTGTTGTGTATTTGTTCTCGCGTTGTTGTCGAGAGAATGCGAATTCTAGTGGCTTGTATCCGCATTATTATGAAGACATAGCCACTGGAAAGGAGGAGAAGAAGAAGAAGAACTAACGTTTCCGCCGCGATCAGGAACTAGATCTGTTGTTCGAGCACGAAGTTGCCACCCGTCAATTTAGTCAGGCAAAGGCTGATTCCCTGAAGTCAGTATTGATAGGGGTTGCAGATCAGCAGGAGAAGAAATTGGACTTTCAACTGGTAGAGGTCAAGATTTGATGATACAACTGCTGGCTATGGTTCGGATCGAGGAGAAGTCGCGGACCTTACGGCAAATAACATGTTGCTACACAAAAGAGCAATTGCAATATGTGCCGTAGCCATTCTTGCTTGGACATACGCGTTTGATTTTGTAACTATCCCTATAACGAATTTCAGATGTACAGCATATGTGCTGCATATATCGAGTGGTTCCACTACCGCATTGGTGAGGAGAATATTAGGTTGTCCCTTCATGTAGTGGGTTGTCCTATGGAAAATCAATTTCAAATGGCGCTTGCTACTTGCATGTTCGAAGAATCAGGCACGAAAGTTGTTTTCGTTCTAACCCCTCGAAGCTTGTCAGTTTGTTCAGACCGCTAGCTATTTTCCAAACCCTTGCAACCATGACGGACTCAGGATGCGCTACTCAATCAGTGCAGTCATATCTTTCCAACATTATCAGCCCACCATTGCTTCCATCCGAGGACTTTCTTATCCGTTCTAGCCTCTTCAGCCGCGAAGACCATGGCATGGCTGCGAACAACCTCCTCCAAAGTGCACCCGATATATTCTGTTTGAGCTTTCTCTGCTGACCATCCATGGTTCTTGACACGGTCAACAGCCAAGATGAATTGTCTGGTCAAACCAACATCACCGCCACCATGCCCCAAGCTTTCTAGGTGCGGTTTGAACGACTTTGTTTCACCAGTTCGGAAATCTTCAATCGTGATCGTTTTTGAATCTGCGTATATCTCGCCTTCTGTTCCATATATATACGAATACCGGTCGCACTGCTTCTTGGTTTGGGCTATCATATGAAAGGTTGCCTGTTTCGAGCCTCTGGCGCCCAGGGAACCGGCACTTGCGGAGCCTGGTTGCAGGGGGTCGTCATCCCACGTTATCGTAACTACCTGTTCGTCGCAAACGTCATTGTCTGATTCCCATACACAGCGGCCGAACCAATTTCGCTTTTCGATCTCAGATTTTGGTGTAGAGTCATCATAGTCTTCTGCTAGCGCAGCAAGCAGGACTTCTTTGCGTCCACCCTCGTCAAAGCTCTCAATATCTGGCACGACAATGCTCACTGGCCAATGTGTGTTCCCGGTTTCAAGTCCTTGATGCATGGCACCCACATAGATACGCTTGCTCGAATACATACAGTCTTGTTCTATCGGGCAGCTCAAGCAGTTAGTGGCATGGCCCGCAGACTTCGGTTTCCTGTTCTTCTTGTAGAACTGCAGGGAGCCAGAAGACGACAAAGTCGATGGCAAATGCGGTGGAGCTCCGGAGCCTGGCGGCGGTGAGCACAGCAACCACAAGATTATGTCGATGTCATGACAGCTTTTTGTCAATAACGACGGTGCAGTGGTGGATTCCTTCCTCCAGTTGCCGCGCACATAACTGTGGGAGAAATGCCACCAACCCACGGGTTCCGTGTGAACAATGCTCAAAATATCACCAATGGCGTTCTCTTCCAGAAGCAGCTTCCGCAGCATCATATTGTGGGGGCTATAGCGTAGCACGTGTCCGATGGAGAACACCTTGTCCTTCTGGTATGGTGCCAAAGCTCGATACATATCGACACAATCAGCCAGGGTCGTCGCTAGTGGTTTTTCGCACATGATGTGCAGGCCGAGAGGTGCTAGAGCCACGACCACATCGTGGTGCATCTCGTCGAGAACACAAACAAAAGCGGCATCGACTCCCTCGGGAACAACCTCACCAGCTTTTTCTCTTTCTCGACGACTAGTCTCCCAGCCGATGAACTCCTGCCAACCTGCAAAGAGTGAACCTTCGGGTGCTTGCCTGGTGCCATGAATGAAGTTCCGGCCAAATTGATGCCGCTTGTACTGGTCAGGTTCGGCAATGGCAACTACAACACCATTGCTAGACGAAATGGTCGCTCTTGCGTAAGTACGTCCCCGCGATCCGGCGCCAATCACGAGTATCCTCGGCGGTCTTGCGGACATAGGTGGAGGGGGTGGAAGGAGCACCGCAGTACCATCGAGCTCCTGGGTTAAGTCTGTCGGCCCTTCATCAACAACATTATGGGGCGCCATGTTGGAGATGTGCAGACTGTTGAATACAGAGCATATATACCTAGGGAGGAGTTGAAATGCTACAGAAACTGTCTTGTCTCAGGCTCCAGGAGGGGGAAAAAACAAACGCTACCGTTCTGATGCTATCGTTCTGATGCTACGTAGCATGCGATATCAGACATTGAGCTGGCGTATCGGCGAGTTAGTAATTGGCACTAGCGTAGCCACCATTGGCTGGCGAACTTTCCAGGCACCTCATTTAGGTGCGAGATGATTGATATTGGAACAACTGATTGGTTTCGAATGGAGTCACAACCCGACAACCTTTGGAAATACCACTTTATTTTTATTTTTTACAGACCGTCGGTTTGTACACAAAACCGCGCCCGCTTACCCTATTTCAATACTGGCACTGCACGTAATGAGTGTGTTACGTCTTCTTGAAGCTTACTGCGACAGCTCGGCACTACGTTCCTTGGTGCACTAAAGCCTGTATGCCAACCACCAACGTAAAACGGTCCTCCGTCCCAAACCCACGAGGTGACACTGGGTTTACTTTACTTACAGAGTGGGTTCGGAATGCGTAGAAATAGCATTAGACGGAGGAATCAGACAGGCTCGGGCAAGTTCAATTATTCGTCCTGTCTTGAGTGGTGGTATATTATATAGTGCCCATTCCATTGAGCGCTCTTCAACTGTTGATGGGGATATAGCTCAGTGGTAGAGCGCTCGCTTTGCACTTCCAGTAACTTGCGAGAGGTCCAGATTTCGATCATCTGTATCTCCATTCTTTTGCTGATGTCGATCACACAAAGTCATGGCGGCTTTGGATCTCTTATATATCTTTTGCTAACTAAATTTTGGTGAATAGAGAACACCGGTGGCTCTGGCCGAACTAGAATAAAGGAGTGCGGGCAGTTCCTTGGGGACTAGAGTGACAGGCAGATCCGATTTTATGCCGGCGTGCTTTTTAGACAAAAAATACAACGGTGGGCCAGGCAAATGATTCAGGTCCGCAGATAGCAGTACATATACTGTAATCGGCTTGACATCTTCATTCGTCGTATTTATGAGAGAAATCGTTGCTGTTGTACAATTTAAAGAATTCCACGTCTTGACATACCACAGAGCAGCAAGTACGCTAGCTTCCGGTCCGGCGATCACCTACCAAATTCGGGTTCCTTAAACTTCGAGATCGTTCGTAGTGTACGAATTTCAAGGCAATATCTCACCAATTGATAGGAGAAAAGGCACTTTAAAAGTCCTGGGTGTTCATTGGCGGGACATTTGCGAGTGTTCGTTGCATCGGTCTTTCCGGTTTCCTGGTTCCAATGCCATGTAGCTAACCCGGCGTGGACACGGACTTCATGCCTCCGTGGCCGGGCAGTCTAGTCCACGATCGCCGGGTCGACATCCGACAGTTGTACGTTAATGAGCAGGCGAGCCGCAGGCCAAGAGGGACTGCTGTTTATAAGATGGTCCATCTGCGCTGGTATTGGTTTGATTTGTGAACACTTATACTTTGTCTGCAAACTTGCTGGAAGTAGCTCGCCATGGTCCAACTCAACTTGAAGGTCGGCTTAATGTCGCTTCTGGCTCTGGCGCCCGTAGGCCAGGCTGCGAATTTCACCTTAGTCACCGAAGACTTCGGACCAAATCCAAGGGGCGTCGGGTTTTATATATACGTGCCAGACCAGCTTGCTGCGAGCCCGCCAGTATTGGTCAATCCGCATTGGTATTGTAAACCCAACGTTCCAGTCAATCAAAACAACGGCTAATCCCAGCGTACAGGTGCCATGGTGCTGCCAATGATACCTACATTTACTCGCAGTACGCCAACCTGGCCGACCAACATGGTTTCATCGTCATATACCCCGATAGCCCGAATCTGGAGGACAAGTGCTGGGATGTATCATCCAATGAGACGTTAACTCATGACGGTGGTGGCGACAGTTTGGGCATTGTCAGCATGGTCCGGTGAGTAAATTCGCCTCGACCTGATGCTCTTTGGATGTGAAACACATGCCTGTCTGGCAACTGATGATCATGATCTCCCTCTGAAGATAGGAGTCTAATTGAAAACTTTATAGGTGGACATTGGATAAATATAACGGAGATGCAAGCCGGGTGTTCGTAACTGGGGTATCCTCGGGTGTAAGTACATTATGAGACAGCGGACTACCAAGTGCTGGGCAGTTTGAAGGCTCACAAATGCTGACTGGACTTGAGGCTATGATGACCAATGTCCTGCTCGGCGCCTATCCTGACGTCTTTGCGGCCGGCTCTGCTTGGGCAGGAGTTCCATTCGGCTGCTTTGCGGGCGATGGGTACGATGTTTGGAGCAACGCCTGTGCCACGGGGGAAATCACCCATACACCGGCTGAGTGGGCGTCTATCGTTCATGCCGCTTATCCAGGTTACAATGGCTGGCGGCCGAAATTCCAGCTGTTTCACGGCACGGTTGATCAGGTCCTCAATTTCACGAACTTCGGGGAAGCCATCAAGGAATGGACAGCAGTTTTCGGACTGAGCGAACGGCCCACCGGCGTAACGTCTGACTGGCCCAAGACGGACTGGACGAGATACACGTATGGCAATGACTGGTTTGAGGCAACTAGTGCGCTGAATGTGACGCACGATATTGGTACCAACGAAACAGTGGTGATGGACTGGTTTGACCTTGGCTGTACGACTGGAGATTGCTTCAAATGGGGTAGAGGAGGCCCCTCTAACCGCACGGCGTATGCGAGCAAGCAGAACGGAAAGCATCATGTACGCCTCTCCTAAACGCCGCAGCCTAACCAACACCTCTACAAATGAAATGGCCATTGTAAGGCAGAAAGCGCTACTGGCATTACCCGAGTGATATGCTTGATTCCCATCCGTTGCTAGATCTTCATATTTTATTGTTATATTCTTGTAATTTAGGGGTACGGGTGGAGTTTAATGGTTACATGTCTGAATATGACACTCCGTGAATATAAAAGATGCGGGAACACAGGCTTTTACTTGGGTAACCTAGTTTGGTATCCCCGCTATACTGGTAGTAGGCACATAGGTATAGGTAGCTGTGGAGGCAAGAACAACAGATTGTCCGCTGCCTAAGTAACAATATATGTCTCGACCTCTGTAGAACTAAAACCACCAGCAAACCTAGCCATACTTGATGCATGCATGTAGCAAAATTTGCAGCAAGGGACGGCCACAAATGCTGCCTTCCAAATTCATTGACTGTTTCGGGGGATGCCACGGCTGTTAGCGTCATTGACATCGCTGAGCGAAGCCTAGGTCCAGGCCTAGGCCTCCCTATGCCGTTCGCAGGGTGCGGTGCTATGCGGGCTATGGGTGCTGTGCGGCCGCCATGACCGACTCTTCCGGACCAATGTACTCCGCAATGGGTAAAGTGAAATCACACACGAGCTGCGGGCTCCATCGAGGGCATGATTTCGAATTTGCTCTTGCATCTGCGGTCGCAATAACCTGGCAGATTCATCCATACCGGTGAAGGAGAGTTTGTGTGTCAAAAAAACACATCTCTCACCAAAGCAGTAATAAAACACAGTCAAGTGCGGGCCACCAAAGTTGGGAGGAAGACTTCCGTCCTCCTTCTCCCCGCCTGGTCATTACACGTTGTTTTTCTTTATCCCACAGTCTGCATACCAGCGGCATACCAGCGGCACACCAGCCACCAGCCAGCAGCCCAGCAGCCCAGCAGCCCAGCAGCACAGCCGCATGTAGCCCTCCCCGTCGACAAAATGCAGGAACAGCAAGCTCACGTGAGTTCCCGAAAGTCCGGAGCCTTTGTTGGGCAGGTTCGGAGTTGATTGATCCCAGGACCGCAAACCGTCCGCGGCCTCCGGACACTCTACTGCGGCAGCTTCGGCAGCATCAGCCAAGTCGCGAGAGTCGGGATCGAGTCACAGCTCCTTGAGCAACCGCAAACCAACTGGCTACACAATTCCCGACCCCGTGTCCGTCGAAGAGCACGGAAGGACATTCAATGGCTACCGCGAGGGGAAATATTTTCTTCCCAATGATGCAGCAGAACAAGAGCGCCTGGATCTTGCGCATGAGATGTGGCGACTCCTCCTGTTCGGTGATTTGTCGTGGGCTCCTTTCGCCGACGAACCAAGGCAGGTTCTCGATATTGGAACTGGTACCGGTATCTGGGCCATCGAGTTTGCACAACAGCATCCTGCATCACACGTAATTGGGACGGACATTAGCTTGATCCAGCCCCCCGAAGGGAGTATACCGTCCAATTGCACCTTTGAACGCGATGATGTGGAGGAGGAATGGGTCTTTGACCGTCTTTTCGACTACATACACCTTCGAGCTATGCTAACCTGTTTCAACAATCATGTCGGGGTCGTCCAGCGGATTTACGACAACCTGAAGCCAGGCGGCTGGGTGGAATATCAAGACTACGACCCGGAGGTATTCGGCAAGGATCAGGCTAACCAGCAAGCCTTGCTCAAGTCGCCGGTCTGGGAATGGTGTCAGCTTGTGTTCAAGGGCGCCGCGCGGTTCGGTCGTGATTTGATGGTCGCCCGTCGGTACAAGAAGTTTCTCATGGATGCAGGCTTCGTCGATGTCACGGAGAAGATAGTTCTGGCCCCGAATAAGCCATGGCCCGAAGATCCCAGGGAGCGTCGAATGGGCCAGTACATGCAAGCCAACAGCCTCGAGATGCTTGGTAGTGTGAGTGCCAAATTGTTACAAGGAGATGGCATGTCCGCGGAACAGGTCGATGACTTGATTTGCCGATGCCGCGAGTGCTTTCAGGGCAAAGAACTTCACCTCTACTCTCGAATGTACGTCGTCATGGGCCGGAAGCCTAGGGACGACGAGCTGGCAGCCAGATCCCCGGCCTCGGACCCAACAGCGGCAATGGCTCAGCACTTGTAGGGCTCTGTTCGCGACAGGCAGCCAGCGCACGCGGGGACCAATTCCGGAAACGCCCCAGATCATGTGGCATCCGGCGCGGTTGGACAGCATGTGGCTGACATGGGTGATGTAGAAAACCAGAAGACAGTGGCAGCAGCAACTGGAGATGCATTCCATTACAAGCGGATTTCGACTGCTTGCACATCTCTAGCGTCACCCAGTCAAATTGGATCCAGGACAGAAGCAAACACTGACCCAGTGGGGAACCCGCAACCTAGAGCACAGCACGACAAGCCTATGCACGTCACCCCGGACGAATCAGCACAAGTCATGACAGTGCCAGAGATGGAGGAGAAGATGAGTAATCTCGACATGAGAGACAAAGCAGAAGAATCGCATGGGTCAAACGAGCCCCAAGATTTACCAATACCATGAGAGAGAATACTCGGTGCAAACAAGGTTCAGAGAAACCCGGCAGGAAGCTGGCAGTGTGGCAGGTTCGGAGATGAGGGAGGAGATTGCCCGCAGTCCAGCGGCTGGCAGACCTCCGCAGCAGACTTACCAAGATTTGGTATACCGATACCTCAATGAGGAGAGGCTCAAGTCTCTACTATGCAAGAATGTGTGGTCTGACGGATTTTCCTAGTATACTTTCGGCATCATTTGTACATAGATTCACTGCCTTGGCCGTTCTGAGATTTGCCCATAATGAGAAATGCCCAGTATATGATGCAACACGAAGTACTTTGATTTGCTGTGTATAAATCTTGTGGTGTAGCAGTCATTGCTCAGGACGGGAAGTATATATAGATGTGATATCGATCCAAGGTTAGTCTACGACGGAGCTATGACATATGTATGCACATGATGTATCACCCCACTATGGGGGAGGAGGGGTAGTGGCTTCTGCGATCCTACAGTACTCAGTAACTACAGATTACAGTTATCCTGGGAGGCAAGTTGGCGCAAGAGTGTTGGTCAAGCTGACGTGAAGAGACAACAACAGTACATATCCCGTTTCTGGGCCGATCAGGTTGCAGAAAGGTTGCAGAAAGGTTGCATTGCATTGGATCTCGACCAATCAATAGGGTGGTCCTGCATCACACCGCGCCGGGCCCGGGCGGTGGATTGCATACAGCCCCTGGGCGTCACTCAGCTCTTGGACTAGTTCTTCCACAGCTCTCAGCTCTCAGGTTACTGTAGCTCTTAGCTCTTGGTGGTCAACCAACAAAATAGCAATAATAAATTTAGAATAAATAAATAAGACTAACAATAACAACAACAACAACAACAACAACAACACAGTTGCGGAAGGTGGATTAGACTGTGACCCCTCCCCTCCTGTCAAGCTCAACTGCTTGTCCGCAGCATCGACCTTTCCTTGCCGTGTGTATGTGCGCATGTGTGCATGTGTTGATAGTCGCCCATTCCCCGTTCCCCCAGACTCCCAAAGTTACGTTGCCCGACCTGCTGTGTGCCGTTTGCCTTGGCCTCGACGGTGCATTCCCCGGCGAACTCTGTTCCTCTCACTGTCCCATTCGTCCGGCCGTGTTTACCACGGTCAGTGGGTTGTACAGTATCCAGCGCCAGTATCGTGGTGTCCTGGTATTCCGCATCGCAGGGGAAACGCTGTCAGGAGTAACTGACTATTGGATTGACAAGCACCTCCCCGCTCCCGCCTGCAACTCAACCGTTTGATGTCCTCGACCGGAAGGCCGAACGAGTACCGCCAGCGCCTGCGAAGCTTTAATGCGTTACATTGCCCCGCGGGTCTTCAGAACTGCCCGAGGCCCTCCTCTTGCAAACGTGTCCCGATATCCTCGAGGCGCAATTAAGTCAACCCAACCCATTGGCTGCATCGGTAACTACACTATACTGTACCGGACCTGTTATTGGACTGGAGCAGGACGAGACAAGACAAGACGAGACAAGACGAGACGAGGACAGGACAGGACAGGACAAAACGACACCCTGGTCGGCGACAACGACCCCGCGCTGCCGCGATAACGAAAGACACGAGTAACGAGTAACGCATGACGAAGCACCCACGACGGCACGGCACGACACGACACGACTACCAAATATGGCGGACCGTGATTACGACGAGGGCAATGAGGCATTGGACCCCGAACTTCTTTACACGAAAGAGTATTGCATAGGAGGGGGCAGTTTCGGCAAGGTATACAAAGGGTATGTCATGAAATACCACGACATTGCAATCAATTCCTGGGCATGTGCTCATAGTTTGACGCGTGAGTGCTGACATTGACCTGCCCCTCCATCAGAGTCGAGAAGAAAAGCGGTCAGGCCGTAGCAATCAAGATCATCGATATCGAGAGCGCCGAGGACGAGGTCGAAGACATCATTCAAGAAATTGCCATCCTCTCCGAACTACAGTCGCCATACGTCACCAAGTACTACGGCTCCTATGCCAAAGGCGCCGAGCTGTGGATCGTCATGGAGTTCTGCTCCGGCGGGAGCTGCGCCGATCTCATGAAGCCTGGCCACATTGCCGAGGATTACATAGCCATCATCGTCAGGGAGCTGCTGCTGGGCCTCGAGTACCTTCATTGCGACAAGAAGCTCCATCGAGATGTCAAGGGTATAGCACCACCGCGCTCCTTTGCTGCCGCGTTCTACAAGACTAACCATGCACCTGCGTAGCCGCAAATGTCCTTCTCGGGTCCAATGGCCAGGTCAAATTGGCCGATTTTGGTGTCTCGGGCCAGCTCTCCGCCACCATGACCAAGAAGAACACCTTCGTCGGCACCCCTTTCTGGATGGCCCCAGAAGTCATCAAGCAGTCTGGCTATGATCACAAGGCCGACATATGGTCCCTGGGCATCACCGCCCTCGAGCTGGCCAACGGCGAACCCCCTTACGCCGATATCCATCCCATGAAGGTCTTATTCTTGATTCCCAAAAACCCACCCCCGCGCCTCGAGGGAAACTTTACAAAGGCCTTCAAGGACTTCATCGAGTCATGTCTGCAGCGCGACCCCAAGGAGAGACCCTCCGCCAGGGATCTTCTGAAGCATCCCTTCATCCGAAAAGCCAAGAAGACCTCGTACCTGACTGAGCTGATCGAGCGCCACAGCAGGTGGAGGGCTACCCACAAGTCAGAGGACGACGAGTCATTTGACGATGGAGACGACATACGCGAGCGAGAGCCCGTCAACGAAGACATGTGGGATTTCGGTACGGTGCGGCTTGTTGGCGATAGAGGTGGCATAATCAACCGTCCAGGGCTCAACCCCCTAGACGAGTCGACGAGGAACGCAAGGGCCTCGAGGCCGCTGGAAGGCGATTATGGTGAAAGACCCAGAAGCATATCTCCTACTAAGAACCAGGAGCTTGCCCATCCGTCTGCCAGGCCTACTACAGTCAAAGCGACTAACACCCCGTCCATTGGGACCGCACGGCAGACATCGCCACAGCGTAAACCCGTCCCCAGCATTGCCCCATCATCGCCAGCCAAGGTGCCCCTACCCGCCTCTCCGTCCAAGCAGTATGAAGACCCAAACACCCCGAGGCCCCCGAAGCAGATGCCCCCGCCGCCCCCCATGCAGTCGCCTGATTTCGACAGGCCGTTCAAGGAGCAATTGCAGCGAGACATGGGACAACTGAACATATCTCCCGTGACCCAACCTCAGTTTAATTCTCAGCAAGTCCTTACCCCTCGGGGTTCTCAGGCACATTTGCAACAGCGAGTTCCATCCAAGGCTGGACCCTTGGGCCTGCCGGAAATACCTCCTTTCCGAGGTGCACCCCCGCAACCGCTACTACAAAAAATAACAAACCAGCAAGCTGCTTATCAGCAAGCAGCCTTCCCATCCAAGGCACAGCCAAAGCAAGTTCCCCATGTACCCGAGTCCTTTCCGTCGCCCGCACCGTCCAATCCTAATGGCGAGCTCGATGCGCTCAACGATGTTATTTTTCCCGCACTAGAAGAGGCTCTGAAGCGGCGCCAAATACGGCTTCAGCAACTCTACCGCAATGAGAAAGTCGTTACGCCGCAACGACAGCGGGCTGAGGCAGCCCACGACAAGATCCGCAAGCATGTCTACAAACTAGCTAATGTTTGTAAGGAGATCGACCGCCTTGATAAGAGTGAACCTGTGGGCATGGGTCGCGAGGTCGGCACTTTCTTAGAGGGTCTGTTGGAAGAAATTCTTGTCAGAGTTGAGCCGCTGGACGAGGAGGATGTGGCGGAGTAGCGTGTGCGGACTGTGCTTTCTGTTCGATAGGAAACGAAACTCGGGGCGTTAGGGGAGCTATACATAAACAATGGGCGTTTGATGAGGAGTGGTATTATGGCCAAGCCCTGGTTTTCAAGTTTAAAGCGTTGGTTTGAGGCATACCCTCGAGGTGCATTATATATATACCCAAGTTCGATGAATAGAAATCTTGCGTGTTGGCTTCGACCCTTATAACCCTGATTGGCAAGTCTTTCCAAACATAAACACTATAATTCCAAGCTGGTGTGACGTTCCTCATGTGCTGGTAGTCACAGGTTTGTCGTAACGTCGATCTTGGCGACTTTAGCCACGCTGAGACGACTGCATGTCCCAACAGCCTGTATGGTGCTTGAGATGGAAATTAATGTGTGCTTGCAGGATATGAAATGTTCATCGACGAACCGAGTCACCCCCCCCTCTCCCCCCAAACTTGCATTTTAATTTTCCCATTTCCAAATTCGAATACAATGATTTACACACTATCATGGCCGTTCCTCACCATCAAAGGTAAATACAAAACCTGATCAGGCCGGAGCGTCGAACTTGATTTGAGCCTGAGAAGTATTGGCGATGTGGCTGCACAAGCATCGCGATGTCCTAATCTTCAAACAGGAAGAAAAAAAAACTCCCGAAAGTGGGGGAGAAAAAGACAATGCATCGGTACATTGTAAAAAGGTTGGCAATAGCTAAACTTGCCCTCGTCTGCTCATAGGATTCAGCCGCGGACCTTGTCTGCAGCTACATTGGGATCTGTTCCGTTTCTACTTGCTTGTCGTGCTTAACTTATGCTCGTCCATTTCTGTCGCCTTATTCACAGCGAGTACATAGCGCATATCAGCCCAAGCTAAAGAAGTTGCTCTACTCTTAATAATGTCCTAGCATGATTCGGGCTCGCTACTACTCACATGCTCTTCAGGGGCAGTTGTGTGTCGGTTGAGTCCATAATTATATCATACCACATGTTCACTGTTCGGTGCTTTTCTCAGCCCATTCATGGTCTCAAAATTGTCCTTCCTCATAAAACTTGAGCAAATACTTCTGAAGTCGGAGAATATCTCCCGTGGCCAGCACCGTTTGTTTTGGACGTATGATCGGTCCACTCGAAGTGAACTGACTGGCTATAATTGTAAACTTCGCTCTCGATTCGTTGCATGAGTTTGTAGGATATCATCAAGAAACACCAATCGGGCCATAGTAGGATTTCAGATGTCTGTGTTGAAATATGAACGAGTTGGGACGGTTCCACACTGTTGTCTCAGGCAACACTGGTTCAGTGATGGGACGATCGTGTGGTAGCAGAGGCAGCTTCAGATAATAGTGTCAGCAAGCTTTACGTTGTCGACCAGGCTCTATTGCGCCTACAGTCAGTCACCTATCTACACATGATATCATTTCCCTCTAGACACCTCCTAAAATCAACAAGCTTCAAGTACTCGCAACAGGGATCAGTTCATTAGGATTTCAACCTGGTCGGGGTTGGGAATTCAAACATTACACACAATACAACGGGCAAATGAGTACACAGCACGTCGTCGACAAGCCTTTGAGCATATATAAATGCTGGACTGGCTTGAAAGAGTTGTAGGTGCCAGGCTTCAAGGTTTGACACGGGATACATTTTATGTGACAGCGAAGAAAAGAAAAAGCAAAAGAAAGAAGCGATAAGCGAACTTCTCACAGTTCAGATTCATGTGCTATAGCTATGGGTGAAGAGACAACTTTTGTCGACGACCAATCATCATCCCTCGAACGCCTGAAGTGACACCATGGCAGCTTCAACTCAACCAAGAAAGAGAAGCAGTACTTAAGTCGTTTCTTTGGCCCATTCGCCGCAGACTGCCGAGACGCTGCTGCTATGTGGACATAGATAGACCAAGAATATGATGCACACGCCTGCGCCTAACTCTCGCAAATGACCTGGTCACATCAATCATATGACCTCATGCAAATGAACGCAACCGTAACCAGCGTCCTTCCCTCCACCATTCCGATGATCATGAAAAAATACCGAAAACAAGTGTTGGTACGTTTCTTTTTTTTTCTGCCAGATTCGCCAACGAAAGCAGGAACGGACAAGTTGTACCGAGCGCCAACACAACAGACGCAAATGAACGAAAGTAATGCAAGCATTATGCACCACTACAGAAGATACCAGAAAGCCGAAACCGAATGACGAACTTTAGAAGATGACCAACGACCCGAACACCAGAACGCTGGACGCCGGAATGCGATGCGAGAAAGCATTTACTATAATCAAGTTAGTCATTGGTCTTATGGTTGAAAAAGGAGGATATCGGGCTTACCTGAGGACCAAGTCCACCAGGGGGAGGGCCTTGATGACCACCATTCCCACCGAAACCAGGACCACCGAAGCCAGGGCCAGGGGGACCTGGAGGACCCGGAGGACCAGGAGGGAAGTAGTGGGGAGGCGGTGGAGCGGGGCGGTAAGGAGTACCTACACCAGAGTTGTTCTGCGAGCGGCCCCAGGAGAGACGGACGCGAGAGTTACCGATAGGGTAGCCCTGCATTTGATTGATAGCCATCTCGGCAGCGTGTCTGTGCACAAATTGCACGAACCCGCAACCCTTGCCAGGAGGAATCTTGACATAGGTGATTTCGCCGAAGCCCTGGAAGAATGAACGGAGCTCATCCTCAGTTACGTAGCCAGAGAGACCACCAACGAAGACGGTGGTGTTATTCGGGTCGGTGAATTGGTTCATCACCATTGGGTTGAAACCAGCTCCACCAGGCTGCTGTTGTTGGTAGCCACCGAAGGCCTGTGGTTGTTGTTGCTGTTGCTGCATCCACGGGGCGCCCATGCCCTGTGGGGGAACGGCGGCGGGTGGCATCATCTGCTGACCGCCGAATTGCTGAAATTGGCCACCCTGGTGGCTACTGAGAACTGTTAGTCACCAAGTTCGCAGGTTTCAGTTTATAATATTTACCGGTTCTTTGGGGTGGCTGGCGAGACTCGCATGGGTCTATTGCCGCAGTAAACACCTTGCATCTCTACGAGAGCACGTTGCTGGTCTTGTTCGTTGCTGAAACGTACGAAGCCGTAGCCGCGAGATTGACCAGTCTGCTGGTCGGTCATAATCTTGGCAGACTTGCACGACGGGAAGCGTGCCTGAAAAAGAGCAACCAGGACAAATTCATTGACTTCATGACCGAGATCGCCGACGAAAATGGAATACTCCGGACTGCGATCGTCACGACGATCGACTAGTCCACCACCAGAAGCCCAGTTCAAGCGGAAGACACGATCGGTGTTAGGAACTGGAGATCCATTGAGCTGCAGGGCCTTTGCAGCAGCCTCAGGGGTGGAAAACTCCACGAAACAATAGCCGGCGTTACTAGTTTGCATCAGAATATAAATTTTTTTTTCCAGAGGTTGAACAATGACACTCACCCGGAGTGGCGGTCGCGGATGATCTTCACCTGGACATTCTCGTTCATGCTGGACAGGAAAATCGAGCGGATGAACTGCTCGTCCATCCAACCGGCAAGTTCACCCATCCTGCAATACAGTTAGCTAATCATCACTCAATTAATGAAATAACAACGTACCAGAGAGTCTGGCGGGAGGCGTCGCCACCCTGGAAGCTACCGGCATTATCACCGCCGCCCTGTCCGTTAGGTGGCATTGGAGGCATGCCGCCTTGCGAACCACCATCACCTTGGGATCCGGAGCCGTTGGACGGCGGCTGTCCATTGAAAGGAGTGAAGTTATCCATGTTTATAACTGTAAAGTAATAAGTAAAAGTTTCAATAAAAATCGTGGTAAAATTAGATATTTCGTAAAATGACGAAGTTTTAGAGAACGATAAAAAATTATGAAATCAAGTTGTATAGGTAAGACAGTAATATTTGCTTATTCTTTCGAAGAAGCGGGTTCAAAACAACCCTTCGAGATAGAATCTCTAGATGTAGGAAGTTTGGAGATAATCATGTATACGGGCTTCAAGGAAGACTTACTAGCGAGTGGTAACTACTTCAGGCAGGTACGGATGAGAGACCGACGATTGAAAACCTGAAAATTCGGCGAACGAAGAAGGCCTTGTAGTGTGAGGAGAGGCCGCCGACAAGGACTTGTCTTAGTGTGTATTTTGGAAAGACCGACGACAAAGGTATTGGTGAAAGGTTAT
Organism: Truncatella angustata; assembly: GCF_020726525.1. Lineage (NCBI taxonomy): Eukaryota > Fungi > Ascomycota > Sordariomycetes > Amphisphaeriales > Sporocadaceae > Truncatella > Truncatella angustata. The sequence goes on from NW_025763387.1 coordinate 58,682, forward strand.
GGTGAGGAATCGTCGATTGCGTACGGTGAACAATGGCTTGTCTAGATGGCGGATCAATGACCTTGTTGTTTTGCGGAATATGCAGGCTGCAAGTCACAGAAATTCTATGAACAAAGGTTAGTTAATTTATTCACAGTTGCACCTGGTAGGAGTAAATTAAAAGCCTGTGTGTAATGAGTGAAGTTGGGTGGGGTGCATGAAAGTGATCAAGTTAACACTTGATATCTCAAGGGCAGGAATGAGCTCGAAAAGCTCCCCAAATGGAGCGCCTTTCGCAATCGAACCTGGACCATGAATTTGCAAGCAGCGCGCCACCGATTACACTATCCAACCGTTTATCGAACTTGGGATGATTTGTTGAGAAGAATGGAAGTATCGCCGACCATAAAAGCAATGCTCCTATCGCCGACCAAGGAAACGCTGTTGTTTCATCAATTGTGGTCTTATACACAATGCTTGTACAGTCGATTATTGACTTGTGATTATTTGTGGCGATTTGTTGAGCAGACATCTCGCCGGCCATGGTCTTCGTGGCAATGGTAAGCATCGAGGTTTTCTTATTGCAAACCAATATGTAAAGACCAGTGTCGAGTGAACAAAGATGAGACGCTTTGCGATATTTGAGTAGTTGCAGCTATTCATGGGGTTCATGTTCTCCTGTGGACCAGATATCTGCAAGCCCTTGGGATGAAATAAAAATGACCAGCCAGAATCTATAGTTGTTGACCATGGCCGATCGTTGTCATCATGATGTGTGTTGCAAATACGTGACGAGACAGATCCGTGACGAGACTGATCCGTGACGAGACTGATCCATAGACATTTGCGTGTCTGAAAGAAACCACGAGTGACCCCAAGTAGTTGTAAACTCAAGGTGACTGGGTTCATGGTTCTTGTGCGCAACGTTCTGCAGAAATCTCTTCTACCGGAAACAAACGGACCAAACAACCTGGCGTCGACTATGGTATCCCATTATAGCAACTTGAGCTAGCACGTAGGACCATGGCTACAGTGCCTAGAATTCTCCGGCATACCCCTGAGACTTCTGCACTCATGAATGTGTGCTAAACAGTGAATGTCGTACGTGCTATAAGCGACGTGGACCAAGCACGCCGAGATAAATGTTGGCAATTTGGTTGTGGTTGCGGTATGATTGAAATGGCTCGTGCACCAGTGGGGCCTTATTGTCGTGGCTGTATCAGCGCGCATGGTTTATGCAGTAATTTGCGTTCCATGTGCATTGTCGTAAAAGGTGGCGTGGCCAGATATGTAGCCGGTGGCATTATCTCTGAGTATTTCATTGCGTAGCTCATCTCTGCTACACGTCGGATTCGGCCATGAAATGGCGATCATGGAATATCCCAACTCGACACACGATGCCGTATAGCATGAGAAAGTATATAACTCTGACAGTGTGACACCACGCGAGACACAACATGAATGGCCTCAGGTTTTACGGTGTGCCGAGGCTGCGGACTGGCACGAAATACCATCTCTCCTGGGCCGCAACTTATTGATAGTGGCCTGACCATTGTGTATAATGGGTTGGTGACGGCGTAAAGGTCCAGCGATGTTCTTGAGATTCCAAGCACAATAGAGGGTTGACTAGGCTTTAATTGGGTGGGGTGGGGGAATCAATGGAATATGCCGAGACATGGAACTTACCAACTGATATCCAGATGCACAAACTAGAGCAACAACAAACGCCGACGCCCAAGATTCTTGTCTGCTTTCAGAATTGAATGCGAAATGAACACTAGAAACGAGTCTAAAGTTTTTCGATCTCAAGGACAGAATTGACTAGTGGCGTGTGAATGGAAACGTAAGGTCGTAGCGTAATCAAACTCGTAGTTCTCGAAATTCCGAACCTTGAGAACAGTCTTGTTAGCATTTCGAAGACTTGGAGCAGCTGCACTCTGCATGGAATTAGTCATTAGTCAAGATAGCGTTTGATCCTTGCATGGTGGTATGGAAAATGTGTGGTTAAGACCTTGCCACATTATCACTTCGGTCGCACAGTTTCTTGAGACTGAATACATCTCCGGTGTAGTCCAGACACGCGCGAAGCCCCTTAACAGTGCTTTTGTACCAGTCTCGATGAACAAACAAGGGCCACTGTTGTAGATGACCATTAAACGGGCCAGTGTGATTTGAGACTGCCGCCATTCCATAGAAGCGATACAGGCGGAAGTGCTGCCATACAAAACTTGGCCCGTTGCACCCCATGGAGCGCGACAAATAAGCCGGCAAAGTCGCAGTTGCCCACCAAGGAATTCAGGAATATCTGATTTGTTGTAAAAGTTACGTGTTTTCTCTGCATCGAAATCGAAACTTGCAGGCAATGCAGAAAAGAGCGTAAACCTTGCCATATATCTTCTTGGGTGGTGACAGAAATAGGGGATTGCTTGCATTGAGTATCCCAAAAGACCATATCTGCAGTGCTCTGTAGGATACTGCTGCATGCAACCTCCGTATGCTATACCCCATAGTGGCCTCTACTGCGACGGTGCAATTGGACGTCCTGGCGTGTAGCATGGTGCTCGGATACAATTCACATGGTCCTGATCTTGTCGCCAGAGGCTGATAAGAGCGGCCGCGAGGCAGGCCATGGTGAGAACCATCTCCAGTATCCTCACAATATCTCCCTTTACATCACCAGGACGTCCTGATCGCAATCGAAATGTGACTTATTAAACGTGATGGGAGGCGGGTTGAATGATCGTTCCTGTCCACCGGTCGCCATTGTTGGCTTAAGCGATAACAAAACGTCGTGTTTAACATGATTAAGCTTTGAGTTGTTGCTCAAGGCTTAAGCCACGGCCGAGGGCGAAGACAGATTGTTTCGTTCTCGATATTTCAATCGGTCGCAGCTGATCGCCAGTGATTGCCGATGTTGGTGGGTGGGATGCGATGCGGGGCATGACATCAATGTCGGCTTTCAGAAACGTCCAGTGAGGTGTAAATGCGTCTCGCGACATGCTGTACGCGGCGGCGTGCTCAATTGTCCACCAGTACAATTGTGTTTTCGAAGTAGTGATCGAAGAGGGAAGCTTGAGAACACAAGGTAGAGGATAGAGAGCTCCAAGCGGCTGCCAGCTCGCGGCCTGCCATGGAAGGGTGGGCGACATAACTCATATAATTCAGGCGTCGAAGCCAGTATTGTTGAATCATCAAACTCAAGATCAAGCGCTATCTCGACAATGCTGTAACTAGGCAAAGAAATACAACTTACTTATAATGACCGAGCGAATGCTGTTGGTCATACACAGACAGAAAGGCACCAGAGCAGAAAAGCACCGTTACACAAACACCTGCGAGACCCAAGCAGCACGAAATGGTTGACGTTCCTTCAAAACACCACACACTGAGTTACTCGTTATTCTTCGACAAGACCCCAAGCTGGCGTAGTGCGTTATTCGGGAGTGTAGTTGTGTAAAAGAGACCCGCAAGTCTGACGAAACTTTTTTGCAATTGCGCAAAGAAAATTGCGGGAGTCAACGGAGGAACCGGGTTACCGACAATGGACGTTTACGCGCACACAGAAAACACGAAAGGATGCTTCTTGCAAAACGCACGCAACGAATTCGAGCAGCGGACCGGCGGAAGGACTTGGTGTTGACAGAGGTTACAATTAGGGTTGGAGGAAAGGAAAAAGAGGAGAAGGAAGGGAGTGTGTGGGAAGAAACACAAGCAAGAAACAAAAGCAGAGGCAGACAACGATGGTGCCGACTTGGTTTGCGTGTGGTGTGGAAAAAAGATGAGAGAATGGGGTCGAGAGTGGAGGAGACGACTCTTGACTTTCCCTAAGGTAGACTCTGAACACTCTGCCCGGTCCTGCGAGCATCCAATTGGATCATCAGAGGGTCCGCAAAACTCTGAGCGCCGCTAAGACATCACTAACCTAGTACCAGCAAAAGCCTGGCAAAGACCCGGCGTCAGGCGAGGTATAGGCGTCAGGACTAAATGGCACAGGCGTAGGCCTAACAACACATGCTGCCTACAAGTACGGACTAAGAGAAAGGTGAATCCAACCAGAGTCCAGGTGAGGAGGTCTCCGGTGCAGTCTGTACATGCAGCTAGGAATGTACTGTAGGTAGGTACGAACTGCAATGACGACCATCCCTGCAACATGGAACTGTTGTCATAGGGCTCGATGCACGAGAAGAAAAAGTAAAGAAGGGGGGAGGGGGAATTGAAGGGAAAAAAGCGCCCCCGAAGCACCCGTCTCTTGCGGATGGATCCTGGCCTGGAAGCAGCAATCTAGGAGACTTCTCCCAGCCGCCTGGAAACCGAAGGAAGTAGGGTTTGAACTAACTCACGGTTCCCTGACCTGAGTTCAATCTTCCATAACTCTGTTATCATTACTATGGGAAAAGACACTGAAAGTGTCTGTCATCTTAAACGACAAAAGACGCCTGGACAAAAAGCTCAATCAATGCACTTGTCTGCATGTAATATGCGCGTACATATGCACATTGATCTACCGTATGCCAAGTAGGTACAGCGTGCTGCATGAAGCCGAACTTGTGAACAGCTCGCCCAGCAATTGCCCCAGGTAGTTTTAACCTTCTGACGTTTGCTTGAGACGGTAATGACAACATAAGAAGCACTGGCATGACCGGCTCAGAGTGGAGCAGTCACCAGAATAGCTTGCTTCAGAGTGGTTACATGGCCCAAAAAGCACTTCAGATACAAGTAGTATCTTTTGACTGCTTTTACAGTACGCAACCTCATGGGTCAGTACGACTCAATAAACCAGCCGTGCAAAGCAAAGGATAACTGGTAGCAGCAAGACGATAGACCATTTATTTTTATTTTAAATCGCATACTTATAACTTGTCTTGCGGTATGCATGATGGAAACTGCGCTGCAGCTCACTAGAGCTCGGGGCGTGGCTCCAGAGCTGCCGGGGCAAGTTGTCGCCGCGGCCCAAAGCCTAAGGAACTCGAAATACTCCATTTGGCAAAGCCAGAGAGTTCTAACCGTCAATCCCGCCGACGATGGGCGTTTTCGAGAATTGAACTAGGTATTGCAGCTGTGCCTGGAGCCCTGCTTCGAGCTTAGAGCACGAACAGGTACACGGCATGTAAATGCATGGCTGCAAAGGTACCGAGAACCACTAGAGCTCTGGTAAATTGGATATTGAGGCGCCGCCCCAAGTCTCACCTTACCTCGAACAAAGGTATCATACGGCCAGGTACCTGAAAGTTGGTGTCTATGAGGGAAGTTCGCAGCCTCACTTCAGAAGGTCGGCTCTTGGGGGGAGAGCGCTTCAAAAATTAAAGCCTTGAGTTCAAGCAACAGCGCTGAACCCTGGGAACCCAAGTGGGGGAGGGTTATGACTGAAAGGCGCGTCGCGTCATACTCGCTAACCTAGAGTCTGCTTCAAAGAGCTCTCCAACAATAGCGGTACGGGCGACACTGGGGCCAAGCTGGGTTTGCTTGCCAAATCTGCGCATATGTTCTTATGTGTTGGCCATGGGTGATGCGAAATTAGGGGAGAACTGGTTGCCCTGCAAGTCTCGGTTTGAAACGTGCTTTTTAGTAATAAAGCGTGCAATTCCGCTACAGCCCAAACATCAGGAGCACAGCCCTACGTCCCATAGATTGTGTTTTCTATTGCTTGGTGTGCGGCCTTGGAGTATTTGATACCTGTTCCGTCGAATGCTGATCACTAGATCCGCCCAGTAATCATGTTGATGCCATGGGCAAGGAAAACCACTTCTAATGATCAAGATTCTCTAATACGATGAAGAACATGGTTACTGAAGTTTAACTTCATCGTATTCGAGCAAACTACGACATGGTGAGCAACTCGTCGCATGAGAACCAAATAATTGGGTTCATACATTCCAAGATAACCACTTGATGCTAACCTTGAAAACAAATTGCAGATACCTTCGTGCCGCCAAGCCGTCGACAGAGATGGTATCAATACGGACTACGCGGCAAATTATGCCCAGGGCGAACAAGAAACGAAAGGAGCCGCGCTTACTTGCAAAAATGTCGCGTAAGATCTGACCGCAATGCGATCAATACGTGAAGCTCGCATGATACATACTTCGATCTCCCCAATTACCCACAGACGCAACCATGATTCATGCCTTTCTGATTCCACGTGCCAGGAAACTACGACGACGAATCCGGGAAGGAGGCTCGAATCGGAACGTTTGTGCTCGGCCCCAGGAAATGCGACGATCTGCAAAACCCCTGTCGGGCTGGGGTTTGGTTGGAGCTTTTCAGCTGCTTTGCTGACCATGAAAACGGAATTGCATCACGAATACTCACTGATCCGTGCGAAACCTTTCCTTGGTAACAACACTACTACTCCCGCTTAATCCAAAACCCATCGCTTTGTAGCTACTTAGTCATTGTGAGAATCTAGTTATGTATTCACGATGACACTGCATACACTAGGTCAACGAAGCACTGGATGGATGCCTTGGGAGTCCCTTTCAGCTTAGCTACAGTACAGCTCCGAGAGCTTGCCTACCGTCGCATCAAGCGGATTTCCAACTAGGGTATATCGAGGAGCACCTGCATTAGATCAAACGGGGTGTTAATATCATGTACAAGTATCTTCGAGCAAATCTTTTCCACAAAATTCTCCCATGTTCGCCCAAGCAGTAATCTCAACATCATGCAGGCTGCCACCAGGTCAATTATCAGAAAGCCCAAAGATCATTTAGATGTATACTCAAGATTGTGTTTTCATTAAACGATTAAGTCAAAAACACAAGATGGTGCAATGACTGATGGGGAAAAGTATGACGTATACTCCCATGAAAACCTATGCTTTCTTTGTGTTTACATCCATCTGGACTCCACACCTCTGATCGTGACTGATAGGTACAGAGAACGCTTTGAGATTACGATGCAGATTGGCGTTCAGAGAATTTCCCAATCCACCGATATGATTGAACAATGGTGTGCAGGAAAAAACATGCACTACACACCCGCCGTCAGATAGCGCGACTTTTCCCTGGAACCTGGTTTTCGGGTAACTGAATATTGGTCTTCTAATTAAGCAAATGGTTCTGCCGGCTATCCGAGCTCTATATAGCTAACGCTGTGGGAGTATTTGGCTGACTCGTGTTCACTCGACCAATTCAGGAATCGCAGGTCAGCTTTTCAAGTTGTTTTACTATGCAAAAATTTTACTATGCACTAGAAAGAAGCGACCCTCAATACCACTTGTATATCCCATCGCTCCACTGAGAAACAGACAAGGAAGATCAAGTCCGGATCTTGCATTCAGATAGTGCTCTCAGCATTGTGTGCGCCTGGGCGAAATCCTCTCTCAACATTACTCGACGTGTCTGAGGGGTAGGCCCAGATAGCTTGGCATTGCCCTTACAGTTCGATGATCCCTGGATCATTCGGATTTAAACGACCGGCATCTGCTGCAAACCTTCTAAGCTTTCATGTGCTTGTCAACATGAACGCATTCGAGTCAAAGCTCCCATTTTGCATATGCATTCCTCGAGCTTATATGCGAACTGCGTTTTAGGTAGATCACAATGCCCAGGTGGGGATATGCTCAAACGGTATGTACATCTATATGTACCGTACATCATGCTATCTAACCTTTACTGTGTAGTAAGACACAAGCCTAGCCGAAGCCCTGGGCAGGATCGAATCTCCTTGCCTCGTTTCGATGTCCCGAGAATCATTATGTTCTAAGCGCTGAAAATTTATATACATATCATGTGTAACACCAGATCTGAGAGGACTGTGGAAATGAAGTTATGTGCGTCAATGCAAACGATCTAGCACTCCCCTTCTAGTCTACGAGGGAATAGTAGACTCAAGGGGGCCTAGGTGTACCAACACACCACTATAAATAAAACTACATCGAGGGTTAAAGACCTTTGGGGCTTCGCGTAACCCAGTGAAGACTGACTCTATAATCGAAGTTATATATACACAAATTCCGGAGCACGTAAAACTCATAGCTGGTGGGTTTGCACCCACCTCAGCCAGGGGATGGTAAGATACCTACGTAATGTTAGAATAGCAAACGTCAAGGTTCGGAGGTCGGCAGCGGATTTATTGTTTGGCACGAGAGGTGTAGGTTAGTTGACATTGATAGCCATGAGGAACGATCTGCACACTCAGACAAGTGAGATTGAAATGGTTTGATAATTTTTGGCTGAGTGACTTTATTTAAAATAAAATAAATATTTTTTATACTAAAGTGATATCCATTTTACTTGCATCAACTATGGCTCACAATGTATTGCTAAAGCTATGATTTTGATGCCCCGCCCCCCGCCACAGGTGGCGGTCAATTGCTCAGGCACTTGCGACGACGCCATCAGCATCGACGTGGACCACTGCTGGCTGATTCGATGAAACCATACATCAAAACTGATACACGAGCCTACTTGGAATCGACACTCAAAGGCGATTCTCTGCGATAAGACCAATTTCAGCAACCACAATTCTTTCATTCGAAAATGTTGATACAGTAAATCATCGTCTTTGTGCCCACTACCAACCACTCACTACTTACGCCTGCTTTGTAATGGCATCCTCGACGGACGCGGCAGGCCAGAAGGCCGTCGCCACTATCCGTTACAAGATCGCAACGGCTTCAGGAGACGAAAACAAGCTCAGCGAAGTGCTCCAGTCCCAGCTGGTTCCTCTACTCGAAAAGGCTGGCAGTCCCCACAAGAGCGTTCGAGATGCAGTAGGTGTCACCGCCATGTCATAGTCCAATCGTTGAACCACGAACTAAACGTTCTGATAGGCATTTCAAGCGTACATAAGCGTGACTAAACTCATTCAGCCTCCAAGGTAGGGAACAAGACGCTTGTATACCGTCTCTATTCTAATCAGTGTGGCAGTGTCATTTTACCTGTCACTGCTCTACTCGAACAATACAAGAGGGCTGTTTCGCCAGTGGTGAAGCAGCTAGACCTTGGCTTGATCAAAAAGGGCCTACTTCGTTTAAATCAGCAGAAGCGCCGTGAACTCCTTCCTGTGGTGGCGCGCGGCATCTCGAAGGAGACCAATCCATTAAGCGCCTCCAATTTCTTCATCATTCTGCTGCGTCTTCTCCTAGAAATCAAGATTCCGCCCCGAGGAAGCAGAAACGACCTGGAATTTCGAGAATCTATCGGATTTTCTGATGCGCAAGATGCCAAGTACATCTCACAATGGCTGGGCAAACTATTCCTTCTGAGACAGGACATAGCTTTGTTGCCATCTACGAATCTTGAAAATGGTCTTCTGTCCAGTCCAGTCGGGTTGACCAGAGATGACATAGAATTCCTCCGGAGTAGCGACCCAAAGACCTGGAACCCTAAAGAGGCTGGCAGCCTTGGATTGCCAGAATGCAAGCTGAAAGCAGTGACACTCTTGGCAAGCGGTGCTTTTACTGAGGAAGAACGCTTTTTGCCGACTCTTCACGCTGCCGGGTTGGCGGACTCAAGAATTACCTCGGTTGCAGATGATGTTTTAAAGCGATCGAACGTGCAGTTGGAAGACCATGAAGTCGTCCAGACCCTGTTCCAAGCACACCTCAAGCTCCCCGCACCACACAGAATACAGATCCTTCGGATACTTTCCAAGTCAGTGGCTGCGTGCTCTATGAGAACCCAAGTTGTTGAAGCTGTCCGAGCTGATTTCCAGCTCACCTCTGGGGAGACTGCGGTAGTCACCGGTCTAGAAGCTTTGAGATTACACAAGGCCCTTCTGGCCTTCCTTGCATGGATTGCGAGGAATAGCTCAGGTCAATCAGCCAAGGATAGCGAGATGGGACCGAGTCTTGTCTTACTACTTAAAGACTACATTCTCAAACAGGGGTGGCCAAGCCCAATACCTGCGGCTAACCAATCGCAATACCAAGACGAACAACGATTACGTGCAAATGCCTACGAGACAATAGGCACATTGGCCAGAGGCAGTCAGTTCGAGCACAAAGCCAAAGATTCACTATTGAAATGGTTATTTGATTCACTTGTATCGGACCCGAGCTCAGATATCGTGGTTTATATCGAGAGCGCCCTGTCAAGCATGATGGACCTGTTCAAGTATAATAGCGAGGCTGAGCAGCGGGACCTTGAGATTGTTCTCCTCGAATTCATGACATTTCCGGATAGGCAAGGTATTCGAACAGCGAGACATGTCGCCACACGTTTTGCCAATAATTGTCTGCCATATAGTAACGTGAAGGCACGGTGGATTAACGTTCTGGCGCTCGGCAGCGGTGGCCTCGAACGCCGCGATGTTATGGAGGAGGGACAGAAAGGCTTAGATCCATGGTGGGCAACCAAACTCCATCCCGAGGAGGGCTTGACTCTGCCCAGCTGGGCGGAACTGGCAGACGTATTCTTCGATGCCCAACCCAAGGATCTCGGTGCTGATGACATGGTCATAGATCAGAAATCGGCTTACTCTTTGTTTACGAACGAAAGGTTAAAAGCGTTTCCTGTAGCGATCAAGTACGTCACGCGAATTGTTTTTTTGACTGGCTTGAACGAGTCGAGACCGGAGATCGACTGGGAGAGTCAGTTAGATAATCGGCTGGCAAACGATCTTCCCACGCATGCCTCACTGAGAAAATACATGGCTGAAGTTAATCATCAGTCCCTCCGAAGACTGCTAGATGCCGCATTCGACGGTCTTCGTGATCACCCAGATATTGGGGCCGAAGAGTGCATACAGTCAATAACAGACTTGTTGTCATTTTCACCAACTGGTGCTGTCATCACAAAAGTTGCGAACAGAGCACCGGAGCTTCTCGTGTTGGCCAAGTCTCACAATCAAAAGATTAGACAGTTGGCAGCCAAAACCTTTGGCATACTTGCGCCTTGGAGCAATCAAACACCATCGCTTATATCACAGCTTCGCAAGTTTTTGGAGTCATGTCCAGAACCCACGGCTTCTCAAGCTGCTGAGTACCAAGGTTCTTTAGCTTTCCTTGGCAGTTACTTTTCTCGAGCTGCCCTATATGGCAAAGTGCAGCCTGTAGATGCGTCCGAGCATGTGGACTACATCTTTGCGTTGTTTTCATCCATATTAAAAAGACCAGATCAAAGCATCAAGGACACAGCGCTTCTCACAGTCTCGCAGTTATGGGCTGCGAACATGGGGCTGCCTAGAACAGAAGAACTTTTTACGGAATATGCCGATGCTTTACAGACACTTGCAAAGGCGCACAACGAGAAAGCCATCACTGCGCTTGGAAGATTGGCGATACCTTCCGCTATCACAAACGATAATGTTGTAAAGGTGCTAGAGATCTTGTTCGGACTGTATGAGATCAAACGAACTGAGGTGCATTTTGCCACGGGCGAGGCGATTGCAGCAGCAATCGCACGTTGGGAGTCAGAATCTATGCAACTACGTCTTGATGTCGAACCGGTGGATTTGAATAGCACAGAAAGGCTAAGAGGCCTGGGTAAACGACCCGATCACATTTCCTCGACCCTTGAGAGGCTGATCACTGATTGCAAAACTACGAAGCCGTCCCTGCTCAAGGCTAGTGGTATTTGGCTCTTCTGTCTTATTCAGTATTGTTCTCACCTAGAGGAGGTTCAAACTCGGCTGCGAGAATGCCAGGTCGCATTCACCCGCCTTCTCAATGCAAGAGACGAGCTCGTGCAAGAAACTGCCTCCAGAGGTCTATCGCTAGTGTACGAAAAGGGTGACCCTTCCCTTAAAGGAGATCTAGTCAGAGATCTAGTGGCTACATTCACCGGGACTAAGACGCAACTCAAGGTTGACGATGACACAGAGCTTTTTGATGCTGGTGCTTTGCCCACTGGCGAAGGCAAATCCGTTACCTCCTACAAGGATATCATCAGCCTTGCCAACGAGGTGGGAGATCAGAGTCTAATTTACAAGTTCATGGCTCTTGCAACCAATGCGGCAACTTGGACAGCTCGCTCGGCCTTTGGGCGATTCGGATTGAGCAACATCTTGTCCGACGCTGAATTGGACCCAAAGATATATCCGAAACTATACCGCTATCGATTTGATCCCAACTCAAATGTCAGGCGGTCTATGGACGATATCTGGAAAGCCGTTGTCAAAGATCCAGTCTCGACGATTGATAAATACTTTGATGCCATCATGGCCGATCTCTTGAAAAGTATTCTCGATGGTCGGGAGTGGCGAGTAAGAGAGGCCAGCTGTGCTGCGATCGCAGAGTTGATTTATGGACAGCCTTTCCCGAAATATGAGAAATACTACACAGACATCTGGAAAGTGGCACTCAAAGTGCTTGATGACCAGAAGAGTAGCGTCAGGGCCGCTGCTCTGAAAATGTGCATGGGTCTGTCAAAGACGTTGGTGACGCAACTCACCGAGAATAATTCCTCTTCCTCTTCCAAAGCCATGATATCACAGGTTTTGCCCTTTCTGCTTTCGGAGAAGGGCATTGAGAATTCCGTCCAAGAAGTCAAGGTCCTGGCGATAACGACTGTCCTTGACGTGGTGAAGAATGGAGGAGACACTCTGAAACCTTTCATTCCTACAATCATCACGCATTGCCTTGGCTTGCTTGGAACCATTGAGCCAGAGGCCATCAACTATTACTATCAACGAGTCGGAGAACAAGATCGTGAGGAGCTGGATAAAATGCGCAGCAATGCAGCAACTCGTTCGCCGATGTTTGAGTGCATCTCGAACTGTCTACGCTTCGCTGACGAAAGTGTCATGAAGGAACTCGCACCTCAGCTGGCTCAAACAATCAGATCGGCGATTGGTATGCAGACCAAAGTCGGATGTAGCGAAGTCCTGGCCACACTAGCATTGCGGCACAGTATACTGCTACCCCCATACAACGCGACGTTTTTAAAAATAATGGAGGCCCAGGTTCTCGATCGAAATCACGAGGTCAGCAAAGCATATGCACGCAGCGCGGCATATCTGACCCGAACGGCCTCTGCGGAGACTCGTGACCGTTTCACTTTGAGACTCGCCGAACTGTACTACGCGGCCGAAGATGACAGTAGGCGACAGAAAATTGCAGATTCTGTCCTGGCAATTGCAAAGATATCGCCGGATGTGTTCATCGAATTGGAGTCTCAGTTGCTTCCATTTGCTTATCTTGCCAAGCACGACACGGACGATTATGTATCGGAAGAGTTCAATGCTGTCTGGGATCAACACGCGGGGGGTGGCCATACCGTGATGCGTTTTGTCGATGAAATTGTCAGGTTCGTCGCCAAAGCACTGGAAACTTCCAAGTGGGCGTTACAGCACGGTGGCGCACTTACCATTGCGTCTATGGTGTCGGCGCTCAGTAATGTAGTTGGTAAGGGTGGCCAGTTCGGCGAGGGAAATTTGCACAAGATCTGGCCGGTCCTGGAAAAGGCTCTCGCGCTCAAGACGTTCAAGGGCAAGGAGAAGCTGGTGACAGCTTATCCGACCTTTATCCAGCACAGCAGGAAGCTATGGAGCACAGATCCGGGTTTTGCGACCCAGACAAAGAAGATCGCGATTCGCGAAGCAAAGCGCAACAATGAAGAATACAGACCGCATGCTTTCGAGGCGTTGGCTGAGTTTGCTGCTGCGCGGGATGACGTGGACATGTACACCGAGGTTGTCGGGGTGGTTTCCGAGTATCTGAGTCCTGATGTCGATACCAGCCACAGCTTTACGGAGCTGGAGAGAAACACCACTGCCGCAGCACTCAAGGTGGTCATGACGGCCTATAGCAGGCCGAGGATGCAATCAGATTCCCCGGGTGTGCTTTTGGAGATTATCTCTTCCGTTGAAGACGCGAAGAAGGCACCAACAATGGCTAGAGACACCTTCTTCACATGCGCTACGGATTTGTTCAAGGCGGCAACTACCCCTGAGAGCAGCAAGGCCCCGGGTTCTAGCTCGACCGCGTCAAGATGGTTGACCGCACTCGTCGCGGAAAAAGACGTGGTCATGGTGGAGAACCAACGCACAGCTCGTGCAAAGGCACTGATCGCTTTTGCAGAGGCTTTGAACAGGGATGTTTTTGGTGCCGTTGAGCCGTCAACCGTGGTAGGGATGCGTGAAAAGATAGGCAATCTTATTGGAGAAGAGAGATCGTTGGATGTAGAGAAGTTGTTGAAGCAGGCTGTAGTGAAGTTGGACGGGTGATTGGACTGGTAGATTTCAGACTATAGAGCTCAGAGTCAAGTGGTCATGTAGCCTAGAGGCCACAGGAATCGGCGGCCCTGAGGGATCACAATGAACAGGTCTCTCTTGAAGATGCAACCAGCGTTCAGTCTCTTGTGCTGATAATTTTTTTTAATATATATTTGTCCTTCAGGAGGGTTGGATTCTAGACTCCTCTAAGAAGTACATGTACGGGTGAGCAAAAGACTATTTACATACAGGTGCAGCAAGCGAGTCGAAAGGCAACCATGAGCCCCCACATGGCGGGCATGGGGCGCTACATACGCGTAGGGCATCGGGAGTGTTGGGTGCCATTGAGGGGGCGGGGGGCGCTGTGCTCCAGTCCAGGCGTACATACAGTAGGTTAGGGAGGTAGGCAATAAATAGGTACCTTTCATGCTTAGCAACACGGTACAGTACATTCTGTAGCGAGTTTCAAGGTTGGGTTTTGGTTTTGGTCTTGGTTTTGGGTACGGAGTGCCCCCCGTACCTGACTGGTCCCAAAGGGTGGTTGCGTCACTGCATGCCGCCTAACTCAAGTTAGCACTACTGCGAGGAAAGGTCAAGTTTGTTCATTCGTCAGCGTGCTCCGGTGCTCTGCTCAGGGTGCATGAACTTGTGAACATGGAAAACATTTGCCTCAAGTTAATAATTATTGTGTCTGTGTCTGTGTCTGTGTCTTGAGGTCTTTTTGTACTCTCTAGATTCTCGAGCCAGTATTCGCCTTCTGATCGCAACGCGCCACACCGCACTGTTTTTCTTCTTCTGCAAGTTTCAACTCGATCGAGAAGCCACAATCTCAAAGCAGCGCAAACGGTCGCGGAAATCGCCTCTCGACTTTGTACCCCCACCAGATATCGCGATCAAAGCAATCGGTTGCAGGTGCTGCCCCTGCCTTTTTATTTTTATTTTTATTTTTATTTCTCTTTATCGACCCTCAAGCAACAGCTACAACTTCCGACTGCCTACTGTAGCAGCTCACTTTTGATCTCCGCCGAATATTACTATCGCTGGTCATTGCTACTTCCGTCCTTCTACACGCCACAGCCAACACCCTTGCCACGGCCGTATTTCCAACTTGCCCACCATGGATGAAGAGGTCACTCAGTTCATGGCCATTACGGGCGCCGAGGACGAGAGAGTAGCCCGAGGATATCTCGAGATCTCAAGCAACGATACCATGCAGGCCATCCAGCTCTATTTCGAGCAACCAGACCTGGCGGCGAGCTTCACAAACAGCCCAAACGCCGCCCCGCCCACAGCGCAGTCTTCTTCTGCAGCACCCTCCGCTCGATCGAGTCGACCTGGCAGGAGAGGTCCCTTGGGTCGCGAGGACACACGTGGCGTCATCACCATAGATTCCGATGACGACGATGACGTAAACATGCTCCAAGACGACGACGACGACCATGACGACGACCTCGACGTGGACGGTATCGCAGCCGTCGCACGGTCCGCCCAGGAAGAGGACGACGCAGCCATGGCCCGCCGGTTACAAGAAGAGATGTACGGTCAAGGGGCCGGTGCTGCTGAAGACGACGTCAGAGCACCTATGAGCCGGACTACGGAAACACTTGTTGCACCTGACCCCTCTTGGAGTCTGGACGACGACCGGGAAGCTGCCGTGCTGGACCAGATGCGTCGCAGGCGGCTGCCCCAAAGTAAGCCTCTGACTAACATGCAAGTCTCCTTGCTGCCATGGACTCACCGCGCTAATGTCGTACCCAAAGGTCAACCCAGAAATCCATTCAACCACCCCTCCGTATGGGACGCCCCCATCACCCCCGGCGTCGGCGCACCACCCGTCCCCATGGGCTCCCGACCCGGCGGAGCTCCCGGTCCCGCTGGCAGTATGCGCTCGCAAAGATTGGCTGACATGTTCCGACCCCCTTACGATATCATGTCGCACCTACCCTGGGAAGATGCCCGGCAAGAGGGCAAGGATGAGAAGAAGTGGATCATTGTCAACATCCAGGACTCCTCAGACTTCAACTCCCAGACTCTGAACCGAGATCATTGGAAGGACGACAACATTCGCGCTCTCTTGAAGGAACACTTTGTCTTCATGCAGTTCGACAAGGACGATGCACGGGGCCAGGAGTATCTCGGCCTTTACTTTTCCCAGCACGAGAACCAGGATAACTATCCGTACGTCGCCATCATCGACCCTCGCACCGGTGAGCAGGTCAAGTTATGGTCTGGCTTGCCTTTTCCGGACAAGGGCGAGTTCTACTCAGATCTTATCGAGTTCCTCGACAGATACAGCCTGGCCGCCAACAGCAAGAATCCTGTGCCCAAGGCAAAGCCGCAGACCAAGAAGGTCGATGTCGATCGCATGACCGAGGAGGAAATGCTCGAGATGGCCTTGCAGAACAGTATGGAGAATGGCACCACATCCAAGCCGAGTGTCGAGGATCCCGATGCCCTCACCAGGTCCGTTCCAGACCTTGGCAAGGGCAAGGGCAAAGATACCGCCGACGAGCCTGTCGACCATTCGCCCTTTGCCCAAATTTCTTCTCTTGTACCGCATGTGGAACCAGAAAGCAACCCTGCCACCACGACGCGTATCCAATTCAGACATCCAGCTGGTCGTGTCATCCGCAGGTTCGCAACTGCGGATACCGTCCGTCGCATCTACGAGTGGCTCAAGGCTGAACCACTGGACGGCAAGGACGGTGTGGCGTTCGAATTAAAAGCCCAGCCTGGCGGAGACCTGATCGAAAAGCTCGATTCCACCATTGAGCAAGCGGGACTGAAGAATGGAACTATTATGATCGAGTTTCTTGAGGACGAATGATAGAATACAATGATGGGGGCAAATCGTTCAGGGCAAGAGTACATGGCGTAATGGTTTTCACGAGATTTGGCACATGACTCTCTTGCGGGTCTGGCGACCACGGTTTGCATTTGAGCTGGAGTACATCCATAGATATCATCATTACGGGTGCGGCTTATCGCGACCTATACAGGCAGCCGAAAAGTCGGTTTTCAGAAGCATTTGGTCACCTGCCTCGGCTACTCAAGCCGTGTTGAAATGAAAAGGTTGTCGCGAGATGACATCCATGCCAACGAAATTCATAGCCTAGGGATCACGTGCATCCTAACATCATTTCTATTCGGTTTCCTAACCCACTGTTTAGCGGTCGACGCAACATATGCGTGTTACCATGGGCGACATAGTATGTAGGCTGATCTCCCGTGCCAAACGCAAAGGCGTCTGGGGCTCGGCAAGAACAGCAATTCCATGCCCAAAGTGTTCTATCTTCCGGTGCCGAAGCCGCAAAGGTTTAAACCAACCTCGATTATTGATTGGAAGTCCAGTCCGCACATTGCCGTGGGGACGTCCGTGGCGTTCGCGGGTGAGCTAGGCCACAAAACAATGCGCGGCTGACGAAGCTGGATATGGGACGTGTAATATCTTGAGATGGCTGCATGGCAACCTCTTTTTCTTTCCGCTTCTTCATTCTGGAAGGTTGCTCCTCTGTCGCCATCGTTTGCTTCCAATAGGACGTGTTATATTCCCAGGCTCAGAAAGCATCATTCACGTATCAAACATGGTACGTCATATAATACCATCAGCAGTACTCCTCAGTCTGGTAACTTCAGGTACGCATAGATTCCATGTCCAACTAGGGTCAGCTACACAAAACAAGCATGGGACTAATCAAGCATATTCCGCAGTCGACATCGCGTCTGCCCAAGGGCGCTGGGGTGATGACTATGATGGTGACGGACCAAACTACGGAGAATATTCTGGCTTTTATGGTGGTGGCAGCGATGATGGATTCGGCAGGCAGTTTGGAGATGGTGCTGATATAGACCCTGCAACGGCGGCAAGCTATCGTCTAATCCATGGGACACTGGCAGCTCTAGCTTTTGTCGGCATCTTCCCGGTCGGAGCTATCTTGATGAGAGTTGTCCCTGGACGATTTGTTTACCTGGTACATGGCATCACTCAGTTGGTGGCATATGTTGTCTACATCTGTGGTGCTGCGCTGGGCATTTATCTTGTGCGAATGGTCCGCATCCCACCCAATGGGAGAAGTCTGGTGAGCCAACTTTCTTGAGCAGCTTTTGGTAACCTCGGTTGGCTTACAAAATGATGACAAGCTCTCGATTCCAGAAGCAAATGCTCATCCAATAATCGGACTCGTCATTTTGGCAGTTCTCTTTTTCCAACCCATACTCGGTTGGGTCCACCATATACGGTACAGGCGTCTCGGCTGCCGGACCTGGTGGTCATACAGCCATATCTGGGTTGGTCGACTCGCCGTTGTGCTAGGCATCATCAACGGCGGCCTTGGTCTTGGGCTTGCTCAGGCCAATCGCTCAGCTATCATTGCGTACTCAGTCGTCGCGACCGTCATGTTCTTGCTCTGGACTATTGCTGCTGTGATCGGTGAGCGTAAAAGAGGAAGAGCGAGTGTCACGGCGGCGGCGAAGGCTCGCGATTCTGTTGATCGTGAGTCGCGGGCCAGAACGGACGGAAGTAGGGTGGAGCTGAGACCAATGAAGCCTACCCGTAGCAACCGACACAGCTCGGCATCTTCGAGGTCAACATCTTCAGCACGCATTTGAGTCTTACGTTCGAGCAAACTCAACACAGGACGATGCAAGCCACATCGTAGCATCGTCGCGGTGTCTTACGTTAGCGGGAAGGGGAGCCTTTCGTTATGATGTACAATAAGATTCGACCATTGCTCTTCGAATTCGGACAATGGAAAGATGTCATGTAATTCCGCTAGCTTTTTGTGTTGTACGAGCATGTGGATTGCCAAGGTGATTCAAACTTCTTGGTACTTGGCAAGCGTCACGCTTCTACTTCAAATGGGCGCGCATAGACATAAAACTATTAATGGATACGTACACAGATGGAAATGTGGTATTGTACACTGATATGACCAAGAAAAAAATGGTTTCCTGGGTGAAGCTTCGAAACATCTTGTCATGGCTTGTCCGCAACCATTCTCTTGGGCTGGATGTTTTAAAGAACTGCTTACAATCGCAACTCACGGAGCAACGCTACTCAACACACCCCTAGCTGTTCTCGGGCCCTTCAGCCCACTGTCTTTCGAGTTGAATCCTGGAGCTAGATCTTGGCCAAGGATGTGCACGATGTCTGGGGACAAGGAATGATCCACCAGAATTCTGTCACCATGGGGTCAAGGTCTTCCATGGGGTGCCTGAGAAACCCATATTTAAAGACAAGGTGAACTGCCCCCGCCAAACTTGGATTCGACTTCAGAAGAAGCGAGTTCTGGGTCGGAACCGCCACGCCAATCATCCAGATGGTCTAAAAAGACGCGCATAAATTCACCAAAAATATTTTCCCACGACAGTTTGACCGCAGATATGATACTCCCAAGCTGGCCAGGCATGGCTCGCTTCCGGTCCGTTCTTGGCAACCAATCGTCAGATACCAATATCGAGAAGAGAACGACGGATAATGCTTGTGAGACGGATCGCATAAACCATTATTATGCCCTCATCGAGCAAGCCGAACACAACGATGGCAATGACACCATGCCGAGATTGAGTTTCCAAAGCCTACACACCATCGAGCTTTCTCAAGCTCTAGGGTCGAGCCCGCCGATGAACAAGAACAAAAGATCTTGCTGCTTGTTGTCTTGGTTGCAAGCCTCAAAGGGGACAAGTGTGGTTCGATTATACAATTTTGGCCTGCCTGACCAGCGGCCGCAGCCTCGCCTGGTGGACGGGTACCATTGCCCTTGATTGCATTATCTATGACTCAAGATGCATGCCATCTTCTCGTACATGAGAGGTGATCATGAGATGCCAAGGGGCCGACCTGAGGGGTTAGCAGGCGGTTCCAGCGCACACTACCACAATTCACGGCCAGTTTATTAAAACAGTTTGGAAACGACAAATGCGGCATTGGGTGGTACGTAGGCACGCGCTTTACTGGAAGCGCCGTTCTAACCCATGCTTCAGCACACTGCCTCAGCTACGCAAACAAGCGGCCTGACAAAAGCTTGCCTGCGGTTGTGTCGTGCTGTGCGACTTGTGTACTGAAATGAAGCGCGGTTCAAGGCCGTCAGAACCCCTCGGGCCTTCCAGCTGATGGCCCAGCATCAAAGTTTTACCGGGGGGAGGGGGAATGCAAGGAAAGAGGAAAGAGTCGCAGCTTTCATATACCAGACTCATCAGGCGGTTCCCACCAGCCGTATTGGTGCTTTGGAAAATGCCGCAGATTCCAGAATTATGCATCAATGCATAGATGTTTTTCTTTTAGTATACATCCGCCGCGGCTCGCAGTCCTGCAGCAGTCCACCTTCCAGCCCATGTGGACTGTGGCCAGCAGGCGAACTCCAGACTGTCATGCCACGATCCGCGTTGCAGCCTTGAGAACGAATCAGCAGGCAAGTCAGATTCAACACATCGACCCTTGGTTACGACAGCTCGAGAAGGTCAAGCACAATACTGTGATTCGTTCACTTTCGTAGGCGGACCTGGCCGCTTTCAGTCACGGGCATTGCTTGGTAGTATGAACGATCGTTGAGCAGTATGTAAATTTGCCTGAAAAAAGAGGACGGAGGAGCATTCAAGATATGACATGTGTAGACCGAGCTGTTGTAGGTGTCGTTGACCTACATGACTAGTCTAGCCTAGAGTGCGGGAAAGAAGAAATAAAAGACAACAATGGGGGATATGAAAACGCCGTCCTTCACGATAAACGAAAACGGGCGGCAAAATTTGGACGCAATGATTTTGTGATGATATTGATAATGGTCGAAAACAAGAATATGCGGGGGATCTTTCTCTTGCGAGTATGGATACTCGATGCACAATCACTTTTAGGATATGCAGAAGGTCCCTAAGCCCAGTCGGGTACTCAACCCTCAAGGCCCGCAGCAAAATTAGCGGTACCTTACGAGGCTAAACGGTACCTTGGACACTATGAGTCAGCTGAAGCTCAGGGGTCTTCTATGTAGTGAAAAGCGTCTTCTGCATAGGGGCTCCGGTGTATATAGTACGTACTGTGGTACAGATTTAAACCTTCGGAGACCCGACCCTGGTCTACACACTTCACACATCTGGCAGACCTGGGCAAAGGTCTCCTCCTGCGTAGACGGAGGTGCGCGATGAGGGGCATGAGGCTCTGTGAGGGGCATGAGATAGAGGCCAGTGGGTGGGGTCATGATTACCCCAGATCCTCGACGCGACGCGTGCTTTTCCCCTTACCTAACCATTAGGGTAAATTGATTTTCGGCGCGTTGCAGCAGTACACCAATCATTGTCACCGCAGCTGAACAATCTCTCCTACATGTCTGATCACTTATGCTGCCGCTACAATCAATGCCGTAACCTAGCAGACCGATTCCACACCAGTATAACTGATGTGACATTGGCCGAGCCCCACATGCGCCAACACGTTGCATAGTTTTGGTCCTTTGATCGAACGGAACGGAACGGGACGAGCTGGCAAGGCCATATTCCTCGTCAAATCTGTGACCAATCTGGCGCATCCTTGTGACCCTCCTAGCATACCGTCGAATAGTTGCACCATGAATCAACATTGTTCGTCCGACTCGGCAATACCGCCGAGCAGCTCTGTGCCTTCTGTCAAGCCCGAGCCGCCACTGGATCATGTCTCACGCCTATCTTCGCTACCCACGGCGCCTGAACTGGCTCCAAGCCCACCGGTTCCTTCTTGCCCTCAGCTGAAGTCCGAGCCTGACCAAGATACGTCAAGTTCATCTGATGGCAATTGGTCAACATCGGGGGCCCAGGCTCCTGACGACGTCCTTCAACCCAAGCAACAGCTCTCCCACGAGAGTATGACACCGGCAGAGGCAAAACCAGAGCCTGTGGCTGATGAACCGAGCGATGGCTCCTCATATAACACGGACTCTGTGCAGCGAATAGTAGCAACTGGCACTCCGGAAGTTTTGGAGGCAGCGGTCCAAGTCGGTGTGGGACTACTTGACAACCTGACTGCTGCTTTGACTCTAGACAACGAGGATGTTAAGTCATGGGCCAAGTCCATCAAGGATCTCAAGGAACGCGCCAAGCCGACCAAGACTATCGTGGGCGTCGTTGGAAACACAGGTGCCGGCAAAAGCACTGTTATAAATGCTCTCATGGACGAGAATCGATTACTCCCTACCAACTGTATGAGAGCATGCACAGCATCCCCCACAGAGGTCTCGTACAACTACTCCCAAGATCCGAACGAGCTGTACCGTGCCGAGATCGAATTCATCTCGGCACAAGACTGGGAGCATGAGCTCGGCGTCTTGTTCAACGATCTCCTAGATGGCAACGGCGACGTTTCTCGTGACTGCACCAACAGTGACAGCGATGCCGGCGTGGCATACGCTAAGCTGAAAGCCGTATATCCCAATAAGACCAAGGAGATGTTGGCTGCAGGAACACCTGAGCGCTATGCCAAGGAACCCGCCGTGCGTGGGGTTTTGGGTAGTGTCAAGAAGCTCAAAGCCACGACAGCAGGTGACATCTTCCGCAGAATGCAACACTATGTCGATAGCAAGGAAAAGGAGCGAGGGGACAACAGTCGTCGGGACCTTCACATGGAGTACTGGCCTCTGATCAAAGTGGTCAGAATCTACACCAAAGCTGACGCACTGTCGACTGGGGCTGTCATTGTTGATCTCGTAAGTGGCCCACCTTTATTTATGCTACTACAATCTGCATGAGAGAAGGTTCTTCCAAGCAAGGGACGTCGTGATTTGCTACCAAACGTAGCTGTGTTTATATGCCTGTTGCGGCCTGGTATTGCGGACTTTTGACTAACATCTGTATGCAGCCCGGTGTCCAGGATTCAAACGCAGCTCGTGCGGCTGTCGCTGCTAACTACATGAAGCTGTGCACCGGGCTATGGATTGTGGCTCCAATCAACCGTGCTGTGGACGATAAAACAGCCAAGACGCTTCTGGGTGATACGTTCAAGCGCCAGCTGAAATACGATGGTACTTATTCGGCTGTTACTTTCATTTGCTCAAAAACCGACGACATAAACGTTGAGGAAGCCTCTTTGAGCCTGGGTATAGAGAACGAGATTTCCGAATCCTTTGACCGATCAGCCTACCTCAAGCGTTCTAAGCTGGATCTCAAACGAAAACTTGGCGACCTTCGAGACAAGAAGGCGGCCTATACTGATACAGTCGACCAGATCGAGACCAAGTGGGATGCTTGGGACGAGCTACGAGGCAAAGTCACTGATGGCCAGACAGTCTACGCACCAGTAGAGAAGCAGCACAGCAGGAAACGAAAGCGGCAGAGCAAGCCGTTGCCGACTAGGAAGAACTTGGCCTCATCTGACGTTGATGATGATTCCGAGCTCTCAGAATCGGACTGTAGTGACGAGGAAAACTCCCCGCCCGCTGAGAATCGTCTTCCACTGACTGAAGCTGACATTGATAAGACTCTTGCTTCTCTCAAAGCGCAGAAAAAGCAGATACGTGAGGATAAACGGACGCTGGAGAGTGAGATGCGCGAGATTCGCAAGGAAATGGACCGTTTCCAAGCGGAAAGCGATACGCTGCTTGGTGAAATGAGAGCCATATGTGTGAAGGGCCGAAACGACTATTCGAGAGGCGCAATCAAGCAAGACTTTGCAATGGGTATCAAAGAGTAAGTTGCGCCTCCTGTTCTGATAAATCTTGGCCTTAATTTCTGTGCAGGCTTGACCAGGAGAACGCAATCGAGGAAGACGAAACAACTTTCGATCCGGACCACGACCTCCGTGATTATGACGAAGTGGCCAACAGCCTACCTGTCTTTTGTGTTAGCAGTCGTGCATATCAGGCTATATGTGGCAGGTTCGAAAAAGAAAACATCAAAGCTAGCGACATTGGCTTTATGGAGGCAGAAGATACCGAGATTCCTCAGCTTCAGCGTCATGCGAAAAAACTGACTGAGGCGGGTCGTGCGAGCAATTGTCGTCGTTTCTTGAACGACTTCAGCCAACTGATCAATTCCATGAGGCTATGGGCTTCAAGTGACGATACACAATCTCATCTGACTGATGCCGAAAAACGTCGCGAGGAGACCTTCCTGCGCAAGTTACTTCAGGGACTGGAGGATGTAAGTCGCCACTCTCTTTCATACAGCCAAGATGTATACGCCTCACTGCACTGGTAGAGAGATGCGCCCGGATAATTTTGACTATTTCCTCATGGGCAATGAGTTTATTGAAAACAAGTGTTTCGATATGCGGGAGCGAATCTCGAAGTCATTCTAACCCAGACCTGAGGAAGGATGTGCTTCGTTGTGGTAGCTTTTTGACCGACTCATGGATTACCATACGATTCGATTTATGAGCACATGCTTATTCATGTTTGACAGGCATTTGAGAACTCGGTGAAAGATTCAATTACGTCGGTGAAGCAATCCTTGGACGAACATATTTTCGAGTCTTTCAATGCAACAATCCCGAGAGCTGTCCATGATGCGATCAACACAGCAAGCGGTTGGGGCGCACACCGGAGTATGGGCGGTATGTACTGGGCTACCTACAAAGCTACGGTAAGGCGCAACGGCGTCTACTCAGGTGCTTCCGGTCCACGGGACTTCAACCAGGAACTCTTCGATCCCATCTCCAGGGATCTTGCCACAGGTCAGAATTAGATGTCAAAGCCTCTTTCTCATTTACTAATGCGGACATAGGTTGGGAGCGAGCATTCCAACGGCGTCTGCCGATTATCTTGGAACAATTTGCAGCTAATTCCAAAGCTTTGCTGTCAAAGTTTCATCAAGCTGCTGTGGAACGGGCTCAACAACGACACACGAATGTTCATGGCGTAATGATGCTTTCGCAGCAGATTCTCGCTCATATCCGAACTTTGAGCGAGCTCCCGGCTACTCTCAAGGCTACTATTACTGACCTTCAGCGTGAGGCGAGTCGCGAATTTGTTCCTGTGATCATGGAGGCCATGCGTTATGCATATTATACATGTACGGAAGAAAGAGGTAAGTTTGACGGCGATTGAAACGGTACTGTACTTATGAAACCCTAGGAAGCGGGAGTTATGCTCGTATGAAGACTGCTATGGTGGCCCATGTTGAGACATCCAAACACACCATGTTCCGTCAAGCGTGTGACACAGTCAAAACTCACCTGGAGGCTATGTGCCGTGCCGTTCAGCGGCAGATGAATGAACACGTGGAGAACATTTTTGATATGGTATTCCGTGATTACACCACTGTCCTAGGTAAGCAACTCCACATAACGGATTTTATCTTACAAATTAAAAAATTCTGAATTCGAATTGG
Organism: Truncatella angustata; assembly: GCF_020726525.1. Classification (NCBI taxonomy): domain Eukaryota; kingdom Fungi; phylum Ascomycota; class Sordariomycetes; order Amphisphaeriales; family Sporocadaceae; genus Truncatella; species Truncatella angustata. The sequence goes on from NW_025763387.1 coordinate 84,044, forward strand.
CTTGTGTATACTAATTGATATGACTAGTTGGAACCCGAGTCGATCGTCATGCCAAAATCACCTTGGAAGAACGAGCCATGCGTAGGCAGGTGAACAACGAGTTGAACCGCTTAGGATCCCTCTTCCGTGATCCTTTTCGAGCACACAAAGTCGGTCATCTGAGCCACAACCTTCAAAATGAGGCACTGGAGAATGAAATGAAGGGAACCGAAGAGGCTGCTGCTGACAAAAAATCAGTCAAAACGGGAACACCACCACCAGAGCCTAATCTGGATGATGAGGATGACCCTTTTGATTCTCCTAAACCTGTCAAGACGGAGACAGACAACGAAAACGGAGTCGTTGTATTGGAATCTACCCACTCACCATCAGAGACTCGATACAGATACTCGAGCGATGACGAAAAAGATGCAGCCCATCAGCTTCAGCTCGAGGCATTGCAGGCGGACCGCATGTCACAAGCGCCTGATGCAAATGCACAACATACGCCACGTGGTGACCAAGTCGTTAGTAAACATAAAAAAAGAAAGATAACGAGAGTAGATGACGACTTTCCAGATATCTTCGATATTCTCGAGGAGTAAGGTCGTTGCCAAGTGCAGATTATCTCATTTGGGATTGGATGTAAGACATGTACAAAAAGGGGGTACAAGCATTGGCAGTCTATATGTGTATCGATTGTCAAGTCGGGGAGCGTGATATACCATTTGCTTTTGTTGATGCTCATCACCCTCCTGTTCTATTTAATAGTAGCGCTGTATGTATAGGTGGTAATAGATTTTGCCCATTATTATTATATCTAGTGGAACAGATCATATCTGCAGCGTCGCACCAGTTTAAATCATTGATGGGATGCAATGCCCATTAGATACTTGTTTTAGAGCTTTTGGTAAGTCGTGGATCCGAGCGAAAATAATTAATAATATGTAGAAAAATAGGGTCGGAAATCAGGTCAAGAGCGGATTTCTCTCAGCCTGCAGACTTGTCTAACCTTATCCAACATTCCTTTAAGACTATCATGCGGGATTATTCTGTCTCATATCACTACCTAATCCTTTATAGCAGCTGCTACAGCTTATGGAGTATCACTAGGCAGTTTCTTAGCAATTTTGCGAAATGGAGCTAATCAAACTTGTAGTGCTAAACCACTAATATACTGCGCAGCACACTTAACATTCTAGGTCAGGGCTCTAATAGCAACATACCAGATCGAGATTCAAAGAAGTAGTCACACATACTAAATACCCATTCTTATCATACTTATTTCTAAAGTTCTCCTCCATGGGTTGAGTCTTGGCATCTGCCGAGATTAAAACTGGTTTCTTCACCCACGGTCGTTGGCTCGGCTGAATACTCGCTTCACTAATCGTTTGGCTCGCTTATTGTGTATATTGAACCACAAATGCCGGCGGCAAAGAACACAACTCTGGGCGGCACAATTTATCCGGCTTCGTGAGTAGTTTCAGACTTCCTTGAGTACTTCTTTACGACCTGATAATCAACCTAATCAAGCGCTACATTCCGTTTGAGCAATATGTGGGTGCACCGAGGATGCCTAGGATCGGCTTCGACCATCCCAGCACTACGTAGTCGCGTCACGGAGAGGAACATCCTATTCATCGACCAGAGAGGTTTCTATTAATGTCGGTATGTACGTTATGTGCCATTTCACCTTAAATGGCGGGCTTTTGCATTGTCCACTTATGGAGTCTCTTGTTTTTAGTCGCCATTGTGCTGTCCCCCTTCAGCTCCTACCTAGCTTTCTTCTTTTTTCTCTTTTCATGCTTGACCTTGATCTTCACTGGACTTCCCCCCTAGAAGAATCTCTACGTCACATATGATAAACATCATTGATGTGCTACAGGAAAAAGCGATAGGTCAATAGTCCTTAAGATCTTATAAGGCAGAGCTCAAAAGAGGCCGAATGTAGTTTTTAACAGCCCTCTCAATTTATTGTTCACACTTTACCAAAGCTATATTATAATCAGGCTTCGAGATGCAAATGCAGCCATTTCAGTGCGCATGGATTGCGCTGGTCGTCGGGTTTATGGTAATATCGTCTGCTTCTGGGGAGTTTCCTACCACAGTGGATGGGAAATGCAACTGCTACCTAACCAACACGACTAGCCAGAGCTTCTTTAGCAGTCACATGTTCTTCGATTTCCGGAACATGAAGCAATATGTCAACGTGACGCAGCCTCTTCAAGATCCTGCAGCAAACAATGAGGCTGGTGTGACGAGTCCATACTTTTCCACTCCTGCATGGAAGAGCTTCTGGGAGATTCAGAGTTGGAATAACAGTGCTAGGCTCGGTGGTGAATCTGGGAGCGACGCAGCTGTGCTGATGGTCAATTCGCCGAACAACATATACTTCGCGCCAAACAATGATACCAAGGCGTCATCAAAGACTTACCTTACACTGCGAACTATTCGGCATGATAATTTTCAATCAGCAGCAGAATTTGACTCGGTATCCGGAACTTATAAATATCTTAGCATGCGGATGCTTGCCAGAACTCGCGGCGCCAGTGGTGCTGTCACGGCGATGTTCACCTACCGTGGCGGTGATGCGAGTACCAACGTGCAAGAGGCAGATCTTGAGATTCGCACAAAGGATCCGGTCAACACAATTCAGTACACAAATCAGCCGACACTTTCTAACAGTACCGGATCGACCCAAAACATCACACTACCTGCGCACCTAGCATGGAGCGACTGGCAACATCACCGAATTGACTGGACGCCGGGGGCCAGCACCTGGTTTGTCAACGGGAAGCAGGTTTCTCGTATCACGGCGCAGACGCCCCGTGACCCAAGTCAAGTCCTTTTCAACGCCTGGAGCGATGGCGGCAGTTGGGCTGGTAGCATGGCTATCGGCTCGGAGGCATACCTACAAATTCAATGGATCGATATGGTGTTTAACAACACAGACGCCGGGAGCGTGGGAGTCAATCCGAACGCAGGACATGGCGGCCGTTGCTCGAACGTCTGTAGCATCGACCAGACAAAGACGATCGGCACTCCGGTGTTGATCTCGACTGATGCGAGAGGAGGTAACTACTCCATACGATCACAAAGCATTGTAGGGAGGCGAAGAACTTTTAGCGGCTGACCATGAATAGGGCAATCCTGTTCCGCTGCCAAATACGGACAATGCGCTGGACGAAATTGGAATGGTTGCATCAACTGCGCCCAGGGCTCGGTAACTACCCCTCGAATTCTTGAATTTTTGAATTTTCTTTTTGATTGTTTACAATAGCTGAGATGCTGGTCCCTTGTATTTGTTGTGCACACGCCAGATTACTGACGCCTGATACCTAGTGCAAATATCAGAACGACTGGTACTCCCAGTGCCTATAGTATGGAGAGATGGTTCGAAGTGGCTATTGTATTCGACGTGATTATTGCCAATATGGTCGGCTAAAATGGTGGGATACTTTACATGGGCTGGAGCAATTCTGGTCCGAAGTTTTATTTCATTTTAAATACACCATTTCATGATGGTTATGATTGGATTTTGAAAGCGATCCTAGCTGAACAAGCTTCCAAACGAGAAAGTTCAACAACAAAATAAAATGGTACTGTATACCATACCTATACTATGGTAGTGTGACTGGCCATGGCTCGGAAACAAGTTCCGCGAATATACGGGTTCCGGGATCTCACGCACGTCTCCCCGCCCCAATTCTTGACAATCAATCCGCAACAGGTCAGTGATTCACTGTGACTCTGTTGGCCCTAGCCTCTCAGCCTATCGGTTGACAAATTGACAGAGTCACGTCATTCCGACTGTTCCTAATTGACAAATGGTAATGGCGTAGGACAGCTGATACTTGACAATGCGGGGGATGACTCCGCACGACCGGCAATGACCCCGGACATTATGCTTGCATCTTTCAATCCGGAATGATAGTTGGACTGCTTGAATATAAACTGCCCTCTTGATATATTAAATCTGTAGAGTTAATAAAGCCTAACCGTTGACCATGGACGGGACTGAAGTAGCGAAACGTAACACAAGTGATTCGTGCTGGATCGTGCTCAACGCCGAAGTGTACGACGTGACATCCTATCTCGAGCAACACCCAGGCGGAGCAGCCATTATTTTGGCGCAAGGTGGAAAGGTGAGGGCCCCCGAAACTTGCATTGCTCATGCTCATCATCTGATTCGGCTCAGGATGCCACCGCAGAGTTCAGCAGGATCCATTCGCCGGATATCTTGCAATACTTGCCGGATGGGAGCCGCCTCGGCCCCATTGATGAGAAAACGCTCGGCGCGCTTAAACCACCACGAGACGAGTTGACCACAATTCCGTCAGGTAAAGAAGACAAAGTGCCTCACTTGTCAGGGTGTGTTGTCACCACCGACTTTGAACATGCCGCCAAGACTGTATTGCCCGCCCGGTCCTGGTCGTACGTCTCCTCGTACAGCAACTCTGGCCTGTCCATGGCAGGCAATCTGGATTCATGGTCGTCTGTTCGATTCCGTCCCCGTGTGTTGCGCAATGTGGAGAAGGTATCTACCGAGACCTCTATACTCGGCCACGCGTCTCCACTTCCATTCTATGTCTCGCCAATGGGTCTCCTTGGGCGGGCCCATGAAGATGCTGAACTCGGGCTGGTGAAGGGACTCGTACGCAGCGGTGTGCATGGGCTTATCAGCACAATGTCTACCCGGCCAACGGAAGACGTCGCTGGTGCCCTGGACGATGAGTTAAAGCAGGCGAGGGGCATCTCAAGGGACTTTCCGTCCTCGTCGCAGTTGCATTTCCAACTTTACACTAGTTCAAACCGTGAAACTACCATCAAGCTCATCAATCGAGTGAAGGCGGCCGGCTTCAGATCCCTCTGGGTAACTGTCGACACTCCCATTTTAGGCAAGCGTACGATAGATCGACGACAAATGGCAGAAGAGGCCTTGGCGCTTGGTTCGGAGCAGCAAGCATCTACTATTGGGCTCGGCATCCAGACCCACGTGCCAGCAAATCGAATCAACGCCGCACTAGAATGGGACGACCTAAAGTGGCTGAAGGAGGCTTGGGGCGGTCCACTGGTCTTGAAGGGGATTCAAAGTGCGGAGGATGCAAAGCTGGCAATGGAGTACGGATGTCACGGGATATTACTATCAAATCACGGTGGCCGGCAACTTCATTCCGCTCCTGATGCTCTCTCCACCCTGGTAGAGATCCGCCAGTACTGTCCCGAAGTCCTCGAGCATGTGGAAATTTTCGTCGATGGCGGCTTGAGAGACGGTGCCGACATACTCAAAGCTTTGTGCCTGGGTGCGAAAGCAGTTGGCATTGGCCGTCCATTCTTCTATGCTCTGTCTGCATACGGGACCCCCGGAGTTGAAAGATGCGTCGATAGTAAGTTTCCCTATCACCTATCGGGGCTATTCGTGCTAAGTGATGACGAAGTACTTGCTGAAGAATTGCGAACAACTATGGCCCTCACTGGTATCACCTCTCTTGATCAAGTGCATCCGAATATGGTCAATGCGAGTCGTCTATTGAGTGAGATGTGGCGACCTATAGATGTTCGGCCAATGAAGAGCCGCTTATAGTAAGTAGTTGGATGTTCTCCAACCCACTTAAATACGTCATCGAGTAGCTTTCCAGCATTACGACTTCTGCAGTATCATTCCAACTTCAATGTCCAGTATTTTTCAGTTATTAGAACGTTATGACGTTGAAACATTTGCCCTCCCAATGGAAACTTACGACTTCGGCGATGAGACCAGTCTATTCGCCAGCCATTGCACGTTTTAATACATGTTGTATTAAGCGATAATGTGTGAACAAGTTCCAGATGAGTCTTGCATGTTAGAAATTCTGTCTCATTGAGAGAAATCATGAGAACAATCTTTGAATGGAACCTCGGTTTGTATCACTAAAAGGACATGCTAATGACTGACTCCTGATGGCTGAACTATATCTATCCATCATAACATTTACTAGCCACTCCTTCGAATGCACACATGCGACTCAAGGCATATATTGGCTGCTGATAGGAAAAGATACACATGACTTTGTAGCAAGGATGCACAGTAACAACACCACGTGATTGCCCATCACATAAGGTATGATAATGACCAACAGTGCTCCATAATCAGGCAGGTATTACCATCCGGATATCCAAATCGATATTTTGCACCATTCTTCTTGTGGGAGCTTGGATATGATAGACACCCCATCTACAGCAGATAATGTAACACAAAAGCTTCTCCCCCAACATGAATCCCTGAAGCTGACAGAGTCTATCTGATTCTCCTTGCCAACCCTTTCCACCATATGTCTGCGCTGACACTCGACATCAACAAACCCCAGAATTAAATATGACAGCACGTACGAGATGTTGTATTTCAGACTCATCGTTGTCGCCACGGTGCTGTTGCTTTTCGTACATTGTCAGCAGCCAACCACAAGCTACAGCTGATAGCCGACACTGCCAAGATCTCGAGTTGGCAGCCGGCGCCAGGGACATGGGAAACCTCGCGTGGCGTGACAAAATCACGGACGATGGCGACGTTGCCACACGCACCGGTCTCGGTTTTGAGGACATTGAGTGTCAGATGGCCGTCGATGTTTAGGACTTTAAGTGGGCTACTGCATGGTTTGATTGCTCTAGTCAGTAGGTCATCAATGGCTCAACGACAAAGACCATATATAAGTTGACGACCATCTTACCTGCTATCTTGCATTTTAATTAACCTTCAAAGGGCGCTCCTCCGTGTGAAAATATGCTATGAGGATACTACTTTTGCGACTACGGTGCCATCACTGATGGAGTCTAGTTCATGCGTGACAAGTCTGGCGACTGTCACGTAGAGGCCAACAAATGCACTCGCGCCAGCTGTTTTTACACGGCTAGTATCTACCTCTGTAACGACAACAACGCCGACATCTGAGTTCCGTGTTCGAAGCCGGGCGATTACACTGATATTACCATTAACGATAGTCCCAACATAACGTCATTGCACAGCCATCATACTGGATGACAACTATCATATTCAGATAGCTGGGGAAAAAACTATTGGCACGCCGCTTTTGGGTTAGCAGCCTACTTGCCGAACCCGTCACCAATGATAATGGCGGGACACTCGGTCATATTGGGTTATCAAGTTATTCAGTTTAGAAGCCCGTCTAATTGACCACCATCTCTTTTTCTTTTTCTTTTTTGATAGGGACTCATCCCGAGATCCGGATATCTTCTGAGGCCGTACCACATATTTTGGCTTCTGTCGTCTATGTACTGCTTCCATGTCTCAAGCATTATAGTATTTTAAATTCACAGCTGCATTTTACAAATGTTGAGATATTAGCGTCGATGATCATATACCGAAGGGTTAGATTGCTTAGGTAGTGCGAGTATCACAACTTTTGAGAATTGCTCTAAGCGAGCAAAGCCCACATTGTGCTGGAGCTTTCTTACGTCACATCAGGTCATGACGGTGCAAGGTGTTCTAGCTAGTTGAACAAGGAGGAGAACAATGACATCGAAGTGGCTTCGCAGGAGTCCATAGGTCGAGCATACATTCCTATATAGGGCTGGTCAAAAAGATATGCACGACCACTCGAAATCACAACTCGTCACTGGTCTCCTGGCGGTTGCAGACCAAATACAGCTTACAAAGTTTTCAAGTCGATTATCCTCCATTAGAAGCAATTATTACAGAGAGGGTAGATATTAGACACGGTATTGAACAAGTAGTACATCATTTGCTGGCTCAAGGAATAAAAAGTAGGTATATTAGATCTACTCTATAAACAAAAAGAATAAACATGCCAATAGTCATTCTCTGCTTTGGTTGTTGCCAGGTATGAAAGGCCTGACATTACACATATAAATCAATTGAGTTTAGTTGGATCGGAAAGTAAGTGAATTAGTAAAGGCATGTGCCACGTAAACACCAAAGTCGAATACCAAGCTTCTAAGCACAAACACGACACCAGAGTATTTCAATGCATAGTTCATGAACACCGGCCTGGATGAAATGACACGGTCCATGCGCCATAAGATGTTTGTTGACTAAACTGGTACCAGCAGGTTTAAATCCGGTCGCCGAACTCAGGGGAAGGTACGAGAGTTTTTGTTTATCTGTTCACTTGGACTTTGAACTTTGAACTTCCAGTGCAGCTACACCCACAATCCTTTTCTTTCTTTCTTTCTTTCTGTCTATCTTCTTCTTCCCCGCGTATTTTGTCAAGTCTCAACCTTCCCTTCATTTATACTTCCTGAGATTGAATGCACACAGCAAAGAAGACAAGACAGTAGCATCTATACACTAGGCACCTTCCTACCCTCAGCTCTTAATTATCCCACGTCATTGCCCGGCTGTGTGTATACACTTGGACTACGTCCGAGCATGTGCCTTAGTCTAGGTTAATCTCAGGACTCAAGGAACATTCATTTAATCTCTTTACCTTCTAGTTCGCCTAAATAAGCGGCAGAGTTGGAAATTGGTTATATCTCACACCACATCCATCTTCACCGCCTGGACGATCTCTCACAACCAACACTTACAATACTTAATAGTGTTCCTGCCGCCGGATATTTCTGCACTCTCTTGTCATTGAGGTCTGGTGCTGGAAATTCCAGCGTGTCACAGCAAACCACCCCCCCCCCCCACACCTCCCAAATCCTGCCTCATCATCTCCAGCTACCTACCTCGGAAGTCCCAGCCACCTACACCATTACCTACAAACAGAAAGGAGCAATATATCAACATGGAGAAGGCACCATACAGACTAGACGACCTTCCATACACAAAGGAAGGTTCTGGACAGGCACTGCCTGTCTTCGGCCAATATGCTGACGGTAGTAGTCGGGTTCTGTCGCAGCAAGGGGAGTTGCTCGCAAAAGTGACCGGCGACGCGCTGAAGGATTGTACTCTTGATGAGCGCAAGCACTACGTAGAGTGTCAGCAAAATATCATCAGCTTCGAACTCAAGGTCGTCCGTGCCGCGTTGTCACAGACCCATCATGGCATTCTTGAAAAATACAAGGCAAACATCGATGCTTTTGTCGTTCATACCGTATGGGACAGGCCACAGCTTGATATCCTCCACAAAGACGATCTGAGAGCAATGGAGGCTCAGCTCCTTGCCAAGCTGAAGTGGATCGACACCATTGACTGGTATCTTAATATACCTGCTGTCGACAAGCAGAGCACCCAGGGTGCACAAGCAGCACTCTTGCCAGCCATGCAATTACCAGTACCGCCGCAGATAATCCAAGCATTGGAACACTCAGAAAGTATCCAGTATAAGAGGACCTTGGTGCAAAGTCCACTTATGGACAGTGCCATGGGTATCGATATTACACCAACTTTGGAGATTGCATCCATTGACCGCTCAGAATTCGCAAATATCAACGCCCTTTCTCTGAAGAAAGATGAAGGTATCTCAGGGGCCCATAATGACCTGCCTTCATCGCAGGGCCCCAGAAACGACACGAAAGAGGCTGTAGCTCACTCCGACAAGATTCACCTTCACAACGCACTTCATGACAGTCTCAAATCTGCGAGGCCTTGTCTTTCTATGCGGGCCAACAAATACTTGACCCCTGACCGTCCATCACTCCCCTGTTTCGCTGCCGAGTGTGGTGACTATATATCCTCTGCTATCGGCTAGAAGCCAGACAACATGAAGCTATCCAAATCATCACAGGGCTCGAAAAAACCACAGATAACAAAATATCTCGGATCAGCAAGCAGTCTGACCGAGTTCGGCGGGCAAGACTTGACTTCTGCTGAGCACAAGCAAACCGAGCTTTCTCCTTCACACGAGGTCTTTGTCAAGAATATATCAGGAACAGATGCAGTGCAGAACAAATACTTGTACCCTAACGATAATGCTGCGGTGCCTGAGGATTTCGGCTGTCGTACCATCATGTTGGCGTCTAAAGGCTCGGTGGATGTTGTCACTCAAACTTGTGCATCCAGCTTGGCCACGAACTCGGATCGCCTTATTGATCTTGAAGCCCCGGAAATTGGTGTCCTTATCGACTTCGACACTGCTTCAGACATCGGAGGAGACTCAGAAAAGAAGTTCAAGCACAGCCAAACCCCCCCATCGTATCAATCATGTGGGATCAACGCAACAGGTGAATCTCTGCATGTGAATGATTTGACTCCAGTATCAGAGTTCGCCAATCGCATCGACGCACGCGAAGCATTATGCGACAATCGTACCCCCCGAAACAAAAGCGCAGAAGTATTACGAAGACTCGAAATGAAACCCTCTCGGCTGGAGCCCCACGTGGTGCGACACTCACATGCTCCCTCCACTGCTCCTCTGATGCCAATCGTTAGAAAGGATAAGCCAGAGGCATCCCAGGAGTCTCGGCGACCCATCCGTTCTATCCAATTCGTCCCAAATGAAGACTTCGTCGATCCGATTTTCAGCAATGAGACAGCGCGTCGAAACGTCATCAGAATGAACCTAGATCAAAACGGCCATGTGCCACTAATGTTCCAGTATGGCATACAGTATATGCCTAATATTAGAACGGCAATCGCCGAACCTGGACATGAGCACATCGGCTTTCAATGTCGGTCTGTCATCATATCAGACTTACCAGCTGTTGCGAACCTGCGTGATGTCATGGCTAGGGTACGAGGTGGCAATATCGTTCGAGCGACACTCGTCGATACAATTTCACTGGGCACCGGTCGCACTGCATTCGTTGTATTTTCGAAATGGCTTGAGGCCGATGCATATGTCGTCTATGCGCAGGAGAACCCAGGCCATATTGATATACTCGGTAAGCAAGCAACGGTTGCGCTCGCCGGGAAGCCCACCTATCCACGAAGACAATTACAGCAGCCTGGTCAGGACCAAACTCGTTGCCTTGAGTTCAGATGGATTCCCAAGCATATATGTAACGGTCTGCTGAGAAATATTGAGCATCTCTTCCACCATGCAGAGGATGCACTGGAGGATATGTGGTATGATCAGACCGGGTCCGCCATTATGCTGTTCAAGAACATTGACTACGCCATTCGATTTCACGAGTTCATATGCAACAGTGATGCTTACATCGACCGAAGTCACAACTTGGAGTACATTGAAGATCCCTGCTCTGGTCCATTAGAACGTCTAGCTGCACCTGCTTCGCTCGCCCGTGGAAATTATGCCAGTTTGATAGAAAAGTGTGTTGCGTGGGAGTGCAGCAATGGCCATAAGGAGCTTTCGGCGAGACTTGGAGATATGCAGTCGTCCCCTCCAATAGCTCCCACCGCACACACTATGGCACATTGCTTACAGCCAATCTCCGATGATCAGGCGGTGTCGGCGAGCATTCTGAAAGAGCAGCATGCCTCAGTCAACGAGACATGTGTTTCTGCTTCTGAAACCACAGAGACTGAGGACGATGGTGCAAACGGTATCCGAAATGCAGAAGCAACAAGACTGCAGGCTGTCAGGCCTATTGTTGCAGTAGCAGCCAGCAATAAGTCGTATAGTGAGGATATATTTATGCCCCAGGGTGAAAAATGGACCGGTTTCAAAATCTACACCATTGAGGAATCCAAAAAGAGATACGACTTGGAGTTCTACCGGGAGAATCCAGTAAAATGGCGTGCTGCCTGGCCTTACGTCGGTGACATGAAAATGTTCAAGCCAACAGAGATCGATGATGAGTGGGTTCCGAAGGCACAATTGCCGCGAGACAGCAGTGTCATACAGACGCTCATCGAGCGAGATACCCACTCACATGTCCGCAAATCAGATATAATTCAGGCCCAATCGGAGGCTAAGAGCGTCGCTGTCCCCCCGAGCGACCTCTGACATCGACATTGGCTTGCTTACCAGGACTTGAGGTGTGCAGAGGCTCGTAATTTCGACGACTTTGAGGACGACTACTGGCCCCCCGACTCGGTCAAAGAAGAGGATCTGCCCAAACTGCCTGATGGAGTTCACTGGCCGCGGTTTATCGATTGCCCTGAGTGGAAGAGTAAAATCCGTGAGATGCTAGCGATGTTAAGGTCAATACTTCCAACCTCGTGAGATCGTCTCTTTTTGATCCCTAAGCCTGGCCGTCTGTTTCCTCTCTCCAATTATTCGGTAATCCGGTATTGTTCGCATGATCTCCAGACCAACTCATTTCAGACATATCTTAGTGATGTGCATGAGTTGAATATGCACAAAAACACAATGGTCGAAATGCCATCGGTGTAGTCTTGTATATTTGTGCATGGCTGGCTTGGGATCGAGACAGTACTGTTCATGGAACTTGGGAGTTTGGGCGCTAATCATTCTTGTGGCTTATATGGGATCGAAGCACTTCTCAGTTTAGGCTTGGAAACAAAGACAGTGGCGCTCTCTAGGTATTGAATGTAGTGGCAGATAGAGAAATGACCGGTACCTCAGCTCAACATATTCAGAAGTGAACCATGTGAACAATGCAGGCAAAGTGTGCCCGGTGAAGGAAGCAGGCGCCACAGGGACGCAGGTAGCCAAGCCGGGCAATATCTTTGTCACCACGATGATGACAAAGTTGAGAGATGAAAGCTCATTTGAAGGTAGTCCAGCTAAAACACACAAAGCAATAACAGTACGTTAATATGTATAGGAATGCACTCAAGGAACCCTTGGACTTAACAAATGGAGCACAGAGTTGGCTAAGGCTGGAACAATGTAATTTCTTTTCATTTGTTTTTGGTCGATTTCATGGATTTCGGCAGACTGCCCTCTTGACAATGGAGTCCCATATATACAACTATAATCTTTGCAACACGTATGGATATACATGGCACGCGTGTGGCTTGTGTGGCCTTTCATCAACTTTGTGACAGCGTCTAAACAAGCCCTTCGTCGTCTTCAAGCTCACATCACACCTCTTTTCGTCCACTAGCTCCAAAGCCGTACTAGAGGTAGGGGTCTGAGTTAGTTTTGGGTTGCCCGTATCTGTTACCGCTACCAGTGTACTCTGCAAAAGGTCTGAGACCTTGAAAGTAGGGTAGATTCGTCCTTGCTGGAGGGTGTGACTGAGCAAGCTCAGCGGTCCTCTCGCTTTCTTCGACTAACAATTTTTCTTCCATGTCCGCGTCCATATCCAAGTCCACATGATCGCTGTAATTAGAGGCGTCATGATGAAGCTCGTCTTCTACCTCCCCCTCAAACGCCTCTGCGACGCTAGAATATTTGCGTGTCAATGGCACGGCGGGTCTTTTCTTGAGCTCCTCGGCTTTCATTTTAGAAGACTTTGCATCGGCTGCATTCCTTTTGAGATAGTCTTTTATCAACTTGGGAGGCAAATTGGACTCGGGCTCCCAGGTGGGATTTTGGTCAGGCGGCCAATCCCCTGCCCACCTCACCTTGAAGTACCGTTGCACCTGGCCGTGGTCATCGACAATTTGATCTTCTTCTAAGCGCTTCACAACCCAGACTGGTTCTTCTAGCGGGCCCTGGTGTTCGCTGGGTTCTTTTCTCTTTCTCTTCCGCGAAGGCTTGAGAGACGCATTCCGGGCAAGATCCTGGACAGACGGTGTCTGAGAACCAGCGGCTGCTTGATGAAAGGGCGAAGGCGAGGGCGAGGCCCACCTGCCTGCACTGCGAGCAGCTGGAGTAAATCCGCCAGCGCTTGCAGCTTGCCCGAGCACTGGCTTCAATGATTTTATATGTACCTGAAGTTGAGGTGAAAACGTTGCAGCAACGGGCCTACTCGACTTGTCTGTCTTGCGTGACGGACTATGCCCAGCACTCTGTGCATTGGTTGATTGATTGTATGGCTGTTGATACGCTGCGTTGCCTTCAACTCCATCCTCAACTTCCACATAGCCCTGTGCATCCATGACCAGTTCGTCAGCCGCAGCATACAGGGACTTCTGTGGTGTAGATAGTGAAGGGCCGGAAACGACGGAGCCGACAGGTGGAAGTACCGATACGTCCTCGGGGCCACGTTCCGTTTCCCTTATGGGGAGGTCCCGTTTTCTTGGGCGCCCACGTTTTTTCGGCTTGGTATGTGTATTCAAGGTGCTTGACGTCCCTGTCCCCGTCCCCGTCCCCGTCCCCGTCCCCGTCCCCGTCCCCGTCCCCGTCTCGTTATTTGTCTCTGTTGCAGCGATCTTCTCGGCAGCAGCTCTCCGGGCGGCCTGGATCCTCGCCTTGTATTCCTCCTCTTGTGCATCTCTTTCTAGGGATAGCTTGTATTCGTAGTCCTCTAGCATCCTCGGGGAAACGTAGTCCAGGATCTTATGGGCTTCAACGAGCACGGCAGCTGCCGGCAAGTCTGTCCACTTCACAATGTAGTACAATTGCAGCTTCTCCTTGCCATCTCGCGTTGTCGTCTTCCAGACATCCTTGGCTGTAATGTAAGCGGTCGAGTCGTTCTCGAGCGCGAGACGGAGCGGGGCCAGCGCGGGGCCACATGCGCGAGCATCAGCATGGCGACGCCGTCTCGTTGGGAGCACGATCTCGATGGCCCATCGTCGCGAAGGGTAGGGTTTTTGGATGCTGTCGGCGTACTTGTCCTGGTCTTTGCTTTTGTCCGTGTCCTTATCCCTATCCATAGCTACGAGTTTTTGCGAAAGCTAACCAAGCGCCGGGCACCACATCTCGCAGGTCTTCAATGGCCAGCTCTAACTCTCTTCCAGACCTTGGAAAGTTGTTAGGACGCTCCCACGACCGAGAAATCGCGTAGGAAAGAAAGACGGAATGGTTATTACTTTAAGTGGCCGAAAGGTGGAGAATGGTAACGTTATTATCCTAGTAAATAAGAACTTGGAGATAAAAGCAAAGTTGATTAAATTAAGTTCTGTACGTTGAATTAGATTATATAAAGGTTTTTGTTTTTATATTCGAAAAAAATATATGTAATAACTTTTAATCAAGTTTTAAAGATTTTGTTTAAATTATATTTATAAGGCTATGTATTTAGATTTCAATAAATTGTCTTATAAGTGTTGTATATTATACATTAATAAAGATTAAATGTGATCTAAAACCGATCGAGCATTCACAAGCATACCAATGGGAATGTTAGGGACGCACTGGCACACCGTCAACTCACCCACGTAGGTCACGACCGCATCCAGCCTCTTACAACTGTGCACTACAAAACTCCTTCCTGGCGATGACAGTAATCTGATGGTGGAAGCCTGCCTAGTAGATCAAGTTTCTTGCAAAATCTTACACGAAATACATATCAAAGACTTCACGATCCGAAGCATCGGTTGAAAGTCTTATCGTCCCTAGTGTATGCATTGAGCGCTTCGAATCTCAACAACTCTTCATAGCTATGTAAATAGTATATGATACTAGCGAATAAAGGCACCTGAATGGGCAGATTAGGCAGCTTACGATGGTATGATCTCGCCCAGTCCCCAGCATATGCCCCTAGTCATAACAGCCTAGCTGTTCGGAATTAAGTATCAAACTTGAGTAAGGAACTCTGTCTTATGTCGGTAAGGGTTTCTTGATGTGCTCTCCGCATTCACTCCCGTTTCACGAGCCGTAATATCTAGTTCTTCTTTGCTACAGGTTTCCACAGAATACCAGTTTCCGGGAGCTTTTTCAGGATTTCAATACCATCGATTTCGAAAATGGGCCCCCCTGATCTCTAAGCCGACGACGGGGGCCATCTGGCTCCGGAGTATATGACCTACGAACCGTGTGAATGTTGCCCGTGGAAATATAAACATGGTCGGTTAGTTATAATTGGATGAAACTGTCTCCGGGATAGCCATGCAATTGAGCCAAAGCCTTGCACCCTGAGAGCGTAAGTATGGGGCGGGAATAGTGACTGTGTGTTTCTATACGACTTCAGCTCGAATGAGCTATGTAACAAGCCACTAGTAAACGAACAGCTGAGCTGTTCATTGCGGACGGAGCAGTAGCTTGTAAAGAAGAAGGGGGGGGGGGGGGGGGGGGTTTAATCAATTAATTAATTTCAAGTTGGGCTCTGAAAACGACACGAAGAGAAATTTCCCAATCGCACACGGCAATCGGTTGAGTACGGATCTGCAGGTAAAACATATGCGAGAAACTGGAGGCTAGACTAGAGACTGATTAAAGCCTACTTGACGATTGCTGTTCCTCATTTACGACAGCCTAGGACAGCGCATGACAGGGACGCACGTCGGCCTTGTAGCTAAAATACAAGGGAAGTTTGGTGCTTCGTGGACGCGAAACGAGCGAGCCCGTGCAATCCGGGAGTTTCTTTTGAGGGGTGAATGAGCCAGTTGGATAGAGAGGCATGTATGTACATACAGGGAATAACTGAGGGCTACGGAGTACTCACGTACTGTAGGCTGCCGTAGGGGTACCCCGTCGAATATTCGACCGAACTCTGGAAAAGTTGCACTTGCACGTCACACTTGCACAAGCTACGAGACAGCTTGGAGTAGTGCTAGCTAGACTAACTCCATTTGACAAGTAGTCTTGTCTTGGAGCTGTTGTAAAGCTTTCCGAAAGCAAAAGTTGGAGCTGTTCACTTATTAAGCATCGAAATTTCACGACAACCCACGACGACAGCATCGCAAGCTCCGAATCCCACGGCAAGCGACGCATCGTAAACTCCCCATACCACTTCGCGCCTAGATACATGCGACCCTCACACACTGCGCCCATAAGTCGATTGAGATCATGTTGACCTCGACAACGCAGATCACGCGCCTCGGCCTGCTGGGCTCGCGTGGCCTCCAGCTCCAGCTCCAGCTGCAGTCCAAGTCCACCATGGCCACCGTCACATCCCGCCTCCAGCGCCAATTCGTCCTCAACGCCCCCATATCTACCTGCGCTGCCGTCTCCAGGCAGGCCGCCAGGAAACAACCCGTCACGCAGTGCCCGTCCGCAATCCGCCGACATGCCTCGACAACCACTTCCACAGCCACAGCCACATCCACGTCCACGTCCTCGGCCACGCCAGGCCTCGACTGGAACACCTTCTTTGCCCTACGCAAGACACGAAGGCGATACCAGCAGGCATGCAGCATAGTCACCATGATGATCGGCGGAAGCTTGGCAGGACTCGTTCTCATCAACATCGACGTAGACTTCCTCGGCAAACTGCCCCTCGACCCGTTCATCACCTTGGGTTTGATCACCATGAGCTCTGCTGCCCTGGGCTGGTTGGCCGGCCCAAGTCTCGGCTCCACCATCTTTTACATCGCCAAGAGGGGAGTCAAGACCCCCATGGCCAACAAGGAGGTCGAGTTCTTTGGCAGGATCAAGAAGAACCGCGTGGACCCCAGCGTCAGCTCCGTCGGAAACCCTGGTGAGCCATGACCCCTTTCATCACAGCCTCCCCGACTGCAAGCCCTTCCCTTATGGCCGACTGACTATCTCGTAGTGCCCGATTACTATGGCGAGAAGATCTCCAGTGTCGCTGGATACAGACAATGGCTCAAGGACCAGAGAGCCTTCAACAAGAAGCGTACCAGCTTCCTCTAAATCGTAGTCATGAGCATTGCATGAATGCGTCATACAAAGTCACTTAGGTTACATACAACACCATTGTCTACCGGGATATGCTAGGTTTCTAACTCCTCCTTCTACCAACCACCCAGAAGGATGCATTGCCAGCTCGCCCAGGTTCAGACAGAGCTGTATACTGTAAGCCGAGTAGGCAAAGGGAGCGCCTGGGGGGTTTTGGTCCTTCGAGATACGAGGAACCATATGGCCGCGGAAAGAATTAATGTGGTGCTTACCAAATTTCGGCGTTTTGAACCTCTCCAATAGTGTATCAATAGTGGCCATGTCCAATGCGGATCTGCCTTGTGAATTGAACTCCTCTTACCAGAGAAGCTTTGCTACATCTATGATGCACCTGCTACCGTGTCAAGTGAATGGCAGTGATGTATCTACTTGGTGCTTCCACGCCCTCATGCCTCCAGATATGTCCCCCACAAACCGAGCTCCGGCTTCGTCCAGGCCCATCTCCTTCAATCGTTGAGCAATTAGTTGCGAATCATTGCCGACTCGGCAGACTACGTAGATAGGAGCGTCTGCTGGGAGAGATTCGGGCAACCAGCCTGGCCTTCCGGGCTTCTCTGAAGGTGCACTTCTCACTTGAAACGTGGAGAAGGGTACATTGATGGCGCCGGGGATGCTGGCAATGTCGAAGTGCTCTCGCTCACGCACATCTAGCAAGATATGGGCTGGGTTCGGCTTCCCGTTCCTGAATGTATCGTAGAAAGCAGCTGTGACTCTTTCCTCCGGTTTTAGGACCTGCACTGGGCTTGCAACGCCACAGAAGGCCACGTAGTCTAGTGATCCAGATTTGAGAGTCTCCAGTGATAAAGTTGACGAGGTGGAGCAGGCAAAGCAGTCCGCTCGCCTACCACGCATTCTCATGGAGCGAAATGTGGTCGTACCTGATGCCGAGAACAGCAGCAGACTGGGCGTGGTCGGCTCCCTTGGTGGCATGCCGATCCCGTTCGCGATCAGCTTGATGGCCTCGAGTGCCTGCAATACACCCATGACACCCACGACGGGTCCTAGTATGCCTCCTTCGCCGCAGCTGACCACGCTGTCGGCAGGAGGTGGCTTCGGGAATACACATCTATAGCACGGCCCGCCCTCTGGGGTGCCCACGGGTGCTGGCGGGTTGTTCAGGACGATGAGCTGCCCATCTGTGCGCAAGGCCGACGCCGAAACCAAAGGTTTCTGAAGCAGCACGCATACGTCCGAGATCAAGTAGCGGGAGGTCGGATGATCAGTGCAGTCCAGGACAATGTCGTATCGGGACACGATCTCCTCGGCGTTCTCCGGTGTCAGATGTGTACCATGTCGCACGTAAGAAAGTTCGGGGTTCAAATCTCGGCAGAAGTTGACCAAGCTGTCCACTTTCTTCATGCCGACCTTGGCAGTGCTGTGCGCGATCTGGCGGTGCAGGTTGGAGGCCTCGACCACATCTCCGTCGACTATACCCAGAGTTCCCGTGCCGGCTCCTGCGAGATATGCGGCGGCTGGGCATCCAAGACCTCCTGCACCAATAATGAGAACGGCAGTGGATTTGAGACGAAGTTGACCTTGTATACCGAAGGTGGGGATGATGAGCTGGCGACCATAACGAGCATATTCTTCTTCTCGCAGTGGCCAGTTCCAAGGCACCTCAGAGGCAAGTTCGCCGTCCCCGTCATGGCGGCCCGAGATGAGTGATGGGGTTTCGAGTTCCCGTAACTGCACACGCAGCCGTTCAAGTTCATGTTCGGTCTGGACAATCTGCTGCCTCAGAAGGGCGGCTTTAGTAGCAGCCGCATCCATTGTACGTCTGAGCCCTTCAATTTGTATTTACACCCAAGACTGAACGTAAAATTGTCGTCCTACAAGAAAATAGATTGCGCCACCCTGGTTTTTTTGTAAGCGCATATATAAGATTCCCTTGTAAGTGGTTTTTCTTTTCTTTTTTCCCCCCGGCCCAGCTGCAGTACCTCCAGAATTGTAGGGGTAACTGACATGCAACAGGGTAATCACCTATGTACTTACTCCTAGCACCAATGTTAGACAAATAGGATCTTACTGACAGTAGCGATAGCGGCAACCTTCCCTTGAAACCCCACGTGGTGACCCCGCTAAAATTTTGAGAGCTTCAACATCGGCTAAACTTCAATACTGTACAAGCAGTACCCGCCTGGCTAAGACTACTTACTTGGACAACAACTCTTGATATACGTCTGTCCTCGCTCAGCCTAGAGACATACAATGGTAAGACAGATTTCAGACACTCTTGATCGAAAGTATCACCTGCTAATCCATCATCAAGGCCCCAGTAGCTCCCACCAAGCGCCGCTCATTGCGGGCAAAGATCGCTGCCAAATCTGAGGGCAGTGAATATGCGCCGCGCAAGGCGCCTCGTCCGGACGCCATCGAAACGTCAGACTCGTTTATCAACTCGAAGAAGGACAAGCGGACAGTCAAACACTCATCGTTCGTATCCCGGATCGAAAAGTCAAACAACAAGCCACTCAAGCGCCGCCGCCCAGGCAAAAAGCTTGTCACCGACCTCGACTCCCTCAAGAAGGCGCTACCAGACCTGCTAGCCGACGGCGAGACGGAGGAGAGTCTGCGGCAACTAAAGGAGGGCAAGGTGCGGCTCAAGAGTCTGAAGAGTCGGAAAGGTGCGCTCAAGAAGAAGGAGAAGGTTGTCAAGGGCGAGGTGCAGCGATTCCAGGGCAGCCTGGCAAGACTGAACGCCGTGGGCGCTGCAGACAACATGAACGTCGAGCCAAGCGAGGACTGCGCTGGGCAGGTAGAAAAAGGCCAGCCGGCGCAAAATGCCACGGCAAGTCGATGGGCTGCACTGCGGGGGTTCATCTCAGCGACCATGGAGCAAAACCCGGCTTTCTTGGGGCAGAAGGACGACACTAAGTGATGCTCTACGAATCCATCGGAAGAGCGGCAATATTTGTACCGATACACCTGTTAGCAACCAACATCTAGTGCCCGCCGTGGAGGATGTGGCAGACATATTACGCCCTTGCCCAAAGCCAGAACCAGCCTAGTCTGGTATGCTGATACCCAGAAGGCCCCCCGTATTGAATCGCTCTGCCATATTCATGCCACGTCAGCAGCCTGTCTGTATTGGACCGCCAGGAGTAGCCAGAGAGGGGTGAGGAGGCTCTTTCACGACGGATGATACCCTCTGAGTAATAGTCACAATCGCAGTTCCCTGACTAGACGGGAAGATACAAATTAGCTCGCCATGAGTTAGGACAGACTGTCGGGGCCAGGCAAACGGGCAGCGTACTGGCATGGCCAAAAGGATTGCTGCCCATGGTGCCGCCAGAGTACAAGACTCGGAAGAGCGATGCCATGTGTCGCTGGGTTTGATCAGCTTAGGGGTACATTCAAGAAGAGTAATTTTAATGTGATTTTCAGGCCCCTCATTGGCATTGTGTATCTATGATGATTTTGTGTCTTTGCACACTACTATACAGTACTGTTCGCTCGAGCAAACTGGCGAAACCTCTAGACATGGACGATTCCGAGTTTGTTGGTAGTTGGACATGAAGGCATGTCAAGACATGTTGGTGAACTTGATATATATATATATATATACACTTAATTTCTTTTTGTCGGCGGCCGTAAATGCCTGCGTACTATGTGGTGAGAGAAGGTAAGGTTATACCATACCGGATGACACGAGACAAGGCTGGGGCTGGAGATAGAACTCATTTACCTGTTTGATGTGGTTCTAACATGGGCGCCAAGAAGTTAAGACAATGGCAGTTACCCGCCAGGTGGAGATACACCGAACTCATTTTTTGTGGTAGGGCAAGTAGGACTGGATTTCTGGAGGCCTGTGACATGGGCATGGGGTATGTCGTGCATGGAGGCTAAGGCTCCGATCACCAGAGGGGTCATTGCAGTGGGCGTGTGTATGACACAGACCGGGGGTTGCTTTCCGAGGGTGGGGGATGGAGTATTAATACCAGTATGCCGGTATGCTGGTGAACATGTGAGAAATCTGGGAGTGGGCTCACGGCAGACCGGTAGAGTTGAGTTGGTATCGTGTTGGCAGCACTCAGCCGCAACCTGTCGTCATCAACCTCGGGCATTGCTTTGAGCACGATACTTGGTTACATGGCTGAGCCCGACAAGACACACTTTGCTTTACTGAATAACTTAAGTTTTCAGCCAGAGAGGCACACATGTTAATGATGCAGACAATGTCCCATCTTGAAACAATGTGCACAGCCAAGGAGAGTTTGTTTGTTTGTTTGTTTGTTTGTTTGATTGTTTATCCAGGATTCAATGTTGTGTTTAAAAATGTGCATGTGCAAGTGCAAGTGCGGGAAGTTGGAAGAGTCCATCTCATGAAGGTGCTGAAAAGGTGGGCTCCCTTTCAGTTAACAGGAGCGCGACAACGCACGAGCAAGTAACCTTAATAGGTTCACAAGTACGTTGGTGCATGTAGAGCAAGTAGAGCGCTGTCCCTGTCCCTTTCTAGCCTTTCCCCCGCAATCTTGACTTTTGCCAGGGACTCTTCAGAAAGTCCGTTGATGTCCCAAATTGATCGCAAGCAATTGAATCCGTCTACACAACTACTTTACATAACATTCGCTGACTGCTCTCGTAAGACGCGACGATCAACAGGATGAATTTCCCTCGAAAATACACAAAAAAGGTTTCTGTATGTCTGAGTTTTTGCCTCGGCGATTGAATCAATTTTGCCGTCGTCGTCGTCGTCACATTGGGGGTCTGACATCCTTGTCCGCCATGGTTGGTTAGCTGGTTAGTTATCCTTACTGGACTAACGACTACCGACTACCCTGCGAAGCGAAAAGCAACTACAGTACGGATCCCCCCGTACAGGTTCTGGTTCGATAGGCAAGGCGATTGATTGATTTTAAGAAGGTAACTTACATCACCGTCACCATCGCCAAGTAGCCTGCTTTCAACCCCTCCATCACCAAGTCCATTCTGCGTTCCAGGTCACAAGAAGACAAGACGAGACAAGACAAAACAAAGCAGTCTAATAATCCCATCCACAAGAAGCAATACCTATACCATACTCGACCACCAGCGACAAGGGCTTTTCCACTTAAACGCACATTTTTCCACAGCGCCCGACCCTCGCCGAAACAGCACGACCACGCTATACATAACTCTCCTGCAACCAGCGACAACACAAGAGACACGATCGCTGCTTCGCGACAAGCTGGTTGTGGCAAGACAACCAATACTATCATACATAGAGACTTCGCAGCCTGGCAGGATTTACTTGTACGGACCCCGTCAGCAGCCATGTTGCACCGTACCAAGGCTGCTCATAAGCGCACTCGTACACAACATGCTAACACAGCCCGAAAGCGTCGCAACATGCCGTTCCGTGAGAAGTTTGCGCGCCGCTTTGGTGACAGTGTAGGCAATGTCCTTTCCCAAGATCCCCCTTCCCAAGAGCATGAACATGAACAAAAACAAGAACAAGAACAAGACAGACACCATAGGCAGGAGCAAGCGCAAGAGCACCTCGTTCAGCACAGTCAAGATCACTCGTCTGTCCCTGTCCCTGTCCCTGTTCCTGTCTCTGTCAAGAAGGAAGTCCTTTCTCGGGGTATACCTCAGCACATACCTCGCTTCCCCGTTCAAAAGATAAGTGGTGCCACTCGCTTAACTTCTTCTACACAGTTGTCCCCCGGCCCCAGAGGCGATCAGGCTTATCTATCGTGTAAGTCCGCTTCAACCTTCCCTCCTTCCTCGGATAACTGCGACAGTTTTGGGCTAACACCATGCTAGATCACGATGTTTGTTGTATGCTCTGGAAACTTGACTCTCCGCACCCATGTCTTCTTTGCTGACTTTGTTTACAGTAACCTACGAAGATGTCAAGTCTCTTAGACAGGACTGGCTCACTGACAATGTAAGTCATGGCTACCCTTCCAGTTGCGATTTCTACTTTACTTGCTCATCACACCAACGTCCTCTAGAACATCGCCTTCTGGGAGGAGTTTTTAGAACAAGAAATCCTCACAAAGTATCCCCAGGCCAACATTGTTCTCCTGCGTCCTTCCATGACGTTCCTGCTGATGAAGGACACCGATACCGTAGGCGTCCGACAAGCCCTGCCCTCATTCAAGCATGTCACCCACATCTTTTTGCCTATCAACGACAATAGGAACGTCTCCATGGCGGAAGGCGGTTCGCATTGGTCTCTGCTCCTTGTGAGTATAATTGACGGTGTTGCTTTCCACTACGACTCTCTTGAGGGAGCCAACAACGACGAGGCTCGACTTTGTCTTCGCCGACTAGAGCCTGTCCTGCAAAAGAAGCTACGTTTTCACTATCTTTCTGAGTGTCCCCAGCAGGACAATGGCAGTGACTGTGGCGTTTTCGTATGCATCATTATGCGCCATCTGCTCACCAAGCGACTTCTTGCCGTCAATGCCGGCGAGAAAATCTCCATGAGCATGGCGCACAAGGCAATTGATGCCATCGGCGCCCGGAAGGAGATGATCACCATTATCAACAACTTGCGCAAGGAGGGAGAGAGAAGACGGTCGACAAGCAGCCACAGTAACACGCCGCCCCGTATTGAGTAGGCCACTGCACCTTTCCTCTATCTCAACCGACCCAACTGCAATGAGAGAAGCTCATATATCCGGCGCGGCTTTTTCCAAACACAGCTTCGGGCCCTTTTTTCTCGTTGTCTGCCCATCGACTGATCCCCGCTTTCTCCCTGGGTAACTTAGTCTGACTACACAACCTGCTAAGGTGGTAACTAAATTATGACTTATGTTTGCACCAATCTCAGTACAAACTGCTGGGTCCTGGATCAGGTTGCACTAGTCGGCAGAATACGGCAAAATACACCGTGGGTCGTCAAATTGGTCGACGAGCGACCGGATAGTCTTGCTCAAAACATACAGCGAGTTTCTCACCATGTTTGCTCTGTAATATATGGAGGTTGCAAGTACCACTCTTACTATAGGCCATGGAATAGCATCCGGCGTTCGATATTGGTGACTGTATTTCAGTTCACTTAGTCGAGGCGTATGCGGTATCAATGGATTGCATATTTAGCGAGGCAAGGTGGCTCATAGATTTTGAAGTAGCTTTATCGATCATACGTACAGGCGATCCTCAGCATGTGTGGTCTCTTTGGCTCAGGTTTACCCTTTTTCTTGTAATTTAAGTGTGGCATTCCCGTGATCTGTGATTGTCTCTATTGGTCAAGCGACTCCTCTCTGAGTTCCATTCCCCCCACTCGCAACTGTTTCTGGCTCTCCAGATCGCTATTTTCAGTCTAATAATGGCGAGAACTGCCCATAATGACTCGACGAAATGTATCGGCCAAGAGGGAAGAGGCACGTCCATTTATTTGAAGAAGATAACCATGCTCTGAGCCATATTGCCAAAGCTCACAAGTCTATCTTGATAGCAACAGCGTTCGCGGAAAGGAATCCTGTCACGAACAACCATGCCCGTCTCTTCCCGCCCTCCTTGGCTGGGTCGATCGCGACCAGAACAGCGGCGCTTGCAGTCCGAACCGTCGTGCCATCGTCCTCGAATATGAGACGTTTCTCCCACTTATCGCCCACCTTCCTAACATACCAAACCAGGACTGGATCCTTTGCAGCCGGATCAGTATGTGTCTGGGCGAGGTCGACACCCCTTGCCAATCCAGCCAAGACGAACCCGCTTGCATCGTAGGAGCTGCTAGCGTATGGGTCATTGAAGTAGCTTGGGTTGTCGATCGTGGAATCTAGGAATACTTCATCCACGATACGGTAAGTGTGGCCGGACTTGGTATCGGCTGGCTCGACCAAGTGCAGTGTCCCTCCTATAGCACTGGCTACGAGCAATTCGGCATCGGTCCGGCCATGGCCAAGGCCGTTGTTGTTGTGGATGCTGTCCAAGGCGATGGCAGCCGTGACCCCAGCTTCGGGGTCGACTGCGAGCATGTCAGTCAGCTCGATGTCGACGGTTTCAGTCCACGTCGCCCCCGGGTAGATCTCCTCAATCTCTCGCATGAAGCCTTCTCGGTAGTGGTGGTCATTGGTGACAAGGAAATGAGTGGGGCCCAGGGCCAAGATGTCGTTTGGGGTCTTGATCAGTGAGTGGCGGACAGATCGAAGGTGCTGGGCGGTGGGCGAGCCTATCTCGTGACGAAATATCTCAATCTGCGATCGTGCCTTGGGCTGGCCCTTGGCGGGCTTTGCTCTCTGCCGGTACGATTCGTCAAAGTACTCCGGATCCGGAAGATGGTTGACCGCGAAAATGTAGACGGCCTTCTCCTCGCCAGCCTTCGGGTCCCCGATCACGTCGATCCCATGTGTGACAAGCGGTCCCCGGAAGTTCTCCAGCTCCAGCTTCTGTGCCTTTTTGGTCTGCGGAGCCATGGTGATTAGCCTACGGTAAGCATGATGAGGTTGGCTAGTCTTACATCGGGGTTGATGGTGAACAAACTCGCGCGGGCCTGCCCAAGCACCGAGGCATTGAACTCGGCTAGTGGGGGAAACCATGAGAACCTAGTGGCGTGAGAGTCCTCGCAGGCAGTGTATAGCTCGTGTGTCGGCTCATAATAATGGATGTCCTCGCAGTGGATCGTGTTGTCAATGATGACCAAATCTCCAGCGCTCGTTGCCTTGAAAGCAGATGGGTACCTGTAAACCCCGATCACTGTGATGAGACGTCGTACAACCGGAGAGTAGGTATTATATAGGTATCCTAAAGATGTAGCCAGCAGCGCGACGGATAGCGCAACCGTGACTGGGGATCTGGCCATGTTCAGTAATTTGTTTTATGTAGAGAGAAAGACAACATGACGGTTCGGGGGAATGAGCGTAATACTGATACTCGTTACCAACAACTCCACATTACAGACATGGATCGGGGCAGAAGCTTTTCGTCCCCGCAAAACCGGGGTCTCATGCCCGAAATGTACCTAAGTTGAGGCGTGACATGGTGACGTGGGGGAAATATAGCTTTCATACATGGATCTTCAGTGATCAAGACCAGGAGTCATTATTTCAGGATTTGTCGCCATGTGATGGTTAAGACATGGAATCAGCATGAGAATGGGGCCCCATCGCAGTGATGGCCCGAGTAGATTTCTTGTGTATAGAGTTCATGACGTAGTTAAGCATTAGTTGGACCTCTATAAATTTCGATCGTTGTTGCACCAACGTTGATGGATTACTTCTCGTCAAGTTCATCCCAACTGGCCCGCCTTGGTGCCGTGGACGACGTATAGCATAGTCGATTAGCGCAAAATACCACGTACTGGACAAGGTACATACTTGTGGAGCCTACCTAGCGCTTAACGTTACCGATGCTGCCGATCCGACAAAACAACGTTCGGGGGAAGAAGGGGGGACCTCTCATTATGGTCACATGATCTGATGGTCTGTGCATCCATAGTATGTTCTTACTAGGTTAGTCTAGGAGATAGCTAGCTGGTAGACTGCGACTGGAAAGCTTTCCCTATCCAGCGCAACAACAAATAAACTTCCTGTCCTTATAGGCGCACCTCGGACGCTACAAACACCAAGTGAAAGGTTGTAGAGCAATATACCGTGGGGCACCAGGAAATAAGAGCAAGACACAGCGATTGATTCAATTAAGAACCAAAGCTCTTATCACCCTGGGTTTGTCCGAAGAGAGCATATTTTTCAGAGTAAGCCTCTATGAAGGCCATCAGCGTCCCCTCACGACAGATTCATAGCAAAATGCGTCATGCTACAAGGCCTAATGGGTTAGCGATTGGTCGGAGTTTACGGGGGAGAAAATCCCGGGGAAGGAGCGCTAGATTAGCGATGTCGGTGTAATCTCCGGCCTCATTAAGCTTTCCTTTCATAATTTGTGCATCCGGCGCTTCTTCTTCATTCCGGTGCTGAGTGGATCAGAACCTCCAGATTATGTACATGCCCCGGGGGTAGTATTGTATTTGGAAAGGCCTCCACTGGCCAGACCGTTCAAAAAATATATCCCCAGAGAACTTGGGCATTTTGTGATGCTCTGTCTTAGAAAGGTAAATACTAACAATATGGACGACAGAAGTTGTGCATGCCACCTTTCCACAGTAGCAAGCGTAAAGTGACTGATATCTTGATGATTGGTACCAAAATTCAGACATTAAGGTGCTGTGGAAAGCTCAGCCAAATGCATCATGAAAATAACTATAGTAGTCAAAGGCTGCATGTAAAGCCATTGCTGTCTCTTAGGTAACAAGACGATGTCCGAGTCTGGTACCCCAACATTAGACAAAAACCCCTTAATAATGTTGCATAAAAACAGGTCCCTCGTAGTACGGAAGACTGTAAGATCCGAACTGCTTTGTACATCACGAAGCAACACAATCAGATTATTTTCCCAAGGCAACACCCATCTCATAATTTCTCTTGCTTGCATTCACTCATGAACCATTTGCGTTTCTACGGTTCCCAGTTTTCCTTGGATTTAAATTTCTTTTGCATGCACTCATTGCATCTTCCGTCCACTTACTTGTCAACACTGATATTTGCAGCTCAGCTGCAAACGACCAAGCCTCGGATCTTACCTAATTCAATTCCCGCATTGTAATCATCAGAATCATGTCCGATGTTACGAGGAAGCAACCTGACAAGCAGGGAAGCCCCGATACAAAGGATCCAGAGAAATCAACCATGGATATCTCATTAGATCCCGACAACTCGACTCTCGAGCCAGACAACGAGGTTGACATCGAGGCCGGTAATGATAAGCGCGAGTCTGCAGACGAGGTTGATCCGAATACCGTTGATTGGGACGGCCCTCAAGATCCCAATAACCCCATGAACTGGCCTGACAAGAAGAAGTGGCTAAACGTGTCCATCTTGTCGCTGTTGACCATCGTCACGTAAGTTTAGTCCCAACGCAAACTCGTGTACATCGAGGCTGATATCGATCAGTCCGCTCGGTTCTTCCATGTTCGCTCCTGGTATTCGTTCGATCATGGTGGAATTTCGCAGCACATCATCCATCACCGCAACATTCCTGGTATCCATCTACGTCCTCGGCTTTGCCTTCGGTCCATTACTTGCCGCGCCCCTGAGCGAAATCTATGGTCGAAGACCCCTCTACATCTGGGGTAATGTCTTGTTCGCAATCTTCACCATGTGTACGGCTCTCAGTAACAGTATCGGTATGCTGTTGGCGTTCCGGTTTCTCATGGGCCTAGCAGGGTCGGTGCCAATCACAATCGGGAGTGGTAGTATCGCAGATATGATGCCAGTAGAGATGCGAGGCAGGGCTCTCTCGGTTTGGGCATTGGGCCCACTGCTGGGTCCATGTATTGGGCCCGTCGCCGGAGGTTATCTGATCCGAGCGGCTGGATGGAGATGGGTATATTGGCTGATACTTATCCTAGTGAGCAACTGCCATGTTGAGCATCTCCAAAATTTCATACTAACGTGCTGCCAGTCTGGACTATTCATCCCGGTCTCTTACTTCTTCCTCCGCGAAACCTTTGGCCCCGTGCTACTGGAGCAAAGAGCTCAAAGACTTCGCATGGAAACTGGCAACCCGGACTTGCACAATAAGTACGCCGGTCGCACCACTCCGACCGAGCAGTTGAGATTGGCTATGATACGCCCAATAAAGCTGCTGGTGGTCACGCCTATCGTTACGCTCAACGCCCTCTATGTTGCCATCACATACGGCATTTTGTATCTGCTTATCGCCACATTTTCGTTCGTTTATACAGGCCAGTATGGATTCGATGAAGGTACGAGTGGACTGACGTTCCTCCCAGCCGGCATAGGAATGATGATCGGCGTCACGGGCTTCGGGCTTATCTCTGACAATATTGTCAAGCGCAACCAGGCAGCTGGAGTGACGCACAAGCCAGAGGTTCGCTTGCCGCCGCTATTGACTATCCCAAGTGGCTTGACCCTTCCAGTAGGACTATTTATCTATGGATGGGCCACGGATAAGGTTGTGCACTGGATCGTGCCCATGATTGGAGTCGTGATCTTCACAGCCGGCTTGATGGGAGTGATGATGTCTGTGCAGAACTACCTTCTCGACACCTATCCGAAATATGCTGCTTCAACAACCGCAGCGCTAACGGTCCTTCGTTCATTGCTCGGAGCCCTCTTGCCTCTGGGAGGATTACAAATGTACAACACTCTGGGTCTTGGTTGGGGCAATAGCCTGCTCGCATTCGTCTCATTGGCGCTTGTACCTATTCCGCTTGTTTTCTTTATCTTCGGCGAACGCATCCGAAACAGGTTCAACCCTACACTGTAGTTGGATTCTTATCATGAGATATAGACTTCCTAATCATCTCGGGTTGCGTGCAGCTGTTTTTGGTAGCTTCAGACGTGTAGTTAGCACAAATTCTTTGTGAGGCTAGTGATACCGACATATACGCACGTCACCTCGAACCTATGCATACCTAAGTGACGACCTGCACATTCTTGCCAGGGGTTCATCTGAACCTATTGTGCTAATATTCGAGTGGTAACGCTCGTGACATGTCGGCTTCGGCAGTCTTCAATGCGATGTACAAGGCAGTGATATAACTGTGACTCCTGCTGTTTGTCTTGAAGACTAGTCTAAATTAGTAATGAACCATATCGGTTCCGTATTTTGATCGCATTGTAACGGTTGCCAACACTGCAACATTTAGGGATGAGGTCGAGTCAAGTTTCGATTACCTTCGATTGGCCGTGTGGGGCAAAGCTTGCCCCCGTCGCAACAGAAAACATTTGCTTCACCAGGCAAACCAGTGCGTTCGACCTATCCTGGGAGAATGAGGTCTCTGCTACGATACTTCAATGCGCTGGCTTTGTTGCCGCTCGTTTTTCTGGCCTTGCGCGCCATTTTCAGGGGGTCCGCTAGCTTTTTCAACAGATCATACCCCACCGCCGCGCAATTATCAACCTCCGCAACATGCACTATGACCCGCGGTGTGCAGTCAGATAAAGGCCATCAAACCATGGCAGCCAGCACCCCCCTCGGGAACATAGCTCGTTCTCTTCTGTCCCAAGAGGACCTCGAGCTGGTTTCATGTAATGCTTTTCAGTCGCTATGGGCGGGCTACGGCCACGTGTGCTCCATTCAAGCGACGCAGGGCAGGGCAGGCTCGCCTGGTTCAGCAAAGAAGGAACCGTTGTCATTGATCCTCAAGTACATATCCCCGCCGCCGACGGCCAATATTAGCGATGAGGGCCACCTACGGAAGGTTCTTTCGTATCAGGTGGAGCAGTATTTCTACACACATTTGGCATCACAGCTCCCCGAGTCCGTCGCGGTGGCCCAGTGTATTGCCAGTATCAGTGATGGGAAGACAACCGCGCTACTGCTGAAAGACCTGAAGGCATCCGATCGCACTTTCAAACCAAACGTGGCATTCACTGTTTCACTCGAGAAACGTGGCGAGCTCAACTCGGTCCAGGCACATGCAGCGCTTGACTGGCTTGCTGGTTTTCACGGTCACTTCTGGGGTAAGACCACCCAGCTTTCAAGGAATCAACTGCTACAACCTCCGCTGAAGGAGGCAGAGAGGCAGACGACTCGGGCAGTTAGTGGAGGGAACCATGGCCCGGGGTTGGGATTCGACGTCCAGGGAATCTGGTTGAACGGTGGCTATACTTATCTAGCTACTCGACGGAAGGAATACGCAACCTTGGTCCGAGACAAAGGGGTGGAATGGTCCGACATACTGTGTAGGCCATCACCCGGCGGCGGTCCATCGCTCGCAGAGCGCGTGGCGGCCTTCTTGGCGCCAAGCTCCGAATCAAGCTCTTCACATTCCATGTCAGGGTACGAGACGATCATTCATGGCGACGTCAAGTCAGAAAATATGTTTGCCTCGGAAAAAGGTGACCAGGTCGCGTTTGTTGATTTTCAATATGTCGGACTAGGCCTCGGGGTGTGCGACCTAGCGAAGTTGTTCACGTGTTCGATACCAATGACAATGCTTGTTGACGATCCAGAAGGCGACCTGCAAGAAGGGGAATTAAGTATGCAACCTGGTGAGAAATCATTACTATTGTACTATTTGCAGAAGCTGGAAGACATTGCCGGCAAGACGTATCCATGGGATATCTTCTTACAGCATTGGGAGATAGCTTTGATTGACTGGTTACGTTTTCAGGCTAGTTGGGGATTCTGGGGTAACACTGAATGGTTGGAAGCGAGAGTAAGATATATAACCAAACGAATCGATATATGATAAATTTAACAGATAATAAATCAGTTTCAGAGAGACACTTGCAAATTTACATGACAGCGGAGAGCTAAGATGATTCTACACTCGCTCGTCTTAGTACGTACAGCCTCACCATGCCGACTACTTCCTCCTGTCTGTCAGGACTGCGAACAGTTCTGTCTTGATGTATAGATTAACCACAAAGATCCGTGTTCAGGGTTACATACGAAGACACACTGGACGTCGTTTCTAGCGCAGTCACTTTCACCAATCTAAACATCTCACGTGCAGGCACGCGCGGTCTCGGTAATTATATCGGGCTTGAACTCAGTTATGATTGGTAAGGTGCAATATATCCAGAATGGAACGACCTTATCTTCTGACTATTCTCACCAAACTAGTTGGATTCATGATTTTACGCGCTGTGATCTGATAAAGGTCTAAGATAATGACCTGTGGCACGCAAGCATTCCCGCACGCGACCCCTGTCGTAATATATGTATTTGATATTAGAAATATGTTTGCGTTGAATGTTTCAAAGAGGACCAAGGAAGGGAGTCGACAGCTATCAAAACAATGCACCAACACGAAGTGTTTTGAATTCGGGGCGCGTTAATAATCCTACCACGAAGGCATCCCTTCGCTTTATAATGATTTCATAAATATATGCTATGCAAAAATATGCAATGAAATCTAGGGAAAATGGAGGCTTACATTTCTCCCTTGATGAGAGAATTGCATACCAGTGGTAATTACGAAAGACGTAAGGGTCGAGCAAGCCAAACACTGTTGAACTATGACTGTAATCATATCTACCCTATTAGATATGAACAATATTCTAAAAGAATTACCTTAATATGTCTTTTTGTTCGCCTAACAAAGTGAACCTCTCTATAAGACTCAAGCGGTCCAAGTACTACATTATTAGTAATGAAAATTCATATTTATTGTTTGATGCCCTGGCACGCGTTCAAATCGTTACAAGGTCAGACCGTTGCACCAACGATGAATGAATTGACAGCAAATACTGCACCAGGGTCTTTCTGTTTTTGCTTCTTAAACCCCGATACAAGGTATAAAGTCGCCGCTCTCCATACGGCTCGATTCCTGCTGCTTGTAGCACCACCGATAAGCACTATGTTAGCTACATACACAAGCAATCACGATGAAACAATTACGGAGCAGGGTCACTAAGCGCATGACAGTTAAAAGGAGGTTACACTACAAGAAGTTCTCCCACAAGAACACACTCCCGATCGTCGCACTTCTAGGTGGCTGTTCAATCGAACTCAACCAGATAGGCCTACCAGTAAGTCCACTCATCGAGCATGACCGAGACCATTGCGTTTGTAACGGCCATCAAACGGCAATCTTGAACAAATACGTACAGCATTGGCTGGTGGCCGATGCCGTCATCTTCCAATTGAACCTAGAACGGGCATTTATGGTCACCTCGCGCTTAATAGAGCTATGTGGGCTCACAGGTTACACAAGCGATGTTGAAGAGGATATTCTGGAGTGGAACGCGGGAAGTGCTGGATTGTCGGCGGAGCGGCGTAATCCATTGTTTTGTATCTTGCCACATGGTAGATTTACTAGGACCATGCCTAAAGTATTGCATTGTTCTTTGTAGACAAATTTATCTTTAACATCAAATAGTTCCTGCTTCATATCGTGGTTCTCCGTGGTTTTCTTTCCCAACACATTTAGACTACGATCAAACGCATGTCTCCTTTAGAATTAGATCCGCTACTGGCCATACAATTGATAGTCATAGAACTGAGTGATGCAGAGCACAAGATATACTCTAACGAGTTGGTTTGCCTAAGTGAATAAAGGAAACCAACAGGACATTGTCAGACGAGCTTAACTGGCGATATTCACTTGGGCACGGCTCACGCTCCGATGCTCATTTGTAACTCATAGATCATTAGCAATGAAACCGCGTGCTCAATTTTGCATATTGAAAGCTCGAACAGAAGAAATACACTTCAGATATCGAAAGTATGTACAAGAATCTAATGGCACCTATGAGCCAGTGATGTTTTGCCTCGACGGACACAGTAGAGTCGTCTAAGCCTGACGCTTCTGCGAACCGCACGAGCTCTTTTGGCCTTGGTTTCCGGATCCACCACGGTGTCCACCGAATCCTGGGTATGCACTAGCACTGGGCCATGCGCCCTGGGAGTGTGAAGATCGAGATCCGGTGGGGAAGGAGAAGCCACTGGAAGCGTTGGATGGGTATGCACTGGGGACGACCTCAGTTGCAGACTTTACGGGTGCCGAAGCAGTCGGGGCTGCGTCACTCGCCGTCTGGACTGGTACCGAGGCGCTGGATACCACCTCGGTGGCAGACTCGACAGGAGCAACAACGACCTCAGTCTCGGAAGCGGCGGTGGTGCTAGAGACCTGGAAGCTGGATTCAACAGGGACGACCGTAGCGGTGACTGGAACCGTAACCTCAGCTTCGGCCTCAGTAGTAGCGGCGGCGGTGGCCGAAGACGATCGGATTGAGGTGATGAGGGTAGAGGCAACAGCCGAAGGGCTGGTAACAGCCTCTGTGGCTACAGTCGAGGAAGCAACAGCAGCGCTGGAGGTTGCTGAGGAAGTGGTGTTGCCACTGGAGGCACCGATACTTGCGCAAGCAAAAGACATAGAGGTGGTGCTGGCGGACGAGCCTCCGTACGCAACTGCCTCGGAGAGATCCCATGTCATGGAGACATAGGGCCAGCAGATTCTGCCGTCGGACAGAGTGACCATGTCACCAGCGACGTAGGTATCAGTCTCGACGAGAGGCTCACCAACCTTGGCACCGTCGGTAACGAGCTGGAAGCGAGAGCCGGTAAAAGTGCCCTTGCAGCCCATGGCGATGAACTGACAGTCGGGGTTCTCAATCTCCTCCCCTTAGAAAATGGTTAGCAAACACTTTTATAGAACAAAAATGTTTTACGTCTTAAAATCTCCAAACTTACAAGTAACGAGGGCGCTCTTGCTGTCGAAAGCAGCAACGTGGGCGTTGGAACAGTCGGAAGTACCCGAAGTGATCCAGTTGATCTGCGAGTCACCATCGGTGGCGCCAATGGTGGATGTGGCCACATCACCAACGAGAGTGTTCTTGTCACTGAATTGAGCGATGGCGACGTTGCGGCCGTTGGTACGGTTTGAGCACTGAGTGTTGCCGCCACCCAACCAGGTGTTCTCAGTGATGTCAATAGCACCACGCGAGACCCAAGCAAGGACATAAGCATCACTGTCGATGAGTCGAGCCAATCCACTGTAAGAGCCGCTCATACCGCCAAAGGACTCTCCACTCGCGCCATTGGTGGTGTTCTCATTGGAGACCTTCACACCACTCATGCTCTGTGTAGCAGTGTTAAGCCAGATATCACCTTGGTCTTCAGCGCAGACGCTAGCAAAGGGCGCAGCATCGGCGGCTTCGAACGCAATACCGGTGTTGTGGGAGCAGCCCCAAGAGCTTGATGCCCCGGAGATAGTTGTCAGCGTGCCGTCGTCCTTGATGTATTTGATACTGTCGCCATAATGGCCTGAAGCATCGCCAGTATAGCTGCACATGTTGGTCAGTAGTGCAGTCGAAATTTAATCAAGAGAGTACTGACTCAGTAACAACGAAGTAAGCACCATACATGCCAGCAGCTTCCGAGTAGACTAAGTCACCGTTCAAGTCAGGGGAGGCGGCGAGACCGAAGTCAGCATCGACGCCAGGACCACCAAGGAATGTCTTCCATGTTTGTTCTCCGCTGGTGTAGCGATATAGGACGGGAACAGGAGTGCTGTCGGCGGGGGCGTTTGCCGTGCCGGAAGGCAGAGCCTCGTTGGTCAACAGAGCAAATCCATCATCATGGGCAACGAGACCTCCTGCCTCCTTTCCACCAGTGACGGTAACGGTAGTTCCGACGGCGATGAACGTTGAGGGGTCAACTTGTTGAACATGGACATCGGTCTCACTCGAATCGAGGTATGCCAAGTATGCCGACTTGCCATCGGGAGAAACGGCGAAGGGAGTGCGGCGATGGTGGGGGAAGCCAGTCCAGTAAGCCTCCTTGAC
Organism: Truncatella angustata; assembly: GCF_020726525.1. NCBI lineage: Eukaryota > Fungi > Ascomycota > Sordariomycetes > Amphisphaeriales > Sporocadaceae > Truncatella > Truncatella angustata. The sequence continues at coordinate 119,670 of NW_025763387.1, forward strand.
GGGTCCGAAAGAGTGATCCAGAGTCAAAGAATTCTCATATTTGGTGAGGGAGCTCTCACTAAGGCCCTGGGCGAGCGTGGTTGCGAATGCGCACGACAGTGCGGTAAGCGAACGGAAGTTCATGTTGAAGGAAAGGACGTCGGATCTTATGACCCGCACAAGAATATGACGAATGAGAATGAAGAGCGAAAAGAAAGACGGATGATTATCCAAAAGCGAAAGATCTACATGTCAGCGACACCTTATGGTTAAATTTATTTATAAGACAGTGGTGCGGGATCCGGATATGCCTTTGGCGAGTAGCGCCCTAGTAGGTCTAGAACACTAGGCTGCCAGCCTGGGTCTGGTTTATAGTGATCTGGATTCATGATGAGCTTATTTCTCGTGATGCATGGGTGGTCAAATTAGAATTAGAGTGTTTGGTACCAGGACCACGGCCGCCAGGAGGTTGTACTCAAGTCAAAGGGCTGGTCTAGTGTTTCACAACAGAGAAACGTGGAGAAGTCAGGGGTATTGCATGGGACGGAAAATTGTAACAAACATGACCATAATTTCCGGAGCTTTTCAATTTCATCGGCTCCATAATGTCAGCGTAACCACCTATCAAGTGCTGTACCGTACCATGGAGATAGTGAAAGCCAGCTTCTCGTTGACTTGCCGTTGCAACCGGTCGCGCAACACAGTGCGTCAGACTGTGTAGCAGTGTCGTTCTAAACTGTATAGCTAATAGTATAGGTACAGGTATATTGCTACATCTTCACTTCCAATGCGAGATTGCTGATCGGAAAGACCCTGGACTAAGATCTAACGTGGATTTCATCCCTGGTTCTTGTGTTTCCTTGCCCTCTGTAATAGGGGATCTCATCAATATAGGTAACAAAGGATGGCTGTTGCGCTAATTATGGCGCTATTGTGGTTACCCAACAAATGGCGCATGCAAAAATTCATGAAGGCTACAGTTGATTCCCAGCAGACTTCGACCAACAAAAATGTAATGACCTCAAATGCCACTAGATCCTGTATACTCCTTCTCTGAAAAGCTAGCAGTGTATTGTGACATTCAAAAACAGTGGGCCCACCGTCAATAGAACGATGGTAATCTCAGGGTATATATTCGTTGCCACATGTATTTTAGGACATAATGGGTTATCACACGGAGACCAGTGCATGATTCGAGTTTACGCGACTTCGTGAATTTTTAACTTATTAGCTTGCTCAGCTAACCATCATTCAACGAAGCACAACATAATTTAGTGGCGCCCATCATGTACAGAGGGGGTGTGTGTTGCAAGATTTGATATGGAAGAAATTTGTGGCGAGATTGAAGAGATTGAGGACGAGTAGTGCGCGATTCACCTGTCTCACCCGGGAATATTCTATTGATATTGTTGTCGTATATTGCAGTCTTTGCCTTACCTTTATGAAGCATTTATTACCATATTGCATTACCATTTTGAGGAAATATAGATAGATAGATATAAAAGCAGTCGTGGCTTTGGAACATCTCCCATGGTTCGTCATCAGGGACGCATTACACCACTCGCTTCACTCAATTCATGGTGTCTTTGCTCCAAAGTTCTTTCTACATTCCCGTGAAGTAATGCTTCCGGCCCAAGATGACAGGCTCTATCAACCAAGGATGGTCTTCGAGTCTAAGGCTAAGCCGTGATGAAGGCTTTGTACGAGCATGATGAATAAACGCTGCTCTCCGCTGACTACCTTGGGGGGATGGGTGCCATGGGTTGTGGAAGGGTTAATGTGACTTACATTCCTTTCATTCTGACAAATATTGTTTGGCCTGTTTGACATCTTGATTATAGATAACAAGGAAGACATTCCATGGATCGTCGAACGGTGTGATGAACGGCCAGACTAACATAGTAGGCGTGAAAGCGAGGACTTCTGTATTTTTGGTAGGCCTTTTGAGGTGCAGAGGGATTCAAAGACAAGGGAAGCAAGGCGCCTGGCTCAAAGGAGCATCACCCGCCAATATGCAATAACGGTGGTCATGACCAAGGCTACCACCCATTTACGTGCCCATAAACTCACCACAACGCCGCTGGGGGCCAAAACATAACCTTTTCATAGCGTAGTTCGAAGTGGTGTTATCAACCAGAGTCCGTCAATTCGGAAACGTTACTGTACCACCGGTATAACAAGAGTCATACGCCATGTTCGTACAAGCTACCTGTTCGACGTCGTAAAAGTTGTTCCTCTGTTTTCAAAAAGTCATAGGGCTTGTACTGCGCCGGTGCTTTGAGCACTCAACCCTTTGAATTCCAGCAAGTATTTTGCTGCTTGTCACGAGTCTTATTAGGAAAGTAGCTACTGACTTTTCTTATTAGTTTGACAGAGTCAACACTAAACTCCATTGCTAATTTTCAAGCTACTAAAAGTTTTAAATAAAATCAATACATTCTAAACACTAAATTGTATTACCAGTCAAGAGGCTTCTGGAAGCTGAAGGATATTGAAAGCAAAAACCAAGCCTAGTCTTTACCACGACGTCACTCTACTTTACAACTTCGCAAACATATAAATAGGTGCCTACCCCCAATTCTGTGCAAGAACGTATCATGTACTTAAAACATGAATCGACAATAAATGTGGTATGATATGAATTAGACGCCGGATAATTCAACAATAACTACTCTCTTGTATAGATCATCTGCGTTTTCTGACTCGGAATGTCGACTCTAGGTCGTGCTTGGAGGACATCGCAATCATGAAAAATATGGACTGGATTAAATGGGCTAGATACGTTTCTCAAAGTTTTGATGTTAGGCAAGCGCTCAGACGGAAGATAATTTGTTGATCGCTTCTCAGAATTTCTGTCTGTTTATGTCAACTTTTCCACATCGAGGATCGGACTTGGCATCTGCAAAACAAGAGCTTTGCAAGCGGCCCCGCGCATTGTCTTCCAATATCTTGTCCGATAGAAGACCACAAGTACGCAAAGTAGCCGACCATTTTCATAAGCCATTCTTCATATCATCTTTCAACATCAGAGTGACTATCGCGACACTCTTCCACCTATTGCAGCTCTCCGCGAAGCTAGTCTCGTAGGCCGCCGACCTTCAATCGACAGGTCTTCGGCAACCGTCCAAGGCACAATTGCTGCACATGATGGCCAAAAGCAATGGCACCGTGCAAAACTTGAAGGTGCCTTCGATCCTGACACGACATATCTGTCCAGGGCTCATGTAAAGATAGCTGTTCCCCTCGAAGTTCCCATCTTCGTTGGCAGTGGAAAGAGTCCATTATCATAGCGTGTCTTGGGCATCGTCTGGCGAGTCTTATCCGAGAGGGCGAGAACATTCCAAAAATAACCATGTTCTGCGCATGGTGAAAGACATCATGACTCTAAAGCCCATGCGTGAAATGGAAGGACAACTTGAGGCACAGGTGCATTCTTCTTGCTGCATGCAGCTTATCGCAATTAACGTTGAGTTGTTCCCAAGTTAACCATAATGAGGCACCTTTGACGAGATCGTCATGGCTTTCCCACGGTCTTCATCGGTCCTAGTTGTCGGTCGTATCTATAAGTGTTTGGCTCTGTACTCAGAACAACAGTAGGTAATACCCCTGAAGCAGATCCTACCTTCTCGGCCGAATGCCAGCGTTTCGGTCGACTTGATGAGCGAGAAGACTATTCACTGAAGAAGGCAGCAATAGCTACTAAACCCCAATCGCTAAGCAATAGCATGCCTTGAATCCTATACAAGGTTAGCGTGAAAAGAAGCATTGGGGGTATATCTATTTTGTACCAACTGACTTTTCCTTCTATCAGAAGGAAATTGAGCAAAAGAATCGCGGCGAAGAGACTGACGACTTCGAAGCCGTCGAATACCAAAGTCATGCCATCTACTCCCATGCCCCAAGCTATTAGCACTACTAGCGGTGTGATGAATAGAGCTGTCTGTAAGCATTTCCCGATCGTAAAGTTCATGGCGTTATCCAGTCTATCCTCGATGGCATGTGATATTGGCGCAAGATCACAATTTGGAATTGGCAGCAGAACGAGGCCAATAAAAGTCTGCGATAGTTTGGCACCAGTACTCAGCGCGTTGATGCTATTGACGGTATAATCAACGCAGAGGGCTGAAAGGCCCGCAGAAATGATGAATGTCGCGACTGCCACTCCTAGATGGAGGTTCGGTGTTCTCGTAGTGGACGTGTCGTCTTCTGACTCACCAACGGTATGCCTCACGATATCCTCGTCACGCAACATGGCATGCGCTATAGGAGCCGTGGCGATCACTGTCCCAGTCTGTATCGCTGCAGCAATGCCTCGTTCTCTGGTCCTTTGCGCCCATTTCTCTGATTTCTGTGTCTCCTCCCTAAAGGTCGCCGTGTGCGATCTGAATTGATAGTACATATAGCAAGCATATACCCATATCAGTATGAAAGAGGCACCACGTGATTGCTTGGGTATCTTATCAGGCGCCATCTGATCGAGAAGTTTTGATGCCGTCGGTATAAGCAAGCTGGTTGCTGCCAACGAAAGAAGGTTTGCGCTCGTGTGTGCCACCCCCAAATTGAAGTACTGATGTTCTCGCTGGTGACTGCCTGCATAGATACTCAGCCCCAGAATCAGCAGCAGGTTCGCAAGGAGACTTCCGACCAATGATGTCTGAAGAAGCACAGTTTCTCGTGCCTGTATTAAGATTATAGATCCAACCAGCTGGACGAAGTTACTGCCAAGATGTAAATGTTTGTGAATTGAAGTGGAAGATCTGGACCGACTACCTTGTGCTTACGTAGAGGAGACCCATTATCAAATCACCAACCCTCAGACTGATCTCGTCTAGTGCCATCTCGCACATGAAACTCAATGGAAAGATTGCGATGAAGTTGATGATGAAGGTTGCTACGGAATCCCCTAGTTTCGCATGTAGTATTATACCGGCTGGCACACATGGTAGCAATACGTTGACCCAAGAGCTGAAGAACGTCCTTAGGACCTGATTCGTGACTGTGAAGCGAGTGGGTCTCTTATAGAGAAAGGACTCAATTGCAGAGCCGCGTTCTATACTTGCGGGCTTTCGGTTGCGAACCGTCAGATTGTTGAGAACCGCAGCCGAGTGACTCCTGTCGTTGAACGAGATGCGCCGCCGGTCCCCAGTTCCTCCATGAGAAGCCCTTGTCTCCAGCTCAGCCGGCGCTGAGCTTGCCTGCTGCAACGGAGGCAAGTCAGTCCAGTCGATTTCCAGGGGTGAGTCTGCCTCGCCTGCTCTCCGACCAGCTTCCAGATCTGGGTTTGATTCCACGGCCCTTCGAGGCGCATCCCAACGATAGATGGCAAAGGGATTGAAGTGTCCTGCATGGCGCTCGCGTTGCCCAACCATTCGCAGAGGACCTAACGGTCCGGATCGTCGAGCGTTCCGCCGTGCCAAGGCTTTTACCCTGTGGTTAGCGCTGCTACTCATCATGCGCCAATATTTGACGCGGAAAAACCACGTAGCGTTCTATCACGAAAAGCAGGGCCAACAACGGGAGTATTGTGTCTCGCGTTCAGTGAAAGAACTGTCTCTCTCACACTCTTTCTTCTAGGGTCTACAATGTGCGAGAGCACAGATGATCTGACCATGCCCACAATCGGCTAGACCTAAAGTAACTTAAAGCAGAATTTAGTCAGAATCGCATCTTGAAATCTTGACAGGGGCCATTTAGCACGGATCATATATTTGCACTTACGGATCTGTACTCGGTTTAAGCGTGCAGATAGCTGATTGAAGGCGATGGTCAGCTCACTTATGTTTTCATCATGTGCAGATGGTAACTCTGCAGAAGGGACATATGTCTCCTGTCCTGGCCAACAAAATCTAAGCGGACTATTGCTACCGAGCGCTGAGTTGACTGCAGGGGGGGTGTGGTCGAAGGATCAGGCAAATTGGGGGCGGAAAATCGTGAAATAAGTGTGAAGGAACAGGTGGTAGACCATGTAGCGGTATATAAAAGGATCAACTAAGCAGTAGACAAGGGTCTGCGCAGTCGTCAGCGTATTTACCATGAGGAGAGTAGGAGCGTCCCACCTTGCTACATATTAACTAAGAATCCCAATTCCACAACTTCATCCGGTGGCGTCGTCACTTGAACTGTGGACCTGAAGTCTGCCGCACCGAGCCGTATCTTGTTTTCAGTTCCACCTTGAACTAGTTGTCCGCCATCTCGTCTTTATTGATTATTTCTTTCCGTTTGGACCTTGTGGCTGCTCGGTTAGGATCTCTAGCTGGGCTCCCTCTTGCTGACATGGCATAGCCTTTTCCCCCTTTTTTTTTTCTTGGTGGGGGGGGGGGGGGGGGGGATGTTCTGGAACCAATCGTAATCCTCCAGCGCGCTTATGTATCCCTACTGCGGTGTTACGTCTAGAGTCAGAGCTGAACAAGGACATGCGTATGTTCGGAGTACAATGGCGTCCCGTCGCGAAGTAGCCAGAAGGTAAGGTAGGTCCATCAGATGGTTGATCTGACCAAGCGAATCTGTTCCTTCGAAGCAAGGTTAAGTAGCAATGCGGTGATGCTTGTTTGTGCGCATTGTCATGTTTTTTTTTTTTTTTCATATGCGGAAACGGAATATAGCATAGCCAGTAATTAACTTATTAATCAAGCCCTATAATGGCAAATTAGTCTAATCGCATGATAAAAATTGCAAGTGCCACGATATATGGTACGGCCATTCTGTAATGACATCAAATGGCGCAACAACTCCAACACCCGTGAACTCCATAAATCCAAGCTTGCCACCTGAGGTCTCTTGGAATAGGGTATAAGTCGAGCCGATGCAATCTGGTGAGCTGGTTGTAATCCAAAGAACAGTTTGAAGAAACAGAGGGCAAAGATTTCACGTCGCGCCTATCTGATCGTGTTGATGAAGGCATTGATAACATGGTCTTTGTGATGACCTTGTGCCGCAAGAGAGGCATCCTCCTTCAGCGTCTTTCCGAGATAGACGAGACGAATTCGCCTGGAACTAGGATCTAGACCTGACTGCTGCAGAGCCCTTTGCGCGACGCCCCGTACACTCTCCTCGGGGGAGACACGGACGAGGATATCGCGGGCAGTCTCACTGATTCGTATCCGTACCATGGTGACGGATTTCGGTTCGGCGACGGCCTTGCCCTTTTCCTCTCGCCGACGCGCTGCCTCGGCTTCATCGATATCTTCGGTAGATTCCTCGCCGCTGGCTTTCTCGACCTTGCGATCTAGCTCGGGCTCCGGACTGCCAGTGAGCGTAATGTTGATGGGATCTATGACGATCCACTCTGGCAACGCATAATACTGGCCGAGAGAGTCATAGACGCCGTTGGCCAAGTCACCGGTCGGCAGGGTGACCTCGGCAGCCCTGAGCATTCCCTGAGCAGTACCCAGGGCGGGATCGTCATCGGAGGCTTGCTCTCGAGCGGTCGGATCGGGGCTCTTTGCTGTCCTGGCCAGATCGGCTTCCCATAGTTCCCGGAGGGCAGCGTGTACAATCTGCCATACCTCGGCCCTCCCGGTGACTCGTGTGTCGAAGAAGTCTTCCCTCTCTTTGTCGAGCTGGGCTCTTGTCCATGTCCTGTTTTTGGACTGCCAGACGTGCCACCTCAGCGGCTTGTCTATGTGCTGATCGAGGGGCCGCTGCTCCCTGCGGCGCCTGGATGAATCGGAGGAGGATGTCTGGGCGGGGGGTCGTGTGGTTTGAGCGACATCGGGCTGCCTCGAGCTGCCCTGTTCGGCCGGTGCAGGTTGTAGTCGAGGTGAGTTGATGGCGCGGGAGGATCCACCAGGGGCGCCGCCGGGATAAGGCGCGTTGGGCCCGGCAGGTTGAGAGAAACAGCAACCCTGAGAAGAGACGACAAGTTCAGCTGATGCTAGTAGGACGAGATGGTGGGCGGTCAGTCAGCAACTTACCATTGTAAGACCAGGCCTAAGAGCTGGTGTGATACATGGTACACATGGAAGAGGCAACTAAGATATTTCACCCTGTCAGACCGACTGAACAAAGCCAGTGAGAACCACTTGAAGTGAGTTTCCTAGTGCCAGGGAGCGAAAGAAGGAAAGTGAGAAAGAAAGAGGTTAGCTATTGATTTCGCGAAGTTGAGGCTCATCAAAAGGTTAGACTAGACTAACATTGGTAGCTTCTTGATCTGATCTCTTTCGTCTTGGCGGCCCCCGCTTCCGAGGCTGACTACGGTAAACTAACCCCAAGGTTAGTCTGCATGCTATGTATGTAATGCAATAGGGGCAAGGGGGTCGGGAGCACCGAAATAGAATCAGAATGCCGTCGGGTTACAGCTCATCACGACTTGCCGATAGATACCACGAGCAATTTCATACGACTAAAATTCGATTTCTAGTTTTTATCTTCCTTTTCCTTCGCCGGCTGTTCTTCCTTGATCCTTGCAATCTTTCTTGTACATTTGTCTGCCGCATGATGAGCTCTGCAGACTTGGAGACACATCACTTCACCACAGAAACCCACGGCATTTCGCGGTCCCGCAAAGGCAAATTGCCATGTCTTTTTTCTTGGCCGGGTCGAGAGCATCATTGACCATGTCGTCGTCCTTGACTCCATCCACGTAGTCGAACGTGAGCTCGTCACCTTTCGGGATGTCCCGAATCGCAAAGAATGCCAGGTCGTGAAGGTGCTTGTCTGCGTGGTCCCCAACTCTGGCAAAAATGCGCAGGTTCGGGTCGCAGGAATGGTTTATGAACCGGGAGGGGCCGGACATGAATTCCCCGTCGACTTCCAGGGGCGGGCCTCTGAGCCTCTCGTCTGGGGACTCGGGATCCGAGAACTTGTCGAGGGCGAACAGATATACGTCTTTCCGCGACGCGATGTCTGATAGGGCCCTTCTGCGGTCTGCCTCTTCCGGCGTGATGACCTCCCCCATGTACGTGTCAACGAACTGGCCCTTCTTGAGGTCCACCGTGCTTCTGACACCCCAGCCTCTATTGGGGGTCCTGAAAATCTGAAGGGGGATTCTCCTGCCCCTTTCCACCACACGATTTGGGCAGTCTGGGCCGCAGGCGCATCCGTCGTGGCACTCGTAGATGGGCTCCCTGGATTCGAGAACCTTTGACCTCAAGTGCCCTCTCTTGATGCCATGCGTGTGGTAAGCGTAGGCCTTTTTCGGTGATGCGTCGCCGTGCGTGCCGTATTCCATTTCGGAATCGTCGCCCGAGTCCTCCAGCTCCTGCAGACAGTGGCAGGTATCGTACTGGCATTGCTCACCGTGATCACAGTCGCAGCCGCTACGGAACTCATCTCTAGCAGGTTCGACGCCTCGGCGATAGACGGAGTGGTCGGTGAAACGAAAATGCGAGCTGGGGACAGTGTTGTCAATGTGGTTGATGATGGTGACAGGGAATTCGTTGTGATGTTTGAAGGAGCGAATCTGACACCAGTGGCAGTCTTTCTTTTCCGAATCATGGCCCTGAGTTTTGTGTTTGTAAGTATGCTGTGTAATACATATCACTACTATTAAAACACAAGGGAATGGAATTGAAAACGAAAACGAAAACGAAACCCCCCAAAATGGCATAAGAGGGTGGGACGAGAGGTGTTAGCTCACCTTCTTGCCATGGAAGAAGAAATGTCGCTTGCTCCATTCCTCCATGTTTGATTCTGGTTCTGTTTCCGTTTCTGTTCCGATGATTGTGAATTTGCGCTCAGCGCCGGGGCCAAGAACAGTTTGCGAAACCCAAGGCCATTGCAACACGCATTGGCCGTTTGGTTGCTATGCTTGCTGCGATGTGGCGGCAAGTTCAGGACTTCTGCCGGTGCTTGCAGTCGCTGCGTAATGTCGCTGGAGGCCAGACGCGTTCTGGCGCGTTAATTGAAGCCCCGCCACCCAGCCTCCGCTCACCACCAGGCACTGAGTAATTGCACAGTGGGGTATCGAGTAGTTGTACCACAAAGCAACGGCCGCATCCCCGAACCCAGACGGAATGAGATCAAGTTTGTACAGGGCCTTGTTTTGTATGGTGAATACAAACACACATATCAAATCAATGATATGGTATGATTTACGCGACCAAGGTTGTTGAATCTCGTGTTTAACCTTGTTCGCTGCCTTTTATTCTCTGTCATCTAATTCCACCCCTGACATTGTTTGCCGCCAAGACTTTGTGAGTTCCTTTTCCCATCACCTCGACAGCGCTGCAGAAGCCCGTCATTGTCGGCTTCAGTGGCACACTCGATCATGAAGCCTTGTTGCCTAAGCGGCGCCGTGTCAACCGTTGCGACTGGCAGATGTGAAGATGTTATGTCATGCGACAGACAGAAAGAGCCCTCAAGACAGACTCCACAACTTGTTCCGTTGAGGAGCACGTCTCTCGTGGCACCAACGGGAACGGTATGCATGCAGGAGAGTCTTGCCGGCAAGCCTTCCCATGAGACAAGCCGGAGTATTTGCTCGCAGTGCTGGGCGGTCGGTTGAGATGAGTTGCTGCGGCCTGCTCGACTTCCTCATCACGAGGTTCTCGAAGCCTCGACATTGACCATGACTGCTGGCCAGTGTTGGTGGCTGGCTGGTTGGGGAGAGCTGTTGCATCCTGGCCAATTTCCTCGTCACAAGGTTTTCGGAGTCTTGAAAGCGGCCAGGACCTGCGTTTAAGCTCGTTTTGCCCATCGCGTATAGGTCTTGGAGCCAAAGGTTCAGACCAAACTCTACGGCTCTGTTGATAGAAGCTCGATAAGGTATTTGGGGATATGCTTCCGCTATCGGCACCAAGGGGACCACGGTCCTTCGGAGGACTGTACGCTTGTGAGCGCCACGGGACCTGACAGATTTTTCCCAGGGAGGATCCGAACCCGGAATATCCAATGAGTTGCTGGTATGACGCTCTTGAGAGCGTAAAGTCTTCCTCGGGTTCATTGTAGGGTATTAATGAGTCGAATCTGACAGTAAGTGGTTCACTCGTGTCAATCCACCCATTCCTATGCAGAGGAAGAGACAGGTCCTCGAGGTATAGGATAATGCCGTTATCAGGGTGAGGGCTAGCAGGAAAGACCGGAAGATATGGTCGTCGTTTTCGTGCATGTTTGTGTCTCTCCACAAGGTCGGTATCACCGAACGATGTCATGGTGAGAATCACAACTTTGCCAACCGTCACTCGCGGTGATAGGATGACGACTGGATGATCATAACATCCGGGGTCGAGACTTAGATCGATACCCGGAGTATTCATGCGTGGTAGCCATGCAATATGGCCTGCAAGCTGTGTGCGAGCCATAGTCTTCATCTGTCTTGATCGGTGTCTATGAAAAAAATGCTCAAGTTCACGGATCGCAAGAAGATATTCAAGTTCAACGATGATAGAAGAAGTTTGGAATTTGGGATGGGCGATGCACGTCAAGAAAAAGTCCAAAACTTCTGGGCTTGCCTGTATTTGTAGTCATGACCCAACCGAACTAATTTTCTCGTACCATGGTGGCTGTGTTATTGGGTTTAGCCGATTACCAAAGAGAAAAAAAGAAGAAAACCTTTTCTTTTAGAGTTTTTTTCAAGAAGCATTTTCTTTTTTCTTTTGTGGAGCATTCCATGTTGGTCATGCTCACAGTGAAGACGCATATATACAACTGGCAAAGATCTGGGTTCATGTCTATGGCATCCCTCGTCTACATCTTAAAATGTGTCGGTTGAGGTATAGCTATCTGCCCGCGCTCTACATTCTCAATGAGCATTACCTCGGTTGATTTCCAGGTTGCTGTTGAGCCAGGTCCCGATTTTGAATCTTGGTTAAAATGAGTATAGTTTTGAGAGGTTGTGCCACCAATATGTCTCGCACACCGAACCAATACCAAGCGCATCGTAGGCATGCAGGTACACATGATGCCAACGGTAACCTCAACCGTTGACCACATGACCACATGATAATAATCCCATGTCAGGTTTGTTGAATTTTGCATTTGAATGAGCGCAGCAAAACGGATTGCACTGATGATCGTAACACTAGACATATTAGACCAGACATATCTTATTGATTACCAGTGCAGCACTTACAAAGATCCAACGCAGAACATCAGTGCGACCCCGACCTTTTTCCACACGCTTAACTGGAGTTTCCGCAGTTGATATAGGGGTATGGCCAACAGCCATACATCTAGGGCTACACTGACAGCCGCATTCGACCAAGCCGCCGCACCAATGTTGATGCACTTGCCTTCTTTTCCTTGGAATTGCGTCCAAAAGAAGTTAAGTGGTATGCATTGACCGAAGACGACGAGGATAAACGCCGCCCCGAAGAGAACATCAAACACCGCCGTCCATAGCAGAAGCTGGCGTGTGTTCTTTCCTGGGAAGATTTTGGCATAAAATGCGATCATGGAAAGTTTGAGAACGGAAACTTCGAAAAAGTAGAACGGCTCCATGAGCCAGAAGCCTAGGGCAAAATGCGTCAGAGACTCGGTCGGTAACGTCCAAATGTCCCTTCCGAGACCATTGCCCATCAGCAGCAAGTGGTTGGATACGCTGCTAGGAATACATGCCAGCCATGTGAGGAGGATGAGCCAATCGTCGAGAGTGATGCCATTTGAAGTGAAGAGCCTCTTGAACGCCAGCCGCGTGAGCACAAGGACAGTTGCAATTCCCATCAAGCTGACAGAGATGGCCAAATAGTTTGCAGGTTGGTGTCGTATTGGAGCACCACAAATTGTCTGGGTGATATTCTTGGTAACTGCAAATGTCAGTACACCACCACGTTTCGGAGCTACGGCTGGTGAGGCATACACAAAGCTTCTTGTAGCGTGCAACGGTTGAGCACACACGTTTCCACGAGAGAATTGAGCTCCTGGTTGGTGCACTGACAGCTGGTGTCTGCCATGCTACAAGACGAAGCTTGTATGGCAGATACAAGACATGTCAGCTTTGGAATATTAGTGTAATTCTCTGTATGGTTCAACGTTTCCGCGGCTTACTGCACAAGTCGGAAGCTGATCCATGGCTGCGTGGAACCCTGAAAGAGCACAACCAAATGGTGCAAAACCTAACCACAGAAAGTTGCTCAAACGGAAAAATCGTTCTGGATTTTTTTCTGATATCCGAGTAGTACTAGGGGATGGTTGTCGAACGTGGCGATGGCCGCATTTTATCTCGTTTCAGTCAAAATGTGCATCTACTGCTGGATCATGCCGTACTATCAGCTTGATGTCTAGTATTGGTATAGTATTGGTATTAGTGCTCAACTACCGGGGTGGTGAACGGTCCGACCGAAGTGTCTGCATTGGCTAAAACTTAAAATCTGCAGAGTACTGTTCATCCATGTGTAGATCAGTAACAGGCTTAGGTATCTCACTATCGACGGTATGATGATTATTGTTCAGGGATGTCATTCCTAACAAGACGATCCGGGAATTGATCTGCCACGTGCGCTTGGACACTACGGATGCCGACTCAGTCGTACACACTTTGAATGACACTTGGGAGTCCGTGGGGTCTCCATCTTCGCTCTTGGCACTGCGGTGATCTACCCGTGGACGTAGCAGTTGAGCAATGACTGGGAAACATTGTCCCGAATGAGATGTTCTCATGGACCAGGCATATTTGCAAAGTATACACTCCAGGCGCCCAATAATCCCGATTGTGGAGGTGCTTGGGAGTCTTCGAGATGATATAACATGACGACGATGAACGCCCACTCTAAGATGATACGATTTTCACATTATGAGAAACTTGCGCAAACACTATATTAGAGAGTCGTTACTTCCGTCTCGGCAAACCATTCGCTAAAGCTTGAGTTGTCATTGCAGTAAATGGGTGTTAGTTTGTAGTGGTTGGGGCTTATATGCGGAGTTGACAAGTGAAAGCGTCCATACCTTAGTCTAGTGGGAATGCCGTTGATGCGGTAGTCCCACGTTGTGACGGGACAAACAGGCATTTTTTGACATATGCGTGACTCGGCCTCTAAACCATTTCAGTGGTGATAAATGCTTCTGCATCACATGTCGCTGATACTGACGCTTTCTGATGTGAACGTCTCCAGAAGAGCATGGTTGTCGCGAACGACCTCAAGGACGACCAGTTCAGGTTAGCTGCATAATGCGTTCGTCCGTCCCGTCTTAATGATCTGCGTTGGAGTTGGACACATGGTCTCGAGATGGTGCTACTTCCGCCGCGTCGGTAAGGTTGCCGAAGTTGAACAGGGCCCTGATGTTAAACGCAGGTTCAACCCCACTACTAAATCGTACTATCGACTGGTCTGCATGATTCAGAGAGAAAGGGTGCGATGAAGTTAACAATGCGCTCGCAGATCAGTTTACTTCGACATCTATAGCCGCTATTGAAACAAGAGCTATTGCTTCAGGTTGATGTCACATTGGGTCGTAGGTGTTTGGAAGAGACGTAGGGCTTGGTTCTGACTATCCGCTGATCGCTAACCTCGGTTAGTGCGCTCAGACGTCTAGGAAGGCCACTCCCACTATCACCCAACCTTATTTTCAAAGGTGGCGGGATAGGAGCAAGTATTTGTTTTTGCGCGATGGGGTAAATGTGTCCGCTCAACAGCAACAGGCAACCGGAAGTTGAAAATGTCGCACGATGTGATCATTCTTACGAAGTGGCCCTAAAGCAGGCTATATACTCATGAAGCCCGATGCCTGTGTCATCTTGCTATTGGGGCAGAGCCTCGGCTGCTATCGAAAGCATGACCAAGTAAAACAATAGAGAAAAAGACAGTAACATGTCATATTCTAGCACTCGATTCTTCAACTGTCTATTGAGGGTAATCCTAAAATCAGTCAGATTCTACTATTATACAAACTCCGGAACGAATGCCACCAGAAGGTGTGGAACCTGAATCCAGTCAGAACTCGTGCCGATGGACGGAAGGCAATATCCCTTGACCGCAATGGTCTTGGTGTTCTATATAGAAGCAGAGCAACTGCTCTCGACAGCTGTGCGCATTTATGTTGAATTGCGCTCTCCGAATGCGTGATTGGCGAGAGGTTCCGGTAAGAAACTTATTCTTTTGCTAGAGGCAATTTGAGACAGAATGTAGTGGAGGAGAAAATGAATAAATAAAGTTATGGATAGGTCGGAGATGGGTGAACCTCCCATATTCATTTTACCCCTACCATGTCAGATCACGCTTAAATGATATTCGCTACTGTTAAAGAAGTCCAAACTGGTATTGTGCACATTGTCGCTCTATCTCAAACATAAAATGAACACTACATCTCCTCTAACATACCCAAAGCCCTGTCTATTCTGGATGGATAACCCATTGTTGCTCAAAAAATTACTTTCAACCGGCCATCATCCATGCGTTCTTCCGACTTAACGCCCAAAGTCACAAACTTGGTCCATGGAGAACCAATGGGCTATCCACGTCTGAAAAAGCGGGGTGTATCTTAAAGGAAGCTGGCCAGACACATTGGGAATACAACAATATTGACCAATTTACGGAATTATTCTGCGGGCTTTTCCCGAAGAAGTTTCAACATTGGGACTTTATCAAAGGCCAGCTGGAAACATTATATACCCAAGAAGCCCTCCTCCAGAATCCGGATCGCTTTAACGGCATTTTCACGCAAAGAAAGAGGCTTTAGAATTGGACAGCCTTGCCGATGGCTTTTCTGCTTGATTATTGCGACAGAAAGCTTGTCAAAGAAGGAAAGGCAAACGCACATACTAGAATATGCAAACAGCCACCGTCACGGAACCAAACCGAAACTTACTTTAACAAATATTTCAACAGGGTGCTAAGGTTCTACGAGGATTGGCTGAATACGAAGAGAGTGGAAAGTATGGGGGGTTAGGGATCAAAAGCATGGGGGCGATAAATCAGAACGATACAACTACTTAAGACGGGTGTGAACTCGTGGTATTTCCTAAAATGTTAAAGAGAAACTATTGTTGCTATACATCTCTGGATAATGTACTAGCTCGTCATATTGATGTTTTCAATGAATGTGATTACTGTTCTATGATCAACGACTTGCCACTTAAACCTAAAGGAAAGCGGCACGTTGTTCACTGCATGACTAATACCGGCATAGCCTTTTCTTGCCACGTTTTAGTGGATTCCTGAGAAGCAAGTCTTCGCATTACCTGTATGCCTAACGCACATGTGCTTATTATACAAGAAAAATGTTCCACGCTGTCAATTCTAGCACATGAGGTGTTAGGAGTCTGGGATTCGGTGGTCTAAGAATACTATCTTCTAAGTCCATATGGCCTATGTAATCTAATAGCTTTTAAGGCTGTATTGTATAAATCGAATCCATGAAGTTGGAGACTGAGGCCGCCAGAATGTATTTTCATACAGATACGGTAATGCAATATAGGGCTGGACATAGGACAGATTAACACCTGGGCCACAGCAAGGAACGCGTCGCAACGCTGTACTCTGAAATGCATTCATAGATGTACTTGTGGACATTCCAAAAAGCAAACAGCCCCGAGTAAACGTTGTACTTTTTATTAAACTATGCGTACCCCCGATTTCACTAGACTAATCTGTGTTGGATCCGGCGTCTAAACAGCAGTGAGAACCAGTATTTGGCGAGTTTAGAAAAAGCAACCTCCATATGCGTTGATATACGATTTGTCTCAGATGATTAATCGAATGTATCCTGGACTGGTTATCATGATAAGCTACACAGTCATGCCTGAGTTCCTGTACATTGATTCCCATGGCCAAACAAATGTCTCTCGGGGTGAGGACAAAGATTTATGTTGTGCCCTGGGTGCATGAATTCATCGACGGTAGCCTTTGCGTCATGCTTGCAGCCATCGCCTCAGTCGAACGCGGGAGCGTCTCGATTATCCGCTCCTTGACTCAAGTGTTGACTGACGCTTGAGAGATGAGGAGCTCTAAATCATAGAACTTGCAAGCATTAGGAACTAACTCTGTATTGGACGAGAGATAGGCCAAATGATATTCTTCATTCTTCAGTGGATGGGTTTGGCGTGTACTGGCCGGAGAAAAAAGAATTGAAGAAGATAAAAAGAAAAAAGAAAAGGACGATACAATGGGCGTCGTGGGCTTTCAAGCATGAGCAATTGCCAGATGAATTGGCCACCTATGATAGTGCTTGAACGTAAGAGCCGGAGAAAATTAAACCTGCTGACTCAGTCCAACCAGCTACCTACCGAGCCTCATGCAGCAAGACGAATAGTTAAGTTTGTTACGCATCACTGTTACTTTGGACCCAGCGATCTGGTTCAGGTAGCAGTAATCATATCGTAACGGAGCACCGGCGGACGCCGGCATTGTAGTCTTTAGCGGTAACTCTACCCATGTGCTACTTATCAGCTCACTAGCTTCCCCGGGCTGGGCACTGCATGCCCAGCCCTGCCTTGCCCAACAGGGAAGGAGATACGGTGCTAGCAATCTATCGGGACCAATACAACTGCTTGTTCCTGCATACTGATTTGACATTGTCGCGTGCCTCGCTACCCAGTCTGTCAGTTTCCTTCCATCGTATAAGAAGTGTGGCCGTGGCAACCTGTCAAGATGCAATCTCGTTGTCCTCTCACCCTCGATCGCAGCCCTGTAAGGAGACAGACAATCCCAAAGCTCATCAGTTGCTGTTCGTAGGTTCACATATCAGCCATGCGTGTCTCTACACTCTGTACTGCGGCCAGCGTCTTGCTGAGCTCTGCCAATGGTTTGAACATCTTGATGAACAATGATGACGGTTTTGGAAGTGCCAATCTTCGGGAGTTCTACAAGGTGTTGAAGGCAAAGGGACACAATGGTAGGACAAAAAGCCCCTCGACTGTCCGCGCATTGGCTAATAGGTACTCCAGTCTGGATCGTTGCGCCTGCGCTCCAGCAGAGCGGACAGGGAGGCCGAACCGACTTCACGACCTACCCTAACCTCACTTCGCCATCACAGTATGACCTGATCCCAACGGGTGCCCCATCAGTCGGGTCCGATCCAACGGACAGCCATATCTGGTACTACAACGGAACTCCCGCGGCATGCACTTTCGTCGCACTCGACTATGTGCTGCCCAACTTCGCCAACTTCAGCGTCCCAGATCTAGTCGTCACGGGACCGAACTATGGCACGAACCTGGGCGCTTTTGTATGGACGCTGTCCGGAACCGCCGGTTCCGCCTATGCAGCCACCTCCCGCTCGATCCCGGCTATTGCTTTCTCCGCGTCCAACTCGGCTGCTTCCTACAAGACCATCACCAACACGACAAACGAGTACACATGGATCGCCCAACTTTCCGGCGAGATCGTGGATGCTTTCGTTTCCAGCGCACCCAAGGGCGGCCCTATCCTCCCGCTCGGATACGGGGCCAACGTGAACTACCCCAAGCTCTATTCCAACTGGAGCTCCACGGACATCGTGCAGACTCGCTTCACGGGCGGCGCCGAGACAGATGCCGCCATTGCAGCCACCACGGCTGGCACTTTCACCTGGGCCAACGTCAATCCTCAGGCTGCGGGCGTCAACACTTGCATCAACGGTGACTGTTCTCTGCCCGGTGAAACAGCGACGGTCAAGGCCGGGAAGGTGTCCCTCAGCTTGTACACGATTGACTATTCCGCACCCAAGAACTGCAATACCACCGCTGTTGTGCAAAGACTCAGGCCGCTGACAGAGGACTAAATTGGCAGTTGCCTTTGCTGTCCGTGCTTTGGGGCCAGAAAAGCAAGGCTTCTGTTCTGTACCTATAACCTATAATCAATAATCATAATTCAAGCATATAACAATACTTCTGTGCCATGCATACTGTTGTGTAAAGTCCGAGTAGTTCACATGCCATGGAGCTTCGCACGCTGCGGTGAAGCGGGGATTCACCATGTTCGCATTTCTGGGAAGAAACTCGCCAAAGGTACGGGCACTACAATATCTGAAGAGTACAGTCCGACAAAACTCCCAGAAAACGCGACTTGAGATTCGTTCACTTACACACAGCGGAGGCTTGGTGGTATTACCATACTGCTGACTACACATCGAGAGACTGCGCCATTCCCTCCATTTCCTTGATAATTCTATACAGCCGGAAACATCTCGTAGAAACTCACTTGTCCGAAGCTAGGTCAATGAGGCCAACTGCCAAACGAATCTCCATTCATTAATACAATCAACATGAGTTATCGAAGGTGAAGAAACGACCAGTGAAAACAAGGGTATACTCGCGTCATATATCCACAGCAATTGTGTCCTGTTGCTTCCCATCATCATTACCCAGTCATTATCTTTCATATACTCAGATGCCATGCTCTTACCATGAGCAGATACCATGAACGCCTTTCCCTCAAAACAAGTCATCATCTGCGTCAATGTTCTCCCACTTCTTTGCGGTCAGCTTCCTGACCTTCTTCGTGGGACTTCCCGTGCTCCCGGGCTGTGTTTTCCTTCCACTTCCCTTGCTTTGTTCATTAACGTCACCGACCCTCAGTTCCTCCATTTTGTTGCCCAGACCTGCCATTTCATTCTTGACGCCCACAAAGTCACCTCTTTCGCCCAGTGGTGTTCTTCTGCTCGGCGTTCTAGAGCCGAGCTCTCTCTTTAAAACCGCCAACTCTCTCCTGAGTCTCTCGTTCTCCTGCTCGAGGTTCTCGATAAGGACGTTCTCTTTATCCTCATCCTCTGATTCCGCACCGTCGCTCGGCGCCGTCAATGTAACTCCTACACCCCTAGCCAGAACTTCGACCTTCTTGTCCCAGTGCTCCTCGCTCCGCTCTTGCTCAAGCCCCATGTTGACCTTGATGCGTGCCATTTCGAGGGCAAGGCGCTGTTCAAAGTCGGCATAGCACTCTTCACGAATGTCTTGCTCGAGGTCCACGAGCCGGTCTTCCATAGACATAAGGTGTGCCTCCGCTGTCATACGTGCTTCCGACTCCCGGGCGAGTTCATCGTTAAGCTGATCGATGACTTCGGCCATTCGTGCGATTTCAAGAGCGGCATTCTCCATCGTTGAGCGCTCCGTGTCCGAAGCGGGACTGAAGATGCGACTGCCATTTTTCGTAGGCGAAGATGGATGGAAGAATGGTTTGTGGTGGTGTGACGTAGGGGATATGGGAGACGACAAAGGTGGACTACTGCTTGGACTGTACCGGGACTGGGGCAAGTCAGGGTATGACGGCTGTTGGTTGTTGAGGATAGTCTGAGTAATCGACGGCACCCGGGGGACCGTGACCTCACGAGCGAGGGCGCTGTATCGCAAGATCTGTGATGTCGCATTGTAGTCGCCCAATGGGTCTGCTGTCACGATCATTACAGCCTTTTGGGGAGGTTTACGATGGACTGGCTGAGACTGAGCCAGAGAGGCTGAAGGGAAAGAGTTGGAAAACAACAATTCGGTCAACTTGCATTGCCGGAAAGGTACGAGATTTGGCTGTTCTTGTCAATGTTGTTCTGGAGGGGATAGGACGACGTGGGACTACTGACCTTGCTGGTGTTGCCCATGTCACTCTGCATCTGCAAGCACTGCCCGAGGTACATGAGACTCTCGTTGATCTTGCCTGCTTCAGCCAAAGTTGCGCCGTGGGTCTTTGCATCTCGTGCTCGCTCGCTTCCTGCCAAGTCGACAATACTTAGTGTACTGCCGCCCCAGGCTCCGTTCGTTCGTCCTTTGCGGCGCTTCTTGATTTCGACGCAGAAGAAGCCGTGGCTTCGGGACGACACACTGTTACTTCCAGTACCGGCGACCCTTCTCTCGTGTAGACCTGCCTCCAATACCAAGAGAGCCTCTTTCAGGTTTCCACAAATGACTTTGCGCAGTCCTGCCACAACCTTCCGGTCGGGTGATTGTTCAGTCGGCTTGAACAGAAGTGGCCGCCGGCGATATTCTTTCGTCGCGTTTGATCGGATTGGTGGTGTCAAGAGATCGAAGATGCGATCATTGTATACCTCGTACATGGAGATGAGGATTGCGTACTCTGCTGAAGGGTCGCAGGATGCCCGGATTGAGTTGATGTCGGGGTTATGTGGCATAGCAGACGGCCTTGTCATTCGCACTTTGGGCGTAGGCGGCGGGAGCGCATAGTCACCCTTCACAGGAGATTTGTTAGATTTGGTCACGTTCTTGGACATTGCAGCAGAAGTAAGAGACATGTAATGGTGGTTTTTGCTCGGAGATCCCAATGCCAACTTTGACTTGTTGGAATTCGTGTTCGTCCGGGAAGCGAGCAACTTGCTCTTGTCCATCTCACTTGGGGGCGTGGACAGTTGAGTGATGTTAGACATCTCATCCTCTTGGCGAACAAGGCGCACGCTACCAGGACTTTCTGGAAACATGCCCGGCAGTTCGGGGAAAGCCGCTCGCAGAGAGGGCCGAATAAAGTCTTTCTTTGGGGTTTCTCGTACCACCATGGGTGTGCCCGCCCTTGATCCTGCCCTTGAAGGGCCCGCAAAGTCGCTGTAGACAGTCTCGAGGAAAGCTGGTGCTGAATATATGCTTGCTTCAGATGCGTCGGAAGCCGAGATGGTCGCCTCGAGAGTTGGCTGCTTGATTGAATCGACGATGTTCGGCTCAATCGACCGGAAGATAACATCCAAGGACAGCTGTGTGAGACCACGCTGGGTTTTCGACCCCAGCATGGTATGGGTCTGCAACGCCGTCAGCCACAAGACCACGACAACATTCTTTCGAGGTGTAACGTACCTTACCGGAGCCAGTCACTCCCAGAGTAGCCAGGAGGCCATCTGTACCATCTCCTCCATAAGGCGCAAGTGTACCCTGCACTAAGGGCAAGACTCCAGTGCCCTGAAAAAGATCGAGCTGGGTTGCGTCTTCTTCGAAGACTTGTGTGAAGGCGAACTTTTCGATGGCACGGCGTCGGTCGTTCGGAGGGTTCAGTGTAATATGTGTCAAGGTATCGGAGTTCTGGGGTTCCTCGACGAGCAAGCACCTTTCCGTATTTGCTGAATTTGCGAGACCCGTTGTTGCTGGCCGCAGTCGCAGATAGACCTGGAAGAGGCTCGCCTGCGACTTGGGGGGTGGCGGGTCCATTGTTGGAGGGGTTTTTTTTTCGATGCTGTACCACGTCTCTTGAAGCAATATGGAGTCAATTAGCAACGATTACGTGCAAGAGTTCAGTTTGGGGCAACTGGATGGAGTATCAGGAACTGCCATGTGCTACTCTCCTCTGCTCGACTCCGTTCATGTACGGATACGCGCTTCACCAAATTATTATTCACGGCCAAGGTCAATGTTCCGAATGAGCACTAGCGCTGTTGACTTTACCGCCCGTGAGTTGTCAACAGCAACAAGGTACGAGAAACAGTGTGGAGATGATAACGATAAGCATTTTTTAGCGGGTCTCTCCCCGCTGCCCACTGCCTGCAATACATACTGAAGGCAAGCAATGGAATGGATTCCGTGCGCCGGGGCCACCGCCTGCCCCGTCAACGTTGTCTTGGGAAGCGCTTTTGAGTAGTATGTAAGCATGCATAGTTTCAAGATACTGGCCGCGGCACGAGGAAGCTCGACGTCTTTCCTGACCAGTTGCCCAGACAGAGAGCTCCGAGTCTATCAGGGTTGTCTGCTGCTTATTAAGGTGCCTCTGGGGGCATCGGGCATTGTGATTGTGTGGTGACAGCTCCGTCTCCTTTTCTAGAGTAATCGACAAACTCAATAATTGCAATGGACACCCTCCCATTGGCGTACTATGGTCCTGCCTGCCATCCAACGCGGAATTGTGAGTCAAGAGCATTGACTCAAAACTTTTATTCCTCCTAGACTAGCGCACCCTGATGCCTCGCTGGCCGGTCGGTCTGGCAAAGATGGGGGAGGGGTCGGCTTGCATCACAGTTTGAACTATGCTTGCAACGATGCAGCATGTCAGATTGAATGTTGCACACACAAGGTTGTGATGGTAAATGTTGTCTTATGCCCCCCGAGTCTTACCTGCATATTGTGGAACGCAACGAATATCCATTGAATCGTCTACGGGAGAGGCTCATCGCAAAACACTCTGATGCGATAGCAACCAAGAGAATAGAAAATAGAACAAAAACCCCCCATAGCTCCTAGGTTAGGTACGTACTTAACTTAGTTCAATTTCGCAAAGTGGTAAAAACACGTCACAGTTCGGCATCCTCCAGGTGAGGGGCATTCGATTGCGGGTCAGGGTCCTGATCCATAGAACATGGCACTTACCACGGTTGGACACAGACCAGCAGGAGGAACCGACCACGAGGTCACGGAGATCAACAGTAGGGATTGTACTATAGGATAATGCATAGACGCAACTACATTCATGGCAACAGATTTTGTCAAACCTACCGTATTGCTGTTTGCCTCATGATACTTGGTGCGGCCGAGCAAGAGCAAATGCATAACGGGATAGCAACGAATGAGGTAGCCGCCATCATTTCCTCCATCGCAATAGGGACGGCACCGTCCGCCTATATCATTCGCTTATGTACTCCGTAGACCTGCATGTCAAACACGTAGATGTACTGCATAAATGAGATGAGCAGCCTGCAGACCTTAAAGTACATACGACCTCTGGATGAGATCAGCACATATCTGGAGAATGTGCATGTTCCATCGTCTTTCCCAACTGCGCATCTCAAACTCTACATGGTTTTCATGTGTCACTGGTCATTTGTTCGGCGGGTATGACTCCTCAATGTGGTGAGATGGTTCGTTACCGAAGACTGGACAACCGTCGATATAGCTGGTGGAGACAATTTGGCACGCGAGACTGCAGAGGCGCAAGAAGGGAAGGAAAAAAAAAACGGAGCATACCCGCCGGCTAGAAGATTTCTGATGTGAAAGTTTGAACGCCTGTGCCGGGCTATTGACCAAGAATTATTTGTTGGATCCCGGTTTCGTTCATGTTTTGCAGAATGATGAGGGGTGAGGAAAGAGTCAAGTGAGTAAGTGTAAGTGGTATTCACTCTTGGCCAGGCCGAATATCAGATCATCGGCTGGATTGAACAGAATGCATTCACTCGGTACTGTGTAGAACAGAAGAAGGAAAATACGAGGCTTGAAATGGCGGTGACGCATTCCCTATTCTGGTAAGGTTCGTCTCAGCTTCTACGGATCCGTTCTCCGTACCGAGTACCAAGTATTGTGGCAGCAGGCATTTAGCGAATCAGAGCGAAGCCAGAGCACCAGAGCATTAGAGCCGGCAGGACCCACCAAGGGAAAAAAAGTTTGGAGCAATTCGACGCAACTGCCAATATCTACTCTAGCAGACGCCCGGACTCACTCTTGGGTCCTTTCCTCCCCTCCTTCTTTCAGTATACCAAACGTCCATCACCAACCCAAGACAACGAAGTCGCACGACCAGTCCCCAAGGAACCACCCAGTCAATCAATACCAACTTCGTCGATATCATGCCTTCGGCCATCGCTGAGCTGTAAATCCCCACTGCGGGACACGTCGAGCCTGGCGTGTCCCGTAGTCCTTCAGTTCTCCGAGATATTCAACACAATTCGACCTCGACGAAGTTACATACAGACTTTCCCGCTGTATCAGAGTCCTTTTCTCATCAGAATCAGGGCCACCAAAGTCTGAAACAAATTACCACGACTGAGCATCCGGCCCATTGACAAGGGCTTGCACCACTACCAGAATAATCACAACATTTGCTACTGCAGCTAAATATCTCTTTATACATACTTGAACACCCCAGAACTCACCCTTCTCCACACATTCCCTGGATATACACTAGACCGTCACCGTCACCTTCGACGTCTCAGACACTATTGCTCAGAAAGCATCAAACCGCTTCAGCATTCCTATTGTCAGGTAGAAGCCCATCTGTTACAGCAACCAGGCTTGACCGCCCGTTTGTCTAAGAGCCTCGAGTCGAGAACCCCCTGTCCACCTTTTGCATAACCCCAAATTCTATAGCGGTTACCATTGGCTACACATACACAATGTCGCATAAAGCACGTCAAAGACCACCCGTCACTCCTGTCAAGCCGACCAAACGTCGGGGATCTGACTCTTCATCATCCCTCGACGATCTGTCCGACTTGTCCGACAGCGATGGCTACTCTGCAGTCGGTGGCATTAGCGACTCTGATGAAGATGAGGAGGATGTGATTGCGGCCGAGGAAAGCTACCTACTCGAGAGTGATTCACATGCCAATCCAAGCAATCATGGCTCTCCTTGGCCCACAACTGAAGAAGCAGCAGAGGAAGGCGATGATGAAGAAGAGGACGACGAAGACGATTCAGATGACGATGAAGACGAACCCGTTGAATACACCGAATGGGAAGGTTTCATGTCAGAGGGCAACGACGATAACGCTAGCGACGTTCCCGTCAAGGCCGAGGAAGTCCCTGAGCGAAGAGTCCGCTTCGCCGGCGTACCTGAATCGGATGGTGACACCACTGAGACAGATGATGGTATTGAGACCATCTTCCCGGATATTTTCGTTGATCAAGGTTCTCTCGACCCCTCTTTTCGCAGGGAAATCGAGAATGACAACGACAACTCGTCTGATTCGGGATCCTTCTGGGATTTGCACGGAAGCCTAGGGGATGATCTCTACGTGGCCGATTTTGAGGGCCTGCAAGAGGTGCCCTTCCTTTTCGAGTCCGACAGCACCCCTGTTGCCACTCCCATGACTGGTCAAGATCTTTCCACCACCCAGTCAACTCCAGTCGCCTCTCCGCAGAAGCAACAAGACGAAATGTCTACAGATGGATATCAGAGTGAGTTGCATGAGTCGTAGTGGCCCATGTTTGTGCTAACCGAGGACCCCCAGGCGATGGCGAGGATGGTGGCGATACCACGGACGAGGACGAGGAACCAGCCAAGCAACCACTGCCACCAAGGACCAACCGTGAAACGCTTGGTCAGTCTTCGGACTCGGACGTCATCACTTTCACGAGACGCCATCGCGGCAAGCCTCGCGTCGGTAGATTCAATCTCGATAGTGATGGGAAGAAACCCATTGCCGTCGTCAACCCTCGTACTGGCAAGCTGATGATTTTCACCCCACAACGACTCAGCCGCCTCGATTTGTCGCCCGAAGCGTTCAACTTCAACTTTGGGCTGGACTTTCCCTTCACCGAGCATGACTTTGCCCAAAACTCTCCCATTCTCAGCAACTCCGGCAATCTGATGATGGGCGCCATGGTCTCTTCCAACACTTTCGGCGATTTCATGAACGGTACTCAAGCTGTCGGCCCGGCCGAGGCCTTTGTACCGCCAGTCAATGGATTGGAGGACATATTTGAGGAAGACGAGGAAGACGACTATGACGACTATGAGGAGGATCAAGACGAGAACCGTCTCCAGCTCGATGACTTCCTCGAGTTTGAAGGGTTTGATGCGGAGCCTGAAGCTGCTTTTGATGAGGACTCGTACTGGACTACACCCTCACGCCCTGATACCCCCGGTGGTGACGTGAACTCCCTACTCGACCATCACAGCCATCTGCTGAGCAACTCGCACCTTGCCGGCGCCTTCCGTCGCGACCAACAGACCCATCAGCTCCTGCGCAGTGGCAAGGCTACGCGCGAATCTCTTGCCTTTTCGGGACCTCTCCACCATGGCACGCTTCGAGGCATCAAGGACGGCCGCATTTCTAATACGAACATTCCCATATCACCTATGCGCAAGCACAAGAGGACAATGTCCGATCTCGCCAGCAGTCCTCTCGCCAATGCGTCACACAAAAGGAAGTCATCTTCTGAGCAGCACTTCGGACACAAACGGCAGCGTAGTATCCCCGATGTGGAGCTGCTGACTCTACAATGATCTCCATCGCTGATTTAGCTTCTGTCCATCAGCTTCATAAACGTTTTATGGACGGCATGACCTGAGAACGGTCATCCCTGGCCAAAACCATTTCATACTATTTCTGTTCACAAGCTTGATTTTTTTCTCATATTTTGCAACACAGTCTAGACTGTCGACGGACTAGATAAAAATGCTGGATGGTGGCATCTGACACACCGACAGTATACAAAAGTGTTTTTCCTAGACACGTGCAATTTCGATGTAGTCGTCACACCAAGCGCGCATTTGGGGGGTTTATGAGCGATGATTTAGGAGCACAGGGAACTATGCCAGAACCTCATCGCTACACGGTTTCCGTGGCTACTAGCGTTGTTCCTGGCGCAAAGGAGTAAATGCTTGGAGGTGTTGTACTATCATGCTGGAAATTCGAGAACATTTTCGTAGCGCAATGAAAACATTCAGTCATAATAAGCATCTCTCCACTAAATGATCGTCACTCAGAATACGCCTTAAGACACAACCGATTCTTGAATCGCAGAACCCGCTCCTGCTTTGCAGTGATGGCGTTTCAGTTATCCGGTCGGAAAACTGCAGGGACGCGATGATGACGGCATTTATCTCAAGCGCAAACACCGCTTTGTTATCGCGATAGGGTATCAGTCACCCCTGAAGAATGTCTTTCCATTTTCTTGCATTCCCAGAGTGAATTCAAATAAGAACGTTACATGTTTGTTATGTAGACTAGTATTCACAACCAACAGTTGTTGCCTCGTATGAGGGAGGCTGTGTCGTTTTTTTATCAGTACCAGGTAAAATATTTCGATTGATCAACTGGAATCCCAGCACAAGAACGTGGATATGTATACTATAATACAGGCCTACCAGCTCATGGTTTTCTATCGGGGTTTCTAAACCCCTGGTCTGTTACTTCCCACGCCAGCCCCGAAATATTAGATTCACTGCAGCTGTCGATGCATTTAGTACCGGTATGTGTCACTTCAGTTTTGGCCAAGCTCACTGTGGAATTACTTCGCAAGTATCGAATGAGGCGATGTACAATGGGGTGGAGATGTTTGATATTAGCCAATGGTCGATTCTAGGGCTCTATTCAATGCTTCCAAACAGTCTTTTCAAGTTACACCACAGGCACTGTATTGCCAGTGATTATTTGATTGATCTATAGCATAGTCATATAAGCTTCGTCTGTCCTCACTGCCCCTCTATGTATAAATTAAAATTATTTACAATGTGCGAACAAGTGCTTCAGACACTTCTTGTGCTCAGCCTACAACATGTACAGCTAATTAATACAACGAAGAAATATTTGGTACTCAAAACCTGGGAACTCGCAATGCTGCCGGTCAGACAGCCAAATTACAGGAAAGGATAATGGTCTTAGTCAGACGCTGGTTCCAAACCCTTTGGAAACACACTGAAGTGAACTGCTAAAAGTAAACAGAAGAGTGAAAAAAATACATAAACTGCTCTAATTCAAATAACATATCAACTGCTGAGGTAAAAGAATTTATCACCAGCTGACTCTTGGTTTCTTACACTTCAGGTTTTGTAATAGAGCTTTTGGAGAGTTAGCTACCAAAATCCAAAGTTGATAGCTCTTGCGAGTGCGACATCCCAGCACTTGTCTCCAATGCGACGAGGACAATACTCGTTTTCTGCATATGACAAACCACACAGAAGCATCAGTAGTATCGTGTCTTGGGAATCGCAGCAGCTTCCAAAGCATGAGCTTATGGCCTGGTATCTGGGTATCTTCCCGGCAGATACTCTTATGACAGCTGGTCTACCAAATCCAAAGGCACATAAACACCACCGACAGGGCACTAGAACCGACTCTGCAGAAAACCATAACCCCACTCCGTGAGATCGAGTAGAATTGGATGGACCTGCAGCGGTGGAGCGCCGCGTGCGTGGATGTCAAGAGAGTGCAAGACATTATACTGGCAGCCACTACTTTGTCCTAATGGGCGCTTGTATGCCTGGTTCAGACGACGAAATACTGACAACCATCGAACCTCTCGCAGACCCCAAAGACTGCCAGCCGGCTATCCACAATGGAGATTATGATCTAACGGAACTGGGTCGCGGCAACCGGTGTGTCTATGGGGAGTCATAACTGTCTGGCCTTGACCAAATTGTTTGATTAAGGCCAGATCAGAAAGCAGTGTTCTCTACCCGTCTGATACACATTAAAACCACAATAATAGGAGAGACCAATGCAGCTTGTGTGATGTTCCACGCCAACAGCCTGGATAAGAGTTGCGAGATTTGAATGCCGGACTCCTGAGCCTGTAATGTGATCAGCTGCGAACGGTGGCGGAACAGGTTTCCAGGATGGCTATTGAGGTGGACATTCGGGGGAGATAAGGCCGATGGCAGGGACGCGCAGCTTGTTTTCATTTATTTATAGTATCGGGTTTTCTGTCTCTTATTGTTTTGGCCTGCATTTTCAGCTTGCTATCCGTACGCCTTCCCTTCGTTATTCGGCTCGTCATTTCCGGTTACTGTTCGGTGTTAGTGACTTTCACGGTTCGTTAATCAATTAGAAGCTATAGGCAATATGGAGCGTAGTAACGGGAGCGGCCAGAGGAATAATGCCTAGCGAGATGCTCAATTTCATGGCTGTTTACGGTTTATTCAAATTTAACCCCAGCATCATGATCCTCAGTTCAACGCAATATTCGTACAGAACCTTATA
Source organism: Truncatella angustata (assembly GCF_020726525.1). Lineage (NCBI taxonomy): Eukaryota > Fungi > Ascomycota > Sordariomycetes > Amphisphaeriales > Sporocadaceae > Truncatella > Truncatella angustata. Next base: position 148,992 of record NW_025763387.1, read on the forward strand.
ACCATTATACACTATCCTATACCCGACCGATTTCCGTTACTTCTTGGCCAATAAACCTGTACTATAGATGCAGATGGCTTCCGTTAAAACTAGCAAGATTAGGGCTGTTTTACACGGATAGATCAGATAAGAATAGAGGACCCATGTCCTGCTTGAACAAGTATTACGTGGTTATTACCGCGACTGGCATAAGGTTTCTGAGCATAGCTTAGAATCAATTGAGCTGCTAGCATATGCAACATTTGACGCTGGTGTACGAAATAGATGCCACTCTGCACACGGCGGAGAACCCGATCCTCAGTATTGAATATCCAATAAACAGCGTAGTATAAGAAACGCTCATCGGGATAATAATCGCTCGACTTGGGTATCGACAAGTACTTGTCACGAATCTGCGCGGAAATCGAAAAAAGCGCGCACTTCAGCACCCAGTATCGCCTAGCTAGGTTTTGTGATATGGTACCGCATTTGATGCATTTGCTGCATTCGATGCGTCAAATTTCTGTGACTGGCATTCGTATAATGGTGCCAGACTAGTTGGAGCCCATCCTCCTAGATAACTTTACGGTCGGCAGAAGATGGACCATTCACGGAGTACCACAGCTGAGGCATTACTAACCTCCTGGATCAGCTTGACTGCTTCGAGGTTCACCCTCGCCTGAGACGGCGTGTTTATTGGCAACACGCCAAACAGGGACAGCAGGAGCATGGTATACCTGGAATAGGGTCACAACAAGTAGGAATCAGCAGCCCTAGAATTGTACGTAAACGTCTCCGACCTTGGATTTTAGATTCTTTCAAGAACAGGCATATAACCTAACGGAGCTGCTATTGTCACAACGGTCCCTCCTTCCAAGATTTCGTTCTCGACATTGCCTTGTGATGACAGTTGCCGCCACTTCGAATCTCGAGGAAGATTGATCTTCCTTTCTCGCTGTCCAGGTTCGAGAATAGGAGCCACAAGATACTTAGGGCCAAACATGTACTCCTTAGTTGACTTCCATGCCTGAGGATCGTTAGGGAAGTCATAGAAGACTGGTCGGATGACAGGGTCACCGTGGACATGCGCCTGCCGCATCACATCTCGCACATAGTCACGAAGCTTCTCGCGCAGAGCGAGGTATGTTTTGCAGATATCGTAAACCTCTTCACCGTAGCACCAGACTTCGTTAGGTGCACCAGACAAACACCAGCTGCCGCCGCTGCTGCCAAGCTCGGGTTGTTTTGGTTCACGGTCACCATGCAGACGAAAGACTGGACAGAAAGCCCCCCATTGAAACCAACGAACGAGAAGTTCGCGGAATGCTGGGTCATTCGGATCTCCTCCATGAAATCCTCCGATATCCGTTGTCCACCAAGAAATACCAGAGAGACCAGCGTTCAACCCGGCTGCAAGCTGATTACGGAAGCTCGACCAAGAGCTTGCAACATCACCAGACCACAGCAAAGCACCGTACTTCTGGCTGCCTGCCCACGCGCATCGAACAAGATTAACAATCTTGTCCTGGCCAGCTTCTTTCATGCCCTCGTAAAACGCTTGAGAGTATCGCAACGGGTAAGAGTTACCGACCATCAAGTTGGGGCCTGCATGGTATCGGTATATATCGAAATCATATATCGTATACTCAGGCTCTGCCTCGTCAAGCCAGAATACCTTGACGCCTTTGTCATAATAGTGCGCTTTGACTTTATCCCATACATACTTTCTAGCCTCAGGGTTAGTGGGGTCGAAGTGAATACAATTGCCAGTGCCGAAGTCCATGGAAATGCGCCAGCCTCTATCTTGACGGACGAGGAGACCTTTTGAGAGCATCTCTTCGTAATTCTCAGAGCGGCGATCTACGGTAGGCCATATAGATACCATAAGTTCAATGCCGAGGGACTTGAGTTCTTTGATCATTGCCTCTATGACGAATTAGTCTTTGCTTATCTTGCGCCCCGTTGTCTGCTTACCTGGGTCTGGCCAGAATGTTGGGTCAAACTTCCATTCCCCTTCCTTTGGCCAGTGGAAGAAGTCGACAACAAGAACATCCATGGGCAACCCCCTACGCTTATGCTCTCTTGCGACCTCCAAAAGTTCATTTTGTGTCTGGTAACGCAGCTTGCATTGCCAAAAGCCCAAACCATACTCGGGCATTTCAGGAACAGTGCCAACCGCTCTGCCATAAGCCCGGACAATTTCAGCGGGCGAATCTCCAGCCACTATCCAATAATCCAGAACACGTGTAGAATATGCTTCAAAGGTGGTAATATTCTTGCCAAATACGGTACGACCAACTGCGGGGTTGTTCCACAAGAAGCCATAGCCCAGTGAGGAGACGGCAAAGGGAATCGAGGCCTGAGAGTTTCGCTGTGCAAGCTCGAGATCTGCTCCCTTGAGGTCGAGAAAAGGCTGTTGATACTGTCCCATACCAAAAATCTGTTCATCCGGATCTGCCTCGAATCTTGCTCTCAAGTGCCATGAGTCTGATCCGAGTCTTGGCTGGAACTCTCGAGCTTCTACATTCAACGCACTACATTTTGGATCTGTGACATCCAAACGAATGCGACTGAATTCCTCAAGCAGTGTCTTCCCTTTCCCATTCGTGATGGTCAGTTTTCCGAGTTTGGAGATTGTGGCTGTGATGGAGCCATTTACTATAGATGCTTCAGCATCTGAGATCTCAACAGATGAGTTGTCATTTCCCGGCAGAGTCTCCGTCAAGGCCCAGTCTTCGGCTGGCAGGGTGGCTTCGTGCGTTGCTCTTATGCGTAGAGCGTTGGGACCCCACGATTCGACTAGAAGGGTCTCTGAATCGTAACGAAAGACTAGATGGTTCTTCTGCGGCGAGCTAAACATCTTCAATGTCTAAGGTGAGTACGGCCGTGATAGACTAGGATATTTCGGAAGGAGAAATGACCTCTTCCACGTTTTGTACTCAGATGCTCGGCCGATCTGACGTTTGTCTAATTCCAGCACGGATGCAATGGGCTACAGTTAGACATTGGCGCTACAAAAACCAGGTCATACGACATGCGGGAGTTCCCCTCATTTGTCTTTGCAGAATTTCGCACGAATAGGGTCTTTGTCTTGTTAGCTGCAGGCTTGGTTGACACAGGTTTGGCAATCGCTTTGGCAATCGCTGCCCATTTGTAATCTATTGTGAGCTACAGCGGAGTATGGGGTAATTACTATACAGCACTAGCACTAACCAAGTTATAAAAAATCCGGCACCTAAAAACGCGAAATCATCAATTATTATAAATTTGACGTAAAGCTCTTATTATGCCCTTATTACTCAATAAGAGCCGAATTGTTGAATCTAAACCATAAGTGCGAGATATTATTTAATATCGCATTCATATACTTAGAAGATATATTTAACAAAGCAAGGATGTCAGGATTGTTTTGTCCTTGAGTATATTAAGCCGAATCTTGGTTGAACAATATCTGATCACTACTCCTCCATAGCCAGGGCCATACTATGCATATCATTATCAGACCATCATCCAAAGCTGAAGCGATTTCGATCGCATCGATACCGGTGTGACCATGGTTCTTAGTACATTCACTCCTTTCATGGCCGTGGCATTTGAGCACTGCTCAAAGTTTCATCGGACCTTTTTTCACGGTGCATTCCACGATATATGTTGTGTGCCTACCAACGACCTTGATAATAGAGTTGGATAGTCTGTTGGTAAAGAGCGAGACTTAAATATAGGGACTGCCACGCCGGGATCAAGAATGGTAATCTCGTGTCCAGGACCATCATGGCTCTTGTCGTCTACGAATGTGACAGATTGAGAGTAAATAAATGGTTGTTGTCGATGCGATGTTGGGGAGTTTGGGGGGAGGGTGGTGCGGACTTTGAGAGAGAGACTAAAAAAGCAAGAAGATCGTAAGTAGGTCAGCAGACATATTATAAAGGACTGATTCTATCTATTCTTCATTATATACTACTTGCATCGAGCCATTCAAACTGTGACGGGAGCAAGAACTCATAGGAAACCAGGGTTTACATCGATTTGTTACTGCTGTCACGTTTGTAGAGCTTGCGGTTGTGATTGCTAGTGTATTATAGACTTTGTATGCAACGTGAACAACTGTCTATTGCTGAAGTATGGGATAGCCCGAGCTTTATACCACTTTGTGTCTCTCGTTTTTGAAATTATTGGCAACCCTGAATGTCCAGAGGGACAATTGGCATATTATTCGAGCCCCCGTAGCATCGCAACGTCATATCAAGCAGTACAGTATTATTTTTTAACAATAGAATTGAGACCGAACCCTGATGATCTGGTCTCGGGCTCCGTCTAAATCCACAGGACGTCGATGGCCTCAAAACGACGAGACAGTGTCTTGAGATTATTGCTACTATCACTGACTAGACTGGGTGTAAATAACTTTGTTTTAATCGTACGACCCAAGCGTACGCCGTTGGCAGACTAAGTTGCTGCGAGTCCTGATGCTGATTTCTCTTTAGTATTTGATGTAGTCGCTGTTGTTGCAGTTCTGCTTGTTCAAGCAGCTTTGAAGACTCGACCTCCCATGTTGATGTTGGCTTTGGCGAGCGCTTCGAAATATTGCCGCTGTATTTGTGACTCACGTTGTGAATCTTGGTCTACCATCTTGCACTGCACTACTTTCCATGTGTTCATAATGCTTTTTGAGACGACTAAACAGAATATGTTCGACCTTGTACATTAGCTACTGGTGTTGAGAAACCGTGGGGTAGTTGGCGCCTGTGAAATAGTCGCAAGCTGTCCTGCTCGTACAGGAAGCTACAGTCAATGTAAAATAACCAGTTGACGTTCCAACTAAAGAACTGAGAGAATGACCTAATTGAACATTCGTGGATCATCAACTGAGATTTCTGCAAGCATAGAACTAGAATGACATTGGTATTGAGCCTGTCACTTCTAAGAGATGCTCTATGAGTGCGTTTGTGTAAAATAGATGTGAGTCCTAACTGATATGATTGTTGTCTCCCGCATGTTGTTGATAACGGTTAGCAGAACGCCTGGCAGGCGGCCATTGCTTGTGCAGTGCCTGAGAGTGTCCAGGTCCTGACACTCCACAAGTGCTGGCTCTACAAGAGATACGCCTTAGTTGCCCTATTGTAAGACTAGCCCGAACCAAGCAAATTGCTGTTTGATGATTCATGAACGAACAACTACATAGTAGGGCTCCGATTTACTTTACTTCATCAGGTCCATCTCTGTGCACTCCTCTTCTGGCGCATCGTTGCGAACAGGGCCCATGTTGTCTCACTTTCCGAAGGGGAGCAGGGAACGTGGGCATTACAGTATGGCTTGTTGTTCATGTGCTTTCAACGACTTCTTCTTCCTCTTGATGCAATGACTACCGATGGAAGAGCAGAGTAGTCTAGAAGCTCTATGTGAAGCAATGTCCATACATTGCTAGTCAAATCATCTCTGTATGTAAATGTATAGTTCCGCTCACACTGGCTTGCCACAAATTGTCTGAGTAGAGCCCGTAGACATACTGTGGCGACGCTTAAATCGCAACTCACAAGTACGCTGGCATCCTAGAACTAGATAATAGCAACTAAAATGGACAAGAAGCATGTGCAGCGCAAGGCTGGCGAGACTTCGAGTTAGTAATGGCTAGAGAGGCTAGCACAAGATGGTGGGGGTTATGATGCTACCTATGGCTCCGATGGGGGTTGAACGCTGTGTCGGGTGGTCGGTGAGGATGCAGTAGAGAAGCTTAGTGGTCGCTGTAATCCGTTAATGAATTAGCAAACATCGATTCTATAACTTTTATGATCCTGGGAATCTGCGTCTAACCGGGTTATTGTGGAGTAACCTAACGCTACTAATATGTAGCTAGTTAGCTGACAAACGAATATATCAACTTAGGTTATAGGAGCCGTAGCGTAATGGTTAACGCGTTGCTTTCCGGTCCACTTGCTGATTGGCAAAGATTCCAGGTTCGAATCCTGGCGGTTTCGGTGTAGACTTTTGTCTCATCTTTGAACATACCTTTTTATTTTTCCCCCTCTTGTAATACATCGTGTATGACCTTTGATATGCGACGTCCCGAATAAGGTTTTGGGACAGCACACTTGATTTGATATACGAAGCTGTGCATTGCATATACATTGCTCCATTTTTAAGCTTTGTCCAGGTGCACATTCCAGTGGTCTGTATGTGCCGACCATGTGCGGGAACAAAGCATTTCTAGGGATGATAATAAATGAAAATGCTAAGCTACTTTTGAATCGTTCCAGTGAGAGATTGAGTTACATGATAATAGCAACGCATCATCTACAAATCTGTCTCTTCGGTCATTTGACTATCAGGTAGCACAACTTGAGCTTCTGGTTCATTGCCCAACGTACAAACAGCCAATCCATCACCTTGTTCTAATGCTCTCGTACGCCTAATAGCTGTAACGGTGTTTAGGCAAAAACTCAGTACCACATAGGCAACGAATTCACTTTTTTCGTAATGGAATATTGTGGATGCATGTGATCGGAATGGATCAAGGAATCAGCGGCAAGGATAGATGCATTGAGAACAATGACTGCAACTAGATAAGGCAACGGAATAAGTAGTTCTCTACCTTCAGTCATTGCCTAGTTGCATCGGCGCCTATGTTTTCCTATGATGGTGTCTGAACCTTGGAGCTTGTTGGTATTACGTCGCGGGCCGTCAGAGTTTGTGGCATACGCAGTCGCGCTGGAATAGTAAGCAGGGAGTATATAAGGAGAATACAGAGATATCAAGGAGACAACGTGTTAAATTGTACGGATATCTAGCTTGATGTAACTTGTTCGTGGCATGGATAGGTTTGTGTAGTCGTAGCCGAACATGTGGTGGGGAGTACGTTAATTGGACTGGATTTGACTGACACTAACTCACTGCAGACCAAGCTCAATGGGATCTGGTCGCTTGCAAGGCTTCCACTAGTTTAGGTTTAGATTACTTCGGCTCATAATATAGCAGCGTTTACTATACATGCTCCAAGCTGATTTCGTGGCGCCTCTCAAGTTCTTTGCATGGCTAGCTCTACTCTCTTGGCCATATCTATTTTTCTACCCTTACTAGTGGTTTCATTCACTAGACTATCGATACCAAATTTCCAATAAGTCTAAATATAAAGTGCCTAAGGTTCACGCTGTTTTCTAAGCGTGGTCTTTCTTAGTTGGAGTAATATGGATTAGAAGACAGACTTCTTAGTATGGAAGATTTACTGAGTAGTGGTTTATAATATAAGGATTTAAGGCCGAATACTCTTAATAAAGTGCTTAATAATACAGCTTTAATACCCTACGCGTAATATCGAGTTAGCTATTAACCTTATACATAAATATTTATATCAAAGGTAATAATATTAACTTAACGCGTAACATCTTTAAGAGTTAAGATTTAAATAAAATCGTTTAACAAGAGTGTAATTATAAATAGATAATTTAATTAAATAATAAAAAGAGGGCGTTTAGAGGTTATAGTCATAATCTCGCCGTTCTTTATAATGTTTGTCCGAAACGGTGTAATTTAATGTTATATTTGGCCTTGTGGTTATCTCCTTTAAGTTAGGCAAGAAGTATAGAATCGAAACAACCTATTGTTTCTACTAAGAGGGTGTACTACGATATCTTACTTTGAAGTCAAAATAATGACCCGAGATACACCAATTTGGGTTGAAAAGAGTGGTGAACAGGACCACTGTCTTGTCCCTTTGGTTATAAGCCTCGCAACGAACTCGCTGGTTCACTTGCAGACTGATCACTAAAGAAATGAATGGAAAGAATGAACTTGGTAACCGAAATAGTATTAATTATCGACAACGAGCCATTCTCGTTGTCTTCCGAATGCACTGCTGCAAAAAAACCAACAACTTAACTGTGCAAAAGTGTGAAAAGCATGCCCCAAGAGACTATCTGCAAGTTCCATCCCTTAGACCTTATAGTGATCAGGCCGTGAACAACTCCGACGAAGGTCGTACGACCCACTTAGCCCCCTTGCTATGATAGTACAGCCAACACTCACTACTTCAGTGGTTATAAAGGACTTGTCTAGTAATATCTATATGTAACCCCCAAAGTATGGAGAGCTCTGGCGTTACGCTGCTAGGATCTAAAGGCTCTGGCAGAAATTTTATAATCTAATATGAGGTTTCTTCTAGAGTTGACGGGTTAGTGACTCGAAGGTGTTGTTAGAAGATCTTAATGGTTTTGAATCCATAAAGAGGGTCTTAAGGAAGAACTTACTTGACTGCTTCTTTATATAACACGTTATTAATGCTGTCAAAACTCAGGTTCATTATTCCACGGCTTAGACAAACACCTTGTTGTTAAATTAGATCAGAGATACGCAAAAAAAGGCATGTAGTAGAATAGAACAAGCTATAGCAATTGTTTCCTAGAGTATAGATACCTTTTGACAATTGCAGAGATTGGAGACCTCCATGTATTAAGCAAAATTCATCATTGCTTGCTTATTCGGGACTCATTGGGGTCTGAGATGCGCGCAGCTTTCCAATCTGCTTCAACGATTTGCCAAAGTAACCCCACCACCCGATCTGCTTTACAACCACCTACTTTCGTGGCGTAGCAGAAATGGGACGAACGAGATAAATTCACGCAGTTAAGCTACTTTCCGCACAAATTGTTTTCAACTAACAATCTATATCTACACTCCAAGTCCATCGAATAGAACTTCTTTGGTCAATGTAACACACGGAACTTACAGCACCTACTAACAGTCTCGAAGCGCATGCCCGAGTGTCTGCAGGGTTTCTGGCCGGCAGCATTGACGCGTATGAGGATAGAGAAAGACGGTGTATAGAGGAATGCGTGTCTCCGTCATGAAACGGGCAAAGCAGCTATGTTGCATGTCAAGGGGCTGGCAGCACTGACAACATATCCTGACCGCCAGTTTGATTACGCCGCGCAAACTCGATTCGGTATCAATGGAAAAAGTCCTGCCTACAGTCATATTTTCACAGATAATCGCAAGACAGAGGCAGAGATGCCTTATTACCCTTTTGGTAATGAGTGTGTTCTGGTTCTGGTAGAAGGCAAGGGGGTCCTTATAGCATGTGATAGACGAGATTCTGTCTGTTAGGGACGAGTCAGATCAACAAAAGGCTTCGATCACTAGCAACTGAAATAACACCTGGCCTTGGGGTTAGGTATGTGGTTCTTATCAGACTATTCGCTGTGTTCGGAATGTATATCGTCCAGGCCAGAAATATTTTACGAGCAAGGTGAAGGCTAATATGAGCTTTTCGAGATATAGCAAAATACGCTGTTAGAAGAATAAAATGACGATTCCGTAGAAACCGATAATATGGCGCAAGACTACCACAACGTGAACTCTGTGGTGGTCAAGTTAGATCAAACACTAATTCAACGGCACAAGTTTAGCAAAGGGGGTATTACCATTCCGTTTAAACGACACACGCTAATCTCAAATTAGACCAGCAGGAAATCTTGCACGAAGTCTATATACTTACGACCAATGCAACTTATCCATTAACTCTGAATCTCAATTACAACCTTGCCTCTGGCTCTCCCGGTGCTCAACTTCTTGAATGCCTCATTGGCTGTGCCAAACTGAAAGACGCTGTCGATGACAATATCTTCACTCGGCAGTTTCGTCGCTTCTTGTAGCCATTGATTGTTCATCTCAAACAGGATGCAATCGTAAGAATTGCCAAGACCGATATAACCGAGCAGCCATCGCAACACCATTCGAGGAGAGATTAAGTAGAGAAATTTTCCTATATGGCAATCAGACGTTAGTATTACTATATTTGAATTAGGACAAAGACGGCTTCATGTCGCCCCCAAGACGACAAGGGAATAGCTAGGAAGCGCAATGGAAGATTCTGATAGTTACGTACCACCCACAGAAGACCGAAGAATTTTGTCGCCAACTATTGTCACGTATCTCTTCGCTAGACCGATACAATCCGTTCCGCCTACACAATCGACAACTGCATCGGGCTTGAAAGCATACACTGCAGAGTAAACGGCGTCGGGTGAAACTGTATAGTCAACGACCTCATTCGCGCCCAGATGACGGACAAATTCAGCATTGCGACCGGAACAAGTACTGAGTACTTTCCAGCCACGCTTCCGAGCCAGTTGTACCGAGTAGATTCCGGTAGCAGAACTACCCCCGAGGACGACAATTTTGTTCTGGCCATTAATACCCTGCATGTACGGCGCACACCTTTCGATCGCTGTATAAGCCGTCAACCACACAAGCGGAAGACTGGCTGCCTCGTTCCATGACATATTCTCTGGCTTCTTGACTATTGCACTGCTCCTGATATCAATATGGGCAACTTCGGTCAAACTACCGGAGCCATCAATAGCCATTGTCAACCCCATGACCTCGTCTCCTTTCACGAAACCTATGCCGGGTGCCGCGTCTAGGACTATTCCCGCGAAATCTCGGCCAACGATCTTGGGCCCATTGAGACCGGGGATGGAGTTGATAGGCAAGTTCATCATCTGAACATCCACGGGATTCAGCGCAGCGGCCTTGACCTGGACCAGGATATGGTTTGTCGCGGGCTTCGGCGGTGCATCAATGTCCTGAAACTGCAACGTTTCCGGGTATCCCGCGTTTGTGTAAATCCATGCTTTCACTGTCGCCATTTTTGAGATGACTTGGTATGATTGTCAGATAGTCCAGGTAACAATATCGTGAAAAAGGATGGCGTTGAGAGTTCGGTTGCACTATAGAAAACAATCTCTGGATAGGGCTAAGCTCTGAACAAAGTCGTGGAGGTTAATAATATCAAGCGCAAGAATTTATAGATAGAATTAATGGATCATCCACGCATAGGCTGATTATAAATGTTCCAGCCGGATAGTTTTCCAGAAATCCCTCCGATGTATTGTGGGACACCGAACAGTAGGGACTGCGGTTTGGAGTAGTTCGCATAGGTAATTCGTGTATCATGACTTTTATTACACAAAGTGGGCAGCGGCGGTTAATTGCACCGCATGTTTAGGTGCATCGGTAAGAAATCCGTCCGGAGGTACAATTATGATTTTCACAGTGTATCAGTATCGCCTGTATTGCTTTTGTTCGTGACCGCTTTTTACTCCGGCCTCCATCCAGCAACGTAGACAATTCTTCGTTCCAGCGATGATGTTTCTTCTCAGCATCATCCTCGTAATAATGGTATGCTCTAGCCCCAAGTCAACACCAAGTGAATCTCAGTGATTTGCTCATGAATGGAGTACTATACATGTCGAACTTGGCCTGTAAAATACTGTGGACCTTCCAAAATGGTCGCGAGAACATTCACAATGGGTGCAACATACTGCTTAGTCCGATAAGTGGTGTAGGCATACTTGGGAGGAATGTCCTACGACAGGCTTAAGTCTTCGATCTGCTTCACTATATCATGTCGGTGATTGATGGCATGCGTCACACCCATCTTCTTAGAGACATCCGAAGCCTCTTTTCTTGAAGCTGTCGTGATAGCAACTGGTAGCTTAGGCGAATGCCGCGTAACCTGAGATGCAATTGAGACCGCCCATGCCGCCGCTTTCGGTGATGATAAGAATACTACAGTAGCACGCTCCACTTTCTGGATACCAAGGCGGTCTAATAAAGACTCGAAAACAGTCGCATACGTCAGTGGCATTCCTGTAGACTGGACAAAATCCGGTGATTTCGGTTTATGCCCAGCGTGCCGCTCGTCTACAAGTTGCTTCTTTGCGCAGGTCCCGTACATTAGCGGGCTTCCGAGATAGTAGATCTTATCGCCGGTCCTTGAAGTATTTGAAATTTGGTCCAACCTCCTTCACAATGCCAGCACCATCATTGCCGATGATGTGGAAATGAGATTTCTCTTGTGTAGGAGACTTGACACGTTCATAGAGCTCGGGAGAATTGTCGTGTATTCCTTGGCGGAGCCTCATGTCAATGGAATTGATTGATACAGCCTTGACGTCTCCCTGAAGCTGTCGGTCGCTTGGGTCGGACGCCGGGGAACTTCTCTCGACGGTAGATTCCCGACTGGGCCATGTTTGGCTACGCCGATACCGTGCATTGCATTGCAATCCGACTTATTCTCTGTGTGTATACTATCTATAGAGGCCAGATTAATGAACCCTGGGAATTATGTATTATAGCATTCCAACATTCAGACTACGGATCCTACTATAATGTCAGGTGAAGTTCAACTGCCGCCACCGTATCTCAATCTCCGCAACATGTAGCATGCCCACTCTACTCTAGGTAATTGCTCGAGCTAACTGCAATACTCATTCTGTACGTTTACTCGTGTGGTATCACTACAGTATCAACCTTGGGTGCCATACAGCTGCACTCGATTTATGTTAATGATACGCAACGTTGGCGAAATTTACGCTAGCATCAAATAGGAAAGTTATGGGGGCTATAGCGCCTTCCTTACCCTTAAACCAGGTTACTGCGGACATTTATATAGTCTAGATAGACATCAAGACCTTTCTGTGGCGGGCTTAAGACTCTTGATATAATCATCAAAGCCAAATATCCAATATCAAATCATAATACTACGGCAATCACAGTAGCATAGCATTGCATTAGGAATTGTTGACGTATTAACGCCACAATAAGGCATATGCGAGAGCACACTTCAGAAGTACTACCATTCCCCACGAACTATGTCTACAACTGAACGGACATGTAGTTGCTAAAGATGTTCGCGAAGCTCATAAGTCGAGCAGTACTAGATGCATAGTTATGATTATCCCATGTATTCTCCCACGCTTGTGACCAGGTAATCAGAAGCGCTATCTCTGCCGCTCCTCTGTCCCTCCGACAAGTATAATGTACAATTTCGTGAACAAATCCTGAAGAATGACCTAGCCTAAGATCTGCGCTGCCTTGTAGATCTGATATCCTGCCAGCCCACTGCCAACAGCCCACAGTGCACTTCTGAGGAAGCTCTTGCTGCGATCCGCGATTTGAATATATGCCACATTGTACAAAGCGCGTACAATAAACCATGTTCCAATAAACGCCAATACGCCCGTGGGATCCTCGCCCCTTACACTCTCCCCAAAGCCTTTCAAAGTGGCCCTCTCTGCGATGATGCTCGCTAGCACAGCAGAAGCGAAAAGAGGCAGTTGCTCCATGTTGTTGGAGTGTGCATTCTCGGCGCGTTGGTATTTCTGGAAAACGGCATCTGGCACCTTGCCCTGCACTGCAGATGGGGATAAAGATGCCTTGGGGTTTGCATTGTTGACTCTGTAGCCATTGGATCGGAGGAGCACGCCCGTGTATACGTGCGGGACAAGCGAAAATACGTAGTACGCCGGAATGGCGAGAAGGGGGTAGTTCAGAGAATTTGATGACATTTTAAAGTTAAACCTGGGGGACTAGAGTTACTTGTCTAGGTCAGGGTATTGTATTGTTTGTCCTTGGGAGTGTTGGAAAAGCTTTTGGAGGAATGAGACAAACTACTTATTTATTTGTTAGAACTTTGGAGTAATGTTGTGGCGATCGTTGAGACTCGAGGATGATGACGTACAACTCGGGACGCTCAGTGCTGTCAAAATCTTTAGCGTTTGTTGACCCCATCCACGGATGTTTACGTTGAACGCAAAATGTGGGGAAATTCGTGTAATGCTGCAGGTACGAGCTGTACCTACTCAATGCGTTGAGTTCTTATAGTAGCTTCTATTGACCAGGGTACGTCTAACCCTAAAACGCCTTGCGAAGGAGCAGCCAAGTCCTACATTCATCGATATGGTGCGCCGATAGACGTCTGTTCGCCATAATTGGCCATGGTCTTTGATTATCATGGCTGAACCACTCCTTTCAACCACGAACTTCACTATGAACGGCTGCGATGCGAACGCCACGGAGATAAACACAAGACGATTCGTACTGATCGCAGTAGAAAAAGTGTTTGAATAGTTTCATAAAGCCAGAGCAACAGCGCATGGCAGTTGCTCTGCATTACGTTTGATTCAAAGTCTCTTTCGTGTAGGGACTGTTTACGATGGAGAATATACTGGCTGCCAACTAGACTACACTAACCTTAAATTCGATATCATAACAAGCAGCCTAGCAGCCTAGCAGCAGGCAGACACAAACACAGTGGGGAAGAAGGTTTGCAGCTAAGATATGCGCCGCATGAAGCGTTGACGAGGCAGCATTGCGTTCGGTTAGTCAAATTCGTTCCACTTGATCGGTGACTGGCTTTCTTACTAACAGTCATGTAACTTAAATGCTGTCAACGTTGTTTGTTTTCTTGAGGCGGCCGATCCGCACTGAGGTCTGCAGAAGACGTTGTCCCTTCAAACAAGAATAATTATCATTGATATATCCAAGGGCTTTATTCCTGACACTCGTTGGCCCTGACGCTCGTCGGAAGTTCGTTGGGTACGCTTCAAAGGCACCAGTAAGAAGACTCTACGTACCATCACCAGCGTTACAACGGATATTGCTGGTGGTGAAACTGAAACAAGTTTGATGTGCGTCTCAAGACTGCGCAACTCACAACTTGTTGATGTCGGCAGGCTTAAACTCGTTCATGGTAGTGTTATAGGACTGAACAAAAAAGCAGATTACTGCTTAAAACGTGGCATTTTCCCCTTTCGCCCCTCAATTATGTCACATCAGCACGCGGCTTTCTTCTGGCAGATCATACCTGTATAGCTTGCCAGACGCAATACACTTGTCGTGGATGCGTAAACGCACGACATACTGTATTGAGTCATACCGCAATTGGATTGAAGAGAACCTCGACCTTTTTATTTTATTTCTTTTACCAGAGGCTGCTGTTCGCGCATCATATGACCGGGTTGTAACATTCCATTGATACGCGGAGCGTCCATATCTCAGAGTTGAGGATCATACCTTGCGACCCAGTGACTTCTAACCATGCTCCGCGTTTTGTGCCTAAAGGTTTTAGCATTCCTTCAATATCGCAGTTCGCCTAATTATCACTGACCACACGAACAAGCGACAGGAAAACATCCACGGTGGCGTGGATAGTTTCCGTCAACCTCATGTTGTCAGTCGTCCTTGGAATGTAGGCAATATTGCCACGGCTATATCATGACTTAAAGAGGCGAACTTGAGTAGAACACTTCCAGTTAGGTTGTCAACTCGACAGCGAGATTGTTATTCTTGTAACATTTCGCAGATGCCGGCACCATAGCTTGTGAGATGGTAGTTGCGCTCCGGGTTACAATCTGAGAACTCGGCAACTATATGCTGTGTGATCCAGCTTCTCATGTCTTGAAGTACCAGATTACATCAAACGAAAAATTCTTGATTTCTGAGTATACCCAAGCTTTAATACGATAAACTCGCAAAGCTCGCCGTGATGTTACAATTTGTCAATTGTGTATGGTGAAGACCCATTCACACCGAATGCAGCGAAACGTTGTCATCAGCATGAGTCCCCCGACGTCTTTAAGGATAAGGGAATCTAAGAGCCTAACCTCCTCAGCTTCTATAACTGTTGGCCACCTTGTGCTGAATAAAAGTACTCTACACCCAGCGGTTCACTATTTTAGACCTAGCTGTCGTGGTCAAAGAGTTTCTGCACCAGACAGCGAGAATCGACGCAGACGTATAGCTGCTTACGAGGAAAGACTATAGTGGGGCGCTGACAATGTATAATATCTGGTGAAAATCAATACGCTTTTGAATCTAATCGTCGGCGGCTTGGGAAGCGACTGACCATCCACGAGCGTAGGTTTTGCGCGAGTTACCCGGCACTCACAAAATGATATCCTAGCGCACTTTTTGGATTATGGTTGCTATGAATTCCAAGCGATACGACACAAAATGTCGAGCCTTTGAAATAAAAGGCAGCTGACTCACTTCGCAGGCAATGCAGCTCCCGCCGAGAGAGAAACAACGAGTTGATTCCTGGTACACACGCCTAATACGTCGGCATGCAGGGCGACATTCCACGGGTGGGAATTTTACCCGTCCGTAGTTGAGCACGGCATAGGCGCTGGTGGTTTTGTAGCCCCTCACGTCGCACCACAGTTGTACTTCTTTCGCATCGCCATGAGAAATACATGGTTTACACGTGGACCGTAGTATAGACGGATAAAATTGACATCCGAGCTGGCAAAGCCCATCCTTGAATGGCATCGTTACCGTAGTGCAACCGAGGTACAAATCAAGATTGAGTACATGAGACTACATGCTGTCGGCTTGAAGCTGAATGATGTTTAGACATTCATTCCAACATTGACAAGTCGAGCAGTATTTGTTCCATTATGTCCACATAGAGGTTGGTCGGAGCAGAAGTAAAATAGATTCCTTAATTCCATTAGAGAGCTCCTGCTTAAGCTTTCGGGGTATTGGTATAGATGATATCCTGGGCAAGTTTTATCGGAATTTCCAACTCTTGGTAGAATGAAAGCATACCCGAGCGACCAAGTGTCGATTACCGTATAGACACTCACTTGAAAACTCCGCAACCAGAGTAAACCATTGTTACAGCATTAACAAAATAAAAATAAAAGGCTGCCCCCGAACCCGTAACGCCGTAATGTTGATGCGTAACTCGCCCTGATGTTGTACTCGTAGGTTGTCTATATGCCAATAAGGAAGAAAACAAAAACAAGAGGCGATCGCACTTGGTCTCGATCGGTGCGTATGTCGTGTAAAAACAAACAAAAAAACAAACGTGTCGATGTTCGCTTGGAAATATTGGCAGGGCAGGGCGAGATTAAGTTCGCTCGGTCACGTTCCACTTCTTCCTCCCCTTGTTTGGTTTTTCGGCGTTTACAGCACTACCAGAACCAGACATGAAAAGACCAGGCTCATCACCTGCTTTGGGGGCTCCGGGGCCAACGAGCTTTCCTTGAGCATCGACAGCAACAGTACTCGGTAAGCCCTTGCCGAGTTCGTACATACGATCCTTCTTCTTCAAGTACTTGCGGCGCCAGATGCATGCGCCAATCCAGATACCGGCGATTCCTACAACGACGATGACGATCATTATAACCCACCTCCAGTGCGTGGATAGCCTTGATGGGTATGGTTAGATTGGTGCAGGTAGGGGACACGATACACACTTACCAGTCACCGCCTCCAGAACTGTTGGAGTTGCCGCTGGAGCTGCCACTGCTGGACGATGCCGAGCTAGTGGTTGCTGTCGCGGCTCCATCGGCACAGAAACTGGTGAACCAGCCTTGGATAGATGCTAAACCGTCGCCTGTACACGCAGCATCACAGACACCTGCGGTTGTTGAGCTGAAGGGCGCAAGGGCGCCGTATGCGCAAAAGCATGAATCATAGGTGCCCACGTCGGCGGTCGCTGCGGCTGGTGGCACGCAAGCACCGTTGGCATCAAACAGAGGGCCGCATGAAGTCGCACACGACGGCAGAGCCGTGAAAGGAACGATTGTAGTTTCTTGAAAGAGGCCAGTTAGCACTAAGCAAAAGGGCCCGCAGTGTATGATGGCACGAGATGTCCAAAGAGCAAGGGCGGGGGAAGAGGGAATGATGGAAGATGGGATGCCAAGGGACGAGGGATCGTACCCGCCATGATGTGTGTAAGCAATCCAATCAGTGAATGGGCGTTGAGCAAGGCCTTGACAAGCAAATAGACAACAGGCCGACCCTTCTTGCTACTGTATGTGCGACCAAGTTACGCTTCCCAAGACTATGCACTCCAAGTACTCGCGTGGGTTGTCGAACCACGGGCGATGGTCCAAGCACTGTCGATTGATTTAGGGATTGGCCCCTGGGCCTTCCACGAGCGGCACTCAGCGACGTGGGTTCGTGACTCGATCGGATGTGCACCACGAGATGCCCGTACACCGAGCAATTGATGGGTAAGCTACGCACAGCAAGGTTGGTCGAGATGGTGATGGTTGCTGGCGTCGCGTACGGATGGTGCTGACGGATAACGCAGTGGAAATGCCCGATCAAGGACGGATGGATACCCAAAAGTGTTGATTGGAATGCGTCTTGGCACGGCTTGCTAGATGCTCGACGTGTAGTGTAGTGATTGTTGTTCCGTACCGGCCGTTGGCGAACCCGTTCAGTGGTCCACTCGGGGCGTTCTTGAATTTTTGTAGGCGAGTTTCAAGTCGTTCTGTAAACGAATGTGGTGATCGAGGCCTGTACGTTGTGCTGTGTTGTTGTGTTGGCGATAGATAGCGTGCGTACGGATGGGATGGATGGAGCGGGACGCCTGGAAGAGGGAAAAGCGAAAGGGAGGGAAGAAAAAAGAGAGGGTCAGCGGGCCTCACTTCAGAACACGAACACGCCTGGGCTCTGAGGGGGGGGGGGGTGTACTCGGTAAAGTTCAAATGATGAGCTGATTGATGATTGACTCGGACAGCCCAGCCGAGCGGAATATTGGGCCAAGCTGGGAACAATCTAACCGTAGCTTGAGGCAAGCCTAGGGTGCATTGTGCTGATGGTGCCACTTTGACCATCCTACCTTAAATCAGCACCCATTCACCTGCGGTAGGCAAGGTATTTTGGGGCGTGTTCTTGGGGCTTCGGTCCCTCATGGTAAACAACAAAACATGCAGTGTGTAACGTCGCGCGCACACTTTACTTGGGGCGCACCTGTGTTGCCATAATGAGAGCAAAGACATATAATAGCCAGGGGGACGCGCCATCATGCATGCAAGCCATTTGTTCTCTACTCTAGTCTACTGTAGACTAGGCTATGGATTAGTCTGCAATTCCAATGGGTAACGGCCATCTTCTCCACCGTGCGACGCGGTGCCACTTTGATCCCCATCTCGAAAGCTGCCTATTATCCATACATATTTCTACCACGCCGTACGTATTGCCTAGCTACAGTGCTGTACATGGTATTTTGTCCATCCCCAATTCAACAGTTGAAGGCTCAGCGAGAGTCTGCCCTGCAGCTTGAACAGGTTACCGTGGTAGCCAGAAACCAAGATCTTGTCGTGCTGCGGCTGGATTCTGCAGCATGTCCAAGCCCATGATACTTCGTAATCACCAAATTGCGACGCATTGCAGGGCCGCCCTAACCACAACGAGATACGGTAAGTTAAGGTTAGATATTTACCCAGCCGCATCGTGTTTGCTTCAAGCACCTGGTTGCCGTCTGTGCAATAATCCTCAATTGATCAATTGATTGATCGATTGAATTGGAGATCCGGGCCTAATTCAAATGGCCTTTATAGAATAGAATACGTGCTACGACATTGGGCTGTCGTCTGTTTACTATACATCAATCACATTATGCAGCTTCTTTCCAATGCTGTAGTACTGGTTTGTTTGTTGCACTTGAGAACCATCCCTGATGGCCGGAAGAGACGGGTCTTTGAGTCTACTCAGCTTTGCATGGCCCAGGATACTTCATGCTTAAAAGGTTAACAATCTTTGGTGGCACCGGCGCTTGGGAATGTTAGCAGCACATTCAGCCAAGCACGGCTCTCGGCCGATTGAACGCCATCAATCCTTGGCCAATTCTTCATGATTTCCCCTGTAGCCAATTTCCGGATGATTTGACGTCATGCAGAGAACTACTACTTACAACTCGTGTCGTGCTGCGCAAGTTTAACGTTAATTGATCCACGGATAACAGTAACATATATGTACCGTGTACGCAACACAGCTTCGTCGGCAAGCGCCTTTCAAGTGTGGAGCAGAATTCTATTCTTGTCAATCGACGACTGCAAGGAACTGGATTCATATTATGGGGACACATGGCAGATCCTCAGATTTCCCCCTTGTGCCATGGCAAGTATGGCTAGGATTAAAACTTCTGATCACAAGAAATCTCTCTCGTAACTTTGGTGTCTGGATTCGAGACACATTGTCAGGGGTGCTCGGACTTCCGGTCCTAAGCCAAATTGCACGGGCCAATACCTGCAAGTCGCAACTTCAATGCTTCATACCAGGGAATGTGCCATCGTTTCTGCCTCGAGAATGAAAAGCGAACTCTAAGTGTCCTCAGTGTCTCTTGTTGAAACATCAGAGCTAAATCTTTGTCAGATATACTGAAACTAGGCGGGATACATTGCTTAGAGGAATATTCCTGGAATGCACTGGGGTGTGATGTGATCTTGTAAACATGATTTGGGATATTTCCCCATATTGTATGAAAGAGGTCATCACTTGTGAGCCCTCATTGCGCCTTCTCTCCCACATTAGCTGTCACATACAACTGATAGCTGTGTGTTACTGGCGAGCAAAACTAATTGTTGAAGGAAAATAGGCTGAGAACGGACGTGATTGGACGCCAACGCTTTGGGTTGTTTTTCTCAGTCCTGAGCTTGGAGATCTAGACTTGATCGAGTGATGATACATATTTGTTTTCATCTTACTGGATAGGAGAGAAGTTCAACAAGAACCATGCTGTCAGTCTCGAAGAACCCGAGTATACTTGAGGGGCATCGTGGTCGAACTAGGCTCCATCAAGAACCTTGTTTTTGAGCGATTGGGAGGTAGACTTGCAAAACCTCTCGGGAGGCTGCAAGACTTGTGAGCGCCGAGATCATGCGGCACTGCTTGTATGCGGCCCATTGTATAGGTCTACAGGACAGTTTCCGGATACAATTACCACATGGTCAGATGGCGAAATGGTTCGCAAAGAGTGGTGTAAACCTATTACCTCAAGACAACACCGGAAAGAAGGTTAATTGTACTCGCATCCCATCTAGCTTAGAGGCATCTCAACCCTTCGACAACCCTTCAACGCCACCGACACCATTTCCTGGAAACATCACAGGTTTTACGCTGTAGCAAATCCAGCATCTACTTCTTGCTGCTGGACTTGTGCTTCTGCGACTTGTGCTTGGCAGAGCCTTGGGAAGCTTGCACAGATGCAGCATCGAAGGAAACGCTACCTGCGTCTGGAGCAGGCCATTCGCTTTCAACACCATCAATTGGGTCCCAAGGACCATCGACGGCCTGCTGATCCATCCACTGCACAGTATTGGCCGATTGCTTTTGGTCCTTGGAGCGCTTAGAGCCTAGAACTCGTTAGTAGGGACTGTGTCTGGGTGAACAACATGACTCACGAGAAGAGCTGCTCAACTGCTTGCTAGTGGGAGCCATCTCGGATGTATTGGTTTGTCTCGATGTCAAAAAGAAACTTAGATTTTTTCGTTGATATAAGATTGTGTAAGTACTGAATTATTAGGGATTCGATGTGCAGCAGTTGCGTGATACCTTAGTCTCTTCTGGGTTGAGTTGAAACTGTTGCTGGTGATTTTCAAACAATATGCTCTGGACCAGGGGATATATGAGCTTTTATACACGAGGAAGCATGTCGAGGACATCGTGAGTTGGTGTCCCCGAGGATGTTGTAACCCACGCCTTCGCTGTTGCGGTGCCGTCGGTATCACCAGATTCACGATCAGGCTGATCATTGTGCTAACTCAACCCAGCGATTGGACCGTACGATGGGGCATTTGAAGGCTTGCTTATTGTGAGCTTGAATAAATGAGAGAAGGAGATATGTACTCAGCTCGACAAGGTCCCAGATTCTGTATCACGGGCTATGGAGTGTTAGATATGGGCCTTAGAGTCTCGGACTTCTCTGGCGCGGTACTCATTGGCCCGGGCTCCTGTCTCACAGGTCGGCCCTGATGATGGGTACCTCTTCCGCTGAAAGTTGGTGCAGATCAATCATGCACAATCTTTCGATCGATCAGCGTTCATGGTCAACATTAGCTACCATGTTTGAACCTAAAGGTATATGTTGAAATTGTTCAAAGCCGTTAGTCTGCAGTTTGCCCCTCCCTGTCTCAGCAAATTCCCCGTACGAGTTGTCTCAGTTTATTGACAACGTCTCTCTGTGGGTATACCGGTGTCGCCAGATACGCAGCTAGATGCTGCTGAATTCTTTGGTGGCTGGCGAGCGACAGTGTTGATTGGAACTGGGACTTTCTATCTTCATTGCTTTTTTGAGCGCCACGGCGGATCCTTGGAGGGGTATTCAACAGGCCTAAGTCAATCTCTTCCCCCCCTGGGACATGGCTATGTCGTCGTAGCATCATCATTAATTGATGAACAAAGCTCAAAGCAAGTAATTAAATGTTCATATGCGCAGACGAAAAAAATCGTGCAGCACGACCTAACATTGGACCCGTCCCAAGATGTGTTGTTCAAATACCTCCGAACTCGAAACAAATATCTCTTAACAGAGGATGACACGCCGATTCTCTGAGTTGAGCATGTAAGGAGGATGTCGTGTACTATGCATACACTTGATCGGCGGCGGATTATGTGTGACGGGCGGTAAGCTGCATGGCACTCGACGATTATTGGGTCCCTACAGCCACAATAGGACGCTGAACCTTCCTGTCGGTATCATTGTGAGTCCATGCACCCTTGCGAATGTACGTCCTCGTTCACACAACCAATACTCGGGAACCTCCCGTTGCAGCTACTGCGGCGACCACCATGAGGAGAAAAGAAGTCGTTACCCACGAAACTAGTCAATTGCTTAAGACAACAAAGCCCAAGTCGCCGAAGACTACGGGGCTGTCGGCCACAACACGCATGATCCATAATACGATCGTTATAGTAGCATTGCAAGAATGCGCCACTCTGGAGTCTCAGCCTGATATGTGCGCAACAAATCGTTCGACCATTTTCGTTCGCGGGCAATAGCCTCACAGACGCACCTATGCTCAGACCAATCGGCACAGCCGACCTCATTTCCCATTGTTTCAGTGGACTATGAGCTGATGTTGCTGACGAGACTTGTTCAAGAGCACCACTTTTTGCACGGTTCTGGAAGCACTACCTCTTTCTAAAAGGAGCTGGAGCGTTCCAAACAAGCCTTTGTCAAAGCCAAACCGTTGCCATCTCCACGTGGCCTTTCTGCCACCTTAAAAGATGGGCTGATGGAGATATGAAGAGAAAAGTATAAGTAAAATGAGGCCATATCGGCCGCGTGACTTGCTACAATCGGCCAGAAATTAGTGCAGTTCGCAAAGCATGTTTCCAAGCGAGGTGTCAGCCATGGTGGGGGTGAAGCCGATGTGTGGATTTGGGCTTCCACGTGGGAGGAAATTCCCATAGACATCCCAACAGCGTCATTTTCGGTAGCAAAAGATTTTCACTGAAATTGCCAACTACGGCCAACTCTTGACCATCGTTGCGAAGCGGTACTGAGCAGCACCAATCGGGATGACTATGAAGTTTCCGAGGCTCAGAATCCCGCAACACTTCTTGGATTATCCAAAGTTACCCCCGTCCACTAGTGACAGCAAGGTCAATGCTCTATGAGCACACAGGACCTCGATCACGGTTGTACGGACCGATGTAAGCCAAGCTCATCGGCTAATAATGGTCTGATCGGCAATCGATTTTGTCAAGTGGTTGCCTGTTTATGATACAGGCTGTGGATAGCTGTATCGGATGGAATTATAGTGGCGTCTTCTGATGTTGAGAAAACTCCCAAGAGATGATTTGTCACAAAGATCAAAGACGTTCTTCTCATGTTCAAATCCATTAAGAGTACAATTTTGCGAGACAAATTATGCGTGTGTTACAGGTATATTGGCTTCGACAACTACATGATGCCTACAACTCGGCAAAAGCCTACCCCTTCTGGACCATTTCCCGAGTTGCACAGACACTGTTGGCTCCGTGAGTCCTGCACCTTTCCGACCGCACAACTCCTAGCTTGGCTGCTTCCCGAGCAGTGAAAGTACCATACACATCCGTATCTTCAAACTCTCCAAGCCCCCCGGGAGGGAAAAGAAAGTTGAGCACATAGAAGATGCCGGCACTGATGAAGAAACCTGCGTGAGGTTAATCGAGCTCGGCTAGCCATTCAAGAGCACAAGACTCAATATCGGAAGGAAATCAAGACTAACCGAGGAAGAAAGCCATATAGTACAGCTCTTGAAGAGCCTTTGAGGGCTCCGGATCGCCTCGAACGCTGACGACGAGGCCGCCGATCGTTGGTGCCCACCCGCATAGCCAAGCAGGGACTGCTCGCAAGTTAATACCGCGCCAAAACCAGTAGGATGTATCATATGTCCTGTAAAGGTGAGACAACTGTATCTTTTGCTTACGCAGTATGAAGAAGTCGACCGCCATCATGCCAATGATAGGAGCAAGGAACACCGAAAATGAACTTAGAACTAAGATAAACGTCACAGCTCGGTTTACCAGCTGCCACGGCTGAACTACCCATGCAACAACAAATGTAATGATGGCACCACGACGGATATCGATGTAGTGAGGCCATAACCCTGCGAGATCAATACCACCGGCTACTGCATTGCCGCACACATTCTCGAAGACATTGGTCAAAGCAAAGCCAAAGGCTAGGAAAAAGACTCCAACTCGAGCGGCTGATGTCCCCTGGCCATCGGCCATCATAGTGAGTAGAAGATCGGGGGGATTCCAGATGACCTCGCCATAGATCTGCTGTGCGGCACTCGTGGTTACCAGACCAATAAGGCACACCAGGATGCCTGTCAACCACCCTGAGGTTACGGCTCCAATGACATAGGATTTCCAGCCCTTGGCGTACCTCGAGAAGTCTGAGCCATTGGTGATACCCGCCGCAATACCCCCAATCACCTGGTTGATGCTCGCCAAAATAAGCCAGCTGTCATTCCACCTTGAGGTGGCCGGAACGGATGCTCCGGTATACAGGAGTGGACCGACCCCCTTGGCAGTCGCCAATGCCCACACCATCATTGCAAACATAGCAATGCCGCAATATACTATAAAGTATAAGCAAGTATCAATCCACACCCCGTATCTTGGTAAGTATTAATCGAGGGAGCGACAGGACTTACTTGATGTAACCAGGAAAGGAATTCTGAAATTCTCAGGCTTTATCCACAAAAAGGGAACTGATACTACCCAGAAAATGACGAATCCCACAAATTCGGGCCCATTCGTTGGCATGCTTGCAGGTAAAAAATTGTTCATCATGGCATACGAGGGCCAGACGGCGGTCAAACATACGGCTACGAGCCGCCCACCATTCCAGCACTGAACAGCATTCCAGATAAAGTTCAGCAAAATCCTCTGCAGTAAGGGGATGTAGCTGCCTCGCATACCCCAGGTGTATCGATTCTGTATTGTAAAGCCAATATGCCACTGTATACCACACCATGCTATAAGTGTGGAAAAGCCGATGATTAGAAGGCGTCCAACAATGATTATCATCATTGATTGGCCAACTGAGAGACCTTGCGCTGGGACTAAGTGAGTATGATTGAATATCACGATTTGCTTCACAGATGCGTTTTTGGTACGGCTTACTGAGAAATGAATTAGGTGTCTGCCAGTTCGTGATATTCAAGGACCCCAGAGTCCAGAAACCAAAGAAGTGGAACCATCCTACCAAGAAAGTTTTCGTCAGTCTATATTGTCTTGCGAGTACGATTGTGGCCGTTTGCATCTCTCGTTTGTAGACTTACCCCACGTTCTCCGCTGTGGGGGAAGAGGTATCAGATCTCGATTCGCCCAGTGGTCTGTCTGTTCGTGCTGGGCTTCATCTCCATGAAGACGCAGCCTTTCCTTTATCTTACTGAAGTGGAGTCTCGTGCCGGTTGCCATGATGTTTGATGTTGATTTCTGATTTGTTGTGGCGTGTGTCGTGACACGATGTGAAGGAAAGCCATTAAACTCGAAACTGTATTCCACTGGGATAATCTTATCCAGATCAAATTGTTCTCACGTTGGCAGGCGGCCAGATCCGGATGTATGGCCTGAGGCAGGCACTGCAGGATGCTGCTGGCTGATAAGATATCGGTATCGATTACTATTACAAGGCTCGGTGTTGCAGTTAACCAGCAGTGGTTGGATGGAGTTTGGAGGTACCTATCACTTGGCGACAGATTCCTTACTTTGTGATACCATGTCTGTTTGACAACCCCGAAAAAAGCAAGCAGCAACTGAGCCGTTAAGTGACCTGTGTGATTGCCATTGGCAAGAGTGAAAGCCTTAGACAAGTTTCGTGGTTAAGTTCAAGCCTTTGAGCTGGACCAGCACATTAGCAGTAGCAGACCCATTTGAGTACAGATGATACGGTCATTTTGTGCTTGATAGCAAATACGCGGGACCCAAGGGAGTGTGCGTTTCGGCCGAGATCTCCCCATGTCAGCATTATGGTAAGCTAATCACCTGGTCAGATAGCTATCAATCCTTGCATGATTACAATCCTTCCTTTTTGTTTGACTTTCAGCTAGCAGCAATCATACTACTCCGTTAGAACTATCCTGCATCGTTGTTAAGCATTTATCTTATCAGATCCGGATCTGATCGCCGAGCTAGCGGCGTCGACCTCCGGCTCAGGCACTCCACATCACCCACTCTTCCACCTATTCCGAACGCTAATGTGCATCAGTATTCAATTTCAACTGCGTCGCGAACACAGCCACAAGAATTCAAAGCTTTAAGAGAGTCATAGTATTCTATCCTTCCTTGGGGTTGATTGAGAACGTCACTCTGTCACGAAGGCACTCATCGTAGTCTGACAACCCCTCCTTCGCATCCCGCAACCTCCGTCCACCGTCGAACATGACCGTACTATCACAGAGACGTTTGCGTATCGGCGTGGATGTTGGTGGCACAAACACTGATGGTGTTATTCTCGATCCTACGCGGGCTTCAGAGCCAGACAAGGGTGTTATTGCATCTCATAAAGCACCAACGACCACAAACCCCAGCCAGGGCATCAATGAGGCCATTGCTACTATGTTCAAGTCAGCAGCTGGTTCCAAAATCAGTCCGGATGATATTGTGAGCATCACCATCGGCACAACGCATTTCGTCAATGCCGTGGTAGAGCGCGATGCCAACAGATTAAGCAAAGTTGCAGTCATTCGTATCTGTGGACCATTCGCTAAACATGTGACGCCCTGTATCGACTGGCCAAATGATATGCGAGACCTTATCCTGGGATACTACGCTCGCGTAGCTGGTGGGCTAGAAGTGGACGGGTCATTGATATCAGATATTGACCCAGGTGAGATCAAGATCGAATGCCCCAAGATCAAAGAACTCGGCATTCGCAGCGTGGTCGTCATCGGAGTATTTAGTCCCATTGACACTGTACAGCTGCAGGAGGAGCGCGCCGCTGAAATCGTACGTACCGAGATTCCCGGTTGCGACGTCGTGCTTTCCAAAGACGTTGCAAACCTGGGGTTTCTGGAACGAGAGAACGCGGCTATACTGAATGCGAGTATCCTATCGTTTGCTAAAAAAACCATTCAGAGCTTCCATAAACCTATCAAGGATCTGGGGCTTAAATGCCCAGTTTTCATAACTCAAAACGACGGTACAATCCTGTCTGGTGAGCTGGCAGAAAAATTGCCAATTAGAACCTTCTCCAGCGGTCCGACAAATAGTATGAGGGGAGCAGCGTTCCTCGTTGGTAATCGGCTGGAGGAAGCAATGATGGTGGTCGACATCGGTGGCACAACTTCCGATGTAGGGCTGCTTCAGGCCAACGGATTCCCTAGACAGCAAGCTGCCTATAGCGATTTTGCCGGAGTCCGGTTGAATTTCTCTTGCCCCGATATCAAGAGCATAGGTCTTGGTGGTGGTTCGATTGTGCGAGATGGAGAGCATCTGACCGTGGGACCGGACAGCGTTGGCTACAAACTGACACAGGATTCGTTGGCATTTGGTGGCAGCGTGCTTACTGCAACTGACTGCACGGTACTTGCAGATCCGAACCTCAAGATCGGTGATGCAGACCTCGCGAAAGGGGCAATAAATGATGCTGGAGTAGGCAAGTTTAAGGCTGTTGTCAAGCACAAGTTGGAAAAGATTATAGACACAATGAAGACGTCGCCGGAGGATATACCGGTTATACTGGTCGGAGGCGGTGCTATCATTGCCCCCACCGGTCTACAAGGGGCGAGCAAGGTGTGTAAGTACTTCTCGATTTCTTTTATTTCAGCCTTTTCTACCATATCCTCGGAGCGCATATTGCCTATCCAACGCAGGCAGGCTATTTGTGACTGTTTCACAATACTCCCGATGACCCTCATAGTCGTCTCAAAGTGACAGTTACTGACTCCGAAATGTTGTAGTGAAGCCGAAGCATGCTGAAGTTGCCAACGCGATCGGAGCGGCAATTGCGAGAGTGAGCGCAGTAGTAGACACGGTGAAATCAACTGAGTCGAAGACCACAAAAGAACTCCTGGAGGAAATCTGCAAAGACGTCATCGAAAGAACTGTGGTAGCTGGTGCATCGCGTGAGACTGTCAACGTGGTTGAGATGGAGACCTTGCCATTGCAAGTAGGTGACTAAACGCTACAAGCGCAGTGCCCCTTGGAGAGTTAAAGCTAACCTCACTGACATAGTACATTGCAAACAAGACACGTTTCATAGTTCGTGCTGCCGGTGACTGTGACTATCTCCGAGATGATATCGTGAAAATGCCATCCGAATTCACTGAAGAAACCGATGACATAATGGACGAATACGAGAAGCAAGCCAAGGAATCAAAGAATATAGACAAAACCGTACCCAAAGACGAAATTAATATTCTTAGCTACCACCCCACCGTCAAGAACCGCACATGGTACATCTCTGAAACTGACCTCGCCTGGATCTCGATCGGGTGTTATATCCTTGGCACCGGTGGCGGTGGAAGTCCGTACCCTTTCATGATCCAACTCCGAAAACAACTCCGCTCTGGGGCCGTCGTCCGCGTTGTGTCTCCTTCTGACTTACCTGACGATGCGCAGATCGGATGTGGCGGCGGTGTCGGATCGCCCACTGTTGGTATAGAAAAGCTCGCCGGCGACGCCATGATCGAAGCGCAGCGCGCGTTGTATGCTATCTGCCCTCCTGAAAGGCGCGCGACACATATGATCTCCATCGAGATCGGCGGAGGGAACGGCCTGCAAGCTATGATTCTAGGTGCATCCGGTGAAGGTGGAATGGACCTGCCCGCTGTTGATGGTGACTGGATGGGTCGGGCATACCCAACAAAGTGGCAGACCACACCCATCGTTTTCAACGAGCGATCACCCATATGGAGCCCAATTGCCATGACAGATGGTAATGGGAATACCATCGTCATGCCGGAGGCCAAGTCGGACATGCATGTAGAACGGATAATGCGCGCTGCTTTGTCGGAGATGGGGTCTGCTGTTGCCGTGGCAGAAGCTCCTGTTTCAGGCGCAGAGTGCCGTCGATGGGTTGTGGAAAATACGATCTCACAATCATGGCGCATCGGCAGAGCAGTCGCCCGCGCTCAGATGGAGAACCGAACCGACGGTGTTGCAGAAATGATCTTGGAGGAATGTGGTGGCTCGGAAGCTGGCAGAGTTTTGTTTAAAGGCAAGATCATTGGCGTTGAGCGCACACTGAGAATGGGCCACGTCTACGGAGAATGCATCATTGAGGGTGCGGACATTGTGGATGCTGATACGATTGCTACCGATGGAACGACGCCCCCAAATCGCGATATACAATTTGAGGGTCTTATCAAAATTCCATTCAAAAATGAGAACATCGCCGCAATCAAATTCACAAGGACCGAAGTTGACGGGAGAACCATCGATGAGGAAGGGGAAGTCTTGGGTGTGGTGCCCGACCTTATCGCTGTCATTGATGCACATAACGGCGAAGCCATTGGTACACCCGAGTACAGATATGGACTTCTTGTCGTGGTGCTTGGGCTTGCTGCATCTGACCGTTGGACAACGGAAAGAGGAATCGAGATCGGCGGACCCAAGGGTTTTGCTATGAACCATCTATCGTATAAACCACTAGGTAAATTTGTCAAACCCGTCAGTGTCATTGACGAGTACAACACCATAGAATAACCAGTAGATTCGAAGATATATGCGTTTCTCTTTTTTTCAGCCAATAATACTTGCATTTGGCAGCCAAAGCGGTCTTCACAAGATGCAATGAACATGGCGATAAATAAAGATGTCTGCAAACAACGGGGGCACGTTAAAAATGCTTCCCGAACCTAACTCATTGAGTTTTGGCCTCTAATGCTGCTATGATCAGAAGAAACTCTGCCTATGTCTGAAACACATCTACATAATGTTGACTTATGTCATCAAGAAGCCAAACATAAAACTCGCCACTGCCAACACCCACCAGTAACTTCCCAGAAGTACTAACGCTATGACTGAAGCCGCCGTATCGGACCCCTTTCGAATGGCGCTCGTCCTAGAGGCAGCTGCTGTCGAGGCACCAGATGTTGCGGCACCACTATTGTCCGTAGATTCAACAGCAAAGTCATAAGAAAGCCCGCTGGGTGTGCACTGAGTGCCTGCAGCACATTGCATGACTACGCTCCATTGTCCGGCGGCACACCGTTGCCAAGAAGTCCCCATGCAATACCATTGCCCTTCGCTGGAGCAGGAAGATCCAGCTGTCATATCTCGTCGCAATATTGACAAGGTCTCCATCACTGGTGTTGTGCTCGTGGGAGAAGCATGCGTGATGTTTAAGACCAAGGTCAAAATAATTGCAAACGCCGAGGCGAAGCTGAAGTTTGGCTGTTTTCGAGACGTCATGAGAACTTTTGTTTTCCCTGGATTTTGAAACTCGAGAAAAGTTACTTGAAGAGTATAATAGCGGTAAAATAAAATAAAAGTTCTCGTAACACTTTTATTTATTCAATTGAGATGTATAAGTAGATTTTCATCCTCGGTGGTTCTGACTGATTTTTCATGCTTGTCTACCTACGGGCCCAACAGCATCCCAAGTCACAAGCACCTTGAGCCTGAATCACAGTCACACCGTAACTTTCCTTCGCAGTTCTTCTGTCCTTGTGGATTAGAATCCATATTAATCACCGTCTCTGAGCTGTTCGCGCGACGTTTGTGCGCCATCGGCATTGGTGCCCAGTGTGGGGACACGCCGAACGTGGGCCGGTGTTACTGGTGCGATGTCACACACTTCCTATTCGGTTATACTGGAAAAGCCACAGTATAATTAACTTGCCGAGTCCTGAAATCCAGAGTTTTACTGCGTCGGGCTATGTTTTAATTTTCCCAATTTTTTTTATTTACTTCCAGTGATACATGTAATTGTTTCCGCCGCTAGATAATTGAGCGCCATAACGGCCTATACCGCCTTCGAGACATGGACGCCAAAACCACCCATAAAAGGCTCGAGAAATGATGTATCAAAGATCCAGCTGTGGACAATTACCTACGTAATGCTAGTTTCCACTCTTCCTAACCTCGTCTCCCATCTCACCGTAATCCTCGTCCAGTTTCTTGCCCTCGTGATAGACTGGCCCGCTCTCCTGCAAGAAGTACAGCATGCGGTTCCATTCCGTCTTGCTCGGGTTCCGCCACGCGTGCATGGTACCTCTCTGCACCGCCAGGTCGCCCCTCTTCAACAACCGCTTCTCCCCGGAATCCAGAATCAGCTCCACCTCGCCCTCCACCACCACGCCGTAGTCGATGCTCACCGTCCGGTGCATGGGGCTGATCGATTCTGGCGGCGTATCGACGTACCGCGCTACTGTGCCGCCAGGGATCACGATGCCGGGAGGGTTCTCAATCAGGGGCTTGTATGCCTTGATATCCTTTTGGCCGTCAAGAACCACGGGTCGCTCGGTCGTTGCGTAGCCCAGGCCGAAGACGACGCCATTAAGAATGGTTTGTGTGGGTAGTGCTGCGGGAATCTCGTCGGAGAAGATGGCCTTGCCTTGGGCGTTGTGGTCGGTGATGTACCGCTCGACCTTCGGGAGGTCGTTGGCCTTGTGCTGAGATGTCATGTCTTGTGCTGGATCTCGTTGCGCAGAAGAGGGTGCAGTTGGTTTATAGAAGTCAAAGCAAAGCTGACTTGGAGTTTCTAGTGCTCTGTGCGCCGGTGTACGTTCGTGTGAAGAAATTTGACTGTGCTGAACGATCGACTGTGTGCTTGGGGATATGACAAACGAGATTCCAAATATATTTCCCGATAATTTTCGGAGGTTGCCTCGGCCCTGAAGAAACAGCATTCGGATTACAAACCGCCATTTCACCCCGCAACCCCGCAGTCGTATGAGAAGTGTCTTCGACGGCCAGTATATGGCTTCTGGCGTACGGCATTTTTGGTGCTACTTGCGATTGAGTATAGCAACCGGCAAGTGGGGTGAGGGGCCGGTGGGTGAGGCTACTTTCGGTACGCTTCATGGTGGAGTCTAGTGTGGGAAAAGGAGATTATTGAGGTCGAAGCAGGCTCAGTCATCACATTGATGTCTCGTGTGGTGGTTGAGTACAATATGATAATACATTGGGTGGGCAAAAGCATCCGTATACAGGTGCTTTCCCCTCAAAAGCCTATCACTTTTATAACATTACAATAAATCAAACAAAAATGGCAGCGATATCTGGTCTTAACAAGTGTATCAGTATGATTGGTCTTATCTTATCTGCTCAAAGGTTTGTGGAAAGCTCCCAAAGTAAGGCCTTCTATACTCCCCACATATAGGCACTAGTCTAACGTACAGAGACTTTTGCTCGATAACTATATGTTAAATCAATCGTAAAATACGTAGGAAAAGACTCAGGGTAAATGTCGGAACATATAGTTGACTGTTCCTCATATCTGTAGTATCCATACTAGCTAGCTTCTAGTAACAAAGAAATCGCCGCTACTACTGACTTCATGCTGAGAATTTAAACATTTGCTCGGAACCAAGATTTCCTCATTCTATCCTCCTGCATGCTGAGACATCCGGGACACCGGTGCCTTCAACCACCTTTGCGCTGACTATTTCGTAGATGGGGATCTCTGCCAGCGCTGCTGTAATATGGTGTAGCGTAGGCAAGCTCTTCCAGTCACCTGCATCAAACTTCAAAGTCGGCTTTGCAGAGCGCGCGACCGACCTCACCGTCGCAGGGGCATACTTCGATTCCTCTTCATGCGGCACCACACATGCATACTCGACATCGGCTACACCGGGCTTGCCCACGGCCGGGATATACTTGTACGTAAGAATGCCATAATCGGCCTCGCCTCCTATCGTACCATGCTCACTCTTCGGGTCATCCTCTTTGAGGTCATCAAGCTCAAAATCTAAGAATTTGGCTCCCCTCCACGAGCATTGTGCCTTGTATGTGTTTGCGTTCCGCTTAATATCAACGTCGCAGAACACCTTGTTCATGCCGAGTTCGTCACGACCAGAGACAATTGGATCGCACAAACTTTCGAACAACACGGGGAGGTGTGTGCCAATCATTGAAGTCCCATCCTTCTTCGTATACTGAACGCCGTGGATGTAAAGACCGCAGTGGTTGTATCCGCCACCGCCTAGCCAAGACATGTTGCCAAGCTGTGTTATGGAGATACTTGCCTGACAAACGGTTGCTGGGCTGGCAAATTTGTATTGGGAGTTCGGGAATAACGTTTCGAGATATGTTCGTGAAGTTTTGAATTTGATGGAAGCGGTCTTGAATGTGCGTTCGAGCGTCCCGTCTCGAAGACGACCAAGATGATCCTGACGCGGTCCAGGGTATGGGCCAAAACCAACAGGCATCCTCCAATACATGTCCGTTTTCTGTGACCAAAGCCATCTCTTGAAGATATTTGCAGAATTATCAATCTCATCATGGCCGAAATTGTAAGCAGTGTATGACATCACTAAACATTATAAGCACGAAGTAAAATCGACCATGGTGCAGATGTACTCACTATCAATTTGGGGCTTTCCGCCAATCCAATCCCTGCCAGCTTGTCTGGAGTACTCCTGGATGGCATGTCCTCTGTCGTACCTGATCTTTTCGTAGAGCTTCAAACGCTCAGCCACATGACTTGGTGCTGTTCCAGCCGGCAAAACAGTCGCTAGCGCGGCAGCATCCTCCATCGCCTGGCCAGCTCCTTGTCCTTGATCTGCTGCGTGTTAATAGAGTAATATGTGTTGAGCATATGAATACTGACGCGGTGTGAATGGGTGTGCTGCGTCTCCTATAAGAGCTAGCTTCTCTTTCGTCCAAGTGGGGAGTTTGTCCATATCCAACAGTTGCCACACTTTCAACTCGGCGGGGTCGACTTTGCTGATCAATTGCTTGAGGGCAGGATCAAAATCTTGATACACCTTCAAGACCTGCTCGATGGACCCTTGCTTATTCCATTCTGAGTGGTCGTAAGCATAGTTCTCTGTTCGGTCAATATATAACGTACCATCTCCGGGAGTAGCGTGTGATTCACTATCTGGGTGTATCAAAACGAAGTTGAGTGTCTCGTTATCATTACACGGGTACATGACAACTCTCCTGTCTGAGCCATACCACATGGACAGAACATTTCGTTTCTCCACCAATGGTTTTGTGATTGGATCTTCCAAGGCAACCTTACGGTCAATTAGAAAACGAAATGCTGCCTTTCCTGAACCAAAGAGCTTGGATGCTCCGCCATCGACTGCGTTTCTGGTTTTGGACTGTCGACACGTTAGTAAACCGACGTGTAATGTCGAATGTAAAGTTACATACGTAAATACCATCGGCTCCCACAATGACATCCGCCTCGACTATCGTTCCATCTTCGAACACGACCTTTCCGGCCTCTGGATCAACCTCGAGTACCCTGCTTGACAGTTGCAACGTGGCGGCAGGGCCAGGCTCGTCCTTGCTCGTGGCAGCCTTCTTAAGGTTGTCGTGTAGAGCGACTCGATGAACGAGATGCCATGGGTGCTGCCACATCTGATTAGGAATGCTGAGGTCGACTTCCTTGACCAATCCACCAGTCTCCCTATATTCAGCCAGCGTTTTCATGAGTGTCCCACCAAAGTTCTCGGCAAATATGCCCCAGTGTCGAAGAAGGCCATTTGAATTAGGAGCCAAGTGCACAGCAGCTCCTGTTTCATTGGCAAATCTTGATTGTTCATAGATCTAGATGATATGTTAGTACATGAAATGTCCTAATACAAAGTACTTAACATACCGTCACTTCGTGGCCTTGGCGACGTAGTGCAATCGCAGCCGAAAGGCCACCCAGACCAGCTCCAACAATGACTATCTTGAGTGGCTCGGGATAGTCATGTACGAGCGGATTATGTGAGGTACCGTTTGTGGTACCGTTTGTGGTCGGGTGCACACCATTCACACCATTTGTCGCCATCTTGAGTTGACCGACAATGGAGTGGAGCGTTGTGCGGTGCACGATAACAGATTAGTGTCACGTAGATGGTTCTACGACCGAGAGTGTAGCACTTGAGATATTGGCGGATTTTCCAAAAGGGTTGAGGTTCGTGGAGAGTGATGCGCAACACGTAGTGTGCGTAGACAGTTATGGCCAAGTCAACGATCTATGTCTGAGTGGGAAGAGGGATGAGTATGGGGTAGTTACCCATGGGCACGTGTCATTTGCAGTTGTTGATGTGCTTTATGAAGCAATGAGATGGGTGAAAGGGTATGATAAGCAGCATAGCTCCAACCCACCTAAGTAGGTTCCGGTTCCCGGAAATGGGCACCTATTCGTTGCCCGCCCGGGGCAGGTGAACGGTACAGTACAGAATCGAGGCGTCGCCTCTCTGCACCATTACGGAGTCCTGATCCTCCATTTCGCTCATTTTAGCTTGCTTCCCCAAAGCAAGGCCCACAAGTGCATACACGGGGCCGCTTCGAGCCGTCCACAATTAGTAGCTTGGGAGACGCGTCTGCAACTCTGATCGATTGAGGACAAGACAGACCAAGATGAGAAGTTCCACCGCTCCAGCCAAATCATAATCGCTTCCGACCGATTCCACCTGAAGGCTAGTCTTTGATACAATTCTACGGTCCTGACATATCGCCAACCCCAAGGTAGATGGGCACTGACACACAAGTCGTCCACTGTCGGACCGTTGTGGGCGTTGATGGGGGCTCGTAAGTGCTGCTTACAAGTTACGGACAGCCAAGGACAGAGGTTCCGAGGTGGGGTCCCGCAGCTGCCACACTAGGCCACGGGACGTGCTACGCATAGCAACGCCAATATACTCGTTGCTACATGTATTTTCGTGCCGAGACACAATACCCATACGAATCGAATGCCGACAATTTCGTATATACGAGAGTGCCTACGAACAAGGAGTAACACTACCCTCACTAAAACCGACAATTTCCGATTGGTGAAAATTCTTACATAGCGCTGACCGCAGGTTCATCCTACACTCATTGGTGGTGCGGCAGTGGCCATCCAGTCTTTGCAGGGCTTTGCATCGGCCCAGACTTGTGCGCTGTGAGCAGGCACTTGAGCATTGCTGATTGAAGCTCTGCATGGAAGGAGATATGATATCTCTCCTGCCTGATAAGACGATATCTAAATGAAAGATGCACTCTCCTCTTCATGTTTTACAAGTATCGTTTACTATTGCTCACCTCTGACGCCGTACTATTATATCGTGAAGCCATCTTGTAGCACCCGACACAATTCTGTCCGACTCCAAGCTGTACAGCACAGGCTTCTGGCAAAGTCTCTCACCAACCAAAGCTGCCCCTGCATTGATCGGCCGCTCGATCGGCTCATACTGCAAAGCCTATGGAATGTGGGCGGTCATATTACCCGAAATGCTTCCCGCCGACACAATGCTATTGGATGCCCCGCGCGGCGATCATTGGCTCGCTGCAACCCCGGGATGCGATACAGCATGATAGCTCCCCGCCCAGCCGCCTCCGCACTGGTCCAACCCCAATGACCATCCCCCCCTATGAGTTCCCCAACCCTGCCTGTCGTATGTACTGATACCTGGTGTACTTGATGTAGCTGATGAACGTTCAACACTGAGGACGGCGGTCTGTATGTAGGAGAGTCTTTTGAATATGGCTTCGAAAGCAATCCCCGTTGTACTGGTCAGCGCTGGCAGTGCAGGCCTGGGCGCGGCCACCGCACGGCTTTTCTGCAAGAACGGGTACCGGGTTGTCGTGAACTACAGCAGTAATGCCGAGCGGGCTGATAGGCTGCTGCTCGAGTTCAAGACCCTCACAACGCTACCGCCGACAGAGCATGGCAGTGCGTTTGCCGCGATCCAAGCTGATCTGACGAAGCGCGAAGATATCAAGCGACTAGTCGACGAATCTGTCCACAGGATGGGCCGATTGGATGTGGTATTTTCTAACGGCGGATGGACTAGAATTAGAGATATGACGAGTATTGACGGTATGACTCCCCGATCCTTATTGATAGATTGTATCAAAAACGTGACGCTGAATTGTTGCTGCTGGTGAGCAGATAATGTGCTTGAGGATGATTGGGACAGATGTTTCAACATGAACGTCAAATCGCATCTATGGTTGATGCACGCAGCTCGGGAGCATCTCGATGAGGCAGAGGGGACTTTTGTCACCACAGCGTCTGTAGCCGGCGTCAACCACAGCGGCAGCTCCTTGGCTTATTCAGTCACCAAGGCGGCCCAGATTCATCTAGTGAAGGGGTTGGCTCAAATGGCAGCTCCCAGGGTCAGGGTAAACAGTGTTTCCCCTGGATTGCTACTTACGGTGAGCTCGCCTGACGGGTGAAATATTACAATCGTGGCTGAATGTACTTTAGGAATGGAGTGATCAGTTTTCTGATGAGGCGAAGGAGGCGTACGCACAAAGGACGAAGCTGAAGCGTCTGCCTACGGTCGATGATGTTGCGGAACAGGTCCTCACATTCGCCAAGAGTCGAAGTCAGACGGGCACGAATGCCATTGTCGATTCTGGATACAGCTTATAACGAGCATCGCGATTTGGATGATAGCAAATAGATAACCAGATGTGCTTATTCTCTTGAAACCAAAATTCACATCGCGATGACTCATGTATGTGTCTCTAATCGTAAATCAAGTCTTACGAACCAGCTTTCCCACGGCGTAAGTCCCTCGTTTGAAATGATCAATTCCTGTTACGTATCAGAGCATAACATGGCGACGGAGCATTGTAAACCCGATTTTGACATTAATTGCATTGAGAGAAATACATTTTGCTATGGCCAACCGTTGATCCATATAAATTGCCTTCAACCATCCCGTTCCCCTCTCGGCTATTTACTCGCCCACTTCTCTATCATCATCCCAATGAATGTAAGATAGCAGAGGCCAGTGCCAAGTAGTGTGACGGATAGCCTTACCCCATATATAGAGAGGAATCCACATCAATAAAACGGCAGCAGCAATTCCGGCCATGGCGCCATACGCATTCAGATAACCCGACTGCTCGACCCAAGGATTGGTGTAGAAGGAAAGGAGAAACCCAAACATTGCTGTATGACCGTAAGCTTGTGTTATTATGTTTTGCTGTGGAGTGTTGGGCTCTACCTACATTTGAAGCCCATGACTGCAAGCGTAATCTCACCAGCGACTGGCCGATATGCATCAATGACATAGACGAGACAGACGTTGGTGCCTTGGGAGATGGAGAAGTTGACTAGCTTTGTTAGCATTTGTATACTGTCGTGTCACAATAAACTTACGTAGACCAAGCCCAATAGTGGGACAGATCCAGTGCAATTGCTTCTCAATTCCCACACCATATAGAACCAATGAAAGGGGCGTTGTTATAAGGCAAAGGGTCATAGCAGGAAGACGCATCTCAGGGTCTCTTATACCCCCATTGCGCTTAGTGAACCAATCCGCGACCATGTCAGCCAACGTGCCTCCAGCAGGTATACCAAGTAACGAGCCTATCACGGCCGCGAGGAAGCAGAGACCGATCTGCCAGGGCTCGAATCCATATGCTGTTTGATATGCAGATGCCACATTGGATGTAACGGCGACCACAAAGCCAATGGTGACAGATTGCACAAGAGCAGCCCAAAGTACGGGTGGTAAAAGAATTAGGCCAATAGGCCGCACAAACATCTTAAACAAACTCTCCTCCGTCCACACCCTGTGGAAAATTTTGAGGCTTTGCAAATATGTTTCTCTCTGCAGCCGCGGTGCCGACGTAGACTCGATATCCGAGTTGGAAGTTTGTACCTTATCTGACGTAGTGCTCTCAGCAACACGTACTGATGGTATAGATCGGATATATGCCGTCTCTGGAAACGTAAAAAAGGCCAAGACGAGAACAAAACCAATAAGACCAGCGGCAACTTGGTAAATAACCCGCCAATCATTGTGAAGGACGATGAAACTACCATGGGTCAGACTTGCCATTGCTTGTGACTATCGAAGAACTTACCCGTCCACGAAAATACCAAGGGCCACTCCTATCGAAAGAAAACAGGTGTACATGCTGTAAAACCGTTAAAACACCTATTTTGGTGACACAAGTTGAAACTATACTTACGACATGACGAAACCACGCTCATGCAGGAAGAAGACATCGGCAATTGACACGGGAGCAATGGTTTCAGCGGCACCAGCGCCAACGCCGATGAGGATACGCCCTGCGAGGAACCCCCCATAACCTTTCTCGAAGATCAGCCATACAGTGCAGGCAAAGTACAGTGCGTAGCTGGTGATATATATTGGTCGGCGTCCGAATTTATTCATAAGGGGCACCCAGACAAAATTGCTCGTTCCCTGTAACAAAGCTGTCGTTGTAAAGAAATACGCCACTTTGCTGATGGCAGTAGGGACGGGTTCTGTTGGAAAGAAATCCATAGCGGTCGACACGATAGCAATCGTAGGCCCTGGGATTTTCTTAGTATCTATCTAATGATCATGGTGGCTGGGGTTCGCGT
Organism: Truncatella angustata; assembly: GCF_020726525.1. NCBI lineage: Eukaryota > Fungi > Ascomycota > Sordariomycetes > Amphisphaeriales > Sporocadaceae > Truncatella > Truncatella angustata. The sequence goes on from NW_025763387.1 coordinate 188,464, forward strand.
CATACCTGCAGCAAGGAAGTTGCACATCAACATGGCCAAACAGATGACAGTGGCCATGTAATACTTGTAGGCCTTGGACCTAGTTCATCGTTAACAAGGCGTGATCTTCAATCTTAGCGCGGTGTGTATATTACCAGTTAAGGGGATCGTTTGGATCATTGGAGGGTGTAGGAATCAGGATGATCTCGTTGGTCTCGTGATGTCGCAGCCGCACCGTTCCAAGAGTCCTCAACCTTACATCGTCTGCTACAGACTCTGCCTTATCCGTGCCTGTCGCCGTTGTCACGCCCTTGCCGTCCATGGTGATAGTTTTGACTATAATCGCAACGTGTCAGTGGATGAACAGTGTGGGAGTCCGTCCGAAACTTGTGTGGATCTGCAAAGAGTAGAAGGAATATGGGGTAATCTGGGGTAATCTGGGGAACGTGTAATACCTATGACTTGTGTGAAAGTATATGTACAAGATCAGAAAGCTGTACACGGGTATGTGGGGGGCCGGAAGGGAGTTTCTGGAGTTCTGTAGTTCTTGCAATCTCGGGAGATCTGCTACAGTGTTGAAGCAGCAGAAAACCTGGGCACTAACTGAGTAGGTGCAGTTCTTGAACTATTTTCATGACTTAACCACGTGGAGGACAGTCAATGTTATTAGTCCCTACAAGATTGCGGGGAGACGAACGCTGGTTGTAATAATGCAGTCGGCCTGGTGTTGGTTCTCTGTAAAGTGACGCGAGCCGACCCCGGGAACCATGACATGAGCGTGTGGCTTGAAGCTCAGTTTGAAGCTGTAGCACCCACACCAGATGGATGGGTTATGCGAGACCTTTTATGCCTTGTAGGTCATGTAGCAGTGTAAGCAGCAGACCCTAATCGTCAAGTACCCGTCGGTCGTAATTGGACCATCTGGTTGGCGCTGTAACATAGACTGCGTTGAGTCCACGATGAGCTCCAAGGAGAGGGTCGAGATATTGTGACACAAAGATCTGGCATGGGACGGAGAGCTACTGAAAAAGTCTTGTTCTGCGGTAAGATCTATTGGGCCATTGGTCGATGTTTCTGGCAAACCTTGTCGATAATGATGTTGCATTTAGTGGAAGAAGCATCCATGATATCCGCCCCCTGCTTGCTTGCACAAGGATCTAGCTCTCAGGACGCTACTGTGTACGGGAATACAGAGGCGTAGAAGTTGCTGGATAATAAATTTGGATTGGGTGGCTGCTTCCGAGAGAGCATTGATTGACGATACGCATGGGACACGCATGGGAGATGGGCGGGCTCTCACAAGATTTGCTAGCTTTGCTAAGTAGGACGCTAACTTGTGTACACGGTACACAGTACCATGTAATTAGAATCCAAGGCTGAATTAGCGGAGGATAGTGAAATCTGGGGTCGTCGGGTACACCACCTCCACTCTATCCGACCGACTACAGATGACAAAAACTTGTCCAAGGAAATTAGAGCCATGTCAGCGACATCCATGAGGATTGATGAAGACAAAGATTGGGAAATGATTGTTCAATCCTGTCACAGACTAGACAGCTACTCATCCAGCGGCCTGAGACTTAGAGCAGGCATCCTGATTGTGCGACTTGCATATCATATCATTGTGCAGAGCATGGACTAGAAGTTATGACATGCATTTTATTCAGCCAGAACTCGGCGTTCGAAACATGGGTCCGCAGCCTCCACTTTCCGGGCCACTCCTCATGCACAGAGGAGACCATGAGATGCAAATTGACCGAGAGCTATCCTTGGTAGTCTCCATTGCAAGCACACCCGGATTTGGTTAACCTGCATCTCACATCGCACATTGTTGACATATGCTTCTTCGTAGACTTACTCTAGTTCCGATACTCTTTCTTGCATACGTTAGTGCTCCAAGGTTGGGAGTATTTCGTTTTGACCTCCTTTGATGATAAACCAGTCCTCAGTAGAGGCACACATATGTAGTATCCATTTAGCGAGGTCAGATCTGATCTATAGCCATAAAAAGTGGGATAGTGATCTATGTAGACTCATAAAGGTCACAAATGAGCTTTGGGAAGAGTAGAGAACGACGCCGTGGTTTAATTGCCAATTAGAACCCCAACTTGATCGGTCCGTCTCACCATGATCCATACTCATATCCTCCAAGTTCAAGATTCAGTACCGGTGAAGCTCAGTACCGGTGAAAAACGATCAAGTCTTCCAGCCGCGCAGTCGGGCTTCCCGCCGCCTGGGCAAAACTAGATTTCTGAACTCGTAAAAGCACCGGCAGTACCTAACGATTTGAGTTGAGCATCAAATACCAGAGCATAATACGCATGATTCTCTTACGACTAGTTTGATCAAATCGTCAAAACTGCAGTGTAGTATGGGGTGTAACTTCAATATGCGGGCGGCCGTGTCTGTAACAATCATATGCGAATGGGCTTCGCTGGGGAGAAGAGACGAGCTCCGGTTTCATGGCAACCTCACACTGAATCATGTTCAAAGTATGGGTTAGAAGATATCTCGTGCAGGTGTGTTGGGTCATGAACATGGAGCGTTAAGAAGAGTGGTCCTGTCATAGTTCTCGTATTTAACACGTTTACTCTGCCCTCACTCTGGTTTCGTCTCCTGGTATTTGTTCAGCGCAGCCAACAGCCACACACTAAGGACGTGTTCAGAGGGCCTCAGCACTAGCATTGGGAGACTTGGCAGTGTGCGTGACCCAGTCTTGAAGTCGCAGCTTTGCAGCTGCAGGGATAAGGCCGCGTCATGGCAAAGATGACCTTTATTCCACCTTCCATTTCCATGTTCATCATATGTCTTGTTACCAAAGGAGCAAATAACTTGGGTGTTGCAGAGGCCTACACGGCAGTCAAATGCGCAAAGCTTTGTTAGGCAAGCCGTCTCCGTCCAATTAATGAGATGGAAGTTTGTTTTCTTAGACTTTGCACCAAAGAATCTTTACCATGTACGTGTAAACAATAGCGCCGAAATTGTGATGCGGAAGACAAGCTAGAAGCTATGGGTATTGGAAACCTGGAAACTAGGAAATTAAGCTCGTTCGCTGCTGATCTCAGCGATCACCCGGCAATCTCTTCCATCCGTGAACAGTGACTCTTAGACTGTTTCTCAAGCCTCCCCCGCGAATCCACTAACCTAGGTCAGCATGCATACATCGATGGACATGACACTTTCTTGACCCTTCAATTGAGGCCACAGCTACTGTACTAGATAATGGCCCTCGGACCCCTGGCATACTGACCTTGACCTTACACGCATAACACATTATCAAATGAGTCTTGCTTCGCTCTATCAAACTCTAGGGGGTACCACGAGTTCATTTGCGACTCACGCAAAAGACCCCAAATCTTTGCTAAAGATACGTCGTCGTTGAAGAAAACCCTGGGCCAGCCATCTATCGGGCAGAAGCGCTGTAAGCTGGAACCACATGGTAGCGAGTGATCTAACCTACAATAACAAATACCGCCCGGGCGCGAGAGACAGCTCCCACCGCCCCGAAACCATTCCATGTTTTCCACTTCCCCTTCCGTGAAGCACTCACCCACTTCGGGTTCACCCTGAACATCAAAATCTAAGACCTTTTGCAGGATTCACTGTGCCCATAGCGGATCAAGCCTAGTTGGCATGGTCCCGTCCGTCTGGATCCGGGTTGTCCTCGAGCTCCAATAATGTCAACCAATTCGTTGAGCCATCTTCTCCATGCGAATGCCGGTCCCGAAGTCCACCAATTGCCCACTGGGTCGGACACAAACTACACAATAGCTGCACCAAACGGCACTTCTGTTCCACCCCTACACCTTCATCATCATCAACAACAACAACAGCAACAGCAGCAACAGCAGCAACATGTGCCCTTGGGTCATATAGGCAGTCCTTACTCTTCAGCTCCTCCACCCCCTCTGCTTCCGCCCACTTCGCATCCGATACCACCACCACAGCCGACTACGCCGCTACCCAACCCGCAGAACTTGTCTCCCGGCGGCTTGGGGCCTCAGACTCCAGCAGGACGTAGCCATTTGCTGACGCAGAGCCTATACCAGTGCGCCGACTGTCAGAAAAGGTATTCACGCCCAGAGCACCTCGCTCGACACATACAAACCCACACCTTGGGCAAGCGATTCTTCTGCCAGGTTTGCGGTAAAGCCTTCGCCCGAGCCGACCTGCTGAAGCGGCATGCTGCGAATCATGACAACGATGGCGATCCCAACAAAAAGCGTCGGCGGACCGACACACACCCCAACGCGGGCCGTGTGTCTCATGCCTGTAAAGCTTGCGCAGCAGCTCGTGTCAAGTGCGAGGAGGTTAAGCCCTGCACTCGATGTCGCAATCGCAACTTGACTTGTGAATACAACTCGAACGAAGCCGGCTCCGCTGCTGCCATGCATCTTCTTCACTTGTCACAAGCGCACTCGAATGGAGACGAGGTTGGCCAAGCGAGCTATCAGGACCATGTCACGACTGCTAGCCCTTCAGGTTCTGGCAGCATTTCTGTAAAGCCAGAAGAAGTCCATGTTCCGGGCCAGGCACCAACTCCCGAGACTATGATGGAATCGGTTGGTCAGATACAGTCATTCGCCAATCCGCCATATGCCAACGCCGCCGGCATGGTTGACATGACAAGGATGCCGTTCACAGACTTTTTGAGGGATGTTTTGTACGACGGGTCCCTCAATACAACTCGACCCGAGGAAGCCCAAGGTCTAGCCGTGCTGGATTTCTGTGACGATATGAATTATGAGCTCACGGACATGGATTTTGGACTACTGGACCATTGGAACCTGGATGAGATGAAGAACGGCCAAACCGTCACCCAAGCAGCCACACCACAGACGGACGACTCTACTGTGGATATGTCGTCAATGAGACAGAATCTTGTCAAGATATGGACCAACTCCCCGTGGCGCTGGATACCCGCTGACAGGGACTCGGTCTATGCCGAGTACGGGAATCTGCCAATTCCGCATCGCGATGCAGCCAGTCAGCGTTTTCAGGAAAGCCAAAAAGAGATGGATCGCGTAATCAAGGAAAGGCTTGATGCAGCAAGTCGGGACAAAATACTCAGTATTGTCTTGCAGACAGTGAAGACTGATGCCATGAGACTCCGTGTCGCTTCATCGTTCCCGTCGACGGACGTAATGGATACCTTAGCGCACATCTATTTCGCAGCTCATCTCTGTTCAGTTAGTTGTTGGATACATTGGGGCACATTCAATCTCAACAATCAATGGCCAGAATGGCTTGGTATTGTATCCGCAGCCGGTGCTGTACTTACACCCGTGGCAACGTTGAGGAAGTTTGGATTTGCGGTGCAAGAAGCTATGCGTGAGTATATATGACCTCCACATCTCAAGCCTATTGATCTAACATGTAGTAGGTATTGCTATTCCAAATAGAGTAGGTGTCCTGGTAATATCCTCAGCTGTCTACACCATCCTGTCTCTATCCAACCGTTAGTTTGAAGTCAACCAGTTTGTTGCCAGCATGGGAGTGCGACTGCGGCAACTGGTTAGGGTGGCCGTTCGTTAGTAAGCATCGCTGACATTTTCGCATAGTTTGAAGAAAACAACAACAGAACGCAAAATCTTGGCCTCGTGCAGACGCTTGTGCTGGTACAAGACATTGGTTTATGGAGTGGTAATCGACGCAAGATGGAAATCGCCGAGTGCCATCTTCTGGTGCCCATCACTGTATGTTACACCTTCATCACTATTCATGAATGTTGCACTGACAAAACATAAAGATGATGAGATACCGAGGTAAATTTCAGCGATCGTCTTATCCGTTGATTGCCGTCAATGCCGCCGACGAGGGAGAAGCTCTTGAAGACAAATGGCGCCGGTGGTACGAGGCAGAGAGTTGGAAGAGGTAGGTGTTGATCCCCGGTGCATATTACTCGCTTGCTGACCCAAAAAGACTTGTATTTCATTGCTATCTGAGAGATGCCGAGGCATCAATGACGACGCTTGCGCCTCCGACAATATCGTACTCGGAACTAACTCTCCCTTTGCCAGAGGCGAAGGAATTATGGTTTGCCAGAACCGCTACGGAGTGGAAACGACATTTTCTCGCAAGATCAGCAGGTGAAAGCCGGAGGCCGCCTTCATTGCCGGACTTGATTCGTGATGTCAACTTACTTACCACAAACTACCAAAGATTGGATGCGCAATATGCAATCTCCATCTACTTACATTGCTTTTGGAATCTTATCCTAGAATGGCGACAACTGAGTGCGGTACATCGTTCAAACTCATTTGCGAGCAGCTACCAGGCAGGGCCACACCTGATATTGAGTGGACGTCACCAAGAGCTATGGAAGTCTCTCCAAACCTTCCAAGTTGTAACGTCGGACTGGCACGCTTCACTTTCAGCTCAAGAGAGCCTGCTTCTGAATCTGCTTATGATGAACCTGCATGTTTCCATGGATGACCTACAACTGTTCGCAGGCAAAGAGGGGGAAGAACAGGCTCGCCGAGTGTATCCACTTCTACAACAGTGGTCGGAAAGCCCAGATGCGCGTCGGGCTGTATGGCATGCAGGACAAGTCTTACGGCAAGCGAAGCTTTTCCCAAGCGGACATTTGAAGAATTTCTATGCAGTTGCCATCTTTCAAGCAGCGCTAGCATTGTGGTCATTTGGGGTCGTGGCAAAGGTGTCAAAACACCAGTCAACCCCAAACGAGCACCAAAGTACTGTACTTGTCGATGGTCTGGAGTCGAATCAAGTACAACGATACATCGGTTTCGGCCAGGGGCGTCCAAGTATCAGAACAAAAGACGATCAAAGGATTGAGTGTCTGGAGGAGCCGAAGGCGTGCATGGAGATCGTGGAGGGCATTTTCAGAGGTAACTACACGAAGGGTGATCTTCCGCCACCTATCGTTGAAAATCTCTGTGGTCTCCTCAAACAGCTGGGAGGCGCAGCTTGGGCGGTGGGTCTGGGATGAATCAACATGGTAATGGTCTAAATAAGGGTTATTTGAACGGCGTCATATGAAGAGGAAGAAAAAAAAAGGACGGGCATAGGGCTGGCAATGATACCATTTGCTTTAGTATTTCCCAAGCATTTTGCGCATTTCGGTATACCAAATCTAGTTCTGCGAACGTTGGTATTTGTAACTGATCATATGCTATCTCATCGTGGTGTGGTTCAACATAACAATGTGTAGATACTATTCCTTACGCATGCTCAACCTCTGAAACAGCTAAACTTGTTAACCTCGCGGCACGAAACCACAAAGGTGTCTCATTTCGCCAACAAGCCATTGCCAAGAGCAGTCTCTCCTCTACTTCACTTTCCTTTCTAATAGACAAGATGCGAGGTGCTGTGGAGGGGCAGGCACGCAGTCTGGTATCTTCGCGCTGACTGGATATATTGGATCTTAAAAGGCCATTAACCACTACCCCAACCCACGTGGGGCATGGGTGATTCAGCGACACGGCCCACGCTGTGGAACCACAGCGCACCAACATAAACAGACTCTAAAACTGGTTTCTCAGTCACTGGTACTCCATATGCACGATTAGCAAAACTAGGATATATATCGTAACTGAAATAAGTGATTTCTCACGCTATTTAGTATCCAGACCTACCAGACCTCTACACTGCTGATTTATAACTGCCATAAACGGAACCATGGCAGTTCCCGCCGAAATCTGCTCTAGCCCTGCAGAGACAAGCACCGTTGCCATCATAGTCACAACTGTTGTATCAACCATCACGCTTTTTGCTGTGACCCGATGGGCGTTGAACCCCCGGCGCCAGCCCATTCTTGCTGGGCCTCTGACAACCACTATTCCGAAGCTTTCCAAAGAGGAATTAGCTCAAGTGCCGTACCAACCCAACCACTTCCCTGGAGCCCGCGATGTGGTCACCCCGGTGAGGTTCCTCCCCCTCATATTCTCCGAAGCATGATACTGATCGTTCGCAAAGTACGGCAACATCCGAGTCTACGAGTTCGGCCCAGAAGATGGACGCAAGGTGTTATTTCTCCATGGCATAAGCACATCTTGCATGACTTTGAATGACATTGCCCTGGACCTGGCGTCCAAAGGCTGCAGGGTCATGCTTTTCGTTCGTCGCGCCCCCTAACTCTCCTTGTTCTCGTTCTCGCGAAGTACTGATCTTCTACGCCCAAACAAAGGACCTCTTCGGCCGCGGCTTCAGCGATGGCGTCGGCGACCTACCCTCCGACACCCGTCTCTTCGTCACCCAGATCCTGCTGGTGCTTGCATCATCGCCTCTAGCGTGGACCGGCAGCAACGCCATGAGCATCGTCGGGTACTCGCTCGGCGGCGGCATCGCGGTCAACTTCGCCGCGACCTTCCCGCACCTCGTCGAGTCGCTCGTGCTGCTCGCGCCGGCCGGCCTGATCAGGGCCGAGAACATCGGCCGCGCCAGCAGGCTCGTGTTCACGTCCGGGGTCGTCCCCGAGCGCCTGCTGGAGTTCCTGACCAGGAAGCGCCTGCGGACGCCGATCGCCGGCGCGGTGGCCAAGAAGCGCAGGGCGAGCAGCGCCGCCGCGCCGGAGGGGTCGCTGGACCCCCTGGGCGGGGGCAAAGAGGGCTACGTCGACGCCGCCGTGCAGGAGGCCGTCGACCCCGACGGCGAGGACGACGACGCAACCACGTCTGTCAGCCCCGTGGAGGCCAAGATCGCGTCCTACGTCCGCTGGATGCTCGATGAGCATGCTGGGTTCGTGCCGTCGTTCATGTCGACAATCCGCTACGGGCCGCTGCTCGGGCAGCACGGCTACTGGCGGGAGCTTGCGAAGCGGAAACCAGGCACCACGGCTGTCATCATCGGCAAGAACGACGACCTCGTCCAAAAGGGCGACTACAAGGAGGACGCGTTGCCGTTGATGGGCGGGGAAGAGAACGTGTTCTGGCGGATAGTACCAGGTGGTCATAACATGCCGTTCACGAATTCCCGAGAGGTGCTGCAGGCCATCCATGAGTTTTGGGGGATGAAGGACTGAACAGAGAGCTTCGGCTGCACCGAATTGTGACTTTTAGATCTGAGCTTGAAGACGGAGTTGGGAAGCCAATGGATAGATGGAGCGATGTTTCAAGCGTCAGGCTATTGTTCCCAGTATTTACACGTACGCTGACTCGAGTTGCTGAGATAATAGAGCAAATCCATGTCAATTAGAAATATTCTCTCCGAGTGTGATATATTAAATTTCAAAGTACAAGCCCAATACCACTCCGATGCCCTTTTAACTCCCATAAACCTCATAATCATGCAATCGTGGTAAACCCAGTCTAATAGTCAATAGCATCCTTTCCGTTCAGCATGATGATACAAGTCGCCATGGCGACCACCTCGTCAACCTCCTTGTCGTCAAACACCAAAACTGCATCCTTGCCCCATCCGTAACCCGCAACCATACCGACCTCGACGCGCTTCTGGTTGAGCGCCTTGTGCAGAACGCCCTGCTGCTCGCCGGTCAGATCCCAGAAGTACGGGACGCTGTGCCGGATGAAGCACTCGTGCCTGTCGGCCTTGCCGCCGTTCTTGATGGTGCCGCCCTCGCCGACGGGGTACAGCTCGATCTCGTGCCGGCAGTGCTTCGAGCCGGGCGGAAAGCGCACGGACGAGTTGTCGAACGACACGAAGGTCATGTTCAGGTCGCACACCTTCTCCCCCTGCTGGTCCACGATGCTCTTGATGGTGCGCATCATGCTGCCGGAGCTGTTCAGGCTGTACTTGGGCGGGTCGTCCTTCACCTCCTCCAGCGCCTTGCCCACTTCCCGCATCCATTTTTGCGAGAAGTCGTCAAATGGTCGCTTGATCTTGTCTGTGAGGTCTATGACTTGCGCCTCGTTTTTGAAGTGGATTGTGCCCTTGAGGTAAAAGATCTTGGTCGGGTTCACCTCAGAATCCTCATCAATGGGGATGTCTTGAGGATCAAATGGGTGAGGCATGATTATTTGTGGCGGTTTGGTTATGAGATAGCTTATGCTCGGCTTGAAAGGTTGGTATGCTAGACTTTACGCTTGCTCGATGATATTGAATCTCTTGAAAATCCAATTCTCACGCAATGGTAGGTGGATGTTGAGTATAAAGGTAAACTCGGCTGTACGAGGCCGGGTCGGGTGTGACGTCACGGCATCCCGGTATTTCCTGTTTTCAGGACCCATGATGCCAGGTTTCAACGGTCCCCTCCACAAAAACGGCTTGGTTTGCAGGCATGGTGCTTCCGGGGATAGCCTAGAATGATCTCGATAGAAACCAACGTCGAGCGACAGGTACCCGGCGTGAAATGATGAATAGTTACCTGCCCTTTCTCCCCACGCGACAGTGGGCTGGGTAAGGTATTTTGGGGCCAGCGAGGAGCTGAGACTATCCTCATCCTCCGGTAAAGCCTGAAACCTATCTGTTCAAAGGAGGGCTGTTATCCTTGGAGTTATGTAACTTTAGTTCTGTTGGGAAATGAGAATTACGCTTTTCTTGACACCTCTAAACTGTATCCGCACACAATACGTTCAATCACTATAACCCGTAAGTTGGTAAAGGCTGACGATGTTCGATGAATGAGAAATGGCTGTACTCCAACACAGGATCCAAAGGATTAGACTTTGAGTTAAACACGCACTATGTATGCTCAAGCTTTAATATGAGTACTTTAATTGATAGGGCCTTATAGATCGGGGGTGCATCATGGGAAGCATTGTAGTTCGCGAAGACTTATTGTGAAAATGACGTCTCCGGATCATGATGGTGGGGTAATTTCAATGCCCCGCGACTTTCCCTCGCCCAGAATATCAAGTTTGGAAGTGGTGGGACACACTGCTTGGGCTGAGCGTCAATATGATGTGTGATGTAGTCCCGGAATAAAAAGAAAGTCGTACAAGGTCGAATACAGGACGATACCATTTATTCCAGCTGCATGATAATCATCAGTTATTTGTCGCGATTTACCTAGAATACGTACCCGCTTATCGGGCTGGAGTGGTCTGCTAGCTTTCCCTCGGAAAAGCACGACTCGCAGACACGGTAGCGTGGTGCCATCTGCCATGATAGGGACTGAGGTGTAATGGAAACGATTGTAATGCGATTGGACAACATCCTCTGTTATCCGGAGATAGTGAAAGTTGCGCCTCTACTTGTGATGCTCTCAGCTCAACTCATACAAAGTGCTGGGATTGCTCAAGAGCATTTTGTTATCTTGCAAAAACACACATCAAGTAAGAGGTTTGATATCGTATCAAACACGGCCATCTGAAATGGACACCACTGAGGATTTCAGCCCCTACCGATCCGATGGAAAACTTGTAGGTTGCCCTCTAGCACTCTGATATCGAGAAACTGAAATGTAGTAGTATGGCTTCGTCTGTGTCGTTACCGGAGCAGCTCAGCCCGTTGGACAAGCTATCATCCACGAGTTGGCAGGTCAGTTCATAATTGTGCCATGTGGACTGTAGTGGCATACTAACACATACTCAGCCCACGGTGCCGCGTCTATATTTGGTGAGAGCCCTATTCATGCTAAGCAGCGTGTATGGTGAGTTGGCGGAGGGAGGAGCGTACCACTGATGGCAAATAGCTTGCGACAGAGTCAACACTACAACCGGTTCTTTTGACAAACTAGTCGAAGATATCGGCAAAGAATTCCCCAACAGCAAGGTCATACCATACCCGTACAATGTTGCTAGTCAGGAGGAGACTTTAGTCCTGATCGACGATGTCCTCAATGCCTTTGGCAGGCTGGACGTCTGGGTATCCTCTTCGGGGCTCCTTGGTCCGCCCTCGATTGCTGCGACCACCCCGGATGATCTGCAAAAGTGCTTCGAGGCGCACTCAATGGCGCCGTTCTTTGCTCTCAAATACGCACCTGCGGCAATGGCCAAGCTGACTGCGAAGGGGTCCTATCCGAACGCTGCTCCGAAGACTCAGAAATACGGTTCCATTATTGTCATCAGCAGCGTTGCTTCAATCCACGGAGGCTGCTGGGGGCCTTGCTACACTCTAGCCAGTCATGCTGCTCTCGGTGTTGTCAAAGCTGGTGTTGCAACCTTGAAAGGTACTGGAGTTCGTATCAACTGCATTTCACCCGGACAGATTGATGTCGGCGTCAACCTCCAAGGAGTAAGTGAGGTTCTTCTCGGTTAGTTGGCTGCTCGCTGATTCGCAGAACAGTTCGACATGCAAGGCATGACTTCGCAGTTCCCTCCAGCCAGTCTTCAAAAGTCCGAGGTTAGTTATATGGGTTTAGGGTGATCCTGGAGTTCGTCTGGTCGCTAAATTTGATCTATGTAGATGCAGAAAACGACAATTGGGCTTGAGAGAGCAGGAACAGCACAAGAGGTCGCGCGAGTGGCTGGCTTCCTGGCGTCCGGTTTCTCATCATATGTCACGGGAGCAAACATGATAGTAGATGGTGGCGCATCGTGAGTTTCCGACGGTCTCCGGGGACAAGTTGTGGATGTAATGAGCTCACTGATTTGCAGCGTTATGAACCCATTGACGATTCCGATTTAAGATGCGTTATCACAGCAAAGTGCCACAAGCCATTGGAGAATGGACGGTGACACATAGTATCATGGGTCCTATCTTTGGTGGGAGTCAGTATGGAAGGTCAGTTGTGTCTTTTGGGGAGGGGGATCTGAGCAAGATGGTTTGTCGTAGGATAGCGGCGCATTCCAGTCGCCGACTGCCCCGCATGCGGTAGCTGATAATTGGAGCATATCCCTCCCACCTCGATAACTGTTCTGCACATAAGTGAGATTTTTTTGGTTTGCCCTTGGAAAAGCATTTGTTACATGCTTTCAATATGTCCATTTCAGTAAAGACTTATTCCAGCTCGAGCTCGCAAGATGTGGAGTCAACATGCAGGACATACGGGTTGACTACACAAGAGTTCTCGGAACTGCATAAGGGTAGTGTCGCAGCCAAGTCTACTGCGTATTGCCCCTACAGTCAGTTCCGTGTTGGCGCCACCGTGCTCTCAGGCGATGGAGCCTTTATCAGTGGTGCAAACGTTGAGAATGCAGCATATCCTGTAGGAACATGTGCTGAGCGTGTGGCGTTTGGCAAGGCTGTCACGGAGGGGTATAAAGGGTTTAGAGCTGTGGCCGTTGCTACAGATATATCTCCCCCAGCTAGTCCATGTGGCATGTGCCGGCAATTGTGAGTGCAACTTCAAACTCCAGTCGTGGTTCAAAAGCACGCCTACTTATATATGCATTTAGCATTCGCGAGTTTTGCGACCTCAAGACCCCGATTCTGATGTTTGACAAGAACGACGATTATATCGTGCTCCGGTTGGAGGAGGTGAGTACTCTCAAGTCAAGCTTTTTCTAAATGCTCTGAATATTGACCTGTGTAGTTGCTGCCGCTTTCGTTCGGGCCAGAGGCACTACCCCCGCCTAAGCATATCATGTAACTATAGGTTCCGATGTAGTTAAATTAAAGAAATTGGGGCACGATCAACCTCTCATATGTGAAATCCCAATGTCTAAGACTGCACGACGGACATATCCCCAACCCAAAAAACATCATGCCTGTAGGCAGCGGTGGCTGAATCCACCCGACTATCTGTGACTTGGTCATGGTGTTTGGGGGAGGTTGGTTGAGAGCCTCAACGCCACGTGAAGGCATGTAGAACAGCGAGCCGCAGCCAAGATATACGTTACTCAGTCTAGTACAAACAAGCTGCCACCAGAGTAAGCCGTGCGTGCCGTCTTGTAAACAAAACTCCCGCGACTGCAACTTTGGAAGCAAGCTTGCCAATATTAGGGATCGTCCATCCCGCCTTGCTTGGGGGTGGAGCCGCACGGGCAACAAGCAAGCACTACAAGGCCTCACAATTCTCTAGGTTATATACTCGGATATACTGGTCTCTATCGTGGAGTCAGGGGTACAGAGTACGTTGATTGCCAAAGATGCGCAGCCTGGGTACTGTGCAGGGATAATGCAGTGGTGTGTCGTTGGTGTCCCGTGCCCCCGGACTAGAGTTCTCCTATAAGTGGTCGAGCCCCTACAAGCCCCCCGCAAGCCCCTGGAACCACATCCTCGGCCGCCAACAGGAATGTACGAGGGTACTCTGTATCTATGTAGAGAGTCGGCGACTTCGAACTCCCAAATTTTTGAACTTTTCACCACGGCCCCTTCACCAAACGCGCATTCTTCTGGACGCTTTTCCTGCGACGGATGGGCGCCGACGAACACCATCACGAATTACGATGATACGACAGTAGTAACACGACCGCGTCTATAATACCAGAAGCCCGCAGGAGGACCGGCCCAAGCTGTCGGGAAAGCCCTTCGGCGCTTGAGCGCGTGACCAACATTTCCGCGACATTTCCCCTTCTCTTGCGACAAGATTCTTCAATTGAGCCACAGACATGGATCAGGCAGACATCCCCGCGCTCCTGGCGCGCCTCGCCAGCGACGAAGATGCTGCACGGAAAATGGCTGTCTTCAAACTACAATCCTCCATCAACGATCCCGCCTTCGCAGACGTCTTCATATCTTCGGGCGGACTGATCATATTGCGCCGGTTGATCATGGGTACGGGAGGCAATACTCTTGCCTACTCTCTACAGAGCCTGACAAGACTGCTGGAAGTGGACATGGGCTGGGATATCTTCGAGGGCCCCACCGCGGGCGACCTGGTCGAGCGTATCGTCGAACTCATTGTAACAAATCCACTGGTCAACATCCTGCGAGGCGCCATGTCCATATTGGTCGCTCTGGTAAGCCACTCGCAGTCTACACCCGCTGGCCAAAGTCGGATACCTGGCACCTTTGGCTTCCGAGCCTTGAAGCCTGCCGTTGCCGTGTACCCCCAGTTCTTCGACTTGGTCATACAACAGCTGCAGTCGGCGGATCACGCACTCTGCGCCAATGCACTCATGCTCATAAACGCCTTGATCAGAGACGCCGTGTCCAACGAGGTCGCCTCCTCTACCAACAGTAAGCCCAACGGCGCCGGAGAAGAATGGCCCAAGTTCATCAAGCGACTACAAGACCTGGGCCTCATCAAGGCCGTCTATAATCTGATGCAGAGTTCGGCTTTGCAAGATCTTGCGCATCCGTTACAGGAGTTTCAGAGCCTCACGAAGGTGCTACTACGGAAGTGGAGAGAGGTACGGGTAGATCTCGAGCGTCCGGAGCACAGAAGGGCCCTCAAGGGACTACATCTAGCAAGCGCGCCGAGCAAGGACCATGCGAACGGGACAACAAAAGCCGAGGATGGACAAGGGGTCAGCAAGAAGACGAGCAAGAGGCACAACCCGGAAAAGTGGCGTAGGCTGGGATTCGAGACCGAAAGCCCTGCTGCAGAATTCCAAGATGCAGGCTTCCTCGGCATGATGGATTTGATGGACTATGTCAGAAAGACCGAGGATGGATTCCAAAAGCTACTGCTCGAGCAGTCCTCGAGGCCGCTAGCGGAGCGATGTCCCGTAGCCAGGGCCAGTCTGGCTGTCACTTTGATTCTATACGACCAGTTCGACTGCGACAAGACCGAAATGGAGGATCTCAGGGGTTACCAACTATCAGATGGGAAGCAGCAGGATAAGCTCTTTCGCCCTCTGCTGCTACAGTGGTCTAGACTACATACCGCCGGATTGGTCTCTTTCTTTCGGCTATGGAAAGCCACTGGTGCCGAGCAGAATGACTTGGACAAGGTAGCTGAGCTCGTGCGCATACTAGTCGACCAGGTGATAGGTAGGGCCACCCGTACGAAGGATGTCGCTGAAGTGGAGGAAGACCTACTCGAGTACGACTGTGCACGGTTGCGCGAGATCCAAATGGAACTTCTCGAGCTGTCATTCGAGGACAATTGGGGTCAACACTTATATCAAGTCAGAGACGATCTGAGAAAGGAGTCGCTGTCCTTCGTCAAGGAACAGCGAATCCGATGCCTGCTAGCGGGAGCATGGTTCTCGAAAGCGACACCGCGAAAAGAAGGCGAATCCTCTCAAACCTCTCTGAGCCGCAGGCATCCAAACGGTACTTTGTGGCGCTTTGCGAAGCTATCACATAACCGGCGGTACTTGCACTACGCAGATTTCGCCTTCAAGGCAGTAAACCAAGATCCAGGTCTCGATGCGTTGCACGAAAAGGTCGATCTTAGCAAAGTCAGTTCTGTTGTTTCGAATGTGTCAGTCTCCAGCGAAGACGCCAAGACTGAAGCAGAAAACATGACTCTCGGCGCCGCTGGCCACACGAATTCCAAGTCAAGCACAAAGATAACCATTTTCAGCTTCACGAGCCTGGAGGAAGCGGCGAAGCCCGACGGCGACGGAAATGAACAGCCTGTCCTCACCCTACATCCGTTGAACCATAGTGTGGCTTCGGAGTGGCTGGATGGCTTGTTGATGCTTCTCGATCAGAAGCCAATAACTGCAGAGACTAATAAGCTTGTGTCCCTTGTCGGAGATTATGGGCTGAAGATCAGGTTGCTGAACGTGCGGATGGAGGCAGCATACCAGGGACCGCCGGCCGGAGCTGGTGTTGTGCCAAGCCGGGAAGGCTTGGATGATGATTATTGGTACGAAGTTTGAGATGGCGATCTGCGCGCTCTCATGTGGAAAGATAATACCTGTTTTAAATACGTGTGCGTGAGCGTTTAGATATACCCCGATGCGCATGGAGGGCTCTGTAACCAAGTTTGAATGGAGCAAATCTACGTATGCCTGCCCTCGACAGATGATAATTTATGCTGGTCAAGCAATATGTCAATAGTATGGAGTAGTGTCTGGGAAAGTCAGCGTGTGGGGGGTGTGTCCTGTTCCTAGTCAGTTCCATGCAAAAGCAAATGCTGTACTTTGTATACACAGCCCCCGGGCCTGAAGGCAGGCTCTCCACATCCCCAACCTCCCGGACTTCAGCTCCCCGGCTTTCAGCTCCTCACGGCACAACAAATACTTGAGTAGGAGCTTCAGGTCATTGCTTTGTTCCCCTAGACTAGAAACAATCGGCGTGCACGTTGCTGTGGGTTGATTTAACGATTCACAAAACTTGACAACTGCACGATCAAGTGACTAGAGCTGAGGCTTGGTGTAGCACCTTCAACTGCATATGTCCAATGGACAGTTTTCAACAAGAACTTTCGCTTGTCCACATCCGCAGACACCAAGATGCCATCAACCAAGACGACCACCTTCGGCATCTCGGACAGCCCAACCAAGAAGCCCACAAACGGACATTTCACCAAGGGACAATGGCTTTGTACGTGATCTACGCATCCGTTCCACATCCCACTGGGCCCCCTCCTTCTTCCCAAGCTGACATTTCTATCCTATGCCAATAGGTAACTGCAAGCCCCGCCTCCCTGCAGTCCAATTCCAGGTGAAGCGCGAGAGCCGCAACAAGGGCCGCTGGTTCTACACGTGCCAGGTCGACCGGACCAAGGGCAAGACGGGCGAGCCCGCGCGCTGCGACTTCTTCCTGTGGGCCGACGACGCCAGGCTACGCGAGGAGGGCGCCGTGCTGATCAATTCCACGACCGAGCCTGGCGGCAGCAGCCAGGATGACGGGAAGAAGACGTCTTTGAGGACGCCGCGGAAACTGGTACAGACCACGCTCAGCGCGAGGGTCGAGCCTAGGGAGGAGGGCAAGCGGCACTGGTCGCACCGCACGGAGATCACGCCGATCGACGAGCTGGAGCGCGCCGTGGGCGGGAGCCAGAACGAGCACGCGCAGGGTGCGGCGCTGGGGGGTGGCAGCGGTACGGCGCAGAACGTTTCCACCATCCAGGCGACACACAGTACGAGCGATACCAAGACTGTCGACCACGACTACGGCACAAGCGATATGGACACAAGCGACGAGGACGAGCTGGGTCGTATCGCCGAGTCGGCAAGCAAGCCGACGCCTCATCCCACGAGAACGATCCGTGAGGAGCAATTCCAGACTCCCTCTGCGGCCGCAAAGCGCAAACGGGACGTGGTTGACCTGGAGGATGATGATCTGTTCGGCGATATGAGCTCAGACGAGGAGAGGCAACTGGTTGCTGTCACAGATTCTACGAGCCAGCTTAGCCGGAGCCGCGACGCCTTCACGACTCCAGCAGCACGAAGAGTAGCCGACGTCGCAGGTGGCATGCCGACGCCGTCTCTAACAGACAAGTCCGTCCGACGAGTGCTGTTTGCTGAGCCCGAAGCTGGCGGGTCCAGTAACAGCAACAAGCGACAGCGCAACGACCACGCCGGTGGATACACACCAGTCGGCGGGCCTACGACCCCTTCGTCCTCACAGCAAGCGGCTGGCCCTTCCTCTTCACCGGCTACACCCGGGTCCGGCGCCGGAATTGCAGGTATCACGGAGGAAGTAATGGCTCTTCTCGAGGGCCAGAAGATCGACGAGCAGGCCTTAAAGCAGGTGAGGAGCACATTGAGCAAGTTTGCAGCCAAAGCAAGGGGGCTGGAGATGGGCCGCGACGCCAGCCGGCAGGCGCTCAAGAAACAGGATGGCAAGATCGCGCAGTTGCAATCGCGGATCACTGATCTCGAGAACAGGCAGAAGTTGGATAGAGAGGTGAGGAAGAAGATGAAGAGCGGCTTGATGCATCTATACACTGAGACTTAAGCTGGTCCCTGAAATCATATTCGGGGGCACAGGCTGGGCTGAGGCCTGGAGCCGAGCACATGGCTAAAGGGCAGGCGCTGCTCGATGGTGATTGCCACTCGAGTTGTGTGGCAAACTCAAGATGAAAAGGTTTTGATTTGGGGCGCTGTTACTGATGATATGATGACACATGATGATACCCGGGTTGTTTTGGTTTGGTCCTTGTTTCATTCGTCTACTTTGAGAGGCTGGTCAATCAAGTTTGTTTATGGCGCAATTATTCCCAGTAGACTAGATGATGCTGAACGTGAAAACGCTTCATAATCTCAACGGGGAATTGGGGGCCAACTGTATTGTACTTCTATGGAGTGACTTCCACAGATTTAATCCAGCAAATTTCATGACATGCGATACGGTTTTTTGTGACGATTCAATACCTTGGGCTGGACCGGCCATCACATCCCACCCCGGACCTTGACCTGCCTACGGCGTGGTGGAGTCCGGGAGACCTACGGAGTCATGCCCGCCATCTCCCTCTCGGTGTTCTTCTCTATATCGCTGGCCAATCCGTCTGGTCCTTGATAGCGACACAACTTCTAGCAGTGCTGCAAGAACGGTAGTTGACGGCTGCTCATCCGTTCCAACGTAACTTTCAGGGCGCTCCTTCCAGTAATTAAGTGCTTGGATAAATCGCCGGGTCGCTATTTGAGTTATGTGAAGACAACAACAACAACAACAACAATGCATTACTGCCCTTGATTTTAAAGTTCTACGATGTGTTATCATATATAGTATATAATGACCGTGTTCAATGATAGCGGGGTTCTCCGATTGACTATACTTGGAGTTCTCTGATTGACTATACTTGGAGTTCTCTGATTGACTATAATTACTTGAATATGGCGGCAGCACGTCATTGGTCGGCCAACGACTGAGACGCAGGGGAAAGCACAATGGTATAACAAGGGATGTCTGCCCCACGTCATTGAGTCGTGAATCACAGTTCATCTGAACTTGTGATTTACAGCCGCAGGCACAAAGGAAAGGGCGAGCCTAACATTTACAACCTTGATGGCATCTGACGTCCACAAAAGGCCCAGTGGCCGTCAAGGTTCACACGGACAACCACTCCCGCAATAATTACTCAACATCATCTAGACTAGTTGTGAAGACCAGTCGCCGATTTTACTTCTTCACATCACAACACCACTCCTGCAACATCATCTATGCATTATGGTCTACTTGTGAAGACAAATCGCCGACCCCCTTTATAGCAGTCGCCTACTTTCTCATTCACAACAAATACCAACTTTCCCCTTCACAGCAATCGCCGACCCCCTTTTTTCACTGCTGCTCTATACTCTAGTCTATAGTCTATAGTATCCTTCACAAGCACACCATGGACATCCCTAAGGTACCTGGCGAGGTCGTTGTTGCAATCGCCGAACAAATGGAGGTTGCGACACTACGCAACTTCATGGCGGCAAACAAGGTGTGTAATAAGCCATGGCACTATCTGTGTTTGTTCCTAATTGTCCTGCAGAGCTATCGCTTGCTCATCAACACCTACCGTCAGTCGATTTGTAAGACAAAGTTGGGGAGCTTCCCTTTACGACCTGCTGGCAACGCGCTGTCATCGGCAGGGGTGAAACGCCAGGTTTGCGAGCCCGGAACATTCCCATTCATCGAAGAACTAGAGTTACGAGATATCCGGGTTGCCAAAATTTTGAACAGTGGCTATGTCGATCTATCGTCGCCTCCTGGACTAGATCCTCTCAACCCCGTACAGCAACGCCGATTTGCAGCCATCCTTGAACGCGCACTCTGGCGCTGTGACGCCGTCGCCGACGTCGCTGCCAATGTCAAGGATGGCCGTGTCCCTGAGCACAACTACACACTCATCAGCAGTGGTTATTGGAACCTCGCTGGCAGCCTCCCCGACGAGCTTCGACAACATGACCCCTTTACCAACATCAACGCTCGCGGCGCCCAGATCAAGTATCTCAACTCGCTAAGCCTTGAGGACCTGGCCGGGCTCTACCTGCTGATCATATCCGTATCAGTTGGCCTCATCAGAGATCGCCCCGCCATCCAGGGCGACCCGAACTTCGCCGAGCGAATCACCGTCTTCGAGGAGTGTACCCTCCGCCACGGTACCTGGTTCTTGTGGCCGCAGGTCTCAAACGACACTAAGAATGCAAAGGCTAGGTCCACCGATGTCACGCTGCGGGAGATGACCGGCCATATGCTCCTCGCTGGGTTTGCTGAGCTGATCGGCTGGGAGACTGGAGTTGAAGATCTGCCGCCGGGTTTACGTATGAGCTTGCTCGATGCGGCTAGGAAGCATTTCGAGGACAAAGAGACGTCGGCGGTCCTCCAGATATGGCAGGTGATCAGGAAGTTGATCCTCGGAGCTGACGAGGCGGATGGTGGAAACGACGACGACGACGACGACGGGCGTGGTGATGATGTTGACCAGGCTGTCTAGTGGCGTGTCAGTGCATCGCTAGTGGTTTTACGAGTGTGACGATAGGTTTTGTACGGCGGGAACGAATATCGGTAACACGGTATGGGAGTTCAATGGCATGGAATAGTTGTGCATTTTTAAGGAGTCGCTGTAGGTTTGGGTGACCAGTATATCCGATGCATTGCGGGGCGTTATTGTGGTTAGGGGAGCATTATACCAGCACATTTCCAGCTAAGAAAGATGAATAAATCACTAGATGACATGGCTAGAGTGTTTTAAGCTGACTTGTACCTCGAGTTACTACGGCGATGACATGTTGCTCCATATGATTCGTCCTTCCATGTGCATATTTGCAGTCCGCACTCCTATTAATACTAACTCGCCCCGGCGGTTAAAGTCACATAAGATTATTCATTCACGGCCCAGTCAATCCATATCTTGCAAGCACATCTAACGATTTAAAATTCGTATAAATCTAGGCCATAGTAATGCTATAGCCTGGGCTAACCATTTGTTTTCTTTCATTCATTGAGCTTCTATTTCTTCGTAGTTCTATGAAATATGTAGGTGGTTTTCAAAGTTCTGTTGCGGGAACCTCTATAATATAGAATATTTCTCTCATCCTTCTTCGCACACTTAGTGTGTGATTTTTGAAACTTGTCTAAAAGGACTTTTTCGGCAAGGGAGGCGTGCTAATCCAATCCGATGTTTTTAAGGGCGCGGCCGGCTCGAATGATCACTGCTAGTCTTTACGAACCCCAAGCAGTCACACATGGCAAGTGAGCAATGCGACCGTAACGAGGCCATCCGTATACCCTAATGCTACGTTAACCGAATATCTTTCTTTAGTACCAGGCATGTCAGGATCCTGCTCAAGTTACGCGTAGTAATAGGACGATAATATTACCACAAACTCCAATTCGTGCGATTCGGTCGCGTATGTGCTCGAGAATACTTCCCTACGATCGTCGGCTGTTCAGATGGACAACTCTTTGAAGTGCATCATATGAACCGTTCCGAAACATTGTTATACTCGAAATTCTTTCAAATGACCAGGGCCTTGCTGCTAAAGACTTGAACAAATTGTTTTCCATATGATACTCCATAGGCCTCACCTACTATCGGGGTATAGCGATCAATTTTAGCAACACTCCACGATGCTAGTTCGTATATATAACAACTCAGATGCGGGCTAGCCAAGAGGACTTGATATTGTCAGGCCCTTCAAACAAGGCACGAGCCCGCCTCGTTTATCTGCAGATAATCCCTCGGCTATGAGGTGCGGTGGATCAGCGCCGGTGTGATATGCTGGGCAAGGGCACTTTCGGATCCTGCGCAGACACATCATATTAGCTCAATATGTGGTTCCCGGGCAAGATGCATGAATCATATTTGGGGTCAAGGATGATGAAATGGTACACAGAAGCAACACACGATGATCGGACTTACTAATAAATCGGAGGATTCTTCTTGGATGGCCTTGGACCTCGTCCCCCAGTCTTCGCTCGTGGCAAAGCCAGTGTTATGAAGCCAGTCGGAGACTTCGGGAATAGGGGCCATAATTTCTCTCTGAAACCTTGCGGGGTCTCTCTCGTCTCGTCAAACTCATGATCGACGGCTCTAAGCAAAAACTCATCTTGCCAGAAGTCCGAGTTCATAAAGGGCTTAACATGAAGCAAAACCCATGATTTTATGCGCGATTCGCGCAAGATCTCGTCATGGACAATCAGGAAACAGTCCGTCACAATTTGACGAGGTAACTCAGCTTATTTCTCATGGCCTTGAAGCGAGCTCGCAAAGTGCCAATATCGGCGGATTCCAACGATCCATCATCTGCCCACAAGGGCTTATTGCGATCTGAGCCACGGGGCCACTTCCTGCCACCCGGGTCGAAGATTATCTCTGCACGCCTTTCCAAAGAACTTCTTGAATAGTTGGAATCTCCGCTGAGTATATTCGCCACACGCAATTTGGAAAATGACGAACCCCCTATTGCGACGGCTTGGTGTTGGCTATCTCCCCAGCGCAGCGAGGCATATTGGCCATGGTGTTTGCTTCCATGGCCTCGTGCTTTTCGCGCTGTCGTTGTGGCTTAGTGGCCTCGAGCACAACCTTACTCTCCTCAGCGAAGATCCTGCTTTGAAAATATGCCTTCTGTTATTTTTTCTTCTCTTTTTTTTCTTTTTCTACAGCCCGGTTTCGTAGTCATCAGCTATGAGGCTGCGGGCCTGGCGGGCAAGCTAGTTCTCTACGGGTAAGAGATCATCCATCCGAAAAGCACTCACTCGATATGTCTCAGTCTGATGGTTATATTGAGCGCCAAGCAGTATGATGTCGGTGTCGGCTTGTGAAAGGGTGTCGGGACCAGCCACGACCGCTACAAGTATCAACAGCTAGGAGACTTCTGCAAGTACCATGCTCCGCGAGGAATCATAATAGAAGCAACTGGTCTGAGCAAGGCAAAGCCCATAACTGAGTCAACTCACACGCTTTTCGACTACCTCTAGGATGTCACATCAAATCGTTGGGGTTGGACTTTTGCTAAATGTCAGTTTGCATCGTGCAACGCATGATGCAGCGTCCCAACTCCCGAACATCACCCGCATGTAAAGATACCCAGACACTCACTCTGCTGAAAGTTGAATCTACAGAGGACATTTATCCCGAAGTGTCCAGGGAGACCTGGGTCAGCAATTCGACCACGTTGCGTTGTTGCTCTGACCGGGCCCGGCGACTTGTCTCTCTTTCTCATAAATAACAAGAACCTCAAACTTTGAAATCATGTATATCAACATCGCGGCCAGAACGCCATCCAAGGTACGGATGGTTCTCCGGATGGTATGTTTGTACGTTGAGGGTATTTCCCAATGGCTGCTGTTGAGGCAATTCGGTCATGTCAATACTACGCAAGCAGTTGCATCCAAAAGAAATCTATTAATAAAAGAACATTAGAAAATTAAAAAATAAAGGATTCCCGACTAGCAAGCACAAAGATATGTGCAGGAGCTACATTCTCCATTCTGACGTTGTACGATTTCAAATGTGTTTTTCTAGTTACAAACAAGCTCTAACATAACCGCGATCTGGCTAAATCCCGTCACAAGACAGGCACGTCGCACGGGAGACAAATTAAGTGATACAATATGTTCATTACTATATGTCTACAAGCAAGATCGAGCATGTCTCAACATCTGTAGATGAGGGTAGCCCCCCACCCCGGCAGAACACATGACTTGAGACCTAGCGATAGTAGATTCTATCTAAGTGTCAACTCCTTCCCTTCTGGTTACAAGTGTTTCATGTAGTACCAGTGTCATAACATTTACTTTCTTCGGCAACATATGTCCGCACAATCAAATGTAGTTACCAATTCCCGCCCTTCATGGGGCCAATCCATTTCGCCGGAAAAGCAATGGTGGAAATCAAGAAGGGCTGCGGAGATCCGGTCCATTGATCATGCAATAGTTGCTCTCTTCATGCTCTCGTAAAACGCCAAATATGTGCGATGAAGCAGCAAGCCCATAGATCTGGTGAGATCACCTAGGCTATACTGAAATTATTAGGAGTATATCGATCATCCTTCAGACTCGCTATTGAGACTCTTCCAAGCTGATCAAGCAAACACAGGGCTTTGACGGTACTGAAAGCAGCGTCAATGTGCTATGCTCAATTACTTTGTGGTTACCTTGTTCCTCAAGCCTTGAGCTTTTGATCTTTCGAAGATCGTCGTCGATGCAGTATGGTGACCAAGAAGTAAGTTCGAAACACTCGCTAGGATGCTGCTGACTCCTTCGGCTTCCAAAATTGGATCATTCGACTGAGTCTCTTCGCTGTGCTGGCCTTCGACTTCTTGTCGGACTCGTTGTCGAGGGGCACTTCCATGCTCAATTTGCTTCTTTCTCCGTGTGAAGTGCTAATCAGACGACTGAGGCTTGCCAAACTCGATCTACGACGTCCAAATGCGGTAGTCGTGAAAGATGCTGGGCGCTGTTCGTGGAAGGGCATGCCTCGTGGTCGTACACCGGAGAAGTTGCTCTCGCGTGTTATGTTCGAGGTACTTTCGGTTAAAGACGGAACGTCGACGGAAATACGAACCACTTCGGGCCCCGGCTCTCCCATGAGCAGCGACTGGAAATTGTTTTCCTCAGTCACAGACGATGGCGCCGTAGAAACGCGGTGAGCGTCGTAAGACATCGGAGAGCGTGGGGATGGAAAGGACGACGAGTGGCTCATGGAGTAAGGACTGATACCCGTCAGCGGGCTTGGGAGACTGATTGGGTGTATTTCAACCGGCGCAAGATCTTTGCCAGTGATGATTCTTCGTGGTGACGGTGCCACGGTGTCCGAGTCGAGGTAAGTCTCGTAAATACGCTCTTGGTCAACTGCTGTTGTAGTGTGATGTACAGGGGCTTCCTCACTAATCACCTCTTCATGAAGGGAGCTGATCGAAGCTTCGGTTCGGACTCTTGATCCCAAGGGTTGGAGGTCCAGACTGGAACCACTGCCCTTGCGCTTGATTGAAGACGGAATTGAGAGCGCACCAGCCGAGTTCTTCCGTGCGAAGTCGATTTCTTGAGTAGGTGTTGTAGCAGACTCGTCACTCGTCGATCTGGCATC
This sequence comes from Truncatella angustata, assembly GCF_020726525.1. Lineage (NCBI taxonomy): Eukaryota > Fungi > Ascomycota > Sordariomycetes > Amphisphaeriales > Sporocadaceae > Truncatella > Truncatella angustata. The sequence continues at coordinate 214,052 of NW_025763387.1, forward strand.
GAGATTGGCCCCAGAGACTGTGCTGGTATCGGGTATGGAAGCTTGAGATGCACTCTCTGCGCCGGAAGTATAATCATCGTCTTCCTCTTCATCTTCTTCGAAAACGTCCGCCATGGTCGAAGAGCTGCCAAACCTATGAATGCCACCAAATCTTGCTTCAAACGGAGGCATTTCTGGTGCGCTCTCAGCGCGACGATGGTAGTGCATGCCTGGACCCGAGAAACCTCGCATTCCTGCTGCGCTGTGTAGCTGACGTTTGGGTGGTGCACCGGGTTTCTGCGCAGCATCCCATGCTGGATCGCGGCCCGTGGGTGTATTAAACGGGCCAAGAGCGGCATCCAAGTCAATCATGGGATATAATGCATCATCCTCAGACTTTCGCCGTGGTCTTACCGGCTTAGCTTCGACGGTTGGAGAGGAGGAGTCCGTAACCATAACCATCGGTGCAGTCAACGGTCCCGACATATCCAGGTCGTCTTCATACATGCAATCATCTAACATCTCCTTGGCGGGCGGAGGTGTATGAGGACGACCAGAAGACTTCGACTTCGACTTGGCTTTGCGAGTTAAGATTGAACCAGCCCATGCCTTGACCTTCTTCTGCTTCTTTTTCTTGCTAGCTTTCTTTGATACGTTCTGCTCTTCAGCCTCATCATCGGATTCTAGATCAGCGTCAAATGGCGCGTTGATCGTCTCAACCCCCTTGGCAGCCGTGTCAGACGAGCTTGAGCTATGAGGCCGCTGCTTGTACGGCGAGTTGGATGACGTGAAAGGCTCAAGGCCAAAAAATGACCAACGCTTGGGCATTTTTGTAGGACTCGGAAGCGGTGACGATGCGGCATCCTCTGTAGTGATACCGGGCAATAGTGGAATAGAGTTTCGTCTGCGAGGTGAGGTCGGGGTCTCCTCAAAAGGGTAAGAAGCAAGCAAACTCGGAACACGCTCGAGAACAGCACCTGCAGTGCTAGGTCGAGAGTCGCTGCTCTTCTTGATCGGGGAAGAGAGCACTGGCCGCTCGCGGTCAACTATTGTTGCGCTGCCTAAAGAAATGATGGACGAAATGCTGCCGGATACGGAGTGTCCGGGATAGCCCGTGACTGTGCTTGCGGTATCTGTCGAGACCATGGACAAAGGTCGTGGAATGTATTCGAGAGTATCAGAGAATCCCACTTTTGCCCGTGCAGGCTTGATTGTCGGGCTTGGCTCTGCAGTCTCGTCTGTTGAACTAGAGGCATCTGGAGCTATTCTGACCTCCTCTGGCATTTCCTCTTGCTTTGGGGCCTCTTTCGACACCTCCGCTGCGGGTTCTGGAAAATGCCTCATCCTGCCCTCGAAATCCGCAGGGCTTGAAGGAGCACTGCTACCTCTAGAGGCATTTGGGCTGCTCGGCGGCTTCAGAATCATGGACAAGTCATGGCTCGAAATTGCTGCAGAGCGGCGATGTTGATGCCTTCCCCGACGTTGGTACGGATCGACTGGTGCCAGAGATGGGGATGGAAAGCCACTTTCCGACTTGGTGGGACTGGTGCTCATTATTGTAAGAGCATCACCCTGTTTGAGTTTCCCACCAACAAACTCACTGGCACCGCGCCTGTGGCCTCCACGATTCGGAATTGTGCGTGGGGACGTGGGTGACCCCGGAGACAAAGGCGGGCTCATGAGCGAATTGGCAGAGTCGAATGGGCTGGGGTTGAAGGTGAATTCCGGAAGAGCAGGAGATCGCTGAGGGCGGTCGTTGGCACTTTCGGGACTCAATCCAGCGCCGGGATTGAAGCTGAACGCTGGGAGGGCTGGAGAGCGGCGTGGTCGTGCGCTAGATGAGCCCAGACTACCCATGCTGTCGCTGCTGTTGTCAAGGAAATCGGCGACAGATTTTGAGCGCTGGCCCGTGGCCCTGGAAAAAGACGGAGGCGCAGACGAAGGCAGCGATCGGGCGGGAAAGACGAACGGGGGGTTCGGAGGCGGGCCTGTTGAGCGAGGTGAAGGGTGCGGGCTGGAGTCGCTTTCATCATCGTCGACAGGGCGCTGGATAGATATAGGCACGGGTATCGAAAGATGTCGTCGTCGAGAGGCAGCCAGATCCATGTCGACAACCCCCATGTTCCCCAAGGCAGAGCCTACCGGGCTGCCGGAAGTAGCATATGCGGTTGCCATCTTCCTACTGTGGCTGTCTTCCCACGAAGCCGCGCTGCGGCACCAATTGCATCAAATCCTAGAGCCTGTCGGATATCATAGGTGTCTCAGTAGCATTCGTCAGGCTGCTGTGATGTATAGGGCTGGTGCTGGCTGGTTCCTACGGCGTTGTTAGATGTCTTGTCTTGTCTCGTCTTGTATTTCGACGATGCGGCAGGCGGGAGAAGAATTGCGGAACAGAAGTGACGAGAAGACGAGAGTGAAACGGCGGGTTGATGCTTTCTTCTATCTCTGTCCACGTCTGGTTGCGGGTGGTAGGCAGACGACAGAGGTGTCGCAGGAGGAGCGGGAGAAAATCAAGGATGACGATGAAGTGAATGATTGGTATTACCTCGTGAGCGCGGTGCGAGTCGATTGTTCTGTAGTTCGTGTGCCGCGACGTGACGTGACGTTGGCTGCGTGACAAGTGTTATTGCGTTGTCGTTTCCCACGGGCCAGACCAATATCGAGATACGGGGGGTGCGAGAGAGAGAGTGAGAGAGAGAGACCGGGAGGGGCGACAATGCAAATGCAATGCAATCAATCAATCACTCAAAATAACGGCAATGCTAATAAGAAATTCAAAAATGTCTTCTCGTTGGGAAAAAAAGAGAGAAGAGGAGGAAAAATGAGCGGACGGCCAAGACCAGTTGCAAATCAACGAGAAAGAAGACTTGCGACTGGAATTGAAGCCAAGGTTTGGTGAAGTTGAAGCCCTTCGTGAATGGAGAGGTGAAGGAAAAGGTGAGTTGAGATGGAGGAGGGAAATAACAGCCAAATGGAGGAGAGGAAAGAGCGCCAAAACGACCAGCACACCTACAGCAGATACTACATAAAGTTGCGGTGCGTTTCGTTGCGTTGCGTTGCTTAGACGGGACGGGCGGCGGACGACGGGCGCGGTGCGCAGTGCGCTGGAGACAGAACTGGAGCAAATGCACTGGAGGACTGGGAAGTGCCCAGGGATTGGGGAAGCGTCGGGTCTTTTGGTACGTAGTAGCCCGCTAGTCGCAAGCCCCCAAGTCGCAAGCAGCCAAGTCGCAAGCCCCCAGTCCCCAGTGACGCATGTACTTTCTGTGCTATCCAGAGTGGCAGTGGACCCCCCTGCAAGCCCTCGCTTTCATCCATGAATGGCATACTATGTACAGTAGGTGGGCGGTAGCGGCAGCAGTAGCTTTGCCTTTCGCACTGGATGGAGTACAGCCCCGGGCAACGTTGAGCACGCCCCGAGGTTGTACCTGGAAAACATGGGCCCCCGATTTGGAGTTATCCGTATCGTCAACAACATTGGTCGACTCGACCAAATAAGCCCATCTAGCACAGCAGCACCTCTCATACAACGGAACTCTCAATATTAAACCCTCATTTCAGCAAGACACAGTGCTCTCCCCCCTCCAAACCAGATGGTTCTGTCCGTCTCGTGCTATGCCGCGCATGCTCTGCCTCGCTTACTCGGGATACTTCAACCGCCCCGAGTGTCCTGCGTCCTAGCAACTGCACTGGCAGCCACCGGACCAGGCCTTAAATGCCTAGGTAAGGTATCCATGTAGGTACCGTTGAGTGCACATGCACGCATGCATGTACGTGCTACGTGTGATGTTATAGCCCAGCAATACTTTCTCTCCCGCGGGCGGCTTTCACATTGCATTTTGCACAAAACTAACGCTGCTGTAGACACTAGATGACCTTTGTAGCCGTAAACCAATTCGAGATGGGACACTAACTTCCTTGCGTTCAACTTAAGCGTGTACGAGTGCCCCATGAGTAAAGTACATAGTAGTAGGTATTTCAAGTGCTCCATCGCAATCCCCCCATCTCAAATCTCAACCCCCTGCATCATTCCCCCTGTCCATCATCTCCAGATAATAATCTTAACAAGCCTGTACTTAAGCAACAATATGTGGTTCTGTATATCGACTTATCGTGTTTAATTATGGAAACATGATAACTCAATCCATTGTGACCGAGACGTGACCTCATGACTTGCCCATGACGATAAAAAAAACCAGCTCACAGCTCGCACCTTGGAACGGACGGAATAATTACTGTGGTAGCCATTGCTTGATTGACAGCCATTTTTCGGACGAAACAGCGGCTAATCATTTAGGTCACGGCCCAGCAAGGATGAGATGGTTGCTCAAGTATGTGTTGTGTCTATGGGCCGCCACGGCGCCGTTACGACCAGGCTTTTTGCTTTCGACCTTTAGACGAGCTAGGTACGTGTTGGGATAGCCATTGAAAAATTAAAAATTAAAACAAAAAGGAAGAAAAAGATTGATCGAGTCTCATGAAAATGCGATCGTGGCTTTGGTAGCACTCGAAGAGGAAGAGAGAGAAAACCCACTCTCAAGCCCGATTGCTGTCCGGCTTTTGGCGCTGGCACATCGCGTCCTTTGAGAGTAGTTACTGACTGCACCAGCTTTGACCAGCATCGTTAGATGGGGGTTCAATAGATCGACGCAGGTTACGCGTACCTGCTGCGTAACAGAACATTGCCGGCGTGGATACTGTGATGGGCAGTTACTTGAAACCTCAGTATCAATATGCGTCTCACATAAGTATCCCCTTAACCGTGGAATGCACTCAATCTCATCCCGCGATTTCTGTAACTCTGCAACTCTGCAATTCGGGTGGCAGGCAGATGGGGGAGCCAAATTGCTGCTTGGTACAGTCCTCGGTTCCTGGAGCCCCTAGCTAGAAGAACCCGGTCCAAACCTGTCAGTCTCAAATTATGCCGATTTCCATTTCGGGACATGAAGATGGGGGTTGCACCTTGTCGATTTCCCATCCACTTGCGGCTTCTACAGCGCGCGACAGTCAAACAATGCCGGTCACAAGATTCGTTTCACGGCCTCTGCGAGGATCGACCATGTGGCCGTACCATCAAGGCCAAATGAGATCATAATCTTTTCATTGCTTTTTCCTCGCTGAGCCGTAAAGTATTGTCTCAACCGAGTTCTTGACTCGAGGCGACGCATTAGGTAGCCGAGGGTAGGCCCGGGCAACCAGAGTTACTGTGTGTACAACGCCCACCACGATCTGCACGTCCCGCAGGTCGCAAGCAGGTCGCAAGCAGCAAGAGGCCAGCTGATAGGCGCACCTGGTTGCATACTTGCTCACCCTGAAGCCTGCAGCAGAGGCCTAGCTATAGCCACTTTGGGCCTGGAGGAACGATTCCAAGGGCCGCATCAGATTGGTCGCATTTGTCGCGTCCAACCACAGTAAGCGAATCTGAAGCGCACAGACGACGATGCATAACACTGTGGAGATCCGAACAGGCTAATCCATAGCGAATGCGATCTTCTTGCATCCAATTGTTTGTGGTTGCATATAATGCGGGTCAGATAGAATCGTGAAGGTCGGCTCCTCTTTCACGACTCGGTAAAGCACTTTGGTTCCTGAGGGCGATAATTGTGCATGGTCGACAATGTGATCTTGACGGGTTGCTACTGTGAGCAATCGATATATATACTCCGTACGCGAGTAACGCAACCGTCCGCACCTTGCATAACAGTTAAGCGAGCCTAGTTCTTAAACTATGTCCAAGGTTATCCCTAGGCGAAAGGTAATAATACGCCTTCATAAGTCGCTAATGTCCGACTTCAGCTACAAAGTTTCGTCGCAAACGAGTGTAATCTCGCCTGACGGTGCGAAAGAGTGAACAACAGCCGGCATTGGTGTGGAAACAAAATTAGCGAAACAATTCATGACAATCTCGCCGTATTTGCTGAGCTAGACAACTACTCAGCCTCACATCTGATCCCCATAATCCAGGCTTCGGCCAGTTTCTTGTTGATCTGGTTAGGAATCCACAAGCTCCGGTGGTCAAATGATTGATTGCGGAGTGAGGGCTAGGATATTTCCAGGGCCAAGGTCTCATTACCCACGGGTGCAACGCTAACCTGATTACATCAAAGCCTCTCAAACGACAAACCGAAGTGATGATCGCGGGGTTCATGATAGAATACGCAGATTGCAATCGTTGGCTGGGGAAAGCAGATTGCGATAAGGTGCTACCGAATGTTGAAAGGAAGCCGGGCAACAATGGTTAGGACAGGACGGGATCCGCTCAATCTTGAGAAACAGCATTTATCTTTTTCCGGCTCGGTAGTCATGTCGCAATTTGGCGAGCCTGTTACACTAGCCGAACGTCCGCAGTGTTTATTATATTCGGCCGGTTGCTGACAGACCAAGGTGGCGATCGACGTTTTGGGGTTGACCTCCAAATTACTGACGTTGTTACACAGCCTGCTTGAGTGGTAGGTAATGTAGGTAAATTGTCACCTGAAGATCTGGAGCAACTTGCTTTAGAGTATGCACAAGTCCTTTGTCGTCGGGCGTTCTGAAAAGAAAAGGAAAAGAAGAAAAAAGAGCGATGCCGGATCTAGGTCTGGCGACCCCTGAAAGCTTTCCGCTGATGCACGTTTTGGAAGCCCTGTGGACTGAGTTTGATCGAGTCGAGGGTGTCGCTGTTGCAGATGTTTGACCATGGGAAAAGAGTATTAATTGAGAAATGAAGTGAACTTGGGGGAGGCCGTCGAAGCCAATCAATGCTTCGCATTTGCATGTGGAGAGGACCCTGAAATTGAAGCGGCATGGCGGGCATGACGGGCAATGGCGGGTTCGGTCAACGGAACAAAGCACAGACCAGACGAGATCTTAGTGGAGACCCGTTATCTAAATTTTTAGCAAGATCGTCTTCAGAAAAATTCATGGATAGCACCGAATGACACCGACATTGGAGAACAAGGCAAACATCAAGACGACACGAAACACCGAACGGCGAACCGGCAACCCACTTGACAGAAACCCCAAATTGTTCTGTAGTTCGTATTTGCGAGTTCGAGATCATGTCGACTGCGACGGCAAAGGTACCGCAGCCTCAGGGCATGCGCAAGAATGGTATGCCTTCTCGAGGAGCACTCCCGACCGCAACACGGACGTAGAGTAGAGGCTGACCAGTACTTGCAGGCAAGCAATGGCTTCCACAGAAAAAGGCGTTCCGACCGACCTCTGGCTTAACATCTTTTGAGAAGCGAACACAGGAACGGACGGCCATGGCAGCAATGAAATTGAAGGAGAAGGAGATGAAGGACGAGAAGGAGGAAGATCGCCAGGTGAGTCGGACTTCTGGTCCACAAGAACAATATACTGACTGAGCCACCCCAGAGAAAAGTACAAGCCATCAAGGACAAGCGCGCCGCAAAGGAAGAACGCGAGCGATACGAAAAATTGGCCGAAAAGATGCATAAGAAGCGAGTCGAGCGTCTCAAGAGGAAGGAGAAGCGCAACAAGCTCATCAACTCTTGAGGGACCGCAATCATGCGACTATGTCGCGCTTTCGGAACCATCGAACTGAGTCCTGGGGCCAGGTAGAGGAGGACGACGAGAAGGGGTCTTCCGCAACCAGGATTTCCAGCTTGAAGCCCGTATGGCGCTTCAATCAGCTCATTACCCACCGCCACTCAACGCCAAACCATACAGCTTCCCGGCTATCCCGTTCCAGGTTCTGGGGAAGTGTAGTAGGTTCGCTTTTAAACAGCTGGAGAAGCGTTCGACGAACCATGTAGATGGATAACGGCGGTAGCTTTTAGGCATGAGACAAGGAGCATATAGAGCACACAGAGCATGCAGAGCCAGCAGAGCATACAAAGCATACAGAGAGCACATTCAGTGGAGTTGCTTTTGGCGCAATTCGTAGAAACTGGTGCAAGGCCGGACACATTACATTACATCACATGACTTGTCAAGGCTTAATACAATAATGCTACCGAACCAATTTTACGTGCATAAACTGGACAGCTAGTCTAGGACGTGGGGTTGGTTGTCTTGTCTGCTTGTCTTTTCCTTTTCCTGACGCCTCATTCTTTTTCACTTGTGACACTAGGCGGCAGGGCGCTAAACGGCTTTAATGAATCCGAGGTATGGATCCGTACGGCCTCAACGTCTAAACGCAGTGGGGGGAGCTGGAGCTGGGAGCTGCTCTCTCGCGCTGCGACGTGGAATCCACAAGTTAGAGGTCGAGCCACCAAGCTATTCCGCGTTCCATTTCACATACAGTAGTTCAACGTCCATGCTCACGAGCCGGCATGAATGATGACTGATCATGTCGTCGAACCTACCAAGTCAGCCCATTCTTTGCGGCCTCGACATCGACTAAGCCGCTCGGTGACCGAGACGAACACATCCAAGCTGCATCGGCATCACGGTCACTACCTCCTGCAACGCCGACATCAGGATCGCAATTCCGACCGCAACCCTCAGTCTGCCGCTCCTTCACTGGAGATGCCGCCCCGTGGCTCTCTGGATCTCCCACGCTCCGAGGGGATGACGCCCTACATGCTGAGCAGCGCCGAACAAAGCCGCAGAGCAAGCATGTTGCCGTCGGGGGCAGAGGAAATTGGGGCAACCATATTGCAGACCACAACTACAAGTCGAGAGAAGCGCATACAGGTGCAAAGGGAACAGGCCGCCCAGCGGACTACGTAAGGCGCATTAATCCATCGCGTACTTGGAGGATAATCTAACTCGCTTCGCAGTGGTCTCAAGAAGTCTTTATCGGAGTTGAACGCATTCTCGCTGGCAACGACGCGCCGGCTGGACGACGCATACTATGCTGTTCTGGAGAAGCTGAGCATGCTGCAAAGCACTATATATGAGATGAAAGGACTGGCGACCATGTCGCAGCAGGCCAATGAGTCTTTCAAGTCCGATGCACAGAGTCTGGTATCCGAAATCGAGTCGCAACTTGATTCTGTCGGCCAGTTCGACCAGCAGCAGCAAGATATTGAAGAGTTACAGAACCGCATACAGACAGGGCGGCAGAGAGTGCAAAAGCTCAGCGAACGAGTGGATCTGGTTCGTGAGCGCGTGGAGCGCTGGGAAAGAGCTGATCTCAACTGGCAAGAGAGGACTAGACGGCGTCTGAAGGTCCTCTGGGTCGTCACCTCTGTGGTCGCACTAGCCATGGTCCTGATGTTTGTCGGCACACAATATGCCTCTGTTGAAGTTGACACGATAAAGGACAAGATCACCGAGGCCATGTCCAGCAACATTTCTGGCACGACATTCGGTGATGAGCTGACCAACCTCAGCAGAATCTCAGACCATTTGAGCGAGGATATCAGAGCAGCACTGAATGAGACGAGGGGATCTGATCCTGCCGTTGCTAAAGACGAGCTTCTTCGCGCGTTTGATGAACTCTGATTGTTGTCACCGTTTTTACATTACCAAAGACATTCTTCTCTTTCCTTTCTCTCTTCAATTTTCGTCTATTCCTTTTTTCAAGGGTTTTCCATTTTTTAATTATTTTTGTTCTTGTCTTTCCTCTCCATCTTTCCTTAAAGATTGCGATAAAGCATTATACCCCGGAGTTTAAACAAATCATCACTGTTATGGCTCCTTTTCTGTTTTGGGGCCGCCTAGACGGAAATCCGGCACTGTGTTATTTTCCTGCTCAAATTCTACGAAGCATAGGCTCCATTTTCAGCTGATCTGGGATTGTTTTAAAAGTATTCGGCAAGGTTTATCCGTAGTCATGGAGGCTTGGCCTTTAGTCTAGGTCAAGAATTCAGCAGATTCAATACGTCAAGACCACGAAAGTAATTGTCCGGTTTCTTCTTCTTTTCATTCCCCCTAAGTAAATGGAATAGTTATTGTGCGCGACAAAAACTTGAAGCGTTTGGCCTGCGAGGACGCGTGTGCTACCTTAGAACTTAGTAGACAAGTCTTGGATATAATTAAGCTACCTAACATGTTCGCCTTACCATATCTTGGCATAACTAATGGTAGCTTTGCGGAAGAGCTGGCCAGGCCCCGACTCCTTGTTTCAGCATCCGACGTCATCCCTTCGCTCAGCTGCCCCTCCAAAGGCGTTTTGCAGGCTCATGTTCCTCATCAAGTGTAACGTGAGCTATCCCATCACATCATGGCAGGAACCAGAGACTTTCAGTCACCTGGCAGGTCCTCTCTAGAGATGGACGGCCCTCAAGAACAGGCGAGAAAGGTGCATGAGTAAGGGCCATGGACAACTGCCAATTGCACACGTGGAAAACGGCATTGCGGCAATGAAAATGCAATCTAACAGGAGCTGCCAGGCCACAGCAGGACTCGCAGTGCCTTTGGGCGCTAACCGGCACGCGCCAATGTGCTGTGCAAGTCATCCATCCTGGCTTGTGAGCGGGCGCAGCTTCTCTGCGGGTGGGCGGCATAATCACAAATACAATTACAATTACAACTCTCACCGGGGTTTACGTTTGTGTTTGATCTTGACCTTTAGTCCTAATTAACCCCAACAGATCGCAATCCTCTTGATACGTAGTCAACTGTCTCAGCACCACAGCGGCTCTGCACCATAGCATTTATTTGAGCATCCCTCTCTCGCTGTGCATATCATCCAAGCCCCTCGAAGCTATCGCGCTGTGCTGTACCCCGCCAGCTGGGCCAGGTACTTGGTACTCGGGACTCCCTGCATCAGAATTGCGACTAATATAATACAATTGCCTTCAAGACGTCCCGTACTGCATACATAACCGCCTCTCACAGCTACGCTTGTTTGTCGCATTGTCCATATCTCTTTGGATCGTCTGACACAGAAGAATAAAAGACCATTCGGTAACTGCTGCATGCTTGGAGATATGGCGACAACCGGCGCCGACGTTTCTGGGCAACCAACTAACGAACAAAATGTCCTCCCTCCGAGCAATCTTCGAACCAAGAGCACACAGTCTATACCGCCTCCTGGCCAGACCTTGACGGGAAAGCAAGAGCACTGTGAGTCAAGTACCGCACTTGTGGACGTCCGGCTTGATATCTGACCAGTACCGCCTGTTCTCTCTCATAGATCTCAAACGAGAGCTCATCTCTGAACAAGCAAACTGGGAGATTTCCGAGCTAAACTCGCCAACCGCCCTGCGCAGATTCGGTGCGCCGTTCAGGTCTGACTTTGGTGAAGTCTCGCCTCTGGATTCCGAACTACCTATCCTACGATACATCTTCGTACATCATGTCCGCGAATTTCCCTTCTTGGACAAGGCCAAGGAAAAGGAGTTCTGGCAGGACAAGCTGCAAGTGGTACGTACAAGTGGCTGCAGGAAACAGGAATGCTAGCCCAAAGTGACTTACACAGACTACACACAGTTCCTCGAATCTTTCGCAAGCAAGAGCATATCCTCGTCAGAAGATCGACTAGAAGAAACCAAGAGGCGCAAGCTGGCCATAAAATGCCGGAAGATGGTCGAGCTCATGATGGTCTCCGGTATCAGGACAGCCTCCGGATACGAAGAGCGCATAAGATTCGCCGAACTTGAGGTTGTCGATGCCAGTGCGATTGATACTGGCCTGCTCAATACTCTGCCTGAGGGCAACTACGTCAATGGCTGGGACGTCAACGTCGCTGGTGTCAGGTTAACGTCTGTTAAGAAAAGGATACGATCACACAAGCATGCGGTGAGTGGGAACGGACAGCTAGCATTCCCTGTAGTACTAACGGGTACCAGGAGTTCTTGTTGCGCATCAAGAGGAAAGGAGACCTTGAGTACTTCCTTGGTCGCCGGTATGGTGACTTTGCCCGGCTACACAAACAATTACGGATCGAACTTCCGGGCAAAGTTCTCCCACCCTTGCCCAAGAAGAACAAGTCAAACACCACTGCAACCGGGCTATTTTCGCGTGGTGGCGATGGTGACGAGTCAGATGCATCTTCGGTCAGTAGCATGTCTACCATGCCTCCGGCTGCGTCAGCAGAAACGGGGGGCTTGAGGGAGTCCATGAAGAATTTGACAGTCAGGGGCCATCGTCGGGATCTGTCAACAGCATCCTCGAGGAACGCCTCTCCCCGCCCCAGCTCGGATGGACTGAAGAGCCCAGTCCCGCCGAGTCCGCGGCTTGACGTGAGTCTCAAGAAAGGTGGCCCGCTTTCCAGAACATATGCTGACCTTTGTGAAGACCACACTGCTGTGGCGTGAAAGCCAGCGAATTTCCCTCAGAGCATTCCTTCGCTACTTGTTACACAATCCTCAGATTGCGCAGACTAAAGCAATGCAAGAGTTCTTGACTCAAGATCCCATAACGCCAACCGACGACGACGTCGAGGACATAATGCGCCGCAAAGCTGTTGATGAAAAGCGCATAGAGGAACAGAAGCAATTCTATGAAATCGCCAGGAAACGAGCCGCAGAACTGGACATTTATATGGAACAGTTCAGACAGGATATCGTGGAACGCCATGGTCTTACGAAGCTGTTTCAGGAGATCAAGGAGAAGGAGACGATTCAGGACCTGAGTGTGCAATACCAGAAATTCGCCGAATGGTTACGCATCGAGGTTGCTGCAACCGTCTACCATTTATTCCTGGCCGAAGACAACTCACCTGAGCTGTTCGCGCAAGCCAAGAGGATTCACTCTCTCATTCCTTACACTGTGTTGAAGAATGTCATTCGTCTAGCCAACCCAGCTGCAGTCATGTCCGGCGTTCTCGACTTGTTCCTGGCGCAGCCTTTCGGATCCCGCTCGCTCATGCAGAGGGTATTTTCCGCTACGCTCAACGACGGTATCCGCACCTTCCAGAAGAACATTGACGCAGTATCCTCTAAGATTGGAGACGAAGTCTTTGTAAACAAGTTGCAAGCGTTCGTCGACTCGGATGAACACGTCAAGGTGGCCATTCGGGAAGAGGCCGTTGCTGATGATATCGACATCATTGTGTCTATTCTACGCTCCGACTTGATAGAGCCACCACTGGTGTCTGGCCAGGTACAGCGACTCTACAATGCTTACGTCGCATTCAACAATGCGGTGGAAAACGTCGACGAAGAGTTCAAGCAAGGAGCTCAGCTATTTTCTTACCTGAAGCAATTGCTGAAGTTGCTGATAAGACAGCGGGACAAGCAGATGATGTTGCAAATGATCGAGGAGCCTGTAACTTTGCAGCTGCTGAGGGATCTTTTCACCATCTTCTACGAGCCGCTTGTGCGAGTCTACAAGTCTGCCAACATCTACAGCAGTATTACTGACTTTTCCGTCTTCATCGACGATATGATTCAGGTACGCAATACTAGGACAATCCGTGATGAAAGTCGGTGCTAACACGGACAAACAGGTTGTGGAGAAATGCCGGGAGGAGGACGCTTCGGCAGATCCCAACCAGACAGTGCAAGCATTCATTGATCTCTGCGCGCGCCACGAGCACAACTTCTACAAGTTTGTGCATGAGGTGCACACCCATGACAACGGCCTTTTCACGCAGCTCATGGGTTGGGTCGAAGGTATTTTAGACTTCCTACGCCAAGGACCTGCTGCTGGTGCACTCGACATCAATGCATTGTTCGAGGGCGGCGTTGGTGCGGGAGCTCTGGACAAGGAGATAGCGATTCGAGAGATCAACCAGCTCATCTCGTGGCAAGAAGCACGCAAGAAGTGGCATCAAGACAAGACGAGACAGAAGATGGCGGCGGAAGGCAGCGCTGGTGTGGATAACCCGCTGCCCGGCGTGTCGGGTTTCAAGAGCAGCGACTTTGGCTTCAACGACATGGACTTTCAGGACATGGCGTATGACGACGAGGAGGAAGAGGAGGAAGAGGAGGAGATCGAGGACGAGCTCGACCCTATTGAAGCTGAGCGGCGCAGGAGGGCCAAGCGGCAAGACCGTCTCCGGCGCAATGCGGGCGAGCCTGTCAAACCGGTCGTGACAGAAGTACATAAGCTGAAGGACAACTTCCTGGAGATGTTGAGGCAGGTTCTGGCAAATTAGAGGGCTGGTAGTGGCGGCAAAGGAAATCGGGTGAGGCCGCGTAATCAGATTCTTGACTTGTTGGGAGTTGGAAAGCATGGTTTGCGTCTTGTGGGAGGTACACATGCGCATTGATTATCCCCGAGTTGGTCGGAAACAGTGGTAATAAATGGAGCATTGGCTAGGTTTCAATTGCATATTGTTTTGGTTGAAACTCGTTGCCCGGAAGGAAAGAAGGTCTTGTTGTAGACATGCGAAGCAGAGTAAAGGATGAAGAGAATTGAAGATTGCAGCATTTAATCATAGATTGCAGGTAGAGTGAGCACATGTGCGCGGGAGAGGTGTTTGGATGGCATCCTCACGACATCGCCGAGGTTAGAGGTCCGTCCAAGCTGTGATACGATTCCCGTGCATTAATAATAGCGAAAGACAGTATATGGTGCTGGATCTGCGCATACGACGACCAGACAGTGTACCTATTCCCGTGAAGTTGTTCTGGCTCTTTCCCCAAGAAACAACATGGACTGCTTTATTTGTCTAAAACAAAATGAGAAGAATAAAAGAATAAAAGAATAATAGCAAGAAAAGGTCTGCTGCTGGCAAATGGGGTGGCAGCGCCCCTTGCCCTGCCTTGCCTCGCCTTGCCCCCTTGCCCCCAGCTTTTTCTCCAATTCTCGGCAACTTGAGCTCGCGAGAGATCCCGACGAGAGGCTACTGGACCTCGAATCAGCCAATCAGAGGGTTGGTGATCCAAAGCACCAGCTCGGTCCAATTCTTTCGCTTCGACGGATCATACACTCTCAAGGCCAATTCCACACATCCAGAGCGGAACTTGCAGGACAAGAGCCTCATAGCAAGCCCGTCGTCGCATCTCCTCTCCTTCCCTTTCCTCTTGGCTCTGTTCGGTTCCGTGCTGTACTGTATTGTATTGTATTCAAAAACATGGCATCCTCAATGGCTATGAGGAGACTGACCACTGGGTCAGCCGTAAGTTTCCCTCCCTTCTGCTTTCGCAACACCTCGGCTATGCCCTGCCACGACCAACCTCGAAGTATGAAGGGCTAACGGTCATTGGAATACAGTTCTCACGTACTGCGAGATGTCAAGCGAGGACATTTTCTTCGACGCCATCTGTTTGTACGTCTCCGTGCCTCCCCTTCCGAGCCCGAGTCCGCCCGTCTTGACGTCTCATGTCATCTAACCAAAACCGCACGTGTGAATAGCCCGCATCTTCGCCAACCAACCCCTACGAGCAAAGGAAGCTTCGGCACACGTTAGCAGCAAATACCCCGTCATCGTACGTTCACCATCTCTCTCAGTCCTGCAGTCTCTTCAGTGGGCAAAGTATATGGAGCCCCCCAAATCATTGACACTTTGTCATGTAATAGGACCACGAGTACGATGCCCTCGTTGTCGGCGCGGGTGGCGCGGGTCTGCGAGCCGCCTTCGGTCTCGCAGAGGCCGGCTTCAAAACAGCCTGTATCTCCAAGCTTTTCCCGACGAGAAGTCACACAGTCGCCGCCCAGGGCGGTATCAATGCCGCGTTAGGAAACATGCACGAGGATGACTGGAGATGGCACATGTACGACACCGTCAAGGGCTCGGATTGGCTCGGCGACCAAGACGCCATCCACTACATGACCCGTGAGGCTCCCGCTTCCATCATCGAATTGGAGAACTACGGTTGCCCCTTCTCGAGAACCGAGGACGGCAAGATGTGAGTCCAAGTCCACCACTCATACCCGTGGCCACGATGGATCGTAGCGGCCGCTTACATTACACAGTTACCAACGTGCCTTCGGTGGCCAATCGCAAAAGTACGGAAAGGGTGGCCAAGCATACCGATGCTGCGCTGCCGCCGACAGAACTGGACACGCCCTTCTGCACACCCTCTACGGTCAATCGCTACGACACAGCACCGAATACTTCATTGAATTCTTCGCCCTCGACCTGATCATGGAGGACGGCGAGTGCCGTGGTGTCTTGGCCTACAACCAGGAGGACGGCACCCTGCACAGATTCCTCGCACAAAACACCGTCTTGGCTACCGGTGGTTACGGCCGTGCCTACTTCAGCTGCACATCCGCACACACATGTACCGGTGACGGTATGGCCATGGTTGCTCGTGCTGGTCTTCCCAACCAGGATCTCGAGTTCGTCCAGTTCCACCCTACTGGTATCTACGGAGCTGGCTGCTTGATTACCGAGGGTTCCAGAGGTGAGGGTGGTTACCTGCTCAACTCCGAGGGTGAACGTTTCATGGAGCGTTACGCCCCTACCGCCAAGGATCTTGCCTCTCGTGATGTTGTCTCCCGGTCCATGACCTTGGAGATCCGTGAGGGCCGTGGTGTCGGTCCCGAGAAGGATCACGTCTACTTGCAGCTGAGCCACCTTCCCCCGGAGATTCTAGCTGAGCGTCTGCCTGGTATCTCCGAGACTGCCGCCATCTTCGCTGGTGTCGACGTTCGCAAGCAGCCCATCCCTGTCCTGCCAACTGTCCATTACAACATGGGTGGTATCCCTACACGCTACACTGGCGAGGTCCTGACTGTCGACGAGAAGGGTGAGGACAAGGTCGTGCCTGGTCTGTTTGCCTGTGGCGAGGCTGCCTGTGTCTCCGTCCACGGTGCTAACCGTCTCGGTGCCAACTCTCTCCTGGATCTGGTCGTCTTTGGCCGTGCCGTCTCGCACACCATCCGTGACAACTTCACCCCCGGTACCAAGGCTAAGCCTATTTCTGCCGATGCCGGTGCTGAGTCTATCGAGGTCCTCGACCAAATCCGCAACTCCGCGGGTCCCAAGAGCACAGCTGAGATCAGATTGGCCATGCAGAAGACCATGCAGACCGATGTCAGCGTCTTCCGTACCCAGGAGTCTCTGGATGAGGGCGTCAAGAAGATCCACGAGGTCGACCAGATGTTCCCCCAGGTTGGTATCAAGGACCGCAGCATGATCTGGAACTCCGATCTCGTTGAGACCCTTGAGCTGAGAAACCTGTTGACCTGCGCGTACGTATACCCACACTAAAAATTTCGTATCATCAGCTAACACCCCTCCAGTACCCAAACCACCATCGCTGCTGCCAACCGAAAGGAGTCTCGTGGCGCTCACGCCCGTGAGGACTACCCCGACAGAGATGACGAGAACTGGATGAAGCACACCCTGACCTTCCAGAAGAAGCCTCAGGGTGATGTTGAGCTCGGCTACAGACGTGTCATTGGCACCACTCTGGACGAGAACGAGTGCAAGGCCGTCCCACCCTTCAAGCGTACGTACTAAGCCATCGGAGATTGTATGTAAGAGAACAAGAGAACTATATGAAATAGTCAATGATACCAGCTTCGTGGTATGGAGCAAAGCACCTGCATCTGGGGCCATGAACGTTCTTGGGCAGGAAAAGTTAGCTGTGCGGAAGTTTGGGGTGGCACACTATGGTTAATCTGCGGTCCGGTGTAAGCCGCGAGGGCCCAGATCTGTATCTTAACTAGGCGCTATTATGTTGCTTTGTCTATACAGGAAAGAATGCATTTGCGATTTACGAGTTATTCTTTAATGTTCTCCCTTTCGTGCCATGTCGATGAACAGTGCAAAATGTGCCTACGTATGCGTGTCATGTGGTCAGTGTTGCTCGACCATGGTAATGTGCGGTCTGCAAGAAATGTGACCTCTTTTCAGGGAGGCACGATATCGCTCACACAGTAACTACAAGGGACTGTATCGGGTAATTAGCTACAGTATTCTTTCCTAGCGCCAACGACTTTCTTGTTGGCACGCCATCTAGAGACAGAGACTGACAATGGCTGGCATCCGGCAGGTGTACCGGGGAAGAGTGAAGCAGAACACTGCCGAGTCAGCATTGATATTCTAATGGTAGCTCCGGGGGGGGGGATGCGAGCTGAGCTGGCCTTTATGGTTTTGTTCGGATGCCAGCCGACCCAATCAATTTCGAGTTTTCTCAATTCTTTGTTTTGTTCGGAGAGGGGTGTGGCGGAGTATGCTTTGGCCAGCTACGAGTCTCTTCCCGGTTCGTTGATCATGACGGGCCCACATGTATTTGTCTTTTCCCACGATACAATGATATGCGTTCCGGGGCCAATGTGTGTTGGCGCCTGGGAGATATAAAAAGCCATGGTAGTAGGCACATGGACGGGTTACCAGCAGCCGAAGCAGCTGGCCGCAATTAGAATGGAGGGTCACAATTCGGGCATGGAAAGAAGTCGGAGGTAACATAATCGATATCTTATTCAGAGTACAGAACTGCGACGAGTGCTATCGAGGTATCGCGGTCTTCCACCGGGAACGCAGAAGAAAAGAAAGAAAGAAAGCCTTTTGGTTTCAAAACAAACCGAAATCCTCCTCTGTGAAACTCCTCAATCTTGGTGACCTCACAAGTAGCCTCGGCCGAAAAGAAAAGAGAAAGAGAGAAAAACGGTCAGAGAAAAGACAAATCAAACAATGGTATTGTAACTCCCAATCCCTTTCCATCCTGGCTATTTAGCCTCTAGTGCCGTGTTGTTAAACAAAAGAGCACAAGTAGATCGGAGCAACCAGAGTCCCCCCCCCCCATCATGGGAGGACCTCTACTCTTGATCCAGCGCCCGAGTTGTATGGGTTGTCCCATTTGAAACTGATACATATTCCCTCTCCACTAAACTGGTATTTTTTTTCCTTTCTCACTCTCCTCTTTATTTGTTCATCAAATTCTCGAGGGCGGCAAGGCTGGGATGTTTACGTATACCGGCCTCGGCTCCAAGCCGTGCTTCTGCTCATATCGCGTCGAGGGGTGCTCGCCGATGCTTGACAGGGCGCTCTTGACTCTCTTGCCGAATGTGCTTTTGGGCCTTGACGATGAGTCCGTCTTCAGAGCGTCGACGGAGTATGTGGTATAGTCTGAGTAGACCGAGGAAGCGTATGATGATGATGATGGGCTCGGCATTGCGAATGTTTGTGTGTGATTGTTGGTCAAGGTGTTTATAGCGGTGCTCATATGAGGCGGGACTATGTTATTGTTTTGCTGGTATGATAATGTGGATGATATGATGCACGATGTGTGATATGATGCTTTGAGATGCTTGTATCAAAGAGTAGAGCGTACTGGATTGATGCGTTGTGAAAGAGAATGCCTGAAACCCAAGGAAGGCTTTGCACACATATATATATGTATACGTACGTATATACTTTTCGACTTCCATGAGAATCGGGATAGTTCTCACAGATACCATGGCCAGGTTGCCTGTTTGTTGCCTACCTTAATTTTCTACTTTATTTTTATTTTCATCAAGGCGTACGTACGCGCATCATGCAATGTACACTAAGCCCTGCCAGACCGCTGCGTCACTATCGCTCAATACGTCAACAAAGGTACATACTTCCAACACCGACCGTTCGTTTGACTCACGGGCCGGAAGCCACTCTGCAGGCACCCTGGTCGGAATTTGCTTGGGTGGAGTCCATATTGGTACATAGTAGCTGAATCTTAAGTGCCTGACTGCCTAATACGCTTCGGACAGCCAATACCGGCAAAAGTTCCAGTTGGTTAGTGCAACCAGCCTATGTGTATGTCGTCCCAATACCGAACTCCGCTTGGCTCTGCCATGTCCAAATGAGTTTGCCATTTCGCGTGCCAGATGCCGAGAGATGTCGGTCCCAGTGACTTGGAAGCGGATTTCCTCATTCCCGTAGTGTCCTACAAGGTCGCAACCCAAATTTTGCTGCCTGGCGCCACGGGTCGAGAACTTGCCCAAGCCTTTGATTCTTGGGTACATGCTGCTATGGATGGTACTGTCTTTGGGGTTTCCGTTCATGTGGGGGTGGCCCAAGTGTTCATATGAAGGTGGTCTGAATTGGCCAATAACGACCGAAGTTCCCAAGTGATCTTCTCCCATGCCATAGTCGTTATGCTTGCATAGTACCCCGGGGGGGATGGACCTACGCGGCATTTCTCTGCCTCTTCGAATTGAAGACAAAAGTTCCTCCGAGCCTGACCCAGATTTGTTATCAAAAGTAAGACTCAAGGCTCACCAAGAAAAAAACCAAAATCCTACCCAGAGGGCAATTGATTGCGACGAGTGAAGCCTCGTGCAGGGTCATTAGCGCGACCTCCGTTCTTGATTACCACTCCCACGATGAATCATATCAACCCCACCCGGGGTAGACATGACCGTATACACAGCCACGATGTTCGGAATGACAATGTAGGGTAATACTTCCGAGCTGCAAGCCTCCAGACCGGTAGTCATTCGAGTTGGCTAGTTCGGGTTGCACCCGCATTGGCGGGTTGTGCTAACAAGCTTTATCCAGGACTACTACCCCTGTCCTCGCCCAGTCATAAACATACTAGGTTAAGTTACAACTGCAAAGTGTCTGGCAATGTTTGGAGGGCTGGTTACGTGCGCAGTCACGACGCACCCGTAAGACAGTGTCAAAGGTGCCCTGCATTTCGTCAGAACGATATCCGGTACGTTCTCTATCCAATGTACCCAAGTTTCCTCCAAAAACGCGAAGGTGAGAGGAAACTTTTACTCCGAACAACGTGTTAGTCCTTGTGCTTCACAGTTTCGAGGTGGACCGTCGGAGTTCGGGGCTCGATTTTCTGTACTAAAGCCACCCGTGGACCACTTCGAGCTCATCGTGATCATAATTGAGGTAATGGAAACCTCAAAGTGACCGTCTTCAGCAAATTTTCTTCCACTTTGTTCACGTAGTGCAGTACAAGACCACTTGCAGCCGAGAGCAAAAAAAAACTTTTCATCGTGCGAAGAAACGAACTGAGGCGACGGTAAGCGGCATTATACGATGAAAACTCTTCAGCATGGAACCAAGCAGTCGTCTTTGTCAAAACCGCCACAAGCCATGATGTTGGTCGTTCGACCTTTTTTTAAATCACGAGAACACGTGATTCGACTATTTCGCTACACCTCGGGGAATATTTGCTAATCCGTCTTGATTTTGTACGTACCTCCCGGACCTGTGAGGAGAAAAGGGGGGGGGAAAAAGGAAGAAAAACACATGTTGTCTTGCTACCGAAAAATGTCTTTTTTTATCCACATACCGACAGAAGCCTTGATGAGTTCGCGCAAAGGGGCTCCATTCCGCAATCCTTACTCTCGAACCATGACTATCCGGTTGAACCTAGCGTTTAACAAAGACATGGGATTGACGACCTTTCAAAACGGCCTTCTGGGCTGTCCTGAGTGTTGTGCGATTTCAAGCTGGGAACTTTGGTAGGATGCACTGCTAGTATATGCCAAGACGAAATTCACTATTCTCTTGCCGGTATAGTTCTTGCGGTTCGACCCAGAGATGAACTTGGTGATGCTGTTATCTTGATACTGCTTGCTGGAATTATCGTGTCTTCCTTTTTCTGCAAGCTCGAGAACGGAATGGACAATAGTAATTTAAAAGCAGGAACGTTTTAGGTGAGTCCAACTGCTAACAATGTACCGCTTATAGTCTGCCTGTACAAATCACTCAAAGCCAATTTTGGCCATTCTTTTAAATGGCATGTGTGATAGCGTTATGTCAGCCAAAAGTCCTGTTCTTCTCTTGAAGGACTGCTGACGGCTTCAAGCATTGCTCTCAGCCTGGCCTCGCATGCAGCTAATGCGTCAGTGGAAACGATGGTATGGAGATGATGAGGGCTGATCTTGCTACGCCGAAGTCGCACACATTCTTGCATTAAACAAATACAGTTATACAAAAAATTGGTTTCCTCTTTTTGCAAGCTAACCACTGACAATCTCGTCCTCTTGGCATCTAAGCCTTTCCAACAAACTGTACCATATGTCCGACGGACACAAATATGTGTGAGCCACTACTGTACTGCGTCTGCTTGCAGGAATGTGTTTGCCTCCAAGCCGATCCAGAGAATTTCTGTGAAGCAAACAAGCTCATCGTCGTGGTGTCTGACTGTACCTTCATGTACAAGGATACACGATACTCGGACATGGTGGGGGAGGAAGGCCACTCCATACACGAGATGGGAGACGCACATGTTTATAAGGGGCTCGGGGTGTCCAACGTGGGACGAGGACAAGGTGCAAAATAAAAATAGTGTTCTTTCTCCTTGTAGTAGAGCGCAAACTTGGAGTCATTTCTGGCTTCTGGTTTTCGGTCCTAGTCTAGAGTAATCCAGAGCAACAAAGCAGTTCATATGCGATCCGTCGAATCCCATCCAACCTACGATGTTTTGGTGCTTCGAGGGCATCACCTAACGGCGCGGGACGACCTAGGAGCATAACGCCTCCAATGCTTCGCACATTATGTGGCCGACTAACCGAGAAAACAAATCTATACCAAGATGAAATAGTTGTCTTCCTCTGGGACGAATTCGTGGTGATGGTGACAACACATAGTATTGTCCGCGCTTTTGCACCGATCGGATGGTCGAAGATGGCCCGTTGTATTGCGCGAGAATGGAATGCAGATTTGCGCGCTTTTTATTTACACACGCTCTCCACCTTTTGTTCGCACCGTTTGGTGTATGTATCTGAATCTGGACTGGATAAGCGTGCTGGCTTCCGACGGACAGGATGGTCGCCATCTGGCGTGATATCCGTCCAAGTTGCCAAGTTCCACCGTGGCTGTGGATATCAAACCATGCCGGCGTACTGGCAGAAAGGCATCCTCCATTATACCATGTTCTAAGGATCGACGGATGTTGCTATGTTTGAGGATTTTATTGCGCAGTTATTACCCTATTGCGGCCGATGGGCCTGAGCCGAAGTCAGTCCTTATTATGGATAATGCTTCCTTTCATCGATCCGAAACCATCGATCGATTATGTTGCGAGGCTGGAGTTAAGCTGCTCTATTTACCGCCGTATTTGCCGTATTTGAATCCGATTGAATAGTTCTTCGCCGAGTTGAAGGTATTTGCAAAACGTCACTGGCAATCCCACCAAGACCTCGTGTAAGAGGACTTTGCGGCCTTCCTGGAATGGTGCGTAGACGCGGTAGGAGCAAGAGTACGAAGCGCGCACGGTCACTTCCGTCATAGTGGAATAGAAATTGAGGAGCCTTGAAGATGGGTAATAGCCCTTGGAAAACGTAGACTTCTCATAGGCTTACTTAAAGAATTTCATACATGATATTACGAGCTTTTGGCCATTTCTCAATATCGCGGACGAACCGTAATGCAATGCCCAGCTTCACACCCTCGTTCACATAGAACGTATGATCCTGTTGCACGTGGGCTAATTCCAAGTCCAATCCCTTCTCTGGGGTGATCACGCCAGTTTAATTGAATTCGTCCTGCAAGAACTTACTACAGACCTACGATTTTTGCCAAGTGACGTATTGCGAGACGACCTCATCAAGTAGCCCTGAAATATCCAGGCAACAAGGTGGTTTCCTCGGCCTCCAGGAGATCGAGATATCAGCGCCGAGCCCATAGCAGCGCTTGGAGGCGAGGAACCTGGCACGACATTGGTAGTATGGATAGGAGGCAGCTTGCTTACTGAGCTTCTGCCTTGGTGTGCCAAGCGTTGCTGTTCCTCAGCGCACAGCTGCTTTCGTATCGCAAAAGGCACGTCGGCATTTGGTTCACGGCGATTGACGTCCATCGCATAGCGGACCATTTCTTTGAGAGGATCCGTTCTCAATCTATAACGCTCCCCTGTAGCTTCATTGAGCCATCAATGAGGTCCGAGCTCGCAAGGCGGCCCAGGGCATCGCATCAGGTTATACACGTAGCGCCAGATGGACGGTTCACCTGTCGAGGCCTCCTCGGCGCCAAGCGAAAGCGCTTGTTCCGACAGCGTGCGATCCGTCGCTGAATCAGTTCTTCCATCGGTGCGTCGTCGTCTACATGGTTGGTCGGACGATTCTGACAGCCGAGCCATCTCCACGTAATTGAAGACAAAATTCACGCGTAGTTTCCTGCCATATCGAAGCAAGTAACTCCAACTTTGGCGCTGCTTCTGAATCACTGTCCAGTTAATCTCTGATGCTTCAAACTGCGTTGTGAAGTCGCGTTGGCTGCGGCCCGTGACAGATATGACTACACCAATGTCTTGTATTCGGTAAGACTTCTTGGAGGGAATTTTCGGTTGGCCAGCTTTGCAAGCTTATATAGCAGGGTAATCTCCCAAAAAATCACGCGGTGTCAGAACGACATTCTCTTCTGTATCCTTGGCTCGAACGCGATCGTTTACCTTCAAGCTCCATTCAACAGGGTAACAAGTATAACAGGGAGGTAGCTTATCGTATGTCTCGTTTCCATCCTAGTCTTCCCACAACACGAACGGTAACTGGCTTTGTGTCGTCTGGGGAAGATGGGATTCGTTTGTTGCGCAAGTCGCAGGCGTCTCGGGGATGGACTCTGGGTCTCGTTCGATACTAAGGATGATTAGCTGGTGGGCCTATGCGTTGTGTGGGCTTAAAGACGAGTTTTGATACAGTAATAACTGTGATCCATTGTCAATTGCACTGCTTCAGATGGCCTCGCTACATGGATTTTCTGGATGAAGAGATTAAGCGAAACCTCTGAAACAAGCAAGCGAACCAAGGTTCAGGCAAATCGCGTGGCTGCGTACCCTCTATACTACGAGGCTGGCGGCTATTCAGTCTTGTGGACCAGGGCCCCTAGCTGGATCACACAACTATAGAAACGCTTAGAACCATGGCCTGTGCAGCTGCAGTAGAGCCGTACTATGTGCCGATAAGTTTGAGCTTCCTCTTCTCCACGTCAACCGAACGACCCCGCATCCAGCAAGATCCATAGCACCAGCTACATACTGTATACCTCGACCAACAATAGCGTGTCCGGAACGTATGGCAACGCTATCCATCGTACTGTACAGCAATCTAGATGGTGTCCTGATTGGATGCGATTGAGAGGGTGTTGTTGTAGATGTCGCACACCTGCATAGCCTCAGGCTCGCAGGCAGAAGCGAGGCTGTGCTGCGAAGGTAGCAGGGTGGCCGCTCACAACTATTCAACTGAACTCCGTGATGCTCCATTTAACTGCTTCTCAATCATAGAGCTTCGCAAACCCTCCAAGAATCAGAATGTACCTCTTGACGTTCCAAAGTGACGGTGGGTTGACCTTGACCAAAGACCTCCTGGACGATATCCCGCCATATGCTATCCTCTCGCATACTTGGGGTAAGGACGAAGAAGAGGTTACTTTCCAGGACATCTCCCACGGCCAAGGTACCGACAAATTGGGTTATCGCAAGATCGAGTTCTGCGGAAAGCAAGCGGTGGCCGACGGCTATACGCATTTCTGGGTCGACAGCTGTTGTATTGACAAGTCCAACAATGCGGAACTGTCCGAAGCGCTCAACTCCATGTTTCGTTGGTATCAGAATGCCGAGAGATGTTATGTACATTTAGCCGACGTGTTGAAAGAAAAGGATGATGATGGCAATACGGCACGGTCGGCGTGGAAAAGAGCATTTGAGAAGAGCCGATGGTTTACTCGGGGTTGGACTTTGCAGGAGCTTATTGCTCCCTCTGTTGTAGAGTTCTACTCCGCCGAATGGCAACGGCTTGGTGACAAAGAATCCTTGGTACAACAGCTGTACGAAATCACGGGAGTCCCGATCAGAGCTTTACAAGGCAGTCCATTGTTGGAATTTCCAGTCGACGAACTGATGTCGTGGTCTGTAGGACGTCAGACGAAACGTGGGGAAGATATGGCGTACTGCTTATTGGGGATGTTAAATGTTTATCTATCACCAATCTATGGGGAAGGGAAGCAACATGCGCTTGTGCGCCTAGGGGAAGAAGTGGCCAAGCGGCGGAGTCGTGATCGTGGTGGTAAGGTGGGGGGTGCCAGCACTGGTTCTAGTCAGACTGAAAGAGCACCGCATCCATCTGCCTTACTTCCTTACGGACGCGATTCAGATTTTGTTGAAAGGGGAGAGGTTCTCAATGGGATACACAGAAAATGTGTTAAGCCGGGCTCTCGAACAGCACTAGTCGGCTTAGGTGGTATCGGGTACGTAACAACGAGTGCGACACATGCAGATTGCTAACTTTTAAGAAGAAAATCGCAGCTAGCCATCGAATATGCATACCAAACGCGCGATCAGTCTGCCGATACGTGGGTATTCTGGGTGCATGCGAGCAACGCAGCCCGGTTCGAACAGAGTTTTCGCGATATTGCCAACTATATCCAAGTTCCCGGGCGGCAGGGCAGTACCAACATATTCCAGCTCGTGCACGATTGGTTGCGCGATGAACGCAGAAAATGGGTACTGATCCTGGATAACGTGGATGACGCTGACTTCCTTTTTGATCGTCGCGGCAGTCAGGTATGGCAAACTATCGGCGCCAATAGCAGTAAAGAACAACCATTAGCGTCCTATCTTCCACAATGTCCAAATGGATCGATGCTTTTCACCGCTAGGAACAAGGACGAGGCGCGGAAACTGGTCGAAGACCGTGATATAATTGTTATTAAACCGATGACGATGGACGAAGCAATAGCCCTGCTTCAGAAGAAGTTAGCGGCCCATCACAACGATGAGAACTTCGGCGATCTGGCGGCTGCGTTAGAATGTATACCGCTTGCCATTGTGCAAGCAGCGGCCTATATTACTCAGCGAGCCCCGTTTTGTTCCGTACAACAATATTTGGATCGGTTTCGAGAGAATGACCGAAAGAAAGAGAGTCTTCTGAACCGGGAAGGCGGCCAACTACGTCGCGATCGAGAGGCGAAGAACTCCATAATTGTTACGTGGCAGATCTCATTTGAGCACGTCCGACAGGTCAGGAACTCTGCCGCTGACTTATTATCATTCATGAGCTTTTTTGACGGACAAGGTATTCCTACCGTTCTCGTTCGGAACCGAAACGAGAGCACAATCACCCAGTCCAAATACGCCAAAAGGAATGACGAAAATCGGGATGGAGCGGATCATATAAGTGATCATGATGATAGGGAGGAAGAAAGCGTCTCGGAATCTGAACCAGACGATTCATTCGAGGGCGATGTCATCGCTCTACGAAACTACTCGTTCATTTCGGTTAGTAACGACGGAAAGACGCTTACTATTCACGCACTAGTTCAACTGGCAACACGAAAATGGCTTGCAGAAAACAATCAACTGGACCAATGGGAAGGTCAGTTTCTTCAGAATCTGAACGCTGAACTTCCCAATGGCGAATATGAGAACTGGGAAAGATGTCAGTTATTCTTCCCGCACGTAATACTAACGGCAACGCGGAAGCCGAAGAACCGGGGACTGTGGCATGATTGGGCATTGGTGCTATATAAGGGTGCGTGGTACGCGTGGAAAATGCGAAATGGCATTCAAACAGAAACATTAGCACTTCTGTCGATGAAGGCCAGGAACAAGGTGTTAGGTGAAGATCATGACGATACGTTATGCAGTATGGTTTTTGTAGGGAGAGGCCACGCGCTTCAAGGTCAGTGGTCAGCAGCAGAAGAGCTAGAGATGCAAGTGATGGAGACTCGCAGGAAGAAGCTGGGCGAGGACCATCCACACACGTTAACCAGCATGGCCAACCTAGCGTCGACGTACCGGAATCAAGGCCGGTGGTCAGCAGCAGAAGAGCTGTTTATACAAGTGATAGAGACTAGCAGGAAGAAGCTGGGCGAGGACCATCCACAAACGTTGACCAGCATGGCCAACCTAGCGTCGACGTACTGGTATCAAGGCCGGTGGTCAGCAGCAGAAGAGCTGTTTATGCAAGTGATAGAGACTAGCAGGAAGAAGCTGGGCGAGGACCATCCAGACACGTTGACCAGCATAGCTAACCTAGCGTCGACGTACCGGAATCAAGGCCGGTGGTCAGCAGCAGAAGAGCTGTTTATGCAAGTGATAGAGACGAGCAGGAAGAAGCTGGGCGAGGACCATCCAGACACGTTGACCAGCATGGCCAACCTAGCGTCTACGTACCGGAATCAAGGCCGGTGGTCAGCAGCAGAAGAGCTGGAGGTGCAAGTGATGGAGACTAGCAGGAAGAAGCTGGGCGAGGACCATCCAGACACGTTAACCAGCATGGCCAACCTAGCGTCGACGTACCGGAATCACGGCCGGTGGTCAGCAGCAGAAGAGCTGGATATGCAAGTGATGGAGACGAGCAGGAAGAAGCTGGGCGAGGACCATCCAGACACGTTGAACAGCATGGCTAACCTTGCCTTCACCTGGAAATCATTAGGAAAAGACATAGAGGCTATCAATTTAATGCAAGAATGTGTACGGCTTCAGCGGAGCAAGATTGGCACTCATCATCCCGATACCATCAGTTCCGCTGATGCATTAGCTTCATGGGCGGCCGAGGGTGTAGGCAGTGGCTTGGAGCCGTCAGCTGTCGGTGAATAAGAAAACAGGACGTTTGGCTGATATAATACTGCCTTTTATGCATTTAAAAGAGTGGCAAAATTGACTTTCGGTGAACAGTAACATGAAGAGTATCAGCGGTACATGGTCAGCACTTGAACTCACCCAAAACGTCCATGCTTTCAAAATCGAAAGAGTGTAAAAAGAGGACGCTGGATTCGCTAGCGACTGTATATTCGATGTTTATGTTTTCTTTTGATTATTATAGTGTTTGTCTGCCTCGAGTTGAGATACGCTTGGACGATAGATCCTTTCAGCGGTACCAGGCCTGTATTCCTGGAGATCCCAATGCTATTATCCCAAACATACAAGATCCTTCCACGTCCTAAAACTAGCTTGCTTTGTGCGCTTGTGAGATATGCGCTCAATCCAATTTTTGTTTTTTTGAACGCCGCCGCTAAAATTCCAGATGATTATTATAAGACAACAAAGACAAAACAAACCCCCCTCGAGTAGTGTGTAGTCAGACTCCCAGACGCTGGCACGTATTTCCACCGTGCCATTAGTCACACGCTTGAGTCTGGGCAATTCTATAGATCGTGTACAATAGACAGACAAAGAAATTCGTCAGAATCGTGTAAAAATGCGCTCATACTGCTCGTGTCGATAGTCCAGATACTGAAGACATGGGGCTGACCTGCCGCGAATTCCCAACCACCTCTGCTGTACTACCAAGAAGATCGAGGTCCTGCGTTGAGGACGGGTCTACTTGACTGGGGTTACGTCGATGGACGTAACCAATGCTCGTGGGCCGCTCGTCACCACTATCAGCACTCATACCAGCGGATGACGGTTCGCCCATAGAGGAGCCAGATAGGCGTTTCTGCGAGTTGGTACGGTCAAATGGTAGTCTTGTGGATGTGGTAGCGGCGTCCGGGTGTAGACTCCTGGTTACTTCCAATGGCGGCTGTAATGCATTGAGGGACGTCTCAACTATCCGCTCCTGGCTTTGGTTACGTTTGGAGCTCTTCCTCGGCACATCCGGGATATCTCCAAGCTCAAGCTCAACTTCCTTCACCTTCCTTCGTGATGATTGCCTAGTCGTCCTCGTGGAGTGGATCCTGCTGGGGAATCTGAAACTTTCACCAGCGTCGAGGTCTGGCAGCAACGGCGGATTGGCTGAAACTTTAGCCACTTCTGGGGACGACGGCGCGGACGAAGAAGACGACGTCCCAGCTTCTGCTGCGTCTTGCTTCACACTGTCACGAGTCGGCCGCTTCTCCAACTTAATTTTCGGCATGTCTTCGTCGTCGCTCTCGATAGGCCCGCTTCGTATTACGCCCATGGCCACCGGTATACCTTCCGGTGGTGCTTCTTCCTCGAGATCGCCACCGCGAGCCTTCATCGCTGGTGGCATCCTCGCGCTCCTAACGACTTCAAAACCCTTGCCCTTTTCCTTCGTCTTTCCACCAAACAGTCCCCTTAACCAGCCAGTTGCGGTGGCCACAGGGCTCGTTGGATCTGCAGGACCTGTACCCAATCGTCGATTTGGCGCATCAGAGTTGAGAGCAGGTCCGCGAACACCGTAGTAAAAGTCCACTTCTCTTGTAGAATAGTCTGCCCGGGGAGCAAAAACAGGCATATACGATGCCGGTGCGGGTGCCAGTACCCCTGGAGCTGCTGAGACGGGCCTCTTGCCGGACCTGTCGAAGTCTGCGGCGTCCATAAATGTACCATTGCTCTGACTGAGTCGCCTGTCAGCCAAGTCGATACTGCCTATAGACCCACGTCCGAGACCGGGAGGTGAAGACCCTAAATCATCATCGGTAAGTCTTCGCGCACGTGGTGGACGGTAGTAGGGGTCAGCAGCAGGTTGGGGACGGGTAGCATGGCCCGGCGAAGCTACCAAGGAGAAGGTACTGGCTTCAGCCCCTGGCGTCGTTGGTGTAAACACGCTGCCCCCATCGGGCCCGATAAGCCATCGACACTTCGATTGTCCAATGCGCTTGAGCCTCGGTGTCCAGGCTGGTTCAGCAGAATGCCCATGCTGCCAGCAGATTCACTGCGAACACGGCCGTACCCTCTCTTTTGACTATTGTATGCGTCAAGCATACCCGCCGTACTGAGTTGGCTTTGACGTGATGTGGCGCCGCGTCTGGATACGCGCCGTTGTAGTTGCCGCGCTCCAAAAATCTTCGACAAGCCGCCTCTCTTTTGGCCGCGAACATCGTCGCCGCCAGCTCCAAGCATTCGCGCTATGACTTCGATGATGGTCATGAGGGAGTTGAGGAAGAACCCGAAAACAAGTACACCACCGTGGAGAAGGAGGATGACGTACCCAACCCAGTCCTTGGTGTCCCCAGTGAGACCCATCGACGAAACAAAGGCAACCATTGGCAGGACGGTCAAGAACCTAAAGAGCGAGAAGCCGGTGTGATATGCGTTCATGTTTGTCGATGAATTGAAAGGACGGAACGCGTGAATGGTCAGCATTTGAATAATCTCACAGACCGCCAATATCACGATCTGTGCGACACCAGAATCCTGAACGGCGCCAATCGCAATGCCCCGCATGAAAGTGAGTATAATGGGGATGAGAGCGAACGGGGCTGCTTCGTCCGAATAGGTGTTGTAAAGCGGGCCGTAGAGCAACACTGTTGACAGGTCGTCGAACAGATGAGCTCGTGGTTTTGTTGAAACAATAAGATACATCAAGTAGGATGCGAAGCCGATGATCAGAGCGATCGTGATAACAGCCAAGGCCACCAAGAATACCTGTGACTGTTCGGCCACGACCAGTTGGTAGGTCGACAAGGCGACGATAGGTAGCAAAAAATAGTTGAAGACAAGGCGTACCACGATGCCCACGGAGAATGGCATGTTCTTAGCTCGCAGATCTTCTTCCGAAGTATGGCGGACATATCTCCAAACCCAGCGTCCAAAAAATCCGAGCTGTACAGCAATTAGCGATGCAGCTATGATGACTAGAAGCCATATCATCATTCCGGCCCAGATATCCTCAACCTGAGACATGCCCACGAGCTGCGACAGGCTTTGAAGCCCAGTCGTCGCATTGACATTATAAACGCCATCGATGAGGTTCTCCCACGGATCAGCGTGCGCAACAAAACTCTCATTGAACATGAGTGCCGACCACGCACCATTGCTTACGGCGGGCTGGTAAAAGCCAGGATAATTCAGAGAGAGGCCGCCAGTCAGAGCGATAAACTGGATGTACTGAAGGCAGTCGCCAAACCCCGGCGTGACCAATCGGAGAAGGTCGAGGTCACGGCCATAATTTGTAGTCCAGTGGAAAACATCTGCTGTTCCCCAAGGACTAAATATGGCAGAGAAGATAGTCGCAAATCCAACCAAGAGCAGCACAATGAGCGGCAAAAACCTCAGAAACCATGCAATACCGCCCAGGCTGGGCGTGACAACTGCTGACATGCAACCGATCGTGTTGCCCTTGTCGTAATAAATGAAAAAAGTCGGCGCAAACGACGCAAAAGCATAGGTAGATTCGAAATTGTGAGATACGTTGAAGTAGGGGAGGCCGTAAGGCAGGAGAGGATCACTGGCCGCAGACCACGTTAACAAGGACGCTTCAGTACTCAGTAGGCTCGGCTAGACTTACGCAAGTTCCTCAAAGACGGGAGACAGTGGACATGACCCATTGTTGATACTGTCGCAAAAGTTGAGATCTGACGAATAAGGGGTATAGCTGGCGACCTGGATTTTGCTATGCAGGGTGGTGAAATTCGATCCTTGCGGTTGGTTCAAGATTTGTCCGCCATGTGCCAAAGTCGAATTCGGGTTGTCCCATTCCGTACTGTTCCATGCTGGGATGTCCACTTGTCCTAACCTTCCAGTGACGTTGCCCCATATGGTCACAATGAGTTGGTGCTGCGGATCGCTGAGATTGAATTTCGCGTCGACCCATTTTGGGATCCATTGTATCTGCGTCGAGTTGGGATCGTCTTTGTGGGCTTGTGAGTCCCAGCGATAGTCATCTGGCAAGCAGTTTTCGAATGGGATCAGGACCGCCGATACTGCCCGAAGCCACAGCAACGAAGATAGGAGGTATATCGACGCTGAGGGCTGCCGAGTTCGCCATGCCGTTCTTGACATATGTTGTGACTTGGACCCATGGCCATGTGCCCGTCTCCTTATCCCTCCAACTGTTCGTGGCCGCCGAGTCATCTTCGATTCACGTCCATTTCTACCGCGGGACGGTTCGGCTGATTTATAATGTGGTGATTTGTCACACTGGCCTGGGCAAGCGGACGGTCGCATCGTTGTCGTCAAATGACCGTTTTCCATCCAATTCTCTTCCAGGACGGTCGACGCGATTAGGCGAGGATGGCTTAGACCCGCATCATGACTATAAGTGGTGAACCTAGACAATCCCAAAGTCCCAGCTCGGTGTATGGACTTGACGGTTTCTGTTCGTGTGGTACAAGGTCGCGATTCGTATTCTACGTCCCAGGAGGTCCAGATTCCGTTACAGGAGGAATTATCGTACAGAAATTTGTTTGGAAAGGGGATCTGGATAGAGAATTGGGAATGGTCCGAAAGGAGTGGGCTGTGCTATGCTAGGCTCTAGCGGTACGAGGCGGGACGCTTTAGCGGCGTGCGCTGCTTTTCTTCTGGAGACCTGGGGACGGGGCCGGAACCTCGACACTCAGGAGAATTGAGCTTAGTGTCGAATTGATGCTGATGACGCGCGCGAGAGGCACAGCAGGTTGACAGGCGCTCCAAGCATACCACTCACAGAAGCAACGGCGAGAGGAGCGTAAATCGCTGACAGGTGATGAGCTACTAGCGAATGGGCAGAATTACAGAGACGTCTTCGGTC
Organism: Truncatella angustata; assembly: GCF_020726525.1. NCBI lineage: Eukaryota > Fungi > Ascomycota > Sordariomycetes > Amphisphaeriales > Sporocadaceae > Truncatella > Truncatella angustata. The sequence continues at coordinate 247,061 of NW_025763387.1, forward strand.
TCAACACGTAGCCAAGGTTGGAGGAAGAAAGGAAGAAGGAATGAAAGAAAGAAAGAAAAGATGAGCTGGAAAGGTTGGAGACCACTCGCGGTAAAACGAGTGTACAAGATTAGTGAGTGACGAGACCACCAAAAGAGCGCGTGGCACAGAGCGAGACCGATTGTGATGGAGGGTGAAAGCGGAGAAAGTAGCCATAGACACTACAACGTTGTCATGCTTAGCGCGAATAGCATGACAGCCAGCTGGGACGCTGATGTCAAGCGGACCAACGGGATGGATTGCTACCATGATGGAGGGGATGTCATTGCATGAAATCGCCCATGTAATCGCCCGCAGTCTTGGCCTCTGAATTGAGCCCGTACTGTAGACATTCCCAGCTTTGAAGGACAATCCGTGTCGTGCGTCGGGGTCGACTCTTCTGTTTTTGTTCCTGGGTGCCTGTCGCAATGAGGCAAAGCCTAAAGTTTGATCCAAAGCCTGCCGCTTGAAATGGTACATACATACATGGTAATCACAGTCCAAAAGCAGAGGGACGCACGAAGGTAACGGCTGTGGGCCGAAGTGTAAATGGACGTCTTGCAATAACAGGCCGCCCTATTGAGCTCGCTTGCCGGGGTTCGAATCTTTGACAGCATGCAAAGCAAAGCCCGCCTGGATCCCATTACGGCATCTTCACACCGCAGGAAATGCCTATCCTCATCAGCCCATGCTTCCAGCGTTCCGCTGAGGTCCACGACTGTGGGTTAATGGAGAGCGCTTTCATCTCCGTGCGAAGACTTCTCTCAACCGCCAAGTCCGGACCGTGCTCTTCGGAAGGTCGGGTTGCTAGTGGGCTGTATGTCTCAGTGTATCCGTGTCGTGTGCTACCCAACGCAGGTCCAAAGCTTCGACTGCTGCTCAGGGCTTCAAAAAGTATGCCTCGTCCGACCATTGTTTTCCAAGTACATTTTGTCTGTCGCACGACATCTAGAACGTCGTCAGACAAACATAATCTGTTTCAAGTCCGGTTTTCTAAAAGGCGCCCGTCCACCTAGCTTTGCCAAATGCGACAATGAGTTGCACGCCGTTCTGAACTCAAATAACTAAGATCGACGGCCGGACTTTGCGTACCTGATGATGGAGTTTCTATTTTGGAAGCAAGATGGAGCTGACATTGCTTGGCGCGTCTAAGTAGTGACCGTAGTACTATGTACTATGTATGCCTGAAAACGCGCTAGAGAATCTTCCGAAGCACTAATAATATGCAAGTTAGTTACTTTAAGCAATTGGCGATGATAGTTGGCGCTGCTGAATGGTTTGAGATCCCATCCATGGATCGTGTCAGCCACATCAACGTGGTTGAGGATACAATGGACGATTGACGATCCCACACTCACACGCGGCCTTTGCCGAAAGCTTGCTGTTCCTTTCCATTCGTTGCGCCTGAAACCACCTTAAATCTGCGCCTGCGATCGCAGCGTGTGTGCATGGCACCGAACGTGGTTAGGTCGGCCATTACTTGAACATCATCGTGTTCCTCTATACAACTGCCGATTTATCGTAAATGTAGCGCATAAACCATGTCCAATTGCGGCGGGATCAATAGAGTGCACACGTGATGTCTGGCTACCGAATTGTGTTCACGTACGTTTCCTTCCAATACAAGCAGGCCATCCAGGATCAGTGCTCGCCATCGTAATTCAACCAACGGAAAAGAATCTAACGCGTTTGTGGTTTCCTAATTCACCAAGTTTGGTTTCTTTGGTGGATGGATAGCACCCTGTGATATATGAATGCAGCCAGCGAGATTTGAACCAAATCATTCGTCACAACCAGGCGGAAGCTTTTTCGTAATGAAGTATACAAAAATCATCAGCCACAAATGTTGATAATATACGACAAGCCCATCATAGACGAGTTATATCCAATTCGTAAAGTCTGATGACGCCCCGGAAACACTACTGGATCCAACAAACATATTGTCTCCTTCTAATGCTGGTGCATCGATTGTAAGCTATAGTCCCGATTGGAGTATACTTCAATACAGTATAGGTTACAAAGGGGCACATAACGCGGCGGTGTTGTGACCGGTTTGGCTCATGAGATACTCGTTATCATGCATACATTGTTGAAAGACCACCTACTCATAAACGCATATCACTCTATGCTCTAGTCCGCTGCCGTTACCATCTAAGCACTGTCACCCGCTAGATTCCGCACTGCTCGCCACAGATCGGGGTACTATTGTTTAGTTTTTTGTTGGGGGGGGGGGGGGGGGGGGGGGGGTTGGTTTACGTGCAAGCTCTATAGGCTATGGTGAATATGTGAATCAACTTGCGCATTCATAGACCAACCTAAACTGCCCCAATTTGGTGTACCTTAATAAACAAATAGCGCAGCTTGGCCCAGCTATTCTAGCTTCATTTCGTATTTTCTTGGTTTAGGGATGCCCAAGAACTTTGGAGTGTGAAGTAGAATCGGTGCCACGGGGTAAGTCTTGTATGCTGATCCAGAACAGAAATCAGTGCCGCATTCCCCCTTATATACAGTGTCAACAACAAGGAAAACCGGGCTTCACGCAAGGGATCTGCTTAGTTTCTAAAGACGCTCAAAAATCTAGCATATCCCTTATCTTTACTTGTCCTACTTCATATCTTTGATATTGTTATCACTGACAAGTATAGGAAAGGTCTATACCTGTATATCAGAGCTGATCGAGGCTCACGATAGGGATTACTCTGCTTAACTTCTGGAGAAATTGAGACAGAATTTTGAATGGATGATTAGGAGCGCTGACGGATGTATTATTTTCCATAACAACAAGCCTCGCTATTAGCTACTTCCCACGGCGCTTTCGTACCGCTAGAGTAGTAGTTATCCCTAAACCAAACAAGACAACAGCCCAAAGACGCACGGCAAGCGGGTGGCGACCAATAGCGTTACTTAGTACGATAGGGAAGGTTATCGAAGGGGTAATGGCCCGGAGAATCACAGAAGCAGCCGAGAAAGGGGGCGTCCTTCCTAACGGCCAGATGGGCAACCGTAAGGGCCGTTCTACGGAACTCGCTATACGTATCGTCGAAGACGTAGCGCATACAACTTGGCGGCGCGGAGGCATCGCCTCGCTACTACAACTAGACATAAAAGGAGCGTTCGATACAGTCAATCATACCAGGTTAATCGCGATCCTAGCCCAGAAGGGATTTCCGGAATGGGTCCGGGCATGGGTTACGAGCTACGTAGAGGATAGGACGGCTAGGCTACGCTTCGACGGCGAAGAGTCCACGCCCTTCTCACTAAACGCGGGCGTCCCCCAAGGCTCCCCACTATCACCTATATTATTCCTACTCTATATCTCTACCTTGTACGAAGAGCTAGCAGCAAATCACCCATCGCTAATTATAGTAGGGTTCGCCGACGACACGAACCTACTTAGCGTCGGCCACGATGCAAAGACAACCTGTACACACTTAGAAGCAGCGTGGACGACGTGTAAGGCATGGGCAACCAGGCACGGCATGGACTTCGCGCCAGAAAAGTGCGAGCTTATACACTTTACAAGAGCTAGAGACCCGTTAACGTTAGGAGTTCGCCTCGGAAACGCAGCTATAACGCCGGTTGTGTCAGCGCGGTTCCTTGGCGTCTGGTTCGATAGGAAACTGAATTGGCACGCCCATATAGAGAGAGTAAAATCGAAGTTCGCTACACAAAAGCTAGCCCTTACGAAACTCGTACGAATGGCGTGGGGAATAGACTTCCTACGAGCAAGGCTACTATATACGGTAGTGATACGAACAGCCCTTGCATACGGAGCGGCTACGTGGCACACTATCAGCGAGAGACCCGTAGGCCCGGTCAAAGCATTAGCGAGCTCCCAAAACGAGTGCCTACGCGCTATTTGCGGCGCATATAAGGCTACACCAACGCGGATACTTGAAGCTGAATCAGCGATCCCGCCGCTAGACATTTATTTAAGCGCTCAGGCAACGAAGTTCGAACTACGGATTCGTAAGAAAAAGACCGACAAGCTATTACGTACCGCTTGCGCAAAGGCGACGCATATATTACGAGAAGCAAGGCCGGTCAGGCGAAGAAAGCCGTTACCGCTTCCCTTACGCCGAGCAGCATACCCGATCGAGAAGTACGAACGAGCACTAAGATGGGCCGAAGGACCAGATATACGACAAGCTCTCTCTAGACACTGGCAAAAGCGTAGACAAAGCGATAACGCTTCGCAAGATGATCGCCAACGCAGAGCATTAGCCGACGAAGCCCCTGGAACCGGTCTAAAACAGTACGAGAAGTTTAAGAGGAAAGAAGCCACGATAATCTTCCAAATCCAATCTGAACGGATTGGACTCGCAGCCTTCTTGTTTAGAATAGACGCGTTCGGAGCGTATACACCCCTCTGCCGCTGCGGCGAAGCCCCTGAAACAGTCGTACACGTATTCCTTTATTGCGGGCTATTAGAAGAGGCTCAAGCACGCCTAAGGAGCTTTATAGCTCCGGTAAGATTGGATACACGCCGCGACCTCGCCGCGGCTACGTTGATTCCGAAAGTGTCGAAGGTTCTAGTTCAGTGGCTATTACAAACGGGGAGACTATCCTATATCGGGGATAGCCAGTCTTTTCAGGGGTAGTTACGTTGGTTAGGTGAAAACCAACGTCGCATTATAGACACTATAACGTAGACGCTATCAGAGCGTAGAGCACACGAAGCGTACGGGTTTTGTCCAGCCCTTAAGGCAAGGTTTACCGTACGGTTTAACTCGGAGAGGTACCGAGGGACTTAGAGTCCTACGGCGTATTTAATAATAATAAAATAATAATATTTTCCATATGACTTTCCACCAAGCATTTGATAGCATGGACCAGATGCTTAGTTTATTTGGTTTTATGTCAGGCTTGACGTTCATGAATGATTTAATTGATAGTGGTAGAAAGCAGGAGCCAGATGATAGGTGTTATAGAAGCTAATTCTTTTGCAGCCATGCCTTTACCCTTGAGCCATTGTTTTCCTCTATGTCGGCCATGAGCAGCACTGTAGTTCCATGATGCCGAATAACCGTGAGATCTAACAAAACTGCACGCCATGACGCAACCACATGTTAGCGATCTGCCATTCTATTATGAACCAATGCAGCTTCGTGGCTGACCTGATCGAGTAGAGACTTGCGAGCGACCAAAATTCAAATTCAGACGTCTACCCCCTTTCCCTTGATTACCGACGTTAGATTTGACTCCACTACAATTCTTTCACCTAGACGTTCGCTCCAATTGGAGAGAAGAGCATTCAGTCGTTCTTCGATTCGACAACTTTCGCAAAGATTCATGTCGAGAGCTTCTTCAACATCACCCTCTAGAATATACTTGTCATATTTCTTAAAGCTAACCAAGGTGTCTGGAAGGCCTTGTAAGTCAATTTGTATCGGTAGTGTTATCTCACGAGTCTGGTTGTCGTTGATGACGTTTTCGAAAGGCAATAACACACTCTTCACTCTTCGAAATTTCTTTGGCCGGCCCATGCGCTCGTCAGCTGCCATGGATTTCTGTCGCCTCAGCAGATATGCCCTGGGGTCTCCTGTTGGAAGCGCCGTCATGATCGGTGTCTTATCCATGAGGAAGATTTCGGTTGATCGACTGTCCGTAGAACGCAGTTTCGAAAATGCCTTCCCGTCTCGCGAAATTTGCTGATATCGAGCTTCAGACTGAATGATTTTAGATTCCGCATTGCTGTTCATTTGAATTGAAGACCCTTCTGGAGCCAAGCTTTTTTCTATTGCGGTGTTCTCACTTCCACGGTCGCACGGTATTTGCAGATTTGCAGCATCTACGAGAGAATCCTGCCCCTCGGTGGTATCTGCTTGCTTGTGGTCGATTTGGTGTTTTGGTCGTTGCCAGGGCCCGCCAAACGAGATTGTAGTCTGTTTTAGACCTGTTGCTGATGGTTGGCTCCTGGAGGTGTTACGGTTGTGCCATGGCTCTCGGTCTTTCTGAATTGATGACGGCGGCGTCATTTGGTATACTCCACCAGGAACAGTATTCGGCATGTGACGCTCACTACCCTGATGATACGAGTAACGCATACTCGGTGGGACGTCAAGATCTCGCGGTGGTGCGCCACGGTGTCGCAGAATTTCCGGTTCAGGTGTCATAGATATGGTACGTAGCTCCCTTTGTGAAGTGAGCTGTAGATGATGAGTACCGGCGCGATTGTTGACAGCAGTATCTTGAAGGCGCGGGTTTACCGTAGATCGCAGATTCGTTGACTGGCCTGGAGAGCTCTCATGTTCCGGTGTCGACCAGACAGCCTGAGCCTTGCACTGGTTCTTCGTATCGCGCTTTTGTCTCCATTCGGGATCGAAAGCCTGCTCAGTCAAATCGGCTGACCTATCACTAATGAACGCAGGCACAACCAATGATTGTTCTTTCTCAAGATTGTGATCTTCCCGTTGAAGACCAGGTGGATTCGATTGCTTTTTAGCTAGCACCGGGGTATTTATAGCAGTCCAAGCGGATGGGAAAGGTGTAGAAGCCCTTCCATGCAGTGAGCTGGACTGCGCCGGCCGCACCTCATCCAGTAAATCCTGCTGCCCCTGATCCTCTCTCACGATATCATGTCGCTTGCACGAATTTGAGTCCATGTCAATGTCAATCTGCCTTTCAATCGTTGCCTGATCACTCTCCGAAGCAATGAGGGTTTCGTTGTGTATGTTATTGTGTGTGGTGTGACCGGTTTCATGGAGAGCAGGCAAAGGCTTCATTGAGGCCCGACTTTCCGGAGCAGCTTGCTTGCTGTTTGGACGAAGCGGCCCGTACGCATCTTCACACAATGCTGCGAAACCGCTTAAAATTGCCTGTTCACTCTCAAACAGTACGTCGTCCTTCAATGGTTCAATGTTGATATCATAGGTTCCTTCAGGGCACTTGACGTTGAGTCGAATGAAGGCATCACGCATGGCCTTTGCATCAGGCTGTGGGAGCAGCGCGTTGCTTAGAAACTTGGTGTAGACCGCCATCAACTTCTGTGTCGTTCCTCTTGTGCTAGTAACAGGTCTACCGTCGACGGAAAAATAGCGCTGTGTGGGAAGACGTATGAATTCGGCGTCCACTTTCTAAATGAACGCTTCAAACATGAACGATAATCCAGACACGTCAGGTCGGTCTTCAGCGAATGCAGGAAAGCTGGCCTTCTTTTCGAAACAACGAGCTGCCACATCTTTTCCAAGGACTTGAAGAATGGCTTCGCCAATGGAAGCGTCTCGTCGAGGTGAGTAGTTCCAGTTCATTGCGGGCTTGCTAAGAACTTTGAGTGTGAGTCTAATCGTTGGCCTCGCCAGGGCGTATGAGCGAAGCAGGCTTTTGACCCTGTCCAAGGTCTTCCCGGCTTCCTTGGCGACAAGCTGTTTTCGAATCGGGAGTCCGTAATAGATTTCAGAGACACTCACCGTAGTCCCAACCGGTGCTGAGCCTGCTTGCTGTCTCAGGACACCTCCGGAATGGGGATTTACTTGTATAGTTGCGGCTACTGGATCCGAAGAAGTCTTTGTGATGATGGTGAGCTTGCCCAATGTATTTGCACTTGCCAAGGCCTGACCTCGGAAGCCAAGACTGGTGCCAGCCACGGAACGCAGGTCGTCAAGGTCCTTGAGCTTGCTTGTGTGACCGTGTCTTCCCAAGGAGTCGTAATCATGGGTATGGATGCCTAGTCCATTATCCCTGACTTCAATCTTGTCGATAGTGTTCTGTGAAATGATGACTTCTATGGCAGTGGCACTTGCGTCGATGGCGTTATCTATTAGTTCCTTGACGAGCGAGACTGGAGTGGTGATGATAGAGGTGGAACTCAAGAGCTTTTGGGCATGGCTGGGGAGTGCAGTGATAGACATGTCGATACCCGATGACAACCTGGAAGATGGTAATTACATATCAAAACAATGGGCTTGGATGCAGGACGTGATGATGATGATTTCATAAAGAAGCGGAGAATCGAATGCCTAGGCAAATTATAATTAGATTGACAATAATTCAGTGCTTGACGAAAAGTCTTGATGTTAGCAGAGCAGAGGATATACCATGATAGGTTCTATGTGTGACACCATGAAACATGGAAAAGGTGGGAGGAGCTTGACAAGACACACACTGGTGAGGATGTTGGCCAACCACTGTAGATGTTCACATCTGCTTTTGGCAACCACGCAGCCCGCGTCGAGCTTAGAGCTTAACCTCGAGGCTTGGTGGTTGTGCCTAACCTAACAGAATTTAAATTGTTCGCACCTTCGCCTGGTCGCACCTTCGTTCGGACCAATCAATCATATAAAGTTACCGTAACGTTAGTTGTAAGTGCACACCGAGCATAGATAGTAAAACTATTATGATGGGCCCCTGCAAGCCCCCTTCAAGCGCGCTTGTCAGACCAATTGGCGAATTATATGTAGCTCTCTGATCATGTTTCGTCATTGGTTCAACGGCGATGTAATTAATTAACTAATCACTCGACGCTGCAGTATGGAGTAATCGGGAACTGCCCCGCTCCGAGCTAGGAAGCTTGACAAGCATCCCGCACCGCGCCCACCAAAGACAAGAAGCGAAGACCTAACCTTTATACTAATAAACAGCTTGAAGCGGTTGACGGGTGCCATTGAACCATTAGAACTCCTCCTGCAGCTCTCACCCCTACCCACGGACATCTACGCTGCCACAAGAAACCGTTTGCAACTAACCCAGACATAAAACAACACAATAGTCTCGCCGGACAACATGGCTTCCTCCCTCAAAGGCCCAACCCCGCAGCAGCACGACGGCAGTGCCCTGCGCATCGGCATTGTGCACGCCCGCTGGAACAGCACCATCATCGAGCCCCTACTCAAGGGCACCAAGGACAAGCTGCTGGCTTCTGGTGTCAAGGAGGCCAACATCGTCGTTCAGTCTATCCCGGGCGCATGGGAGCTGCCCATCGCCGTCAAATCGTGAGTTGCTGCCCGCCTTGCCCTCGTGAACTGCCCTCAGGTCAACACATGCGGGAACCTACTCCGAACCTTCGAGTCAACTCCTCTGCTAACGAATGCCACGCTCTTCCACAGCCTCTACACAGCCTCCCAGGTCCAAGCTACGTCGGCCGGCAGCGGCTCCAGCGCCGGTGACCTGCTGGGCTCCTCCACCACCGACCTCACTGCCCTCACCTCTGCTCCCTCGAGGCCTTTCGACGCCATCATCGCCATCGGCGTCTTGATCAAGGGCGAGACCATGCACTTCGAGTACATCGCAGACGCCGTGTCCCATGGTCTGATGCGCGCGCAGCTAGACCTCTCCGTCCCCGTCATCTTCGGTGTCTTGACCGTTCTGAACGACGAGCAGGCCAAGTCTCGTGCCGGTCTGTTGAGCGGCAGCCACAACCACGGCGAGGACTGGGGTTTGGCCGCTGTAGAGTTGGGTGTCAAGAGAGGGGCTTGGGCCCAGGGCAAGATTGAGTAGAGACGCTGACTTGTCTCACCTGGACGAGCTCCTCATCGCGGAATTAATCAGGCCAAAGTCATGAACCGATTCATAGACCAACGAGGCGAGTTTGGGTAAAATTCGTTAAAATATCAGAAATAATAAACAATTTTCTGGCTGTGCTCCACGTACATACAGCCTACAACTTGAACGCCCAATGCCAGCAGCTAAACAAGTCGTCCGCAGCATAATCCTCCACATGGAGATGCAAGGTGCAAGTTGTTCGTGCGTTGATGTTGGAGCAGAGTCAAACACTGAAACACAAAACGTGACCTCGCTACTAAACATACACTCCTGTAGCCACTTCGGTGGACGCAAGGTGGCTTCACCCATCAATTATATGGAACGTGCCGGAGCTGGAGCCAAGTCATTATTGTGAGAACCAAGCCTCTCTTTGGCTTCGCAGCAAGAAGCGTGTGTAAAATGGGATACGGTGTTCAGGAATCGACCAAGATATTAGATTAACGTAGGTATGTAAAAGTTGCTGTTCTGCAGATTTAGGTTTTGTGTGTGCGTGTGTGTACTCTCGGTCTATCATGAAATATCCTCACTCCATACACTCGGTCCGCTCATCCTGTATCTTTCGTCTTTAGTCGCATGTCCCCTTTTCTCTCCAAGACGCTCCCCCTCCTCCATTTGATACCCAGACACGAAACAATAAAACACAACCTCTTTATCCAAAAGCGCCCACAATGCCGCTCCTGTACCTCTCCCAAGGAATATGTTTCGAATGAGTTCTCCAAAACAAAACAAAAAAATGTACAAACCGAGTCGACCTCCCGTTCGTCGACTCTCCCCAGTCCGAGACTGTGGACAGTGACGAAAACCATTATTTGAATCGTTTGACTCGAACTGATATATCCAGTAATATGCTCCATAAGCCGCCCCGGATGATGGCCAACCAATGAGTACTGATGCTGAGAGCTTCACCACATTGTAAAAAAATAAAAATAAATGCTGTCATGGACGCCGTAACTGACGATAGGAAACCTGATCGCGAAATATGTTTAGCTGATTAGAGCACCAAGCTCGGAACCAAACTCTTTCTTCGTGCGCCAGCTGGTCTTCTTCTTCTCACGCTTCGCCTTCATGGCCGCCCATCCCTCTTCGTCGTCGTCGTCGTCGTCATTAGCAAGCGGAGACGTCTTAATTTCAGCTTGCAGTTTGGACAACGTTGGCAGTGCACCCGACATTGTGTTCGACCTGGAGCCTGCACCATCTAGCGGGGTTAGGTTGGAGACTGGGCGGTATCGCCCAGGAAGCCCGATGTTGCTGCGCTCGGAAGGAGCAATCGAGGGTGCATATCCGCCGCCTTGGAGGCGGATTGACGGTGCTCCATATCCACCCTGCATGGGCTGAATCCAGGAGGCGGAGCTTGGCTGGACCATACTCATAGTGCGCATGTGATCAGCTCCTCTCGGGGGCTCGAGGTTCATCCCGTTGCCCATTCCCATCGTCATCGGGTCGCCCAAGAACGATTGTCGCACATCCACCATGGAACCAATTGGCTGATTTGGCATGTGGCTCATAGGACGACCGCCCTGATCAGGCATTTGCATTTGCATGGGCATCTGCATCTGGGACGGGCCTTGGCCTTGCCCCGACATCATTTGCATGAATTGCATCTGCATCTGCATGAATTGCTGCATCTGCTGAGTCATTTGAATCTGTGCTTGATCACCAGGTGTCAGCATAGGCTGTTGTGGGTACATCATCTGTGGCGGGATTTGCGCCATCGGATCGAAACCATTCATAGGCATCTGCATTTGTGCCGGCAGTCCATTGTTAGCCGCTTCCATATTCGGGCTGCCGCGTCGCAAAGCCTTTGCTCTTTCTTCGATGGCGATGACACCAACGAGTCCGCCCACGGGCATTGCCCTGTTCTGAGGAGCAGGTGTACCCCCACCAAGAGCGAAAGCGTCGCGAGGAGGCTGATTGATCAAGCCAGCACCCAAGAAGGGATCTTGAGGCAGTCGTCTGGCAAATGCAGGCATAAGACCAGGGTTCTTTGCAGCATCCCCGTTGGTAGATCCAGAGCCTTGCACATATGAGTTCTGGTTGAGCCCCCGCAGGTTCGGGTTGGAGGCCATATGGCCCAAACGGGTTGGTGCTCGGTTTTTGTTGGGGAAGCCATGCGCGGCAAGAACTGCAAGCGGCACGTCCTCGTCGGAGGACCCATCGGACGGGGGAGATGGAGAGATACCAGAGGCTTGGCTATGATCCGTCAACAGGTTGGGCGTGCTCATTGACATGCCGAGATTGGACCGCGACTGTTCTCCAGTCACCTTCATCATTTGCTGTCGGTAGACCGTCATGTGAGCTTCCTGCTTGCGTCTCTGCTTTGCCAGCTCGAGCGTCTTTTCCCGCTCATCCTCGTCGTCCTCATAATTCTCTTCTTCATCGTTATCCGAATCGTCCTTGTCCGGGCTGCTTTGGCTGTGCCTCAATTTATCTTGGCGATACTTCTCAAACTCGTCCGGAGTCATGACCTTGGTTTGTGACGGGCCATTCGCACGATTGGTTGGCCTTGTGGCTTGCCGTGGACGCGAGAACGACGTGTCAAACATGTTCTCATCGTCTGGTTTCGAGTCGAAGCGAGACGGCCTCCCATAGGTTTCCTTGAGATCGGAAACCGTGTCCTGGTCTCTACGATAACCTCTTGACGAGTTGATGGCAGTAGTATTCTCGTTAGACAAGAAGCGGGTAGCGGCGAGAGAATCCTTCAGGAGCTTAGACTGTTCGTCTTCCTCGGGTGTTTTCCTACGTGTCACAGGACTCATAGTATGACGGGGAACAGGCGGTGGCACATCAGCAGCCACCGGCGGCGGAGATGCTACTCCTCGGCGGGAGCTGAGCAGTCCGTCGTCGGAGCGTTGGCTGGTCCATGATTTCATGGGCGGTTCTACCGCACTTGAGTGGTCCAGATGGAGAGCGGATGGCTGATTGGACCGGTTGCCGGTGAGATTACGTGAGGCCGGTGCGGGCTGGCCCGAATCGTTCCTCACCGTTGCCACACTCGTCCTCTTGTTGAATCCCGAGAGGATGTTGCTGAGATCACCGCCCAAATCTAACATGAAATCCTTTTCTACCTGCGGCGGAGTCGCTGTGGCCACAGTCGAGGCTGTCTGAGCACGGGAACGGCCACCAGGGGTCTCAGGGTCGAATCGCGCGGGTACCGCTGGAACGGGAGGTTGGTCTACCGGTGTTGAAGGTAAGCTGTTCTTTTTGTTTCCAAAGGAAAATGTCCTCCCAGCATTTTTGAGAAAACCACTGCCAGAAGATCTCGGCGGCGGCGGGAGAGACGCATCGGTATGTGTCTTCCTCGCCGGATTGCGCAGCTCCTCTTGAGTAGCGTACTCCGTTGATGACGGTGCCGTTGAGGCGTTGCTATGGCGTGAGGAATTGTCCGAGGGCGCCTTGGTTGTGTTGGAGCTACCACTGCCACTAGTTTCGATTAGCATACATGACAACACCAGAGCGAGCCCGTCTTACACCAGTGAGACATGTCGTGCTGAAAAGGGGTTTTATGTTGCAGATTTTGGAGTTTCGGGGGCCTCCCGGGAGGAACCCTAGATCAAAACTTGGGAAAAGGGTCCAGTTGCGGTAACATACCGATTGTGCTTTGTATCAACAAAGAGATTGTCTTCCGTCGGGATTTCTTGCAGTGTTGTCCTCGGTGCGCCACCTGCTGCTTTCATCATTCTTACGCCTCCATCAAAAGACTTTCCGGGCGATGTATCGGTTCGCTCAAGGACCCGGAAAGATGGTTCTACCGGACCATTGTGTTCGTCTGTGACTTGCGATTTCCGCCGAAAGTTGACCGGAAATCTAGGCATATAGAGCGATTTTCAATTGGTTCTAGGGGAGTGGCTGCAAGTCCATAAACTTAGGTCCAAGTCACTGCCAGAGTCGTGACTCGCCCGAAATAGAGTGAGAGTGTAGAGAGACGGCCGAAACGAAGGATACCGCCGAGAGACCTTGTCAGAGCTAGGGACAATGACGCGAGCTGACGGATAACTGCATGATGCGAAAAGCCCAAAGTTAGCCGTGTCCAACTTTGCAAAACAAAAGTGACTGTCCGTGATTCGGGGACGTGCGGTGATATGTGTAACCAGTAAACAAAAGGATGAGTCCTAAGCCCGTATAAACCCGCAAGCCCGATATTGGGGCCTTTGCATGCATGCATGGTGTGCTATCCCATCATGTCTCCACTCCGAGCGAGCGTTGTTGCCAGCCAGCCATATCGCTCCAGACCGACTCATACCATGATGTGTTGGCCAGGCAGGATCTCCATTTCAAGCAGGGCGATTTGCAAGATTGAAGAAACAACAAGTGAAACTTACCCGCGGTAGTTGGCTACAAACAACTCGCAAGGGGCAAGCCGTGAACACAAACGAGCCGACAATGATCCAAGCCTGAATTACAATTGGGATAAATCGAAGAGACGGAGAAAACTGCTCGTCGTCGAGAAGCTGCAAGCTGAAATGCGGAAATGCGAAACGGTGCAGTCGACGGGCCTCACGGAGATATATGAAACAAGCAAAGCCGGTTGACGTTGACAGACACACGCAGGCCAAGATGGATCGATAGAGAGCGAGAGGAGGTTGTCAACGAAGGACTGAAAAACGACGTGGGGGGATCAAGCGATGGAACACCTAGAATGCATTAATCGATAACCAATGACAATAGCAAGTACTTGTTGTTCGGCCTTGGGAAGAAGGGTTCGAAATATTCCGAGCAGAAAGAGAGGAGAGAATAGAGGAGGCTCGATGACGGCAACGCAAGAAACGGGATCGGATGTTATTTTTCTTCGTTTCCACGTCCCCGACTGGGCCAGGTCAGCCTCCGTACCACCCATGAACATGAAGCACAGAGGCTACCTAGTCTATTTTTATTAGGTGGAGTGATCTAGGGTGCCCAGAGGCACTAGTACCTGTTCCGGGTGGCCTGTGAAGAGCCTGTTGCTGGCTGGAAACGGCCCTGCTGGCGGGCCATGTGGGCATCTGCCCTCCAAGCTCCCTGGAAGGCGCTCGAGGTGCAACGATTCGAGCCCCGAGCTACATGTAGACGCGCTCGTCAGGAGTGCCACGACGCCCGGAAGCTGTGAGCTATACTGCGCTTGCAGGTAGCAGACACACCACGGCGAAGAATCTCATGTCCTGGGTGACAATATGAATAGGTAAGTAGGCTGGCGGTGGCTGGTGGTGCGGTGGATGGCATTCGCAATTCGCAATTCGCAATGCACCTCTCGAGATCTACCATGTGCCATGTAACCCCCCAACCCGCCCGTGCTGTTGTACTGTGCTGCATAATTAGTGTTGCCAGGTACCGCAGCATGTGCTGGGGTGGATGCCCCGTTGCTGCGAGTGTGAGTGCACTTGCACTGCCTTCGTACATTCATACAGTAGACTGCGAGTGCATGTCCAAGTTCCCCCTCCCGGGTTTGCTTTATGACGAGTTAAGTGCCTGGCCTACGTCGGTAGCGTCCAGGGGCACGAAATTGGGTGCCATTGGGCCCAGGAGTGGCGCCGACACGGTTCATGTTGGCCAAGCTACTTCTCGTACTGAGGTGGTATGCACAACCTTGATTCCAACCACTTGCAAAGCCAGTAACTGTGCGCTAACCTGCAATGCATTTGCACTTCGCATTAGTCTAGCACATTTGCTAAGCTCGAAAGTCTCAGAGGCAGCTTGGCAAAAAGGCTGGACTCTGCATATCGTAGTGAGTCCCTTTGCATAGCAGTGGCTCTTGGTTGCAAAGTTCGACGTAGACTAGTCAGAAAGCCCAAGTGATAAGCAGCCGTCAGCAGGAATGCGGATGTACGCGTTGGCCGCGTGTTGTCGGTCCCACGGGCTGGGAAGGTCTCACTTAGCATACTTGGCTCTGAAGTCATAGCCCTACCCAGTGAAAAGTTGGCCAAGATCAGCATGTTCCTCTGGCAAGGAAGGCCGACCGCATTGTGACCATGGCAATCGACCTTTCTCGAGGTCGTGATTTTTGATGAAAGGAATTGTGGTCCACAATTCTGCACAGCGATGGTTGCTACTGTAGCCAGTTGAGGTGCGAGTCCGCTACTAGCCCGGTAGCGCGCGGCCAATGCTACCGTTAGCCTTGGAACCTTGCACAATGGCTTTGTACCTAGTTCTTTGTGGTCTCCACCGACCAAACATCGCGACCTGACGTCTTCAAGTTCTCCCAAAGTTAATGGACATAGGCAAAACTACCTGATCACAAGACTGGTGCTGAAGCCTAAAGAACGTTGCTGGAGCGCAGATCACCTTAATTGTCGCGTTGGAGGGTTAAAATACAGCTACAGAAGCCCGGCCCGCTGTTTAGGTTCTGTCATGAGCAAGCCAAAGGCCTTCTCGGATTCGTATACCCCAACAAGCTGTGCATATAGAAAGTTCACGAAACCCTGTACTTAGTTACTCGAACATCTGCTGGTACATTTCATGGTAGCCATCTTTATCCTCCCAAGCTATATCGCTGGCTTTTCACTCATAATACAACTAGAGTCTAGTGACTCTCGAGATTGATCTATATTCCTTTTAAAGTTCACTCGTAATCAGTTGTAGCCACTGAGGCTTTTGCGTCCACCCCTTGCCCGGAACATACATCTTAGGTACGCAATGTATTCGCGGGTTCCATGCTCTCTTTGTATAAACTTCCCTGCAAAAACATGTTACACGGATGTCATACTGGTCACAGGTTGCTCTCTAACATCGGATCAATGCCGCATTTTGCTTTATACTCGGTCCGATCCCAGGTCACTGCCGTTCAAATTCCCACCCACAAGCATGGAATAATTTGCATGGTATGAAAGGCTGAATGGCAGCCCACAACAGTGTTCCGTGTCCGCTTTCATCGGCTATGCTTGGTGTGCTATGTACACAACTCCCGAAGAAACAAGGCGAGGTGACACAGCAGCTATCGTCCCGGGCCACCCGGTTGCAACCATTCCCTAGTTCAATAAGTGAAGGTAGTGTCTACCAGGTAGTTAGCAAGTTTTCCGCCGTAGGCCACTCTCTTATTGGCACTATAGTGCACTTCATTTCGGTGGTCGAATATCCGTCAAGAATTCGACAATGAACACTAACCTTACCAAAATATGATAAGTCTTGTGCCCACTAACTCGGCCACTGCTGTCGCATAACTTGTGATACCTACGAACATGTTGTGCATCGCTTTGGGACGAAACAGAGACTACTTGCTGGTTTTATGTCTACAGTGCATCGCTCAATGTGCGTACCGATAAGAGGCCATATGAGTTTAGTGATGTGTTACCTCAGGACGACGAGACAAAGCCGACAGTCAGTCCCAGGATCTGGGTTTGTACACACCATGTGAAGTGAGAATTGCGCTCAGCTATTCAGCGGACTAATATGTCCGCCTGTGCTACAACTCACTCATATACTGAAGATCCGAAGTGCTGGGGGAGAAGTTTTCTTCTTTCCACGTTGATTGGCCACGTTATAACAGGCCGGACGCTTTGTAACAAATCTACCGCTGCTATCAACCTTTTCCAAGAAATCCAGGATCCCTTTCGAAGCGCCTATTAGACCACGTGGGGATTCAATATGGAGTTTGTGGGCCAACGATCAATATCAAACTCGTTATTAGTGGCGTAACTTGTCAGCTCCCCTGTCTATTACAAGAGGCGGTATCCGCCCAACATCACATACTCTCGTATTCCGTCTGAGGTTCCATTTACATGGAGAAAATTCGAACATTTTTGCTGACCGTCATGTTTGAGCTCGTAACACTCCACGCGCTTCATATGCTCTGACAGTTTGGCACTTAGTTACTGCCAACATATATATATGCCACGACTTGCATGAAGCAAATTTCTCCAAAGACCCAGCTTTCGAACTATTAAACCCGGCGATTCAGGGGTTCTCTCCAAAGGGAAATCAACCTGGGCTGTGCCCCATATTCACTGCATTCAATAAATCGAATCAAGCACCAGCCCGAGCGGCCATTTCCTTCCTCATTGGTCTTTAACCCAGTCTTAGAATTGTAGCCGAGCCGCCGAGATCTGGCGTGGGATGGTCACCGATCAGGGTTTTCTTTTCACTGCATTGGGGGGAAAAACGGGCAAGCTAAACTTTATTCCATTTTGGACAACTTATTAGTAATTAGGCAGCTGTAAAATATTTCATTTCTCGCCCAAACTGCCGTTCGCGCGTGGCAAGGCGCCAACATCGTCCATTCATGGTGTAATACAGTATTACCAGGACGAGGCTGGAGCAAACGTCGCGGCAATGCAACTGCCAATGATTTGGATGGCAACAAAGACGACATAACACTTTTGGGTGATTATGGGCTAACGGGTCGAGCGATCTGGTAACGGTGTTTTCGCGTCTGCACGCCGAACTTCGACGCGGCTTTCGCCTACATAACACATTCGGCTGTCGTCCACACGCGAAATGATCTACGCCTAGCTGACATTGAATACGGGCAGTCAGGCCCCAGAAAAGTTTGCAAAGCGGACCTGTATTCTCCAGTGATGCACAAAGTCGCGTCGATCTAATGACATCAACTCGGGGATTTCCTTGCAAATGCAGCGGATGATAACAGATTGCTTTTATAGCTAAGAGCTGTCTGGTGTCGGAATTGCGGAGCCACGATCGAAACCGAGACAAAATAAAAAATTTAAAAATAAATAAAAATAAAAATCATTAGCTTCTGGATGCATAACTCAGCAGCTGTCACTGTCAGTATAAGCTTTATACTGTTCTACTTCGACACGTTTGTTCGTGAGACATTTGTATTGCAGTGGTTTTCGTGGCTGAATGGCGCAGAATATGCTTTCGTACACCATTCACCTCTGGGGATAATCCTGTAAAACTTCCTTCTGGAATAGCCATCCACAGATTACGGAAGCTCAGCACTGTCTAACTGGTGCTGCTGCAGATATGCATCACGGCGGCCTTAAACCTCATTTAGGTATTTCTCATCCCAGCCAATCAACAAAGATAGGCCATGTACATATCTCATGACGATGCTTGCCTCTTGGCTAAGATCTCTTCGACCTTGATCGTTATTGTATCCACAATTAGCTCATGCTCAATACTGTGCATGTATTCTCCGAACTGGTTGAGACCCCAACCAGGTTGGATCTTAACATCTCTTGCTGATATCAGAGCGCTTCTGTCTACTTGCTCGATGACACGGTGTATCACAATACCAGTGGTGTTGTCAGGTAGGACACCTGCTTCGTAGTCTGCATATGCTCTTTGAGTTGCACTGGCACTATCATACATACCTTTTAAGCAGTCACAAGTCAGTCATATCTCCAGACCATGCGCCAACGCACACAAACTCACCTGGCTTCGCGGTGCAAGTTGATCACGTCCACCCTAGCAGCGGTGACCGGCTGTAAGAAACTTGCGCTGAATACGTGCATGAAGCCGGCGAGCACAATCAACTCGGGCTTGCCCTTCAAGATCCTCTCTGCGAGGGCAGCATCATACTTGAAGCGCCACTCCTTCACTTTCTGCAGATCCAGCTCACCTGCGGCGACGAACTTCTGGTTGACCTTCATGACCAAAATTTGTTTCCTTTTGATGACATTAGCCCCTTTCTCGCAAAGGATATATCGTTGTAGGTAACAACGCCCTCAGGGGTGCAAAATGTTTCTGTGTGATTGGGCGGGCACGAGCTGCCCTATGCACAACACAATACAGTGGGTAATGCAATATGCCTTACCGGACCGGAAACTTTTGTTGTTTGCAGGTTGTGAAGCTTCCTCCCGCAGGCAGGCCGACCGACGCCCGCGTTTATGGGGACGCAAAGAGCTGCTCCTCCTTGTTTCTCATGCAACTGCAACTTGGATTAGCTGCTTGGCTGCACAGTTTCAGGCTCAGAGGCCAGAGGTCAGAGGCCAATGATGATCATGCGTACCTTTGCAGCCCACGACGTGAAAAATACAATTGACTAAGACTCATAAATGGGACGAACGCGTCAACTAGTAAGCTTGAAACCACGAATATATTGAACGTCTCGTTTCAATTTCTCAGGGTCCATTCGACCATAAACACGTCCCTGAAGCACTCTGCGTTTAAAGTGCATGAACCCCCACCTCACTTGCTAGTTGAGCTTCCTCCCCTGAGCAAATTCTATCAGCAACCGACAAGACCGAATGGCAGATCTGCATATGTGGTGAAACTTCATCCTCACCCAAAGAGAATTTGTTAAGTCACGTCGCCTGCACTTTTGAATAGAGCTTCTCATGTGAAACTATGGTAAGATACTACAGATAACGAACGGACTTATCGATCGATAAGATCTGCAAGCCATGCCAACCTTGCACGGCTCTGAGCTAGCTTAGCTCCTTTCCAGCCCGGTAGTTGTCGTGCTGCTCCTCTGTAAAATGTCAAACAGTCCTTCAAGAAAATCATTGTAACCCGCGATTATATGAGCCAATTGCCACCGCACTACATAATAAGAAACCATAATTGTATCTACAGCCCGGAGCTATAGCGGCTTCCAGGCGGCATCTGTTGTTCCAGCCATTTTTTGCAGCGCGTTGCCATTACGTCACAATCTCAATTTACATTACAAGGCCTTGGTTTTCCAAAATTTTGATAGACAGCTTCTTGCAACAACAGCATGTCTTCAAACGAAGACCAATCCAATCTCTCCAGGTCTCTCAGTCGAGGCAGCCATCCCCCACTCAAAGGCGCACTCCTCGTACTTCAGGACGATGGACCGCCTCAGTTTTTAGCCCGTGGGCATGGCACCCTCACGCACCTGATCCGTAACCGATCACACAGCTCGCTGCAGAATTATGGCTCCACACGGCGCTTTTCAGGCGCTTTGGATGGCTCTGATATCGAGAGTAGTACCGAAGCAATGGGACTTCACGGTCCCGGCAGCGATGATGGACGCTCCTTGTATGAGGAGCGCCGTCTCTCTGCGGTGTTGATGAGCCGCCCCGTGCGCAGCATGCGGCTGATCGGTAATTCAAATCCACGGTATCGGTGGGAACGTTACTGGAAGGGCCCTGAAGAGTTGTCGGCTATGAAAAAGCCGATTCGGAAGTACTATGAGCGAACCAATTATCTGATTCAGCAATATGTGTATATTGATCGGCTGTTGGATAGCAGTTTGCCGCACGATCTGCTGAATGAGTACAACGATATGCCGGCAAGCCACTTTAGGGGTGTTGAGATCCCAGATACGATCCGCGAAGAGCCTCAAAGCGCTAGCCGAAGTGCCGTGGGAAGTTTGATCGAAGGGAATGGGAAGAGCGATGACGAATCCCCGCCTGTGGATGAGAACGGAGGTGGCCTTCATCATAACGGTAGTTCCTCCGCTCTGAGTGCGAAGAAGGTTAAGCGAACACCAAGAGATATTTATCGAGCCACAGAGACAACGCCATTGTTCAGTACTGATGGTGAAGATGATGACATTGAGGAGCTTTGGGACGGAGAAGGTCCAAAACCCAAAATCCCATGGCTGGAGGATGATGACGATGTGGACAGCGGTGACCGGATAGTCACCATAGCGATCTACATAAATTTTGTCGCCAACTTCATCCTACTAGCTGGAAAGCTGGCCGTGATTATTTCGGTATCTTCAATGTCAGTGTTGGCAAGTTTAGTCGACGCCATCTTAGATTTTTTATCTACGGCCATTGTATGGATCACGACTTGGCTCATTAGCCGCCAGGACCAATACAAATATCCCGTTGGTCGAAGAAGACTCGAGCCGCTTGGAGTTTTGGTATTTTCGGTCATCATGGTCACATCCTTTGTCCAAGTCGGACTGCAGTCCATTCAGCGCCTCATGTCTCCTGACCGTGAAATCGTCGAGCTCGGTATTCCAGCAATCGGCATCATGGCAAGCACAATCGCAATCAAAGGTCTCTGCTGGTTCTGGTGTCGCTTGGTGAAGAATTCGAGCGTTCAAGCTCTGGCCTCTGATGCGATGACGGATGTCATTTTCAATACTGGCTCGATTCTATTTCCTATCGGTAGGAGAACCCGCGAACTTCTTCTAATTAACTTGCTAATACTACAATAGTCGGATACTATGCCAAGATCTGGTGGCTCGATGCGCTGGGTGGTCTTCTCCTCTCCTTGGTTGTCATTTTTAACTGGTCGGAAACCTCATTGGAACATATCAAGAACCTCTCTGGGTTCAGTGCTACAGCAGATCAGCGCAACGTCCTGCTGTATCTCACCATGCGTTTTGCTAAGACCATCCGCCAGATTCAGGGCCTGCAGGCGTATCATGCGGGCGACAAGCTGAACGTCGAGGTTGACATCGTGTTGGACGCCAGCACGCCGCTTCGCGATACACACGATCTCGCGGAAAGTCTTCAGTATGTCCTTGAGAGTGTGCCAGTTGTGGACCGCGCTTTTGTACATACGGATTATGCTACATACAACCTACCGACTCATATGTCGCAGCAAGGGTAAGCATGATTGGCGGTTTGTAATATCAACTTTGTACTATATATAATTTCTTACGCTAGCGAATATGTTGTGAGACAATATCGAGACATTTACTTATAGAACTTCGTGGCCTCACCGCTCCTAGTTGAGTGTTTTGGAATGGCTGTAAGATGTAACCTGCGCAATATACTGACTCAATTTAATTCAATGCCATCACCACTGCATGATACCTCGCGGTGATCTCTTCTAGTATTGATTTTACAGCAATTCGTCCATAGCTGAATGCTGTAAAACTAAACAAATATCCGGCTGCCCATGCATGAACGCTCATATCTCAAGTAGGCCTACATCCTGTTATACACGAACATAATTCTTATGATAGTCTGTTTTATTTGTTTCCATGCGTGAGAAACGTCAGTGATACTGCGTTGGTAACACCTGTCCAGGAACAGATGCCAACGAAAATTAATGCTAATTTCTCTGTACAAGCTCGGTTTTGCGACACGAGTAATCCTTGGACGGCTGTTGATGATTTGGACTCGTGTATCCGTCATGACTCTCAGAACTTGCATGCCAGCTGTTTGGAGCAAAAAACCAACGCCAGGAATCTCTCGGAGATAAGTAGAAGGCTAGATCGCTCATTAGCTTCTATGAATAAAATTCTTTGACTAGGTAGGTAGCCGTTACAACCAGCAGAAATTGCGCAATCTGTTGCGCTGCAACCGCCATCTTACTCGAGGCGAGAACACCACGTATTGCTATGGAACATGGCATCAAACTATGTTGAGTCCGTGGTGCTGATGTACGAAATGGGGAGGCAAAGGTCTTAATACACCTCATAGTTTTGAGCTGTTGCGCTTGGTGGGTAGAAGAGTATGTTTAGGCATGGAGTATAAGTAGATACGCTTTTAACAATAAGAATTCCCAGACAGCAAGCGATAAAAATTTCCCCCAATTCATTACTTTTACGAGTCCTTTTTCTTTTTCTCTTTTCTCCTTTTTTAATTTTTTTTTACCAGAATCTTGAAATGACGGTCGTGTGCTGGAAACGGAAACTGGAACAGACAAAGAAGAAAGCATCGGAATTGACATGATGGTTCTCCATGTGACCGACAGTTCCGGGCATGAGATTTTTTCTGTTGCCTCGAGGACAAAGGAGATAATGTCAAAACACCTATAAAAGAACTCCTTCAGTGCAGTAATCAGTAGTTGTTCCTAACATGAAGTTATCAGTTAACAAGCTCTGATTATTATTAGGAAAGGAAATAAATAGACACCGCATTCTTGGAAATACTAGAACAGTGACTAATTATAGTGCAATATCATTCTCGTGTAAGAAATCAGACGTTTACAACCACTGTCAATCATGTGCTGGAAAGTCAATATCGAATTTTACTGCAGCAACGAGCTACTGCATGGTTACCGGCGGGTTGTTGCTTCCGGTGAGTTCCTGAACCCAAAAGAACAATTGGTAAGGCACGCGTTGTACGAGTTATGTCCCGAGCGCCACGGGAAATATCCGAACGAGACTGGCGAGCAATATCTCAATGCGGCCAAAGCTTGCACATTAGGCCAGGGAGACGCGAGCAGAAAGTTCAACAAAGCTTACGAGTTCTATGAGTTTTGCAACAGTTGCCACAGAAGCTGGGCTGCGGATCCAGGGAACCCAAACAACGGCCTGGGCGACAAGAAGCATGACCCCAGTGCCACGCGGTCACGAATCAAAAAGAATTACGAAAGAAGAATCGAACACCGCCGTTCCATGCTTCATCAAAGGATGTGTACACCCGGCAACTCTGAGAAAATATGGTCTTTGCAAGAGTATCTCCGACAATCGATATCCTCCGTTTCACTGAGGAATATATATCTATGGGATGACCACGGGGCATTGCTACTAAAATTAAGACAAGCAGCGTTAGATGATAGCCAACGCAAAGAGAGACTAGTAACTATTGCACGCTTGAGTATAGAGATTTTAAAACAACAGGAGGCTGAGGAGAGGAAAGAGGAAGCAGCAAAGGAGAAAGCTCAGAACCCATCTCTCGGGGCTCTGAGCGAGCTGCAACTGGGCGATATATCCATCCCAGCGCAGCGTGTTAATGTCAAGAAGGATCCAACCCCATATCCGTATGCCCTAGCCAATCCACCTTAGGGACTATGATTCCGCTTGATAGCACTACAGCAGGATTGAACAGGTAATGCCACTGAGTCTTAGATATTCACTTTCATTTTATTTCTAATTATTGCTGAGTCCGATGGTGTATTATGTTGGGAATGGTCAACAATTCTGCCGAGGCAGATGAAAATGGTGGTTTCAAGGAAGGCAGTAGTTATGACCTCACTTGTACCTGTACACCGCGTTCGATTCATAAGGACGTTGGGTTGTACATTTGTAGCCTATTAAGTTATGTTCCGAGTTATTTGTATCGCCTTTTGTTGCTAGCATACCCCTTCTCTCGTTCCCTGACCCTAAGCCCTTAGTAAGGAATACCGTTGGTCATCAACTGGAACTGATCGTACACCGCCGTCGAATAGTTATTAGCACTCCTCTTGACCAAGTCTCTGACGAACATGGCAGCCTCCCTCTCGTTTTTGTCAAGCACGAACCGTTCCTTGAAGTGTGATACAGTCTCTGGTTTGAAGCACGGCAATCCACTATCCATCATGAGAAGCACGATTTGACTCAGCTTCTCTGCATAGGGACGAGCCGCCAAGAATGCCTTAACGCAGAGTTCCTCGAACCATTTGAAGGCTTGATGGTCAGGGCTGCCACCCATGACAGCCAACATCTCGCCAGTGAGTTTGAAGGGTGCACGTTCAAACTTCACGCCTCCAGGAGCGATGTCGAAGCAGAAACCAAAATCGATATGAAGGATATGTCCGGCATCGTCGATCATGATGTTGCCGTTGTGTCGATCTTTGAACTGCAACAAGAAAGAGATGATACTGTATGCGGCCATACTCTTGACAAAGTTGTTGCGCGCTTGTTGGAAGCGCAGGGAGTCTTCGTTGCCGTACTTGCTTACAAAATACTCATAGAGCCCATTGACTGCCTCACGGCCAAGCATATCTCGTGAGATAGAATTGGGCAGGACATCGATCACACCACATCCGGGCGCCGTGGCAGTGACACGGTAGGGAAAGACGTAGACATCAAGACCAACGTTGTGGAAGATGCCGCGGAAAGCTGCGATCATCTGGAGAGCCAGAACATCCTGACGACAATCGTCTCCTACTTTGAAGATAGCAGATTGCCAAGTCTCAATGGAATTCTCCTGGGGCATTTGTCCAGTGTCGCTAGCCTTTTGAATAGCCTCCTCCTGGGTTTCCTGGTCGTCTGCCTTCGGCTTCTTGATACGGAATGTGGCCATGTACGGTGCTTTGGCGTGAGATTGTAAAGGCTTGCCTGATTTGCGATCAATGCCGATGACAACGCCGTCTGGATTACTAGGCAGGTAGACGCCAACTTCAACTTTGATTTTGCGGAGCTCCTCCTCAATCTTCTGTTTCTTTTCGGGCTTAGGCCGCTTGATGAAAGGCTTAAGCTTGCCAGAGATACTCGTAACTTCGTCGAAGAAAGTAAATTCTTTCTCATAGAAGGCTCTATCTTCATCCGAAAAGCTTTCGACCATTCTCTCCATAACTTTGTCAAGTGCGGGTTTAATATCGTCGGGCTATAAATAGTTAGCAATGTCATTTCTACATACGAAAGAATGTAGACCTACAATCTGAGCATCGTCATCCTTGTACGAGTTCGCCTTCATGTTCCAAATGATTTGATGAGCGAAGAGCTGTGAGAACTGTGCAGTTTCGATGATGTATCGCTCCACATAGCCCAAGGCATCGTATCTCAGACTTTGCACGATCTGAGGCACATAGAAGAAAGTAACGTCAACAGGGTGATCTTCTAATGCGCGCATGGCGTACTGTATCATGAATGGATGGTTGCGGTACGCTGGCAGGAAATATGTAACAGCTGTTACAGGATTGACAGGCGCCCAATAGAGCAGGTACTAGCGACGTTAGAAAAAAATTGGATTCGTCCTGTTACTTAGGGGCATACCTTGAGCTGATCTCGCACATCTAAGGGCAATTCACCACCGAGGAGAATCGGGAGCGCATCAGGCTCAGCGATCGCCTTGTGTGTGAAGTTCAAGAGCAGCCAGCGGACTTCGTTGAGGACGCTGTTGAACGAGAACCTGCTCACGAGCTCGACTGCCAATGCCGGGCTCTCAGCCCAGGCCAGTCGTATTAGTGGATGAAGTGAAATCTACTGCCGTCAGTTATAATAAGATAAGCGATTAAGAACACGTACCTCAAGTGTCTTTTGGCCGTGGTGAGTCATGATGTCAGCTCTGGCGCCATTATCACCGAGAGGGTGAACCCAGACGTTGAGTCGTGCTTGCTCGCTCTCAAGAAGGATCTGAAGCAGCTGCTCCTTCTGGTGTAAAGCTCTATATGATCCAGCTGCATTAGCTGCAATGTAGTCGACTCCTTTCAGAGCTGCCATGACGTCAGAGATCAAGCGGATTTCGGTCTTGATCTGGAGGCCGTTGCTGCCAAAAGACCACTTGGGGACAAATTTGAACCAACTCAGACCGGCAGACAAGATTTTATCTTTCAGACGCCACTGCGTGAGAGTTCCGACAGGGTTGCTGACTCTTAGTACTCTCAAACTGAAGAGGATGATTCGCAAGCGGAGCTCTCTGGCCATGGGATGAGAGATGGACTTCTTCATTGCATCGAGTGTCAGATCAAGTACGCGCAGGAAAATGCGCTGAGTATCCGGACTTCCTAGTCGAGTAGAGTTGAAATGGCTGCTGAAGAACTGCACCAGCCGTGTATGAGGAGCCAGCAGGTTGTGTACGACATGGCGGCGCTTGACTAAGGCCTCTTGGTTACTGGGGGCGAATTCCTCTTTGACGAAAAAGGGATCGGGATGCCTTCACTACAATTAGCTTTCAGATATCTAATGGGGCAGCTTTTATAGGAGACTCACATCAATGTAGGGTTGAACAAACCAAGGCGCTTCTGGATGGTTGATTCCCATTGCTGGGCGATTTCGACAAGTAATCGTGGTTCCATCCTAGGGTTTTCGTTCATCACACCAAGCCACAGAGAAACGCCAAGCTTGAGGGATTCCTTGGTAAACATGGCGAAAGGGATGCTGACCAGATAATGCGTGACAGCACTTTCGTCTCTATTTGTGCGGCATAAAAGAGCCGCAGCTCGTCGCAGTATCTCACGCACCTCACTGATCGGAGTCGATTTCTTCATAGCCAGGCGTGATTCAATATGTGACAAGGCGGTGACTGCGTTGGCAGTCTCGTTCAGAGGAGACTTGGTGAAGGACGCTCTACGACCTAAAGGCATGATATTCACAAGGTCCATTCCATGATCAGGCAAAGCTTCTCCGTACCGGTATTCCTGGCGTGTAGTGTATTGAGCAATAAAATCGGAGGCCGTGTTGATGGTTGTCGCGCCCACAGCGTTGAGGGATGTTAGTCTCTGGTCCGTCAAAGGGATGGATGAACCCATCTCCATAGCAAAAGATCTCCCAAGTGACATGTGCCCATAAGTTGCTACATCGTCAAACTCTGACAGGTAGGTCTGTAGTACACCCTTGACGTTTGCCGGAGCTAGATTAAGGACAGAAGCCACCCAAACTTTTGCTTTCTGGTAAAGGCGGTCCAAGGTGTATCTACGGAAACCGTAATCATCGGAGAGTTCGATGGTAACATTACCACGTGTTGATGTGAAAACAGAACGCGGCTCGTACATTTCGGTTTCTGCTTCGAGGCAGCTTGTCCACATGAGGGAGAGCAATTCCAGCAGAGCGAACAGAGACGACCTCTGGCAAAGTGCTGATGGTACACCCAGAATGACCTTATCTGCGTAGGCGAATGCGGCTTCTTGTACCCTCTGAATGCGATGGCAGCAGGCGCAGAGGATAGTGGCAAGTTGTGCGGCAGCATACTGCGCAGAGAAAGTTGGCAGCTTGCCTCCTATGGTCTTGGTCAGGTATTTGTCAAAGACAACCTCGGCAATACCTGTCATAATACTGCTGACTTCCGACCTGTGCATGCTGGGCTCCAAGAAATAGGACAACACCTTCGTGCAGTCGCCCGAGTCGGCGCGCAAGCTCTCCACCAAGTAAGCGGCCTGGAGAAAGATGACTTTTCTATAGCTCAACCCTCTGATCTCGGAAGCCTTGCCGGGAATCGATTCTGTCAGCTGCTTCTTTTGTCGCGACTCTCTGTCGGATGTGTTGGCTCTTCGAAGCACGGTGTTCAGCTCAATGTCGCTTTCGTTCTGCTCGCCGCGCTGCTCTGCTACGAGTGGCGGTGAATGGATTGCCATTATGCGGAGCTCATTCACGTATTTCTGACCCCGTTCGGTTGAGGGATTGAAACCATGAACGACGATGTTGAACCAAGCATCGCGAATTAGGGTATGACTGTCGTCATCAGACTCGATGTTGGCAGCAAATTGCTTTGTAGACATGAGAATCGAGAGTGGCTGGAGTAGCTGTGCGATCTCGCGTGCCGCAAATTCAAGATCGGAATCTCTGGCATCTTTTGACTCATGAACATCACCTTTTGAAATCAGTTCCTCCAGAGTGTATTCGAGATATATATCAAATAAGGGAGATCCACGTTTAACATTGGCTGAAATGTGATTGCGAGCTTTCATGACCTTGATCATGTCAGTCAACAGACTTCAAAAAGGGGCAAAATGAACTTACTGCCATGAGTAGAGCCGTGTTATCCTCTACCAACGCAGCCTGGCAGATTCGCGAATACAACCTCAAAAGAGAACGAAACTCTAGCTGACTGCTAGTGAGAGAAAGGTGTGCCGCGCCCGTAATGATTTGCGCATCCACCGAGTGATTGACTTTGTTGAGCTTCTGAAGCAGCATGGCCTGAGCAAGAGCAGTGATCTTCTCGTCATGGGACATGTTAGCAATACTGCTGATTGCTTGAACTATGTTAGCATAGACGATAGAAGCATCCTCTTCTCCTTGCAACGCCAGCGATATGGAGCTCCCTGTGGACTGTCGGCCTTGATATATGCCATTAGTTCCTGTACCATCGGCGGCGGCATCACCGTTAATGCCGTTGGGAACCCCTTGCTCTGTCGTTGGACTTAGAACGTTTCCTAAGGTGTACAAGGTGGTGATGATGGCATCTTTCGACAGCGTTTGAAGCACGAAGGCCAAACATTTAGCCGCCACAGCAATGGTATCCCCTCGTGGTATGCTCTGCACAATGAAACGTGGTAACAGACGGCTGACTTTCGGAGCGTAAGACGGATTCAACCGACACAGGATCGCCATTGAGCGCAGGACAGTCGTGGCCAAGGTCTCATCGAGCATCTGAACAGGGTCCAACAGCGAGTCCTCAAGCCAGCCCATGATGACTTCTGGATCGGAAGCATCCTCGTTAAGTAGGGTGCAATTCAACAAGCTGATCAAGGCTGAAGACTTGACGCCAAAAGCGAGTCTCTGCTGAGAAGCAGAGCCCATTTGGATAAAGTCGGCGCTTTCTTCCAACCTTTCTATCTCATCACGTGCAATGTTGGCGTACATCTCAATAGAGCGAAAGTCTGCATCTGGGCTGTGTATGGAGCCGGGTTTCAGCAAATCCTTGTTGGCCATGAGTAGATCCAGGATATGGGTACCCCTGAGAAACCTGGCGTCTACGACCAGGAGTGACGTGGACGAAAGCAGGAGCCACAAGAAGCTGCGCTGGAGCAGGTTTGCACTGAGAGGACGCCCCTGCGCAGCATAATGCCGGAGATACCTCTTCCACTCCTTGGCGTTCCGGTCGGAAGCGTGAGCATTGCGAATACTGGAGAAGGCTCCCTCCACCGCAGTCAAGAAGGGCTCGGTCAAGAGGTTGCGCAATCGCTGGATCAACGCCAGCCTACCACCAGTCCTCCAGAAGTCTGCCTGAGCGGAGGCGGCATCCAGAAAGCCTAGGAGGGCGATGGCAATGGTCGCGGTGTGTGTGGCATCCTCTAGACTCTGATCGACGCCATCCTCGTCCTCGGAAGCCACGATGTCTTGAACGGCGTTTTTGGTGGAGGCGAGGAATGCCCATACGTTGTCGGATACAGATTCGTGCAAGCCTTCATACTTGACACCCAGCGACAGCAAAGCAGCCGTCAGGTGGTGGGCCAGTCCTTCAATGGGGGAGGGATCGACTTGTCGGAAGTAGGGCGAGTGCTGGAAAGTCTGGGAATGGGCTTCGAGCAGGTATGGTATCAATTGATTCGTCAACTTCTGAGCACTCTGGCTACTCTGTATGGCGGGCGCGGCCTTGCAAAGAGCCAAAAGCACCTCGAATTCGCGAATCGTCTATGGCACGACGAGGTCAGAAATAGGAGTCTCGGTTGGATTGGGCATTCTACAACATGTCAAGAGCAAAGCATACCATGGGTACCCGGGCCAACGACTGGCCCCTGGCTGAGCCGTTCTCCCTGCCCTTGCCATGACCTGTTGCCTTACAGAGACGGTCGAGGTCGGATCGATCGAAAGAGGTGATAGAGCTCGTGGCGGACAGGGCAGCAATCTTCTGCAGGGCCTGCTGGCGAATGTTGCGAGCCATGCTGTGCAAGACCAAGGCTAGACGAGACAAGACAAAACAAAACAAAGCAAAGCAAAGCAAGAACAAGACGGGTGGGCCTGTTGCTCAGCTCACGAACGGGCTCACGCTTGTCGCAGCAAGGGAAAACAATGCAAGGCGTCTTCTATGGGGGCGATGAACTACGTCGGGTATGTAGTGTAGTTACGTATGGCCGCAGTTGCGATACCGAAGCTGTGCTGGCCAAGGTGTCTGGAACTCCAGGCAAAGCGACTTTGCGCAGACATTAAAACCGATTAGTACAAGTCGATTAAAAGTCGCGAGGCCACTCTTGCCCAAGGTTAGGTTAAGTTACTTACATATGTATGATGCCAAGTTGAATTCACCTCCCCCTGTCGAATGGGCTGGAGGTTGCCAACACGCCAATCAAAATGCTTCTACGGCGTTGGCCATCCGCCTTTCTAAGCTCGGGCCAAACTGGAGCTGCAACGGATCCTGGCAGCCCCTCGCCCAGGCCCCCAGCTCTTGACGTTAGTGCTCTCTCAGCCTACAGCACAGCTATTGACGGTAAGGCTGCAAGCTATTACGCGTAGCACAGCAGAGAGGTATGTACAGTCAGTAACTTACTCACTCGGTAGCGTATTTGCGACGGGAAGCTGGAAGCTATCGCCGACCTCCAGTCATCAACCAGCCGCATTCACCCTCCCCAAACCATCACCAACTCCATCGCCAGCAAACCCATCTCACCACCTCTGAGCCAGCCCACAGTCTTCGCCAGGCTTCCGTCACCCCCAGCAACTCTCCAAGATGGCAATGTTCAGCCAGAACCCCGTCCTCAACGGGCCCAACTACTCCTTCTCCGACGCACCAGCCCAAGACCACGCTGATGGCTTCAGAGAACACCGGTTCAACCCGTAAGCTCCATGAGAACCTCTGCCTCCAGCTGCTGCCACGCCGCACAAGACACTGATCTTCTCGTCCCCAGGTACACCGACAATGGTGGTTCGACTCTCGCTATTGCCGGCAAGGACTTCGCCATCATGGCCGGCGACACCCGTTTGACAGCTGGATACAGCATCAACACCCGCTACTCGCCCAAAGTCTTCAAGATCGGCGGCTCCAACTCCTCCCAAGACGACGCCAACATCCTGCTGTCCGTCGTCGGCTTTGCCGCCGATGGCGAGGCTCTGAAGGAGCGCCTCGACGCCATCGTCAAGATGTACCGCTACCGCCACAACAAGCCCATGTCTGTATCTGCCTGCGCCAAGCGCCTGAGCACCATCATGTACCAGCGACGCTTCTTCCCCTACTACGTTTACGCCATTCTCGGAGGTCTGGACGAGAACGGTGAGGGCGCCGTCTACAGCTACGACCCAGTCGGCAGCTACGAGAGAGAGCAGTGCCGAGCTGGCGGTGCTGCTTCCAGTCTGATCATGCCCTTCTTAGATAACCAGGTCAACTTCAAGAACCAGCACATCCCCGGAAGCGGTATCGGCCATGCCCTGCAGGAGCGCCCCAGAGAGCCCCTGCCAAGAGAGGAGGTTGAGATCTTGGTCAAGGATGCGTTCGATTCCGCCGTGGAGAGACATATTGAGGTTGGTGACGGTCTACAACTCATGATCATTACTTCAAATGGTATTGAGGAGAAGATTCTACCGCTGAAGAAGGATTAAGCCGGGTGACCTTGAATGGCGGGCGCCAGAATCCGTATCTGTACCAATACGATAGAGGCGTGGTCTGATGAAGTTTCCGACTTGACCACACGTTCGTCCATCCCCATTTGTGTTCGTTGCGATCAGGCTTTGGACCGGTTGGTCGTGCATATTCTGTGAATGACATTGCGTTGAAGCGGTCTGCCTCCACCATCGCGTATGGCCAAACACGGTACGTGTGAACGAGGGACGGGGGAACGGCTTGTCATACTACCTAATGAAGTCGTACGCATACATCGCTGGCAGTGTCAGACGATCGACGAGAACCATGCCCTTCCCTGAGTACTTTTTTGTATAGCCCAGATAAGTCCCCCCACAGAGATGAGCCCAAACGGATTAAGATGAACATGAGCAAGATAAATAAAGCTATGAAACCGTTGTGCGTGGACTGTCAGACAAGGTACCGGAAACACACACCTTAGACTACAACCTTGGATGTCCTGATCAACCCGTACGTGATGTTTAGCCAGCGCTTGATTTTAAACACAGCCGCATTTGCGCATTTGCCTGGTCTGGGTATAGATTCTGGCATGGGCTAGCAGAGTCTAGGGTTGGGAACAATCTGCGTATGAGTGCAAGTAAAATGTATATATGCTACGCCACACGAACGACGGCCTCTCAAAGGTTGACTTGCGTGTGTGCCTAAAATAGCTGTGGGAGATACTCAGAGAACACCTGCGGGTACCTATTCTAGCATGCACTCGGATCGTGGTTCAGGCTGTCCGCTATTTTTCTCCTGCCATTTACTCTTCCCAGGCACCGAGCTTTGCGTATGGCGTTGCAACGTCGCGAAGCAGATTATATTAATCCTTGATTATCCGGCCTATCCGGGACGCATAGTCTGGTCGCTTTACCGAATAATCAATAAATGCTTAGCTAGTTGAGGCCCATCGAAACGTCCATTGCAACATGGCAAGTCAACGTAGTGTACCACCATATCCCCCACAGCTATCGATACAACGGGCGGCATCGAAGCAGACATTGTGCATCTCTATCAAGAAACCACAGCGCCGCAATCGACACAATTATTCGACGCACGGCAGACGTGCGAGGCGCATGTTCTTGGTGCTTTTGTCGAGTCACGGGGCCCGAAAGCATGAAATAACATCAACCCCCGGACGAACAACGGAAGGGTTAGCACGGAAGCATGCCAGTCCTGGACTGAGTGGTCAATGTTGACAACTGTTGCCTCTTCTTCAGCCACTGCACATCAATACGAGCTGATGGAAGCGCTAACTAGTTTGTATGGGAGCTCGCACGTAGTTGTCCTAACGAAGCTTCGAAGTGATTGCACATAATGAGTTCAGGTCGGAACATAAAGTTATTTGGGTTAAGGGACGATACCTAGACGTTAGCCCAACAAGACGGTATGCAACGGGTATAGCAGTGTTCGGGTTGTCACGGTGTACAAATACTCGCATGCCGTATTTTCAGTTACCAAATCTGGTCGCCAACTCCGACGCCGTTGCAACACGCAGGTGAGGCGGGGATGCCTCCGGACTAACCTGAGAAAAATTTGGATGATCGAAATTGCTTACCTCTACTCAATGTACAGCAAAGCATGTCATTGGTTGCTGGTGCTGCTGGTAAATGAGATGGGTTATGGGCGATTAATTACAGCGAGTAGACGAGACATACAGAGGCCAGGTATAGCCGAATGACAGGATATTGATGCCCACTTGGTGACCAGCTGGTGTATAAATAGTATAACACGTATCTGTGACATGCAGGTGTGACGTAGCATCGACATGGCCAGCGACATTGTGTGCCACGCCATCGACCAGTGATCCTGGAGCGTCGCTGATGTGTTCAAAATCTCCGAGCCAGTATATAACATGCTACATTATAATGTGGCAAAGGGACTGTGCGCACATACGTAGCCGCCGGAGGGCGAGTTGACCAGGCCCTCTTATCTAATTATGTGCCTGATAGAGCCGCTTATCGACAGTTGTATTTTGGCGTGATCCAATAATTTCCACTTCGTGAAGCAGTAGATACCATGTCATCTCTGAATCAGGATGTCCGGCTAGATTATGGGAGTTACCAGTCCCTGACTACAATGTCATTGGAGAGAAATGACCTGCCGTAATAGGAGTGTTGCGGGATGTGGGTGAGAGCAAAGTATATTATATACCCCAGTAGTCATTGCAGAGAATGATCAAGCCACAACCTACGAGTTGGAGATGTCCAAGGCAGACAGCTCACCATGACGGTCGGCCTGCTGCAAGGCGCATGCAACCCAAAAATATCATTTGTTCCTGGTCGAGTGAGCATTGAGAAACTTAAGCCTTTGAGTCTCGAATTTCCGCTCTTCGAAAAGCAGTTATGAGTTGACACTAGACTAGTCACACGTCACTCCAACCATGTCTATCAAAACGCTTCAAAGATCGCGAGCTGATCTTAAAAATCAGCGCTTGAGCTACACCGTACAAGGGGGCGCAAAAAGAATTCACGATTTTGACCACAATAAAATGGTGAATTTCAGTATGACCCACTTGCCCTCAACCAAGCAACCAGCAACAAACATGACAATTATTTGATTCGTGGATGAAACTCTAAGTCTTCGCAAAATGCTTCATGGCTTATTTCGAATTGCGACAGTGTATGACGACCTGTCAAGATCGTGCCAAGGTGTCAAGGCCGGGACCACTCGTCGATGTAACATATTTGCCTGCCATTGATGAGTATAATTTTGAGGCGTCTGACGGACCTTTGATCAGTAGCGTGCCAGCTTCCGGGAGCAAAACATCTTGCCGGTTCATACATAGGACTACTGAGGTCCCCGTAGATGCGACTGGCCAAGAGATTATCCACCCAGCCCACTCATGTACAGCTAAAGGACGCAAACGTCACGTCCGCCAGATGGGGGTGCACCAACAGAATGGCTAAGGGATTACTAAGTAATCGTCGCGAGTTGATGACGGACTATGGAGTAGCTAGTTGTCTTTAGTGTAACGGTCTAGGAGAACCTCCACATGGAGGAGCCTTTTCGGGTTTGATATTTGTTCCAAATGCTATTAAACATGACCCAAAGCCAGCAAGTTTTCGGAGGACTCTGGTTAAGGGATGGCGGCCGTTCGTGCAGGCCTTTAGCTCAAACAAGGTTGATAACGGCTTTGCAACGACCATCTCTGGCCTCGGCTGGCCTATGAGACTAAGTATGTGCCTAGTATTTGAGTTCTCTGCAGGTCATCGAGACGCAAGTGTGGCCTGACATTGATTTTTGAGGACCCGCCCAAAGACGAAAACGAAGGAATGGGTAAGGCACGTTTGGCTACAGAAAGAGTCTTTCTACAGTAGTAAGCTAATCGAGTAGTTACGGCAAAGACAACAGACTGTGTAGGTTTGTACTTCTGCTACCTACCGGCACGCGGCCCGGAATGGAGATGATGGTTGGGGACTTGGTGGTAAGCTAGGGACTCTTGCAAATGGAAACAACGCTGAGGCACTCATACCTAGAGGTTGAAGGGCTCTTTGTTCAGACAGCATTCATGTGGTGCTAGCTAGGGGTTCAACGTCTTGAGCCATCCCTTGATAAGTTCGCTTAGGACTCTAGCGGAACGTGCAGCTGGAATCGTGACGCTTTCTACTGACCAATGTACGGAGTAGTACCGCAGACTATCTAAATGTCGAAATGTCTTGGCTGCGAAGCTACCAACAGGTTCAAGCCAATGGAGTGTCAATCGAAGGTACGGGGAAATTAGTTTGACAAGAGCTAGACAAGGGCAGTTCTGCAAAGCAGTCCCGTGCCTTGGTACGAAGCGTTTCTCTACCTCAACGTTCCACGGAACCTTGTCTCTGTTCTGATGTGTGGCAGAGTCTACTGGATGGATGCTGGATTGCGCACATGGTTTGGCGCGAGCCCGCCGCCCAGTGGCAAATAACCATAATTTTTTTAATATTGGACGCTCACCCCCACGTGACCCTGCGAGCTCGTAAGTTGATATCAATCCACTTTCCTCATTATGATATCAGTTGAGATCCGCAGTAGTCCCCGTTGAGACCAGCAGGTTCCAACAATTCATCTAAAGATGGAATGCGCCGCCGTGGAAACATGTTCCGAAGTTCGGTCACCCCGAGAGCGCTGTTGAAGCATTGTCTGTTGGGAACTGCCAAGCGCCATTCTTCTCAGTCTACTCACATGTCACGGGATAGTGGCTCTCCTGGAAACAAAGAATAGGCTTGGGTCTAGGCTGAACTCCAAAAGTTGACTGTGGCAAACAAAAACTTTTTACTCTTTAGTCTAACGCGTACGCAGATAGGCGGCGCCGGCAGATGTAGCGGATCATTGAGGCTGAGCAATGCAGCAGTGTCGATCACGGCGCCGGTATTATGGATGGCCGTCGGACCACCTTTGGCGTGGAGCCAAGCGAAACCCCAACCCGCAGGCTCTATTGTAGACATAAGTCTGAAATGGGATTTCTCAATGATGGGAAAGAGATAATTCCGACAACAGCTGCATTGTTGACGTGCCCCTGATTAGAGTTTGGCCCAGCTAAAAAGTCGGAATGCTACCGGATGCAACTTTCCTTAGACAAGTTCTGTGATTGGCTGCAGCCGGTCTGAAAGTTCTTAGGAGCTTTCCTCGTGTGGTTCCTGGCCTTTACTGAGCCATACCATAGCACGCGTTCAGCGAGTGATATTCATATGGGAAACAACATTGAGTTACATGGTGAACACTTAAAATAAAACAAAAGCATGTCGACTGTAGCATTACCCACGGAGTAGGTAACACGAAGTTAAGCCGATCGACTTGGCCCGATAATCCATCTACACATAGGACAAGCTTGACTTGCCTAATGCCCGCTGTGAAGAAGAAACAAGTACTTTGTAGTATGCTTATGTGCTATCGAGGCTCTGCTTCTACACGACAATCGTCCGTTTGCAAACCAGCATTGTGAATGGTTCTACCAATTCAGCAAAGAATGAAATCGGCAAGGGAGTAGCAGATCGGCACGATATTCCTAAGATGGGAAATGGAGACTGTGGCGCGGGTCCCCACATATGACGCCAGAGTATTTTTCTTAGCAATGGCATTTTGCAAAATCCCATAGGCCATGGCAATGGCTGAACCCCATCATTTTCGGTCAATGCTGATCATTTCCCCATCGCATCTGTGGCATCCTTTTCGTCTACAGTACTTGTACGCCCCCGACGCACAGCATGGTTGAAACATTTGACAATCAATGACATCGTCTGAGAGTGAAGCAGCGCTGTTCATGGAGAGCTCCAAAAGGCGAGGTGAGTCTACCACACACCACCTGTATTGTAGATGAGGAGTTTGGCTGGCTTGGTCACAAGCAAAATGTAACCAATTCCTCCGAACAGTCGTTCGAGTTTGAGCATCAAGTGGGGGCACCGCTAAGACAAAAGACACGCCCAATTCCCACATCGGCTGGGTTCCTTGACGACATCGTTTTCAGTCTTGCGCCAGGGCCGAGCATACTGAAGTCCAAAATTGAAGGGTCTTAGGTGCTTTGGGACTACTGCACGACTGACGGTACGGGTAGAATTCGTCGATCGTAACATTTCCGAGCATTTCCCACATAATAGTGTATAGGCAAGTGGATCTCATGGATTGCAGGATGTCCATCTCCACGCTACTCACGGCGAGCGTCTCACTACCACGGGCCCGAGTCTTGCTTACTTGGAAAGAAAAACTACTACCAAAGCATTTTCTGCAGTCAGCCGTTCAACAAGATTGTTGCATGGTACTCTACTTCAGGCCAATCTCGCCCTATGCGCGTTGAAAGACCACGAGCCCACTTCTTTCGCGAGACAATATTCGGAGAAAAGCTGGTGGTAACCGTATTCTTCCATGGAATAGATGTGCCCCGATGCCCCATTCGACTATTGGCTCTGGGCTAGGCCGGGCTGGGAGGAAACCCCTGGACCCTGGGCTCATGGTCAAGCCAGCGGAAAGTACCGCCAGCTACCAATTGCCTACTGTATGTACTATGTAGGCGAATCGCCACGGTTCCTGGATTGACGCAAGGCATCGTCATTGTCGACGTCCCATATCCACGGCACCTTTGTGGAATGATGACAACTAGCCTAGTCCATTAGACAGAGTGCCCAACAATGCATGAATGATGGGAGCTATATGCCAATCTTCGTGCTGTAAAATGTACCGGGTACTGATTATTTGCTTCCTCATACCACTCAAATCAGAGGGTCTTTTGGGTAAGGTGCAAAAAGCCAGACATGGCCTAGAACAATTGTGGCTGGACATGCTGGTATTGGCTGCCAGACGCTGCCAGTGCAGCTCGTGAAACCCGGGACCGGTGGCGAATATGAAGACAACGCGGGTTAGGTGCCAGTCTAATGCAATTGCTTGGTACCACCCAGTTTATTCCCCAGTTTTTGTTCTGTTGACGAATTGACGGCTACGGACGGTGCAGCCTCCGTACAAAGTCTATTGGGCTATCTGTGTTCATAGCATGGATACTAGGGACTCAACTCCTTGCACACAAGATCATCATTTTGCAACCCTGGCAGCCAAGCATCACAATGGAGCCCTACGGACTAGTATCCGCATGGTCGCGACTCGCCTGTACCTTGCCAGTTCTTTTTCGGAGACATGATCCCTACGTGGGTCTTCTTGTCATCTCATATGTAGAGGCATAGTGCTTCGGGTAGCTAGCTTCAGTCAGAAGCCTCGAGAGGCAAAGATAATCATGCCTGCACATGTTTCTCAAATTTAGCCTCTATACCAGCCTAGACCTTCTTTTCGCCTCCCGCCATCGGCTTCCTATCTGGTCCCTACCCTACTCTACTCTACTCTACACTCTAACTGTGCGGCGCTTTTACATTGAGCGGCCTCCCATCAGACAAACCCCATCGGACCCTGCTCTGGACTCCTTGTTGCTGTCGTGGTTCGGTAGCGGAGCTCGGGGCTTTGGATTACCATTCTGGACAAGCACCACTTACATACAAACAACCCTTGTAACGAAGTGGTCGGCACTCACCTCTGCCGGTTCTCGTCCCTTCGAGCATCAGGATACCCTTGCCGGCTAAGCCATTGGGATTTTGACGCCACACCGCTTGAGGGCTATTGTTAGCACAATTTGCGATTTTATATCTCCAGTTTCGTCGCAACAATTCTACGAGTGCCAGCATATCTCTGTTCACAGCACAGAAACTTCCGTCTGTAGGTTACGGAACGCTGCTGGTCAGGCCAAATGGGGGATGTACCACCGCCCTCAAGTTCACCGAACGACCACTTAGCCCACGAGGCTTTTAAAACTCCTATGCACGGAACAGTTTCGAGCGAAAGTCCTGCCAGCTTCGCGCCAGGATCTCGCCCGAGCAGTTCAGCTTTCCAGCCGCAGTATCAGCACCACTTCGACCCGACACAGAATGCGTTTACGGCACAATTCGATATGACACAAGCTCAGGGTACTGGCCGCGGGGCTTCACAAGGACCCTACAACATGAGCGCAATGGCCAATGCGTTGCCTCAGCCTGCTTACAGACCTGGTTCAAACCATACTGGTCAAGTACGGTACAATGCTGATGGCTCATCACCTGGTGTTACTCCACAGATGGCTCAGTATGCTGGACAGACCAACATGAATCATCTCGCAGGTCAGTCATATTACGTGGCACAACATGCGCACATGTCACCCTACTACGCTCAGTTGCCCCCTGCGCAGCAACAAGGCAACTTGGCGCAACGACACAACATGAACTTCTATCCAAATCAGGTTATGATGAACCATGCGCAACAATCAGCACCGGCTGGCTATTACTATCCTCCCCCGAATCATTATCCAAGTCACAATTCTACTCTCGCTAGTAACATGATGATCAACCAGTATATACCTCATGACCCTCACAGCCATGCGCCGGGGGGGTTCCAAGACCAATCCGTCGCAAGTGGTTATGATAGTGTGCAAGGTGAGTTTGTAATTTATATGAGTAATCATCAGACCTCAAACTTATATAACTTAGGTACCATTAGCGGTAGATCCGGTACAAATGTTGTGCGCGGGCCCCCTCGAAAACCCAGACAAAGTGGTAAGTTCCCTGGGACGAGATGTATATGCTTACTTTGCTTGGGCTAACAAAGTACCAAGGGCATGCTATATGGATTGGTAACCTGCCACCTCAGACAGATTTGATGAGTCTGGTTCACCACGTGTGCAATGAAGCCACTGGGCTTGAATCGTTATTTCTCATTTCAAAGAGCAATTGCGCCTTTGCGAATTTCAAGGACGAACAAAGCTGTATCCGCGCGCAGCAAAAGCTACATGATTCTAAATTTCAGTCGGTTCGGTTAGTTAGTCGGTTACGGAAGAGCACCGTTGAAGGAGTGTCCGGACAGACAGCGCCTACAGGTCCTTCAGCAACGTCCCCTGGTGTGCAGACAATTCCACCTGAACCCTCTACTACAATCCAGGAAACCCCGCCGACGACGACGACGACAACAACAACAATGACGACGACAATATCGGTGGTAGAACCGGCGAAGAGTCAAGAACAAGAACAAGAGACACGGCCTATAACCTCGATCGGTGGCGACGTTCAGCAGAGAGACAAATTCTTCGTGCTCAAGAGCCTGACAGTGGAGGATTTGGACTTGAGCGTCAGAAATGGTGTTTGGGCAACTCAGTCCCACAATGAAGAATCACTCAATACTGCTTTCAAGGTATGTTTATAAGTAGCCACCGTCTTATTAGGTGTTGATTCTTACGAAATATTGATATAGGCAGCCGACAATGTGTACCTGGTCTTTTCGGCAAACAAATCTGGGGAATACTTTGGGTATGCAAGGATGGTGTCACCTATCAACAATGATCCCGCAGCAGCCATAGAGTTTGCTCCGAAAGTACAAGCCACAAACGATCTAGACTTGCCAAAGGCCATCCCAACAGAGGCCACTGATAATTGCCCCCGAGGCAACATTATTGATGACTCAGCACGTGGAACTATATTTTGGGAGGTTGAGCGAGACGATGGCGAGATCTTGCCCACCGAAACCGATTCGGAAGATTCGGCAAGTGCGCGTGGTGCGATCGATGGTGAGTCAGGCTCCAAAGCTTGGGGAAAACCTTTTAAGCTGGAATGGCTCTCTACGACTCGGCTACCGTTCTACAGGACGAGGGGTCTTCGAAATCCGTGGAACTCGAACAGGGAGGTCAAAATTGCCCGCGACGGAACGGAATTAGAGCCTTCTGTTGGAAGGAGACTTATTGGGCTCTTCAACCGCGTGCAAAGTCCTGCACCGCCAATGTCTATGGGCATGCGGCAAGGTATGCCTGTGGTTGCTGGATACCCACCACCTCCAATGAGTGCCCCTTACGGCCCTCCCCAATAGTATGAGGACACATTGTATAAAACATTTCGTGGGATATCTATTGAGCAAGTCTCATTGCCGTGCTGGGCATAGGCACTATCGTCATCGTTGGATTAAGGGTGCTATGGCAGGTGTGTCATTTGTGGACTATAATCATCTATATCGAGATAATGCAGCAAACTCCATGAAGTGCTTAAACTTCCAAGATCGCCATTTTCCTTTGGTATTGGCATCATATTTGCCTGTTCTGTGCCCACCGTCCTGATGACTTCTGCAGTGGATCGCTAATGCTATAGTCGTACGATATTTGCAACCTCTAGTGGCCATTATTTTATGTGTCGTGTGACAGACGTCATGTTGAGAGTAACACGAAAGTGCCATGTTTGCTTCAACAGGCCATTAACGCCTACACGTCACTAAATCATACGAACACAAAAATATTTCCACAATAGACAAACATGGTTTACTTAATAAGCTCTAATGCCACGTAGTCCGATTTTCAGCAGGCCCACATTGAGATTACTTGGAAAGTGACGTCACGGACGAGATTTACGCCTGCCAAGACGGGAGTACATCAGATTGTACAAGTTGGCTTTAATCTCTTGCCTGCCTGCGAAATCAAGTGGCGCCTTGGGCACGCAGCCACAATTGCAATGGGAATCTCCAAATACCATACTTACAAGGGTGCTGAAGTGAATAATCGCGGGATCCGGCAGGACGTACTACATATGCTACAAGCCGAAAATGGGACACCTGTAAATGTCCCAACAGACTAGAAATCTCGGGTCGAATTGTTAGACTTGTTTTCAAGATACTACGTGTATATATAGAAAGCGTAAATTTGCTTTCTTTGCGATTTATCAGGATTCCGTTACCGTAAGTCAAGTCTTTCCTTCTTAGATTTCTCAAAAACTGTATTCATGAGGAGGAGCTGTAATGCTGTGAATTGCAGTCTTGGTGAAAGAAGTGGAGCGAGTGTCTCTTTTCGCTTGGGGCCTACCGGCTATCACTGGTAGTCAATAATGGGCCGGCTGGCCGGGTGCTTTTGGACCTCAAGACATTTTGCTTTTTCGACTTAAAAAGCACACACACACACACACACACACACACATGCACTGTGCTGCTTGTGGTTGATGAACAGACGATATCTCCACTTGTTGTGGC
Organism: Truncatella angustata; assembly: GCF_020726525.1. Classification (NCBI taxonomy): domain Eukaryota; kingdom Fungi; phylum Ascomycota; class Sordariomycetes; order Amphisphaeriales; family Sporocadaceae; genus Truncatella; species Truncatella angustata. Next base: position 289,696 of record NW_025763387.1, read on the forward strand.
AAAATAGTTGCCAAGAAAATACGCGCCAGCTGCTATGGTTTATCGTTTCTTCTTCCAACATAATCCGAACACTGAAGACAAGCTCTAAGTTCACTTTACCCCACTAGACAAATGCCGCGCATGTACAAAAGCAATTCTATATCGATGAAATGATGCATACTTTCCCTTCTCGAGCGCCTTTTTGATTAGTCCCAGCCTCTGCATGATCTCAGTTTACTCCGCCTTCACCAGATCTGTTCATCACCCCCAAGCGGCCTGTTGTCGAATTCATCGTTGGCACCCGATATGCAGAGAAGAAGGCTTTCTCTTAGATCGTATCCCGCCTCCAATGCAGTCTGACTTTCTGACAAGGTCTGTTGTAATTCGAAGAACTTAAAATGTAGGCATACACTCTGAGCCGCTGCCGCATGCAATCTGCACTACCCTGGTGTCTAGCTCTGTTGTCGTGTTTTCACCACGGAGCAGAATAGCCATATCCAACACACTGCATAGTATATGGTGGTAACATTTCGAAATGCGGTACAATATGAGGCTCCTAAATCTCGACGTATTATTTCACGTGTTTCGACCACCTGTATACTTGCTGCAACGGTGTGCAAAAGATTGAAATTCGATTGTTGGCGCATAAATTGATGATACGCATAAACCCTGTTTTCTTCACATTATGCTCATTTGTTGAGTTCCACAAGATTAGCAGTAGTGATGCATCGAATTCGCAAAGAAATGCATCTGAGATTTCGATGCAAAACACAAGAATCCGCTTCCCTATGCCTAGCACCCTAGCGAGGCAGCTGAGCCAGTCCGATGACAGTGGACTTAAGCTTTGCCCCGCTTATTCTAGACTATTCCAGGGAATTCCACTGATTACTCCACTATTCTATAATAATTCTAGAAACACCATGAATAATCGGTCGGCTTTTAGAAACACTCTCCGCGGTTCCCTGACTTGCTAGAAGGATCACAAATGTTCTGGCATTTTGCAACCGTCAGCACAATGGAAGCTTCTCAGCAATTCCTGTATTTGGAGGAAGCTGTGTGTGCCTTACAGCTTCCGCCTATAAATCCATGACTGAAGACCGTGTTTGAGATCTCGTTCTTTCATCAGAATACAATACAAACAGTAAAGCATCAAAGCATTCACCATTCAACCTTTCACAAAGTTTTGAGTCATCATCAAGACTCCCTCAGAAAATCATCAAGACCACTACCGGAACTTCAACGCGCGGAAACTCATCAGATCATACAATGGCTTCCTTCTTCCGACCTCACTACCACTACAACATTCCAGAGCCCAACTTCCAGGGTCTCTTCCGTCTCATTGATGATTTCGACCGCTACAGCAACCAAGGCTCTGCCGACAAGACCCAGTCCCGCCAGAGCCGAAACAATGTCAGCTTTTTCACTCCAAAGTTCGACATGACCGAGTCGGAGACCGCTTACGAGCTGCATGGTGAACTACCTGGTCTCAACAAGGAGGACATCCACATCGAATTCAGCGACCCGCAGACCCTCCAAATCCGCGGCAAGATTGAGCGTACCCACACCGCTGGTACACCACCTGCTGGCCTCGTTGACAAGTCCGAGACAAGCGGGACTATCACCGAGAACGGCGAGGAGCACGCCGAGACATCATCAGTCAAGTCGCATAAAGTAACCGTCGAGGACGACCCTGAGGAGAGTGGCACCGTCGCGTCATCAAACGCTACTCCTAGGGACACACCCGCATCCACAGTCGTCGAGGCCGCCAAGCCTGAGCAGCCCAAGCAAGAGGCCCCCAAGCACAAGTTCTACCTGGTCGAGCGCAATGTCGGCTCATTCGCCCGCTCCTTCAACTTCCCGGGCCGTGTGGACAACGATTCGGTCCAGGCTTCGCTTGACAATGGAATCCTGACCGTTACTGTTCAGAAGGCCAAGAAGCACGAGAGTCGCCGCATTACCATTAACTAAGGCGTTTTTACAAGCTGAAGGTTAATTAACAATGATGGTATTGCATTGCGATGGACATTAGCATGGAGTGCATGGTTTTAGCGTCGGGTTTACTACTTTGATAATGGATATTGGTTTGCTTTGTTCCAAGCAGGACAGCAGGAGAATTTAATCATATAAGCATTCATTTGCCTAATACGGCTTAATCTCCTCGCATTAGACTGTACACTAAATAGCACATAATGAATAAAGTGCACTATAATACTATTAAAACTTCCGCTGTGCCCACGTGTTCTCTCTGCGACTTAGACTCATTCTTTTTAATTGCTGACTTCCGGAGCTATGGCCATAAGTTGGTTCCTCCTTTTCAGATCGTATTGGCGGTTGAAACAGCCCAGTACGAACATGGCATGGCCCTACCTACTTCTGCTACGAACGTGGCATGGTCACATCTCGATTGTCTAAACCGATCTTGCTGCCACTTAGCCACCGCATTCTCACCACCGGCTCTCTACAGATAGATGGCGGGCGATGAACGATTTCTCGACTTCCTGAAGCCCACGATGGCAGGGCGGTGCCCCAAACGTCCCCTTCTCAGAAGCTGTTACGAATGGCAAAATCAAGAAAAGCGTCTGTTCTATTATTTGGTTCCCGTGCTTGCTTGAATCACCACAGGAAATATGTCGATGAGCGAATTACTAATCCTAGCTGGCCTACTCACAATAGCCAGCGGTCATATGCAGTCAACTCCATGACGTATCTTCGTGACGTTGGCAAATTTGATCCCCGAATTCAAAGTGACGGCTACTTTCTGATTGTCGCCACTGCTCGACATTGTGGCCTGTTGATATATACGACGTAAAGATTCGACACGTCACTCAGATGGGAGCCGAGCTTGTCTACTGGCAGAGGTGGCGCGATCTCCGCTCAGCCTCAAGATACCACGAAGACGAAGCTCTTTTCATACAGTGGGATGTCGAATCTTCCATCAAAGGGTTCTAACCCACCCCTTCAATGGAAGGCCACCGGCATCCGTTACTAGTAGGAATGCCGAAGCGATCTCACCACAGGCCTCGCAAAGTACACCGTCGGGAACCTGTCGTTGGCAGGGGTTTTAAAATAAAGAGCATCGCCAATGATTCAAGAGCCGTTACTGATCTATTCATTGTCGTCTGTGGTGTTTTATCTTCTTACAAATCTTTTAGTGTACTTATCCTCTCCCCAGATCAGGATCACTTCCATGACGACGTCAAGCATCAGTCGGGGTGGCATTATCACTTGTGGTGCTTGTCGCAGTCATGATAATACAAAGTAGAATCCGTGATGCTCGAGCTCTCAGATTTGACAGGGGGAATTGTTGTATATACAGACAAGATAGAGGCGATTGTGCTCGATCTCTTGGGTGCTGTATCAAAGATTGTAGTGTCTATCGTTGATGTTGTATTTGTTGTTCTCGAGGTTTCAGGGGTGACTGGGGTTTATGGTATCTGCCGATGAGATAATCATGTTCGTGTTTGTAGCGGATGTGGTTATATCAGTAGAGGGTGAACTAGTTGTTGCAAAAGTGGTTCTAGAAACATCACCCATGACTGTTTTGGTTGAAGAACTCATCACTTGATAGTTGCTCATCGGTAATGTTGACCACTGTGCTGATACTTACTATTGGTCTGTACATTCGGTGCACTAACAAAACCGCCCTGGAGCTCCTGAAGCTCGATTTCAGTTGAAGTAAGGTATGCTTAGAGCTACAGTTAGGAGTCACAGAATGTTCTCTACAGTGGCCGACGCTGTTGTGTCACCTGGCTTGCGGTTCAAGGTGCCGTAGAAGTATCATTGGCAGCGTGAGAAATGTTACTCCGCGTCTAAATACCACCATATATAGTGGTAACTGTTGGTGAAATCGATAAACCAGGCGCTGAAAAGACATTTACTGATGTTGGATTCAAGGCCGTACTGTGAGACAACTCAACCCGCGATGTAGTATAAGTTACAGTCTTAGTTTTCGTTGACGTCAGCACGGAAATCGTGGTCATCCTTCCCAAGACGCTAAGCAACTACGGGCTGAGGAGAAATGCCGAGATCATTGCAAGGAGCAGCATATGAAGGAAATGCGGTTACTTGCTTGCAGCTTTCTTGACTCGAAACATCTGAAAGTACACTCGCGACTGCCACTGTAGTTGCCTCTTGATCAGAGCCCGCATAGTGCAATGTTGTCAGTATGGTACTTTGTAATGGCCCACATCAACTACAATCTTCTTATTTTTATTTTTGTTTTACTTCTTTTCTTTTCTGATATTGCCGAGACTGACGCGGGCGGTGGACTTGTGGTAACAGCCAACCAGCTGGACCAATCAGCGACGCATTCTGGGCCGCAGTCAACAACCTATAAGCTAGCGGACAGAGAAAATAGTACAACCTTGGATGTAGATAGATACACAAAACTCATGATTGAGGCGAGCATTGCGAAAGCAGTCAGTTGAAGCGAGACCACTGATAGAAATCCACTGATACTCCAAACCAGCACTTGTAAGGTTCTGATCCACCGCGTGGTTGTTCAGCTACATGGTCAGGGGAGGCAAATAGCCAACAAGGTTCTGTACCCTAGGTTAGAGAATTTTGGGGAATTGCCCGTACTTGACGATTTTTGTCCTCGTACATCGGCTATCAATGTCTCAAAGTCTAAATGTTCATTTCGTTGTGGAATGTACGGTAAAAGATTTGAGACAAGCCAAGTGAACGGCTAGACTAGGATAAAAACAGTGACTACATGGACACTAATGAAATAACATGTTCTTCGTGTCAAGTATTGTTGATAGTTTTCTCATTGACTTAGTACAACTGGGGTGTTCGATGGGACCTTGGATCCCTCACAAGCAGTCTTTGGTGCCATTGGGCGGTGATGGTGACGTTAGGAGCAGGTAATAGCGGCTGTTCCGTATAAGAATAAACAAAACGCGGGTGGATGTATTTGATTAGTTCGAGTGCATCGTACATTGTTTACTTCCCGAGAGAATCGATGGACAAGAATGTTTTCAGATTGCCAGTGGGAGGGAGAACTGGTCGAAATTGTGCACATATATGTAGGTTACATGGTAAGGAGCTGGCTGCTGCCGAGGTCACTTCAACATTATTCATCTAACCTAACCTTAGCGCACTTTAGCCACTCTGAGTCCCAGTGGCCGCCACAAAGCGTTGGGCAACGAAGAAGCCGCCCTGCTCATATGCGGAGTACACCCAGAGAACGGATTAACTTGCATACATGGACATGACTTAGCTTAATCAGTACAGTCTGAAAACAGTAACTACCAAGTAGTTACTTGTAGCACTAACCTTGCGCCTTGGAAAGCTCTAGTCTACCCTTGCGCGTTCGCTGCCGCACAGACCATTTGTCAGCCTCGACCCTTGCCTTCAATGCCCTTTTCCCATGCGCGCGCCGCAGCCTTGGAACAATTTCCATTCGTCAAACCTCAACTTCGACCTTGCCGACCTTTTCGCTCCACGACAACAGCGCAGCGCCAAGACACGTCGCATCGCCTCACCGCGCAGCAGGTAATCGACAGCAATTCCAGCTCTTGATTGAATTGGAAACCCGCCGACAGACAGCAAATAACAACAACGACAACCGACGCCATGGCCAACTTCCTCGCCTCCATCTTCGGAACCGAGCAGGACAAGGTCAACTGCTCCTTCTACTACAAGATCGGCGCCTGCCGCCACGGCGACCGCTGCTCCCGGAAACACGTCAAGCCCTCGTACTCGCAGACCATCCTGCTGCCCTCCATGTACCAGAACCCGGCCCACGACCCCAAGAACCGCCTGACCCCGGAGCAGTGCGCCAACCACTTCGACGCCTTCTACGAGGACCTGTGGTGCGAGCTGTGCAAGTACGGCGAGCTCGAGGAGCTCGTCGTCTGCGACAACACCAACGACCACCTCATCGGCAACGTCTACGCCCGCTTCAAGTACGAGGACTCGGCCCAGGCCGCCTGCGACGAGCTCAACAGCCGCTGGTACGCCGGCCGCCCCATATACTGCGAGCTGAGCCCCGTCACCGACTTCCGCGAGGCCTGCTGCCGCCTCAACAGCGGCGAGGGCTGCGTGCGCGGCGGCTTCTGCAACTTCATCCACCGCAAGAACCCCACCCCCGAGCTCGACGCCGAGCTGACCCTCGCCACCAAGAAGTGGCTGAAGGAGCGCGGCCGCGATGCCAAGAGCGTCACCAGAAGTCCCAGCCCCGAACCCACGAGGAAGAGATATTAGAATGTACGGCGAGGAGGACAATCTCTCCACGGGCAGTCAGTATGGGCCAGGGATTGCGCATGGACACGAAACATCTCGGAACACCACGCGGCAGTGTATGCGAGAGCGGTGCCGAGGCAGACCTCCATCGCAGTTTGTAGTGATTTGGACATGTCTGCTACCAGGACGCGGCCGAACAGGAGGCAGGACACTGCGATTTTGGGGCGATTTTAGATGTAGCGCCGTGTCCACGGCCAACGCCGGCCGCACTGGTCAATGGGCCTTGTTGAGGCGAACGCCATCTCACCAAGGCATGGGGAGACATTTTCTCGGGGATGATTCGCCGGCTCGGTGCGAATAGCGGCTAGTTTCGTCGGTCGCCAAAAGTACAGGGGGACGAACCGTCGCGTTGTTCGACGAAAACGTGTTGCAGAAAGCGGCGTTGGTGTATAGGTTTCCAAGAGGCTCCAAGCGCCTTGACATTGCATGTATTTTATTTTGGGTCTCCAAGTGGTATCTTGCCACAGTCTACTAGTCATGATCGCATTTACGGAAAGACATAATGACCAAGAAGTATAATCCCGTAAAAATTTAGACCGTCGTGCACACTGTATTTTGAACCCTAGGGAATGCGGGCACACCTTTTCTTATCAACGTTGTAGCTGATCCATATTACGACAGAACATCATTCAAATACTCTATTGCCGCCGATTAAACCCTTCTTGAAGTTGAAAGAGGGCCGTTGTGATTGCTCTTCAAATGGTATTGCTGTTGAGAACACCCATTATATATATACAGCTCCGCCAGTAATTACGAAGCCATGTCCGCGCCAGAATCAGCGCGATTAACGCTGTCTAAAGAGTTTGCTCATCCCCTCTTGATTACCTAGACTTGGCATGCATGGCCGTCCTTGCCATGGACTTTTATTCCTTGCAAGTCTCCCATCCTTTTTGGTTTATGCATGGGCGTCAAAGAACGCATCATTGCTGTCCTCCGTCTCGGTTCTCCTCAGGTGTGATGGCTGCGTGGGCTGTGTCGTGGTGGGTAGGGCATTCTTGACATCACCAGTAAAGTCTATCAATGGGCCCCCGGTTGTCGGATGCCCGGTACTGGAAAGCATTTGCCTAATCTCAGTCGAGTCTTGGCTTGGGTGATTCTGCGCCGCCGCAGCCACTGCCGGTGCTTCTGCTGGCACTGGAGCAGGAGCAGAAGCAGGAGTAGGGGCAACCGCAGGGGCAGGTGCTTCGCTGCTCTCAAAATCAATCAGGTTCGCCTGCGCGTCCTCAGGGGCAACCTGAGGAGCTGGGGCTGTGTTGCGATGTTGTGGTGGGATGGCATTGCGTTCCGACAGTTTCTGGCCCGGGATTACGGGATAAATGGCCATGATTTGCTCCGTAATCGCTTGAGGCGTATGCCCATCACTGCGTTGTCTCAGCCCATCACCCTCTCGACTGGTAAGGAGAGTACTCACATGTGCGCATTAATGATCCACTCCAATTCCTCTTCGCCCTCTTCCTCACCTCCGGGGCCCCCTCTGATTGCCCTGAACAGTCGTGGATGCCACTCTACGTTCTCAGCACCGCGCTTTGCTGCCTCTTCTCGTTGCATATCCTCGATCTTTGTCTTCTCGTCAGTTGCGACTTCGTGATTCTTGTCCTTGACTGCGCGCGCCGTTTTGGCCCAGAGTCTCTGCGATTCGCGCTCGTCTTGCTCTTCTAGCGGTCGCACTTGTGGCTTTGATGGTTTTGCCTTGGCGCCATTGAAGAAGGTTTCCTTGTGGCCGTTCTGCCAAGATTGTCAGTTGTGTTGAATCTATTACTCGCGAGAACGGCTAGGCCTACCCGAAGATCTTTGATAGACATCTCGTCGCTCCATAATCCAGAAAGTTCAAACAGTGCCTCGCCGGTGTGCTCATTCCTGATAGTTCCTCCTATAGCGTTGTATGTGCCGCTGACCCAACCTTTCGTCTTGAACTCGATATCGGCAACAAGTCCCAACTCGGGGCAGCGAACGAAACTGTGGTCGCCAAGCTCATACTTCATCTTTCCGAAAAGTATTCCTCGAGCGTACATGTTCGGTTGAGTCAAAATGTACCTCTCGCCCTTTTTTGGGTTTTTGCCGCGGTTTAAGAGGGACAACACAGCCGTGCCCTCCATTAAGCTGGCGGCCGAGTTGCCAAGGAACTTGCTTCGGGGCTTCAGTGTGCCGTCCACTCGGATGTGGTGGTCGGGTACCATATAGAAGTAGCTTGATTTTGGCGGGTGGTGGGATGTCTGCTCGGAAATGTAATAGGCTCGCGTGTTGTCGGGTAGGTCCCAGTAACAAGTGAAGATTTCGCCAAGGATTGGGTTGAGGGGCTTCTTGACGCCTCTGCGGTGACTTGTTAGTATCAAGACTTGGAGTCTGGAGGTCGAGTGGCTACGAACGGAGGTCTTATATGCCAGCCGCTGAGATAGAACTTGACAACGGCAGCGAATCGTTCTATTGGGTCGTTGATCTCAGGTATGGGCAACAGCATCTCGGGATGGGACATGAAGCTAAGTCAAGGAGTCAGCAAGCTCTAGTACATGTTGTCCACAGAGGCGCGCGAACTTGGTTATCCTCTCGAGCATGCTTCTTGGCTCGAGAATGAATGTCGGCAGGACGACTCGGCTCAGATCAGCGCCGGGCCGCAGCTGCGAAATGATATGCCCAAGGACTACAGAGTATAATGTTAGAGCACAGTGCTCGTCTAGCATGGAGAGTATAAATAGACTTGCACATACCATTTCCCTGGTCGCCCTCGACGACAGTAGTGTCGCTATCCTCATCGGCAGACGATGCCTTGCCTAGCAGCGCCAAACGGTTAGCACCCAGTAGAGGACATCAAGTCTCTTTGCGAGCAGGGCCTCAAGGACATACTCGCGCTGGAGCCGGCTCGCGATCGAATCCGGTGACCCGTAAGACCCATGATTGTATTGTGTCTTTCTCTCTCTTCGCCCCGCGTGTTAGTGTTATCCTGCAGCGAGGGTTGTTTTGTTTTTTTTGTATTTTTGTTTTGGTTTTGGTTTATTTTCTTGAGAAACCTCACAGCCCGTATAGGTTTAAGGTGTTTTCTTGCGCATGGGAGTCTTTGCCCTCAACTGCCCTCGTTTCCGGTCGCAAATTGGCCGGCAAAGAAGGCGAAATTAGGACCCCTCACTGAACGGTGTCTGGGAGTCCGCCGGAGCGACGTAATTAGTTTGGGCTTGGGCTTATCTTATCGGTTGGGCGCTACAATATTATGACTTCACTGGGACCGCTCCCTGCAAACCAGAAGAGACAGAGGGTGTCAGCGGCTTCCAGAAGAGCCAAAAACGAAACAAAAAAGACCCGAGAATCCGAAATTTGGGAACCGTCTTGGCACTGGTCTTTGAAGGAAACCCGACGATCGTCAGTAAGGATGCATACATAACAGGGAAATGTGGGCACGACTCTCATTCATGGCCTACTAATACTCCATAGCTAACCTAGGTAGTTATTCACCATATATGTCATCAAGTACGCATCGAATAGCTGTGAGCAGGGGACATTTATTGGTGCCTACGTCCTGCACTCATACGTTTGACGCTTGCGGCGCGCGACTTTAGTAGGGGGATGGGAAAGTGACGAACAGGACCAACAGCTCAGGGCCACGGGGCGAGCAGGGCGAGCAGGGATGACGTTGCCAACCAGACATGACGGGCCCCTCAATGCGGGCGCTCTTTACTTTGTGCATACCCAAGGAGCTTTTGCAGCGAGGTGACTTTGTCTGACTCGCAGCATCTTCTTTCCAGACACTTGCTTGGCTGCATCCCCAAGGCTTTCTGTGCATACAATAGTGTCTTCGAGTGGAGACGCATCCAATGGACGGCTTTCGACCAGATCACAATCAAATCGCCAAGCAAAGCTGAGGGTGCCTGTTTCTACGGCCAAATTTGACTTCCTGGATGGTGAGAGTCTTTGTGTAGTGCGGCCGAGTACTGGAATTACAGACGCCGTTGCCTCTGCTCAAGCAACACAGCTCCTTTCAATGCGTCTTCACCGTCAAGGTGCGGATTGCGAAACATACTTTGATGGCAGTGCGGATGACAATACAGGTTTGGCCGCATGGCTTGATGCAGAAGATGTTCTTTGCGCACGGCTATTGTAATGGCCGCTACAAACTCAGGACGTTGACACTCCTACCAATAGTCTCCAGCGAAGACCATGTCGTCTTAATTCTGTCTCGAATCTCTGACTCATGAACCGTGGTGCCAGCCATTATCTGGTCGTACGTGCTCTTCACAACACGACCGAAGGGCGACTCATAACCGAACATCTTCGGAATATTATCATGAACTTCGAACAGAAACCCAAAGTACACGATGCGCAGGTCTACGCCGCTTGACATGAGTTCATCGTAGATCTCCTTGTTCGCTGGACCGCAGAGAACATTGGTGACTGTCGACATTGCCCAAGCATTGATGAGAGCATCAGACGAGAACTTCTGCGGGTATAAGCTTGGCATGATGTCAAAATAGATCTTCAGGCCGAGTCTGAATGCTCGATAGGCGTCGCCCGTCGCAATGTACATGGCGAAAAGCTGTTGGCATAATTGTGGAACTGGCTGCCTTGTCCATGACCAGAGCCCAGATTCAATGCATCCCTTGAGTGAGTCCTTGATCTCATCTAGGCTTGGCTGCTTCTTGTCTGTGATCGTACCTGATACAGAGAAGGCTTCAGCTTGAAGAGCAGCCAGTCGGTTCTGATCTACCTCGTTATTTGTTGGAACAAAGAATTTGTGCAGCTGTTTCTCATGACGTTTGATGAGATTATCAGCCGTATTCTTGTATTGTGCTGAGAGCTCATCGGCTGGTTTGGAGAACTTGTCTTCTGGGCCGCTGCTTCCCTTCTTGCATTTTGTACATTGACAATTGAAATAGTAAGTCTCTTGCAACTCGCTTTGCCGTACGCTGAAGGGATTTGTGACATCGACATATTTCATGAAGATCTCATCTCCCTTCTTGATGGGCTTGAGAGCTCGCATAACTGCACTAGGCTGGTTGAAAACAAGATTGACATTGGGCTCACAAGAATGATTTGCACTACAAATCAACGGATCAAAGCCCACTCCCAGGTGAGTATCATCCAAGGGCGATGAGAGACCAAACTTGTTGCACATTACCTACAGTTTAGTTATTAGTTTTGCATCATACAAATCCGCCAGGAGATCGAATACGCACATTGAATAAGAAGGCCTTGGCCACAGTATGCGAGTCGACGCCTTCAATCTTTGGCTCGCCCGTGTACTTCCACGCAGCGAACGCAAGCATGCTGAAGTCATCAAACAGCTTCTTGTTCTGCCTGCTGAAATCTTCGAGGCCTTTGCCCCCAGGCGCAAAGGGCCGGAAAGATAGAATATCCTTCATCCTTTCATCCTTGTTCCCCTCAGCCTTCAACCGTCCTAGGAGCTTTATCACGGCACGGACAACATCCGGAAGGTCAGGCCTATCGCTCGGTGCCAGAACTTTACATTCATACTTGTGCTCAGCCTTCCACGCTCGCGCTTGGCATTTCTTGGAGCAGTAAGACACCTTGTGGCAGCCCGTGCAAGTCTTGACCTCGATGAATCCAGTGGGTAGACCCATCGAGGCGGAATAGGCGCGCTCTGTAGGGTCTGTTGCCCCGCGCTGGAAACACCAAGCACAAGTATCCTTCAGGCGGTCCATGTCGAGCTCGGCCACCTGTGGTCGACCAATAGCTAGCACAACATCTCCGGGCTCAAAATTTTCGGTCGCGAAGAGTCCGCGGCCCGCCCCATTGATGCCGGATTCTTTTACCTCAACAAATTCATTCCCGGACATTGCGAAGCAGAAATTTTGGGCCTCAGGCGTACGGTACGAAAAATGATTGTACGTCTCTGCGGAACAATATCGTGGATGAAGATGCAGTTTCTTACTCAGGTGTAATGTAACTATGTATGTTGGCGGGGTAGTGCCGAAGTTCTAATTCTTACTGCTAGTCTAGAGGCCTAAATAACGGGCGCTATGTGGCATGTGCATCCCAAATCCCTTTCTACATACTTTACGCTTGTCTAGTTGACGTCTACGCGGTATTCACCCCTTCGTCAGTTTACTTTAATCGCCATCTTTCATGCTTCAACTGCAAGATTTCGAGTACATAATCAAGTAATGAGGCCTTAACTTTGAGAGTATCAAACTTTCAATAAGCCTTAAGTACAAATTAGCATGACAACGCTCATGACGGTTAACCCCGTAGAATGGCATCTTAGTTGTGATGCGTGAGCAAAAGTATATGTACACATTTTTTTCCCTTACCAAAATGTATTACTTTTATAACAATATGATAAATTATACAAAAATGGCAAAAATATCTAGTTTTGACTTTCTAAACTATCTCAATAAGTGTATTGTTTCTAGTATGATTTAGTCCTTTATGCTTAGCTTTCAGAATAAAGCCTTCTATGTTCCCCACGTATCGATACTGATCTAACCTAACTTGTGGAAACTTTTGCTCGATCGGTGTATTCTGCCCAGATCTGATATGTCTGTAGATTCTTCGGACTAGACATGAAGCAGAGTGTGATTTCTATTCTCATGACGAAATCAATCGGCTGGAAAGGACCTCTAATATCAATGTAGCGGCGATATGCAAGGTAGTCATATCAATGTCAAAGCGGCCGAAGGAAGGGAGTGCAAGGGGACGATCGGAATTGAATGTTCAAAGCTGGCGAATGCTTCGTTGACCAGCACTCGAATACAGTCATTGATTTGCTCGGTCTAACAAGATGAAGACATCAGGTAGGAGAACGAACTTGAAGCCGCACTATAAAACGGGTGTAGGCCAAGTTGTGACGCGTTAGTGATTATATCCGTCTGCGTCGGCTTTATCGCGCGTGTTACATGCGAACCGATATAGTTTGCTCTCCCGCAAGGCCAAAAATGCAATCTTGAACAATTATACATGAAGACATTATTTCGTGACCCTTATTCGAATAACTTCACCCGCATAATTTAAGCTGTCTAGCTCCGGTGACATAATGTGTGAAAGCCTCCTGATTGGTAATTGAGGTTAGACTATGTTTCTTATCGGGTTTAAGCGGTTCGGGGTGCGAAGTATCACAGTTCACAATTTCGAAGGGGACAATACTATTAAGGTGGAGCCAATATTATGTCATGAGGACAATTTTTTTATGTTATAAAATGGATAAATTATTGCTTTCTGGAAATAGATCAAATTTACATGCGAAATCGGTAGCGGCACCTAATTTCTATTCGTCGCCCTCAAATCTTGGAGGCATATTTAGCCAGCAACTTTTTTGGTAGTACTACTATTCTGAAGAAATCCTTTATGAGCCGACCGGGAATGCTGAAAATGCTGGAAATGCTGGAAATGCTGGAAACGATAAAACAACATTTCCATACAAGACGGTGTTGATAGTGGGCTGCACATCTGGCATCAGCCTTGCCCTTGCCGAGCGCATTATCGAGAATGTGATTTTCGTGATTGGTGTCGGTCGCCGCAAAGATCAGCTGAACGAGTTTGTGAGCAGACATGGCGCCGATAAAGTCGCTGCATCACAGTCTGATATCATAAAATTGAGTGAACTCAAACAATGAGCCAGCGGGTAGGTCAAGCACATATGTAAATGATCTGCTTGAGGCGTACTGATTGTTACCAGCATTACCCAGGCATATCCTGGAATTGACTGCGTATTCTTGAACTCGGATGTTCAGAGAAATTTGGACTTCACGCGTCCAGATATAATCGATATATCCCTCGTTGAGAATGAGCTGACGACCAATTATACCTCTTATATTGCAATGATTGCAGCTTTCCTGCCTCATCTATATGCACAGGCTCCAAAGCCTGTAGCATTGGTGACGGTCACCTCTGGTCTTGTGCTCATTCCAATCCCTCGGCCAGCGAATCACTGTGCCACAAAAGGGGCTCTTCATTCAATCATGTGGACCCTGCGGGCACAACTATCCCACGACGAAAAAAGCAAGCATATCAAGATCGTCGAGCTGATCCCATCTGCCGTTCAAACTGGGTTACATGAACTCCAAGCGGATGTACTTGCAAAGGGAGAAGAGAAGCTGGGAATGCCGCTACCAGCATTCATTGATGGCGAATGGGCTGGCTTGCAGAGAGGAGATGAGGAAATTCCTGTTGGTGGCTTTGCACTCAGAAACCATACCGCGGAAGCCGGAACGCGCGAGGCTTTGCTGGAATCTTGAGATGCTGTCCAACCCGACAGTGCCTTTCAGCATTAGAGGCCGCTGAGATCGGCCATCAAGTGAGCAGCGTGCTAGCAATAACCCAAACAATCCTTAACACTCGATCATTTGTAGTTGTTGTTACCCCATCAGTAAAGTGAGGGGACTTGAGTATCATGTTGTGCAATTTTTCATAATTCGAGCACCTCCTAGAATTGTGACCACATCTTTCCATTTAATCTTTAGCATTTTGGTCTTACCCTTCCATTCACCTCCACAGCTCTCCGAGCTGTGTGCGCGATGGAAACGGCACCAGAAAGGATGATGATCAAACGCATATACGTACAATCTGAGTTGAGGGACATTCGCGTCCTGTAGAAACTTCAGGAAACTCTGGAATGGGTGCTCAATTGCGAAGCGCGGCGCTAGAATTTCTTTGCCTTTGCTTTTGTTCTTGACAAGAACCTCCGACGCTAGGTCGGTGTCGCTATCGCCACCCCAAAAGTCTTCCGCAGGAAAGCGGCTGTGGATCTCGAGTTCTAAACGCTGAAGAGTACCGTGCTCCACCATGTCACGTAGAGCGGGCCCGTACAAAGTGTAGAACCGATGAATACGTTCTGATATGTAAAAGTGAATGCTCAAAGTCCGCACATAACTCCGTGGACTGATACGAGTAGATGGGCCAGTCAGAAACGGGTCCGGTCTCATTCTGTGCGTTATGTCCAGCACCACCTCATGGTAATATAACGCGGCTGCCTCTGAGTACAGTCTCTCACAGGTTAAGAAGAGGGCCAGCACATAGCGATGTGCAGTAGCAGGGTCTTGAACAAGGTGCTCCAAAATATGACGTCTGAGTTCAGGAGGCAAATCGAAGAACCTGAATGAACCTGGCGGTTTCCATTGTGTTGTTTTGAGTTGCTGAGAGCGTGCTGAAATTGGTTTGCTGCGGAAGGCGACGGTAGCTTTGCCCATGGCCGAAGACAAGCTTGGCTTATATAGCGACGTCTGTCTCAGATAGCCATTGTGTGAGAAGTTTCGAGATGTGTTGACAGCAGGATTAGTATATAGCATCGATTAGAGAGAGAGAGGATGATTGTGGGTCAAGTTGAAATTAAGTTAGCAATGGGAAATGCTGATGTTAACTTGGCCAGGAGCACTGGAGTGCTTGACGCTGACTGCTCGCCTGCACAAGGCACTCTCCACATTTACGGCCCGTGCGTTGCGTTGTTAGCTTGGCGGTCTGCTATCGTGGCAACTGCTTTTATCCTATTGAGCCTCTCAGTGTATCATCTGCTGTTCCCTTCTCTCTTTTTGCCCAAAATTGACATGGGCATTGGCAATCTGACCAATATGAGTGAGTGCAAGCAGCATAAAGTCGAAAAGCAAATCAAATTTCTGACTTTGGCCGTTCGCACATGATATCAGCTGAATTTCCAAGAATATCAAATATCTACTTCACGGACGAAACAAAGTTCTATAGTCTAGACGAATATACAACCACACCTCAAACCTTGCCAATGTCCTCCTATACCTAGACACCATGACCTGAACTCACATCACGTATACTGGTAGTCGACTTCCCATCAACTCACTTTTGCTAAGTTGTACATCATGCTTGTCAAAATCATGCAGGAGTAGCCAACACAACATTCGAAACACCAGTGTACACCAAATATCGCTACGTCGCGGCTCATAAAATTCGCTTTCAACAGAATCCCACGTTCTCGCACGAGCGTTATGTCGAGGTATTGTACTTGCTCGGCTTCCTAGCCCGAGGCCTACGGTGTTCGTACGGATTGGATGTGGCGGGCCTACGGTGGAAAAGCGCGATTTCTGAGAAGTCGGGGGCGATATAGCAGAATCACCATCATTGGATTTGTGAAGATCCGAGATTTGGTGTTGACCACCGACGCTATCGGCGATGCTTCCCGGCCGAGCTTGGGTAATCTCTTGGGGTTGCTGTAGCTGCTGCTGCAATTCAGTCTGGGAAAATTCATCGCGAATCTGCTTTCTCTGCTGCGGGCTGTTGGCATGTATATGTAGTGAAGCCTCGATTGCGTCGTGGTCATCATGCCCAGAAGTTGAGCCAATGACAACGACTCGCAATCGGATTTCATTGAAATACTTTTTCATCAGCACCTCCTCTCGCTTCTCTGGTGGCACGTTGAGCAGATCATCAAACGAAGAAGGACGAGACAATATCGGCGAGCTGAGCTGGTCCATGTTGGTTGGGTCGACTTTCGAGTTGATTGCCTGTATCACCTCCTGGACATGCCGACGTAGCACATCGAGAACCACAGATTTATCCTTACTATCCTCGGAAAGCATTCTGTCGGTTTCATCAATTGCGCCATGTATCTCATCTAGGTGCTCTGGCATAAATTGGTCCATCTGATCGGGGAGATTGCGCTGCAATTTACTCGCCAGAGCTTGAATCCGCTGAAGATCACTCGTGAATGAATGGTGTGTTTCGGATCGACCATTTATTCCGTGGCTCAAGTTTCGCTCGAACTCGCGTAACATTCTCCGGAGACTGAATCTTTGCGAATTCCAGGCCACTGATGTTGGGTTGGGCAGATAACGGAATGGCCGACCTTTAACATGCAATGTGCGGCCGAGCATTCCGACGATTTCGAACGTGACTGGAAATAGGTGGGTCATCTGCTTTGGGTCTTCCTTCTGAAAGTTTAATATCGTTTTGGTGTTACATCCGATCAAGCTCAACGTATCCGCGATCTCTTGCCGGCTGCCGAGCTGTAAGGTTTTGAGAGACTTCTGTTCTATCACTACAGCATTTGGAGTTAAAAATTACTTCTTCATAGTGCAGCAGGGAGTCTTGATAACTATCATGGACCAATCAAGAAAGATTGCATACACTTCGTAGATATGCTGAAAAGGGAAGGAAACAATTCTGAAATTTGCTTACTATGGGACGCCCATTCATCATCGGCATCTAGATTATTCTCTCGATAGAATGTCGGGACATTGCCAAAACAGAGTTCCTTGACTTCGTGCGTTGGAATAATCCTGGTGTCCTTGAAAGAAGCCCAACCGGTCTTTTCAAATACGAAAACGATACCGAAGTCGTCAACCCTATTGCCCAAGAGGCTGTACCCATTACCTTCAGCACGATACTTGTTCTGGTCTCGATTGAATTCTTTCCAATATAACCCGAGCACGGCAGCCAATTCGACTAGGTGACAAATGGTAGTTGTAGCGTACGGCCTCTTGACTGTGGGCACTGCATCGAAGCTGCGTTTCTTTCTTTGCATGCCCACAGCAAGGGTGATGGTGTGCTCCTTCAATTCTGGTCGCGTGACTTGGGAATTTCTTGTCCGGGAGTCCAACCATTGCTTGTCTTCCCAACGCCTGGATAACTTCTCCATCTTCTGAATAGCCTCCAGTAAGGTAACCCATGTTGCAAGCTCATTATCGACTGTATGGACTCTCTCGCGTTTTGGAGATTGATCATCGTCGTTACTATCTTTGACTCCGAAGTCCTTGAAGCTCTTTGGACAGCCTCTTGCATACCATATATCAGCGTCTTTGACTGGGCCCCTTGTATTACGAGCGGGCGCAAGGAAAATGACGGGTGCTTCAAAGTCGACTTCAAGTCTCAATTGCCACCACTTAAACCAGACTCCACTGAATTTAGCCCATTCTCCCATCACCCGCTCATCAAGGTTGGGTAGGCCCTTGCCAGTCGCATAAATACTTTGTATTAACTGAACAACTGCCGCAAGTAATGCGACGCAAGCAACAACCAGGGCAACGGCAGCAACTGCAAGTTCGGAAGTGTCATCGTCAGCCATCCCGATAGAACCGCAGCCAAGTTTCTATAACTTTCCAGAAGTTTGCCCTACAAGGTCTATCGATTAATATTCCAAGGACTGAGACAGACCAATCTGATATTAGGACATGAAACCAATGGGTGGAATGCTTCCGGATCAATCTAGCCCCTCGTCAGTTGCGGACTTTTGGAGAAAATACGCTCGAGACCAGCAGGCAAGCATTACAGCACAAGAAGCGGGCAGCAGATGAGGAAGATAGCAAAACCCTACGCGCACAGCCTCGTGGTGGTTTGGAGGGTCATCTGGGTTTTGCACCATTTGGTCCGACTCGATAGGGGACAATGCGGCTGAGACGCTCCCACACAGCTGGTTCAGCTGATAGGCTCGCTAAAACTTTGATACATGCCACTTCGCAAGTTCTTTCACACTTCGGAAAACGCCGCTGACGGCGAGCAAGGATATCGGTAATGCCTGCAGTTAATTTCAGCTCGAGAGCCTAACGAGCAGCTCAGTTGAATGTTGACCTCGACTCTCTAAATGCGAGTTCTGGCGCAGCCTTCTTAGCTAGCCTAGCAGCAACCCGCCGTTGTGTCACTGAAATGCGCCTCAAGCTGATTGCTCACAAATTTTGGTATCGGTGCCGGGCAACGCGCGCTCGTAAAGCAAACAGATGATTCTACGATTGAGAATGCGGTTTGGTGCTCCCCCGTGCCACTGACCTATCGCCATCGCCGTGTAGATGCGTCCTTTTTCTTTTCTTTTTGCGATAAATCCTCATCTTTTGCAGAACTGGGATCTGGACGTCCATTGAGTACCACCTGTAAATGTTATTTCGCAGATCATGAGGACAAACCCCGCGGACTTGTCACACGGGACGGGCGATGCAAAACTCCTGGGGTAATATATTAACACAGTTTAAATCCGTCAACTCCATCGTCTGGTGTTACCTATAGCTCCAAACCATCAACGCCTCATTCTCGGTCAAGCACAGTATTTAGTATTATCGTACACATCAAGTTCCACTGCATCCTAACTTTCCAAACTATTTCTCCGACTCTCAGTTGGGCTGACAGTGATAGGACTCACATCGCCACCTCTAGATGTGCCTTCTTCTCGGTCGTCTTCTTTTTCAGGGCTGACCGGGCTTACAATATCATCAATGAGATCTATATCCCCACGCAAACTTGGCATGGAAATCAGGCTCAACCGATTATCCATCAAGTGCCCATCGTCATCAATAGGCGACACTTCACCCAGTCCATCGTCTATTATTTCGGCATTTGGGGGCCTAGCTCCACCATGTCGACTTACTCGGCTGTCGACTTCGTCATTGAACGCCGCATCTAGGGGGCTTAGCGGATGGTAGCTCAATCTCGGGCTTTGTAACATCATTTTCGTGGAGTCGGGAGTAGGCGGTGACACTTTGGAACTATGACTTTCTGGACTTTGAGGCTGTTGTTGCTGTTGCTGCTGCGGCGGTGGGGATCTGGTAGCTGGCGCTGAGGGTGAACTGAGCGTGGGTACGGATCGGGTCTCACTCTGAAGCTTCTCCATGTTCGGTGTTTGTTGCATTGAAGGGGGCGGCGGCGGTGGTACGGGATGAGACTCAAGGGGATCAGAAGTACCCAGTGGCCAGTCTGGACCGTATGAACGTCGAATAGATTTGAGACGTGACATCTTTCCGGTCCCTTTGGCACCTATAGGAGACGTTGGACTCAAGACTTCGGGTATAGTGGAGAGTCGCAAATGTCTTCGGCGCTCTGCTTCCGACATAGGAGGCAATGTATCTGGAGTGACTCTGTTGTTACTCATCGCCACGGCAGCAGCAGAGGTGCTTAGTTGGGCTTGAATACGCTTTCTCCTTGCGACAAATACTGTGGTTATTATGAGAAGGACGACCAGGATGATCGCACCGACTATGGCGCCTACTACCGCCCCAACGGCCACAGTCCTGTTGTTCGTCCCGTTACTTTCAGTGATTTCCGTTGCTGGCACCGTACTCGCAACGGGATGTACATCTAGTGTCGTGGTTATCAGTTCTGGTGGAAATGGATATAATTGCCCGAAGAGGTCCATTGTCCCGCAGGCAACGTTGGCATATGTACTTCCTGGGCTTGCATCGGTAGTATAGTAGTGAGTCATGCAAGATGGTGAACCGCCCGTGCTGTGAATATGATTAGTTCCATAGGATATTTGGAAAACCTTGAAGACTATATTTCACTAACCAGTATAACACGTGTGGCTCGTAGGCAGCGCCAAGACCTTGTTGGCAGGTTGTGTATATGGTGGCACTGCACTCATCTAATGAACCAGCGCAGCAGCCTCGATACTCTCCAATATTCATGCAATAATTGGTCGGGTCGGTGCAAGTTACTTCAGTGACCAATCAGCACATCAAAACAGGCCAACTCTCCGCACAAGGGGGCATACTCGTTGTTCCTGAGGTGAAACCACAGGTATTCTGTCCCATGATAAAATCGTCAGAATTGGGACGTTCGACTGGAACGACAGCAGGCATGGTAACTTGCGGCGCCGTCGTCACCTGCGCCTCGGACAGACTGGATGTCTTCGTCTTGGATGTGATCTCTCTCAATCGAGGCATAGTTGCAACTGTCACAGCACATGCAATATACGATGTGTAAGGATAGGGTCAGCGGTCAATATGTCAAACAAGACCATGGGATCCCCGGAGTAGCTAATGACAATACACTGACCAACGATTCTATCGAATATTAGCGGAATTTGTGTACTAACGGTTGTCCCCTGACGACGGTTTCATTGTCTCGCAAGCGGCAAAGTTCCTGGGGGCCGACATTCCAATGAGGTGCCTAGCGACTAACCTTCGTCGTCTTTGTGAAGAATGAGACATCTGCGGTGCTTCACGGACCGATAACAAAGACCAGCTCAGGTGCAAAAAGATAAAGTTTAGAACAACAACACAATGGACACAGAGCATTACTTGGCCAATACTGCTTTGCGATGGTGGTCAATTTACGATCGGGCTCCATGGCCAATATATACAGCTTAAAATAGAACGGGAGAGCACAACTGAGGCATTGCTAGTCTTAAAAAGTCTTGAAGACCGCCAAGCTCGATAACGCAGTACCAGGGTATTGGAACAAGGTGTTGGAGGGACATGAAGAACCCAGTGCCGCGTTGTCGACCCAGGCGGGCTCCCAATAGAACAACCCACTACCAGTACTGACACCATCGACCACAGCTGCGACCTTCTGCAAGAAGGTTGTCTGGCCTGCGGCCGAGAATGGGATGCTTTTCAGATCGCTAGGGAATGTGAAGGCCGGCGAAGGACAAGATGTTGGCCAGTTGGTTTCGGCGACGATAATCTCCTTGCCCCACTTGCTGGCCATGTTTGTAAGACTGGTCTTCAAGCTGGCAAGCGTAGCTGCTGAGTTACTGAAAGGACCGAAGGATTAGCTTTGCTTAAGAAGAATCCTCACACGTTGAACAAAATCTTACGACAGTACAGTGAGATAGGCAAAGTTGGAAAACTTACTAGAAAGGATAGTAGGAAACTGCCATGATGTCGAAATCAGACGCCGATAACGGACCCGCAGCCAGAACATCAGTATACCACCAGCTCTGCGTATCCCACTTCCAGCCGTTGTCCAAGTGAATGGCGATTTTGGGTTTGGTGGCCAATTTACTGTCCTTAACTCCGTAGGCGGCGGAGTGGAGGAGTGTCGCCAGATTGTACATATTGGAAGTACTTCCGGCGGAGAGAAGCATACCGGCTGTGATCTCGTTACCGATCGAAACAATCTTTGGCGTAACGCCGGCGGTATTCATGGTATTGCACACATCCAAAGTGTAGTTGTAAACCTTCCACGACAAGTCGTTGATGTCACTTGGCCATCCGGATGGAATCTTCTGGTTAGACGGGTCCGCCCATGTGTCGGAGTAGTGGAGGTCAAGATAAACGTCGAGACCAGCAGCCTTCGCACGCTTGGCAAGGGCGACATTGTAGTTGAGGTTGTAGTTGCCATCCGATGGGTTGACCCATACTCTCTGCCGAACGATGTTCACTCCATTATCCACCAGAATCTTCTCAAGTGACTGAGCGGTACCGCTTGATGTCTTGTAACTGATACCGGCTTTCTCCTCCATGGCGGCGGATGACCAATCCACTCCTCGATAAGTTAAGGCCGCCTGGGCCAGCCCGGCGCAGAAAGCGACGAGAGCACTTTGAAACAACATCTCGACAAAATATTAAGTAATACAGTACGAACGAGATATCAGCTCTCGAGAAACGAGGTGCCAGGCTTGCAGATGTGCCGTCTTTAATAGCTCCCATCGCCCTCTTCCAGCGAGCGGAGATTCGACTGGCGGATCTATAACTTCCAGGCTTCGGTCATGGAAGTCGGACTTAGAGTGGCGGTCGATACTCCGGCCCATATCCTGCTTGTTTCCTCCAACGGGAGAGCATGAAGCAAATAAGCTAGCATCCCTCTCATCAGGAATCAGGTGTTTCACGGCATGAGAGTGTTGCTTAGTCGCACGTATGACCCTGCCAAGTGGAGCGACTAATCAGTCTGATGCGCGCGAGTCGTTGTTAGTTGCCGGTAGCGCCTCGCCGGAAAGGGGTCCACAGATGTTCAGATGACAGCTGGCGTGCCATTTGAGGATGTGCCCAGGGCGGCAGAACCAGTCCATGACTATTCTGGATCGTCGACCGTGACTATGCTAAGTCAGCGTGGTATCGTCGAGTAAGAAAATTAGCCATATCACGCTTGACTGGCCGAAACAGATCCGCTGGCTAAATTTCAATGATGGGAAAACGGCACGCGTCACTCCTTAGCACTTCTTAGCATGACCCGAGGGAAGGTCTTGGCAGTGACTAGCAGGGATAAATCTGGGGCGCAGCTGAGCTTTGCGATTCGCCAGACATAATTCTCGCTTCCATTTAAGCTTCGAGTACGTACCATACTCCACAAACATGTCTCAGACAGAATCTTTACCCACCTTGGAAAGGAAATCGCCCTCAAAGGTTTTCTACCTTCACGGTATGGACTCACCTGACTTGATCTTCCGAAGGCCGTAGGAAATCAGTCTATGTCGCCTTTACTGCGTTTTTCGAAGTTCATAGGCTCAAAAAGATTGGGCACAGCGAGTACTGGATCAACGCATTTCCTTTCGTGCTTAAGTCATTGTTCGACGTGCCGCTCGTGTTATGGTCCTTTCTCATGGTCTGTGCTATTAGGCTGTTTAACCCACTACCGTTTGTGCGACTTTCTGCGAGCATCACTGTCTGCACGTCGCGCCCCCTAATTACCAGCAGCTCAGGCAATGTTTGCATGAGGACCAATCAATATGTTTGCCGGTACCAGAATGGCGTATTGAGGTAACAGGCGTGAACAAGGTTTCTAAAGGAACAAAGACGAAAAGCAACATATTGCATTTCTCTACTTTTGTGTGGCCCTGAACCCATGAGTTACGACAGCTGCTCGCGGACTCTGCCATGAATGACTCAAACATGACTGATGCTGCAAAGAAACAAGGACATGGCCAATAAGGACTTCTTTCGCCTTGCTATGCACCTAGACATACGGGTGAACAAGCCTTTGTGATGACAATATAACTATAAAACGTTATGTATCCTCGTCCCAAGAACCGCATCCGGCTCGAACAGCGCACAAAGCTGGAATTGCCACGACTTGTAAGTTATCAGAGTATCCGGATTATTCGATCGTCTACAGAATGTGTATCCTCGTCAACACTTACCAGACATGCGCCTTGTTTGGTCACCCAATACAAGAGGCAAATGCTACTGGTTTCAAGACGGTGTTGTGCAATGAAGCCAAAGCAAAATCGGACACATTCGGTATGTGCCAAGATGCATCAGCGCAAAACATCCCTGATTTTGCCTATCCGCACTGCAATGAATGCGACGAAGTTGATGATGAGTGCTACAAAAAAGTCAAGGAGATTCTGGAAGCAAATGAAAGTGCTGGTTCTCCAGAGACCAAGATTCTCACAGAGGATTTTGTGGCGCACCTCAGAGGTTTACCGATAGACCGTGAGAGAGCACCAGTTGTATCACCTCAAGATATCCTGGATTTCATTCGAGTTGGCATCCTCAACCCGGTTGCTGATATTGACCGGACAAGGGCATCAGCTTGGATAGTTATAGAGAAGCGGAAAGCCAACTCAAGGATCAACACAGATGGCGCTAGAGATCTTTTCGCACGTTGGCTTATTGCTGCTTGTAAGTTAAGGCATATCGCAGCAGCTATGGCCATAGCAATGAATGATGGCGATTCTAACCGTCTCCGGCTTTTACATCTTATTGCCAACCAAGTGAAGGTTGTATCAATCTGGCGGGCACGACTTGACCGTATGGGAATGTTCAGCGATTATGTCTTCTATGCAGGTATCAGTGAGTCGCCCCTATTCAACACTCCAATTTTGTCTGATCTGGATTCCCTGGAAGGAAGCGAAGTCATATTCGATATATCGAGTACTGAATCAGATGTAGACGAACAATGTGGAGATGTCGGGTCGCCGCTATCCGAAGGCTGGGACGAGGTACAGAGCTCACATTGCTAACCATCCATACCACATAATAGGCAACATAGAACGGTGGTCGGAACGAACCGGTGCTGTACTAGGACGTGCGCAGCTTGCAATATGAGTGCAACTAGTTGGTATTTACAGGAGTGTTGGATTATGCTATAAAGCATAACAAAGGATATACCGGATGCATTAAGCTTTATGGGTCTCTGAGCCGTGTGGAATCTACGGAGTACTGGCAGTGCTGCTTCGTACAAAAGGCCTGCTTGTGGCTATGCTACAATGCAAATTTTGAGGTAAAACCAGTTTCCTTGTAACCGATTTGAATCATGTGCATTGTCTTATCTCCTCGTAGATCTATATAAAACACCTCACCTCCGCTGCAGGATTTGTTTCCGATAAGAATCTATGATATTGCTGAGAAACCATGGAAATAAGCTTCTCTTTTAATTTTGAGCTTGTTCAACTGACCACATATTCCCACCAGCATGTGCAGTATCACATCGCTCGAGCACTCATTCTACTCGTGCAGCAATTGACTCAAGCCACGGACCAGTGGCCATACCATGGTAAGACGCTTATGCCTTTTACATAAATGGCGTAGTAGGGGTTGCAATTCTGTGATCTGTGGGAAGTATGGATTTCGGCTACGGAAATCTTGGACGATCCTGTTTCCGCATTTGGTTCTTGATGCCGCCTGTCTAGACTACAGTCTAAGCGAGCCCGACTTATTGCGATTCGTACCGGTGAGATTAAGACGTTGTTCCTATGATCGAGCCCTTGATCGCAATTGAGCTATGCATAATGATCTGGGTCAGAAATGTCTTTGGAAGCAAACGGGATAAGGGCTAGAAACAAATATAATCAATGAATGCACAAGTTCCTCCATTATGTGAAATTGCCCACGGTCAGACAAAATCAAAGACCAAGGGTCATTGCTAAAATATTGCTTGGGCCGAACATATAACCATCGTAGCAACGCGGTGAAGAAATCATATTTCGTTCTTAGTTCCAATTTGATGTTTTCACAGCCGAGTTAGTATCCCACTACCTGAGAAATATAATGAGCACCCTCGACTCTCCATGTCCGATCTATTACTTTGGTCTAATGCGAGGCACTGACCCTTAACATCTACATTGCATTCTAAGCAAGAATTTCTAGCTATCAAGTCTTGACAATGAACGTCACCTCACATCTACTCGAAAGGTGATGGGTTTAACTTGAGGCGGTTCCTAGATGTTCCAAGTCTTTCTTTTGAGGAACTCATCTCTCGTTGCTCTAATCCACCACGCCTTCTGCATCTTGAGTCTCAATATGTATTGATACTATACTTGTACCCCTCTTAGTGATCACATAAGGACAAGGGTTGTGATGAAAGGCCGCTCAAGATACAAAGTCCTCACCGGCGCCGAATCCAAAGATACCCGAGGGTCGCCGAGATTCACAAAATCTGGTGTCTTCAAAGATTTCCCCGCTGTCATATTTTGCCATTCTCACTGCTGAAAGCAAAACCCATCCTTGAAAACCGTTTCTGGTTTAACTCGCCACGAATGCCAATGATCAGCCGTGGGTGTATCAGCGTGGTGGTCTCGATGATTAGGCGGGGTAGACCACTTCACCTAAAATCGATAGCCTACATGGCTGGTTATAGTGAAACCCTGACACAGAGTGTCGGGGACGACATACTACCCGTGACCTCCACAAATATCTCTGTTTGGCCAGTTCGATTATTGTGTGACATATGAGGACTACCGTACCAATTCTGGTGGGCTGATGTGCAGCAGTGCGGGGATCCCCACAATGATAAATTCCGGTGGAACCTCAACCAACGGTATACATGGGCCATGAGTCCATGGATAAACCTGTATTCTCGGTCTTTGCTACTCCCTTCTTAGCTTGCAGACCATGGCATGCAGCGATTGACCCAATAAACAGAATGATGAGCGTCAATGCCAAGATGGTTCTGTGATGGATGCCACGCCACTATCGAGGATATGTTTTGCGGAGAACCCTGTCTCAATTTGACCCAAGTGGCCAGTCGACAGTCGACTGTCGGGGCAATGGACACGGCCTGCGGACTAATCTTACTTAAATAAGGCCTTCCCCTCTACTTTACTCTCGCTGCATGGTCCCATTCTGTTATAAACGAGAGTAGTTTCAGAAATCTAATGGGAAAATCGGACCTGGTGCCAAGCCATGTCTCCTCAACCCCCCGACAATGGGCACGAAGGTTCCAATACTCGCCCAGAAGTTCTTGGCTTGGCGTAAGTTGTATGTGGTCAAGCGCTGACCGTTCACGACTGATGGCGATAACAGCTGCAATAGATGCCGACAATCGAAACTGAAATGCAGTCGAGAGCGGCCCACAGTAAGTAATTTTCGGAGTCATTTTCTACCCTTTCTAGTATATCTGCGAGGCTGATATTGCCTATCAGAGGCAATTGCATCTTGGTGACTGTTTCAACAATACTCCCAAATACTCTCAACCCATTATGAAGAAGCAACTACTGACTCCAAATGATGTAGTGTCAGCATTGTAGAAAGATTGGTAGGCACAGTTTCTGGAGCATTTCTCCTCCCACTGAGGTGATGGCTGATCGATCATGCCTAGGTGGTTCTTGCACTTACGAAACAAAACGCGTAAAGCCAGGACTCAAGGCAGGTGCCGTAGAAAGTTTGCATAGAAGGCTAGGTACGTTCAAAAATAGTGAGTTGGGCGTCATTTGCTGAGAAAGACAGATGCTCTTGAACAACATGTTCGGAATCGTGACCAGCGGGATGTTGAGGCTCAAGATGATATTTTGCCAACAAAAGGACCAAGCAGCAACACCCAGGAGACCATCGCCCTCAACATCGTGTCCTTGTTAGCCAAGGAACTCCCGAAGCTCGTTGATAGCTCGTCACAAAATCATTCCTCTAGTGACGATCATTCATCCCTTCCTCGGAAACGGAGACGCACCGAAGATGAGGATACGGGATTGTCAATCAAAGCACCTGCGATCAGCAAAGTGACAGAGCTCCTGGGTGACAAAATTCTCGAACTTGTCATTACCGCTTACTTCTCTCATGTGCATCATTGGATACCTATGATTCATCAAGAACGGTATCGTCAAAGGATGGATGACCCTCATGAGAGGCGAAAAATTGCTGTCTTGACTCATGCCATCACTCTTGCTGCCTCGAAGTATGTTCAGGATGAGCAAATCACTAGCGTTGTGCTTGATCAATCGACCAGGAGAGATTGGATTGTGTATACGGCCATGAATGAGTTATCCGTGGAAAGTATGCAGGCACTCATAATTGTTGCCTACAATGATGTCGGTTCGCCTTCTTGAGCAGCGCTTGTTCACATATATCGTATGACTAACTGGAACAGATAAGCAGCGGAAATTCCGAGAAAGCATGGTCAGTGGTTGGATCGCTTACTCGAACTGTGGAATATCTCCAATTATCAATAGAGCAAGAGAGTATGGATAGCCAACCACTGTGTCAACCATACCGCTTCCTTAGCAGTACAAGAGACTGGACTGAGCTTGAAGAGCGGCGGCGGGTATTTTGGAACGTGTTTAGCCTGGATAGATTGTGTTCGGTGAGCATGGGCTGGAACACGAGCCTCACATCGGATGATGTGCATCGTCGATTACCATGCGATGGCATCTACTGGCGAAAACAAGATCATGTCATCACCCCTTACTTTGGCATTTGGGATAGATCAGCAAGTCGTATTGGAAACCCGATTATCTATATGCCCTCGAATCAACAAGCTTCTGACCAGGCCTGGTCACCTGATGCTCGAAGCCAAGCAGATTCAGGGTCATCGTCTATAGGCGGGCAAGTCGCGGTTATGGACATGTCTACAGTGGGTGCATACGGTTACGCACTAGAAGCCACTGAGTCGATGAGCCGTGTAACCAGCTATTTTCTGCAGCAGAAAGTCGATATGCGCGACCGAGAAAGCGTCGATCTTTGGCTTGCGCGTTTCAAGGAATTGGATTTGCGACTAGTTTATTGGAAGATGTTGCTGCCCCAGAAGTGGAAAGCCAACATGACTCGAATTCACACTCCTAAAATGGACCCAAGTATGTCATAGTCTCGTGATTTGTATCCCCTCTTTCTACTTTAGACATCGAAGATATCACCCTGTCCCATATCAGTACTTTGGCGTAGGGTTTGATTATCAGTTACTCCTACCACAGGCTGACATCTTGTGTAATCAGACTTAACGCTGGCGCATGTTACACACAATTCTTCGATGATCATGCTTCACCAACCGATAGCTTATCCTTCACTTTTTTGGGCTTTCAGTAACAAGCTTCCTAGTGCCTGCAGCGCTGAGACATGTTATTCTGCAGGCGTAGAGATTGCTAAGATCACCCAAAATTACCTGAGGTTCGCCGTAAAGACGATGCCTATACCTCCACAGTATTGCTTCTGCCTTTACATCGCAGCGAGAATGTTTTTAATCCACTGGCGCTACTACCTTGAACGTCCGCTAGGCGACGAGTTCTGGTTTTTATTACAGAGTCTGGAAGAAGTCTCTCGACGGTGGAAGGGCACTTTTGGGCGACCGGAGGCTCAAACCGTTGACCTAGCGGCAAAATATGCATCAAAATTGCAGCACATTCATCAGACATGTACTGCTGATGAGACATATCGAATCAATGTCGTGGGTTACACTGATGAGGTTGACCATGGTTGTCAAACAACAACACCCGACGGTGACAGTAACCTTGTAGCAAGTCAGACTTCACTTGATCATATAGGAAGCGACATTAATCAATGGGTGACGTATGCGTCATCTATTACTGGACCGAGACAGAGCAGCCAGATCAACGGAGACATGCCACCTCCAGGCATACCAGCAGTTCACTCTCCCGACACGATTGGAGACAATGCTACATTATATGCGAATGTCTCAAATGGTGTAATACCAACTGAACCAACTGGAATACCGGAAATGCTTCTCGACCAAGACTTCTTAAACATGGATAGGGTCATTTCATATGACGATGGCGCCATGTTCTCAGCAAACCTTGATGGCGGGAGCTGGTAATGACACGTCCAACTTGGCTGTTTTAGTGACGTATATGTAATCTATCTTATAATGGTAAATTCTCCCACGCTTGCCTACGACAGGCCCATTCTCAGAAGTTGATTTCCAAACTCAACCAGGTAGTAATCACCGTAAACCAATGCGTGGTTAGCATAGCGCTTTCTAGCGTTTGCGTTGTTATTGGCTGTACCAAATTTGAGGATTCCTTCGAAGTTCTGTCCCGGTACCACATCATTGACTATAATAGATGTCGCCCCACACTCGATGATTTGAGCTTTTTCTTCAGCAAGCGCGAAGTCAAGTATGTCATCAGTGATTTCCATTGCAACCCTGCGAAACCTGGCAGCTAACGTGTCCTGATTCAGAGCTGCTAATGCTTGCGATATGATAAGCATCCCGTTGGCAGCGATCATCCCTGAAGAAGAGTCTCTGAGTGAGGGAGTAATATTGGTTGGGTCATAGATTGGCGCGTCAAAGTCCCAAAGAGGAGTATAGTGTCCCTTCGTTGACTCTCCGCTACGCGAGCCCGGCCCTTCTACACTTGAAGGTGATGTCTCGAGTCTGTGGATAAAGTATTCTGCGCAACCACAAGCTGCGTGTAGGAACTTCTCATCCTTGGTCCACATATATGTCTGTGCATAGCCTAAGATGGCCCACGACTGTCCTCTAGCCCACGTGCTGTCATCAGAATATCCTTGTGCTGTAAGTCGCTGTTTGATCGCCCCAGTTTTTGGATCCAGATTGGCCACATGACAGGTTGAGTACCAATGACCAGTGTAAATGTCTTTGGTTCCGAGGGCTGTCGACTCTAGACGAAGATGGGTTTTTAGAAGTGTGGTTGCATGCTCGGTCGCCAGGTCACGAAGACCTCTGTCCTCAACAGAATGTGAGGCGGCATAATACAGAAGATCCAGGTTACACAGGCTATCAATGATTAGGATCAGGTTATCTTCCATAGACAAGATTTCGATATCCTTCTTCCTGATAAGATCCCAGCTTCTGATTGCCCTGGCCGAAGGCACATATCGGCTGGCGAGGCTCCTTGCGGCACAAATGATGGTATCAAGGCTTCGTTGATTTCCACTCAATTCCCAGTCAAGACGAAGAGCGGGCATAATGATGAAACCAATATCGTGGGTATCTGTGCGGTTTGCCATATAATAGAGTGGATCCGACCATATTCTGCAAAGCCTCAACAGTTCTTCGCGGAATAGCTGAAGGTCGATGTTTTGCGCTAGAATATTGAGACTCTGGGGAAACCTCACAGATCGCTCGAGCATTGTGTAGAGGGTACCCGGGAAGAAGCCGCATGTCCAAAAGTCAGCCTCACGGAGGTAGTATTCTCCAGCTCCAGGTCCCTCTTGGGGCACATATTCGGGAAATGCATGTGGTAAAAATTTGGCTGACTTCATCGCCGTTCTGATTGTCTTTGCAATTATGTTCTCGGTATATAGCTCATGCAAGACATGTTGTTTTGATGCGCCAGGCCACATGAGTGTCTTGACCTCGGTCTGATCAACCTGTTCAGTGGCGTCACTTATGGAAGAGTCAGTGCTACGGTGAAGGGAGTCTCCATCTGAGCTAGAATCCGATGCTGGTTGCGACAAGTCTATGAGTAGTGACGAAGGCTCAAGCTTTGCCATCATTATGCGGGATAAAAAGAACGACGATACAGATTTGTGGCTCCTCAAGTACGGTTGGTGATGGCCATTTTATTTCAGTACCAGCGTTTGAGTATAGACTGGTTATGTAGGAACGACGAGGCCAACGTGTTTAAGTGGTAAATTTGCTGAGTTTATATTAGCGGCATGATTTCCCAATCAGACATAGACGCGGCGCACCAGCCATGGTCCCGACCTCTTCTCTGACTACATTATAGGTTCAGAAGTACTAATTACTAATAAAAGAGGTCCTAATTATCTGTCTAGTACGATCTTTAAGCTTAGAAGCCGTATTGTCCTGCCTAGACCAGTACATTGTAGACGAAGACATTCGCCCGAGGGCCGGGGTCGCTACTCCAGACTCCGATACCACTGGCCCGAAACCCCGAAAAGAACTATGCGGTGAGTACATGTCCTGATGTCTGCCGGAGTAAAAGTTGTGGAGAAGATAGCTTACCCCAGACAAGGCCCAGGGCCCTTGTCAACAAGGTGCTACCTAAAAGAGACATGGCGAAGAAGAAGATCACAAGTCCTTTTGTGGAGATAGGTTATAAATGCTGGCTTGCGATGATTGCAAATATCAATTTTGCTTCTAAATTTATCTAATTGTCCTTCCAGCATAGTTCAGTGCCACTATACCGTATAGTGTTCATCATGGCAGCTAGGACAGCAGTTGCGACTCAGTCGCCGACAATCCATTCCGACTTGGCCATGAAGGACGACGCTATGGTACCAACTTCTTCAACTAAGCCAGAGCCCAAATCGATGAAATGGGCCTGGCTATACATTTTCGATTGGTATCCTTCGTACTACTCAGCAGAAGAGAAGAGGCTGCTTCGAAAGCAGGACTCCATCATTCTGCCGCTCTGTTGCTTGATGTGTAAGTATTATCTATTGGCATGCATGAGTGCTCAGCTTACATTTATAATTAAGTTTTCTTAAAATGGCTTGACTCGTCCAACATCAACACGGCCTACAACTCCGGTATGAAAGAGGAACTCAAGATCACCGGCAACCAATATTCACTCTTCGGCACATTTTATAACATAGGATATCTCATTTTCGAAATTCCTTCAATGATGATTATATCCAGGCCTAATTTGACACGATGGTATTTGCCGACTATGGAAGTTCTGTGGTCCATGTTGACCTTCGTTCAATGCAGACTTGCTAGCGACAAGCAGATCTTCGGTTTACGATTTTTGCTAGGTGTTCTTGAGACACCTGCAGCCACTGGGAGTATTTACATTCTTTCCTCCTGGTACAGAGCAGACGAGATGTTTAAGCGGGCTGGTGTTTGGTACGTGTCAAGCAACCTTGGAGCCATGGTTGGTGGATATCTCCAAGCAGCAGCCTATCAAAACTTGAACGGTGTGTCTGGGATGTCTGGTTGGCGATGGCTGTTCATCATTGATGGCACAATCAGTCTGCCAATCGCTTTAGCCGGTTACTTCCTGTTTCCTGGTCTACCGACTAGTCCAAAGATCTGGTGGCTCAAAGAGGATGAACAGAAACTCGCACAACAACGAATGAGAGATGAAGGTGTCCAAAAGCCGAAGAAAATTGGCAAGAAAATGCTGAAGAGAGTGTTTCTCCACTGGCACTTTTACGTTGCAGTAATAACCTATGTTTGGTGAGCAAATCTTGATCCTGCGACGTTGTGCTGTGCGACCTGCTGAGTTTAATAGCTTTCAATGCACTTCGTATGTTGGGGGCCAGATGGCTCTCTGGCTTAAATATGAAGCAGAGACGCATGGTACCTATACAATCGCGCAGATAAACATCTACCCGACCGGAGTACAAGCTGTTGCCATCGTTACTGGCATTCTTTCAACATCTTTATGCATGATATACCCGCTATGGGCAATCATGACAGTTGTATCGGCTTTCCTACTCTTCTCAAATATCTGTCTGTTGATTTGGGACATCCCACTAGGTCTTCACTTTACGAGTTACTACTTCCTAGGAATGACTTCATGCGTCACACCCATACTGTTCCCATGGGTGAACATTGTCATGAAAGATGATAACGAGGCCCGAAGTTTTACCACCGGAGCCATGGTAAGTCGCCCGCTGTCAAACGTCGGCCCTTTATTTTGTGCTGGCTAACTCGAATATAGATGACTATTGGATGGGCGTTTTTCAGTTTTTACCCTATTACTGTATTCCCGGTGCTCGAGGCACCTCAGTGGCGGAAAGGTTTCATTGTCAATACTGTGTTAACGGTCGCATTCTGGTTACTTTTCATGTTAGGTCAATTATTATGGAAGAGGGATCGGAAGCTTCATCGATTCGTCGCTAACGACGATGATGACGATCAAAAGTTGAAGGAAGAAGAAATTGTCCATGTCGAGGTGGCTACAAAGCATTAACTACATATAATACCACCAGATGACTGATCAGTGTGTTACTGATACTGGGCCAAGCACCTATGATGGAGGAACGCAGATGAGCAGGGGGTTAATGAAGGAGTTTGGGCGATAGTAACCATAGGATTTTCAATGAATGAAGCGTTGAATTGCGAGCGCAATTCGTCCGATGACCGAGAACGTGTGAATATAAAAGGTCCGCTGTCCCCCAACTCTAGACTAGTCTAGACATAAAGTTGAGAGGGCACATTAGTGGGGGTCACCACATAATTAACGCTACAGTCAACTTTGTAACTACTGAAAGCTTCATCATGCCTTCTCTTCCTGGGTTTTCCGCGAACCCATTCATAACTAGATCAGACTTTATTACCGGAGCCGCAGCACTTCTCAAGCCTCTCGACAGGTATAAGTCTTCTGAGAAAGCACGCATCAAGATTGCAACTGCAAGTGGAGCTGGGTTCAGCGAGACAGCTGCTCAACTAGAAGGGTTTGCACGTCCATTATGGGTGGTTGCAGATCTATTGAGACAGCGTTTTCAAGGAGACCAACTCTTACTTGGCCACGACGGGCTTCACCTTGAGTCATGGATCGCAGGTTTGAAAGCTGGGACCGACCCGTGTTCGATAGAGTATTGGGGTGATCTCGTCGATTTTGACCAGAGAATGGTAGAAATGGAATCAATTGCTCTCGCCCTTCTTAGTGCACCATCTATCTTTGGCTTTTCTAACGATGAGGCTGCCAGAAACAACCTCCGCATTTGGCTACTACAAATCAACTCACACAAGATGCCTGTCAACAATTGGCGCTGGTTTCGAATATTCGTCAATCTAGCATTGATTAAATGCCTTGGTGTACCATATGAGATACTCCAAGGTCAGATTGGGGTAGACCTCGCGGTACTTGATTCGTTCTACTTAGGCGATGGTTGGTCCAGTGATGGACTCTGGGGAGATGAAAGGAAGCAGGCCGACTACTATTCTGGAAGCTTCGCAATCCAGTTTGCTCAATTGTTGTTCATCAAATATGCTGCTGATTACGATTCGACAAGGACGGGAATGTATAAGCAACAGGCACGGGAATTTGCCATCCAGTATTGGCGGTACTTCGACGAAGAAGGTGCAGCAATTCCATTCGGCAGGAGTCTGACTTATCGGTTCGCTTTCGCAGCTTTTTGGTCTGCTGTTGCGTTAGCTGATATTCAATTGCCTGAACCATTAGACCAGATTGGGGTTGTGAAAGGCCTACTCCTGAGACATGTACGTTGGTGGGCTAAGCAAGAAGGTATCTTCAATACGGACGGCACACTGAATATCGGTTATACATATCCGAACATGTATATGTCCGAAGACTACAATTCTCCGCAATCAGTTTATTGGTGTCTGAAAAGTTTCGTTGCTTTGGGGATTCCAGCTGGACATCCCTTTTGGACTTCTGAAGAAGCGGCATATCCGGCACAACTTCAAAACTTACCAATGGTTAAACTCATCTGGCCTGCCAAACAGATAATCTGCAATACTTCAGAGCATCACTTTCTGCTATCCTCCGGACAGTCTTCCAGAAAGGATCATAGGGCACGAGAGGCGAAATACTCGAAATTTGCGTACTCTTCAGCATTCGCATTTAGCGTGCCCGTAGGGGTGCTCTTAGAACAGATTGCGCCTGATAGTGTTTTGTCCGCAAGTCAAGACGGCGGTGAAAGTTGGCAGACTCGCTGGGAACCATACAATGTCCGACGTGAAGTACTGAGATATGGCACCGAGGAAATTCCAACTCTTGTAAGCTCCTGGAAGCCATGGAGAAAACAGGACATTATTGTCGAGACACATTTGATCCCACCTATAAAGCGATGGCCGGGATGGCACCTACGTGTACACACCATAAGACATGTGCATCATATTGCTAATTCGTTTGATATCGAGCAACTCGTGTTCGTTGATAGCGGGTTCGCCATCTCCGCCCAAATGACCGACGGTCAATCCATCTTTGACAAAGCTCCAATCAAAGACCTCTCAGCTCGTGGCTGTTTACAGGGATGTTGGCAGAATGATGGCAGCTCTTTAATCATCTCAGAGGCCGGGGCAAGTGGTGTCATGGACCTTACTAAGGACTTTTTGGACATTCAAGGCAATGCACGGAAACCAGCTATCAAGTGTCGCAGCAAAGTCCTGAGACCTAATGCCAACACTAACTTGGTAGCCCAACGAACGCTGATCCCTTCAACCTATCACACCATTTGTGCTTGCAAACCTAATGATCACCAGGAAGGTGAGGGCTTATTCACGATTGTCACAGGAGTCTTCGCTGTGGAGGTCAAAAAGACGAAGGCTTCAGACATGTGGGAACTTTGGCAAAGACCGCCGATGGGTCAGTTCGATGTCGTATCTCGATCCTTGAAATTGAGACATTGACAGATTAGTACCGAGAGCTTAAAGTTATGTAGACAACATGCAAGCTCCACTACTCTAACGCTCACCTCACCGCACATTACTGGTTTTTCATTACTTCGACTATGTATACATCAGACCGGTGAGTACGGCGCCTAATCTCCATCGAGAGAAAGAAGCCCAGGTCTTCTGTGCGACATTTACCGGCCTTTAAAAACTGGCTTAGGGGTTTCAAGCCTCCAATTGTTTATTCATGGCAAGATGAAAGCATTAGGTCAGCATTGCGCACTGAATCTAACATCAACCAAGGTAATCTCCATGAGAAATTTTCGGGTCATTGCTACCCCGGGCAATGCTTGGCAATTATGTATTGGCAGGGAAGCACGGTGATATCGTCCTTGGCGTCTATGTGGGGTTTTGGCTCAACGCTGCTGCTTCTTCATGACCATCGTGAATCTCCTTGGCTTACCCCAATCGCCTGTGACCTTACTGCATACACGGGACACGATGATTCACAGCAATACTTATCCGGCCAACCGGTTCTAAGTGACCCATTTGATTCGTGGATTCTTCGCCTGGGCACGGCTTGGTCGCGAAAGCGTGTCCCGGACGTCCTTACCCCACAGGCCATGACGCGATATTAGGCGAAGAACGCTGATAGTACCTGAGCACGACGCAGAGCTTCCGAAGTGCGTCGACCTGTCAGGTCCCATGCAGCTGGAAATGAGTTCTGCAATCAAAACGGTCACGTCTTATGGCGATTGCAATGTTAGCCCGAAAGTCCGCCAAGGATGTCCTTTAGAGTCGGCGAGTACCAGACCAAGTTTAACGTGCCCAGGCTTAAAATCCACCGGGGCGTTGATTGGCGATGATTTGACGGGCACATATATGTCTGGAAGGAACGACATGAATCTTCTCCAATCCGCATCCGGGGCAGCCAACCACTCCTTCTGCAGCCATGCGTTCTTTGGCTAGCCTTTTTGCCGCCTGTGGCCTTATCAGCCAAGTACTCTCGCAGACTTCCTCAAACAGTACAACCGGCAGCGGTGTGTCTGTTCGGTGGCTCGAGGGCACTCCTTCCTCAAACCTCGGAACTACCTTTGGCCTGCCGTGGGCTCGTGGCGAATATCCTGCAGATACCACAACTTTCACTGGAGCTACTGCAGACGGTGACGCGGTTCAATTGCAGTCATGGATCACGGCGTACTGGCCGGACAACTCGATCAAGTGGACAGGTCACGCCATTGCAGCGACAGATTCTGTAGCTGACGAGTATGTCATCTCGCCATCCAGCACCGGAAGTAACTCTACCAACGGCACTTATCCCAAGTCTTCCAAGCTGCGAAGACAATTAACTTCATTGGCTACTGAGTCTGACAGCGACATCGTTGTGAACACCGGCAAAATCACTGCAGTTTTTCAGAAATCAGGCTCAGCACTCATTAGCTCTATTAAGACGTCTAGTGGCAAGGTCATTGGCCAGAACGGTGTCTTGGTTTTGCAATCCCAGACATCAATTGTCGAGGATGATGAAGCAGGCAGTCAACCTGAGAGACTACTGTTCCAGAGCGAGATTGAAGAAGCTACCGTAAGCGAAGACAGCTCTGCACGAGCCCTGGTGACGGTTAAGGGCAAACACCAGCTTGTTTCGGGAGGCCAGCACGATCCCTGGCTCCAGTTCACCCTTCGCTTCTACCTTTACGCGAATTCGGACGCAATCAAACTTGTCCACACCATCATATTCG
Source organism: Truncatella angustata (assembly GCF_020726525.1). Taxonomy (NCBI): domain Eukaryota; kingdom Fungi; phylum Ascomycota; class Sordariomycetes; order Amphisphaeriales; family Sporocadaceae; genus Truncatella; species Truncatella angustata. Next base: position 327,612 of record NW_025763387.1, read on the forward strand.
ATGGCGACCAGGAAACAGATTTTATTACTGGCCTTGGAATCCGGTTTGATGTACCCTTGTCTGATGAGCAATACAACCGTCATGTCAGGATCGCAGGAGTCGAAGGTGGATTCCTCAATGAAGCTGTGCAGGGTATCACTGGCTTGAGGAGAGACCCTGGTGCTGCTGTCCGTGCTGCTCAGGTTGCTGGTCAAGAGTTGCCCGATGAATCAACTTGGGACACGCGCGTCACTACCAGAACACAGTGGATCCCAACATGGGGCGATTACAGCCTGTCGCAGCTGTCTCCGGACGGCTTCACACTGAAGAAGCGCACAAAGGCTGGGTACACGTGGGTAAACATTCCTGGAGGCAATCGCTCAGAAGGTCTCGCGTACCTCGGTGGTGCTACAGGTGGTGGTCTGGCAGTTGGCCTTCGTGACTTCTGGAAGCGATACCCAACTGGTCTCGATATCAGGAATGCAGCAAATGACATCGGCCAGGTGACTGTTTGGCTGTACAGTCCCTCTGCAGGACCTATGGATAACCGAGCTTTTCATGACGGAATGGGAGAAGATACGTATGCCAAGCAGCTAGATGCCCTCGAGATCACCTACGAAGACTGGGAAAGTGGGTACGACACGCCATATGGTGTTGCAAGAACAGCTGAGATATTCCTGTTCGCATTCGATGCCACTCCCTCATCAGATACCTTGGTTGATCTGACTGCATACACAAATGCACCACCTTTGCTTGTAGCGGAGCCAGCATACTTGAAAGAGAGTGAAGCTATTGGCACTTATTGGGACCTGCCCGACAACACCACCACAGCTGCCGCGACCATTGAGAAGCATCTCGACTTCTTAATTCAGTTCTACCGCAACCAAGTTGAGCAGCGTAGATGGTACGGTTTCTGGGACTTTGGTGATTTCATGCACACATACGATTCCAGCCGGCATCAGTGGCGGTACGATGTTGGCGGCTATGCTTGGGACAACTCAGAACTTTCGCCTGATCTATTCTTCTGGAATCAATTCCTGCGCACAGGCCGACCTGACGTCTTCCGTTTCGCCGAGGCTCAGGTACGCCACTCCTCTGAGGTCGATATCTATCACATCGGAAACTTTTCAGGTCTGGGCACACGGCACGGAGTGCTACACTGGGGCGATAGCGCGAAGCAGATCCGCATCTCAACCACAATTTATCGACGAGTGTTTTACTACATCTCCGGCGGCGACGAGAGGATTGGGGATGTCATCCACGGTGTGCTGGATGCTGAGCAAGCCTTTTATTTGGTTGATGCCCGACGTAAGGTCCGCTCCGCAAATGTCACCTATGTCCCTGATAAGGAAGCTCTTTACATCAATATTGGTCTTGACTGGTTTGGGTTGGCAGGTGCCTGGTTACATGAATGGGAACGTCGCGGACCCCGGTGGGAAGAAGCAAGGTCCAAACTTTTCAAGGGATTTGAGACCATTGTGTCTCTCAAGAATGGACTAGTCACTGGAGAAGCGTACTACAACTCAACCGATGGCGCCTTCTCCCCGCCACCAACGGATCTCGAAAATGAAGGCATAGTAGTGGTTTCTCATCTCGACGGTGTTTTCGGACTCCAGGAGATATTCACCCAGATCATAGATCACGTACAAGACGACCTACCGGATGGTATCCTGGATGCTTATCTTGATTATGCCTATTATTATGGTGCCGGAAGTGTTGAGCAAACTGCAAAATACGGATCCAGCTTTGGCAGTTTAAGTCTTTACCAAGGTCACTCACGGTTGACAGCCTACGTTGCATGGAAGACACAGAACGAGACATTAGCTGCGCGTGCTTGGAAGGAGTTTGATAAGGATGGCCTGATCTCGACGAACCCTTGGAGTACTACCCGCGTAGCTAACAGTTCCGTATTGGCACCTGTCGATGATGGCGGAGATTGGATATCGACGAACTCAGTGGCACTCTATGGTCTGGCTGCCATCGAAAACTTGCGATACATCAAGGACTACTTGAAGTAATCACGGCACTTAGGTTTCTTCTATAATTAATACTATGGGACGCATTAAGCGGTAATATCCAGGATTGTAACATCATTAAAATATTTTTGACATATTTAACCTCTCAATTAGGTAAATCTCATCATACCACAAATGTGGTCTTTCACCCGACAATACAAAAATGCAGATAACGTGTATTCAGAGCACATATCTGAACATTGCCTATTTATCTGTTAGTCACACTATAAGACATATCTCAATGCATATGACTTACGTTGCCCTTATCTGTGACGTCCTCAAAGCCCTGAAGGTCGCTCTCGCGCTTCATCTCCGTAATCTCCTCCTCGGACTTATCCGCAATGCTTCGATCTCGCCTCTTGTTCTCGAGGACATACAGAGACCTCAAGACTTGATTCAGCACAAGGTTCAATACAAAACCTGCAAGCATGGCGGCAATCCCACTATGGTAGGCCGGGGCCTGGGCGGACTTGAAGAATTGGGGCCCCGCGATCTGGCCGACGCAGTAGCACACGAACACCCAACCTGAGGCAGCCGAGCGTTTCGTGCTGCCGGCTATGTTGGTCGACAGGAGGCCAAGGATCACCATAAAGCCCACAGGGTACGAGCCAAGGAGCCAGACGCCGACCAGTCTGCCCCATTTGTTGTCGGTCGCAAGCTGATTAATGAGGCATGTGCCGATGATCTTTTCAGGAGTTAGGGCAACCAAGTTTTGTTAACCGTATGTGAACGACAACCTACTGGTGGAATCATGGCAACAGTTGCAATATTTAGACGCGAACTGGAGACTTTCGAGATCAGCCATCCGCCGAAAAGCTGAGTCACCAGCTGTACGGTGGACAAGGGCAGGTTCATCAATGTTGTCTGGATAGGAGTGAACCCGAATCCCGAAATGATCAAGGATCCAAATGATAGTCCACCAGACGCTAGAGCATTGACAAATGATATCAATCCCAGGATGATGATCTTTGGGTCTGTAGCAGCCTCGAGTATCTGATCTTTGTTGAACTGGCGAGTCTTGGTTCCCGTCTTGTTTCCGATGACGCGCTGGACCGCAACGACCTTTTCCTCTTCGCTCAGCCACTTTACGCGTGAGGGACTGTCGGGGACGAAAATGGTGAAGAGGACACCCCACACAACTGTCACTGCGCCGAGGATGATATAGATGTATCGCCTATGTGGCAATTAGAGGTCAGTATTCCTGTATTTGGCTAGGGACAAAGGTGGTCTCAGGTCGCCTCCAAGACAGCAAAGAGATAGCTAGGAAGGGTAGTGGTGGATCTCGAAATTCACATACCACGGGTTGAGGTGGCCTGTAATGTGCCCGATACCGTATGCGATAAGCACGCCAACAAAGCTCCCGACGCCCAGGAATGAGATCCACAGAGCAGAGCGGCTGGCTTGTTCTTGTCTCGTCCACCAGATGCCCGTGACGGCGACAAAGCCGGGTGAGATGGTGGCTTCGGTCATTCCAAGGATAAATCGAGCTGCGGCGAGCCCGCCAAATGAGTTACATGCCGCTGTTGTCATCAAGATTATCCCCCAAAGGGCGATGTTTGCCCCGAGGAATTTCGCCACTGGAAACCGCTGGAGGATGGCGACTCCTGGATATTCGGCGAGTAGATATCCAAAATAAAAGATAGAGCTGACCCAGGAGTAATCCTGGCCTACCAAGCCGTTGTCCGCGATGATTCCATATACAGAGCTATAGCCCAGGGAGGATTTGTCGATGAATTGAAGTGCATAAGTGATACACAGAAACGGTAGGATATATCGATCAATTTTCCTGCGGACTTTTCTGGACGCAGCTTCATCGACAGGGCCCGCAGCTAGAGCCCTTACCGCAAAGTCTCCAGTCTCGTCTTTAATGTCTAGCTTGTTCAAACCAGGATCCTGATCGGCGGTTGCAGGTCGGATCCCATCACTGATTCCCTGTTTTTCAGCTGCCATCTTTGTCGTACAATGGATTTGTGATCAACGCACCGAGACATAAGTCACTGCAAGGCCACTCCAACCACATTATAGCAATAATTTGGGGGCTTCCGGTTCTTATTCATATGCTCATTGTCACGACTCCTATCGCGGACCGTAGCCGATATCTTGGGAGCTACCCCGGCCACCTCCGCCGACGTGCGATTGCGCGTACATCATGATTGGCCGACAATGCCAAGTAAAGTCGTTCCAGTCCTAGCTCGGATGGTGAAAACGGGGGCACCTCACCAGTCAACTATCAACTGCTGCCGGCGGCAATTCAGTACGACAGGAATCGTCGGCAGAAAGCAACCGTACCGGCGCGGGTAACGATATTCGTAAATATCGAACCAGACACGGGGGTTCCAGCCTCTCGCATCATCTCGTATCCGACACGCGTCATTCGAAACACTATCCGCACAACTTCAGAGAGTGTTTTGTCTGCCAGGCGCTCAAGCAGCCGATAAACCTCGTTCTGCAGCGTGAGAAAGATGTTGCGAGAAGTAGACGGTTTTGTGTTCGTGACGCTTGATGGCAGGGTGGGGCAGGTCCGAAAAGACGAGCCACTATACCTCAGCGACATCAGCGACTACGTTGACAGCAGAGCCGACGATCTATGGCCGCTTAACAAGACAGTCCACGACAATCCTGAGCTCGGCTTCAAGGAGATCATTGCGCACGCAGCTCTCACCAAGTTCTTTAAAGAACAAGAAGGATGGAAAGTCACACCTTCGGCGTATGGCATGGCCACAGCTTGGGTTGCGGTTTGGGACAGCGGCAAGAAGGGCCCTGTCATCTCCTATAATGTAGAGATGGGTATGTTTTGTCACTTGCGATATTCTCGATCACTCCTGATAACCGATTATAGATTCTCTGGAAGGGATTGGCCATGCATGTGGCCATAACCTCATCATGACTGCATCTGTAGCTGGTGGGCTGGCGACCGCTGAAATGATGAGTCTCCATCATCTCGGTGGAAAGGTTGTCGTTTTCGGAACCCCTGCAGAAGAAGGTATGTCTTGTTCGACTCTCTTAGAACTGGAGTACATCACTAAACGCTTCTAGGCGGTGGTGGTAAAATTAAGTTGCTCGAGGCTGGAGCCTACAAAGATTATGGTGTGGACGTCAACCTTATCTCTCATCCGGGCATCACAGGAAATAATGCTATGATGAGGACCTCGGCTTACACCATGATTCACGTTGAGTACTTTGGGCGTGAGGCTCACGCAGCTGCAAGCCCTTGGCTAGGCATCAACGCTTTGGATGCCATGGTCACGGCATACAATGCCATATCTGTCCTCCGGCAGCAATGCATGCCAGGCGATGTCATCCAGGGGCATATCACTAATGGAGGAGTTCGGCCAAATATCATACATGCCTACACCGCTGGCAATTGGGTGATCCGCGCCAACACACAGGCTCGACTGGAAGAGTTGAAGAAGAAGGTCACATCATGCTTCGAGGCCGGTTCGACTGCTACAGGGGCGAAACTGAAGATAACTCCTAAAGGGTCCTACGCAGATCATGTGCCAAATCGTGCCATGTCTGCATCGTATACCAAGTACTTTAATGAACTTTCACCTTCGAGTCTGATACCGATCGACCAGGATGTTGACGCTATACAGGGGCGCACGATGGCCAGTACTGACCAGGGAGATATCAGCTACGCTATGCCAAGTCTGAGTCCATCCTTCGCAATCGCTCCGGGCCCCGGTGGGAATGGGCCACACAACCCTGAGTTTGCCGAGGCAGCGGGTACCAGGGATGCGTTCGAAAGAGCACTGCGGGTTGGCAAGGGCTTAGCTGGCGCTGCGGTTGATATTCTGAGCACCGAAGGGCTGCTAGCAACCATCAAAGACGAGTGGAAGGAGGATATCAAGGGTAATGCCATGTGACGTAGCAATACTAGCTCGATCCCGCCTGAATGAGATTGTGCGTGTGTTGGATGCCACAGACTAGAAGAATGTCAGTAATTTAGGGTTGGAACAATATGCTGAATCAGCGCAGTGAGCATTCGTGGATGGCATGTTACATTGGTACGGGGGCATGCGATAACGCATGCATGCTTTGTTTGAATTTTTGAATAGGTACCAACGTAGCTTGCAGCTTAATCAGATATCAAGCGAGCGACGCAACCATAACAACTGACAGACACACAGATATGAGGATCACAGGGCATGTACCATCGATCAACCCATCATAAAGTTGGATAACTGCTGATTGAATTATCAAGTCCACTTCGCACTAAATATGGAAATGGTGGCAGGGACGGCACACCTTGATGTTTGAAGCGATCACATGTGATTAGGTTTCCGAGTGATCTTGGTAGACAATGTTGACGGTGTATAGAACTCACAGTTTCTTGCCGCAAGATATCATTTTCATGTTGTAGCTTCACTTAGTGGTGGAATTTCCTTTTAGATTTGCAGCACCGGAAGTAGGTTGGCAATGCTTATGTTAGTCGGGTGCGGCACAAATGAGTAGTTATAGCTTGGCGCGCAAGGGGTGATATTTTGGTGCATCGGACCGATTGGCGCTCCTTGTGGATGACCTCGTCAGGAGTTGCAGTACCCCAGACTTCAACACCAATGCGGTAAATCGACCGCCAGACCCGCAGGCGCGATGCAGAACAATCAGATCCATCCAAGTCCATGAAGCAGTGGCATCTGCCATCAATTATTGTTCAAAAGGCTGGCAGGGTTCATCAGAGGCACTATTTCGACGGCCCTCAACGAAACATGTTCGTCGGTCCTTCCATTTCAGGACCTTCGGGGTTGTGGCAAGAACCCCTACCTCGTGCGGGCTCCAGAGTCGGTCGTCAGCAGGAGCTTTCCATCCTAAGTAACTATCCGAGAAGGGAAAATGAGAATTTGTGAGCTGGTCGTTGTAGTTGCAGACGAAGCAGCAGAGGTAGGGTCGCTGCCGCACCAAAGGGTAGGGTTCAAGTTAGTGCCCCATCCGGACTTGGACTTGAACGCATGGACCCAGGACCAGGACTACGGTCAGAATTTTCCAGAATCTTCCGAAACAAACCGATCACGGTTTTGTACAGAAATGATGCATCAATGTCAAATGAAACCCGTGGACATCTGTCTTTGATGTATTGGCGCTGAGGGCTTCTGGAAGAAAATGAGTCTGGAACGTGGCTCAAGATCTGTGAGCCTTCGCGTAATCATTATGCCCAATGGGGTGTAGCAACCGAGGCCGTCCCGTGGCACGATCCCATGTGCCGGATCGGCCCACTTAGGAGCTGTGTAGCTCTATCAGCTGTCCACCACTGACATGTCAGAGCCAGCAAAGTCTGGGGTACGCCAACCAGATTACAGGGCCCGGCTTAAGCATCAAACACTGCGCTAGTGCAGGAACCTCTCCAGGAGGCGTGATGGCAATCACGTAGGTCGGCCAATGAGCAGTCATAAACCACTTGTAGTGTGGTTGAGTGAATGTCATGACAGCATTATCTGATGAACCCCTTTAGATCAGAAGGAGTGTTGCACTCCATCTCGGATGCGACTCTTTGCTCCTGGAATTCGCGCCAAGTAGGCACTTTCTTGCCGCTTGCACAGTCGTGGAAATGCGCGCCAACGTCTCCGGACCCTGCCACGAGGCTCAGGAACTAGGATCATTCCCAAATTTCTGGCAAAGTTTTGCGAAATTTCTTTTGCAGGAGCCTGGACTGCAATGGAAGCCAAGAAGGAGATAGTTGCGGCACGTTCGTCGGCCAAATCACTTGCGGCCTTATTATACCATGATTGGTGCCGTTGCTTCAAATGATCACGACTCATGCCGGGAATGATACTTCAGCAGGCCTGGCTAGACTTAGCATGATCAGAGATAAGTCATGGAGTGGTTCCTTTGGCTTCTGTATAAGAGGGACCGGCGATCCTTAGAAGGATCTACAACACTTCAGCCTTGATATTCTTCAAGCACAAGTCTCAAGGCGAGAGATCCACTAATCCTTGTACATATACTATATTCTTACACACTCCTTTCACCATATTATATCGTTCTCCAATCATGTATATCTCTATGCTTCCTGGGCTATATCTAGCCCTCCTTTCTGGCCTTGCTTCTGCCACTTCCTCTCCTTCGTACTCGGGTTATAACGTAGTTTGGTCTTCCACGTTTGCAGGGAATTCTGGAACGCTTCCCGATACAAGCAACTGGAACATCATCACTGGTAACCTCGGCGTGAATGCCGAGCTCGAGACTTACACTTCCTCAACCAAGAACTTGCAGCGCAGTGGTGGCCAGACCTTGCAAATTGTTCCATGGAAGGACTCATCCGTCTCTGGAGGGTGGACCTCAGGCCGGATAGAAAGCAGCTACACTTTCACGCCCAAAGCCGGTGGCAAGACCATGGCAGAAGCATCTATCCGCTTCGGCACCAACGCTATTGGCAACAAGCAAGGCATTTGGCCAGCTTTCGTAAGCAAACCCCGGAATCATTTTCTACCCTTCTCAGCATGTCCAAGGAGCGTATAGTGCTATTCCAAGCAACGACTTCTTTGTGGCTGTTTTTACAATACTTCCGAAGACCATTCACCCCATTGCGAAAGAAGTGATTACTGACCCCAAGTGCTGTAGTGGCTTCTTGGTGATTCTATCCGACATGGCACGGCTTGGCCTGCTTGCGGTGAGCTCGATATCATGGAGACAGTCAACGGATATCTGACTGGATACGGTACGGTGCACTGTAATGTCTACCCGGGTGGTATCTGCAGTGAGCCCAACGGCATTCAAGGTTCGATCGGAATTCCCGACCAAAGCTGGCACACCTGGCGTATTGTCTGGGACAACACCCCTAGTAGTTGGACCAGCCAGACAATTACATGGTACATGGACGGCATCGCCTTTAATGAAATCAGCGGTGCCGAGATTGGAGACCAGACCACCTGGAACAGCTTGGCTCACAGCGCTGTATTCTTCATTCTCAACGTGGCTGTCGGGGGATCCTGGGTAAGCAGACTTCCCCATCCTCTACAGAGCTCCAGGATTATAAGGGCTAATTGGTCGCGATGTCAGCCTGGCAACCCGAATTCTGCTACCCTTGATGGATACGGCTCCATGATGGAGGTTGCTTGTAAGTACCACCGGCAGAATTTTCCACCCCTATTATGATTCGTGTGGAACCTGACCCTCTATGTTCATCAGACGTTACGCATTATGCCTCGACGTAGTGTTCGTGCTGTGTTGTGCACGGCCTTTTTGAACGTGCCACTGGGTGCCCTCTTCTTGTATATACTACACACTTTGTTCGTACTTGATTCTACTGTACATATTTTATGATTCTCGCAACAACGACAAGCTTGGGAAGGTGAAGTTCTCGCAAGGGCTACGTGAAGATGAACCCATCGAAATCAGTGCTGCCAATCTAATTGAGAAGACGGGGGGTTTTGCAGGGCATCTGCGACACAATAGGGACAAGCTCATAGGTGTATTTCCCTGAAACAGATTCTCCGGTTGGCCAAGTCCATCGAAGTGGTGATGACGATAGATCCAGTCTTTAAATGCGTGTCCCATGGCATCTTCAGTTGATGCTTTTGGATGTACGACGATGACTTTGTTAACGTATGTGAACGGGGTTCTGCAGGTGAGGAATATAGAATCACGTGGCGATACGACGGGCGAGAACTCCGATAACGCTAACCTAGCGCAACTGCCGGCGGAAGTCAGTGAATTGACGACAGCAATTTCGCAGTTGCGACGAAGGCGTTGGGACGGGTGACTTGTGGACAAGCCTTTGCATTTAGTCTAGACGAGCGAATACAATGCAGGCATAATTTTGGAGCCATTGTATCCGACTCTCGGACCAGCATCCCTCCTTGCATTGAGCCCCTGCTGTGCACCTCGAACCTCTACAGCGCAATGGCTAAGAGAAACAAAAAGAGTTCCGTGGCAGACGAGGGGCCCGGTCAGGGCGAGGACCAGCGGGTCGACACTGCGGCTGCGGCTGCGACGGCGAGTGCGACTACGACAGCAACTACGACAGCAACTGCGACAACCTCTACTTCCACTTCCACTTCCACTTCCACTTCCACTTCGGCTTCAGCCCTGGACTCGGACCCGAACACCACTACCAAAAAAACCAACAAGCCTACGCCAGCATCTCAGTCCTCTTCTTCTTCTTCTTCCTCAGCACTTGTCATTTGCAGAAACAAGTCAGTATTCCCTGCCCAGGGAGAATAGGTCCTGGCCCGCGCCCAGTCTACACGTCCATGGTTGCGCTGACACTCATCCTCACAGGCACTGGAAATACATCTCGTCTTTCCACGGACCATGGCTTCAACTTCCGCTCGAGGTCCTCGAGACCGTCGCCAACGCCAACTACTATATGCCTCTTCCCCGCCCAGTAGACCCGGCTGTCTTTTACGACTTGGTCAAGATTCGCAAGCTGGTAGATGATGCAACCGATCTCGCCGTCCGAGCTGCCAACGGAGTCACCTCGACCGCCATGTCCAACTCCCTTGCTGGAGGCGCCGCGCATCAGATGCAGGCACTTGGGCTGGGCTTTATGAATAATGGAGGCATGAAATTAAGTCCAGAGCGCCGCTTCAAGTTACGGGAACAAGCCACTCAAAAGCTGTCCCGTGCCTACCACATCGACGAAATCGCATCCAGCGTAGCTACCATGCAGTCGACATCCACCCTCGAGAACGTCGCCGGTCTGGTACTGCAGAGGGCCCCGAGCGATCCAGACGCCAACTATGTTCACTTCTTTCACGAGAAAATCCCGAGCAGGCAGCTTGCCGAGTGCACCGATTTGCGTGCCCTCGACTTGATCGTCAGTCAGAGGCATAGCGATTGCGAGCCTCTGAGAACCAGGGCCATTGTGCGCATGTTCAAGAATGATTTCGAAGGCGCTGCCCAAGACTTCACTCGAGCATTGGGTGTCTACCGAACCTATCACCTGGCTACACACAGACCTCCCTACGAGAACATGCAGCTGGAACGCAGAAACAACCGCCGCCGTGATACACCATCGTTGGACGAGCGCGACCAGCCCAGAAGCACCGAGGTTCAATTGTTGTTCCAACGCGCCGGCTGTTATTTAACATTGGCTTGTGGTCATGTTGACGCCTCTTTGCTCAAACGTGGAACCCATAGAAGCCCCGGCTCGGAAGTGAAGGCGAACGGTACGGAAAACGACGTGACCACGCCTCCATTGACAAATCAAGGCACCACCGCCTCCGAAAGGGGGCCAACCAAAAGAGAGGTGGAAAACCGCAAGGCAGTGAGAATGTATGCAAAAAGGGCTCTCCGTGATTACATGGAGTACCTCAAGTCCTTGCAGTACTCGCCAGACTTACCTGTGGAAATGTCCGATGACTTCACTAGGCAAGTAAACCAAGCCAACCATCGGAGCAGAAGGTACCAGGGTCAGGGACGCAACGGGGCCCAGGACCCGTCTAGTCCGATCAACGGTGGTGTTGGTCATATAGTCTATTCTCTTCATGAACTCTTCACTGCAACGCCACCCGCGGATCTCCCCCCGTATCCCTCCACAGACCTCGTGTCTGCCCATGCGCCCGAATCTCTTGAGACTGCAATGGAGTTCGTCACCTACCATCCACTGCTGACAGATGCCCTTCATTCGCTGCTCTTGTGCCACGCACTTATTCAGACATCTGCAAAGGAGCTCCAGAGGCATGCTTACATGGTGGCCCGCCTCGCGCGGCTGACAGATGGGTACCCCATATTCCAGGCCAGTCGATCTCCAGCAAGGGCTGATTGGATTGAGATCCTACGACGTGGCGAGAACTGGATAGGTCTATCCTCAACTTGGGAAACACTTTGTGCTCCGGCCCCCCTCGTCACGGCCATGTCGCCGGGCGGGAACCTCTCGGCCGCCACTGCTACGGCCAACGCAATGGCCATTACGGGCGGGCCGAGTCCAGCCGAAACTGAGGAGCAGCGCAAAGACAGACTCAAGCATCAGGCGATAATTGAGGCTCTTGAGGACGAGCGCGTCAATGATGAGGCAAGCTTCAAGGCTGCTATCTTGGCTCGTCAGCGTAGAGCCGAGGCCGATCAAGCCAATGCTACCAATGGAAACACCATTGGGAGTAATGGTCCCGCAAAGTCCCCATCGTTAGTATCTCAGAAGCGCTGGGCTGTTGATGATGGACGCGAATACCCGATCTTGACGGAGCGAGCTGAGGCCGTTGCTCGATGGGTCCGTGAGGCGCCTGCGGGTTCTGGCGGCAAGCGGAAGAAGAAGCCGGGGTCTGCAAGAAAACTTGCTTCTACTACTGTAACCGAAAGCACGGAAAGCTTGGAACCTGCTAACACGTGATAGGGTTGCGTGGGGCCTCCAGGAGAAGGAGGAACAACGATCCGACAGGTCACTATATACTCAACTGTAGCATCTCGAGGTATATACCAGAAAGCGTTGAAATCGAAATCACCACCTAGCAGGTATGAACTCATTTGAATCTATCCCCCCGCTGAACCGGACATGCAACCCGTCTGAAAAGAAATTGCTGGCCAATCGGTATACTTCCGATCGGTAATTGCACGCCAAGTGCTTTTTAAAAGCCACAACGGTGAGGCTCATGCTTTCACATATGTCACCAATGCTACTGTAGCATTAACGGACCGGTCATACGATGCGGCCAACACGCAAGCCTCGCCTCTCGCTTGACTTGCCCAAACCAGTAGGTAAACTGCTTTTCATGAGCCGCTTCTCTAAGTAATGCGCTGAGGCGCAATGGTGGATTTAGAGTTGATCGGGTATTGCAGTCTCTTGTATCTGAACCAAGATCGCCCGCCCAAATAGAGTACAAGGTAAGGGACATCTGCATGACTATGTTAAATTCGTTGTTCAAGTCTCGATCGGATATGGGAACCATTTGTTTCATGTCTCAGTAAGAGCGTAGGCAGAGCATTGTGAGACCCTGGCTGAGCAAACAGCTCCTCCACTTTCGGAAATGGCTTGTCCATGGTCCTCGATCTGGTCATGTGCGGCGTCCTCAGATGTCGGCGCGTAAATCCGTCGTGGACGAACACCGCTTTCTCGGATGAGGTAAGCGACCCGAGCAGTGCTGAAACTATATTGGGTAGCCAGCTGCATTTTTATTTCTAGCCGCCTCCCGAGCCCCAGGTCACGTCCACTTTGGGTTTGATAGGCAATATAGATGAAGTTGCAGATCATCTACCCGATGCTACTATTGCCCAATCATGTACCGGCATGTTATATGTCAGGGACCTATAGTGACTCCAATGTTCTCCAAGTAATCAAATGGGTGTCACCAGTCAATGCACCTTCCAATGCACCACACTCAGCAAAAAAAACGTCCTGATCAACCTGGATATCGGTTCTCTACGTGGGCAGAGAGACGAGACAGAGTCTGCTCACATGTCAGTAAGCTCTCCGGATAAAAGGCGTACAAGAAGCTTGTCCTCAATGACTTGGAGTTCAGACTACTGCAGACTAAACCAAATGGAGGCTGAGGTCCCTTGCGGGTATCTAAACGCGGGATTGCCTCCATACATACAATTAAGACTGAGCGGGTGGTGGGGTGACGAGTTCAATTCTGTGGAGTAACCCTGCAAATCTGGGGCATCCGTCGATCTCTCTCCAACTTCCCCGACTCACCCGCGCGATGAGACACCATGATTCCTTCTCACCGCGATCCGCTGCAGGCCACGAGGAAATTCCAGGCACGCTGCCTCATTCAACCGAAACATGCGCGAGGGGACCGACATCCGTCTAGCCCGCGGCAGCATAACCTGAAGGGTACTAGTTCAGGCCCTATGCCATATTTTTAGGTGGTGCTCGGTAGATGCCCTCCGTTCTAACTTTGTGGCCCTGGAAATAAGCCTCCAATGAGGGATGGTCTCTACCGACTGTCCCTTTCCTACTCCGGAAATCATAATCTATCTGCCAAGGTCAGCCATGCAATTTTCCATCCGTCATGGCGAACTCAAGTGACATCGCCTTCTTGACGCTGCCCATTCATGCCGTCTGTACCACACGCTCTGCCGGAGGCTCTCCATGTATGCTTATCGCTTGCAAAGTCTATGCTTGAGGCGAGCTCATCTGTCCAAGACGCCGAGCCCGCTGGGCAGGGTCAACGCCCCTAAAAGCCCGCAGAAGGTTGTGCACTCGCCACGATGAGCTTGACGACGAAGGCGAGCGTTCGACGGGCCGCCACCCGGACTTGGTTTCTCCAAATTGGGTCCCGGAGCTGTGGCATGGTCATGAGATTGCTTTGTCGTGCGAACTCCTCAACGTCAACAGCAGATTACCATCTGGATCATGCCTGGATGCCGATCATGGACCCATCGAGTGGGCTTTTTCGAGGGCAATCGAAAGATATATAGCTCTCCGTCCCGTCTTCACAAGAGCATTTTTGTCTTCCTACACCACGCTCCTTCAGTCCATTCCTTAAAGCAACAGCCATCCAACAGAAGTCAAATCAGCTCAACATGCACGTCCACTCGAAGATCGCGGCCGCTTCGGCCCTTATCGCTGCAGTCCGGGCGCAGCAAGCCTGCTCACTCACGACTGAGACTCACCCGTCGCTCTCGTGGTCGACTTGCGCTTCTGGAGGCACTTGCACAACCAAGGCCGGATCCGTCACTGTCGATGCCAACTGGCGATGGACACACTCTGTCAGTGGCTCCACCAACTGCTACACTGGCAATGAGTGGGATGCGACTCTATGCCCTGATGCCGCGACTTGCGCTGCTAACTGTTGCGTGGATGGTGCTGACTACTCTGCCACTTACGGTGTCACTACCAGCGGTAACGCCATGACCCTCAAGTTCGTTACTACTGGTGCCTACAGCACCAACATTGGTAGCCGTCTCTACCTCATGGCATCGGACACTCAGTACCAGACCTTTGAGCTTCTTGGAAACGAGTTCACCTTCGATGTTGATGTCTCCAAGCTTGGGTAAGCAGCATAAAAGCAATTCCCCGGAAGCTAAGCTAGCAACTAACGAGAGATTCCAGCTGCGGTCTAAACGGAGCTGTCTACTTCGTTTCTATGGATGCTGATGGTGGTTTGAGCGAGTTCTCCACCAACAAGGCTGGTGCCAAGTATGGCACTGGTTACTGTGACTCTCAATGCCCTAGCGATGTCAAGTGGATCGACGGTCTTGTACGTACTCCTAATCAGCACAAGCATTCACGCGCAAATTCTAACCATGTATCAAGGCCAATTCCGAGGGCTGGGAACCTGCATCCAACGACAAGAACGCTGGTACTGGTGGCAAGGGTGCCTGCTGCTCCGAGATGGATATCTGGGAAGCCAACAGCATCTCCACCGCTTACACCCCCCACCCTTGTACGGACACTGGCTACCACTCTTGCGAGGGCGATGCCTGCGGTGGAACCTACTCTTCTGACCGCTACGCCGGTGACTGTGATCCTGATGGCTGTGACTTCAACAGCTACCGCCAGGGCAACAAGACCTTCTACGGACCCGGCTCCAGCTACACTCTCGACACCACCCAGAAGCTTAGCATTGTCACTCAGTTCCTCACCGACACCGCTGGTGAGCTTAGCGAGATCAAGCGCTTCTACGTCCAAAACGGCAAGGTTATCCCCAACTCCCAGAGCACTATCGCTGGTGTGACCGGAAATTCTATCACTGAGGACTACTGCTCTGCTCAAAAGACTGCCTTCGGTGACACAAATGTTTTCGACCAGCGTGGCGGTCTCGCTCAGATGGGCAAGGCCCTCGCTGAGCCCATGGTCTTGGTTATGTCTTTGTGGGATGATCATGCTGCCAACATGCTCTGGCTCGACTCTACCTACCCTGTCGACTCGACGTCCGCCGGTGCCGCCCGTGGCACTTGCGCCACCACTTCCGGTGTCCCCGCTGACGTTGAGGCAAACCAAGGAAGTTCCACCGTTGTCTACTCCAACATCAAATTCGGTCCCATCGGCTCGACTTTCAGCAGGTGAGTATCCTGGTTCGGTATTCCCTATGTCTCTCTGAACTAGTAACCTAAACGCGCAGCACCTAACCATATCCCTCGTGGTTTTTAGCGGCAGTACCGGCGGTAGTAGTTCTTCATCTAGCAGGGCTTCGACAGCGACTACTTCTACGACCACAAGCAGGGCCACGACCGTTACAACAACTAGCACGACAACAACGACGAGCTCAGCAGGTGTAGCCAAGTACGGACAATGTGGTGGCCTCACCTGGACTGGTGCTACCACATGTGTTAGCGGCAGCACCTGCACGAAGTGAGTCATCTGGACATTCTCATATTCGGGAAGCACATACTGACTGCAAGCCTTCCAGACTCAACGACTACTACTACCAGTGCTTGTAAACTCTAGTAGCCGACTCGGACCGAACACTAGAGGACTAGAACATGTTGGGAAGGGATTGCTAGACGTTGCTAGACCCTAGAGACACACTGGACTGCATCGCATAGATACGAAAAAGGAGCTGGCTTGAATTGTACATACAGCGTGGATTCTTTCATTTGCATGGGGCCTAGGCTCCTAGATACTTTCTTTCTCTTCGGATTGTATATACTTTTTTCGCGTGCCGCCGTTTTGAGTCTGAACGTGCCTTGCTGTGGTCAAGTCGTTGCCGCCTTGTCCCGTTATACACTCTGCAAGTACACCAATATGATAAGTCAAAATTGTTCGCTTAGGTACGGTTTAAGCTCATGCCGAAGGCAAGTATAGACAAGTTTCAAACACGACTTGATAGCAAAGAACGAGAATGATCAAAGGAAACTATAGCAGTCACTGCAGTATAGTGGAGGCTTTACGTTCTTATGTCTACAAACGTACCCTCCGTGCCAAGGCTCAGAACCATTCCCTCTCCTAGTTAGTGCTCTACCATAACCATGGAAAATATTTATCAGTAATATTTACACCATGATCAAGATCCAATGACAAGTGGTCTGCTACAGTTTCGCTCTTTCTCTAGGTGCAGCATTTACAACGATCCTACTGGCACCCTGTTTCGCAGCATCTCTTAGAACCCTTCTCAAGATCTTACCACTTGCGCTCTTGGGAATATCATCGATAAACTCGACCTCCTTGATCCACTTATGTCTGACCTTTCGCTCCTCCACATACTTGATAATGTCTAGCCCGATCGCCTCATCGGCACAATACCCCTTCTTTACAACGACGAACGCCTTGGGCCGCTCTCCTGCTCTGTCGTCGGGAATGCTCAGCACCGCGCAATCCTCAATCTTGTCATGTCCTAGAAGCAGGTCTTCGAGCTCCGCAGGCGCCACGGCTATACCCTTGACCTTGATCATCTCCTTGAGCCGATCAGTAATCGTGATGAAGCCGTCTCCGTCCATGACGCCCTGGTCGCCCGTGCGGAGCCAACCTCCGGCCTCGAACGTGTCCCGGGTCGCCTTGTCGTTGTTCAGGTACCCCATGACGATCTGTGGACCCCTGGCCAGTATCTCTCCGGGCTCCCCGACCCCGGCCTCCGACCCGTCCTCCTTGATGATCCTGACCTCGGTGCTCGCGACGACCTTGCCGACCTTGTGCGCGAACTTGTAGTCGTACGCGTCGGGAGGGTGGGCCGTAATGCACGAGCACGACTCCGTCATCCCGTAGCCCTGCTTGAACCCCGTCCAGGGGAACCTCTGCTGCAGGAGCTGCAGGATCTCCTCCGACACGGGCGCGGCGCCGCTGGAGAAGCGCCGCACGCAGCGGAGGTCGTACCTGTCCACGATCGGGTCGCGCACCAGGCGGATCAGCAGCGGCGGCACGAGCAGCAGCTCCCGGATCTGGTACTTGACGATGGTCTCGAGCATCGCCTGCATGGAGAACTCCGGCAGCATGATCACCTCCGCGTTGAGGAAGACGGGGAAGTGGAGGCTGTGCACCAGCCCTGTGATGTGGAACAGAGGCAGGGCCCCGAGGACTTGCCTGTGGTCTTCCGGTGTCAGCTGCTCGACCTGCAGGGATTGAGCTATCACGTTCTGGTGTGATATCATCACCTGTAGTGCTTGTTAGCGTCATTTCTGATACGACAAGAAAAGAGCAGACAACCCACAGCTTTCGGAAGACCTGTAGTCCCCGATGAGAAGCTCAGAAAGGCGCAGATGTCCTTGTTCTTCTTGCCCTTCGGAAGCTCGAAAGGAGCAACTTGGCCGGCGTCGCCATAGCTTTTGCCGACTTTGATCAGGTCCTGGACGGTCGTGTAGCCCTCGAGCGACCCCTCCAGCAGGAACACATGAGACTGGGGGATTCCGGCATTCTCTGCCGCCCGGGCCGCCACGGCCATCGAAGACGGGTGGGTTGCCAGAAACTTGGCGTTCGCCGTCTTCAGGGCGTAGGTCATCTCCTCCACGTTATACGCCGGGGAAGCACCAGAGACGACGCCACCTGGATTTATTTGACCGTTAGCTAGATATCCCTCTGGGGAATGCCCGGTTTAACGTACCGATCCTGACGGCCGCAAACAACGTCACGGGGTACCATATAGAGTTCCTGCTGAACAGCGACAGTGTATCCCCTGTCTGGAACCCATACTTCTTGTGAAGCGCGGTCGATATGTATGTGGCCGCTGACCTCACTTCCTTCCACGATACCCGATCTCCAGTAGATGCATCTAGATAGCCTGCCAGGTCCTCCTCGGGGAACTTGTTGAGGGGCGAGAACTTGGACTTCTCCCCAAAGAGCCACTCGAATATTGTGATATCGGTGGGAAGGTCAATGTCCTTATGCGGGCTCCTGAAGATGGGCATGTTTGTACAGCTTTCTACTCTACTGTTTGGAGTGAATCTGAGTAGGAAAGGATTGTAAGGTTTCGGAGAGAATGAAGTGCAGTGTTTCTCCCCTCACTATGACCCTTGGCTTCCCCGCATACTAATACCGAGGCTGCAGTGCGACGCCATAGTTATGCAAGGGATGATTGGAACACGTCCTTTCTACAATTGTATAAACAGATTATTAATGAATGCTTAGACTTAGAATTGTTAACCCCGCCATGATGCTATAGTCGTGGCTGGCGGAAGATTACGGTCAATGGGTTATAGAAATCCGCTTTAATTACATACATGAGACCCACAAGTACGAGCTTTGAATACAGCACTTATATATGTCACTGCGGTAAGTAATATATATACACATACATAAGCCTTCAAACAATGTTTAAAAAGCGATATAGTGTCACGGATGGAAGGCAATCGGCTGCGCCCGCCACTAATACGGGTTCAATGGACGGCTCACTGACCAGGTACAAAGCTAATGTCTTGGCGAAAGCTCAACAGGTACTGAAAACAGGCTCCGCGAAGTCACATTCAACATATGCTTAGCACATGTTGAATAAATATACTATACGAGTTTTACATATTATTATTTGCTTTATGTATGATGTATATAAACGTATCTAACATGAGATTTACGTGATATTTGGGTTTTACGACATGCATAAATTTATATATGCTTAACATATGTTGAGCACATGTTTGACATGTAGAACTCAGTTCTGTGTAGCTTATATAATCTATAATTGCGTTCTTGTACCTGGTCAGTTCACCCTCGGTTTAGTGTTGCCAGTTGCATGACTTAAGAGCTGAGGTCAACTGCACTAACTCTGAATATGAAAAGATTGCCCGGCTAGCTGGAAGAGACTCCAGCTGTCAAGTTAGTCCAGCTACCGTGACATATGGTGCAACTTTTTGATAAGGTTTAGTTTAGATGTGTTGTGTATATACCGTGCAGAGCGTTTGATACTTATGCTCCACTTTACGAGCCAGTTTCGCGACAATATCCAGCAGAAGATGGTACGGTAACAATTTTAGTAGAAGGAAACCGTGACTTTACTAACTACAACGAGAACTCAAGTAAATTTCAGAATATTGCATCACTTTCTTCAGTAGCTCAGATATTTGACTTCATTAAGCGACAATACTAGTATCGAAATGTCTGAATACGTCGATCTGAATTTACATTGCCCTCATGTGGACCATCATTCCCCCCAACTGAACATTGCCCAACCCTCATGACCTTCCCCGACTACTACTTGCTAGCTCTTCGCTTCGCATATGGAGAAGCTGATAGGGTGATAGATACTCTATAAACCCAGTGCTAGGCTCCGTGAGCCCCTAAACTTATGCCTTGGCCTCAGACTCAATGGCGTCAAGGTTAGGTCCGCATGCTTGGCGCTTGTATCCTCCACCAACACAGAATTCAGGGGACTCAGTGGGAGTTGGGGCAGCGCTGGCGATGGCAAATATGCCAAGGAGGATAGCGGCGTAGAACTAAAGTTCGCCGATGAGCAAAGACAGGCTTCCGGAAAAGATGGAGTGGGGGAAATCGGTTTCATACCTTCATTTTTGGAAATGAGACAAGTTGGTACTTGACTTGGAAAGGGTTTTGGGCTGAAGTGCGGTTGGATGGTGTAGACTGAAGAGATGTGATGATGCTTGTGAATCTTCGTAATATCAGTTGGTAAAGGGAGACAACCTCCCCTTTTATATTCGAATCTTCTACTCTTCATTTCTGGTATTCTTCGGATATTGTGCTCGTCCCATCAAGGAGCGATGTTTTAATTGGTAGAGTAGTATCAGATCATATATCAGATCATATCAGGTCCTAGTGGAAAGTAAATAATCCCAGTAGGCACTACTGCATAGCTGTTATCAGGCGACCCACTGGACGTAGGCATAATGTATTGTGTACGGCGCAGCATATACTCTTTGGTCGTCTGCATTACCAGCGGGAGGTTGTCAAATGAAGAAACGGCTCGCGGCACCTCATAGATCCTTCAATTCTCTCCATCACTAGCACACCCTAGGGATCGCCTGCGGGAACCGACTGACAGTCCACCACAGCAGCGCCTCCCAATCAGAACAACAGACTGGAGATGGCCTCAGCAGGTACCTACTTCACCATGTATACATAGGCTAGATGAGCACATATGCAATACCGCTAGAAGGTGCAAATGTGTAGATGGTTTTGTTACTCTATAAATGTTATGTCATCATGTGGGCTTGCTGTGCAAATTGTCCGTTCAGAGTTAAAAAGAAATCTAACATTACTAGACATGTGCGGTTCTACAGGGATGCAGGTAGGAAACATGATTTGTAGGAGCGCAGGATTCGGAGACTGGACGATGGCAAGGTTCTCTTTAGCCAGCTTCTTACTCTTCATGATTTGTGACGGTGCCGAGTTCCCGATTAATTATTCAAAAACGGCACCCAGCTGTTTGTAAGAATGAAAGCTTGAAGGGTGTGGTAGGCCGGCGGATATTAAAGCCAGCCCCAGAACCCGCTAGAATTACCCCAAAGCCAAGCAGCTAGGCAAGCAGCCCACGTTTATAAGACGAAGATGCTTCAAAGCTTGGCAAAGCTTAGCTAAACAGTCTGTGTATTGTATAGGATGAGACGACGGGATTGAGCATGATTTGGTGTTTTTGTTACAGAATATGCGAAAACAAAATAACATAAGATTGAGCCAAGTTCGAGAAAGGAACAGTAGCGCTTAGTGGCAGATCTCCGCATTTAATTCCAAGTTTCACAGGGATTAAATCGTGGCAGGCACGGAGGCAAAAATCTCGAAGCCCATATCTCACACTGCATGAAGGGAGATGGAGCTGAACTTTTGGCAGCTGCGCAGTTGCAACCAAGAATATCCACGATCTTGCAGGACCGATTGTTTGTTGCGCTACAGCATATGCGCTCCCTATAGAGATTTTCGAACCATCGTTGAAAGAATTTCTCGATCCTATTTACCGTTCATGGGCTAGGTATTTGTTGGAACGAGCAGGTAACGGAGGGTCAGTTCGAGGTCAACTTCTGTCTTGCGATAGTGATTGCCCCGGATCGGCTAGAGAATTGTGAGCATATTTTGCTCGTCAGAGCTCCTGCCGAATTGGTCACTGTAACATGCATCATCTTCCCCGGGCTCGTACTTAATGGTCGATGGATTAAGGATTCGACCAGGCCAAAGTGCTAGACTCGTAGAATCATGCAAATATATTGGACCGATAAAGTACGTAAGAGGCACAGTACCTGGACCCACGCTTTTCTATTTGCAATAACGCCAACTGAGTGAAGTGCTTGTTTCACTACTCGCACAAATCAAATTTCCTTAAAGGACAACCGAGATTCTGTTCGATGACGGTGTATACTTTGGTCCGGGGTTACTAGACCTACCCCCTCCCTCCATAACATCTTTCATTCGATCAGTTTTACCATGCATTTACAAATGCAATCTGGCCACTCTCACCACCTACATCTACCCTGTCTTTTCTCACCTTGACAATGTTAACAGGCCTAGAAAAGCGCATGGGGGGTGAATACCACGATTTTCCTGTATATGCTCTAATACAACCACCATGAACATGAACCCCGTGTTTGAATCATGCCAAAGACCACTTAATAGCTCGACTGCTGCCTGGCTCTCAATTTCGCACCGAAGCGCCAGAGTATGCCTGTCGCCGGCAACGCGATGCCAATGGATAAGAACGCTAGCAGACTGTTCCCCCACCCGTACCCCAGTGTCGCGTACAGCCTGTCCGAGAACAACGGGAACGCAAACGCCAGCAGGCTCCTCAGCACCTGGGTCGCGGCCGACGCCGAGCTGACATGCTCGGGATATGCATCCATGACGTACGCGTGCAGCGTGGTGTCGAAGATCTGCATGCCGAGGGACAGCAGGGCCGCACCAACGTCGACGACGAGCCAGAAGAGATGGTACTGCGCCGCCCATCCGTAGAGCAGAAATCCGATGGGTGTGAACAAGACCCCAGGCAGCAGAAGCGGGATGCGGAGCTCGGGCACGCGGGCGTCACCGGTGCGAGTCGTCAACCTCTTGTAAACGTAATCCATGAGCGGCCCGCAGAGCTGGGAACCGGAGATAGTACCGGCGCAGATGGCAATATAGTGCAGGCCGGAGATGGAGATGGATTCGCCGTAGGCGGAGACGTGGAGGGCAGAGAAGCTGGCCAATGCGAAATATAGCAGCCCATAATTGATCCCCTCCAATATAGCTTGAATCTGGATGATTGGATGGAATGCTAGGAGGCGGAGGGGGCGCGATAGGCTGCGGCTCAGCTTCCAGGCGGTAGAACGGCTGGATTCGTGCATCTCGATCTCGGCATAATAGCGAGGGTCACTAGTCTCTTTTCGCCGTTCCTCGGCTCGCTGGCGGAGGATGACTGGCGCGTAGCTCTCGTAGAACAGGAACAGTGAGGACAGCTCCAGGATGACTTGAAGCATGGTAGTCGCCCAGAACATCCATCGCCAAATAGAGTATTCGACAACGAACCCACTAATGATGGGACCAACAGCGGAGCCGGTCAGTGGTATGAGCAGGTATAGGCTCAGGGAGCGTCCTCTCTGCTCCGGCGACCACACGTCGCCAAGCACGCCGTATCCCAGACTATATACTGCACTGGCCCCGAAGCCGGCCAGGAGGCGTGCGGCAATGAGCAGGCCCTTCGAGTTGGCAAAGCCACAAGTGAGGTTCCAGACCAGGAACCAGACAGTGGTGATGTGGAAGATGGATTTTCTGCCGTAGACTTCTGACAAGGGGCCGATAAAGAGCGGGCCAAATGCGGTCGCCAAAAGATAGACCGACAGTGCCATGGTAGACTCAGTGGTAGACATATTCAACTCAGCTGCGATTGTGTTGATTGCAGGTGCCATCATCTGCAGACAAATCTTAGTAGGAGAACACCTCGTGGGGAAAGTAGCACGTAGCCATACCGTCGAAACCATAATGCGGACAAAGCCTGTGCCAGACACGGCCGCTGTAACTCCCCATTTCAACTTGTTGGGCCAATTGAGGGGATTTTCACGGTCGTCTTGGCTGAATGTGACGAGGAATGCCTGATCCGAGATCGCTTCCGCGCTGTCAGTCATCTGTTTGGTGTGGTCTTGATCTTGCTTCGTGCCGCTTCTTTGGATATCTGGGCCACTCTTCTCGTTGTCGTCTTGACCCTGGTGGGACGCTTGCTGGTTCTCGGCCTCCATGACTTGGTAAAAGAACCGAAGTAAACTAATTGAAGTGGATGAATGAGACGAGCAGTGGAATAGGCTAAGCATGGCCCATACTTAAACGAAATCCTTAATAGTGGTAATTGCTGTGGTAAGCTTACATAACACCGCGTAGATGCCTCAGAGATGAACATTCTGCGTAGATGAATTCGTTAGTAGCGCTGCTAAGTGAGTGACTCAGAAACATTGTGCCGATCTATGGTATTTGATAGGAGAAGCCTAGGGCTTACGCTGGTGACGGAATTATACCCCGGTACAGTAACACTGCCTGCTCAGATAAGATGGAATTGATTAGATCTAATCCTGTCCAATCATGCCCCCGGTACTAGTCGTCATGCTGATTGATCAGATAAGATGGATTGATTAGATAAGTTTCTGCCTAATCATACCCCTGGTATCAGCTTGCAATGTACTCCGTACACTCTACGGGCCACATGTGCATACTGTGCAATCAAATGAATGCCAATTAAATTGTCCAAGGCCCGAGAGAACTCCCCCAGGCCTCTCCTGACACGCGACTGACCTTGATGTAAACGGGAGACCACGGACACAGCAATTTACAAGACTGCATGTACACCAACAAGTATTAGTCGAACTGTAATGATCCATCTTGACTCATATTATAACCCCAGATTTCTATCCGAAGCACCTGGTAAATGAGTGGTTTTCGATATTACGCCATATCACGTCAGTGGAAGTCTTAGATTAGCCAGCCAGTAACGCCATTTAACATTTACATGTACCAGTTGGCAACTTCTAGATTCAGGATTGTTCTGTATTCTGTCTCCGGTTCAATTTCATGACACTAATCATGTAGTGGTTACAGCAAGTTCTAATCGCTCAGCACTGGTGTGGTGCGTAATGCCTTACAAGTGGTGGCCGGGTTGTTTGTTCTCTACCAGCGCAATTGATCATTGGTAAGCGTCGTTTATACTTTTCAGCATTTTCAAATAAGAAATAATAATAATAATATAAACAAGATTTACGAGCAGATGTTCGGATGTGACGGTGAGCATTAAACAGCGCCTAAGGCTTTTAAGACTGTGATCCAAGCCGGAAGCCAGCTGCGATGAGGTCACCGGTGCGTTAAAAATACATCTTCCTCTTCCCCCCGATGATACCCCTGTTCGTGGAGTAGGCTTCGGTATCAAACATCTGAGAATCAATGGGCCGGCCACAGGAAATCACACAATCTCTCATTGGAACTCGGAGCCCAGCCACTTGAGTCATGTCACACATTTCATATAACGACCATGCCAGACCATCCAGGCCTTGGTATCATACTGCGAGATACAGACGCTGCACGAATCTGTAGTTCAGGTTCATGCCGACTGGGTGAAGTGGCAGCCGCAATTGTGCGTGAAGGCCACCAGGATCCTTCATGCAAGTTCCCGGCTCGTCAAAAATATCGTAGCCAATGTTTCAGACGTAGAAGCAATTCAAGATATATGCGATAGTCGAGAAACTCAATACTCTTTTCCAACGCAAAGTCAAGTAGGCAACCGGCTAGTCATAACAAGACCACCCAGCCTCGTTCGAACATCTCTCTTTTTTGTACGTGTAGCAGCAAGCATCCAGTTTCCAGGGGTGACTGGCAATATCTCAGTGATATGAACCAAGAACCAAGCTACATTGAGGCCTTCCAAATGTGCGCAGTGTGGTTGGAGTACCTTGCGGCGCTGACTCTCAGCCGAGAATTCCGACACCGCTTATTTGCAGAAGCCACCGTTTTACTCTCGCGACCACACCGCCGCGTCTACCCCACACATATAGCAAGACGTAGGATTTATGCATCAGCTTAAAGCTTATAGATAGATATGGGTATCGATCCTCGGATATGTTTCTCGATGCCGAATGGACGGTTGGCAGGATGAGTCTCCGGGACCTTGCATTAGTACATAAGGGTAGTTGAGTTAGTCCAGCGCTAGCAGGTTATCCAATTCCATCAAAGTACTTCCACAAATTTGTTGTACTAAGCAATCGCATCAACTGCGGTTCAGTCAAGCGACTGAGAATAGTGATTGGTGACGCAGAACAATCACATTGCCTGGAATGTACCGAGATTTCTTGCATTTTTTCGTGGTGCATCACAGGCGACTTTGTTGCGATATGTTTCATCAAGTAGTCCTTTGAACCTTTGCGTGTTCTTTACCAAGATAAATCCTAGATTATAAAAATATGATTGGTCCCGAGAGAATGGAACGCTAAGCTTACGGTGATACTGTTATAGTCAACCAGGCTTATAACGATATCAAAGATGTAAGGCTCTATATCGTTACAACGAGGTATCGCTATAGACTAAACCCCGAAAATGATAAGGTGGGCTTGGAGCTTGTAAAAAGCATTACCAAATTATGTCACGTATACTCGGGTCTAGGATGTCCTCGTATAAATTTCCAGTTTTAAGCACCCAATATAAAAACTCCCCTTGAGATCCTTGTACAGAATTTCTGTCAAGTTAACGATTATCATTATACAGTAAATGCAAGGATAAATATCGTCAGCCTCGAGATAAAAACAAGAAATGCGCAGCTAGTAATCGTAATGTCAAGGTATCGTTATAAGGTAGAATCGTTATAAGCTCGGTTGACCGTAGACTCCTCCTGTATTACACTTCGCAGCCGAGCATTTGACCACTAACTCGCACGAGCGAGAGGACGTGGGACACTCGCTCCACCTTTCTTGGCGCCCGACTTGCCGTTCCACTGGGCCGTTGCCAAGCCATGTAATTGCATTGAATGCGCGGCGAATGCGGCCCTTTATCAGTCATGATACGGCATATGGCAACAAGCTACAGAGCCAATAACCGACGCCGGAGAGACCACTCATGACTGCGGAAGACCAGCCTTGCCTCACGCAGTACAGAGATCTGTGAGTTGGGGCGCAGGTTGGTACAGAATGTGACTGGGGCGGGGCTACAGTGCGCACAGGCCAACCATCGAGAAACCTTTACCAGTACTTGGCGGGCGGGAGGGCGGTTCCTTTGCTAGATTGCCGGGCTGACTTAGTTTCTCCACACATATTTTCAATGGCCTCACATCAAGCAGTCGCGCTTGACGAGCACCATGTCATAACTGGCCTCGGGAGTGACCAACATGCTGCTACAGCCATGGCAGTTGGTGACTCTCACGATGACCCCTTTTCGGCATCGGCCTGGGAAAGTCATCGGACCACCATTACAGACTTGTACCAAACCAAGAACCTGCCCTTAAAGCAAGTTATGCAGTACTTGAGATCTCGGCACGGTTTCAAAGCCACGTTAGTGCATATCCTCCGCTCCACAATGGACAAAGAAGAGGACTAAGGAAGCAGCATGAAAATGTACAAGTACCGCATCAACAAGTGGAATTTGCGCAAAAATCTTCGACACCGCGACGTCGAAGAGTTTGTCCGCTCTAACAAGACGCCCAAGATCCGGGGGGGCAAGGCTACCCCCCAGCGAATCGACAACTACCTCCAGCGGCGGAGGCGGGAGAGACCTGCCAAAAAGCACGGCCAAGCGGCACAGCACGTGGATACCCTGTATGATGACCAGAAGACAGACGGCGCCCCATCTACGGCCTTGTCCGTTGTCGCCAACAAAGTCCGACTTCCTGGGTCTTCCCTATTTTCCCCGCGCTCTCCAGATGGCCTCAGGTTGTTGGAGGGAAGCATTCACGCAATGCGGTCTTATACTTCGGGGCACTTCGACGCCAAAATATGGGTGCTTGATTCCCAAGGGGACCTGAATGTGCCTGATCGTGCTTTAGAATGGCACGGCACTTGGTACACGGTGAGACACCTTATGGAGGCAGGGAGAGCGAAGCAAGCTTTCCGCGTCGTGCAAAAGTGCAACCAAGTTTTCGGAGAAATCCTCGTCAGCGACTCGCCTAGATTTTTTAGCTCTGCCCTTCTCGTGTTCCTGGGCCTCAGCTCCACTTGGCCAGACCTGGCAGCCTCCGTATTACGGTATATGCACTCGCTTTCCCGAATCATCTTTAGAGAATCGAACCATCCCATGGTACAATTCCTTTCCAATATCTGCAAAATAGGTACGTTTATTCGAGACTCATAACACTTCATATGCAGAACAGTTTATTAAGAAGAAGCGGATTCAGGAATTAGGGAGCTTTCCCAACATGGGCATACACTCGCGAATGCTTCTGTCACTATTCTTCAGAAGTTCTTTCCACTCTATAGCAAAACTCATGTTGAGATAGTTATTAACATGGCACGGGACCTATTCCATCTCGGTATTATTAACGGTGACTCCGCAGTATTGCAAATCTTAACAATTATTCGGCAATTAGAGGCGTCGGACGAGGTGGACCCTTACATAATTTTGTCAGCCAAGAGAGAACTTACATATGTTTATCTGTGGATGAAAGACTACGCCAACGCATTGCGACTAGTATCGGAGGTATTGTTGCCAACTAATAGGTACGTCAAGTTTTGATTGCCCAAAGGCCGTGTCAGCAATCGCTGCTTGAATCGCCCCTACTTGCTCGTGCACGTGCAAGCGCGGATGTCAGCGCATGCTTTGCTAAATTATCTATTATTAGGGGATTGATTAAGGGTACTTATACTGAAGTTGTATCCTACCGGCTGTTGTTTCAGATTCATAGAGCTCTTGGGGATCACCAAGAGACCATCTCAGCTGGCCAGAAGGCGGTCGAGTTATGCGTCGAGATGTATGGCCTCGCAGACGATTTCACTGTCGACAATTTGGCTTCATATGAAAACTACCTGCGTGAGTGCGGAAATGACGATGAAGCAGACCAGGTGAAGGGGACTCTCAAAGGCGCCATGGATGAACTGTGCAGCGGCATAGAAGAGCTGGGACTGGACTGAGCATATCAGGGTTGTCATGGAGACATGGCAACTCGCCATATCTTGTTTGATCGTGCCGGCCGTGAAGTGTGAAGAGGCGATGGTACTGTGCAGCAAGGATATATACTACGGAGTAAGCAAAAGCCGACGGGGACAGTGAAGTCACAGAAATCCGTCATGTCAAGATTCCCATCCCACGTTTGGGGAGAGTCGCAAGGTATATGGCCACCGACGTTTGGCGGGCGTTCGTGGCGTGTTGTGATTTTGTTGGAGGAAATGAGAGCAACAGTGAGGCCTTTTCAAGCGGGAACGGTTATCCAACGGCGGTAGAGCCGTGATCTGTCATCTAGATATGTTACCGGATGAAGCGGGTTTGTTCCCCACTCTGTCGCGCGGTATATGGGTTACACGTTTTGGTGCTTACAAGCTTCGGGGAAGTGCTCCTTTTGCGCTAGGTAGGTATGTCCTTGGAGCGCTGGATTGGTACTCATGTGGGCGACCACGGAGGAATCCCCGGTGTTGTATGTTTTTGCATTTTTTGTGTGATTCTGTCCACACTACTCTCATCATGTAGGACTACTTTCGAAGACTGACGCGACCGGGCAACGGTATTGGCAGGGAGGGCACGGGTCCATATGGTTGCAAAAGCTGGAGCTCGAGTCGCTGTACGACACTTGGCTGCCGGGAGAAGGGCAGTACCCGTGGTGCGATTGTGAATATCGGTTCCTTGGTCCTCTGTGATCGCATCGGCGAACCTGGCGCAGTACAACAGTGTTAAGCATGGTATAGTCGGCATGGACAAGACAGTGGGTCGGTCTGGTTCTGGGCTCGGAGGAGGCCTTTTTCCCACCCTCTTTTTTAAATCACCTTGATTTCACATTAAATAAGCTATCCATACCGTTGGTGATTGCACCCGGGTAAACCGCATTTTTGTCCCGCCCGGCCAGCCACTCCCATGGTTGAGCCCGCGAGCAACATGTCTCCGGGGTTGGAGCAGATGATGGTGCAGCAGCTAACCCATGGGTCGACTAGCACTGCCAGAAGAGGTTGTTCTGCTCCTCTGTAGCCTTGAATTAACCTATACCAAATGTTGCAGCATGATTATAAAAGAATGCATGAGCCTAGCTTATCGAATTTGAACAGATATGCACACAGAATTTGCCGCCATGCAGAAATTCAGCTATTGAAACCAGATATCTCTTTACGCTTGTTATCCGACAAAAGTCAAGGCAGCCTTCTCCTGATAGATCTTCTAGGGCCGGCCGCCTATGATCCCAGCCAGCTCCGCAGCAACGTCCTCCGGCAGCCTCTTCGTGACGTCACATCTCAGGCCATCCACATGCTCGAACTCGAACAGCCTGCTGTTATCCATATAATCCCTCAGCACCTTCTCGTCGGTCAGCTTGCGCTTACCCTCCGTGCTCCTGCTGGTGGCCCTCCTCACATTCTCCTCCCTCTCGCACTCGAGATAGATCGGCACAAACCGCCTACAGGAGCGATTTGCCGCATCGTGGTACTCCTCGGCGACACTCTGGCCGAGCTCGTTATCCGACTGCCAGTCTGTGAAAACAATGATCTTGGCCATGTCCGGAGTGGAAGCCTCGCATACCACGTGTTGCTCGAAGCACAACCGCCTCGCTTCTCGGCGCTCGAGGTAGTAATCTGGGTGATCGCGAGGTAGGGTGACGACATCGATGAGGGTATGGTTGTCAATCAGGGCCGCCTTGTCAGGGCCGCCGAGAAGTTTGACGAGTGAGCGGGCGATGGTCAATTTGCCCACACCGGCAATACCATTGATCCAAACCAGCGCGCCTGGTTGTTGTGTTGTTTGCGACATTAGACGGGGTGCGAATTTTTGCCGAACTTGTCTATCGATATACAGAAGTTTCTTGCGGTGTCATCTGGCCGGTTCTAGTCAATGGGTATCAGTAAACGCCAGTGTAGAAAACTTGGCAATGTTCAGCATATACGATATTTGCTGTTGGACTTGCTCGTCAATAGATTGATGACTCATCCAGCTTGTGAGTCAACACATGTAGCCCAGTTCGGCCGACGTCTTGGAAGATGGGCTGCACATTGCATCGGAAATTTAGCCCACGATGAAATTTAGAATCTCGTCAAGATGCAAGCCTGGATTCAGTCAACTGGATTATTGTATCCTATCTACCTACAGTACAAGCCGAAGTGGTTCATCAGATGCCCGTGACTCCATGCACTCATGCGTATCATCCCCAATCGCGCCGAATAAGATCTTGGTCTATGAAACATCGTGTATGGAAAAGGTTGGTGCAGTCGGGCGGGTGGTATCAATTTGAGGATTAATCAGGTGGTCGTAGCCATGATTTACAAAGTCTCCAGCTTGTCAAGGATGGAGCGGGTGAACTGGTGAGTAGTGGCGTCACCACCCATGTCGCGGGTTCGGGACTTGCTATAGAGATTGTCAGCGATGCGTGGATTTATCAAGAGATGAAGGTGTACTGACCCCTCAGCGATGACCTCGTAGACGGCCTTGGAGATGCGGTTGGCGTGGTCGTCGAGGCCAAGGTGGCGCAGGAGCATGGATCCAGACAGGAGCAGAGCAGTGGGGTTGGCCTGGTCCTTGCCCTTGATGTCGAGACCGACGTGACGGCAACCGGGCTCGAAGACAGCGACGTCGCGGCCCATGTTGCAACCGGGGACGATACCGGGGCCACCGACGAGGGCAGCACCGATGTTGGACAGGATGCCACCGTAGAGGTTAGGCATGACCATGACGTCGAACTGTTGAGGCTTGGAGACACACTGCATGGAGGCGTTGTCGACGATCATGTCGTTGTACTCGATGCCGGGGAACTCGGCGGAAACATCCTTGCAGGTGTTGCGGAAGAGACCATCGGCCAGCTTCATGATGTTGGCCTTGTGGATGCAAGTGACCTTCTTGCGGCCATTGGCCTTGGCGAAAGCGAAAGCAAACTTGGCGATTCTCTCCGACTTGGGGCGGGTGATGATCTTGAGGGACTCGACGACGCCGGGGACGCTCTGGTGCTCGAGACCGCTATACTCTCCCTCGGTGTTCTCTCGGATGATGCACAGGTCGACGTTCTTGTGGCGGGTCTCGTAGCCGGGGATGTTCTTGATGAGAACAATGGAGGCGTAGATGTCGAGCTCCTGACGCATGGCGACGTTGAAGCTGGAGTGGCCGGATCGCTCGAGGGGGGTGTGGAGGATACCCTTGAGGCCGAGCTTGTTGCGCTTGAGGGAAGCAATGGACTCGCGGAAGAGCTCGTTTGCGGCGCCGGGGGAGCCAGAGTCGACACCGGAGACATCAATCTGCTCCCAGTCGATGGGGACATTGTCGGCCTTGAAGATGGTCTTGACGCTCTCAGCGACCTCGGCACCAATACCGTCGCCGGGGATGAGGGTGACGGTGTACTTGCTGCCGTACTTGGTAGGCCGGAAGAGGTCGGACTCGACGGTGGCATATGATCGGGCGGCAATCTGAGGCTGCTGGCGGGCGGCCTGTCGCGCCAGGCGCTGGAGAGAGACGACATCGTGAGCTATTTTCCCGGCATGTGACGACAGCGTGGCGAGCCATTGGAGCTCGAGGAGGAAGGGATAGTTACCTGGGCAGCTCTAGCAGAGGTTCGCGATAGCATCTTGCCGACTTCTGAGGAGATATCTGTGGGTAGAGGAGGATGCTAAATCGCAGAAGTGGTGACGGGGAAGTCAAAAGGTCGTGGGAGGGGCGGAAAGATGGAAGTCAATTCTCACGAGGCCAAATCTGAACGTGAACCCGAGTCCAAATAGCGCACCTGCAAAACAAAACCAAAACCTGGGCTAGACTAAGGTTAGGAAGACTAGATCCATCGGCAATGGCAGAGAAACCGCCGACCTTTCCCGACATCAGCCACGTTCCCGAGTGCACCCACTCTAATGTCCGTTTTTAGCGCCAGAAGAGAAAATATCATTATAAGCTGCATTGTACGACTCCGTCGCAGACTCGGGCAGAGCAAATGCAGGAGCAAATCGTGATGCATGCACAACTAGTCTAGCCGACTCTATTCATTGCTGTCTGGTGGTTTATTCCATGTCTCGTTGCGGGCACTCACGCCGCGCAGCTGGTAATGTCCCTGTAGTGTCTTCATGCTGTTCTCTCCTGGCGAGTCAGTCACGCACTGGGTATCTTCAAAATATAGTACAAATATGGTTTGCCATCGCCTGTGCAGCATGGCGACAAGTATTGATACACGGTCTCCAGTGCTCACCCAGATTCTCCCACGATCTTCTGGGGAATCAGTGCATCGGCCATGGTGATGGCGTCTTCCATGTTGTCTTTATGGAAGAGGAACAATCCCTGGATCGCAGCCGTCGATGTCCGTATCGGTGCTTCCCCAGCCCTCCCTTCAGCGAATAGGCCGATCTCATCAAGTCTAGCCAGAAAGCGCTCTTTTCCTGACCCATCCTCGTCCACATCGCCGTAGAAGTTGTCCCACATGTGTCCAGCTTGAACCCTGGTAGCCTCCCCTATGCGGATCATCATGTCAACACGCCCCGGCCGTATCAGAGCAGGGTCTAGGAGCTCAATATGATTTGTAGTGAGGAACGCGATGCGCTCTTCGCTTGCGGAAAGGCCGTCGAGCGCGTTCAACAAGCCCGAGAAGGTGACAGTCGGACCGCTGTAACCATCTGACCCTCGCTTCGTCCGATTTACAAAGGCTGTATCCACATCTTCCAAAAGCAGAATTGTCCTTTCAGGCAGCTTTGTGAGAAGAAAGGCGAGCTTGTCATCAGTGACACCAAGCTCGCTCAGATTGACCATGGCCACGCTGTAATCCAGCTCGCCCGCCAAGGCTTGGATGAAAGAGCTCTTTCCACTTCCAGGCGGCCCGTGTAGTAGGTAACCTCGTCGATACGGTATGCCCCGGTTACTATACCACTGCTGCCTCTCGAGGAAATCCTTCACGTCGCCAACAATGCCCTCTTTGATACCGTCGTCGAGCACAACACTGGATAGCGGCCTCTTTCTCTTCGGCGCACCGAGAGGCACCCAGTCGAAGTTGCGTACCGAGTAGACGACAGTCTTGCCCTCGTTGGCCTGGAGGGCGATCTCCCGCGCCTCGGTGAAAACATCCTCGAAGATATGTCGATGTGCGTACAGCGTCGTCAGCTGGACAGTTTCGTGCGGTTCGCCCGTGTTGAGATTCGACGTCGACTGCTTCTCCCTGTTGACAGCAATGTACGCATGCTTGTGCTTGACCAGATGTGTTCCGTAACCGGGCTGCAAAATGACATCGGCACGCGTCGCTCCGTTGGGAGTCGTAGTGGCCGCTGTCGCCACGGCAAGTTTGTTGATTCGCGTCAATCGTTTGGCGAGGAAAGAGCTGTACTCGCGGGGTTGTGATAGCCACGCAAGAATCCAAGGGTATGCTGGATCTCGCTTGCTGATCTCGACGTTGACAAGGAGCCGTCTCCGGATCATGCCTGCACCCGCGATTGTCCCCTTGCGCGCAAATGCCAGCACCGCACCGAGCGATGCGAGGCCGAAGCCTCCGGCGAAGACTGGGTTGTCGAGCAATGCATTGAGGTTGAGAAGCGACTGGGTTGTTGCGGCTTCAGACATGACGGGGACACCATTCCGTGGATGTGCATCAACGGGGGCACCAAAAAATCTCAATTTGGGACCTTGGAGCTCGTGCAGAGCTCCGATGCAGCAGCTAAAGCTCCCCCCCAAAAAATTAAGCTGACTAAGGACGGATGACGTTGCGAGTTTCTCCCAATTTACAGCTAAACAATGCAGGTATGCATACAACGGTCGCGAATCTTGTGTACCTCGATCGTACCACGTCAAACCATTTTGAGTGCTCTACTATGCTATTTATTCAATATAACGTGGTACTACCCGTAATTGCACTTACGAGCCTCAAAAGTTTCTTTTTGGCAGATGCTTCCGGTAAGCTTGAGACTTGCCAGCGTCGTGGAGCATAACAACTGAATTGGGGATTCCATGGCTCATTGCGTGCGCACACGGCTCTTGTACCATCTGCCGTTGCGCAGGGCCGAATATGGACCAGCAACGCTGTTACCATCCGCATAAATAGAAAGTTGACGGACCCAAAAGCATGTAAAAGTTGCATTGGTGTTCCTGGCCCGGAGAATTTTTCATATTGGCAGATTAATCTGAACGATGCCATCGCACATAAAGGTGATTGGCCATATTTTCCCGTTCTCGTTGCGACTGCTTCATACTTCAACCAGCAACTTTTCCTTTATGCTACAGATTGAATCGACGGTCTGCTGGAAAATAGAAGCACAATGAAAAATGAAAGGAATAGCTGTTCCGGTGTATCTTGCAAGTCATCATAGCATATTTGCACTTGGCTATTCAGCTCCGGTGGCTCAATCATTGTCCCAGCTTTCAATCTGGACGAAATGGTGAGATGGCCCATTTCTGCAGTTCTCATATCGAATTGTTTTCATGTCCAAAGTATTGTTGCCTTTGACAGGTCGATCAAGTGATGCATATTACCTGTCTAAAGACCGATCAAGCGACACGACTGTTTGTACAACATCAGTTCAATTTATGTTGGTCGGTAAGTCAATCTAACCTTAGTATGGTAGACAAAAGAAGACGAATTTGCCCCACCCAATACCTCGGCGTTGTGGTAATCAAGCCCTTCGAAGCATGTCAAGCAACCCGTTGGGGCCTATACAGTTTTTCGGGTGTTCACTAATCATGCCCGATACTGTTGGAGCATGCATGCAATCATGCCGGGTCCAGCTAACGTGCACGCCCTAATAATAACTGTCATGAGGACATCGAGGTGATTGGGGTGCATTGGTAATCAAATGGTCTTGTTAGCAATGTTTTGTTGTTTATTGTATTTATCTGAAGTTTTTGGGGAATTGGTTTAAAGAGTGATGGAACTGCCTGCTTTACCAGCGGAATCCCATTCACTGCCAATACTGATTTCTGCGAGTTCTTCCATCCGGTTTCCTACAATCGGCCCTCCAGTTTCTTTATAACGACTGTTTGTTTAATATTTCATCACCAAGTGTGAATGCGGCCCTCCTATTGCCATTCCTTACTTCCTTCGGCTTCTAAATCCGGCTTGTTGCACCCTCGATTCCACCATCCTATCCCAACCGGGCTTGAGTAACAGCAATACCATGGAGAGCACGACTGGAGTCCCACGAGAAGAAGTTCTGGCAAACATTGCACCAGAAGAAAACCAGCAGAGCCATGATACTTACAGTAAAGAGATTTCTATACGGAGCGCGACAACATGGGACTGGAAAGAAGACAAGCATAACCCTTACAATTGGTCGAAACAGAGAAAGAACATTCAGCTTGTGACTATGATGTCCATAGCCTTCACATGGTACGTTCGACAGCACCCCGATATTCCGAGTGTGTCTTTTCCCTCCCTATATTACCCTGAAGTTCGAGTAGTTCTGCATAAACAAGTTATCATTCTTTGCAGTTATTCGTGCTTGCTTTCTCATGAACATGTTACTCTGCAGTTCCTGATGGGCAGCATTCGTATCGTGGTAGCGAGTGAACTATCTTCCATTATATTAGTTTCACTGGGCAGCATCTTACTGACTTGGGCGCAGCTCTTTAGGTACATCAATTATCAGTCCAGCACATCAGCAGTTGATGCAAGAGTTTTCCGTTTCGAGCACCGTGGCATTCTTACCCTTATCACTCTACGTATTTGCTCTTGGGCTAGGCCCGATCTTCGGAGGTCCGCTCTCGGAAGTTGCTGGCAGACAAGCTGTATTCACCATAGCCGTCTCACTTGGTGGACTCTTCGCTCTTGGCTCTGGTCTGACCCATAGCTTCGCTGGCTTATGTATCATGAGATTTCTCTCTGGATTCTTCTATGGACCTAGCTTAGCTATTGGTTCAGGAGTACTACAGGAAACGTATCTGCCTATTGAGCGAGGACGCCCTGCAGCTCTGTTCATACTCAGCCCTTTTCTGGGCCCTGGTCTTGGGTGAGTGGATCGTGAGATTACTTTGGCACTAATTAACTGACTGTTTACCCTCAGACCAGTCCTCGGCGTCTTTCTCGTTGACAGGAAAGATTGGCGGTGGACGCAATATACACTCGTCTTCTTCTCCGTTTGGTGCGCGATATGTATGTTATTCTCGGGCGAGTCATACCACTCTCTGGTCAAGCGAAGAAGGATGAAGGAACTTGGGCTAGAAGTCCTTGAGAAGCCACCCCTCTCGGTCACGTTGCACAAGTTCGCGACGGTTGATTTGTTTCGCCCTATCCATATGATGTTCACAGAGCCCATTGTTGCCTTCGTTTGCTTATATGTTGCTTGCATATTTGGGACACTCTTCATGTTCTTCGGCACCTTCTTTTTCATCTTTGGGAGCACCTATCACTACTCCCTTATACAATCTGGTCTCGTCTTCTTAGCTATCGCGTTTGGATGCCTGATTGGAACTATGATGATAGGGGTTTGTGACGCACTGTTATATCGCCCCAAAGCTCGAAGATTCCCACTGCACCAGATCCCGGCTGAATATCGCCTATACCCCGCAATGATTGGAAGTATAATGCTTCCTATCAGTCTGTTTTGGTTCGGTTGGACTGCACAACCTGGAATCAACCCTGCTGTACCAATCACCGCCATTGTTCTTTTTGGCGCAGGCAACATCGGCTTGTTCATCAGCAGTATGCAGTATCTAGGTGATGCCTACCACGCCAGCAACATCGCTAGCGCATCGAGCGCCAACAGCTTGGCAAGATACACTTTCGCAGCTGCGTTCCCTTTCTTCTGTATTCAGATGTACACGGCAATGGGAACTGGCTGGGCTACAAGTTTGCTTGGTTTCGTATCACTGGTACTCTTGCCAGTGCCATGGATATTATTCAGATACGGCAAGGAAATAAGGAAGAAGAGCAAATATGAAACTGCGAGCTATTAGTGAGGCATGAGGTTGCGATCATTCGTCTAGGGATCTGCATTGAAAAGTATTGGATCAACGGCTGCCGAACATGCAACTTTCTGCATAAAGTACATTTCTTGGCCAACTATCGCTGTGCCCATTATGTGTCATTCACGAGCAAGTACCACAGTTGTTGTGGCACGTATGTATAAATATGGCAAATGGAGAGACAAAGGCTTGGCACGAATTCGACATAGTGATTATCTTCAATGTGTAGAAAAGCAATAGAGGTAACTGCCGAACTATTTATGATTAATAGTTTTCTATGTAGGGGCATAATATGACTTTGTGATAGCATGGTGGTCATGTTCTCATTGCTCGTAATGTGGATCACGCTTCATTTGAATTTCGACTACAACACATATGTTTCGGGAAATCAGAAGATCTTCCATGTGGAAATAAGAGCTCTCACATGGAATTAATGGAATCACGGCCAAGCTATTGCTCAAACTGGTATGGGCCCAAAATGGTTAAGCATACTCTCCTCAAATCAGTACCACATAGTTATCACTTAACATGTTCTGTCAAATTCAGCTTCACAATCAGTAACCTGGACGACCAACCCGTAGGATCAGACCAATCACAAACTGTGAAAAAAGGTACGTACCTCTCACATTAACCAGATCCGGCGCGGGTGATGCGCTCTAGGAGCTCAGGATCAGGCATTCAATTTTCTGCCTCAAAGGCAAAAACACAGTTAGCAATTCCAATCAGTCACCAATTCTAAGATAAATACACAGCTACCATCATTCAGAACTCAGCTTCCTTCATTCGATCTCACAATTTTGCAACTTTCATTCCTCAACCTCAAATTCATCAACCACATTCAAAGTAAGCTGTCCTCAACTCACCATCACGAAACCACCGTCAGTACTATGATTATTTATATTCCACTCCTTCACGTATATCTATCATCAAGAGAGATTCATTCACCCCACCTTTGCCATCCAAAACATGTTTTGAACAAACTTTGGCATCTTGCTCCCCCACGTCTTCATATTTGGTTCACAATCCAATACACATACATACAAAAAGAAATTTACCCACCCACTATCATGTTATTAGTGTCGATTCTGTCTGATATTTATATACCCCAAAGTTGTCAAATTTTGGTACCCTCTAATGCTCACGAGCAAAGCTGTTGATCGATAGTAGATCACTTTGACCGCAAGGTACGTTTGCCATCCTCACTACTTTTCAACCCATTTTCCCACTTGCTGACGTCTGTATTCAACAGGTCCAACACACTCCATTCCCCGATCATCGTCAGGTACATCACTGCTCTGATACATACGGTTGTCGTGATGGCCTCAGGCTATCCGCAAAAGTCACACTCCCGCGTGATGGCTTCGGTCTCCGCCGCAAGAGGCTTTCGTCCCTGGACCTTGTTTTCGGGCGAGGTATTGTAAGTGCAAGTCGAAAAAAAGCCCTCTGTCAAGTTTACTTGTCTTTTAGTCATCCGTGTGGGGCCTTGCATGCCTGGCTATCCCACAATGTCCGAGCGGATTAGTACCCAATCTTCTAGCGATGTTTCATTTGTTTGTTCATTGTCTGGGGGGAAGTTTGGAGAAGATCGTCCTCGGCTTGTGGCGTGGATTGCGTCTGCAGAGGCCTGACCTTCCCGGGATCTGCCATGCCTGGCCAAGGGGGCGTGTCCTCCTGGAGGGTTGTATCTCGGTATCGACGTGAGCATGTCTATCGCGCAGTGTTGGTTGGGCAGACCGAATTGGCTTCGCGCTCGGCACCTGAGAGATGTGTTGGTATAGGTGGCACTCTCATTCCCTATTCAAGTGACCAGATATCAGAGCCGGGTAAAGGCTACTCCCCCCACACACATAGGATGCTACTAAGTGTAGTTGTCTCTCCTGAGCTCTACCAGATGGGTGGAACAGCAAACTTGTGACGGATAGCACAACAGGGCTGATTCCCAGGTGATCTGACGATGGGCCTTTGACTCTTAACTGTCTTGCTTCGTTGATCAACAATTTTTTGTTTCTCAAGGCTCGGTGGCTGCCTTCCCCCAAAGCTAGCCCTCACACTACTTTTATTTTTTACTTTTGGGAGGTGAAGTCGGATCTTGCAGCCTCCTCGTGGTGCTTCCTGGAAACTCACCTCAGGGTGAGGCCAGTGCAAGAACGCAATTTTAGAATAGATAGCATTGCCTGGCCCTAATAAAATTAGACTTCTCAAACATTTCTTTAACTACAAGTCACTGTCTCAGTGTATGCTCTGTGCCTCTTGCCTCGTCCCCTGATAATCCTCCAATCCTGCTACAACATACTGCGAATCACTTGATCTCAGTCATTTTACACATCTAGGGCTCTATTCAATGATACTACAACCAGTTCTTCCTCCGTTCAAGTTTTCCTGTTTAGGTCCTATCTCCCTAACGTTTGTTGATTCGATTTCTCTCTCAAAACGACGATACAGGTGTATTAATGATACCAGTTTCCATGACGAACTTCTTGTGTTCACATGGAATTTGCGACCGTATCAAAGCTCCGATGCCTTGCCACTAACATCACCTGCGATTTCAAAGAATAGACGTCGTTATCCTTTTGAGTACTGCTGATGACACCGGCAACCATCCTCGTACCATGAAATCGTAGCAGTAGCAATTTCACGGCATGGTAGGGCTTTTTCAGGCTAGCCCAATGACTTCTATATGTGTTACAACCTCTTCATGAGGACACCGAGCTATAACTCTTACAGATGAAGATAAAGATATGTCGGCAGAGTATGAGACCCACAAAACATTACCGAATCCAGAATCGATCCTGGCGGTAGCTCTGGCACTTATCTATGGTGGGAAGCCTCACAATTATGGCATCGGCCACAAGAACATTGGCAGGATGCTAACTTTGCCAGGCAGTGGAAATACGGTCTTGTGCGAAGACAAGCAGCCGATGTCTCCTAATCAGCAGGATGCTGCGTAAGTCACGAGCGCGGAACTTTTTACCAAGTTCTTGCTCAAGCTCTTGTTTGACTTCAGTCAAGTCATCGGAACTGCTGACAGGTTGCTCAGCACCCCTGAATAGACAAATATCTCTTAGCCTCTTCCACTCAAGCATGGTCATTTCTTGTCGTCGGTCTTCATCATATCTCCACGTGGTGCGTCTAGCTTAAGCACATCTGTTTGCGACATCGTTGAATCCCGCTAGCTTCTTCACTCCACTGGTGGTCCACATTGTATAAATGCGCATGAGCCAAGCTCGCATGAACCACAATATTCCACGGTTAGTACTAGACTACCTGGTTGACCAATATCCGTGTGTGGTGGTATTGCTCTAATGACTACAGTTAGCGTTGTGACCGAACCAGCTATCGAGGAGGGACGTGATGTAGCATCACGATTTTAATTTTCGGTACAGCGACACAAAAACCTTCGAGTCATAATGATGGGATGTCAATTCCAGCGATCAGTATCAACAATAATGCAGTCTCTAGCACAAAATATTCAGAGTATTCTGCCATCTACAAATGCACGACATTAACCTCTAATGTCATAGATGCATTAGCGATTGCTTGCAAGGCTCAGTATAGTAAGCTTTCGTGAGTATTCACGAAGAGCTTACTATTGCTTGGGTCAAGGTATATATAACTTCATTGAACTGCCCGCACGGAGTGATCGTAACAAGCAAATAAGACCTGACTATTAGATAACCGAAGCTTTAGTATCCGGCTAAGATCTCTTGGCACTGCACGCTATCTCACACAGCGGACCAGGCTTATACTGAACTTCCCTGTTCCCTGGACCCTACCGCAGCTGGTTCCACCCCTCTTAATCCTTCACCCAAGTTTGAAAAAAAAAAAAAAACTAAGACCACCGCCATACTGTGGTATAGCACCATGTGCAACTGTAGTTACAATTAATTTCAAAGAGCTCATAGTGATAAAGTTAGTGCGCTACACTCTAAATTAGCATATTTCGACACGTTTTCGATTGTGAGTATCTCGGAGCATATTGCAGCATGTTGTGGGCGATGGCGAAGAAATTCGTAGGCGCCAGTCATGGCTTTTTGAAACTTATCATGCCATACCGCTTGGGTAAGTATGTTACGGGTAAGGCTTCACAGGAATATTCGCTCTCTAAGAAATCATTGACTTCGACAAAACAACCACTTTGACACTTCTACTCATGTTTTTGCGACCACGCGTTTACTGGGCCCGAATACCCACGTCTGCTTGGCGACCCCGCAAAGCCTGCGACTTGGGTGTTGCATCGGCCGCACATTCTCAGATTCATTGGCTAGGATGCACTCTCATAGCAAACCGATCTACTTGTAACCAGCGCTGCGCCTGCTCCTACGACAAAGGGATACCGGAGCCTGTCACTCGCATCTGGCTGCTGGCCACAAAGATCCTGTCGGGGCTTGCGAGGGATAGTTCAGCTCTGAGCCATGCATCGCCGAGGGCTGCGGATGGCCACAGATGTGTGCCAAGCTCTAAGCTATTTAGAAGGCGGCGGCTGAAGCTCTGTGCGGCACTGCGCCTGGAAACTTTTGGTGTGTAGGCAGGCGCTGTTCAAAATGAATCACGAATACTATGTATTAGTCAATAATGTCAAAATCTTTCCATTTATTGGGGTGCAAGCCCTCCCGAACAGGCCTCGTCACATCCAATATTATTTATCACGATGGGAATGCCAAAACGGGACTGAAGCACACCGAAAATCTTCCTGTCGCCTGCCCAAAGCTATCTTGATATTGTCAATGAGCTATCAAGTCTCGTCAAAGTCGTCTTCAGCCGCCAA
Organism: Truncatella angustata; assembly: GCF_020726525.1. Taxonomy (NCBI): domain Eukaryota; kingdom Fungi; phylum Ascomycota; class Sordariomycetes; order Amphisphaeriales; family Sporocadaceae; genus Truncatella; species Truncatella angustata. The sequence goes on from NW_025763387.1 coordinate 370,030, forward strand.
ATCCTAACGTGGACCCTCTTTGGAATCTACCCCCGGCGAACATCGCCAGCCAGGAAACGTCTTGAACGATGGCGTGGACAACATCCGAATCGGTTCCGGCGAGACCTCGCAAGCTCAGCAAAAAGTCGAAAAGAAACTCTGAACCTACTGCAGGACAATCACTCAGGTCGGCCCATGACTCGAGAGGCTTCATACAACCAGGTTGCCAAGTCCAGGGATATGCCATCCATGAATCTCAGTAAGTCCTTTGCGCAAAACACCGCTTCAACCCTGTGCATTCCATATGACGACCGCCCATCTGCCAGATCGTCGCGGAGAGGCAGCATTGCTTCGTGATGATCCTTCTGCCCCTTGTTGTCAACTTCAATCCCGCAAGTCGATTTGCATCTATGTTTCTCAAAGCCGAACCTCAAGTTTGGAGGGGTCAGAGCCGGCCGCTGTCATGAAAAGCCTCTAAACTCTATTCTATATTCAAGCTACACTCCTGTCTCACAATATCGTCATAAGACCTTGTGCTAGTCTTCCATCACAGCTACATAAGCTTCTTCTCTCATCCCCTAATCCGGTGGAAACCAACTTTGGGGTAAAGGGGCTCTAATTTCCACTGATGTCCCGTGGTGCGAGACGCTTGTGTTTGCTACAAGGCCCAGCGTTGGCAGCGGCACGCTGCTACCAGCTCAGGCGCTTCACAAGCGTGAACATTAACGATCTGATTTTGAGTCGGCCTCCGCGATCAAAGAACCCAGTCAGTGCCATGTCCGAAAAGGGAGGCTTGGTGTAGATTTCAATAAGAACCGTTGGCACTGACGTCTGAAGTTCCGAGATGGCCGCACTACGGCGGAGGAGGGTTACAGTCATTCGTCGTCTTTAATCTCGTTGCCCCACGCCAGCGTAGATCATCGCGCAACCCTTCGACCGGGGGTTTCCTAGGTTCTTAGCAGACGCTGATTGCAATTTTTCTAGAAACACTAAACACCTAAGATCTCGGTCTGCTTCCACTGTTGTACACAGACCGAAACACGATGGGACTTTCTTGATTTCTGTCTCATCAGTTCCAAACACCAAAACTAAGACGATGGGATCGGTGATGGGACCGGGACCGGCTTACACGCCACGAAACGGCGGTTTCGGAACCGATTCTCTGGCCGGCAGAAACACCACAGCCCAAGAGTTTACGATCCGGAATGGCAGGCCGACTAGCGTTGCCATCAACAGCCAGGGACCAATGGCACAACCCAGACGGACGCCTTCGATGACTCCTGGTTCCTACGCACAGTTCGACAACCGACCGATAATGTATAATCAAATGAGCCGACCGTCAAGCAGCAGCTCTAATGCCAGTTCCGTTGTCAGCAGAGACAGCGTCAACGAAGCCGCGATGCGCAGCCCTGCCAGTAGCCGGACGAGTTTTGGTTCATGGGAGGCACATCCTAGAAGACCGGAATACGGGTGGCAGCGACCGGCTCCTATCAAGCAGTACCGAAAGAAAGCAGTGCAGCCTGGCGAACAATTTGCCGCCATGCCAGATGAGGTCCTGGACCTGATTATGAGTAACCTAAGGAAATTACATATGGCCGAAGGCAGTTTCAGCTGTGCGACATGCATGATGCGAGATCTTTGCTCAGTTGCTTCAAGCAGTCGGCGATTGCTCAAGGTCGCTCGCGATGCCCTGTAAGACGACTCCCTGGTTCATGCATGTGCATGCACAATGCATCTGGCCCGAAACTAGTGCTAACCAATGCAGGTACGCAAACATCCAGCTGGTCGGTTGCGACTCGCCGATCGGAAAGAAGAAATACAAAATCAACCATGGGTCACGGATGGTGTTGCTTCGGCGCACGCTGAGGGCAAACCCTCAAGCTGCTGCTATCGTGCGCACTTTGAAGGTTCCTGCCCAGCCTCCAGGAATGGCTATAGACCAGTACATGAACCTGGTGGCCTCGGTTATTATGGCATGCCCGAACTTTGAGCAATTCCTAGGACCGCATCAGTCTTACGACCACAACTTCAACCGCTTGTTTCATGCCTTGTCAACACGAACAAAACTCAAGGAAATGACTTGGGTGGTTGAACCATCGTCCTCACAGCGACAACATTCACGACCAATGAAGGACACGGAGCCAGAAGATCTGTTTCCTCAGCAAAGCACAGCGTTCCTCGAACTCAATATGCATTGGCCACAACTCACCACTCTATCTATACACTGTCTTCCGGGAGCAGCTCTGACTCCCGTATCACTAGTGGCAACAGCTATATCAACCATGTCGTCCCTGCAGACCCTGCACCTATCACACTTATCCGAGACCTCATTCGATGATACTGATCTACTTGCATTACCCTCACTAAAGACCCTATCACTATGTAACATGCAAGGTATCACGAGCACTGGATTGTCAAACTTCACAACGCGCGAGACCAGTCAATCCCTGAAGTCGCTTAGACTACAGCACATGAACGTGGAATCCCTTCCTGCTTTAGCACGGATATTCATGAATCTTTCAGCTCTGGAATCCTTTACACTTCTCCAGTCTAGGATTCCTACTCTCCCAGAAGGTGAACTGATCTGGCTCTACCCTTATCTGGTGTCCAAGTCCCTGCGAAAAATCCACTGGGATATCACTGAGCTCGCAGCTTGTGCAAACCTTGCAGATTCAGTCCTTGCAAAGAGCATTGCCGCGAACGGCCTGCCCTCACTTCGCGTTTTGAGGACGCCAAATGATCCAGAGGGCATCTTTCAGAGTCTCTGCAAGCCGGTAGAGAAGATTGAAAAACCGAGTGACAAGTATCTCGGACGCGGCTTGGTCGCCACTATCGATGCGACCCCCGGCACACCTAAAACCCCAACGACTCCGGGTAAATCGCCGCTCAAGTCACCCAACGTCCCTCCATTCGGCTTCTTTGAGCCCAAGCAGTCTGGCGACCTGCATCAAGCCCGTCTTGCCGCGCAGAGACGGCTGGAAGACGCCCGCAGAAACCCACGCTTCACAGTAAATGTCGTTGATGAAGACGGGACCATCCTGGAAAATTGGGGCATGGCCGGCTTTATGGGCACGCTCGGATCTCGAATTGAATACCGCCTCACGCCAGATGCTGGTGCCTCTGACGAGAACGGCGGACTTGTCCAGTTTGCCGATATCGTCAGCGACACCCGTGAAGACCTACGTGACAGAGAGGGCTGTACTGGTCGCTGGAACAATTACGGCTACACCAATTACGACCGAAAGGAGAAGGAGAAGTGGTGGCATCCTGAGCGCGCCAGGTGGACTGAGATCCGCTTGTCCTAAAAGAAGCGTATGTGCTACGACCTCGTCATGATTCATTCTTAAATGGCGTCTATCTGGGATTCTCTTTTTCATTGCAACACATTCTTCGGCCTGCATCTTGTCATAATATCTTTTACTTTTACATGTACTTTTCACAGTCTGGCGTTTGGATTCTGGGTCATGGTTCAAAAACACAAATACATCGGCGTTCGTTCCTGGATACCCCCCAACATACACGGGCCGTCGAGTTACCCTCTAGTACATAGCGTTATTTTAATGTATAAACGGAATGATATCCTTCAAGGCGTCTCGCCCCGCGGTGATGAGCAGAAGCTCAACAGATGATAAACCAACACATTTGTCTTAGTGCGTAATGTCCATCGCGAACTGCCGACTTTAGAACTTCAGTGTCAAAATAGGCACGACGTGGACAAGATAAAAACGCCGATGGTTATACATGAAAATTACAGCCTCTATGTCTATCAATGCTCAAGCACGACGGGCTTCCCAGGCTCCCAATTATTTATGCTCTCTCTGATGTTTACCCAATACCTGAGCCTCACACACTCCCTCATTGCGCCCTCAAGGTCGTTCTCAGTGAAGCACTTCTCCAACTCGGCTATGCTCTCCTCTTCTCTCTCGGCATTCCTCGCCCTCAGCGGCTCGAGCTCGCTCTCCTCGGCGGCCTCCTCGATCTCCTCGCGAGCCTCCAGCACCTCCATCAGCAGCTCGGGGTCTTCCACCTTGGCCGTCTCGTCGTTGGCGACGTCGAGCCCGCGCAGGGAGAGCAGGTACTGGGCGCGCAGCAGCGGCGAGGACAGGGTCCGGAAAGCCTCGTTGATCCGCGCCGACGTGGCTTCCGCCCGCGACTTCATCTGCGGCGGGTGCAGGTCCGGGTGGGCCCGGCCCTGCAGCTGCAGGAACTCGCGCCGCAGCGCGCGCACGTCGACGCCGAAGGGCCCCGAGGGAGGAGGCCCTTGGGGCAGCGACTGCGGGAAGAACTCGTAATGCGTCTGCGGTACCGCGGTCGAGGGCGCGGGAGAGGTCGGGGAGCGCGAGGCCGGCGCGTCTGCCGTCTCCGCTGAGCGCGGGGCTCTTGTCGTCGTTATCGTGCGCGCCGCCGTCTGGGGTGTCATGAAGCTTCTCAAGGCGTTCGCACGTCTGGGTGGCGCATCGCGTGTGGGCGTTGCTGTGCGAGATGGTGACGACGCTGAGACAGAGAAACTGCGCTGTTGGCGTTTGCACGCGTCGCAAACGCGGCTCAGCTGGCGCCCATGAGGGAGAAGTGAAGTCCGCATTGAGAGATAGGTGGTTGTGAGGGTGATGTGGTTGCACAAAGGGTATTGTACACTGAGGCGACTAAGTAATACTGAAGCTTGCCCAGACTCCGGGAATGTTCTATAGTTCATGCGTCACCGGTCGAGGCTTCCGTTTTCTGATTCACTTAAAGCGCCCCACCCAACGCGCCTGCCGCCCTAACCAGAACCCTGCAGATGTTTCTAACTAACCTAGTCTAGGAGCGATTTTATCCCTTGACTCAAGGCCGTGGCAGCCGTGGCAAGCGAAGGTACACACGTTGGCCTGCTCGACTGCAAAACCAACGAATCTCGATAAATACTTGTTTATATTTTGCCGTTTGGTCCGTATTATTGAAGATTTCCTCCCTTTTCATGTCCGTTTCAATATAATCTTGACTAGCTCACGCGATTCGAAGGTTCGTTTCTGTTCGCGCTGAATTACTCCAGTTTAGTGACCCCCCATGTCCTGTCAATATAGCTGGCAACTGGGGCCATGAATACTTTGCAAGACAGTGTTGTTAGTGATGGACAGAGAGATGATAAGCGCCTCTTCCATAACTATTAGGTCCTATTCTCCCCGTCCTGGTTCATCTGAAGCGCAATATCGTGAACGATAAAGTCAGATTTCAACTCGTCTAACCCCACTGTATTGTAGCTTCGCCGCTCTATTGAAGAATAAATCAAGCTCTTTACGTTAAGCCGTGCAGTAGAGAAGGAGGCAAAACATTGCACGAGCCTGCTTTCAAAGCAGATCACCAAGTGTCCAACCATGATCTGCATCACAAGGCTTGCCGGAAGACCAACAATTAGAACGACGACAACGCATTCTATAATCAGTCTCACGCTGACCCGACACACTTTTTGCTTGCTTCATCCCATCGTCAGGTCTTCTATGACCAGTCCTGCATCAGAACGTTTAGATCCAGTATCGATCTTATCATAGAATGGTTCCTTCCACTCGTGGACTGGTTTGGCGCATTTTGCTCGTTATTAGAACCCATTTGGATGGACATCGGAATCTGGGTGCGGCACATCTGAGGGTAAGAAGGACATACCGTTTATGCCTCGTTTGTGTTGGGAAGTTTGGCTGCCATAGCTACTAAATACTGGTAGATAATTTCATGGACTACTCTGATCTACCTAATGATTTTGACCTCACTTTCTGTCCAACTCCTTGTTCTGCCGTTGCCAAACAAGATCTTTCCGCCAGTCAGCGGTCCAGTAGCTCCGGCTTCCAGCAGTAGATGCACGATATCCATCTCCCCGATCAAGTATGCACTCTGCATGGGTGTTTGTCCTCGACGACCGGCTGCGCTGTTGGGATCAGCACCAGCAGATAATAAGATCTTGACAATCTCCATGTTACCTCTGGAAGCCGCTGCGTGGAGGGCCGTTCCTCCAGAATAGAGACTCCCCGGTGCATTCACATCGACACCCTCACCAAGGAGAATCCTAACTATGTCCACCTCTCCAGCCAGACAGGCCCCCTGGAGAGCGGTGTAGCCACTAAACTTGCCTGGCAAGCCGTTCACATCAGCACCTCTTGCGATGAGGAGCTTGACCAAGCTAACGTGCCCCTCGAAGCATGCCGTTTGTAGGGCGGTGACCCCGGAGCTAGGCGATGCTGCAGCATTGATGTTGGCGCCCCTTTCCAGAAGAAGTAACACAGCAGCCTCGTGCCCTCCTTCAGCTGCAGCCTGAATCGGCGTACGGCCTTGGTATCTTGTGACCTTCTTTGGGTCGAAGACTGCGCCTGCGTCGAGTAAGAGGCGGATGAGACCGATTTGTCCTGCAGAATCATGTTAGTTGTCCAGGTTGAAGCGAGTTTCTGGTTGCAAGACCCTACCCGTGCCGCAGGCCAGCTCGAAAGCAGTTCGATAGATATTGTTGCCACCAGGGGCATTCACATTCGCGCCTGCTTCTAACAAGGCTCGGGCAACAGTTTCATGCCCTTTCATGCAGGCCGCCTGAAGTGCAGTTTGTCCGTAGTATCCGATAGCGGGCTCATTCACAATCTCGAGTTTCATGCGATTGTCCTTGTGCCGCGATAGCAATTCGTTTATACGTTGAATGTCTCCGTCACGGGATGCAAGCTGAAGCTCGGTCCAGCGCGGCTCCTCGTCTGCCTCTTCTGTTGGCAGTGTCGAAGGATCCCATCTTGCATCCGCGGGTGATGGGGCCAGACGGATCCGACCTCTTGCTCCCGCTATCATACTTGAAATCAGGACCAAGCTGCAGTTGAAAGGATGGAAAGTTGGGATTAGAGCTCTCACTATCTCCAGGGCTTGTTGATTTGGCCGGAAGGAACTCAGCGGTAGACGACATCTGCGATAGACCTGGCCGACTTGAGGATCTTTGAATTCAAATAATGTGTCGCGCTCCTACAGCAGTACTAACCCTCTGTCCACATGAAAAGTCCACCACAAATACGGATTGATAAACCGAGTTTGTCGACTACTTCAATCAACAGTCGCTAACCGTTTCCGAAGCACAAATTATGCAGAATATCATCCGTTGCCTCTCTATGTGCAGATTTCTGGCTGTTCGTGCATCTGCATGATGCACCTGTTTTCTTCGTTGGCTGCGCTCAACACACAGAATCTTGATATGATCTGTTTAAGTGTGCTACAGGACATGCAGGATAGTGCGACAAGGCCAAACTTGAACTTTGGTTGAGGGCCTGCCAGATAGGAGAAAATACGGTTTGTTCCATGCAATTCAATTAGTCCGTATGCATTGCATTAGTGCATGCACCTTTGAGGCACTGCAAGCAGCTTTCGTAACGGTCCTCTCACGTGAATCTCTCGCGGCAGACGTCGAGAGAACAGTGAAACAGTAGCCGACGTGTTGTAATGTGGAGAAAGAGAAAGAGAGGAAGAGCGAGAAGAGGTGACAAATCTCAACTGTCTGTCTGAGACGAGTGTCGAAAAGTCAGGGATCTTTGACCTTTTCCAATGTATCATTGCGATATTTTCTGTCACATACGAATCCGAAACTCTGCGTGTATTCAAAACAAACAGTCATGGCTGAGAAGATAGCATGTTTCCGCAAGGTTCAGACTCAGCTCGTCCGTAGAAACACGATCCTTTGCCTTCTCTTGCCGTTGAGTCGCCAACTCCTCCACTCTGCTCAATGCTCTGCGTGGCAAGTGGGACACATCCTGCACTAAAAGTCCTCATCCGCATTCCAGAGGTCGCTTGAGATTTTGCCAGAAGAATCCCATACAATGCCTCCGCTCTCGGCAAGCATCCATACTAAGTACCAAGAACCACACTCGAGACCTTTCGCGGGCCCATTCTTAGGGTAGTGTCTATGCCAATGAGCCCCGTGCCAGCCCAGCGCCGCCGGTTCACGGGCAGAGAAGAACTTCTGAGCTCTGTCAGGTCTCTCCAGCTCACAACCCAAAAAATTTCTTCCACGACAGGGAGTCGATCATATCGTTTTCATAACCTTCAAATGTGGCAATTGCAAGACCAATATTGGATAAACCGTCTGGCTCTACTTCAGTGTCTATTGCAATTAATGCTGAATTCTTCCAGCTCTGCAAGTTTAGTAAATCATTAATGTAGCGAGACGCTATGCGAAGTGGCGACATGATCGAAGGCTTTATGTCGAATGGCTGTTGTGCTGCGCATGAATAAAATGTCCTAAGTACAGGTCGAGGTCAAAGCCAATGCTATATTGGTTTAAGTAAGGCAGAGTGTGTAGTAGCCAAAGATACAGTTGGTTAAGAAGACCCAATTTACAGCCCCCGCAGGAACATACGTTCGTTTCTCGACCGGGGGGGGGGGGGGTTTACTCCAGGTATTGAGATAAAACGGGAGTCGAATGAAAGGCAGCGGGAAGGTTCAACCCTTCGCTGGCTTGGGGATATCGCTAATGCAACGATGCGTGTAACAACGTTCTAAGGAGCTAAAGTTGGGCTTCTGGGAAGTCGAGGCTCTCTTCACACCATCCCTCCTATTACACACACGTTGGCTCCCTTTATTTCTGTTGCGGAGTGTTCATGAATGATCTCTTCCTGCGTTTCAAGTAAACTCAAACATTGTGTATTGCCAGTGACCACGGTAACCTATAAGATGCGCGAATATTCAACGGAGGCATGCTGGCGTACAAGAACGAGACAATACAACTTGATTTAAACGCTATACATAAAACTCAACAAATCTCCTATCGAATTATCTATAACTTTAAGACAACGTGGTGTACACAGGAGTTTCTGCATTCATCAGAGGTAAAATATTTATCTATCCGGCCAAAGCATTTTCGACAAGCGGCTCCCTCTATAACCGCGGCTTGGTTGTGCCAGTTACTGCCTAGAAACACTTTACAAAGGTTGTACAGGTACAAGATGGCTTACGCCTTGCTCGGGAGACACTTGAATGCCCGTACATAAAAAGTAATAAAAAAGACATACCCAATGCGCTGAATTTCACAAGGAATCAGGTTTTGACGGATATTTTACGTGGAGGTATAGCTTCAACCCGAAAATAGTCCGCCTGAACCCAAACGAAGATGTGTTCATCGGAGGAACCGGAACGCTAGGCTCGAAGGTAACTTTGAACAGAAGATTATCAACCCTGTCAGAACCTCTAGAAGAGGTTACTAGAATATGACTAACTGGCTCGTTTAGGAATCATATGGAAGGACCGACATTAGCTAAGTGATGGCGTGTGAATGTGGTATATTGATGCTCAATATAGCAACAAGGACTTATTAGATGGGATCGACCAGTATACAAATCGTTTGCAGCACGTTATATCGCATAAAAATCCTGTAAGAAATTTTAATAATCATCTTTTACTCTTTCTAGCATGTCTACGGGGCCGACATTGCCTATCCAAGGCGATTGTCTCTTTGTGACTGCTCATAATAGTCCCTGAGACACCAGGATGGTCATGAAGAAGTAATTAGCAACTCTTAATACTGCATTGTATCAAACGATTCTTCCAGTGGAGGGAGAATGCGTGCAGACGTAAGATATTACATACACTAGTTCTCGCCTGCCAAGCCCAGGTGTACTTCCCACATTTTCACCCTTACGTGCATGGAGACGGCAGAGTCAGCAGGATGATCAGCCACGACTATATGGCTAGCTATGAATACTTACTAGTCATTATGTAGAACTTGGTGCGTTCGTAGTATCTGCGTATAATCAGGGGTGTCTCGGATGGAAGGCCAAATGATTTTGTTGATACAATTAACACTACACAGCTGGCTCAGGAGGCTCTATTGCAGCTACAGAAGCTTCAACGACTAGGTCGTTATATTTATTTATGCCTCAGAATTTGGCGAGTCGCAGACACCAAGTTCAACCACTATCTGGTTCAAACTCGAGTATTAGCCAGTCCTAGTATGTATGAACCCATTGTAGGTCAACACATCAGTAATCTGGAACTCCGAGCAGTAAATTTAGTCGCAAGCTACGGAGTCAGATGGGTTATTACATAGGTAGAGGATAGTGGCTATATGATATATCTAAAACCTCTGGGGACTCTTCTTTCATCCCTTACTGTCGCCTCATTCTCACCGTCAAAGATTCGGTCCAGTTTCTTATTCTCTCGCCAGAGCAGCCCACTAAACACCGCGGCGCAGACTGCAACTAACAGACAAAAAGCAAATGAGATCCAACTACCCTTGCGGTAATAGGGCCCCTCGCTCGCCGGGAACAGATTCGTGCCCAGCACGGGCCCACACTGGCCCATGATGGCGAAAATTGCCCAGCCACCAGCCCTCTTCGACTCCGTCGCGTGCGTGTTGGAGCACCAGGGGATCAGGACCGCGACGCAAACGAAGATGGTGATGGCGAAATAGACACCGAGATACCGCGGGGCGGCCGCCTCGGTCGTAGCGAGTAGCAGGAAGCCGATGGCGCTGATGATGCCGAAGGCGACGACGAAGGGGCCGCGCATACGCACGCGGTCCGATGTGAAGGCGATGATGATGATTATACTGAATGTCAGAAGGTAAGGTGGCGCGGAGAGCCCATTGGCCTGCAGGCGTGAAAAGGTCCCTATTTCGGCGATGATGGTCGGCACAAAGAGAGGCAACGAGGCGAAGGAGACGTTGCAGCCGAAGTACATGAGGCCAGGCAGGTAGCCTTGTTATCGTGTTAGATTTTTCAAACCGTTTGAGCCTCTTGTAACTCATAGTATGAAGACTTACTTCTCCAATCCTTGAATGCGGCGAGAAAGTCCTTGATACGCAGCCCGGTATGATTCTCTGTATCAGCTACTTGGTCGCGCTTGACCATGTGCATACAAACGAACTTCTCCCGCTCGTTGAGAAAGGTCGCGCTGCGGATATCATCTGGGAAGAAGAAGAACGCCACGACAGCCATTATAAGCGTAGGCAGACCTTCGATCAGGAACAGGATCCGCCACGACTCGATATGACTTCTAATGAGCAAAATCGCATAGCCAAGAGCGCCTCCATAGGCGTTGGCAAGAGCCTGGAGAATGCACGACATTAGTGCGATGTGTTTCATCAAACGGTATTAACAGCTCAAAGGATGACCTACAGAGCCACTGAGAAATATGCCCTGCCGAAAGCCCACCCTGTCGCGAGGGTAGAAAAAGGAGAGGTAAACCGGTACACCGGCATAGCACGCCTCTCCTGCCCCCAGCAACACCCGAAGAGCAATGAGACCGCCGTAGCTCTGCGCCGCAGCCTGGAGGCTTGATATTGCGCCCCATGAGAAAACGACACAGGCAACCCAGATGTGAGCTGGAAAGTGCTTCCAACCAACTGCTGCACCTTGAAATACAATATCTGCACGAGTTTGTCAGCGACATATTCGCTCTAATACTGGTTGTTAATAGATATTCCTACACGAGATGTAGAAGACAGTACCGAGCATTGCGTAACGTGTGCCCGAGAGGTCGATACTATCTTTTAGTCCAGCAATGTACGCATTTCCTAGATTGCTGCGGTCGAGAACAGACAACATGTAGATGATGAAGATCATGGGCATCAACCTCCCATCCAGCTTTCGAATCACTCGAGCCTCTTCTTCTGCCGTCGGCGCCGGTTCGCCTTCTTCGCGGTTCTTTGGGTTTTGTTCGGCATTCTCGACTGCTTCCACATCGTGTTTTCCTTCTTCCATCTTTGTGTACGCGAATGAACAATCGATTTCCCTGCCAAAGTCAAATGTTTGAGGCGAAGATGGAAATAGCTTGATACTTGGGACCCCTGGCGAAACTCAAGTTCATACGATACACTGAGACAAACAGTTCGTTATAATGTGAAAATAATTAAAAGATATGGGCTGTGCGAGATATGATGCCGAGATGTTAGTGGAAGCTACCTGATTACGGATTATACTCGTCCGTATAGCTAGTCGGTTGCTTAGAACCGGATGGTGTTCGACTATGAGCCACTAGCTAGCTAGCAATCAGCGCCCTTGAAGATGGACTGCCATCGTCCGTTAGTCCATGTTAATTATGCCCGCCACCCGCAAAGGAATGTTGATATAGTACACATTTGATTGGACCTTGGTCAGAAGTGATATGCGGGGAAACCTTGTCCTACCCCAGACACACCGACATTCACGGTTCACATTAGAGCGGAGAATGGGGGCTAGCTCTCCTACAAGACCGTGGTAGGTGAGGTGGGAAGATCGTGATGCCAAGAAATATATGATACACCAGGGGATCAAGCAAGTTGTGGAACTGCGATTGCTCCAACATGACAGTAGTTTGTAAATCTTCGTCTCCTGTTTGACTTCGTCGGGCTTTGGTTTGAGTCCGTGGGACAGACTGTTTACCAGTACTTGGTCAATAGGCCGTGTTCAAAGTCAAAGATGTCTTGATATTGTGTGATTAAGCAGACTGGGTATTTTGTTTTCCCTCCCAAACGCCTAACATGCCACTCGGATTTGTGGGCTCTTGCTTGCGCAGATGATCGAAACTTCGGCGGGCCCATTCGCCAGACCTTAAAGATGCATTCCTTCTTCCTCATCATCATCTTGTAGTTCTGGCATACGCTCCTGCAAGCGGCGCATCAACTCCTCATCTCCGAGACCACCTATCGTGCCCGTTGTGAATGTTCCATCTGCCCATGCAGGATGCTGTCCATTCTCTGATGTGGGAGCATGTCCATTCACGCCATTCGTTCCGTTGGTCGTTGTCTGTGTCTCTCCATTCACTTGGCTGTGCTGGGGATCTTCCTTCTTATCCTCTTCGGTCTTGCCCTTGAACTCATCCCAGCTCAGGCCCCGGTCCTCGACCTCTGACTTGATGAGCTCTATGCGCTGCTGCATACGCTCAATGACGGCCTCGTTCTCCTTGATGGCGTCGACGCAGTCTTGATCTGGCTGGCTGGCGGCGCTCGAGTCGAGGGTGGCAACAGTACCTTCGGCGAAAGGCTTGAGCTCTGCATTGGAATAATCGAGGTGTGCGATCGAGTTGCGCAGCTCCAGGACTTTGAGCGCAAGGCTGCTCGCAGGCAGGTCTTTCAGCGCCTCGGCAAAGCGCGTAGGATCAATGGGGGTGGCTTCTGAGGACATGGTGAAATGTTATGTCTGTACTCATGTACCTCTTCCGGGATAGGGTTTTGTTGTACCAGAACCGGAGTCGAGAAATATTGAAGAGCAGCTTTGAGTATTCCGCCTGGCCAAGCTGATGTTTGCTTCGAGATCAAGCGTTTGCGTCTCACATTCTAACCTAGGAGCTTCTCGGCATGTTCGTCATGCAGAAGCTGCCTGCCGCCGAAAGCAATTAGTGCTGGCTTGCAGGCGGTAGTGGGGTGAATCGACAAGGGTACGTAGGTACTGTGGCTTCTAAACAATACTGTAGTCTGGACTAAAAGGTCGTGCGGGGCACCGAGCTCGGGACCAGAAGTTCAAAAGGTTGCATCGAAAGTTTTGGCCTCCGTTTCGTATACTATCGGGCTAACCCATTTGTTTTTAAGTTCTCTATAGACTACATGAAGACTTGCAACTACATGAGCTTAGTGGATTTCCTGCATCTACATGGGAAATTCTCCGCTGTAAGGGCCATGGAGGCAGCCGTTATACTGATTGACTCTATGTTCGTATAATTGTGCTCGACTTGTCAACAGTATCGGAGGCATTCCGATCAACGTACCCGCTTACCTGCAGGTGACCCTGGACATGGAAGCAGGTTATTGCCTATCGTGGATAGTTACAATGGATGCCACTGTTTGACGCAATTCTTGGGGTAGGTTGCATGCAATGACTTGAAAGTAGTAAATAAATGACCGTTGAAGCCTCTCGCCGGGGGGGTGTACTTTGCTCTTCCTGCCTCTTATTCTGAAGCCAGACTTCTATTCGTCGTACTTCATTTGGCTACCCTGTCGAGTCGTACCCTTGAGATCGGTATAAGTGCTCAACACGATGCTCTGGTCAAGGGTTACACTCGCTGCCGGTGTGTCGGCGGCCCTATCGACATCCGCTGGCCGCCTTCGCTTCGAAGCCGGCGGGCAACACGTCTTAGGAGAAATAGAAAATGCTGATTTCCAATGCGAGCTTCCCCCAGTCTTGGATCCCTCGAAAGATGGTCTCCCAGCTGCGCGAGACTTATTCGATACTGAGAAGGCCTTGTTGAAGCAGGTTGAGAGACACGGCACCCTTGTCAAAGTTCCCTCTATATCGTATGATGACAATGGGGAACCAGGCGAGGACCCGAGATGGGAAGTCTTCTATGAGCTCCACGCGACGCTAGCTAAGCTATATCCTTTCGTGTGAGTGAGCTTGGATCCTGTCTTAATTCTTGTCATGATAGCAACTAACACTGTCAGCCATGCGCGAGCAACCCGTGAAACAGTCAACACTTTTGGCCTAGTCTTTACAGTCAAAGGGCAAGACTCGTCGCTCAAACCTATCATGTTGACAGCCCACCAGGACGTCGTACCCATAGCCGATCCGTCGACTTGGAAATATCCGCCGTTTTCAGCCCACTTTGATGGTCGGTGGCTTTGGGGACGGGGTGCATCTGACGACAAAAATAGTTTGTCCGCGATTTTCTCGGCACTGGAGACACTTTTATCAAACCCGTCGTGGGTGCCGAGAAGGACGATCATCGTAGCGCTTGGTTTTGACGAAGAATCTGGTAACCGTGGCGCGGGTACCATTGGACCGTTCTTGGAAGAACGATACGGACAGTGGTCATTGGCCATTGTTCTTGACGAGGGTGGGATGGGACTCGAATTGCTCGAGGACAAGGTGCTCTGTGAGTGACGATGCTTGAGCTGAGGTTGATGGCTGAGACTAACAGATTTGCAGATGCTCTTCCCGCAGTAACCGAGAAAGGGCATGTTGATATCTGGCTCGATCTCAAGGTCAATGGTGGGCACTCGTCGACGCCATTCCCCCATACTGGCATTGGGATTATGTCAGAAATAGCCGTCAAAATTGAGGCCAACCCATACGAGCCCAAACTCATCCAAGGCTCTCCTATTTACAACCACTTCGCTTGCCAAGCCAAATACTCACCTGACGCAGCACCAAAGGTTACCAAGCTGATCAAAGAAGGAGATCTTGATGCTTTGGCTCAGGAGCTGGCCTCTGTTGACCGTCCCACGCAATATCGGATCCAGACTTCCCAGGCCATTGACTTCTTCAATGGAGGTGTCAAGATCAACGCCATGCCAGAGAAGATCCGGGTTGGAGTCAACCACCGGGTTGCGCCACACAACACTGCCGACGAGGTTAAGAAGAAGATTGTGGATCTGATCAAGCCCATTGCTGAGAAGTATAGCTTGCATGTGAATGCATACAAGGGCGAGGAAGCTTTCCAGGAGCTCAGGCCGGCGTATGAGGTCGACTACAATGGCACATTGACAATCACTTCCAGCCAGGGCACAGCGAATGCACCCATCTCACCGACGTCAGGTGCAGTTTGGGACGTGTTTTCGGGCACGATCCAGCATTCGTTTGCTTTCCCGGGAGGCAGGGTGGTTCCTGTCGGTGAGTTGATGACTGGAAACACCGATACCCGGTACTACCTTAGTAAGTGATTCGTTTTCCTGGCTGCGTCCGATATGACGGGTACTGATCGTTGCAGATTTGACCAAGAACGTCTACCGATGGTCACCAACACGCAAGGGGGGCACGCAGAACGCACACACTGTTGATGAAGGTATCGACATGCATGCTCATATCGAAGCACTGAAGTTCTACTACGATCTGATAAGGAACTTTGATCGATCTGACGCGTAAGTATGGACAGAAGGGATACACATATGTAGCTGGTGTTGGGTTTCTGCTTGCGGTGATCTTAGTACTGGTAGTGGTATTAGTACTAAAATTCGTGAATAGAAACTATCAGTTTGACTACCCTGAGAGAGGCAGGTTAGGCAAGTCCAAATTGAAAAGTGATACCTGCAGTGCTTTCAACGCAGCGTGTGATTAGTGTTAGTTAGTAAAGAACCTCCTCACGCGGCAACATGCAGTACACAAATGGACATATCTGTATGAGTGGATCCCCACACCAGACAGCACCCATGCGCGCCGGTAACTGCCGGAGAGCGAAACCAAAATTTCTGGATCACGAACCAAACCATAGCTTTCCTCTCTCTACAGATCCGTACTTTAAATCGGGTTACAGGCCAACCATAGACTGCTCAGTCGACTTCAGAGTGGCGCGCCTCTCATGGGTCATGATAGATCCATAACCGGGTCTGAAATACGATCATGAACGCCCTGTCATTGCTGACGCCGCCGTCAAGCTTCCAGATTGGAATCCGGGCCATCTGCAGGCAATCCGAACGGAGATTTGGCGCCGCGGCCGTTCGCCAGCTCTCAAACGCATCCCGAGGTGCTTCAGAACAATGCCGCCCACACGGCAGTCGCGTGTCTCTTGACCCCTTCCGGCTTCTCAGGCACGACCGCTCACGATACGAGCAACTTCTACCAAGGATCACCGTCCGAACCATATTCAAGTTCCGCGCCATCGTCCACTACAGCCAGCTACCTCAAGACTATGAAGATGCAAACGGTCTACCATTCAGGAAAGAAGAACTCAACCGCACCGAAGTCAAACAAGTATTCGGTTCATACACAAGCCCGACCGACGCGAATGCGTTGCTTAGGATAATACACGGACGAAGAGTGGCAGGCACGCTGGACGACCCGGATTTGCAGCAGAATTCGGCTTCCTTCCGCGGAGAAGACAAGATCAAGGCTCTGGAATACTTGCGCAAACATGTTCCCGTCGATGAGGTCATCAACGCTGGCCTGCGCGCCGAGGACGAGCTCCGGTTGCTCGAGGAGCATGAGAAGGAGGGTGAGGTGATGGAGGAGCAGCATGAAGAGACAAGCCCCCAGAAGACACATCCGGCTCCTGCTTCAGGAGAACCAGTCGTGGAAGATCAAGCAAGCCTACCATCAGGTCGCTTGCCAAACCGGACAGCTAGCTCGCCGTATGGAGAGAGCACCTTTGATCGGATCCGCAAGCGCAATTTAGCGATACAGGCCGAAAAGGACAGGATTGCGGAGGAGGAACGCCTCAAACGTGAAGAGGAAGAAGCACTTGGAAACATTGGCACCTTGCAGACGGAACAGGCGAGGCCGAGGGCTGTGAGCGCTTGGAGGGCAAAGCATGAAGAGCGAGCTACATCTGACCTCACAGCACCACCCGAGATGAAGGCCTGGGAGCGGTTACTTCCTGCTACTACTTTTACTGTCCTACTGATCGCCGCCTGTTTTGTCCTGGCTGCCTACTACACGCCCCCAAGACGCGACGGGAGAGTCTGGCCGGACATCCCACCGGCCGCCGCCACATGTATTGGACTTATCCTCGTCAACATTGGAGTATTTGCCTTATGGAGGTTCCCGCCTGCCTGGGCATGGCTCAACAGATACTTCCTGGTGGTTCCTGCCACACCACGTCCTCTGCAGCTGATCGGTGCTCTTTTCTCGCACCAGTCGTGGGGACACATGGCCGGCAACATGGTTGCTCTGTGGTTCTTTGGTATTCGTCTCCACGACGAGATTGGTCGGGGCAATTTCCTGGCTCTTTACTTCGCCTCCGGTACTGTCGGATTCTTAGCGAGCATGTTCAACCTCGTTCTTTGGCGGGGTCTCGAATTCACGACGCTAGGTGCCTCAGGTGCCATTTACGGAATCATTACAGCCTTCTTCTGGATGCATCGGAAGGAAGAGTTCAAGATTTTTGGATACCCACCTGACCCGTGGTCGGGCCCTACCGGTGCTGTGTTCCTTGGTCTTCTGATCGGACTGCATGCATACGCCGGCCTGTTCTCCAGTGCTGCAGCGGCGATGAGCTTGGATGTGGCGTCGCATGTCGGTGGTATCTTTGCCGGTCTAGCCGGCGTTGAAATTGTACAAAGGAATCTGAGCGAACGGGCAAGGGAAAGAGCCGAGAGGGCAAAGGCAGAGTCCAGAAGCATCGATGTTCTGGGCAAGGTCGTGGAGCAGAGGCCGAAGGGTGAGAAATCTACCGAGTAACAGGCGCCATGCTGTCTAACATGACCTACTGAATATCTGTACCATATAAATCTTCACAATCCCCCACTTTAGACTACATATACAGCATGATTGGTATTGGTGGAGCATTGGTGGAAAGGCGTCATGTAGAAACGAGTACGGGTGTACAATCTCATATATATATATATCTTGTATCTAGACGTTGGTTGTTCATTTTTGAAAATCTTGCTATTTTGTCCCGTCCTAAAGCGCAGCCCTGCCAAAGTCGACGTGAGTCGGAGAAGGGCAGTATTTACTATCTGCTATATAGTGCATCATGTTCCCGACAATCGACGATGGGAGTTGTAAGTTAGCGACGATAAGAAATGCCGCTAAGCCGACTTGGCGCCTATGTAATGACCATCAGACTTGGTACTATTTGACGGTTGATGCATGCAGCAGCAGGGATATCGCCCGCCCGCCTGTGTCCCACTTAAGCATGAACCCAGAGCTCGTCGCAGCTCCAAGAAGGTCAAGCATTGCAACCTCCTTGGCTCCCCGGTGCAGGCTGTGTATAGGTGCCGGCGCGTCTGGGATCAGCTGAACATGCGTTCGGGAGTAACAAGAAGACAGCCGATCGTTGGAATCTGTACCGACATGTGCCAATAATATGGGCGGCCTCTGAAACCTGACATTGAAACGGGCGCCGGCACTCCTTGCGGGCCCCTGGTATTGTTTCGATTGAGATGAGCTGATGGGCAAATTGGATTGGCAGGCTTGTTGAGCCTTGGGGCAGGGTCTTAGCGAGCCATCATCCATGACCCACCAGCCTCCAAGACTTAAACTTTACTGCAGCATGAGGAATGATATTTTAGGTATTGAGCCGTTGCCCAAGAATTGCTGTGTTGTTAAAGTCAATTGAATCATGCTGTAACGTTAATACTCAGAGGTCAGAGAATAACCCGGCCCCAAGGTGCGATCGTCCCTTTAGGCTTCTGTACGGATGCGTACACATCTTCGAACAAATACCCATGACCATAGAAATCGGAAAGTCGAATTTTAGTCGGCTCTAGCATGGTCGTAATCCTCCCTCCATCGTAGACCTTGTCGTCTTGGCATACGTCTTCCCTGCCCAGTTGCATCTGCAGTCGCGACCGTCGCCATACCAACAGTGGGCCAAATAGCAAGCTAGGTGCCAACCCGTTCATATCATTTCAGGTAGGAGACAAGTCAGCTCGGAAGTTTAATATAGAAGGCCACGGCCTTTTTTTCTTCTTTCTTTCTGCTTCGTTCGTGCATATTTGTGTTGGTGGCTGCGTCTTGCATTCCTCGGACGCAACTTTTCCCCCCAACGCGCAGCTAATTGTCCATCTCGGGCCTGCCTGCTGGCAATCGTCTCACTTCATATTCCTTCTTCTGCGGATTAGCATATACTACGGACTCAAGCCGCTTATCCGGCCAGACGTATTACAGAACGTGGGCTACTTTTGTTTTCCTCCTGCCGAGTTAACTTTTGCGCATTCGAGGTCGTATCGCTTTCTCCCACTGCGTCGCAGAGGTAGCTCGGCTCGGCTCCTTACAAGTTGCGCCTACTGCGCAGTCCTACTAGTCTTCATTTTCCAGATCCTCTGTTCTGAAACAACAACGTCGCGAACGACGTACATTAAAGATGTCGCAACCGCAAGACCATTTGCAGCCGTCTTACAACGACCTGGAGCGACCCAACCCAGAGCGTTCTGCGAGTCGATGGCGCCATCAAGAGTCGAGCGCCTTCGCTCGTGCCGCCGGTCAAGCTAGAGATCCTCAAGCTGCAGGCACCAACACGCAAGATCTGACCGACTTTCTCAACTCGACACGAGTCGAACCTGAACGACCCGCCACGAACGGAACAGGCAACTTTCAGCCGATTGTGATCAATGGAGATGCAGATGTTGAGCAACCCGCGCCGCTCGACGATGGGAAGGAAGTCATCTGTGGTCCTCTTATAAACTACCGTCGCATGGAAGGTCAAACCTGGCACGGAAGTGTGCTTATTGTCACCAAAGGAGGAGGCAAGACACAGAAGTTTCAACCCGTGTTGGATATCGGGCGCGTCGAGGTGGCCCATGAACAACAGGGTCTCATCGGAGAGGGCTCCGGTGCCAGCGGGGCTACCAATGGCAACGGCGCTGTCACCAGCAAACATGGCACCGAGGTCCAAGGAAAGTGTCTATACTCGGATCTCCGTAACACGTTCTGGCAGTTTTCAATCGCCTGTGACATGCTCGACGTGGAGACCAAGTGGGCATACTCCATCTCTGATGTGCGCTACAAGAGCCACACGAAGCCCCATACAAGCTACTTCTTCGTTCCTGCCACGACGGAGTCAATGCGCATCATGTTCCACTCCTGTAACGGTTTTAGTGTCGGAACAGATGAGGATGCTTGGAGTGGCCCAGCGCTCTGGAATGACGTTCTGCGCCGGCACTCTGAAGCCCCCTTCCACGTCATGATCGGGGGTGGTGATCAAATCTACAACGACGGCATCCGAGTTAACGGTCCTCTGCGCCCATGGAGCGATATCAGTAATCCTAAGAAGAGGAGAGAGACTCCGTTCCCCGGCACGCTGAGAGATGAATGCGACGAGTACTATCTTCAGAACTATATCCGATGGTACTCGACCGAACCATTTGCTACGGCCAATGGGCAAATACCGCAGCTCAACATCTGGGACGACCACGACATCATCGATGGCTTTGGATCTTATGTCCATGAATTCATGATGTGCGATGTCTTCCGTGGCATCGGTGGCACAGCCCATAAATATTACATGCTCTTCCAGCACCACCTGGCACCCCCTGCCTCTACATACACAACCGATGCGCCGGAAACCATGGAGGCAGGGACTGGAGTAGATGAAGCTCAGCTCCAGCATACGTTTGTTGCACAGCCGAACCTCCCATCTGAACCGGGGTACATTGTGGGACAAAGGCCTGGTCCATATGTCGCGGAGCACTCCATGAACATGTTCTCGAAGCTAGGTGCGCGCATAGCTTTCTTGGGGATTGATGCTCGTACAGAGCGTACTCGCCATCAGGTGAATTACCCGGAGACCTATGACCTGATCTTTCAAAGGCTCGGGGATGAACTCCGTGCGGCGCAGCAGTCAGGCAACCCTTACAGGCACTTGATCTTACTGCTTGGTATTCCTATTGCCTACCCTGTAAGAACTCACATGCAGTCCTATCTTGTGAGCGCGATACTAACGATTCACAGCGGTTGACCTGGCTTGAGAACGTTTTCGCTAGCCCGCTTATAGCACCCATCAAGTTCTTGAACCGACGATTTGGCTTTGGTGGTGGCGTCTTCAACAAGTTCGATGGAAGCGTTGACTTGCTCGACGATCTAGATGACCACTACACGGCGAGAACACACAAGAAGGAGCGCAATGCGTTCGTCGAGCGGCTCCAGATGGTTTGCTCTGACTTCTCCATCAGAATCACTATCTTGGGTGGCGATGTCCATCTTGCAGCTCTGGGGCGGTTTTACTCCAACCCGGAATTGCACATTCCCACAGAGCATGATCATCGTTACATGGTCAACGTAGTCTCATCGGCAATTGTTAACAAACCACCTCCGGCTGCGATCGCAAATCTTTTAGCAAAGCGCAACAAGATTCACCATCTGAACGCCGACACTGATGAAACACTGATGACCTTGTTCGACAAAGACCCAGGTGATTCAAACAAGACTTTGAACTCGAACCACGTCACTATGCCTAGCCGGAACTATGCCATACTGACGGAAAACTCGCCTAACAACCACTTTACCTCCACCAACGGTAACGCTGGGGGTGTTGCTAATGGCTCAGAAGGAACACGGGTTGGCGAGGATGTAGAGGCATCACAATTCAAAGGCAAGGATGGGCACTCCTTCCTGCACTCGGGCGAGCTGAATGCAGGCACGAAGCACAAGGCCTCCTCGATTTCTACGCACGGCAAGAACAACGATGGGTCTCTAGACTGCTGCATTCGTGTTGAGATCGATCAGCATAACCGTGAGGGGCACACGGAGCCTTATGGTCTGACAATCCCTGTACTCAACTATCAGCCAGATGTGTACGGAACAAGGAAACACCATTTACATCTTCCGGGCCACGGTTCAAGACCCGGCACCGCGGCAAGCAAGGCCACGAAGAAAAATAGACCGGCCACTGGCACGGCATCGACTGAAGGCCATTAGAGATGGATCCCCTGTGACTTCGGGCAGCGTGGTGGTTTCTCACTGGAGCTCGCGAGGGAACAATAGAACCATACCATCTCACCAAATCGACTAAGAGTAACAAGGGCTGGCATTAGATGAAAAATGTACCAAAAGTTTTTTGGGTCGAATAAGCGAATGGGGTTTCGGATGGTTGCGGGCATGTTCTATACCCGGGTTGCTGAACCCACTAATGATGGCAAGAAGAGAATCCCTTTGTTTTGGTCAGTTGTAGCATTACGAATCATTTTGGTAGACGTAGCCAGGTAAGGCTGGGTTTCAGTCAAGAGTGAAAATGTATAATTCTTATCTTTTTTTTTTTTTTAAATTCGACTTACCTTCAAACGGTATACTTGGCATATATCGAGCAGAAGAGTCTGGTTGTCCCGGGGTATCGAGCCTAACGATCTTGAGCGAGCTGCAGAAGACGGATCGATATCATCCTACAATCGCCAACGGAAATACTATCCTAGGATTACTTTTCTCCATGATACAGCAACGAAGCTGCGATAAGTTAGCACTAATCCGTATGTGTCCCCGACTCGGCGGTCTGTCATTGTAAGCCGAGCTCGTTGGTGCTGACTAGCGTCTGTCGCCCCTGGCGGCTTCGGCAATGTGAGGCTCAGGATGGAGATGCGCTATACCTCGGGGTCCACTTACCGCTACTCGGTTCTGCGTACAATTACTAAAAGCGGTGCTACATACTATAAGATGGGGGTCCATGTATACTGGCACCGGCAGCGGCTGGAGCTTGCATACCGTTCGGCGTCGAATTTGTTTCTTATGGCAGAGTAACGACAGAAGAGAGAGCATGACTGTACATGTGCAGAGATGCATTCGACACGTCGGTAACTGTGTATATTATTGCCCATGAGGAAAGGTTGGCAAGGGCGTGTTCACTTAACCTTATCTATGTAACGTTTCCAGAAAGCCAGCCCGGGCAGCGGTCTCCTGTTCAAACCCCGCTGCACGCCCCCTCGCAGTGTGCATCTAGTCGCCAGCGCGATGTATGACAAGGCCAGCATGAATTGCTATCTTGAGAGGTTGGGCTTTTATTGGCTTTGATCTGTCGATCGAGCGACTTATCGCTTTGCATTCACGGCGGTCATTATAGTTCAAGCTCATGGGTGCAATATAATATTGAACCGAACTGGTGTTCTGGTATTTTCGGTGTCGTCCTAAGCCGTCCCCGAGACCGGCGGCCTTGAACCGTCCCAACGGACTGGAGACGACCGGGACCCTTGAGGCGTGCAAAACCCCACCATAGCTCCAGGATGCGCAGCGCCGTTCCCCCTGCCATTGGCCTATGGCAGTGCCATGATAGCGTACCATGACATATAATCTACCCCACTGTGCTATCTGTAGGCCGAGACAAACCGAGCCCAGCTATCGCTGTGGAATTCTGAGGACAGCTTCAAAAGCCAGAGGAGAGAACCAACAGCGGCGGCATCTTGGAGAGTCTCACGTATTTTCTTGTGCATAGCTGCGGACAGATTCTCATTCAATTGGCGAAAAGAAGACGACTTATACACATCCTCGAAAGCCAATATAGTCCCAGTCCATCGAGGGATATTGGGAAGGACGACTGAAGCAGACCCGCTACAGTGCAAGTACTACTTCGGACCAGAAAGTAATTTATTGCACCTGAGGTTTTCGAGATGGCCGCCGTTCGAAGAGGAAGCGTGTCGATGCCGCTCTCTCGCGTCTTCCAGGCGGGCGCACCGTCGAGCGTTCGCGGTGCCGCCACCCGGGCTGCGTCTCTACAGACGTCGTTCGCTGCCAGGAGGACACTCAGCACCACCAGCAAGATGTCCAACCTGGCCGCTTTCAAGGTTCCCAAAGTGCTCAACGAGCCCAACGTATGTCGAGCTTTCCTCGTTTGCTAACTCCCACAGATACCAGGAGCTGACTGTGGAGTAGCATCACTATACCAAAGGTTCAGAGCAACGGCAAGCGCTCTACGCCGCGTACGAGAACTTCCAGCAGAAGCTTCCTCTTGAAATTCCACTCGTCGTTGGCGGCAAGGAGGTAAGATGAGCCAACACCGTTATACCGACAACCCTTGGGGAAGATCGAGACTAACAAATGACAACAGGTCCGGACTTCTCAGACCTCGCAGCAGTTCAACCCTTCCAACCACTCTCAGGCCGTCGCAACCTACTCTCTCGCAACCCCCGAACATGTCAACCAAGCCATCGAGTCTGCTCTTGCCGCCAGAGAGGGCTGGGCTGCCCTGCCCTTTGCCGACCGCGCTGCTGTCTTCCTCAAGGCCGCCGATCTCATCTCCACCAAGTACCGCTACCAGATCATGGCCGCCACCATGGTCGGCCAAGGCAAGAACGCGTGGCAGGCTGAGATCGACGCCGCCGCCGAGCTGTGCGATTTCCTCCGCTTCAACGTCTCTTTCGCCGAGGAGATGTACGCACAGCAACCCCAACACCACGCCCAGGGCGTCTGGAACCGGGTCGAGTACAGACCGCTGGAGGGTTTCGTCTACGCCGTTTCCCCCTTCAACTTCACAGCTATCGCTGGCAACCTTCCTGGAGCCCCTGCCCTTCTCGGTAACGTGGTCGTCTGGAAGCCTTCCGACTCTGCCATTGCCTCCAACTGGCTGCTCTACCAGATCCTTATTGAAGCTGGCCTCCCCAAGGATGTCATCCAGTTCGTACCTGGTCCTCCCGAGGAGGTCACCAAGACGGTCCTCGCACACAAGGAGTTCGCCGCCCTCCACTATACCGGTAGCACGGGCGTCTTCCGCAAGCTCTACGGCGCCATCGGCCAAGGTACCGCCGAGGGTCGCTACAAGAGCTACCCGCGCATTGTGGGCGAGACCGGCGGCAAGAACTTCCACTTGATCCACCCCAGCGCCGATATCGACAACGCCGCGATCCAGACAGTCCGCGGCGCCTTTGAGTACCAGGGTCAGAAGTGCAGCGCCACCAGCCGCCTGTACGTGCCCAAGTCCGTCTGGCCCGAGTTCAAGAAGAAGATGGTCGCCGAGGTCGAGGCCCTCAAGATCGGCGAGCCCTCGGCCGCCGAGCACTTTATCGGCCCCGTCATCCACCGCCCTAGCTTCAACAAGCTGTCGGGCGTTATTGATGCGGCCAAGAAAGACCCCGAGCTCACCCTCCTGGTCGGCGGCAAGCACGACGACAGCAAGGGCTACTTCATCCACCCCACCGTCTACGAGGCCAAGACCCCCGACCACAAGCTCTTCACCACGGAGCTCTTCGGCCCCGTCCTGGTCGCCTACGTCTACGATGACGCCACGACCTCCTGGGCCGACGCCTGCAAGCTCGTCGACTCCACCGGCGAGTACGGCCTCACGGGTGCCGTCTTCGCCGCCGACCGCAACGCCGTCGTCCTGGCCGAGAACGCCCTGCGCAACAGCGCCGGCAACTTCTACATCAACTGCAAGAGCACCGGCGCCGTCGTCGGGCAGCAGCCCTTCGGCGGCGCCCGCGCCAGCGGCACCAACGACAAGGCCGGCAGCATGAACTTCCTGACGCGGTTCGTCAGCGCCAGGAGTATCAAGGAGGAGTTTGGCCCCACCACCAAGGTCGGATACCCTAGCAACGAGGTGTAAGAGACGAAGGAGAGGAAGAAGAAGAAGAATCCGGTCATGAATTATGAGGTTCTGCATTATAAAAAGCGCACGGTGAGCCTTGAAGCATCAGGCCCGAGCAGCATTCACTTTTTTGGCGTTTCCCTGGTTGGTTTTTGGTACTACCCTAGTATGAATTGGAATTCTTTTTTTTTTTTTTTGTATATCTCCACCCGTTGCTTGGGCATCTGTGACCAGACATAGACTTGTAACTTAGCAGCTTAGTAATCGAAGAAATCAACGCCATCGGGTATTTATCAGACTATGTACACCCCATCAGAGCAGTCGTGACACATCCTGCTCGAGGTGTGATTATATTGTACATGCAATATTTCCGTGCCACTTTCGAATTGGTGACTTTGGACATCAGGATTCAAGCTGATCAGGAGTCATCCGTGAAAGCAACGCGACTTCTCTTCTTTACCTTGGGTCCATGATCGGCATCTGGATCGACATACTCCGTCGGCCCAGTTCCAGGTGCAGGTGTTGAAGTGCGAGATCTCTTCAGACCGCCGAGTTTCTGCGGGACTGGCAAGCAATTAGTACTCGGCCCTGTTGCCGCTTCCCTCTCCTTCAGTCTAGCGGTCGGGCTTTCCATAACAAGATCCGCATCCGGATGTGACTCTCGTCCGAAGCCTCGGCCAAAGACATATTGTGGCACCTTAAGCCTGGCCGTCTGAGCGACGTTGTCATCTCCGACTTCGGGCATCGGTATGATCTTCGCGTTCAGGATCCAGTCATGCATCAGTTTATCGTCGAGAATGCTCTTCACTTTGCGATGTTCAGCTTGAGTCATGGTTTTGCGACGCTCTACCATGAACTCCTCAATGCTGTCCCGCAGGACTAGTGTTTCGACTGTGACAGGCTTCTTTTGACTGATACGGCGGGCTCTTCCGATAGCCTGTGCCTCAACTTGAGGGTTCAACACGGGGCTAATGAAATATATACGGGAAGCACTGCGCATGTCAAGACCAAAGGCGGCTTGACTGATGTCCATCAACAAGACCCTGAATTTAGGATTGTGGGTGAATGTGCTGACGTATTGTGCCCGACGGGTTGCATCTAGCCCCTTTCTTGTGTAAATTAGGTGCTGTATTTGAAGCTGGAGGGAAATTTAGTAACGTCAAGATGATTCAAGCAATGCTGACTCACAATCTCCAGCACCCCTGCTAAGTACCACGCCACGTTATCATTCTCGTAAAATACAATGATTTGCTCCTCGTCCTGATATTTAACAATTGCATCAACTAGGTATGATAGCTTTGCAGAGACGGTCGAGATAATGCGGGTTCGAGCTAATGGTACAGCAATGTCGACATCAGAAGTTGTAGCAGCAGTGTCTGCCAACGCATCCGTAATCGCCTGCTCGGATGGTATGTTTGTTTTCTGAATGATATGGTGGTCTATACCTTGTGTAGTGTTACCAGCCAAAGACGAGGATTGCATGTCTGAGGCGCTTTGTTGGCCTTCCGCTTCAACTGCATATTCGGCAGCCTGTTGTCTCGCAATATCTCCTTGCAATGCAAGCTCTCCATTCTCGATGATGCGATTGAGTGAAGTCGGTGCATCCATGCAAGGATTGAGAAACTTCTGTAGTTGGTGTATCAAACCTGCATCTGTACACACTGGCCCCTGCTCGTTGGTGTCTACGTCATCTAGAGACCAGTGTTTCCCGTCACCTCCAGGAAAATGCTCCAGGTAGAGGGGTACAGCGTGAAATCTGTTGCTCGCCGCTTTGAGTCTGTTTTCTGCAGCAAGCCTGCCGAATTCCATAGCTGCTACGATGAGCTCGTAATCTTTTGAGCTTATGGGGACTTTCTTTTCTTCCAAAAAGTCTTGTGCAGTTTTTAGCGATGTCTCAATTTCCCCAGCGGAATAAAAAACGCCGCCGAAGAAGCTTGCTTGCTTCAGGTTGTTCACGAGTTGATCGAGCGCTTTACGCTGCCGTGGATGGAAGAAATAGTCTTGATCAGTTCGTTCAGATTGAACGGAGTTGAAAACAATCATCATCGAGAATAAATTTAGTGATAGCTTGTCCTGATATGAGCCATCTAACAATACGATTCTTTCGTCCACAGGTGGCAGGTGGTTGGAGACGTCCGAAAGACGATTACGGATGATCAGAGACTCTAGAGTCGCTTTCAAGCAGTCTTTTCTTCCACTACTTTTCCGGTAATGTCTTGGTTGCATAACATAGACTCTCCAGTCTGCAGGCGTGTCACCAGTTTCCGCCCGGGTATTCGACCAGGGCCTGACTTTTAAGAACTTGGAGGCGATGCTACCAATTCGGAGTAGATCTTCGCGCTCCTGGTTATCAATTGCGTTTGCCTCATGCGACTGAAGCTCATTCCGGCCATTCTGTCGAGTGTCTTCATCGCTAACCACTCCATAAAGTCCACGAGACGGAGTGCCGGTTACTACCCACCTGGCTGCAACCTGCAATCTTTCCAGTCCTCTCATCAGATCAGTCTTCCAAGCAGATCCTCTTGTGGATCCCAATCTGTGTCCTTCGTCGATAATACACCTTTTGAAGCGTATGTAGTCCAGTGGACAGTGTGTTGTAGCCGCCCAACGACTTGGGATCGTACGTGATCTTTCATTGGTCTCGAAACATGATTGAGATATCAAAATGATGTCATAATCTAAGAGAACTGATGTTGGAGGTATTGACACATAGTTGTCGGTCATAGTGAGGACTTTTAGACCAGAAGTATGCTTGGCAATCTCCTGCTGCCATTGTGTCACCAGATTATTAGGAACGATAATGATACTGGTGCTGCTGAGGTAGATCTTGGCTGAGGGTCTAGGAGCTTCAGTTCGACCGCCTTTTCTTGTCTCAATAAGCGCATTTCTGAGTTCGTAGTAAGCGCGATTCTTGGACGATTGCAGAGCTCTGACGCAACCTTTGATGAATTCTCCCGGTTCAGACGGTGTTGTGGCAAGAAATGCTTTCCAAGGAAATGAGTATTTGTTGATAGTAGCTGCTGCCATATCGATCAAAGAGCCGACTCTGGGCCTGCTCGGCACCTCAACCGTCAAGGCATCAGGTGCCTCTGTAGGCAGATGCTTTGTAGCTAGAATAACGGCCAGGCATATCAATGTCTTGCCTGTACCCATTTCTTCAGCGAGGATACCGCCCGAGGCTCCGTCATATAAACGAGGTTCTCTCAGAACCAGCCCGGTTTCTGCATCAAAATACCATGGTTGCTTGTGCTGGTCTATAGCGTACCTAAGTCGAGGATCAACAACTCGGCCAGGCTCTACCTCCCGCTGCAGCATAACAGCAGCCGAACGTCTTTGATGAGCGTAGAGTGTTGTGCGTAAGCCGGGCAATTTGCTATCAAGTATGCCTTGCATAGCAATCGCGTTGAAAGAGTTCGGTGTCACCAGATCGAGTTGTGGATCCGGTGACGGGAGGTCGTTGAATCGTTCCAGAAGAGAGCAATCATCATCGTCAGCATGTGTTCCTTCCAAGTTTGAAGCTGGACAGTTCCATGGAAGTGAACTTGTTGATCCGCTCCACGTGATAGGGGAATAATCAAGCTGTTTAAGCAGTGATGAAAGGGTCTTGAGCAACCTCGCATCGCCAGGGCGCGTGATAGCTTGCCGGTCGACATCATGAGGATAAATGTAAACTCTGATAATGCTGTTTTGGAACGAAAGCTGAATCCATCCCGCATTGAATAAGCCGGAGAACGGAGCTAGAGTTGGTGAATTCAGAAAGGCTTCCTGGATGTCACGGGGAAGGTAGCGGCCATGGTCGATGATGAATTCATCGTCGCGGTCAAAGAAATGCCAACAACCCCGGGTCCAAACTGTAAGGCCCTCGGGTGGCAACTCAGCGACATCTGTACTTATCCGTAGGCATCCCGCAGGGATGTAGTGCTTCGACCAGCTATCCATGGTCTGTCGACCTGAGATTTTGGGTTGAGACGAGACCGACGGCATCTAGTGCAGATCCGAGAAACAACCATGAGCCTCAGTTCCTGGTTCCTGTTGGACTAGTCGCAAATCTTGTAATGATATAATGTTAATTGAGTGAAGATAAGCAGGATTTGATTAGGATGAGGTAGGTGGTTGCCTGCAAGCTATCGGCGTTACCAGATTGCTCGAAATGGTATGGATAAATCGAGTGCTTCGCTGTGGAGGTGGGGCAGGTACCTTGCCTTAAGCGGTGTACCCGTACCTGCAGATCAGTTGCTTGACAAGAATGGTCATTGCCAGCGCATGCTTGAAAGTTGAGTTGTTCGCAGGTGGTTTTCCTCGACTGTGCTTGCAATCTGGGGATAGAAAGCAGAAAAGCAAAGAAAAAAAGGCAAACACATTACAACAACGCACGAGGCTTCGTGAATATCATCCCTCTGTTTGGGCTTGTGCCGCAATGCATGAAGTAGACATCCTCAGCGTGTAAGGTCTAAATCTTAGTGGTTTGTAGTTTAACCCATTTGATACCAATTGTGACAAGCGGCTTGTTTATACTATGTAGTAATAGACATTTGTATCTACGCCTCAAAGCAGTCATGCCCTCAGCCAGTAACGTTGAAGTAGTTCGCAAAGACAGGGTCCTTGAGTCCGGCCGCTCTCTGGAAGTCCGTAACATTAAACCCACTTCTCTTGTTTTGTAATTGGTTGTTCGCATCTTGCGAGATGACCCAATTAGCTGGCTGCTCCCAAAGCAAGTTGGTATAGCGATGAGGATGTGGGGGTGACTCCGCTGGGGGCGCCGGCGCCTATGTTGGGTTTGGGGTTAGCAAGTGATCAATCATTTTCGATCGGGAGACTTACAAACCATGATACAGGCCCTGTCGCGGTCGTACTGAGGACGTACACACCACTGGCTGTCTTCTGGCTCGATGGCTTCAAATCGCGAAGCACGGTATGTAGATAGGTTGCAGGCTGGCCGGCCTTTGGATTCGCAAAGTTCGTTGAGCTAGGATGGATATATGTTAGTCTCGTCGTCAACTGCCCCCCCTCTAAATACGAATCTTATAAAACTTCGGCGAACATACGCGTCGAGATCTATTATCTGTCAGTCAAACAAAGTAGCAACGGCATTGTTACAGAACAAACCAATCATCATCCAAATGTAGTATGTCCCATTCAGCTGGATAGTCGTGCCGATGGTTGGCTGCCGAGACGTGTCTAGCAATCGTCAACGCCGCCTCACGAAGTTGAGATTACCGGTACTTCCTTACCCGACTTGCTCAGTGGCGTTCCTGGGGGGTTCACAACCTTGGAGCCAAAGATAACATCCAGGTGGGCAGCAACGCTTGGCGTGAAGCCGGTTGGCGTTTGAGCCAGTGTCTGGCAAGCTAGAACTAGCGCCGATACAGCGATCGAGGTCTTCATCTTGACGCTTGAATCACGGCGTCAGGACTCTGAAGTTCAAATGTTCAGGACCATTCCCTCGCCGTTCTATATAGTACGAAGCGAGGCTAATCGTCTGTATTGTCTGTAAACCCGGAGGTGATACACATATTATCCCAATTGAGCCAAACCAACGAAGAAATTCGTATATCCAGCGTGCCTATAAGGAAACCCGAGTGTACGAGTCTCGGCAGTTCATCCGCCATTGCAGTTGTTAAACAACCGGCTTGGCGACTTATGTTATATATCGGGTCGACCTCCCCACAAAGGCAACAAATATAGTGATTCGGTTTTAACCGTCTTGCACAATTCGGCAGCTGTCCTTCAACAAGGAGAAATTGTATCTTCTGTTTGTTTCTACGCATTCGATTGATATCTCTAGGAACAGATGCAAATGTTTCATTCAAGCTTTTGCACGCAAGGAGGGTGTATGTGCGAGTCATCGACCGATCCTCCTACCAAGGATTTTACTGGAGACGGGCAAACCTTCCCAAGCCTATCTGGCGTGAGATGATCGAGACGCATGGCAGCCGATCGATACCTCTTGACTGTCACCAGTGATTGACTAAAGACCGTTGATGGTGGCCGAGCTAGCTAATCGGTCGACCTCTTTAAATTTTAACAAATGAGCGTCAATCACGACTAGGGTATAAAAAAAAGGCGCTATGAGCCATGGAAATACCCCCAGCTCAACACCTTCAAACGTCATTGTGAGTTGATCATTTGCGCAGTACCTCGGGATTTGGGGTATTTCCACGCAAATTTGAGCAGCACCGAGATGAATCCACCAAGCCACAACGTGTTTGGTGGGCACGTAGCTTCGTTTGCTCAACCCTCGATCCAGTCGTTCACTATAATAACGTCTCGAGTCCCGTTAAAATAGTTTGGATTCTAGGGATTTAGTGTTTAGACGTATGCAGTGTGGTGATCCACCCTCCACGAGGCGAGATTTATTCATGTTAACTTCGAGATTTTTACTTTAGCTATGCGGAGCCGTGACAATGTTCCCATTCCTGATTCAAGAATTCGACGTCCTTCCCATGACCATCAATATGGCTATTCCAAATTTGACGTTAATAAGGTAATACAGCCACATCTGCCCGGACGATACAGCTCTGGTCTTGAGGCCGCTAAAGCTACATTGGCGAGTGTGCCGCTGCGTCGTCCTTATAGCAGCGACTCTCGCTCAAGTCGTTATTCTACTCCAGAAAAACCGAAAATGATGGAGTCAGTGACATGCTTCACTCCTCGAGAAAGGAAAGAAAAGTATTCTCTCGCTAGTCAAGGTGAAATGCAAAGGCCCGGGAGTCTTTCCGCTATGCCAAAGCCGCGCGGCATACACCCTTTCCATGAAACTCCCGAGTTCGACACAGATTTCAGGTAGGTACATGGAATTCTGCCGTGGCCGTATTGCTCATCTAATATGACTGGCAGTAACACCGACGACGTACACAAAGAGGTTTCTTGGCCTATGCCAGACCACTATGAGCGCAAGCCAGATCCGGAAGCTCTTCCATTCCAGAAGGACTGCAAAGACGAAATTGAAGCAGCGAATCAAGTCGTTGCAGATGACGAGCCTCCTAGCAGACCATTCTCTGGAGGTTGGAATAGGGTTCACGGAGAAGGGTCTACAGCTAGCGAGAAGATATTGCACGGAGATCAACTACGCGATAATTATTCGGCTCGAGAGATGAGTTCCTTTATAAAAAAAGGAAACCAAGCTCTAGGCGATATGCACCAAGATCAGACTTCACGGTTATCTACTGTGACTGAAAGTCGTTCAGCAACACCTCCACCAGTATCGCGGTCACGTAGATACATAATCGACGACGAATTCGCCGAATTGAGCGAATTGCCTAGTCCGGATAGCTTTTTTGGCGTATCAGCCACAACCATGAAGGCTTACATATCCGAGCATCCAGATGAGGTTGGTAGTTCTGATGGCTCTACTGCAAAACCACCTACTGTCATTCGAAATAGTGACGTTGCTCCATTACGGGTCATGTCTCCTCTTGGACGGGCTGATGATACTACGCGACCGGACGAGCATTACTACCTGGTTGAGGAGGAATCCGGACAGACGAAAACACCCGCCCTCGACCGGATACACAAATTCGAGAACACCGGGCTGTCTCCAACGAAGGGCAAGGCTCCAAGCTACTCCTCACAACAAGAGAGAATATACAAATCTGAAACAGGTCAAGCAGTCAACCACCAAGCCATATTTTACCGGAAAAACGATTCTGGTGTGGGTATATCAGATCGCTCTGGGTCATCGAGAGAAAAGGCGACGAGCAGTCAAGATGCCTCAGACCCAAGTCATATTAGCTCGAGGCCAAGCGAAGGGTCCAATAGGCCTCTTGACTTCTTTAGTCAGTCTATCTTTCAAGTCGTGCTGCACAACCCAGCGACATCTCACCAGCTTCTTAAGTACTGTCAAAATCAGCTCTGCAGTGAGAATGTGGAATTCTTGCACATGGTTTGTCGCCTGTCTCATGCCCTTTACCTTAATCATCCAGACATTAATTTTGGCGCGTGAATATAGGTCGAAAATTATCGTACGAACGTCAACAATCTTGCCGGCATTCTGGCGGTTATCCACCAAAGTTTCATTTCAGGTCAATCGCAGCGCCAGATCAATATTTCTGGTGAGATTGTGGACGAAGTCCATTCTAATATGAAGTCCCTAGTCAAAGATGGGCTACCAGCTATGGAAGCACTATTCGAACCCATGCAAGAAAAGATTGAGCATTTGGTATTCACCGATATCTACCCACGATTTGTGCGATACCAAGTGGCTATGGACACTGCAAAGTCCTTATCAAATAATCGTCGCAAATATCAAGGCTTGGGAGACTGTTTTTGTTTTTCGAATCCGGGGTAAGCAGTGCCATGACACAAGAGGGGAGAAACCTCACTGACCATGACCGAAATCTCCAGAATAGCTGATAATCCCGTCGTGTACGCCTCGGACGGGTTCGTTCAGGTCACTGGATACAGCAGATCAGAAATCATACCCCGGAACTGTCGGTTTCTACAAGGGCCTCAGACGGATCGTGCAGCTGTGCGGCGCATCAAAGAGGCTCTAGTCGAAGGAAGAGAAACGGTTGAGTTGCTGCTGAATTACAAGAAAGACGGTGCGCCTTTCTGGAACCTCTTATATATGGGTAAGTCACTCAATCGCTCTGGCGCGCTTACCGGTAGAATTCTAAGACCACCACATAGCACCCCTACGCGATGCTACTGGAAAGATTGCTTTCTTTTTGGGTGCGCAGATCAACTGCTCAACTGCAATCCACTCCAACACCGATGTCATGCGGGTGCTTTCCGAGTCTAATGAAGAAACGACGACAAAAGAGTTGTCCCGACAGGGACAACACGTCAATAAACTCAAGAAAAAGACACTATTCAGCATATTCAGCTCAGATAAACATAACAAGCCGCCTCTCCCTGACGAAAATACGGGCATGGAGCGCAAACTGCTCAATCGAATAGAGGGGCAAGACCTCAGAACGCAGATCACGGAATTTTACAGTGCCTATTCGAAGTATATCGTCATTCGTGCAGACACTTTCGTGATTGGTTACTACTCGTCCGAAATAACAGACTCACTTCTTCCGACCCAAGGCACAGGGATCCCTGGCAGTCACCCATCTGTGGGACAGGATATTTTCAAGTTCTTCAAGCAGTACCAGCTGAACACACATCAAGCAGACTTCAAGACACCTGTAAAGAAGGCCATAAAGTCCGGCTACCCAATCAGCACAGAAATTCGACTACAAACACGGCGGAGTGCTGTTTTCAGGGGCGACGAGAACTTCGCAACGCACTGGACACCCTTGAAGAATGAGCATGGAGCACCGCATTGGGTTGTGCTCACCCTTGCATCAATGATGGGCCCAGAAAATATGTAATTAGCGAAGAAGAGTATGGGTTCTAAACTATACTGCAAGCAGCACAATATAAAAATGACGTCAACATCGCCTGGGCATATGCACTCTGTTAGTCTGTGACTTCTGAGTCACGATCTTGCGATTATTTCTTGAATGGTTTTGTATAAAGCATGGATCCTTTTTTGGGGGATTTACTACGCAACTCCGGTGGTTGGCGCGGTCACTGGCAACACACAGCTTTAAGTTTATCTCAACTAGAAAAAGAGACCGTCGGATTCGGCGCGACGCTTAGAACTGCTACGGGGTTACTCGATGAAATAAAATAATATCGAGTATACCGGATAAGTTTCTAGTTAGTGTAAGTATCTTAATGAGACGTGCTTAGGTATGTAGACCTTTATGGCTGACGAGATGAGACCATGCCTCAAAATGTGTCGACGCCTTTGTCGTGACATTCTTTCTCCTCAATCCGAATGGATCAGCCATATCCACCAAGCTCTCCCACAACCTCTGCTCTTCTACTTTTTCGAAATCACATCCTCCTTCCTTTATGCATCCCACGAAAGGCTTGACCTCAGGCTGGCATACGGTGCCTTCTCGCGGCAACTCCCCGGTTTGAAAGTACTCCCGGATCGACCGCGCCGTACAGAAGGATGGGTTGGAATGGGAACAATGTCCTTCAGAATCCTGTTGTAATACCACGCTGCCGGGGAATATAGTAGACACCCTGCGCCCGTTTCTAATAGGGGTAACAGGATCGTGCGTGTTACTGATGATCAGGAGTGGGTGTGAAGTATTGTCCCACTTTTGTGTTTCAAAGGTCAGGTCTGGTCTCCATGCAGGCTGTACCGCATACCCTAGACAACCTAACTTATTGCGTGCCCAACTAGGGCTAATCCACCGGCTCTGCGCCTCCAGAAGGGCCAGATACTCCTTGTAGCCATCTTGCGTCATGTTTGTAGAGCCGCCCGTATCCATGCAGCCAATGACCTGGTTGGGGCCGAGCATGGAGTTGTATGGTACGCAGGGATAAGGCACCTCAACGTCGTCGCCACCATCACATTCGGCCGGACTCAGTCTTGCCTGTTTCTGTGCGACCAGATCGAGCAGTGTTGGAGACGTCGTATCACGACTTTCCAGGGCTATCAGCATGTCCCAGAACATCTCTGTTGTCGAAAATGTGAAATACATCGAGCTGAGCAGGTACAGATGTGCGTCGCCATAGGTCACCAATTCCGGTCCTGAGTTCTTGACACTGGATGGTGGAAGCATGACGGGGATGGGGTTCTTTTTGAGCGAGAGCAAGATCGACGTAAAGCGGGACTCGATATCAGACGGCGAGAAACCTATGTAGAGTGGGCATTTCTCCGGACCGGCTTCGAAGCAGTACTCACTAAATTTGGATACAATCTTGTCGGAATCGAGAAGTTGTGTCAGCCAGCCGCCTGAGTAGTGGTCGGCCGGATCCACGACACCGTCAAGGATTACTCTTTTGACTCGCTCCGGATATAAAGCAGAGACCGTCGCACCGATGACTGTTCCGTAGCTCTTTCCCCAATATTGGAGCTTCTCCTGGCCTGCACGATAAGCAGTGCGCTCCATGATCTCATCAAGACCCTCATCCCTGATGTCAAGTTTCTCGAGGATCCTCGCGGCCTCAGCAGCCCTCCATTCGCCTTCCTTCTCAACAATTTGCACCATATCGCCGGCTACCTGTGCGGTGTTCGCATAGCGCAAAATTCCTCCATCCGCCTCCTCACGCGCGCAGCTCGCTCCTAGGGCAGAAGCCCGTGCCCACTCGTACCCAACGACACTTTCGCTAGACCACAAGAGACCAAAGTCAAGATATCGCAGCAGCCAAGCCTGCTGGTTAAAGGCATCTGGGAAGCACCGCAGCCTGGGGGTCGTATTATTCACTCCGCGCGGGTCGAAGCCAATGACATCGAAATATTTTCCAGACTCGGCACTTGAAGTTGTATCCTCTAGCGGATCTATATGACTGTCAACAACGGTCTGAAGATGCTGTCCCTCAAAGGCGACTTGATAGACCCCTGACTCGCCAGGCCCGCCTGGGTTCATCAGGATGGGCCCGCCGTACCGGGAATCTGTTACTGGCACCTTCGCGGGCAATTTGATAATCGCAATGGCTGCCCTTGGGCTTGCTTCCTGTTCCTCTATTGAAGCATTCCAGTTCAACGGAACAGATAGGCGCGCGCATTGATAAGATCCGAAGCAGGGTGTATACTGCAATGTCCTACTTGGCCCAACATCGGACCAGCGAAAATTGCCGCTGGCCGAAGCGGGTTTTTGGTCGTTATGAATTGATTGAGCCGCACCACTGGTGATCAATAGCGCGGAAGTGATGTCTCCGGTGCAGAGGAAGTGAAGTGTCCAAACGGCAATAACACCAATCAGCAAGGAGCATGCCCGGCCCTGTCGCGCGCTTCGTGATGCCACGGATGAAGATGCCTTGGGCAGATATATACCGGTCGGCCTCATGACAGACGCATCGTTCAAGGGCGAGCTTTTTAGAGCAGCCATAACGACATAAAATGATCCCGCGAGCTGAAGACAAAAGAAAGTGGTCAACACCAATATCGTTGCCCCATCCTTTGATGATCACCAAATGACCCGAATGCTTGGAAGCATCAGATAAGATTAACAAATGTGGGACGATCCTATTTAACTAACCTAGCCCCTATAGGCACGATTTCGCAGATCACCCCCACGAAGCACCCGAGCTAAAATGTAGTGTTCTAACGAACGCGGTTCTTTTACTTGTTGTCGCGATGCACTGTAATCCTTGTCTCGTCTTCAAATCACACAGCACCTAGTCCGCGATCAAATGGCCATAAATTATGGCTGACTACGGCCCGGGGCATTACCCTCAGCAAGATTGCCAGTACTCTCACCCTTCTTCATGTCCTCCCTCCACGTCTGTCTCTCTTGCTTAGCGACACCAGGACCCTTGTACACACTACCATAAAGACCAGAGGGCCAAGAAGCACCGTCCTTTGCAAGCTGAGTGGTAGGTGCTTTTTTGCCCCTCGTGAAGTTGCGGCGGTACCATTTTCCATAGGCGAGCAGATAGTAAAGCCTGAAGCACAAGAATGCGTACTTATCATGCTCGAGGTCTTCAGGATATTCGGCGCCGAGGTCAACGGCAGCGGCGATTCCAGACATGATTGCGGTCTCATGGGCGTTGACTAGCGTCCACGCGGCCGCGAAGCGCGTGTGGTTCTTGGCCTGGAGGAACATCATCCAAGGGACGACAAAGAGGTAGTGTGTATAGCTGTGGCATAGCTGATGCCACCAGTCCTTACGGATGATCTTATCCTCACGAATCTCGTGGTCAGTCCACAGCTTGCTGTCCCGGTCCTTGTTCAAAAAAATGGTTTGGAAGACGTGCTGCTCAAAGGGAACATTCTCCGGGAATTGACTCTGATAGTTGGTGGTGTCGAAACACATTTCCAGCTTTGAGCGGTCCTCGGGGTACATCTTTATGTAGTACATGGGACGGAAGTCCTGGGCAGCGAAATTGAGCCGCGAGGTTTCATCCCGTCCTCTGGTTTCGGTAACGGCAAGGTCCTCGCGGTAAAAGTTCTCGTAGTGTTTCTTCATGTAGTCAGAATCGTTATGAGTGATGGTGATGTCGTCGCTGAATTTGGCGGAGCCAAGAACCTTCTTCTCTCTCCAGGTCGCAGTGCTGCCAAGGACCCTCTTTGCTGTATCTGCAAGACAGCAAAGAACTAGCTCGTCGTAGTACTCCTCGTGCTCGGGCGCGTCCGGGTCTCCGAGAACAGGGTTATGATGATCTGGCTGGGGAGTCCTCGGCTTCAGCCTGACAATAACGCCACGCTTGTTTCGCTGCACAATTCCACTCAGCTCGGTGGAGAGACGAACGGTGACGCCTCTCGAGAGTAGATCCTCCTTCCAAGTGCTGTAAAACTCTGAGAATTTCGGGAAGACGACCATGGGTGGTTTATTATTCACAACTGTATTTGGGTCGGTGGGATACCACATGCCGTAAGTCGGAGCGGTGCATAGACGTTCGAGCATAACAGTAGGAACCTCGGGCGTTGCATTGCCAGTGCCAAGGAAGAGTGCTGTCATAGGGAGTGCGATTATGTTAATAAATTCCTCAGAGAAAAGAAACATCTTCAAGACCAGTCTCAAGGGAAGAAGCATGAAGAAGACCTCGAACCAGCGCATGAACTTGAGCACCTTGTCAAAACGATACACCTCCTTCTGGTGTTTAACGAGGATCTCCGTCGGAAACACGTTGGACCAAAATATTTTGTCTTTGCCGAAAGAAACATGCAGCTTGACAGGATCCGCATGGTAGCCCTGTCTGTTGAACATGGTGAGGGTATGGTGGAAGATGTAAGAGCCACCCTGCACACCTTGGTTGCACCATGATGCTCCATAGCGCTCCTTGTTTATAGGAATAGAGAAAGCCTGCCCGCCACAATAATCCACGGCATCAATGAGTGTTACATCAAACATCTCGGGATGCTGAGAAAGATGATGTGCCGTAGACATACTACAAGAGCGTCAATTGCGTTTCTCTCTCTTTAGATTACGTTGCGACTTACCCAGCAGCTCCGGCACCAACAATGAGCACGCGCTTCCGCCCATCGTGGGACTTCCGTCCATTTTGCTCGTCCTCGGCCATGAGGTGCGTTCTCGTCCAATGTCGCGATTAAATGAATCCTGAGATACTAATCAAATCACATTGATATGTACAACTGACCTATGCAGTCATACCCGAAGTCGCCAAAAGCGCTTCCGTAAAGAGTTATATCTGCGTTCAAGGGGTTTGTTGTTAGCCTAGTGTCATGACGGGTTGACTTAGACCATCTACGTCATTGACATCAAGCCACGCATCGCACTATTGACTAATCGCGTACACATGTCCCCAATCGACAAGTTCATTACTGATTTCTGACATGTCAATCTCCAGGAGCGGCCGATCTCATTATTTTATCCCTGAAGCATTAGTCTTGGCAGATCGTGGAGATCTAGACGGGAAGATCTTATTATTGTGCAGCTTTGACATGGGTTCTGCTAAAAACTGGTGGAGACAACTCAGTGTGACTGGAATTGACCCATTAATTTCACACCAAACTATAAACCATGCCACATGCTACCAATCTCAGCCGATTATGAAATGTTGTCATGCAAGTTTCCTGTTATCCCTCAACAAGCTAATCAAACGTTTATGTATACAACATTGTCTAGTGTTCCAGGTTGTCTGCTAAACACTATCATGACACTAAATTAAGTCACCTTCGACCTGCTTGATCAAGGCGTCGGTATCCTCTTCTCAAATCGAGACGAAGTCCTAAAAATAACACCACTCCTGCCGTGTAAAGCGCAGTCTTGAATTTGTTGAATTGAAAATAAATATGCCCAAATTGGCCGAAGAAGGTAAAAGAAACGAGGGGAGAAGTTTGTAACTAAACTCCCCCGAAACTCAGGGTATCATAGTAAGTACATCGGTAAGGTGATTCCCCCAGTTGTATTGCCACCATTATGTTACGAATGCAACCATGTTATTGGTGTCCGTAAACCCCAGAGTGTTAGGAACTCAATGAAATAGAATGTTGTAAAAATCGCTCTTCTTCCCGGAAAAGCGGTCGTGTTGATTCGTGGTCATCGTAGGTTGCTGCGAAATTTTGACGATGAAGGAAATGGTTGAAGGAGAGTGTGTAGAGGCACCATGAACTGATCACATCAGCACATAGCGCTGTTGTCAAACAAGCTAAGCCCACTGTACTGTATCCTCAAATTAGACATTGAATATTATATGGTTCGATCAAGCCCTTCTAATGTTTGCCTGGCAGTCTCGATTCTTCTTCTAAACTGCCGGGCTTCAGTGCTTGCACGTCCGTTCTCAGTCAAGCCGAGCACGCATTTGCCCAAGCTGGCAACAAGTCGTTCGACCAAAATTTGGTCTTCTTTTGCAAGCATACCAATGGGTTTTTCGCCAAGATTGGCACTTTCGCATATGCTTGCTGCGTCGCTCATGAGGGATTCCGATATCTTCTTCAACCCTTGATCTGGTGAGTCGCGCGGCGTCAGGATACCGTTCGAGACTTTGGGTTTGTTGATTAAGGGGAAACTCCTGTTTGTACCGGTCGATCCCATTGATGATACCGATGGCCGGTGGGTGAAGGTTGCGGCACTGCTAGATGGTCGCTGAACGATCGAGGCACGAGGTTGAGCATGATCCAAGTTGGAACTGGGTCTGCCCAGGTCAAACGTTGCGCGTTGTGCCGTATCTGGTGTGTGTGAGCCCGCCCTTTCTGGTAGTGCGTCCATCTGCATGATCACCTGCTCTGGAAAGTACTCCATAATGTCGTTGTCTGCTCGAGTGGTTCTACCTTCAGTGGCAGTAAGGAACGAGTCCACGGAAGACAAGGAAGCATTGCTTCCTCTTCTACTCTGTCGTCGATATTCGCCGTTCGTTGTTGGGCCTCTGGTCGTCTCTGCCGAGTCCTCAGAGCTAAAGCTGTCCTGGCTGGCTCTTTTTCTCAACTTCTTCTGGCTCATGCTTCCCATTGCGCTATGCAGGAAAAAGTGCTCATAATCAAATGCATCCTCTCGGTCTTCGTGGGAAAGTTGGTTCTGTACAGTGTCATGATAATCTGACTCGCCGCTTTCACTAACGATATCCTGAAATTCGGAATGATCATCGTCATCGATATATCCATCCTCGGTCTTCATATCATCCTGGTCATCTAGGCCTTGCCCGATATCAGCAACTTGAATCAGCGAGCTCGCATCCGTTGGAGTCCTGCTAGATGCTTCATCCTCTTGAGTTGGACTCGTACGGGGTGAAGCTGTTTGTTGAGAGTAGATTGACCCGCTGATGATCGAAACGTTGTCATCGATTTCTTCTTCAAGCTTTTCGCCAATGTCGCTCTCGTGCAAACTTTCCACTCCATCGTTCCACTTCCTGATCTCTTTCATGCTCTTTCCGCCCACATATTCCGTCGTGCTGTCTTCGCTAAACTCCCTTGCATGTGTGAACGGGCTGGAGTTGCGTAAACTTTGCATACTCCGTCGTTTCATGCTATCTGCACGAGCTTGATCCCTCAGACTCGACAACCGTCCTTTCAGCTCTTGCATGGTGTCTTTGATGTCCTTCATCTGAGCAGTCGAAGCGGATCGCCTCAAACCTTTGTCGTCAAATGAGCCAAACGTGGGGCTTAAGAAAGTATTTAATTTTGCATTTTCAAGACTTTGTCGTGGTGTCGTTGTAACTTTCGCAGCTTCATCCTCACTTAGAGGTTCGAAGGTATACTTGCTATCGTGCAGTGATGTTTTACTCTTGGAAAATGTTGTATTTCCATAGACTGGGTTCCCCAGAGGCTTGTCGAGTTGCGGGCTGTCCCGCTTGTAGTCCACGCTTCGAGAACTGAGCAAGAGTTGCCTGTAACTTCCTGTTACACCTAGTGCACTTGAAGACCTTGGAGATAGTGTAGCAGGCTTAAATTCACTTTGGATGTTGTTTTCGCTAGAGATCCGATTATGGCCTAGGAATGATTTGGCAAGTGCCACTTCAGGGCCTCGATGTATTGCGGTTCCCGGCCTTGAGAATGGCGGAGAAGGCTCCGAGCCCGAATCGACAGACAACGACGAGCGAGCGCGATGCAAATTGCCTTCCATGGTCTTTGTGAATGTCAGCTATTTTCTCCTCACACCAACAAAACCTGCCGCCTGAGGCCCACTACGAGCTGAAAACAATCTTTACTTACCGTCAACCTCCGCTTAGCATTGGCAAGAATTTGCTCTGCTCTACGGCTCAATGCTGTTGAGTACCGCTCCTCCGCATCGGGCCCAATGCCTTTTGCGAATTCCCGTGCAGGCGGGGTCCGGCTGCCTCCATTGTCCTCAAATATATAGGACTCGGCGACGCTGTCTTCGTCGTCGCCCTGAAAGTTGCTATCATCCACACTGACAGAATCATCAAAATCGAGAAGTCTCCCAGGTTGATCGCCATTTGTTATTGTGCTGCCCGATTCCAGTGAGAGACGCCGTTCGCGATCCCGTGCTCTTTGATCCGGTTTCTTTTTCTTCATTGCCTCGTATGCAAAGGCATTGGACGGGTGCTTTACCGCAAAGTTGTTGTGGTAGTTGATCCTTGATTTGGCAGGGCCAATTGTACTCTCCGCCTCGGTAACCTCGCCAATATCTGACAACATTGTGCCATTTCCGTAAATGATTGGCGTGGTTGGAGTGGCTGAACCCGTATTGTACATATGTCCATTATTCAAGTCGAACTGGCTATTCTTCCACATAGTCAAGGGCGAGCTGGATCGGTCGGGGGACATCGGGTCGTCGTAGTCGGGCAATATCATGTCTGGATTTGTGAGTGTAGGCGATCCTGGGAGACTGTACTTTATTGAACCCGACGAGCCCGTCTTCCCGTGCATGGACGGCCTGGCGGCTGTTTGCGTTTCCATTGTTGCTGATTTCCGACCGGAAAGGCTATTTTATGGGTGCTGTAAATACGTTTTTGGGCTAATCGTTTCCTCTGGTGGTACTTGTCGCAAGCTGCCCTCGTAGAGTTCCAACTGCCAATGGTCTGCCCAGAACGACCCAGAGCCGACCACCTGGATTTAGCAGAGAGTCACCCGGTTGTATCTGCAACTACCCGTGCCTGCTTTCATGCGGATGGTCCCTCGAGATCGGGACTGTGACAGGTTAGACAAATGGGTGTAAGTGGACAGCGGCAACGTATTCATATAGCGCAGCTTTCCATTGCACGCCTGTGTTTCTGTCTTTATCGTCGCGGAAAGGGTCAGACCACAGAAGCAGCCAGTGAAGGAGCGGCGAACACCACGCTGCAGCTGCAGCAGGAAAGGAAGGGGGATGGAAAGGAAAGGAAAGGAAAGGATAAGATTTGAATGTAGCGAGTGACAGCCCAAATCAGGGCAAGAGCGGGAACTTTATTGAGGGCGACGACGAAGTATCACACAGCTCAAGGTTCAGCATGGTGCAACACGGCGGGACGGCTGTA
Organism: Truncatella angustata; assembly: GCF_020726525.1. Classification (NCBI taxonomy): domain Eukaryota; kingdom Fungi; phylum Ascomycota; class Sordariomycetes; order Amphisphaeriales; family Sporocadaceae; genus Truncatella; species Truncatella angustata. The sequence continues at coordinate 414,109 of NW_025763387.1, forward strand.
TGGTCGCTGGTGCTGATGCTGCAAAAAGAAGAAAGGCCTCAAGACAGTTTGGCAGTTTGCGACAGGACCTTCGCATCTTGCAGGTTTCTGGAGAAACCTTGGGGGTTGCAAGCACAACGGCGCCATGATTGGTGAACGCCGAGGGTTAAAGTCTGCTCCCAGCATGTCCAATTAGCAGTAAGAGCCCCTGGACCTTGTCTAGGACTTGGGCTGGTTCCTGATCCCCTGTGCAAGTGGGCGAAGGATCCTTGCCAGCACCGATTTTAGTCTCGACCAAAGGCCTAGCTTCGCTCTGTGTACGGAGACTGTGCTGGTAGGATGGCTTGGAGGTATGGATTCCCGGCAGTCATTTGATTCTACCGTTGCGCTTGCTTGGGCCAAAAACTTATGAAACCTGACCGTTGAGCACATTGTCTCGCAGCGCAGCACTCCGTCCAAGTCTCGTGCCCGCGTCGGTGGTTGGCGGTGTAAGGTCTGACCAGAGTTGCTGGCCAGAGGTCGGCCATTGAGCTGCAGAAGGTGTAGAGCAGTGACCGCACGTGCTGAGAGGTGGGATCGACACCCATAGTGTATGCGGAGTGCTTGGTGGATCGCCTTCGTCCCAGTTCGGAATGCTAGAGCAGACGGGACGGGACAGGGCAATCGAATTTCATCTCATTATGCGTCCGTCATGTAAGCACCGCCGGGCAGTAAGCGCAGCACAGCATGAGCAACAAGGCATTATCATGACGCCCAGCGTGTGTTATTTTCGTCCATCGCGAGGTTCGCGCGTGCACATCACATTGGCAATGCCGTGTCATTTCAGCTCCCTTGCAACCAGGAGAGAAGCCGTTTGTTAACCCCAGCTTGTCGAAGCAGGGATATCATGGCGACCGTGCTCAGCACCACTAGTCTTCGGTATTACAACAAAGGGGGTTGGACATGTCCCGATTTGCCCGATTCGTGCCAAAGTTCAAGACCACTCGGCCTGTATGATTGGGTCCTGCTCGACATAACCAAAAGAAAGAAGAGACTGCTGCACCCAAGTCAACTGATGCGCCGTCGTGTGCATCAAGCAAGACGACATCGACCTGGAGCCGGAAAATAAACTTGGACGCTCGGGCCAGGACACTATGGGGCCCTGCACCTCGAAATTGAGTCTCCATATCGGAATGCAACGATGGCAATGCCCCCAATTATGAGCTGCATTTCGATAATGTAACCCAATCTACGGAACCACGAGTGATAACATTATTTTCTGGTCCTGTCACCATCCACAATATTGTAAGCGATATTAACACACATGGATAAGATGCCCGCCGGTATCACTGGGCTGTGAGGTTGCATAACCTCATATATTGGATAGCTGGCTGTCCAGGTGAAAGCTGTAACCACTTGTACGACACGGCCTGGTTCGAGCTTCAGGTAAGGTGTCTTACACAGAGCACACTACTAAAAGCACAAAGGCCTTATTTCTTTGCCAGCATCTCCTTCAGATACGCCTCATGGCCGATCTCCTGTAGCTTCTCATCCTTTGCATAAACCTCATCCTTCAACTTCTTCTGGTACGCCTGCATGCGCTGAGCATATTCTGGGAACGTGGTACCAAGAATTCGAATTGCTGACAGCGCGGCATTTGTTGAGTTGTTGATTCCGATTGTCAGACACGGTACACCTCGTGGCATCTGCACGATGGAATAAAGGGAGTCTACGCCGTCCAGCACAGAAGCCTTTACTGGCACCCCAATCACGGGCAGATGTGTCTCAGACGAGATCATTCCCGGTAGATGTGCAGCACCACCAGCACCAGCTATGATGACCTTGACACCCCCTTTTGACACTTCTTCCGCGAATTTCGTCATGAGCTCTGGAGTTCGGTGAGCGGAGGTGATGCGCACTTCATAAGGAACTTCAAATTGATCCAGGATCTTCAAACCAGCACTCATTACTGTTAGGTCTGATCATGAAACGCACATTAGCTCTTGCTCTTGACATTTGAGGATTCGATCCATCTTCTACTAACCGGAATCAGAGCCCATGGTTACTGCAACCAAGGGCACACCCTTTGCTTTGCTGACAGGTGCCTTTGAGAGTGTCTCACCAACACGCTCGGCGCGGATTTCATCAACGCAGGTAATCAAAGGCATAGCCTGCTCTTCTAGCCTTTGAATGGAGGAGTAGCCAATGGCTGTGACATGTCCGATTTTCCTGCCTGGCTTTGACTCTTTGCCGTACAGGTGTAGATGAACGTCCATGGAGGAGCTGCCCATTTTTTGCGTGAGCTGAACCAGTCTATCGTGTGAACTTGACTTGGCACCGCCGAGGATGTTGACCATGATCGCGGAGGGCACTCGTGGCTCAAGTACCAAATCATCGGGTACATTATTAGTCACCGCAAGGAGCTGTCCCTTATATTGTGAAAGTTGGGGAACAGCCTCTATGGTGTAGTGGCCAGAGTTATGGGGACGTGGCGCAACTCTGTTACCGTTAGCGACCAGCTTATTTCAGGGGATACACAAGAGATTAACGTACTCGTTTACAAGGATGCGACCGTCCTCGAGCAAAAACATCTCGACTGCGAAGACACCCCGACCCCAAAGGCTAGCAATGACGTCGCATGCTACTTTTTGAGCCTTTGACTTGACGTCATCTGTCACATTCCGTGGCGGGTAGAAAGTCTTTGTGCAAATAGAATCTTCGTGTATCGTTTCAACGACACTACAGCATTAGGGGTTAGTAGTTATTTTTAAAGGTGTTGAAGAACTCGAGATATCGTAAAACAGTCACAAAAGACACTAATTGCCTTCGACGGCAAGAGAGGTTTCGTGAAATGCTGGAGGTGATTTGCAAGAATTGCTTACGGATAAGGGACGACCTTGATCAGGTTTCCGTCGTCGTCTTCCAGTCTGATTACCATAACGGCCAGTTCCATCTTGATCTGTTAGTCTCATCCATAACGTATAATGGCTAATTTTGCACTTACCTTGAATGGTACCCATCTCTCAGCATAGAGGAGTTGCTTACCCATTTCCTTGGCAGCGATCTCAAAGTCCAGCGGAGTCTTGACCTTATAGTTACCACGTCCGTCGTAGGAATCCTTCCTCGCCTTGAGCATGAATGGTAGACCGAACTTGGTGGCCGCTTCCTGCAGCGAGGCTTTACATTCATCCTCGTCGCCGGAACTGATAGCAATTTGCTCTGCCACCGGAATGCCTTCCTTGATGAAGTACTCCTTCTGCTCGTACTTGTTCTGAATTAGGCGAATGGTTTTCCATGACGGATGAACAGGCACTTTTTTCTTGAAAGTCTTGCCATCAGCGCCTTGCACGTCAACGCCCTTTGTCGCTATTTCTTCTCTACGTCCGGAGTTAGTAATAGTCTCTTTGAAGTTGTTTGGCACCATTTCGGGAGCAACATGAATTTCTATTTGCGTACAGAAGACGATTTTGGCCAATGTACACTCCGGGTCCATGCTCGAAAGGGGAGAAAATGACTACAAAAACAACTCACAGGATCTCGGTATCCACGTGCTCGACCTCAATGCTGAGCAAGTCACTTCGTGATGCTAGTTCCTTGATTTTTTCACGATCTTTGAACGAACCGGTGACGTGGAGGTCGTTGTGGTTTGCCTGTTTGGCGGGGCTGCCCTCGGCATCAAGGACCGCAATCTGAACACCTAAAGGTCCGGCTACTTCGCAAAGCATCCGGCCTATGTAAGAATCGGAGGTCAATATAACTTCACCCAAACAGGCACAAAGGCGCGCCTCAACTTGTCTCCCGAGACATAAAAGGCAGAGTTAAGAGACATGATGAAGAGCTCTGGGAGTCGCATACCTAGTTGACCTATCCAGAACATGTTAGTTAGTCCATTCTTCTGTTGCTGAGTAGGAACTTCTAGGCTTCCGTAGTTTTCATGGCAGATAGCCGTTGACTAATATATGCTCAAATAACCAGGAAAGGTGGATAGGTTGCTCTATACATACCGCCGCCAAGCAGACCGATGACAGGCTTCGTCATAATGGCCAGGTTCCTTGAGTTGACCGGTGCTATCGGGGATTTGAATTGTTGTGATTGATTAAGTACTTTCCCAGTAAGTTGCTCTCACAGCGATAACTGATATGCCAATCCGCTCATGAGACCCATGCTGCGTGTGTTAGTTGCGCTAACGAAAAAGTTATTGATGGAGGGGTTCTCAACGACCCAATTGCCGGAATTGTCGGTTATTTTAGGCAGGCGGTGAACAATCGGGCTAACGAGATTGGTTAATAGCGTTTATTGTGGAGGTTTGACAGGGCAGCAGGGCTAGAAACTCGGCTTTGCATAATACTGTACTCGCTATGTCATACTGGAGGTTTTCATTTTGAAGGAGCGTAGCTATCAAACAATTTGCACTATCGTTCTAGAAACGCATGATTACCCTCCTGCAGCTGTGAACTGTTCTATCAGACTATTCTCACGCCAATATTTCCGTTGGAAATATCGGTCATTGAATTTAGAAAGTCTTTTTCACCTTCAACCCCAGAAGCTGTTCAGAGTTCTTATACGCAATTTGCTCCAGTTGCTCCTGTGTCACAAGCCCACTCTCTTCCAGCTCCTTCATGAAAATCAAACCATTCTCATTCTTCGCAAACGGATAGTCAACACTATATAATATTTTATCAATCCTGGTATTTCTTAAAATGGTGGCCATAGGATCAACGCTCCACACTCCACTCGTTGTAATCCAAATGTTGGTATCGTAGACCTCCTTGAATAATCTATCGCGTCTTCCCCAGCGTGGTGACAGCTGCATGATTCGGTGCAGCATGAACGGGAGCATCTCCCCCATATGGCCGGCAATGATCTTGAGCCGTGGAAACTTGTCAAACACACCAGCGGAGAACAGACGCAGGATATGCAGGGCAACGTCAGAGTGCCATCCCCACCCGGATGCTGACAGGCTCAGGGTTGCGGACTGGGCGAAATTTCCCGTATAGAGTAGATCAAGTTGTTCCTCGGACGGCCACGTAGGGTGCAGGTAGATTGGCACATCAAGGTCTTGTGCTGCCGCCCACATAACCTCGTATTCAGGGCCATCATAGTATGTGTTCTTGAATCGATTGTCGATGAGCGCACCGACAAAGTGAAGCTCACGAACACATCTTCTTAGTTCCTTTGCTGATTCCGCAGGGTCCAAGACAGGAAGAACTGCAAACCCGGCGAACCGGTCTGGATAGGCTTTCACGGCGGAAGCAAGCTGGTCATTCGCTGCTTTGCATTGCGAAGTTCGTAAAGCTCCTGGCCCGTGAGAAATGACTTGTATTGACACGTTGCTCTCGTCCATAGAGTGAAGGCGTAAGGGTCCAAGATCACCGAGTTTGGCAGCCAGCTCGGGTATATTTCCGAGCTGTTCAGAATAGAGGGACTTCACATCTTCGGCGGCCTCCGCGAGGAAGTGCTCTTCTAGAGTAATCAGAGGTGGTGTCATGATGGATAAAGCAGTTTGCGAGCGGTTCTGTTGTAGAAACCGTGCTTGTTGACAATTACGATACTTTAAATGCATTCGGCGTTGTTATGGAGAACCCCGACATGTGGTGCCGGAGCTCACGTGCGGCACTAGAGATGCAGTAAATCATCAGAGATGTGTGAGGAGACTTGCCATTGGGCGTTGTCGATATCCTGCGAGTCTCATCCGTAAACCATCCAGAGTCCGTAATTCGGGACCTGTCAAGCATGATACATTTTGCCAAGAAGCAAAGAATAAGTACTAACCCTCCGAATGCCGACTAGTCTAGTTTAGGTTAGAAATTGGTCTTTGTCAGTGCTCCTCCAGTAATCACAGTGGTGGACATTGAAGTGGGGAACAGTCCACCCTCTGCAACCCCCAAAATGCCGAATTTTCCTTCTGCAGACTTAATATTGTCTTTGCTCTTTGACCAACAAACATCAAGCAGTACACCATTTTTACGCGTTTTTTTTTATTTCTCTGTCTTTTATCCTGCCTCGACGGACCTATGCGCATAATGTCAAGGATATCAAGCGTATTTACTCCGCCGAGAGTTACTCGAGATGCACACTAGAAAACATTGGGCAGTGTCTCTTGTGCATCAGATTCCTCCTTTGTGCACCACCTTGACGCCGAGTCTGCTGGTCCCATCCGGTCGCGGCTTTTCGTTCCCTGACAGGAATAGGCTGTGATATGCGCTGGTGAGAGTTCTCGTTGCAAAGATGATGGCATAAGTTCAGTCTTGCCGGTAAGGTAACTCGGACGGGCGAAGACGTAACGAGAACAACAACAAGAGAACTTCCACTCTGGTACGATGTTACGCACTGCCAACCAATTGTTAGATTGAGCAAATGTGGTACACATGTAGAAATCAGTTGCGGCATTCCTCATTCCTCGAGCAAGGCGGCAATTAGCACATGTAAGTCTCTTTTCTGTTCTCTCTTTACTCTTCACTTTCCCCTCTACCTGATGACCATACAAGAATTCTGCAATCCTGAAAAATCTTCTGAAGCCGATCTTTCGGGATCGGTGCTCAGGAGATCCAAAAGGTGGATAACCTCTTGACCTGACTACCATGAACAAACTAAATCTCTATTACTCGATTTATTTATTATACAAGCAACTAATTAGCCCCAGGTACGCCAGAGCTGTTCGTCCCTATCTACCCATCTATAGGAATGAAGTCAGGGTAACGTCTACCAACGACCTCGATCTTCTTCAAGATTTCGTCCAACTCGTTGAGATCATCGTCGGTAAGGTCAACCAATTTGGAGTTCTCCTCTACTCTTGCAACTGTGGTGGCGCCGGGGATGGGAATGGCTGTCACTCCAGCCCTCCGCGTGACAGCTCTTGCCCAGTTGATGGCTAACTGTGACGGCTTCACACCTTTCTTGCTCGCAATAGCCTCCACGTGATGGATCAGCTCAATGTTGATGGGGAAAGTATCTTCTTGAAATCGTGGGTAGCCGCGCAGCTCTTCCGGGAGATCCTTGATTGTCTTGATTTGCCCCGTGAGAATTCCATGTCCCAGTGGTGAGTAGGCGACAATTGGGATGTCCAGCTCTTTCGCGGCGGCCACAAGACCGTTGTCAAGGGGGTCAGTAGAAAAGCTAGTGTCTTGTTAGCAAATACATATTATGTAATGTTCGAGTGTATTCACATACAGTGACAATTCAACCTCGACGGCTACAATCTTGGTGATCTTGGCAACCTCCCGAAGTGTGGAGGCCTTGACCTCTGAGATGCCAATGCCGCCAATCTTGCCAGTCTGGACGTACTCCTTGTCCATGGTGCCGTAGGTGACGTCCAAAGGGATGTTCGGATCACGGCGAGCGACCTCGAAGATGTCGATCTTCTTGCGACCCTTGAGAAGGCTGATGCTGTTGTCGATAGACCTGCGGATTCCTTCAGGCGAACTATCCATGCCCGTCTGGGCGCTGTAGCCGCCCTTGACGGAGAGCACAACCTTGTCTGCGTCCTCTGGGTACTTGGCAAAGTATCGCTCCAGCAGATGCAGAGAGTTGTACTCGGGGGTTCCGTAGAACTCGCCTGCGTTCCAGAAGTTCAGCCCGTTCTTCAGGGCAGCGTGCATAGTCTCAATGGCAGCCTCCGTTGTGACAGGGTTAATGCGCCAGGTGAGGCCTCGAATGGACTGTTAGTACACTATGTGATGTTCAATGGATATCATGTGCTACTCACCCATGAGGCCGTAGCCGATGGGTCCAACTTCCTTTCCTACAAGCTGAGGCATGACTGTCGTGTTGTTATTGTTATTGAATATGAATATGTGTTATTGTGTCTGATGATAATATCGCAGAGATGAAATTTGAAGACTTGGTGTTGGTTCCAGATGACCTCAACTTTGGTCGGGAGAGTTGGGACTATATATGCATTACCAAAAGCTACGAACCTTGTATTCTAATTAGTCATTAACAAACAACATGCCGACCCCCCGCACGGTCGATATTACATTCACAGTTTTCTTTGTCACGATTTTTCTTGCGTTTGACGGCAAGATTGTTGGTGTTAAGCCCGATAACTGCGGACGGTTTGATTCGATTCGGGCGATACGGTCGAGAGGTGGGGTTTACCTGTCCAAATCGGCAAATAGGTATGTGTGTGGGTTAATGGGCGTCGGCTTTCCAAATCTCCAGATCTCCAAATCCGATCTTGGCCTGTGCCCAATCATCTACCACCGTATTTCCTCCGGTTTTAATGTATCCCGTTGCAGAACAATTCCGCATGTCTAGAATAATCCATTCAGAAGTGTACACTTGATTATACAGTATTTCCAACACATCAATTTACCAAGCACAAATTCAGGCCCCGGCAAGCGGACTTTAGGGAGACTGGGGAATGCCGTTGGCTGTACCCCCTAGGTAATGCAGTAATCTACCTTTCGCACGCAACAGCAGTCGAGCAACTCGTGATCTTAGTTTGTGCTTTTGCATCGAAAACGTTCAGCTGCCTACCATGTATGCAAGCCAAGCAACGAGCTAGTACATGCCATTTTGAGCTACTTTTTGGGAGACGTTGTAATTATGACTGATACTTTTCAGCACTCCTCACCTGAAAGTCTGTTTAGCCAAAAGTTTACGAGTGTTAGTTATGTCATTAAACAGTATAATATATTTAAAGAAGCACCTTGTGCCCCGCTAAGACCGCTTTACAACCCCGCTACCGCAATCTTTACTCAACCACATATCCATAATCCAATAAACAGCTTGAGTCTTGACTATGTCCAAGCCAGCAATTTTGTTGGTAACAAAAAGATGACGCTTCAGGATGGAGAAGAGGTGGAACTCCGCCCGACAGTGCAGTAAGCGTTCCTTTTCCTTCCCGTTCGGGTTGCAATATGCGACCAGTGACTGGGTGGCACGTATGATACTCATTCAAGGCTGGAAATCGACCCCCTGCAGGAAGATCCTTACCACTAACATGAAATATGCAGTCCACTCAAGATCTTTGACCTCGCCAAGTCCCAAGGTCGATATGTCTTCGCCTGCGCACCGATGGTGCGTTACAGCAAGGTATCAACACACACCACCAATTCTCACAGTCGTCCAACTGACATGGCACGCACCTGTAGCTCGCCTTCCGCCAGGTGGTCCACCACTATGGGACGGACCTTTGCTGGACGCCCATGATACTGGCCAAGGAGTTCAACCGTAGCTCCATCGCGCGGGACAGCGACCTGACCGTGTCCACCTCCTCTGGCAACGGCAACGGCGAAGGCCAGCAGCAGCAGTGGCAGCAGCAGCAGCCCCTGACCATCGTGCAGTTCGGCGCCAACTCACCCCTGGAGCTCTCCCGGGCCGCCAGCCTGGCCGCGCCCTACGTCAGCGGCGTGGACCTGAACTGCGGCTGCCCGCAGTCCTGGGCGTGCTCCGAGACGCTGGGGGCGGCGCTAATGGAGCGGCGGGAGCTGGTCCGGGAGCTGGTGACGGAGACGCGGGCGCGGCTGCGGAGCGACGGCTGGGCCGTGGACCTCGAGGCTTCGGCCGACGATCCGCGGGGCCGCAGTGTGAGCGTCAAGATCCGGGTGCACAAGGACCTGCGCAAGACCATGGACTTCATCACCACGGTGCTGGGGGGCGCGAGCGGCGGCGGGCGCCGCAACATCGACTGGCTGACGATCCACGGGCGGACGCGGAGCACGCCGTCGAGCGCGGCGGTCAACGTCGAGGCGCTGGAGATCCTGACCGAGAAGTTCGGGCGGGACGTGCCGATCCTGGCCAACGGGGACGTGTTCACGCTCGGCACGCTGCCATATACGAGCCATCTCGTGGAGTTGCCGACATTCACTTCTTCTTCAGACGACGAATCTGGACCGAGGGCGACGACGACGACGACGAACAAGAAAGTGCCGAACATACCCAACCTGCGCGGTCTCATGTCGGCACGTGCACTTCTGGCCAACCCGGCGCTCTTCGCGGGGCACGAAACATGTCCCTGGGAGGCCGTGGACCTGTTCCTGGAGAAGGTGGCGAGGGCGCCGCTGCCCTTGAAGCTGGCCGTGCACCACCTGGGCGAGATGACGGGGCCCGGGTATGGGCCCGACAAGAAAGCGCTGCTGAGCAAGAGGGAGAGGATGAGGCTGGTCGAGTGCTCAAACTGGATAGACGTGCTGGAAACGCTGGAGGAGCTCAGGAGAGACAAGGGGTGAATGAGCACTCTTGCCACGAAATGGTAATAATAGAACGTAAAAACACGGAACACAATTACCTAAGAGATGGCATAAACCACATGTTTGCAACATACAGGAGCACAGAGATTCCGGGGACACGCGCCGTTCTGGCAACTCTTGGTCAAACCGACGGGAAGGATGTGGCATTGGGCCTGCTACGTTGATAAATCAGCAGCATCGCAAGTAGATGTGTCACATTATGAGGCAAGTCGCGTGTTGGCATGACTGAAGTAAGCATTCAATGTACAGTGAGCTCGAAGAATGTCTTACAATGGAGAGCACATCTAGAGACACCGTCCTCGCTCATATTCTACCTCTCACAATCGGGGTTGGAGCAGAGAAGAATCAAAATAAGCAACAGTAGTACCAAAAAAACAAATAGAAATGCAATTCGTCGAGGGTATTATCTGACAGCAGCGACGCCATATCCCTGTGATATCCATAATTGCCCTGGACCGCAAAAGTGCCATTCCTGTAGTGGATGCATCTGTTGATACACTGAAACAATGTACTCTGCGCAACTCAATGCGAGGGAAGAAACAGCCTGAACTCCTGAACCAGAACGCCCGCAATATGCGAAGACTTCTTCAGCCCTGTTCCTGAAACGCCTATTGATCGGCTCACTTGATCAAAGTGGCACTTATTACTTTTACATGATGTATCGAGAGCCCTCGATCTAGTCTTCCTCTCCTGCCCTTCATTGGTGGCACATCACCAACAGGTCCCTGGAACATCGCCGAGCCTAACAAGTACCTAGGCCTGCGTGGTGCCATTCTCAGTCGCTTGGCTTGCCGAGATTTGGTGGGCTCGAAGGTGTCGTGCTAGAGTTTCTGCCAAAGTGAAGGTTTTACCGCAATTCGGCCACATACACTTGAAAACGTTGCTATCGGACTGAGGTTTTAATTCTGTATTATGATCAGTGATGTGCTTGTTTAGAGCTCTGCTACTCGGAGCAATATGGCTGCAGCCGGGCCATCGACATACGTTGCCAATGTGCACTGTGGCTTCTTGCATGTGCTGTTCAAGAACCTTGGAGTCTCTGCAGGTTTTACCGCAACTAGAACAACTGACTTGTGAGCTGCTAGGCGAAGCTGTCACGGGTCGAGAAGCTTTGTCCAAAGCTGAACTAGATAGACGACTGGTTGTTTTGCGCTTAGGTCGTTGGTTCGTGTAGGCTGTCGTGCTGGGGACGGGATTGGATGCCCTGCGCTTACGGCGTCCTACAGTGGGAGGACTCGGTATCGGGAACTGGCCCGGAAGTTGAGCTCGTATACTAGGTAGTTGCGTCTGGTCCTGAAGAGACAACAAGGCTGTGGCGCCGTATTCGTCATCACCATCTTTTCCAAAGCCGGACACGGGGCTGCGAGAAGAAGGAGGACTGGAAAGACCACTGGAGTCATCATCCTCGATTGCCAACCCTGGTCCATAAGCTTGACGAATGATGGCGAGTTCCACTGGCTGAACAGGTCCAGCCGCGGATTCTTCGCTCAGAACGGAATGACTGTTTGTAGGTGGTGGGCTAGGTGCAGAGGGTTGATCATTGTTGCTGACTTCGTTTCCACTTTGCAAAACTGTATTTGCTGGGCTTGATTTACTGGGTTCAATCTCTTCTTGCACTTCTGCAACTGCTGAGCATGGGGTAGACTCCAACGTCTCCAGAGTAGTCGTGTCAGGCGTCGACATGTAGGATGTACTGGGTTCATTCTCTCCTTGCAGTTCTGCAACTGCTGGGCTTGAGATAGACTCCAACATCTCCAGAGTAGTCATGTCAGGCGTCAATATATGGGATGAGCAGGATGACAGGCCAGAGGTGGAGCTCTATTCTTGGACTTCGCCTTCATCGTCGCTACTCATCCGTTGCCGCTTGTGATCGCGCGTGTCAGACAACAAGGAGTCACCGTCGCGGCGCTTGGTGGGGGTGGCCAAGCCGTTGCCATTCGTTGCGGGATGAACAGCGGGGTTATTTGCTGCTTCCTTGAGTGCTGCGTCAGAATTGCCGGGTGCCTGGGATACTTCCTCGGTAGCAGCCATAACAGCATCGCGACTATCGGTTCCATTCGTCGCGATCTTTGGGCTTTGCGTGTCGCCATCCGTGAGAGAGGTAGGACTCGTGCTTGAGGCCTCGCCAGCCTTACGAGAGTTGTCCAGGTTGAATTCGGGGCTTCCCTGGTAGGGATTGTCCGTCTTCTTCAACGGATTCTCAAGATAGAAGGCTTGGACAACTTCGACGGCCTTGATGATCTTGGCTTCATCAGCATCCAGGTGAGCCCACCAAGGCTTGCCATCGATGTCTGCGATCTGCTCCTTGGCATAGATCGAGCCAAAGAACAGGCTGGCGATGGCGATATCACGAGAATCCATGAGAAGTGGTAGCAAAGTGAGGCACGAGTCGTTGCAGAAAGCCCAAGCAGCATGCCGCAGGACTTTGTTGTGGATGCAGTGAAGCTGCTCGAGCAACCTGTACAGCAGCCTGTACGGCTCCCCAACACTCAGGTCGAATGTCAATTTCTCGAGCATGATCTCCTCGTTGTGCAGGATACTATCCCGCCAACGCCAGTACTCTTTTGATTGCTCGTCAATGACAAGCCTTGAATTCTTCTGGGCGACTCTGGCGACGGCGATGATGATGTCTTTGGTCTTGCGACAGTTCTCCTCCGTCTTGTTTGCCAGGAAAAGGGCAGTTGCGGCGATGTTCTGTCAGAGGGGCGTTGTGTTAGTCAAGCAACAAGATGGAGCCACGTCGGGCAGGACAACTCACGTAATGATGAACGCCACCCCTTTCCTCGGACAAGCTCATACGCATGTAGAAGCGATGGAAATAGACACCTGCGACGTAGAGGGTGGTTTGAGGAAGCTGCATAAGGGCGCCAGCCTGGTAGATGAAGTTAACGCCCTTAGCACGTCTGAGCCTCTCATCGGCGGGATACATGCCCTCGACGATGCTGGGACTGCTGACGGCTTCATCCTCAGTGAATATCCACTGGGAGTCAGACTTCCTGGAGGAGTTCGGGGATGACTGCATGCTTGACTGAGCGCCTGGTTGCTGGGACGACTGCTGTCTCGAAGGTGAGCCGCGCGCAGAAAAGTTGACGTGGGTAGGAGGGGAGGGTACGGCGGGAGGGACGTCGCGTCGCTTGGTGGGAGACTTTGACGGTCGACTTGAGTGTGCGCTGGTGTTGACGGGTCTCGTGGGTGGCTGGTGGGGTTCGCGTCCAGGCGGACGGTATCTATCGATACTCGCCATGCTCCTCGTAGCCGTGCTGTGGGAAGGGATGTGCCAGCTCGTGTCGTGCTGCGAGTAGCTGAGCTGAACTTAGCTGAGCAGAACAGGTTGGCGATTAACCTCAATGATGGAAACAGGCAGGGGCTCGTTTTCCGAAGTGCGAGTCGCTAAGTATCATTGGGAAGACGTGGACGACAGAGAGCTGTTGAAGGAAGGAAGATGTGATCTGAACGTGAGGCGTCGGTGTGGGATGTGGTCGCAGCTGGTGGGTGACGATGGTCTCTTCTCTTTATCCTGCAGGAGAGGAAACATCCAAGTCGATCGTTGAGCTCGTTTCGACGATTGCAATTAATTATGGGCCCACCCTTGGACGCGGAAGGCGCGAAATGGTCTGTGCACGCCCGTTTACGTAGGTAGTTTAGTTCTATCGGCTGAGTGGATTGTGGGGGTGCTGCCGTCGCAACAACGAAGATAGGGAACAAAACAAACTGATGCATTCATTCATTGCATTTGATTGTTGGCAGTTCTCCGTGTCTCGACCATTCATGCATATGTCTTGGCAACTCGCTAATTGACGACAAGCTTTGGACCCAATAGGCTATTTATAATCGGCACAAGGAAACAGGCATTCAAAACCACGTCATGGGGTATCTCTTTTTATTTTGTTTTAGTTTGTCACCATGTCCGAATCACAATGCCTCATTATCATTGCGGCCCCATAGCTTGACCGTCCGATCATGTCCTCCACTGACAATCCACTTGGCATCTCGGCTCACATCAACGCTTGCAACCGGACCCGTATGTCCGTTGAGTGTTTGAATCAGTGACCAGTCATCTGCTGAGAACACCTTGACTTGCTTGTCAAACCCGGCCGTTACGAAGAACGAGCTGGACTTTCTCGGCAACCGATTCCCTTTGTCATCCAGTCCGGGCGTGACGGTGCCGTCTAATGGATCGTCCAATCCTTTGTACCATCTCAGATCTGCCACGGCACTCGTGTGTGCACCGATGCCGCCAGTCCTTGCGACTTTCCTGACGTCCCAACACTTGACCCACCCATCAGCCGAGGCAGTCAACAGTCGATGTCCATCAGAACTCCAGTCGAGACCATATATGGGCTTGCTGTGTCCATCCATATGTCCATCTAGAATCATGATTGTCCTTCCAGACCTTAGATCCCATATTCTACCAATGCTGTCTAAACCCGCGCTGGCCAGTAAAGAGCCGTCCGTGTTGAAGCTGACCGCGAACACTCCCTTCGAGTGACCTTCTTGGAGCAGGAGCTCTTGTGTCGTTTCCGTGTCCCATAATCTCCACGTCGTGTCTTCGCTGGCAGTGGCAAGATATTTGCCAGAAGGGTGAAATTCCACTCTGCACACTCTCTGGGCGTGTCCTTGGAGTGTTGCGAGGGGCGTGTCTTTGGATAGACTCCAAAGATTGACCTGGCCTTCTGCTCCGCCCGAAGCCAGGTTGACCGAGTCCTCACTGACACCCTTCTCTGGTAAAGTTGCGCCTGGGAACCAGCTTATACCACTAATCTTGTTGTTGTGGCCTCGAAGCGTGCCCTTCTCCACCATGCTCGGTATCTCGATCAGCTTGATGCTGCCTCCCCAGTTACCGGCCGCAACCATATTTCCGCTTGGTGATATCCGAGTCATGCTGACATGCCTGTCGCCAGCCGTCTGACTACCCTGCAACTCGAAGCCCTCCAGCCGTTCCCTAATCTGCTTTCGGAACTTGACGTGCGTACGTAGTTGGATGTTGCTGTCCTCTTTCAGACTGGCAAGGCGCTTCTTCGCCCTGGGCAGCGAGAACCTCGCGATGTCTTGTCTCGCTCGTAGGAGCTCATCGCTGCCCTGTGTGTAGAACTCCTCCTCCTGGTCCTGCGCGTCGTCGGACGCTGCGTCCTCCATGTCCACATCGACGGACTCCCCGCCGGCCGCGGCTCGCTCAACCTGTACCGTCATGAGTTCGCGCAATCTGTCTCTCCTGTCGGCGGGACCCTCGCCGAAGAGCGTGATGGGCTCGCCCATCTCCCGTAGCTTCGCCCGCACGCGTCCATCGTCGGTCGGAACCGCTATGCTGGCCGCTAGGCGTTTGCGATCGAACTGTGAAAGTATGGCAGAGGCCTTCTCGGGCGCGATGCCGGCGCCTGCGGAGGGTAGATCGTAGTCATTGTCCGTGGGAAGGTCTTCGAGGCTGATGCCCCGGCTCTGCTTGAGAGGATATTTGTTAGCAGCGGAACCTCTATCGTCGCGCGACCAGGCTCTGCTTGCACTTACCTCTTGGGCGTCTTCTACATAAGCTTGCCGCGATGGGTGCATCATCTTGGCGGCAGTTTTGGAAGTTGGCTTGCGGTTGTGTATGCTCGAAAGCTTGCTATGTATGGCAAAGCTCGGTTTAGCATGCCCTGGTGTTGAAGCTGTCGGCGTCAGTTTCCAAATTTTAGTGGGGCCATTGAGC
Source organism: Truncatella angustata (assembly GCF_020726525.1). Lineage (NCBI taxonomy): Eukaryota > Fungi > Ascomycota > Sordariomycetes > Amphisphaeriales > Sporocadaceae > Truncatella > Truncatella angustata. Next base: position 429,946 of record NW_025763387.1, read on the forward strand.
TGGGGCGTCCATACCTACCGGCCAATGGCCTATGCTTCTCTTGTCTTTCAGTCAGTCCTCTTCGCATTCTGTAACGAATATGACCTCTCTCGCGTGGGCAATGCAGGAGGCAATCAAAGATACTTGACTACTTGTATATATGGGTTTGAAGATTTACGCAAATGTCCTTCACTTACGTGCGAGAAATAAGGGACCACGTCTCGTCAGATAATGCCGGGTTCCAACAACTTCCATAAGTATCACTTTTAAGACAACTTTCGTTCACACATATAGGCTGTTGCTCTAAACACCGTGTTGGGACTGTAATATTCAGAAGTATGAGATTCTCTTCTTTGGCCCGTAGAAGCCCATCTGCGATAAAAGGCGCTCTCATCTGGGCCGTGTCCAAGTCCGTAAGGATGCCTCTAGAGTAGAAGTTCCAGAAATCGCATTGGTTTTCTCTGGAATCGGACACTCTGCATTCATTTCTGCAGCGTTGCAGCCATAGCAGCACCCAATAAAAGACACGGAGACAGAGGACATGCCCATACAAGTTCTCCTGTACTTAAGAACTTCTGCTAGCGTAACTGGATGGCCCAAGAGACATGAACACTCACGCGGTCCCCATTATGAAATATGCATTCTAGCAGCACGCCCAGCTGTGTACTTGCCTCTTGCAGTGCATCTTGAATCTCCTTCACAAACGCCGAGCAATGCTCAGGATACCAGTTCAGTCGTATGGTTATGGACCATTCAGGCATTTCCTTGAGTACAGGGCCGGATATCTGTTTGTTTGTTTGCGCCCTTGATTGTACGACTTTTGGCAGTTATGATGGTCTAGGGCACTGTACAGGCTCTAAGACAGCCAGAGCATTTCCCAAGACCTGAATAGTGTGTGCTTGCGAATTTTGAGCTATTTGGCGACCGGCAATGATGTTGCGAGGATGTCCTAATACAGGTGGCGGCACCTTAGTACAATTCCCATATATGGACAAGAAATCGATCTATAGCTCTAGGAGCCTGATACTGCTGCCATAGTGTTTACAATCACGTTGGTTCACTGTGGAGTCAAGCCATTTCTCGAAAACTTCCTGGTTTTCCTTGTAGTCTGTCATGGGCATCTCCACTCGCATTCCGCAGTCGTAGTCTCTGATTAAAAGAGAAGACAGTCATATTTATGGCATGGTGTCTCAAAATATAAATAAATCTAATAGATCCCGAGTAGTCAATAGCAGCCGAGTCGCTAAGCCACGATGTCGCAACGCATTGACTGTTCTAGGAATATATTTCATACTTCACACTTCTTATATACTGAATCCTCGTGCTGTACGAAGATTGATACAGATTGACAGGCGGGTGGAGTGAATAAAATCTTGACTACCTCCAGTGTAAGGTAGTTAGTCGAGGTTCGCTTCTTGGTGTAATGTGGAATCGATATGGGAGAATATTGGTCCTCCAGGCAACTTTTTAAGAAAAGCTGAGAATTCATCAATGGCAAGTATCCTTTGCAACTGGTTGTGGCTTCTCCAACAAAGCTGTTACTTCTTAGGCTTGAAGATGTTAGCAAGATTGATCTTACTGTTCATAGCTATTCGGGTGATGTACATCAAGTATAGAACCAGGCCCAGTGAACAAGATTGTACCCACGGACAACAAATGACGTCAACTTTCAAAACAAAACAAAATTCAATGAGGATATTCGTTTTCACTGAGTCGTTGTCAAGAGCTACGCTATCAGCACAATCTGTGTCTTATCAACATAATATCATCTAGGTATAAATCTTCTATACCATAACATTGTTCACGGGATACAGTCATCATGCATAACTTGACGTCAGAGATATGTGAGCAGTCATCACGGGTAGAGGAGGGCTTCTCACTTCAATAAGTCACCACCTCAGTCTGCAAATGCCTAGGTGTCTAAAGCTTCTTTTTTGTGGCATTGGCAAGGTTAGTAAAAACCCAGTGCCTCCCGACCGCACCCATTCACGATGGTGACCGAGACTGTATTCGAGTGATGTGGCTCTACAAAGCAAGACATAAATCACTTACCTAGACCTGTCATGTGCCGTAAGAGCTTCGTAGCAACATTGCAAGTATCCTCTACCGAGGTACAGCCCAAGTTCCATTCCAAGTCCATAGATAAACTCGCCCGAACCTCTGCTGTCAGACGGGAAGAGCGTCTTGTTGAATTTCGTTCTTCTATCCGCATCCCTATCCTGGGCTGGCCAACCGCGTCTGTAGTGACATGAGTGTAGCTATTTTCAGCGAGACCGAGACCGACGAGGCCCTGTGCATTGGTCTTTATGATCTCTTTAAAAGGATTGCAGCCATAAGAATAGTAGCTGCGTCCATCGCTGCGGAAGCATGTGGGATCGTGGGTATTGAGGGCTCTCGTGGGCACTGGGGGATGTGTTTTTTTATGTCATCAGTTCAAGTCACTCTTGTACCGCCCTTTTTATTTTTGTTTTTTTATCTTCTTTTCGAATTCATTAAACTGACTTTTGGCCACCATTCCATCTAGTTTCTACTATCACGATCGTTATACAAAGACATATTTACTTATGCATGCCCTTCCCTATCCAACCCCGAAATCTTCAGAGACTCCACCACTTCAGCAGAAGAGCCATCAACCGTAATCACCCCAGATCGACAGTCGATACTCAGACCTGTCGGAGGACAGTAACTACTACTACACGTCCCAGGAATATGGGGTTGTCGGGGTGTTGATGCACAGATTAGAGAAGACCGTCACCTCGGCTACTGCAATCATCAACAGTTCCTGTCGGCGGCCGGCTAAAATTAGCATACCGGGGCACGTCCGCACATATACAGCTAAATCACATAGTGCATAACCTATGTAGGGTAGTGATGCGTATCCAGTGAAACCCACTATATAAAAATATCCGATCCAGCGAAGATGAGTTATTATCAAGCACTTAATACGCCCCAAATCAGAAGCATACTTCTGGTAGAGATGGCTGTTTTCAAGACGTGAATCATGAGAGAGACTCGGATAGGCTGAAGCCTGATGACTCGAAACTGCTACGATTGCCTTGTCCAATAATGTCGTATTTATAGGCATGGCTGTGGCAATGCTAGGCTTGGGCCGTCAGCCTGGTGGGAGCGTCTTACACGACTCACCTCAAGCTACATGTGCTGCGGGCCTGACAAACAGAAGATAAAGCTCGTTTCGATACTCTGTCTCTCACATGGGCGAGGTATCATCCACATTGTTAATACATGGAAGCTTTCTTCATTACGCAAGCCGTGCACCGAGCTGCTGGGCGTATAGCTGCAATGCTCGAACGGGCGGCTGCGAGTTTCGAAGAGGTTACCTAGGTTGATGTAATCTATAACCTCTATGTCACGAGCAGTCATCTTCTTGATAATCTGCTAGGGAAATTTCGTCTTGATTTCATCATAGTACCCCAAGATACGCCATGGTTGGTGAATAACAAGATCGAGCCAATGCGGGACTTATCCGTAACATATCTTGCACGGGTACCATATTTGTTCTAGATATATTAGCTTTAGTTCTCTATTGGAGCCCCCTTGACTTATGGAGGTGTGCAGTGGGTTTGTTTGCATCGAGATGAATTTCCTGCTTTGAATGTCGGTGGGTACGTTGCTTGCCAAACTAAAGAATGAGTAAGCTCGGATTCTTTTGTTCTACAAGTACAATGTCTTGTCCACTGTTCGAAAACGGCAGAGCAAAATGCCACGTGGAAGATATATGGCTGAGACCAGGTTTTATTAAGTGTAACTCCGATGGTGGCACATGGCCTTCATATGATATATGAGGAAGCAAGAACGCCCAAGGTAAAGCGACGAATGCGATAATTTGCTGCGACAAGGAGAAGAGTGTGATATGAACCGCCAGACTCAGTTGCTTGGTAATTAATTTGTGTCGATTGCCGATGCGGCAAATTTCCAAGCAGAATTTCTAGTGTACGACTGTCACATGCGGGTAGATGTCCAGGTAAGTCCGGCACCACTTGAACGACGTGATGAGCCGCAGTGTTTGGTCATGGGTGCAGCAAGGAATGCCCGCCTATAAGCGTCACTTGAGAACACGTTTCTGATCAGCACGAATCCGGTAAATTGTGATTGCCGGCGTGTCTCAGCTCTGGCGCATCACGTTTATTGGTTCAGGAAAGTTCCGCAGACAGCAGAATCCAGAAGATGATCTGGAGTCAGCAGAAAGGTTGATGTTGAGTCGGATGCAATTTGTGCGTTGTAAAGCGATTCTGCAGTCAGACATTAGATGCGATGATGCGCTTACCTGCGCAAGCCCGGGTCATGGGGGTTAGCGCAGCATGCGTGCCGGAAGCGGAAGGCACCAGTGAGAAAATTGCGCCGGAAGTCGTCGGCGCTCCCCCACAGGCAGCAGAATCGTAATGAAGAAGATTGCTGGTGACAGGTGGGAGTATGATCAACGGGTGATGGCATGAAGGAAGAAAGGAGCGGCAAGCTTGTATCTATCATGCATGTCGTTCCTGGAGTGCAGTGTAGCGTAGTCCAAACTAACCTTAGTTAGTGTGATTGTATAATGATCGGCGCTTTGTCAGGGGAAAACAGAGATCCGTCAATGGCTCAAAACCTTTCAGCCCCATGGGGCAGGGCGGTCGGGTTTTAGTGGACTTGTGGGCTGATTTGAAAACTCTGGCCTGTGCTTGGGTGCAGATCGGTGGTGAGGCAGGTGAGGGTGAGGGGAGAAGCCTCTCTTTTTAGTGGGTGTGGGCCTTTTGATTTTTCTCTTGGGCCTGTGATTAAATGGATCGGGCAGTGCGATTTCCTTGTTTTATCTTTAGTTAGTGGCCTGCTTGCAATACTCTTGCTCTTACACTTGCTTCCCTCCTCCCTTTCCACCACCACACCACCAAAGGGTGAATCAATCCAGTCTACAGCCACCGACCCGTAGTCGCCAATGCATATACAAAATTCACAAGATCTTTTCTTCTCTTCGCTTCTCTTCCAGCTCCAGATGCGCCTTACCGCAAACCAGCAAGCCCACCGACACGTTTTTGAGCCTCGCACCGACGCCGAGCGCCGACGGGCAGGACGATCCAGTCTGCCTTGAACCGGCCTGGGCTGAGAGATTCTGGGGAGAGGGAAGGAGCGTCGGAGTGAGCGACGTCTTTCTCTAGGGTCTACAACTTTATTATTAATACATCTACATCTACACATACATCTACGCATACATCTACATCCGCGTCTGCCAACTCCGACCACATCGAGATATACCTCACGATGTTGCCTACCACTGCCACCAAGATGATGGCTCCGGCCCCGCCTGCCCTCAACACCGTCCGCGGTTTTGGCCCAGCAACAGTCACGTCCGGCGACGAGGACTCTGACTGTTGCGCAACCCCTCCGCTCGGCGCTCGTCGTGGCCGCGCGCATCGACTCGACGACGTCGTCAGTGCCAACTGCAGCCCGCTGCTTCGCGCCCACAACTCACCTGCCGCCAGCGGCATCGCAAAACTGCGCCAGAAGATGGAACCGCTCAGCTTAAACGACTCCCGCACCAGTACTATGACGGGTTATAGCGACACCACCATGACCCGCACCAACAGCCAGCAGAGTGGACTGGGTCGTAGCGACGACGATGTGTCTGAGAACGGATCGACCAGCTATGAGATCGCCTTGGAGCATGAGTTCGTCGACGAAAGTGTTCGCGAAAAGTCAAAATTTGGTGCCATCGAGGGTGGACTTGTACAGCGCAAGAAGATGCAAGCTGATGACTTTCAACCGCTGCGATGTCTTGGCAAGGGAACTTACGGCACCGTGCTTCTGGTGCGGCAGCGGGCAACCGGCCGCTTGTATGCGCAGAAGCAGTTCAAGAAGGCCTCGGTCGTTGTCCACAAGAAGCTCGTGGAGCAGACAAAGACTGAAAGACAGATCCTCGAGTCAGTCAACAGACACCCGTTTGTGGTCAAGCTTTTCTACGCTTTCCAGGACCATGAAAAGCTGTATTTGATTCTCGAATATGGCCAGGGAGGCGAGTTGTTCACCCATCTGAACACGGAGAAGATGTTTCCGGAGCCTGTCGCAGCCTTCTACATGGCCCAGATGGTTCTCGCCTTATCTCATCTTCACGATACACTGGGTGTCATCTACCGCGATCTCAAGCCGGAAAATTGCCTTCTGGACTCGAACGGAAATCTACTGCTCACAGACTTTGGATTGTCTTCCCAGGTTCCGGCTGACGAGAACGAAGACTGCTGCAAGTCTATCTTGGGTACAGTTGAGTACATGGCTCCAGAGGTTGTTCGCGGTGAAAAGTATGGCAAAGCTGTCGACTGGTGGTCATTCGGGGCGCTAGGTTACGACCTTATGACGGGTAATCCACCCTTCCGAGGTGGTAACCATGCCAAGATTCAACACAACATCGTCCATCAGAAGATTGTTCTCCCATACTTCCTCAGTCCTGATGCCAAGGACTTGCTTACGCGGCTGCTGAACAAGAACCCCAAGAAGCGGCTCGGTGGAAACATGCCTAAGGACCTTGTTACCATCAAGAAGCATCGCTTCTTTCGCAAGATCGACTGGAAGAAGCTGGCTGCAAAGGAGATTGAGCCTCCTATTCGACCCATGATTACGGACCCTGAACTTGCCGAAAACTTTGCACCAGAGTTTACCGATCTACCGCTCAGTCCAGTAATCACGGCAAAGGATCTCTGGGGTGCTGGCTCCGTAAAGAACAAGGATGGCTCGAAGGACGACCTCTTTGGTGGATTCAGTTTTGTTGCATCGAACAGCCTACTTGAAAACGCAGGCTTCCTGGAAACGGAAGCTTAGAGGAGTAGACTAATTTGAGATGCGAAGGGTGTGGCAGGCTACAGCGTCATGTGCAACTTGATACGGGCATGGCGCCTCGAGCGTTCGTTTGCTTTACACTTAGCGGTGAGCATGCCATTGGAATAGTTTCAGCATCTTGGGCCGGTCATGTTACAACGGCGGGTGCAAACAGGGTTAATAGAGTAAAACTGGGTAGATACATATCAGATTAGATATACATACAGGCGGATGCTGGAGGCCTCCCGACTGATCCTCTGAGCAATACAACTCGTACGATTCAATACTCCATGATTTCACGTATCTCCCAGCCAAAATGAATGGTAAATTACCGACGTCGTGGCATTCGTGGCAGTTGCGGCCAACAAGTCTTGATCTGATATGTCAAGGTGTTCCTACCATCAGCCCTGTAGATATTTGTTTGAGAACCAATCGGATGCACTGGATTTCTGATTTCGAAGAATTCCAGCGCAACTATCACGAGTACCGGGAGGCTTAGACCTCGGCGTGCAGAACACGTTTTCTACTTGGAGATGCAGCTGTTGTTAGTGGAGCGTCAGCAAACACGGACACACGCACTAACCTTAGGGTGGTGATCATCGCTAACGGGACCTCGAGCCTTACTCTGGACGTCCGTGTTGCTAGTCTCAAGACGTGCAATCAGCCTTCTTATCTATTTCTTATGTCCGCTTTGAGATAATGAAAGCCAGCTGGGCTGTGACGCGTTGACTTGAGGGCCGTGCCTTTGTAAGATCTTCCACCAAGGTCCAGGCCTTTGGCGTGCAGCTTCCACGCCATGATACTTGCAACCGACCTCACCGAAACGTAATGTTGCCAGTTGCATGTAACTGACGGGTGCCGCGCTCAGTACCAAAACACAGAAAGGTACGATTTCATCTGAACCTTCAGGCCGTAGCTGACGTCAAAGATGTATCTTCGTAGCCTTGTTGATCATATGCATAAGGGCCGTGGACGGAAGTTGACCAATAATTAAAGCCGTCCCGTAGGAAAAAAAAACCAAGACCTTGGCCGCTCAATCATGGCAGCTTTGATGTTTGTTGCATTCTCGTTTTGAGGTCGAGCCTACAAATGCCGTCTCGCTTACACGGCTGTCGCGAGCCAGCATGTTGCCATTGCCGTATACAAGCTACTAATGACATTACCATTTGGAATGCTGTTCTAGTCCAGGGTCCGTATGAGTCCAAGCTCGCGGAACACAATTTTAACTATAAACCTTATTTCAATGCCTACAATAGTGCAATGAAAACGGTCATTGACAGAATGCGGCAAACTCGGCGTATATCAAACGGGGCAATAAACTCATGGTCAACCATACTTTCTCACCTCAGCCCCCGAATTTGTGTACTACTCTGGAGCGCATCGGGCCAAGTAGATGGAGCAAACCATGTCTCTGCATACAGTAGCACATCACAATCGAGCATCAATAGTTGGCCTGCACGATGAAGCTCTCGTTTCAGCTTGAGCCCCGTACGCAATGGTATATGTAGTTCTCGGGTTCCGCTGATAAGCTTACCCGCCCGCAACGCCAATCACGATTATGCAAGGTCGGGCGAGTTGTGCCTTGATTCTAAATCTGCTGCATTATGCTGTAGGCTGTCAGCATTTTGTAGCACAGAGTCGTCACTCATTGTGGCTATGCCAGTCAATTGTGCTTTCTTTGGCATGATACCGGTAGCTTGGCTCTGCAGCTACCCCCTGACACCCCCCTCGGACAACCGACTAACCTAGCCTCCTCCATGATCTCCATGTCTAGTGTCAGTGCCATCAATATACCACCAGGGGTCGCGGGCACCCCCAACTTCCAAAGAATGGGAGTGGGCGGATGATTGACTACGCGGTTGCTTCGATAGTTTTCCGTTCCGTCATCTTCTGTTCTAGCGCATTTGGGGGCACATCCACGCGAATACTTATAAAGAGAAGATACTCCCGGTATTCAGAACCTTGGTTGTCTACGGCACAGATATCGGGCTGCAACGGCGAACAACAAACACGGAATACTAGAGACAATTTAACCTCATCTGAACGTTTGAACTCTAAACTCCGCGTCAAATTGGTCTCGGGTCTTAGTCGTGAGTAAAAGTGGTCTTGCGGTTGGCAATGTTGTGTGATTTGGCTAAGTTGTGCTTAGCTCAGCGTCTTTCAGCTTTACTTTGTCTCATTTCCCGCACACAGCACCCATTGCCGTCTTGGAACTCTGACGTTGCGGCTTGCATTCCTTGGATAAGAAGCAAAAATACAGCTGCTTGGCCTGTCGAACAAATTCTACAGGAAGTGTACACCTGAACTTTTCAATCCTGTTCCTCTTCTGCCGGACCATACTTCCAAACCTCTCAACTGAAGAATCAATTTACTCGAATACGATTTCGCTGACAATGCGTTCAATTCTGACGGCTGCGGCTTTGAGTAAGTAAAATCGATTGATTTGCAGCAGAACTTCATAATCTGCTATGCTCTAGTGGACGGTATGGCTTAAAATGGATGGCATGTAGCTGACAGCTCCCACAGCCGCTCTAACACAGAGCACTTTGACTTTAGCAGATGTACAGAAATATTGTCCAAGCTCCAATATATGCTATCGTGTCGCTGTACCCGAGGCCGCTGCCGCATCAGGCAGTGGCAACCTCTACTTTCAGATTGAAGCACCAACTTCATACACCTGGGTTGCGCTCGGTACTGGCTCCCAGATGCGTGGGTCTTACATGTTCATCATGTACACAGATGGTGCCGGTAACGTCACTGTCTCGCCCCGCTTAGGCACCAATCATCAGATGCCTGTCGAGGACACCAGCTCGACCGCGGCTGATATCACGCTGCTCGCTGGGTCCGGCGTTGATGGGAGCACCATGCGAGCCAATATTCTATGTACAAGCTGCAATAGTTGGAATGGTGGTTCTATGAGTCTCGGTGACACGAGCTCATCCTGGATCGCGGCCTGGAAGAGCGGCAGCTCCATAGGTTCCACGAGCCGGGATGCCAGCATTCAGCAGCATGACTCGACGGACTCATGGAATATCAATCTTCAACAGGCGACGGTATCATCTGACTCAAACCCGTTTGTGACCACATCTGGGGATAGTAACAGTGGTAGCAGCGGCAGTGGCAGTGGCAGCGGTAGTGATAGTAGTTCAGGAAGTTCCGGGAGCTCTGGCAGCGGTGATGGCAATTCTGGCTCTAGCTCCAACTCTGGCTCCAACTCGGGTAGTTCTTCCAGCGGTGGTGTCAGCCAAAACACCAGCAACAACCAGACACCTAGACTCATTGCTGCTCACGGTATCATAATGGCAATTACATTCGTTATCATGTACCCCATTGGTTCCATACTCATGCCTCTCCTTGGTAAATGGGCTATTCACGCTGCATGGCACATCGTCAGCTTTATCATGATGTGGGTAGGCTTTGCACTAGGTGTCGTCGTCTCTCAGCGTACCTTCATCGTAAGTCTTTCCTCATCCCATTAGACAAGACGATATAGACTAACAACCAACCAGAACTTTACCGCGAGTCACACCATTCTGGGTACAGTGGTGACCGCTCTTATGGTAGTCCAGCCCGTGCTAGGCTTTGTTCATCATCGTCAGTATCTCAAGACGCAGAGCCGCGGTGCGATATCCCATGCACACATCTGGTATGGACGTATTTTGATGCTTCTTGGCGTCATCAACGGTGGTCTGGGCCTTCAGCTCGCTAGCGCTGCCCAATCATTAATCATTGCCTATGCCGTCGTCGCTGCAATTATCGGTGTAGCTTACATTGCAGTCAAGCTCTTCAATTTCTTTAGGAAGCGCAGGACAGGCAGTTTGAGGTCAGAGAAAATTGGGTCGAATGGCAGCACTGGAAGACATGACAAGTATAGCCCAACGCAAGGCGAGGAGGTCGAGTTGCCTAGACGGCCGCATGGTAGTGGGAGAGAGAGAGGTCATGAACACTAGTTGCTCTACGTGCAAAGGACTCGAGAGAGAAAAAAATGTCACCAAGCAAAGACAACCCGAAGAACTAGGTTTCCCATTTCTACCTGGGAAGAAGTAGATTAAGTTCTTTTGTACATATTCATCGACACGTTTGATAAAAATAATCCGGTGAAGTATTACATGTTCATCAAGACTGCACATACATCCATCCAGGCCCTCGACGCAACGTGCCATGTCCTGGCCATTATAGGCTAGTGTGCTATGCGGCATATACGTCTCTGCTCTACCACCTGTAAGACAGGTCCCCACAATCAGCCACGAATAGCAAGGTGGTGTAATCTATAATTCGAGGAACTTTGACGTCGTCGAGCATACTGCATCGATAACGAACTTTTGGTCGGGTCGGCCCTTTTCCACTGTCACCAACTATTTCTACGTATTCTCTGTGTACTTGGGTTTTCTTCAACCGGTGATGCAGTCAGATAACTACAAGCCCAGCCAGCGAGCATTGGCATCCCTGAAGCGAGGAAAGGCGTGGGATTGCATAAGAAAAGTACATGAATATCCGATATATGATCCGAAGCTGAGACCTCATGGAATTATCAATCTCATGGGAGCGCACAACGACTTGGTGAAGGAGTGGTGGGAAGAATACGTCAAGAATACTAATCGTGATGGCAACACCGTCAAGGGTAACGTGCCTCACTCGCTCCGTAGTCTATCAACATACAAGGGCTGACGAGCAGGAAAAAAGAACTCTCCTATGGAAGCCCCGTGGGCTCCGGAGCACTACGAACAGCCGCGGCCGGTTTCTTTAACCGCATGTTCAATCCCAGCTCGCCGGTCAAACCTTCGGATTTACTTGCAACAAACGGCGTTACGACTGCCATCGATCTTCTGGCCTGGTCCATCTGTGAACCCGGCGACACCATCTTGTACCCGACGCCGAACTTCTATATGCTTGATTTCGACATCGCTTCCAGGAACGGTGTGGTTAGCACTCCAGTTGCGGTCGAGCGATCCATCCATGGAGATCCATTCGCACCAACCAAGGAAGCTGCCGCAGAACTTGAACTTGCCTTTGAAAAAGCCATCGATGATACCTCCGCCAGGGGACTTCGCTGCCGTGCCATATTCCTCTGCAATCCGGCTAACCCTCAAGGTCGTTGTTATTCATCCTATGCTCTAGACCGACTGGCACAGCTGTGCACGAGGCGACACATGCACCTTATCGCTGACGAGATCTATGCAATGTCAAACTTCTCGCACGGCAGGGAGCCCTTCTCGTCTGTATTAAGTGTTCCAGAAAGTAGTTCCGATCACTGCCAAAATTTGCATTGTCTGTATGGGTTAAGCAAAGACTTTTCTCTCGGCGGCTTGCGTATAGGTTTCGTCGTAACCAGGAATGAGCAGATTAGACGTGTATTGGAAAGAACTGCGTAGGTACGCACCCATGTCTCTGTATCTCGTAAGCTAAGAATTGTGTGTCCCACCTAGTATGCTCGCATGGATTTCCAACAAGTCGGACATTTTTGCCACCAAGTTTCTTCAAGATCTCGATCTAGTGGAACGCTACGTCCGGACGTCGCAGTCCCGGTTGGCTGGAGCGTATACATCGGCATCGCAAGCTCTACATCAGGCTCGAATCCCGTTCAGACCGGCAACTGCGGGTCTATTTATCTTTATAAATCTTGGCGACTGGCTTCAGTACTTTCCGCAGTTGGATACCGTTTGCGAACAAGGTTTGAAGGCACCTGCCATTCAAGACGTACGAGAAACAGTGCTCTGGCAATGGCTTGTAGATCACGGTGTGGCTTTGAATCCAGGACAGGTAAAGTGTTATCACATGAACATGAACAGAGTTCATGTTAGCTGACCAACTATTGTAGTACGCGGAGTCAGACCACCCCGGTTGGTTCCGTCTTGTATTCTCGGAAGATGTGGCGGCCACTCAAGTCGCGATCAAGCGCTTAAGAGTGGCTCTGGACCTTCTGAAGGGTATGACCAGTCGTCACAACATAGAGCAATGATAAGTTCCAACAGTCGGAGGAGCGGGAGACAAATGAGCTTGGCAGGTCTGAATTCGACGAAGAGTCATCTGACCAAACTTCTAACAAAGCTGGATTTCGAGATATCGCTCAAAGGTTCTTCTCACGTCATCCATTCACGTGGAACTAAATTCGTTGGAACAAAATATATTTTTTTCTTCTGTAAAGTAGACATAATGATGAGCAACCCACTTAGCCCTTTCATTTGCGCAACCCGCCGCCTAAATACTTCAAATTGTCAAATTGAGGTGAAAATTATTTAACCTAGAGATTCTTTCAGAAACTGTTTACAATCCTTGAAACCCTGGCAGGAAAATAGCGACGCAGTGCATTCCCTTGGTAACCGGAGTGCAACACAATGCGTAAGTTGAACAGATTTTGGGTGATGCTATCTGCGAGCAACTAAGTCACAGCTACGAAGATTCGTAGCCTGCCCATTCTGTGAGGCTCTCATAAAGCCCATATATGCCGAAGTAAACCCTTCCTGAAATGCTACCTTGAATAGTTTTGTGTTGTTAATATCGTTTAACGGACCCTGCACCGAAACAGGAAAAATAGCTGCTGTACGCTTGAAACCGCGTCCTTGACTTAGCATATCAAGATTTTCCAGGATCTGTTGTTGGAGTCCACCTGGTAATCGTTGCTACCAAGCGAGTAACAGCTCCAGTAAGATACATTGCCAAATACCGTATAGTAGTGGAACCAGTTCAGGCGAAGGTAGTATATCCTCTCTAATTAGGACTAGATCTACCTTATCACGTAATTGTGTTCTAAAGGCACGGTCGGAGTCTTACGTAGGCTTTTCGATTTTATCGAGTGCGTGATAAGCTCGCTAAATGCGACTCAACCTATATGTTGGGGGCAATGCATGCAACCCACTTGGGACTATAAATAAACCTTTTCGGCTCCTGTGAATAATACAGCCTGAATATAGTGGAAGCATCTAGTCCTCAGGTGCGTGAAAAATGCTAACCAGATACTTTGCCTTATAGTGATATTTCGGGAACAAGAACAGGTACATTGGTTTCCTAACTAGGTAGTTCACCATCATTTGCTTACTGGAACGTTTATAGGTCATCATTGGTCTTGTTAGCACTGGGTATATATTTCTTCTGTTCGTAATGGTCAACTTATCTCGTTGCCCATATAAAGAAAAATCATAATTAAAAAAAAAAAACCCCCAGTGGATCCGAAAGAACCTATAAAGGACTTACCGAGCTTGGACATATGGTAATTATTAATTCATGTCTGTTCCAGGCACTTCATCGCTTCAACCTACTCTTGATGGTTGTTGCGTCTGGATAGAGGAAGGAATGCTACATGACCTCTTGATTGGTTATTCGACTGCCTTGACCACCTTGATTTTTCTTGGCCTACTTTCGGTGCCAACCACGGAAGTGCTTGAGATTGTTCCTTCGTCTGGTATTTATACTACGTATAGCTTGCCTTTCTGGTCAAAGAAGCTTTTAGATTATGTGGTAGGTGTACCGCATGTATATATCCTGCGTTGTATGTTTCTCTTCACAATTGAAAGCGATACTACCGTAACTGTATTCCCATGCGTCCTGGTATCAGTGTCTTGTTGAGCAAACATCACTTTTCTTATATCTTTCTGGTTTTTGATTTATTGTAGTACGATATCCAGAGTTTTGTACTTGAGGTCACCACAAACGAAGTAGTGCGAAATAATATTCTTACCGGCAGCTTAAAATGAAGTTGCCGTAGACACGAGATTACGATGTTCGTAGTTGGAGGTGTGAAAAGTCTCATGGGACCTATTGTGCTTTCGACTTGCATAAAATTCTCAGGACAGTTGCCCCCCGTTCTTGACTGCCTCATATTCTCACAGATGGCTTATTGAGCATGATAACATCGATGAAGGCATTATGAACGCATTGGCCGGAGCTTCTTCTATCACCCCCAAGTACATAGCTGAGAATTCCACGGCTCCTAGCCAGAGCAAAACCGAAACCACAAACATAGATCGATTTGGAACTAAATATAATTATATGGCGAAAATACAAAGCCGACGAGGCCGTGTTCAACAAGTGGCACTACCCTTTGCCCGGCTTCAGCAATTGGACACCCAGCGGTCTCAGAGATAAGTTTGAGCTAGCGACACACATGCTTGGCGTGGAGATACACGTTGTCACAGACGATGGCAAGGCTGTGGCAATCATGGTCGGCCACCCTACAAGATATCTGCCCGACGAAGACTGGACCGTGACCATGATCGACACGGATCGCATGCGAACTTTTGCCCGGCTGGTGGATAGCTTGAAGGAATGCGAGCGCCAGGGCAGGTTTTTGGGAATCGAGGACGACCTGCGAGACTTCTTGAGGGAGGATATGCTGAGTAGTGAGAAATATATCAAAACGCTTGAGAAGAGGTCAGAGGACCGTGAAATTGTTGGCATGGATGAGAACTCGGACCAGGATCTGTCTAGCATAGGATAACTTCCAGTGCATCAAAGTTTGGGTGGGTAGGGTGAGGCAGAAAAGGAGTATTTATCCGGCATGGAGGCATTGTCACTAGACTGAGCTAACAATAAAGATACGGTATATCAGCGAATCAAGCTATACGATTAGCACGTCATTGTGCAATTACAATAAGAATGCATCAGCTATTTCAAAATGTCCGGTCACGTTTGGCCTTCGCCGACAGTATTGCGATGGTGAACATAAGACTTCAAGCACTTGGAATATTGACTGTTTGATCAAGACCTTACAAGAGATCAAGCATATATCATGACTTGAGCATGAAGTGTATCCCTACTTAAATAAAGATGGTCACTTACAGCTGATTATGGGAAACAGGGCCAACACCGCTCATCCAAGCATTGTTTGCTGTCATAATCTTCATAAAGAGATGTAGAAGTGACGCCGTTCAACGACAATATGCGCCATACAGTTGTGTCAAGAATGAGTTAGCATTAATAATAAATGACATACGGCTCTCCATTCTTGAGTAAAGCGAACTTGCTCCATTGGTGTCGAGTGATTTTCAAGATTCCATGCCACTTATTGCAAGTAGAGGGGGGAAAAAAAAAGAAGATAAAAGGTATAAAAAGGATAACAAAACTAAACCATAAGGACCAAATGCAGGCTAATGCAATGCCATGCAATATAAATGCTTTATGCAGACTTCCTCTTGATCGCTCCATCCAATGACTTGACATCTAAGCTCTCCTTATCCACCAGCTTGCTTTCTATATATCGTGCTCTTTGCCTGACCAACCCTCTTCTACAGACGCTATCATCACTATTCCTTGCACATTTTGTGGCGGCTGAATCATCCTCTTGAGCGTCATCCTTCTAGAAGGCATGCCCCGGGTTCGGAGGCTGATAACCTGGCCGTCCCGGTTGTGCGGTTCGCGGATTCTGTCCCGACAGTGCTACGTATTGAGGTGACAGCTGCGCTTGTTGTGGCACGAAGCCTGGACTCTGTAAAGGGAAACTGCCCTGGCGCGGTGATCCAAACCCAGCTCCAGGGCTCGCCCAGCCCACTCCACCCTGTATACCTGGACTTGGCATAGCCTGAGGGAATGTAAAACTTTGTTGTGGACCAGGTGATTGGGGGAATCCATAGCCTTGTTGTGGACCAGGTGACTGAGGGAATCCATAACCTTGTTGTGGACCGGGTGACTGACGTCCCAGATTGGAGTACATACCAGACGGCGGGGGTAGACCAGGTGAGGGCAGGGGCTGTTGGTAATTTTGCATCGCCTGCTGCTGCTGCCGGGAATTGATAGCCTGTTGCACTGCCTGACTGCTGTATCCTTGTCTCATTTGCTGCTTTTCTCTTTCCCTGGCCCCGATCGCACCGACGAGACCGCCATCCGCATGAGGTGCATTTCTGTTTCCAGCCACACTGATTAGCGGAGTACCCGTCATCCTCGCAACATGTTCTTGCTCTCTGGCAGAGAGATGACCTTCACCCTGGCCACCTAGCACAGCACCAGCACCTCGTGAGCTTGGTCTTTGAAGCAGGTCTTGGGAGGTGCTGCGACTATGGCTGTGCATGTAATCTCGTCCTTGACCTCGGTCAAGCGGCGGAGTAGGGGTACCAGCTCGGTAGGCATTAAGAGTGTTGGCAGAAGGTTGGCGTTGATGAGAGTATAGGGGCGTGGCTGCAACAGCAGCCCGCTGCTGAACAAACTGCTCGGCAGTGAGACCCTGCCCGCTGGTACTGGGACCGGCGGTGACCCCGGGGGTAGGTGGTTGCCAAATCACACTCCTCCTCTGAACAGTCTCGTCGGAAGCATTTCGACCATGGGTCATATCCCCGCCCGATGGCTTCCTCGGTCCATTAGTACCTGGCGAGAATGGGTGTGGGGAAGGTACCACATTCGGGGTTGGTGTTTTACTCCTCGATTGGTTGGCTGCGTAGTTAAATGTTGGCCCAAAGTTCACATCGGGGACATCGTATTCGCTTGCTTGAGGTACACTGCTGTCCCCGACCGTTCGAAGTACACCTGCCCTGGGTCTTTCGACTGATGCACTTGAGTCGGTCGATGGTCTGGTGCTGGCGTAATCTGGAGAACCGGTGGAGTCATAGTTGCTACTGGTTGTGCTTAGTCCGGTGTTCTGGCGCTGACGGCCGGATTGTGGTGTAGCTCTGCCACTGGATCCTGGGCCATGAATATGAGCCACAATGTCGGGATCAATGCCACGTGTGAAACTACCACTGCTCGATGCGGTAGGCGAGGATGGAACTTCGTTATTCGGAAGGTTGCGATGAGCCAGGCTGTCGCCTCGAGCTGGCAATGGCTTTCTTTGAACGGGCGGTGAAGTGTTTAGAGGAGGAGGCTGCCGTCTGCTATTTGGTGTATCGGGACGGTCGCCTGGCCCAGGAGGTCCCGGAGGTCCTCTATACATGTTCGGGGCTGTTGCGTTCGGCGGTCCGCGCGGCGGAGGGCCCATGTTGCCAGGACCTCCTCGACCGTAAGGAGCCATATTAGGTGGGTAACCACGACCTTGTGGCATGCTTGGCTGTCCTCTCCCCGGCGGCGGACGACCTTGTGGCCCGATGCCCATGGCACCAGGCGGGGGACTTCTGACACCTTGACTACCTGGGGTGCCTGGTCGGGAGCCCGGGCTTGGACCTCTGGGTCCGGGGTTCGGGATAGCCATGGTCTGGTGGAGAGGCGATTTAGAGCGTTGTTTGCTGAGTTCGGAGGACGGAGGCGGCAAGCCAGGAGAATGGGGCTTGAGTCCCCTTAGATCTTCACGAGAGCCGGTATTAGCATTCATTCCAGGATTGGTGCCGTGAGCAGCATGTACCATTGTTGGACCATGTTGGTCATTGTGGTGGGCAACCGGGCTTTGATCCTCAGCGCCCCCGTTGTCGTCGATCCAGCCTTCCTGCTTGGCTACCCCCTCTATACCCCCGGCCTGAGCCAGTTGGGCCAAGGTGGTCACAGACATTCTGCTGTTAGCGCGGCGTAGTTCAGGCGAGTGGTATGGACGCTGTTGTGGCTTCTCCCCTGGCGCGTGAGTGAAAGCCGGTGGTTGTGAAACAGGCTCTGGGGTCTCCAGGTGCCGCATTCCCTCTAGAGCCTGGGTAGCTGGCTCCCGCTCCTCGTCCGAGCTGACCCGTTCAGGGGTGGATGCAAGGTCATTCACGAAGTTGCGAGCTGGATTCGGTCCACGGCCAGAGGGACTGTCGCCAATTGGGCTGACCAAGTGAGGCGGTGGTTGCGGAGGAGCACCTTCTGGCAGGCTGGAATCCGATGCATTTCTATTGTGGCCGGACTTCATGGCACTGGCCATGGCTGAAGGACCTGGTTGTACCCGGGGAACAGGTGGCGCCGAGTCGTTTCTTGGTGCGGGTCGGACGTTGAGGGACATTGAACGTGACGAGCGTACCGGAGTTGGTGGTGCTCCGCCGTCAGTAAACCCGACGCGTGGTTTCGGGCCAGCTTCAGTAGCCGGACCAAAGCTCAGTCTCTTAGTCCGGCTGTTGGTCCGGCTGTGAGTGTTGGCTGTCGGGGTGTCATCAACAGTCGTCATTCGCTCGCCGGTCAAGTCCTTGAGTTTTTTCTTCCAATCTCTTTCTGTCCAGCCTGAGCTTCCCTCTTGAAGGATCAAGGACGTTACGTCCAAGATCTCCAGGTAGCCATATCGCTTGTGCTTAGGCATTGCAAACATGAGCGATCTCGAGTCTATTGTGCTTGCCACCAATCTACCAGGTCGTCCATACAGTCCAAACGTATCCCACGTAGGAAACAAAAACTGCAGCATCATGCCAAATCCACTGACTGCCGGATGGACTTCTGGCATAATGAAGACGAAACCTTCTGTCGAAGAAGGGGGGTCCGTGTGAATCGTGATGTTTCCCTCAATCTTGAGCAGAGTGGAAGCGTCGATGAGGGACTTGGCCTGAGGATAAAGCGCGAATGCCGAGTACGCATCTGTAATGGTTGCGATTGGCTTGGCCTTCTTCATCTTGCGGCCCTCCTTTCTATCTTCGTAGAATTTAATGTCGCCCTTGAGAATCGGTGGATGCGAGCGATCGTATGGCGACTTCTTTTTGTAGTCCTTCAACATTTTCTGGAATTCCTTTTCATCAGGCGGCGAGATGACACACCAACAGCGCTTCCAGGGCACACCTGCTCCAAAGCGCACCCTAACCCATTCTTGTTTGATTTCTCGCGTCCTCTCCATAATGACACCAATGTTATTCAGAGTCTTGCCCTTTCCGGCAATGAGAGCACCGGTATATGCTTCTTGCAGTGTGGAATGCTCAAACATGGCGAGTCGTATGCCGGCAGTCCATTGTATCAGAGAATGCCGTGAATTAAAATGCAGCAGGTATCGGTTTCGTCCAGCTGTGGATATGCTCAGAATGTTCTGCAAGGGCTGCTCCTCGCTGGACCTCGTCGGCAACGAATCTATCTGGGGAGCAAAGCATGTCAGTACAAATCCATGGACCGGAGAGGCACGGTATGCGCATTCTGGCATCGAGGATCCATGGCATTGGGTTGCAGCGGCTTACCATCTTGATCGATGCGTCGGTCAGATTAATGAACTTGGGGAGAACCTCTCCATCCTCCCCGGCAGCATCCAATTCGGCGGCGTCCCATAGCGACAAAACAGTTCCTACGAGTTGCGCAAAATACTCCGTCCAGGTTCGATCCGGGTTTGGCTTGCCCTGCGTATTCTGGTCGTCGAGCTTTAAAAAATAGCCCTCCTGGTAGAGCTTGTTTCCATGGCTGTTGAGGAAGGTGAAGATGGGTTGCAGCTCGGGGATTGTATCTTGGTTGACATCCATCATGCTTGGTTGGTAGGTCTGGACCATAGACAGCGGTCTCGATGAGCTTCTGCCTCGTGTTCTAGTATGTCCTTGTAGTGGGGCAGGGGATTCGTCTATTGGCGAATGATCATGGTTGAGCGCCACGGGTGACGATGGAGCGGGCGTGCTAGGCTCGTCGGTGTAAGTTTGCGTATACGTCGGCGGCTGTGGAGTGTTCTGATGGGCCTGGGTGTGGAAATCAGGTTTGCTGAAGGGAGGATCCTGCGATGGTGTTGTCTTGGAGGGCGACGCGAATGAATCTCGGGGGCTGCCACCAGTGGAAAACTGGGACATCAACGAGGATAACGAGAGGACTGTTGATTCAGGAAGGCCAAATTAGCATGATGCACACGGACGATTAGTGCTTCAAATGGCGCGATTGCGGTTTAGTGTAGGCTTGCTTAGGTGTGCGCCCAAGGAAAATTGACGATTCAATTGATTGATCAATCGATGGGTTGTGTTGAATTTGGTTTGATTTGATTTGATCAAGGGATTGACGCCCAAATAGGGGGTTTGAATGGAGCCAGCGATAATCGCTATGTTAGGTATTGCGGTTGCGAACAGCCATAACAAGTCAGCATGGCAGGGCGCCGTGTCCCTTTTCTCTCTTTCTTTTGTCATTAGGTCAGACGATACGAATGTCCGCGACAAAGGGAAGCCGGCACGCTTCAGACCTGCGACTGCGCAAGCCAAGACAACAGACAATGTAGACAATCTCCAGTCAACCCACTTGAGAGAGCATCAGCCAGCCCAAAAGCCCCCTCCAAAAGAGCTAAAGGTGTTGGGAATGCCGTTGAATCCGTGCTGGAGGATTATGCGGCCTGTGGGACTCGCTCATTCCTGGCTCGTTTGCTCATGGCTAAATAATTGCTCGCAAACAAATATGTATGACGCTGCACTGCACTTCCCAACTGCAGTTCTTCCTGGCAACCATATGCTGGCTGCTGGGCGTGCGAAGTAAGGATTGCCATGATCCCATCTCATAGCACGGATAAGGTCGGAACCATTGGCGTTCAGCAGGGATTTGGGGCGTGGGATTTTAATGCTTGGCAAAAATGTGTAGTGTAGGCATGGATGGGACTGAGGAAAATGTACAAACCGCGACTTCGACCCATTTTGTCACTGTTCTAGTAGCTCGCAGGAGCAACCAGCATCACCAGTGAAGTCTATGATTTTAATTGCGCCTAGCCAGTCCGTCGGTCCAAATATGTGCTCGTATGAGAGAAGATCCACCGTTGAATGGGTTTGTCGTCGTATTTAGGTGCGTCGTCGTATTTAGGTGCGTCACCGTATTCGCACGTATTCGCTGAGATTCAGAGGGCCACCTGGGGCGGGAGAGGCGAAATACCGTAGGCGGAAGACCTGAAACCCGAGACGAACAAAGAAATCGCAAGAAAAGTCCTCCCAAAATTAAAGCAAAACGAGATACAAATTTATCCTCAGTAAGCGAAATGCCGGATATCGTCCGAAGTTGGCAAACCAAGGAAAATAAAAAAGTTAACTGGGACTGCAGGCCGGAAGCATTTAAAGGGTTTCGTAGCTTGACTGGGACTTGTTGATTAGATCTGAGATGATGTGCTGTTTGTCGGCTCAAGCAATAGTGTCGATTCAAACAAGTGGGCTACTGTAGCTTGGCTAGTTGATGCCCGTTTTCTCGTAAAAGTTGCTTTCTGTAACAAGGTTATGACAAGCTGTGCTGGGCTGGGTTGGGCTGCGCTCGGAACGAGGAATGCCCTTTTTTTGTTTATTTAGGCACGAACTTCGCAGTGATATCTTTTCCAGATCTCCAAAGGCGAGGCCAAGCAAAAGTAGCGAGTGTCGGGATGTCGGTCGTAGGCGGCGCTTTCGAGCCTTTTTTTAGTCCTCCTGTCGCCGTCTCAGATCATTAGGTACCTCGTACCTGCGGAAGTCGCGGACGAGTAGATCTTAGCGACTGTGTCTGACACAAGGCCGATTCAAAACGTCTAAGACTCAGCCAATGGGTCAAGGAAGGCCGATCAAGTAAGGGATATGGCGGAGACTTCTCACAACTCTCAGAACTTTACTTTCCTCGTGGCACAAACAGAATCAAGGCGAGCAGGTAAAATAATAATAATAAGAACATCGGCTCACTAGCTAACCTTGCCAAGCTTTCCAAATGTTGGCTTTCTCCTTGCTCAGTAAGCTACTACTGTGTATGACGCTATGCCTGGTCCTGGACGGACAATAGTCGCAAACAGCGCCGTGACTGCCTCTCCACAATGCGGCTTTAGGGCATGCACTTTTCAAGACATGCATGCACCACCATTGTTGTAGGTGCCATGCACGACTTTCCCTACCAAGGTTGCAGTCTGTTCATTGGCTGCCGGTAGTGAAGTGGTAGTTGAACAAGTTTCCGGCTCACCGTAAGATGGGGCAGTGTACCTTGAAATGCGAATCCGAAAAAGGCGAATCGATACCTTTCTGAAGGCTCATGGTGCGCATGCACAACGAAAGGGACCGATTTAAGTGACAGCAGTTATACGTCGATCAAGCATGTAAACGCCTAGAGCTGCATCTCCAACGACCCAAGCCTCTTGATATACGCGGCAAGTTGCCCTGTCCGGCAGCAGACCTCTCACAACATCAGGTTTGTCTGCATCTACAAATGCATGATTGAATATTTAGCGTGTTGATTGCCCTGCCCTCAGAACTGACTGATGCATTATCATGGATACATCATGGCATGATGGTGGATATAAAGGAGACCATCATCAATATAATGAGGTTGGAGACACAAGACAAACTCAGTCACGCCCCACCGCTGCGTGTCCATCTTGACAGGATGTACTGGTCCCAAGATCCTCCGGATGCAACGGACAGCTGACCAGCCTCGCAACATTCGAAATGATTGGCTGTTAGACAATCATCTAACCATTGGATAGCAGATACTTGATCCCAGCTTGAGGACCTGCAATGACTGAGAGATTTACCGGGAGCTTCTTATGTTGCTACTTGCATGCTCTAATACCTAATCGGCGCAGCGCTGAAATTGTCCATAAGAGCATTACATAGAGCCGCCTCGTGGCGTCCGCCTGGCCCTTCCATCGTATTGCTGCGCCAAGGCCGGATAGAAGCGATCTTGCTGCAGGACCAAGGACCAGGGCCAATTGTCGGCTTTACAACGTGGGCCATAACATATCGACTGCATGGAAGATTCGTAACAACAACCTTCTTTGTTTCACCGCAGAGCATGAGAATCGAAAGTTCGGCTTTCAAACGCCGACAGCGTACAGAGGCATCTATGGGCGCAAAAAGTTTCCAGAAGTCATTCGCCTTGGCATTATAAGAAGCTCCATTAAAGACCACCTGGCTGCCTACCTAGTATAGACTGGATATAATTGCGGGTAGGAACAACCATTTTTTACACTCAAGAAAGGGGTGCGATAATGAACGATGCTTTTAATTACCCGTAGACAATATTTCCCGTATTGCATAGGTCGAATTTATTGAGAACCGAAGAAGACATTCGTGGGGATTACAACTTAGCCTCAGGCAGGCTCGTCTCACCTGCATACTTACGCAATCACCAGTATCAACCTCCGCAGTTTCCGAGATCACAGGCAGGGTAGCAGAAGATCGGTTTCTCCGAACTTCACAATACGTCGGTTTACAAGTTTACCAAGTTGAATTATGTTTTTAAAGAGGCTTGCCCCTATTGGCAAACTCGAGCCCGAGAGCGTCTTGCTAGGGCCCTATCGGACGTGTCTTTGACGAGAGGCGCACTATGCTTGCGGATCCTAATACTAGGGGTTGCAGCATACGGATCCATACATAGTGACCACAACCACATCCGCTGAATAAGTAAATCGAAAAGTTCTTTGCAACAAAGTCCGGCGAGGTGGAACCGGTGACAATGTCAAGCAGAATTCATTCGGCAAAGTACTAGGACATAGTGTTTAACGAGAAAACTTGAATGGCTTCGCCTCCTGAATATTCTACACTGCTCATGGTCCTGGTGACCTTCCATGACATCACTTGAAAGGTTTTTGTCCACGAGTAATATACCTAGTAACTGACCAAATGAGGACTGAACTACAGGAAAGAGTACCCTTTACATTGGGCGATACTGTATTGTGTCAATGTTCCAGTATCCTATTTCCATCGCCTGTGCGACAACGTATATACATAACTGCAAAACGCAATATTTGAGCAGGACAGTTCATGTTCATACTCCGGGATGCTGCAACGCCGTCGTCGCATGACCTCAAAGTTTAAATCTAGCACTACGCTAAGGCTAGGAGATTCGGAATGGTGGCAGTGTGGGCCTTTCTCCTCGAAACATGGATGGTGAAGAGCCTCCAGAGGCCCTGGGAGATTCCTTGCAGGTGATGTCATTCGATACTGGCAAAAGCATCGTTTCGATTTCAGTAGAGCCACTCGTATCATTATCCCGGGACATACATTACGGTTTCTTGTGACAATTTGCGAGTTCAATTTCCATCAAAGGGGCTTGTTCTAGTGATCAAACTGAAGCGCTGCAAGGCCACTTCCGTACTGGGGGCGCATCTTCTGACTACGCAAGTCATTGCCCGCCAGCGTCGCGATAAGTAACAGCCGTCTCCTGCGCTTATCTGACCTCCACCGGATGGGGGCTCAAACTCCGGTCACTACCTCGACATCAACAAATACACGACCGCACTTGCAATTGTATCTTCATCGCATAGACAGATTGCGCGACAGAGAGGAAAACTGGCTGCCATACGCGCTCCCCAAAGGTCACGCAAGGCCTGGTCGTGGGGATGAGGACAAGGTCACCTCTGTCCTTCTTAGCATCATCTATCATCACGCGCCGCTGCCGGCCGTCGTCGCAGCAAGCCGTCTGCTTTTCATACTCGTTCCGACGATGGCATCATGACCATTATTCCGAGCCGCCCCCGACAGAGACGGGGGAGGAAACGCCGCCTCTGACGGACTCGTGCCCGAAACTACCCTACCGGTTCGAAACGGGCTTTGCGCTGTTCGCCAAGAGAACCCCGCGACCATTCCCGCCTCCGTTCCTGAGTCCCCGAGCGGTTCATTTAGCGATCCATTGAGCACGCATCATCAGAGCAGGGACAAGCGCGCTTTCGTCGGAGGCGAGCTCATCAGGGGCTGGACGAATGGCGACGATGCCGTCTATGCAAGCGATTACTTTATTTGTGCGAATGACGGTGTAGGCGCTTGGTCCATGAGGCCTCGAGGGCATGCTGGATTGTGGTCGCGACTGATCCTACATTTTTGGGTTGCTGCAATGCAGGAAGACATCACGCAGCCGAGGTCGCCGGGTCAAGAATACAGGCCGGACCCAGTCAAGTACTTACAGGCCGCATATGAACGCACTTTGAAGGCCACCTCTGGGCCGAGTGACTGTCAAGGAACAACCACTGCAGCCGGAGCACAGTTATTCTACAAGGGGGACGCATATGACTCTGAGGCTGCGGTCCCGCTGCTCTACGCAACAAATCTAGGCGATGGCCAGGTCATGGTTGTGCGACCAAGTATCCAGGAGATGATCTACAAAACGACTGAGCAATGGCACTGGTTTGACTGTCCACGGCAGCTAGGCACAAACAGCCTTGACACACCGAACGACAACGCAGTCGTGGATTTGATAGAACTGGAAGAGGGCGACATAGTACTCGCTATGTCGGACGGTGTCATTGACAACCTCTGGGAACATGAGATTGTCGAAAACGTTACACGCAGTGTGCGGCGGTGGGAGAATGGGGAAGGAGGCTCCGCGGATGGACCTCGTTATGGTGGAGCGAATGGTGGCATGACGTTTGTAGCTGAGGAGCTCATGACTGCTGCGAAGGTCATTGCGCAGGATCCGTTTGCGGAAAGTCCATTTATGGAGCATGCAGTTGAGGAAGGCTTGCCAATGGAAGGAGGTGAGTTTTGTCAGTCGATTGCTTTGGTAAGGTGATATACTAACTATGCAACAGGCAAACTTGATGATATCAGTGTTGTTGCAGCTTTATGCCGACGAAACATTTAACTGATTGGTATTGCGTATCGGACGCGTGTATGATGAATCGGGCGCTGCTGGAAGCGAAGATCAATCCCAGTGTTCGACTAGTAGTTATCGACTTCTGTACCCGAGGCAGGAAGGTGGCACCGGCGCTGATGTAACCCTCGACGTTGGTGGCAGAGGTCTTGGGGGCGATGTCCAGCGGTACCCCTTATCGAAAGGTAGCGGCGTTTTGACGAGGATGTTGAGAAGATCATGAGCGCTTGCCAGTGCGGCTGCGCCCGCATCCATATGAGCGGTCGTCGCTCACGTCTAGCTGGATGGTCCAACCTTCTCCATGATAGCGGGAAGTCCTGAAGCTTCTTGACGGCTGCTTCACCATTGGATAGGATACAACTGTATGTTCTGCATCTAATCCAATGACGAGCTTTTCGGCCGCCGTGAAGCCAACCCGCTGGTTGGTACCCTGCGAGCGAGCCGTATCAGTAGCAGTTCTGTGTATCCGCACGAATAGCAGATCAACGGCCCTACTTGTAATTAGAGTGAGGATCTAAGACAAGACGCGTGAGCTAGGGGCAGAGCCTCTTGTTATGTCATGCCGAAATTTTGTGGTGAGGTAATCAGACGAAGCTGGATTGGGTGCAAGGGGTTGGCACCAGCTAAGGAGAAGAAGAATGTGTTGCTTTCATATTAGCGGAAACAGCGGGCGTTTGAGGCGTAATGGGCAAAGGAAGCGTATGTGATATTGCAATATCACAACGAGACGGCAGCAGCAACGTGGTCTGACCTCTGTGCAGGTATGCGATGAACGCTTGTCTCGTCAAGTTTCTGGTTTTCGCGGCACGTACGGGGCGCGCAGACCCGGCGCATGCTGGCGGCCGACAAGCCTCACGCTTCGGACCTCACCTTTGGTATATGTAAATAAATATAATTCAAACCAGTAGAAACGCACAAAGGCCGAGAAAGGAAGCCTTCAGCATTTTTGCATAGATATATTGCGATGGGGAATAAGGGCGGGATAGAAAAGAATATATACATATATGATTTGTTAAGACCGCACCCAGTGCCTTGATGATCCATCACTCCAGAGACCTACGCAAGATCATGGACATGTCATTGTCGCAGTCAGGACAGCAGCTAATCAGCGACTATACTCCCATGCAAGTGCAAGGTAGACGCGGCTTTACTTGGTGCACTCCAGAGATATTGAGATGTTGTCGTTGCTTCTGCTAAAGCCGTATTGTTTAGATCCGCGAGCCCGGCATTGTTGGGTCATGGGGCCCAAAGTTCTCATGGAACGAGAAAAGTTGCCTCCATCCCAGGCTTTTAACCTCTTCTTTAGTTGAACCTCCTAGCATTTACTTATTACGACTTTGCAACCGGAATACACAGTATATACTGGGTAGATGCTGCCAATGCCGTCAAAGCACTAGATACTGGTAGAAACGCTGCCTTACGCAATGTTTCGCCTAGACATATACCACGACCGGGCATCGCTGTATGAGATATTTCAACAGGTGAATAACCATTCGATTTGAGAGGATGCCACTCCCTCGGAAGCTTTGGTGGCTTGATATTGGTGATTTGAGCGGAATGGTCCGCCCTGCCTTGCAACCATGTTTGCAGGGGGCTGCATTTTAGCGAGGTATGATCCCCACCACAGTTGTCGCTTATCGATAATGCGTCAAAAGTTTTGGGATACTTGGGGAATGGCAGCAGGCTCATAAATTCCACCCAACCTCACATTTTCGTTTACATTCCACACCACAACGTGCGTCACTTTGAGCTAATCACGGTGTCACGGAACCGAAGAGACGACACCTGTGTAAGATCTTCACCGAAACGGAACGAAACAGCGGGTAGATCAGCCTCTCTATCACCCACTGACGAGCTCCAGGTCCAGCTCCAGCGTCGGCCTTGATACCAGATCGTAAATATACTGCTGGCATCACATCGCATCGCGCCTTCTCAAAACCGTCACCATGCCGAGGGCGAAAACAAGCAAGCGCTATCGCAAGCTGATGGGCCAGTTTGAAAGAACATTCGGCTTTGTGTGTTAAACTACCCTGTCTATGGCCACTCGTGGTCATGTTTGCTAATTCTGTATTGCTCTCCAGCGCGAACCTTACCAAATCATCGTTGATGCGAATCTCCTCTCCGATGCCTGCCGCTTCAAGATGGACCTCCTCAAGGGCTTTCAGCAAACCCTGTCTGGCCAAGTCAAGCCGCTCATTACGCAGTGCTCCATGCGCCACCTCTACGGCAGTAAAGGCGAGCCAGGTGTTGAGGCTGCCATTGAGCTCGGCAAGACTTTCGAGCGTCGTCGCTGTGGCCATCATCCCGACCAGTATCCGAAGCCACTCAGTACGCTTGAATGCTTGGGAAGCGTGGTGGATCCCAAGGGCAACGGGTTCAACAAGCATCGATACGTGGTCGCGGCGAACGATCAGGAAACAAGACAGATGTTGAGATCTGTGAAAGGCACGCCATTGGTCTACATCAGCAGGAGCGTCATGATCATGGAGCCAATGGCCGACGAGAGTGTACAAGTGAGAAACAAGGAGGAGAGAGCTAAGCTGAAGGCAGAGATCAAGAGATTTGCCGAGGGCAGCAAGAGAAAGAGGGACGAGGATAGTGACAGCGATGCCGAGGAAGGTGGCGCCGAGAAGGTCAAGGAGCAGGCTTCTGGTGCCGGAGACAGCGCCGACCCAGAGAAGAAAAAGAAGAAGGGACCGAAAGGACCAAAGGGTCCCAACCCTCTGGCCAACAAGAAGAAGAAGTCTTCTACAGAGACGTCCAAGAAGTCCAAGGCGGAGGTTGCCTCAGATGCTGCCTCAAAAGACGGCCCCAAGAGAAAGCGAAGAAGGAAGACCAAGACCGGAGCAGATGGTGCCGACGATGACAACGCAGCTCCTGGTGGCTCTGAAGCTCATCAAGCTGGTGACGATTCTGAGTAAAGGTTGCCTCAGCATTGGGAAGTCTAAAAGCATGAGAATGGGCGTTAGGTGTTCTAAAACGGACCAAGGGATGGACTTGCTCTCAAAGCATTTGATACCAATAATTGACATTTTATTTCTCTATCAACCAACCTATTCGGTAGAGTACTCCAGTGACCTGCCACGAGACTTGGCTGGCGCAGTGAATTCAGTCTGTCCGCGGGGCATCAATAGGCCCTGCATGTTCGGGAGCGACCCCGAACATGTGTAGGGACTAACAAACAGGAGCATGGCTTCTTTAATCGTCTTAGATTACCGAGCAGCAACCTGTGGTTGATCTCCTATTCCGTTTATGCTAATTAATACTCATTGCCTCATGGCAGGCAGCTGCATCTGAAGACTACCCTCAACGGAATGGAATCTCGTGTTGACGCGAATGTTAACTTGACCAGTGGAAGTCCCGTATCAAATGTCCGGTAGCCGGCACGAGATTCGGCAGGCGGACGGGCAAATGAGTTAGGTTAGTGGGGGGTCTGTCAGTCTTTGTATCACTGCTCCCCGCCAGGGCACTTTAGCGGCCATTGGACAACTCATCACACCACGAGTTCCCTGCAAGCCCCCTTTGTTCTGGAGAAGCAGTGCCACCATCTGATGCCCTCATGGTCAGACGCAGACTACATATGTTCAAGGATAAAACGACCAAAAACGGGCATATGGAACAAAGCTGACGGGATCAAGTGGCGTCTGTATAATAGCTCTACGGAATCTTGGAGCTTTTTTTACACCACGACAGATCCACACGCCTGCGCAATTCGGGATTATCCCCTATGAAACAAACCTTGAAGACAAGAGCTAAGGACCCCTGGAAACCCGACTAAAAATACTACGTAGCCCCCCAAAATCTCCTATGAATGGTTTAGACCCGGACCCGTTGATTCGGTGTTGCATCTTTGGAATCTCCCCACGTTGGACTGCAGCAAACGAGCAGCAAGCTCTCTCTCACAATAAGCAAGTTGGGGTCATCAAGGCTTCCTGCAAGATCCTTTGAGACTCTGAAACTCCGAACCAAAGGGCCCCCCCAAAAGACGCATCCGGGTTCGATGCAGAGATAGACTCTGTGTCGCGGCCTCATATAAATACAAGCACCGTTGGGAGCGGAAAGTGGAACGTTCAAACACCCGATGCGACAGCAATAATACATACCTCATGGCTCCGGCGCAGGAACTCGACGACTTCGGCTTGCCGATCCGGAAGTTCTCAGAAGACGAAATCGCAGAGGCGAACGCAAGCAATGGGCAGCCCGGCGTTGTGAAGCCCACCGCCGAGAATGACCCAAAGGAGGTAGCCAAGGGCACATCGAAAGAGGAGCCACAAGATGCTTCCAGCAAGGGGCAAGAAGGTGATTTAAACCCTCCAAACAACGCCGGCCAGTCGCCCACCGGAAACACTGGTGTTGGTGGTGGTGGCGCGGAGGATTCTTTAGATCTGCAACGTACTCCGGTGCCAACTACATCTGCGAACGAACGAAGAGACGAGCCGGTCATAAAGGTCACGCCCGTGGAACAAGACCCAGGAAACCCCGAAACACCAAAACCAGAAGGATCGGCTCCTGCATCTGATGTGGAATCAAAAAACAACGATGGAATCGAGACCGAATCGATCCCTGCGGTGACCAACGAATCGAAACGTCAACGATCGGATACGACATCATCCATACAACATATATCTGGACCTTCCATCAAAGATGTGGAAGCCAGCAGGAAAGCTGATGAAGCAGCCGAAGAGGCTAAAAAGGCCCCCGGGGTCGGTCACAACCGTGATACGAGCCGAGCAAGTATGGGCGAGTTCTCTCACCAGCAGCTTACAACCGAGAAAGAGGACAAGAAGGATGACGACGATGACGGCTGGCAGACCATGCCAGCATACGCACCTTATGATATCTACGATGATGACAACAGGTTAATTGCGAAGGAACATAATGAAGAAGAAGACGAGAAATACGGATATGCTGGGCTTGGTGGTGCAGGCAAGGGATACACTCGGGTTCTCGACGACGAGGACGCAGAGTCGGAAACCAGCATGGACGACAACACCAGATATCTGTTCAACAAGACAGGTCCCACTACGAGCATGGCAGAAGATGACGCAGATGAGCAAAGGGATGCGGTATCGCAACTGCAAGCGACAAAAGACCTTCTAACCGAAGGTCAAAGGATAGCCTACGTCGGAGCTGTTCGGGTCGAGTTGTCGGACATGCAAAAAGAGGCCGAATTCGACTTCACCAAGAGGACGAAGAAGGATGTCCAAACAGCCGCCGAGGCCATGATGATGTGGGGGCAGAAGGTTATGATTCGATTGTATACGCACATGGAAATCAGTGCAGATGAGCAGGTCATGATTGAACAGTTGGCCGCTCATGGTGTTCGACCTGGTGATCTCACGCCGGTGTTGATGCAAAACGCAAGAGTCAAGAATCCTGTGGCCGAAGAACAATCATCAGCACCCGCAACACCAAGAGTCGGTGCCATGAGCCCACGCGCTTCCGTCTCTGTCTCTGGGACTCCACGAAGCGAGCAGAATGCAGTGGCTCCCCCACCGTATGACGCCCATGCACATGACGGCGAGGAGATGCCCGAGGTCAAGACGCCATCTCAGTTGCCCAGCACGCAGAAAATTGATATCGACCTTCGCTGGACAGTGCTCTGCGATCTCTTTCTGGTGCTCATCGCAGACTCCATATACGATGCTCGATCAAGAGTACTACTAGAAAGAGTAGCTAAAGCTCTTGAAGTACCCTGGATAGATGTTTCGAGATTCGAGAAGCGCGTCACCGATGCACTGGAGATGCAACAGGAGGCCGAGAAGGAGAACTGGAACGAAGAGCAACACTTGGAGAATAGAAGAAAACTGGCGTTGAAAAAGCGATACATGATGATGGGCCTGGCTACTGTTGGTGGTGGTTTGGTCATCGGTCTTTCAGCCGGTCTCCTTGCGCCTGTCATCGGAGCTGGTCTGGCGGCGGGCTTCACTACAATCGGTGTGGGAGGCACGAGCTCTTTCCTAGCTGGCGGTGCAGGCGCTGCCATCATAACAGCTGGATCGACTGTTTCGGGAAGTTTCATGGGCGGCAAAGCTGCTAATCGCAGGACGGGCGCTGTCAAGACTTTTGAGTATCGGCCTCTACACAACAACAAGCGAGTCAACCTGATTGTCACCATATCCGGTTGGATGACGAGCAAAGTCGATGACGTACGTTTGCCGTTTAGCACGATAGACTCTGTTATGGGAGATATCTACTCTATATTGTGGGAGCCGGAAATGTTGACAAGCATGGGTGACACCATCAACATCTTGGCAACAGAGGTAAGCAAAAATTATATTGCCACGCCGACTTGAGTTTGGTCTAACGTATTATAGGCTCTGACACAAGGACTGCAGCAAGTCCTAGCCAGCACCATCTTGATGAGTCTCATGGCCGCCCTACAGCTTCCTGTGGTACTATCAAAGCTCGCATATCTCATTGACAACCCGTGGTCAGTCTCTATGGACCGTGCATGGGCCGCTGGCCTTGTTCTGGCGGATTCATTGATTGATCGCAACCTCGGAACTAGACCCATCACTCTGGTGGGCTACTCTCTCGGCTCACGAGTCATCTTCTCTTGCTTGCTCGAGCTGGCGCGGAAGGGCGCTTATGGCTTGGTCCAGAACGTTTACATGTTTGGCTCTCCCATGGTGGTGAAGACAGATGAGTACCTCAAGGTTCGTACAGTCGTGGCTGGCAGAATGGTCAACGGCTACCATAAAAATGACTGGATTCTGGGTTACCTATTCCGTTTGACGAACGGTGGAATCCGTCGCGTAGCTGGTTTAACAAAGATCGAAGGTATACCGGGCCTCGAAAATTTGGACTGCACAGAACTCGTCAAAGGACACATGGACTATCGACAAGCCATGCCGAAACTGTTAAGAGAATGCGGCTGGCTTGTCGAAAGCGACGAGTTTGGAGAAATAGAAGATCCCGACCCAGATAACCACCAGGAAAGGCAGAGAGAACTCATCAACGAAATCGAAGAAGCCCGGAAAGAATTAGAACAAGGGGGAGAGGCCAAGAAAAAGGGCGGCGCCTTCAGCTTCTTTTCACGCAAGAAGGCGAAACGCGCCGACTGGGAGGTCTACGAAGAATCGAAGGGGCAGCCCGACGCCGATGGGTCAACATCCGAGGAGAACACAAACAGGAACAAAGGCGTGCTGTTCGATGTTGATGCCATGAGAGCAGAGCTTGCCAGAGAGCAAACCAAAGAAGCTGACGAGGGGGAGGAACTAGAAATCAAGGAGCTTAAGTCGACGCTTCCGCCAATGAAGATTGACGTGCCTCCACCGTATGATAACCCGCGCAACACGCTCCGCGAGACTAGAAGCGAAGACATGATGGCAACTCTCAGAACTGCAGCATCTCCCAATCTAAGCGTCTCTCAGGATCGAACACCTAGACTGTCGAGCAGTGGCTTTGGATATCATAGCCCGAATCCTTCACAAGCATATGGATTGGACCACGGAGACGACGGAGTTGAGATGTCGTTCGACGATGGGTACCGAGAACCGCCATCGGCAACTCCGGGAAGGCCAGATCTCAAATCGAGCCAAACGACGCCGAATTTAGCGCTACATGACCCTTGGGCGGATGATGACGATGATTTTGGAAAGGAGAAGGAAATCTCAATGACCTTTGCCTAGTCATCGGCGGCCAAGCCTACTACTTCTGTTAGGGGGCCTGCGCTCTCGCAACTCCAGCTGCCTGTTCCTGCGTGTAGGCGCTCGACCTAGGATGAGAGACCCCGCGCTCCAAACATGTTATACACATTCTCCATTGTATGTATTGAGTCAGATCATCATAAAATTCATTAAAACATATCACAGCATCAAGGCGTTTGGAATCGGAACAAATGATTGGTTGGTCGGGTCGCATGGATCATTTTGGTTGATGAGAATGAATGGGGAAACAAGTATTGTACATATCACTCCACCTAATGCAGAAGCGCCGCCAGAGAAACAAGTATTTATTAGACGTATACCAAGAGGGCGCTTAAACCTATATTCTAAAGATGTTGATAGCGGGAATAGTTTTTGGCCGCGATTGTCATTTGAGCCACGAACAAGCAAGACCCCGATCGCCGGCGTTTCACAGATGGCCCAAGTGGCCAAGGAGTACCAAAATCCGGGGTACGCTGCCAATGGTTTCTAATCATAGGTCTTTGAGCTTAGGCGAGCCTCTGGGTCCTCATTCGCCGACTCATGCATATGCAGCTGCATACAGTAACCAACACACATGCACAATGTCACAGAGTGGGAACAGCAGCTCATCAGATCATCGAAAATCACAAATTCCAGAAGTGAATGTGAAGAAATGCATTGGCAAGCCCTATTCGTGGTGTGTGTGATCACTACGCGGTCAAGTAAGGGCCCTTTGCTTACTCACGCCCCACCCCTTCTCCCCTTACAACGCCTTGCTTGCTATGGGTCTTCGATATGGCGGGTTTTCGCAGTTCCTTGCAGATCTCGGGAACCCTAGGCAGGTTTGAGGAATTCATCTCGTCAATCGCTGTCGGCCGTCCTGTGGGTGGTAGTTTTCCCTCTACGCCGAGTGTTCCTTTGGGGAACGGTCTTGTGCACTGGTCGCGAATAGGTAAATGGGGTAGAGATGCTATACAGATACCGATATAGCCCTACGCCCCGTGGCCAACGGAATAAGTAGGACAAAAAAGAAACAGCATTGCCACAATATTGACGCCTTCTGCCCGACTGACTTGTGGCTCCGGATATTGGTACTTTTCGTCCTCTTCGAACACATACGTAAGCGGAACACAACCGAGGGGGCCGTTTGTATTTTCTCACGCACCGCAAGCAAGTGACCGAGCGGACAGAAGTTTGAACACCACACCAAAAAGAAAAAAACCGGGGTTGATGCTATTTATTGCCTACCACATCAAAACTAAGGTTAGAGCATCCTTCGTGCGGGCCCGCTAGCGCGCGATTGGAGGGAGACGAGGATACCCCCCGGACTCTCTCGGCCGCGTATTGTGGGATGGGCTTGGATGGTCTTGAGGGAAAGGATCAGCCGCACGACAGATTGCTCAGCCCCTATGCGATCGTTCATCTGACAAGCAGCAGTAGCAGCAGTAGTAGCAGCAAGTGAGTTTCTGTCACGATTGCTCAGATTCTTGTTGACAATCTGAAATGGTTGAAAAAGAAGAAGAAGAGCACCCAGTCTAGGCTAGGACAATCGATGTGAGGCAACTAACCTACGAGGTTATAGTATTCATTGTAGTTATGATCTCTCCCCTAATCCAAGCACTAATAGAATAATTGATAGGGGACTCAGGCCTTGTCGGGCCTTACCCGGCCACGACTAACCAAATGGATCTCCCGCCCAGAAATGGTCAGCGTAGGGCTCTCTCTCCTTCAGCCACCCAATCATACCTGCCGGCACTTTAGTGTTCACTCCATTATCATCTATCTTATGCATATCGGAGCGAAAACGCGACCCCCGCTTTCTGCCGGAACGTTTTCCATTCGACGGATATTTTTTCCCTGCCCTCTGGTCAGAGGAAAATAAAACATATATGAAGATGCAAGAGCACGAATAATGCACTTTGGGACGACATTCTTTCGGGGATGCGCAGTACGTAGTCTGATGTGTGGGTTCTCGCTTCCTGCACGTCAGCACTTAGGATACGGCTGTAAATACTCGGATTGGTTTAGTGATTACGGATTTCTGGCCTAGGGATGGTTCAGGAGATGAAGGAAGTTGCGTAGACGGAAGGTTCTGTTTATTTTGCGGCACAGTCAAAATGTCGAGACTTCGAAGGGCCATGCTCCCCGGACGTCTTGTTTGTCGAAGCCATCCCAGATCATTCCTACAGTTTCGAGAAGAAGCTGTAGCAAAGAAAAGGAAGAAGACAAAGCACAGATCCATAGAGTAAGGCTAAGGTTAAGATTTAGTCCTTTCTCCTAACCAATATGCAGCAGCTAGCCCAGCCATAGATACAAAAATAGTACTAGCCGAACGCTCGTTTTCTTTTTGACATGACCATGTAAGCCCGAATCGATGTACCAGCCCAGCATGTAAGGATTGGACCCGAAACACCAGGCCAATTGGCCGCGTCTGAGAAGCCACACACACAAACACACACAGCCTTTTGTGAAATGGTACCCTCTGCCACTGAAGTCAACTACAAGGGGTACGACAAGAAGGTGGGCTTTGCTGTCGTAGATCCCAAAAAGCTGCGCGCTACTGGTCCATGAAAGCTGAGAAGGACAAAAAAGAGCTGACCGGGGGGGGCATACATGCACACACATCTCAAACTCCAGTTGGACAGAAGCGAAGGATCAAGAAAGGAACAGGGGGGAGAAGGCCCACACCTTGTTCTTGTCTGGCGTAAGTGCAAGCCCGTCTTTCTTTCTCTCCATCTTCTACACTATCTCCATTAGTTTTTGCTGTTTTGTCTAAACTTCCTTTTTGGATCTTGATCCTTGGTCTTGCCCTAATTTTTACTTTATTGTTTTTTTAACATTCTGCCCAGGCGATTTGTTGCGACAAAGTGACAAGCGTTTTTCTCTCGCTGGGGTGTTTCTATCGGCCTGTCCGTGACGCACAAAAACATCCGCGCTGTGTATACAACAACTTACACGGCGGTAGGCGAGAAAAACAAAAGGCGCTGGATTTTCCTAACACGAACTGCGACAGGCATTGAATGAGATGTTTGGAGGCGAAAGACTGGGATTCAAAATTTAATCAAAACTTTGCGTTTGGGATCTGGGACCGACGAGCTACACACGACTTACATGCGAATCGGGTACCATATCGAGGGCGATAGTGGACCGATATGCGAATTCATGCTTCAACGTTGGGGCTGGCTGCCTACATGATAGGTGCTGCAAGCACAGCAGATTCGGCCTCAAACACGATCATATTATTCGGTGGTGGTCTGCCATCGCCTCCTGTTCTCGAGAGTGGGCGGCAATTGACATGGACGAAGAACTCAAACGTCACAGTTCGCCAAGCATGGATAAGAAAGAAAGACGACAATAACACCGTTGTCGCACGGGCGGCCAGAAGCGGGACAGACCATTACACGAAAGAAAGTGCGAGGGACACAGAAGCTCGACGAAGAGAAATCGCAGGGCCAACAGAAGGGGGATTCATCTTGGACAGTAAGCTCGCTCAATTCCTCGCTTGTGAACGTATTCGGAGGGCCGCCAGTAACACAGTCTTTTATAGGTGCGGATTTGGTATCCGAGACTGGTGGTTCTATAACGCTGGATTATAATGGCCAGAAGAATGACTACGTACTCTACACTGCGGTCTTAACGCCATTGTACCTGCAAATAGACTGGTTTCAGGCAGATGATCTCATGGGATCCAGCTATAGCTCACTCTTCGCTGTGTCGGACGGCACCACGGCGAGCGCCGAGTTGAACAATGCCCTGACTGAAGCCAACGGGCAATCATTATACGACCCAGCATACAGTGAATGCAGCAGCGGTTATGGCTGCGGGCAATCGACAACGAGCACCCCTTCGGCGATTTTGCCCTCTGTGGATTCCACTTCAGCCCCAACAAGCACCGTCTCCCCAACCGTATCCAGCGCCTCGAGCAGCAACAGCAACAACGCATCGACGGGCCTCTCCACCGGCGCCATAGCCGGCATAGCAGTAGCCTGTGGCCTCGTGGGCCTGGCACTGATCGGCGGCGCCGTCTGGTTCCTGTGCTTCCGGCGGCGGCGCACCTCGCACGCCGCCCTGGGCCAGAGCAACGGCTACGCCTCGGACGGGGTCGGGGCCATCATGGCGGACAAGGAGATGCCGCACGCGACGACGGACAGCCCGCACTCGGCATACGCGGCCGACAGGAGCCAGCTGCACGACCCGCACGAGACGGCGAGGAGCTCCATGGTCGGCGCGGGCGCCATCGGTGCCGGCACGGGTCTGATCAGCGGCGGCGGCCGTGGTGGCCACGGCGCTGCCCAAGGCGGCGATGACGCATATGCGCCCTACAGCGACCACACGCCGCCGCCGCCTGGCGTTGCGGCGAGGGGGCTCGGCTCCGAGGGCACGGGGCCCATGGATAGTCAGACGAGCTTGCCTACCGGGGGCGCGAGGAGCCCGACGCCGCCGACCAGCACTCGATATGCGCATCTTGTGGAGGAGGGCATGACGGCTGATGAGATCAGGAGGTTAGAGGAGGAGGAGAGGGCCTTGGATATGGCGATTGAGGATGCTGGGCGGTCGAGTCGTGCTCAATGATCGGGCGTTGGTAGGGGATATTTTGGTTAGCGTATATATCCGAGGCCAGATAGGTTGGGGGACAATGATCATGTTTTTTTCCTTTTTTTTTTTTTTTTTTCCTCCTTCGCTTGAATCCAGTAGAGTCTCATATGGGCATCCTTTTTCCCTTGGATATATTAAACATTTTTGTGTTTTCATGACATTTCACCCAAGAAAAGGCCGACGCATTAGGTTGAGTGGCTTTCAAAAATACATGTGTAATTCAGATTTGATCATCTATAAAACCTACGCAATCCTCAACGCCATAGAATTTGCTCTCAGCCGGGTGAACTGCCCGAATGTCGACCCAAAATGCCTAATTGAGATACACGCTGGCTTGCTCCCCTTCTCGAGGACAACATCTTTGCAAAATCGCTACAGCGATCTTGCATGGTTTCGTCCCGACTCCTCACGATCGACCGAGGCTGAACAGGCGGCCGGCCATGTTGGAGGCGATACTTCCCGCAAGGTTGCCACCGTAGAACGCGCTGCCGGCCATGTTCGAGGCCTGGCTGAACTTGTCGCAGCGCGAGAAGGCAAGCGTGTTGGTGACTGTTAGAACAAGGGCGATCGCTACAAGTGGTGGTCAAGTGTCAGTCAGGGATTTGTCATCTGGCTCGGGGCCTTTCCCCCCGCCCCCTTCCAGAATCTCGTGCTGTCTCATCTCGCCCAGGTTG
The DNA here is from genome assembly GCF_020726525.1 of Truncatella angustata. Lineage (NCBI taxonomy): Eukaryota > Fungi > Ascomycota > Sordariomycetes > Amphisphaeriales > Sporocadaceae > Truncatella > Truncatella angustata. The sequence continues at coordinate 468,905 of NW_025763387.1, forward strand.
TAGTAGGAAAAGGACTCACCAACGAGCGGCAACCAGATAAACTTGAGTCTGACCAGCGCCAGGATGGCCAGCGCGACCCACAGCAAGGGCTGCGCGTACATGGCCAGCCAGAAGAAGCGGGAATCGGTAGGGTTGATGGTCTTGGTGCCGGGCTCGCTGCTCTCGAAGACCCAGTGGCTGTCGCCCGAGGTCGGGTCGACCTCGTTCCACCAGCGGAGTCCGACGAGGCGGCGTCCCGCGATGTTCTTGAGGTAGTAGAAGTCGGCGGCGAGCAGGAGGATGGTGATGATGAAGATCATGACCAGGTTGTCGATGAAGAGCATGCCGAAGAGGTAGACGAGCAGAGAGGCTGTGAGGGGGGGAACGCAGGTAGATATTAGCTCGGTGTCATTGATCGTGGGAACGGCCACACTGGTCGGTCGACGCGCGACATGAACGCTCGTGGCTCTCGCCAATAGCAGCGTGGCAAGCAGAGGCCATCACGATGGATGCTGGGGGAAGAGCTGGACATACAAATGCGGAAGCCGAGAAAGAACAGCAGCGTGATCGGGTGGGAGCTGAGGCGCCAGCTCAGAGAGCCTGGTGTGGGTTGTGATTGTTCCATTTCGATGTGTTTCAATGCAGGTGAGCCAAGGTCAATTGCATTGTTCTTCCAACATGAGATTTGCCTTGTGTTGGGTTTTGGGAGCTGCCTGCGGCACTGAAGCTACATTACAGGTAACGGTATCCGTGGCCGTAGCGTGGCAGCAAGCGTAGCAAGCGTATGTACATACATAAGCCTTACTAGTAGGTTAGATAGTCGTAAGCTGTCCACTCTTTTACCCTCCGTGCAACCCAGTCTAGTGTGACCGGGGTTGAGATATTATGTATGGTCAAGACTCACAGTCGGCCCGCCGCCGTCTGGTTCGTGGCTCCACCAGACCGGCAAGCCTGCTCACAGGGGAATGCATGTGGAGACCGACAACGGTGAACGGTATACGTCCTTGTATTTTTATTCAAACTCCATTTACATTGGCATTGCATCATAGTTAATTTACATGGACTTGTACAGGTGTTCGTTTACACTTCAAACCCCGTCTTGCGCTTACAATCGCAGCGGCTTCCCAGGCGGCTTAGCCCTATGTTTATTAAACATACAGTACCACCGCCAGCTGTCGTTCCGAATTTACCATCACAAAGTTATCGGCCAAGCCCTACCTAGACTTGACGACTTGAGAGAAGTTCTACAACTCTCTCTACCAGGGCCTCCCTAGCAGGGTCCTCTGGAAGACCTACCGGTCTGTCCAGGCTCTCGGTGTCTGATGCTCGGGCGAGCGACTGGTATGCGTCCTGGATCATTTCATCGAGGCGAGCCTTGAAGTCAAGTATAGTTTTCGTGGCGTCGCTGGATTCCCGGGACTGTCCTGTGGGAGCCGGGCCGCCTGGGCTGTCGTTTTTCTTCACGTTGAACTGGAGCCAGCCATCTTTTCTGATGTTTTGCGTTCCTCCCTCGCTTTCCACCGAACCACCGAATAGCACTGCCGCAAGAGCGTCTATCTTCGTCGTGCTTTCGACCGTCGTTATATCGCTGGTAACGCTTCTCACCAATCTTCTATACACAAACAACGTTCCTTTTGGGAATTTTGACGATGGATAGTTCACCGAGTCGCGGTCCATCTCGACAAGTGATGGGCTGCCTCGAATACGTAAACTGTTCTTCCACAAAGGAACATTGAAAGCAAGGCGGCTGTTAAGACTGGCAAGTAATAGCGCTTTGATCAGAGCTTCACTGTTTGAATTCCGGTTGAGTGATGGGCCGCCGATCGTTAGACCTGATACGTCATCTGACAGAGGCACGAGACCCGCCTTCTCAAGATCCTGATATATAGAGGTCTTCGTTTTCATCATTCTGAAGAAAACATCATCATGCAGATATCGTCTTGCAGCCTGATCGTGTATGGCCAGATTCCCCATTTCTGAACCATCATTGAGTCGCCACAAGTCGTTGAACGCCTCTAAGACGGCAAGCTGATCGCTGTCGTGTCCACGAGCATAAGAGACACGGACTGTGTCGGCTGATCCTACTTGTCCAAGTGGATACCGAAAAAACTTTGTCTCCCTCGTGGCAGCGCACATGGTAAGAATAGGATCAAGGCATTTGAAGATGATGCCCAGAAGCACTAGTTTCCCCTCTGCCGGTGAGAAAGAAAGTGTTGCCAAGATGCTACCGAGGGCGGTCAGTTCTTCATCTGCAGTCAGTGCCTCAATAGCCACGAGATGCCCGATTGTGTCGTTTACAGCCTCCGGAGCAGGTGGTTCGATTGCGGCTGCAAGAAGCTCGCGGATCTTTCCTTTCATACCTTGTGCTTTAACCAAAAGACAGGTATGTTGAAGGTCCACTCGCAGAACCTCTGGTAGCTCGTAGTCTCGCATCAATCTGTGCCTTTCTTCGGAGAACAGACCATAGTAGGAGCCATTTTGTATGTTCCCAATGCAACACACTCGTTGTCGAGCAGCAGATTTACTAATCCAGACCGTCTGCAATCTGTTCGTGGATATGCGTTCGTCGTATTGAGACTGCCATTTTAGTCCACAGTCAACAATGTGCTTTGCGTCATGAACCATGCTTTGCTTAGCTGGTTTGGTCATGAGAATGATTCTTCTACATCCCGGTTGTACTGGAGGCGCTTTCATGCCCTCAGGTGTTCTCATTTGTGAGGAATCGAACACGTCAAACTGGAATTTGCTTTTATTAATGAAATTGGTCCCAAAGACGCCTTCGCGACGGCGTAGTATACCCAGTATCTTTGGAATGGGCGCAGATCTGGGAAGCCAGACAAGTATTGCCCCATTGCGAGTTGTTATACAGATGTGGGCGATAGTGGCGGCCACAAGCGATGCGGATACGCTATAATGTGTGAGTATCGATACCTTGTGTATTCAACAAAGCGGTTCCCAATACTTACCATCCTTCATCGAATGATTGCCATCCTTGCAGCTGCACCTGAGATTCGGCAGCAATCCGTATCTCCGCAGGACCCTTGAGGTGCGACGCAGCGAAGTCTAATTCCATCAATTTCTTGAAGCCTTTATCATGGAATAACAAAGCATCGAACTGTGATCCATACGATCTCCGCAGTTGAGCCAAGGTCTTGTCCAGATAAGTTTCAGTGACTGGAGCCGGCTGGCTGGGAATGTCAAGGATGCCACACGCATTGGGCTTATTCGCTTCTCCATAGAAATACTTTGTGAAGGTATCTGTGTTAAATATCTCACCCATCACTATGATTTTCGGTAAATTCATGCCTTGATCACAACGTTTATGGAGAGTATTTTTAAGAACAATGAGCAGCAAGTCCGTGAAAGTGTCGCGCCCATAAATGTCATTGCCATCAATAATAATGTGAGAGGCCGTATCAAAGATGGATGCAGGATCGTCCCTGAGTTGTTCCAGAAGCACCATTGCGCTGTAGTAACTGATACTGCCGCCATACTGTGGTCGACGATCGTCGTCACGAACGTAGTAACCGACCGTCTGTCCTAACTCTTCGCCGCGCTCGAAAGCCACCCGTCGAGCTATGACTGGAACATGGAGCGCTGGTTGTGGTTGCACGCATATCACATTGCATGATGAACCTTTTCCCTCGGTGATGGCGTTCTCAAGTATGATCTGCGGTACCTGGGTTGTCTTGCCGCTACCGGTCGGGGCTTTAACGAAGGAGACTTGGTGCTTTGAAATTATGTCCACAAGCCGCTCTGCGTACCGGCTTATTGGTAAAGACTCCTTACGGACGCGGAGTGATTGCCGCATCGGATTTGTATATAAATTCAACTGATAGCTCATGAGTTGCAAGTTGCGGTCCAATTGAGCCTTTTCGGAAAGCGGAGAGAGACGAATTGTTTGGCTGCGTACTGTATCCTGATATACCTTTTGGGAAGCCCCAGCCTTCCACGACGGACCAGTGCATTTCGAGTGCGGCAGTGGCTTCTGCATGAGTTGAAGTGAAGAACAATCGACGTTCAGGCCAACTTGCGTCAGCCTAGGACATGTATCGGACGCGGTAGTCGTAGCGCCCGCCTTGACTGACGAAGCGCCGTCTACATTACCATCATGTGTCTCCTCTTGTTTGCGGCCATGGCTCTGACCATCATACGATACAGGATAGTCTTTATCATCCAAAAAGGTCGATTCCCGAGACTTTAAATATTTGAACTTGTTCTCTTTGAAAACACTGTTCAAGTCGAGATATGTGTTGGGCAGCTCTTGAAGAAATTCCGGATCGTAGTTGGTGATTTCGGTCGCGGCAGTCAGATAGGCGCATGCCTCGACGTCTTTCCGGTCCGAGTATAACCAAACTTTCTCACCAACGGTTTGACCGTTGATCACGGTAGCTCCGCTCTTAAGGCCAGGAAAAAGTCTCGACCAACCTCCATGTGTACCGAGGCTGGGTATTTCTTTCGAATAAAGATAATGCAGAATGAAATCCTTTGCGTTCTGAGTATTCAATGTAATATTTCGCTTCTTCCGACTGCTTAAGAGGAAGTTTGGAGTCCGAGCACGTTCCATTAAGACCTGGTTGATCGACGAGGCTGCGAGCGTCTCTGCGAATGCCCAGCCTCTCTCGGAAACAGCTGTACGCTCAAGGCTTAACTCATCCAATTTGATACTAACACGGTACAGCGATATTTCCTGCCCCGATTGTAGTGTTTTGATGATGCTATGTTCGAACCTCGGGGTTAAGCCGAGATATGCCGCACAGTCATAGACGATACACCCTGGCCGCCTCAATAGCAATTCCCCATCATAATCAAGGTTTGACGATGGGGTTTCTGGGTAGAACCAACGCCGTAATTGACCCGAGCAATATATCTGGGAAATCACATCTAGTGAAGCAGCTTGCTCCGCTTTTGATGCGGATTGACCTTCTCCGAATCCTCGATATGTCCTGTCGCCGACCTCCATGGTGGTTCTGCACTGATGCAACATGGAGGTTTCTTTGCATTCCTGAGTGGTGTCCATATCTCGGTAAATACTGCTGAGCTCAGAGTGTATAGTTGCATTAGTAACCACATATCGCGCTACATAACGGACAAAATGGTCTGGCTCCAAGTCAACCCAGTAATCGCTTGGAAATTCGTGGAATGGCAGTGGGGTGGTCAAGTGATAGTACTGGATGTCTTTGACGACCCGAGATGTGTGCAAGCCTCCCAGGACATCGTACCAAGACCCACTGGTGAACATTTCCAAAGCCACTTGTAATGTCGGCCAGGTCTTCACGTCGTTGCACAAGTCGCAAAGTATTTCAATCGAACGACGTTGGGACTTGGGCTTAAGCCCGGCAATTGCCTGTGCTGCAGCTGGAATGTCTCTGGATAATCGCGCATACGCGCGTTCAACATGCTTTGACTTAAATGAGGTTTTATAGGCAGTCTTGATGAAGAGTTGCAAAGTCTCCCCTGCAGTGCGAGAAGTGGAAGTGTTCTCGTCGGCACCAGATGGTTTCTGGCCCTCCACACATGTTGTTGGTTTCACACTTCCAAGACCTCCAATTGTCTGGGCTGGATTATCTCCGTTATTTGCCCACGGGGCCCCTGCAATGCTTTGCGCATTGCTGTGGTGGTCGGCGTCGGTATCACATACGCGATGTTGCAAGAGCTTCTGCACTGACTGAAAGGAGCGTTGCTGATGGCCGAAGCTAAAGAGATGCCCAAATAAGCGACCCACAGGTCGGAATTGCAGCATCATCGTCCTAGCGAGTCGTATATGATTGTGTGAAACATCCGCTGGGAGCTCAATTTTTCAGAGCTTTCACCTGCAGACATGAGAAGAGAATAAGACAGGACTGAGTTCCGGGGTAAGTCGCGGTTGAACCAAGGAGTAGTACTCCCTAAGGCCAGCAAAATAAGAAACCATGCTTCATTATTAGCATTTATGCAACTACCAGCATCGTGGCTTCGAATGCATCCTCAATCCCCATGCATTATTGGTGCCAATAAACCAAGCAAGCAAACTCAAATCCTCGCTCAATTATTCCCTTGTCTTTACGCCTCCAAGTCTCACGGGGCTTAGAGCAGTGTCTTGTACTCTGCAGTTACATCCTTATTCATGTATGGAAAAGAGAAGCCGCTTACCATGATTGTGCGAGGGCTTGTTTTCCACTTTCTACATGATGGATATCCCGATAATAATAATCGATATGCGTTGTGCCAATGCACCTCGGGCTATTACTAAAGACAATGCAAACGACAGTAACATCTGATTTTGTGTCTTGCGCAAATTACGAACACTCCTAAATGATACAAGGTGATATTGCTATTTACGAGACCTCGTCGCATAGTAGCGGATGATATCCACCAATCCACCAAACTTTCGGAGCCTAGCAAAGTAGAACACCAAGCCAAACACGGCGCCTCCAAGATGAGCAGCATGACCTGTCGAACTTGTTTTTGAATCTAACATATACATATCCAGCGCAGTAAAGCCAATGGCAAGCTGCCACAACTTCATGGGGACTACACCGAAAAAGGCAAATGTCACAAATGGCTGGGTACAAGCCATAGCTGATGCCAAACCCATGTTAATAGTACTTGCTCCCAAGCCGTAATGTGAGACCTGGCCTTTTCGTTCATGATCCGCGAGGCCAGATAGGTTGCCAACGACGGCGCTGCCAACGGTGAGACCGGCGAGAGTGCGTAGAGGGATACTGCTGTACAGCGCTACCGTCATAAATGCGTTGAAGGTGACCATATTAAACAGCAGATGAAAGAAGTCCTGATGGCTCACGGCAGCAGTCAAAAGAGTATAGTATCGGCCTCCTTCTAGATTGTGGCGACTCGAGGTCCACTTCTCGAGCATCTCTTTCATCTTTGGACTTATCATGGTGAGTTCTAACTGTGTCGCGCGTTGCCACCTGGGCTGCGACTTGATCTCCTCGATGTTATGTTCAGCCTCAGCCTTCGCTGCTATCCAGGCGAAGAAGACAAGGCCATTGATAGCCCAGAAGCTCCAGACCACGACTTTGCGCTTGAACTCCTGGCGTCTCAGGCTCTCAAGCACAGCGTCTGGCGCGGTGCGGCTCTGCGACCTCCGAAAAGGCTGCTGTTTAGAATGGTCAGGACGACGACTGTTGTGAATTCCCCTAATTTGCCTGTGGGGATGTGCTGATAGCAGGTAGTGATGCCCGATTTGTGACAACGCGATTCCCAAGAGCGGGCGAAACACTGATGGCGACGCTGATGGCTTTAGAGCTCCAACTGACCAACGCATTGGCAGTGATCGCGACATGTTAACTTCCGTTGCAATTCCGCGAGTAACCAAGCTGGTGTACGCCATCAAGTTCCCCGACAGAGGGGTCCGTTGTTGCGATGAGAGTGAGGCGATGTGCTGATGAACGATGCAACAGACTCGAAGCAAGAACAAAACGGATACTGGCAAACTGTGCCGCACAGTGCTGTTGTACTGTCAAAATACCCACATTCTCAGATGTGACATTCAACCCACTAAGCATTGCAGGTTTGTTCCGACACAACAGTAGCCTTATGGAGTGCATTTGTTACAACAGGCATTATTTTTCGTCCAGCAAGCACAGTATCATGATGTATTATTAAATTAAAAAGATATCCAGCAGTATTAAAATGGGTCAATTCTTCTATATATGGATACCTCTAACTAAAACCAACCGAAGCGTCAACACGTAAACCGGATCTTGGCATATATTGCCATAATATTGCATACCAGCCACACATCTGCTCGTCTGTTGCTCCAAAATCTTTCTTCTGAATGAGCCAGGTAGCTTGTATGGGCCCCTGGCTTGCCAAGGTTAGCCAGCACATGCCACAATGCCAGACACCAGAGTTGAGCTTCAATCAGCCCATACCGCCCCCGCACCGGTTGACCTTCCCTGCCCCCGGTACCCAATTGCGGTTGTGCCGTATTCGTCTAGGCGCTTTGTATGCTTGCCTCCCATCTACGCATATTGTGGTGAACGTTTGATTCGTGAGATTAGCAATTGATGTGGAGAAGGTTGTATTGCAGATATGCTGCTGTGGAGATCTTATAACCCCGTCACCTACATTTGTACAGGGTATCGTGCTCTTCTAGAGAGCTATATTGCACAAGCCGCCCCAAAGTCAACGCCATTAAGTTGGGGACTCAATACATACTTCCATCTCAAGCTCCTTTACACTATTCTCGGAGCTCAAAATGGTGTCAAACCCGGCATTGCTGGCTCTAGCCAGTTTCGTCATCTATTATATCGCATCGAGTGTCTTCTCATGGTATCGCATGCGACATATTCCTGGGCCCAGGCTAGGTTCCTTCTCGTACCTGTGGGTTGCGCAGAAAGTCATTCGTGGTCGGGGCATGGAATACGAAGAACTCAGCAAGTATGGCCCGGTGGTGCGAGTCAGCCCGACCTACGTTGTCCTAGAAGATCCGGACGACATGCGCAAGCTCAATAGTGCCCGCGACATACCACGGGACGACTGGTACATGGGAGCCAAGTTGGATCCGGGATACGACACGCTTCTCACTCATTTGCAGCAGTAAGCAATTTTGGGAACCCTCTTTTGCCCTCTTTGACGCATTTTTGTGTAACGTAGATTGCCTCTTAGTCTGGAGGCAAATGGGCTCTCTGCGAATGTTTCACAGCACTCGGAAATCGCCGAACCATTTACAAAGTGATTACAGCTAACTTTCTTCAAATTACGTAGCGGACCGCACGACGCGCTCAAAGCAAAGGTGTCATTTGCGTATAGCGGTCGTGATGGCATTGATTTTGAAGCAGGCGTTGATGGCCAGTTAACGCACCTCGTTAATGTGATAAGAAAGAGGTTTCTTTCCAAGGCTGGGCAGATAAAATCTGTTGATTTTGCACACTTGGTTCGTTACTTTACTTTGGACGTTATCACCAAAATTGGTTACGGGAAATCTTTCGGGTTCATGGATGCTGAGGATGATTTGTACGGTTATACGAAAGAGATTGAAGATATTCTGGGTCTAGTTGCGACAGCTGGAGACGTTCCCATACTCCGTCGCTTGTTTGTTTCTCCATGGCTATCGCCATTCTTTTCTCCCAAGCCCAGCGACCCCAAAGGTTTCGGCAAGGTTCTTGGGTAGGTCTTCACTTCAATTATGAGTTCAAATATCTAACCCGACCCTTTAGCGTTGCTCACAAGATTGTAGAAGATCGCATGGAGAAAGATGATGTGGACTCTCCAGATATGATTGTAAGAGCAGTTCCGTCAGGATCAACACTGGCATTCAACTGACGCATCTCCAGAGCTCTTTCAAGCGTCATGGCCTTGATGTCAACGAGATCAAGAACGAAACCATACTCCAACTGACTGCTGGCTCGGATACTACCGCCACAGTCATTCGTTGTACGATGCTGTACTTGATGACATGCCCCAGAGTCTATCGGCGATTAAAGATGGAGATAAAGGAAGCAATAGCTTCAGGGGTTTCCCACCCAATCACAAACGCTCAAGCCAAGAAGTTGCCCTATCTTCAGGTATGTTCCTCATCGGTATCGGTAGCACGAAATGCAAAGATCTCACCCATACTACTAGGCCGTGATTTGGGAAGGAATCCGCATGCGACCGCCCGCGACATATGGCTTCTACAAGAAACTCCCGCCCAAGGGTGAGACGTTTCAAGGGACGTTTATCCCTGGTGGCACGTAAGCATTTTCACCCGTATGGAATCATAGCAGACTACTGACACAAGCGCGCCACCTCAGCGCCGTGGGTTGGAACCAACCTGCCATGATGAAACTCGAAAGGATTTTCGGCCAGGATGCGCAACTCTTCCGGCCTGAGCGTTTTCTTGAATGCGACGAAGATAAGAGAATGGAGATGACGAGGGTAATCGAGCTTGTCTTTGGCTATGGACGTTGGATGTGCGCCGGTAAGACGCTGGCCTTTGTTGAATTGAATAAAACATTATTCGAGGTATGACTTCTTGACCCACTATAATTAGATATGACTTTTGAACTCTCGAGGGCTGACAACGTTACTTCTAGCTGATGCGAGAGTTCGAGTGGCAATTGGTCTATCCCGGAAATGCCTGGACCGAAAAAGCCTACACGGTTTACCTGCAAAAGGATATGTGGGTATCTATTACCGAGGCAGAGACTGCTTAGTGTCGTGCTTAAGGGAAGGATGGGCATAATTAGGCTCAAGTTGATTTCTTACAAAGATAGAGAGCCATCGATGCGATACTAGTTCTCTTAAAGTCATGATTACACCAAGTAAAACTCATCGGTACTTTTACAGGAAATTCTTACGTTAGAATTTTCCTCTGATGTTATAAATTCTGATGACTCATTTGAAAATAATCCCGGTCTACTAAAGTCAGTTCGAGGGGAGTACGAAACTATCATCTTGTGAGCCATAACATAGCATGGCCTATGAACTACATAGATTCTAGGTAATTTGTATGTATTTTCTACACTAACCCGACCGTCTCAAGAGACATAGAGTAAATGACCGGTCATGGTAATTTATTCCCTTTGTAGTCTAGGACAGCTAATGATTATCTTATAGACGAGATGCCGTAAATGTCGTAAGGGTGGAGGGTAGGCGTGGGGTGGCATATTTGATTTGACCTTCATCTGTTCAAACATTTTCCTTAGGCCAATGTTTATTTTCTCTTCACAATCATTAATCTGTAAATATAATTCAGTTATTAAATCGCTAACAATTAATCACACGAAAGCCTGACAACCTGGACCTGTGTAGCTCAAATAAGTGATGGTACAAAAAACCCATAATATCAAAAATCATATCTCCGTCTCAGTTTCTTCTCTTGAAATTTCAGAATTCTGCAGCTATTCATTCTGCTGGGTGTATATACGTAATTTTCGAACGATTATGCTTGCTGATGCATAGTCCCGGTCCGTCTCCGGCCATACAGCCAATACCAATGCCTCAACAGTGGTTGTAAATTTGCCCGATCAAGATGAGAACAGAAGATTGGCTCGACTTGAGTATTTTGGTCGAGTTTTTACTCTTTATTTCTGGATTCGAAAAGCATGGATCGAGGTATACGGACTGACGATGATATGGTTCTCACTAAGTGCTGAAAATATTTCATAGTTTACCAGTGATGTCGAATGTCGAGTAGGTAACACCATATAATACGAGGGCACCGTGCGAGTGTTGCACAGAGGTCTAGAACCGACAATTGTGTAAGATGCAGTGACACAAAGGAGCGCGATCCTAGCACGTTCGCGGAAAAGCTCTAAACGCAATTATCGGAGCTGTATTCCTTGATCATTGTAAATATGTCTCCGTGGCTCTTGGTGTGATGCAACGACTTGGGTGTGTTCATGAGAATAACGGCATGTCCGTTGCATAATGTAGCATAGACCGGTGTCTACCCGTTACTATTCGTGATAGTCAAATCGGCGCTCTTGTCGAGTAGCAGCTTCACTACTTCCATGTGACCACTGTATGAAGCACTGCTGAGTGGTGGCGGCCAGCCGTGTTCTTCCGTAATGAGTCAGGTCGGCGCCCTGTTCAAGGAGCAGCTTGACCACTTCGATATGTGAGCAATATGAAGTGATATTGGGCTCAGTCCATCCGTCCTTATTTGCAACCATGACATCTACTTTGTTCCGCAACAGGAACTTGACGACCTAAGTGCCCTTTCTATGCTACTTTATGTGCTGGTGTCCGTCCGTACTTATAATTGTAACATCTGATTTGTTTCGAATAACAACTCGATAACACTTATATTATTGTTACAGGAGGCCTTGCCTCAGATATTATGCAACGTCCATGATGACTGGAACAGAACCATTCTCCAGTATGGGAAACACTGTGGCACAACTTGAGGTGCCTTCAGTAAAGCTGTAGGACTCTCCTGATATTGTTGACAGTCCACCCAATAATGATATCTCTGGGATGCGATGGGGAAATCTTTTCTATACGCTATTATTCTAGAAACAAAACAGTTGCAATCTTTCTACTGGGGTAGAGTCGTCTGGCGTCTTGAACAAGACATTGCTAGGTTTTCTGAACATGAGTGGACGGGACATAATCTCGCCTCACAATGAGGTTTGGAAGAGGCACAATATTTGCTGTGTTATATGTAGATGCCCAAGGGAATTATTACTACACAGCAGTTGAGAGCTTTGTCACTTGTGACCGGGCTTCAGAGCGGTATCTCTTGCGTTCTCAGTTACGGATGATTTGACAATTGTGCATAGGTACAGCCTGGTCTGAATGGAGAGGCCCGGCTACCATCTTACCATAGATAGTTGTGATCAATGACAGGTCTAAAATATATGCAAGAGCGTTGATTTTTGAAAACTTGCAAAGTTGGGGAACAAACATGATGCATCCGACCACGCTTCTATGGTCAAGATAGCCTGACCCGAGCTGCGAGAAACCACGCCGTCATCTCGTTACAGAACGACCTTTCGCCCGGATCACCATCATTGATCGAGGTTTACGCATTATTATTATTATTCAAAAGACTCAGCAAAAAAAGCTATTGTTCTCAGCTCTAACAGGAAACAAAAGCAAAAGGAAAAGAAAGGAAAGAAACCTGTAGATTTTGGTACTCGTGTTCAAAACCATCAAAAAGAAGAATAGCAGGCTAAATCAAAAGAGTTCGCCCGTGTGCTGTGGCTACTTCTCTGCCTGCTGTTTGGCTCTACTCTTTTAGGGGAGGAACTTATATTAAGTCTGTAACATGTTACCGTTCCACCACATGGCCGCCTGTCTCCCACTTGGGGACAAGAACAAGAATTTTAACCTAGTGTATAAGGCTTTGAGGAGCCTGGATTGGGTTGAAAGAAACCACCCGCAGTTGTGCCGGTGGTGAACCGCCCGTAGCTGTAACGGAGGTAAGTGTATTGAGCAGGTTGCGCAAGTTTTGGAAGCAGAGCAAACAGGGGACAGGGACGCGTCCAGGAGGCTGTGCACGAGGTTGTCACATGTTGAGAAGCGACTACCTTAAAAATGCTGGTACCTCTTAGTTGAAATGATTGAAGTCTATCCGGACCGGTCTACATTGTATTCTGGTCCACGAATCGTCGAAATTGACAACCGACCGTGTCCGACGGTGAGCTGTAAACTGTCATTCACTAGTACAAGTATTTATCACCGGGTAAGAGCAGAAACGGACTCTTGACTCGTAGAAGCTCTAGGGATACATCACATCTATAATACCGTAGGTTCGATGAACAGAAGAGGACTTGGTCAACCCTTGCAGAAGTTAGCTTTTGGTTCGACACCGTATATGCCCAAGAGATACTCCCGCCAAGGCCAGCTCCAGACGCGATCAGTTAAGTCCTAAACCATCTTGCCAGAGCAATGCCTGACTTGACAAGCTTCATTGCCACCAAAGAACCTGCTCTCTGGGAGTACCTCGCTGCCATTACCAAACACTTCATTCAGTTCTGCCGCCATGATCTACATCCCATCGGTCCCTCTTATGGTCTCCTCTACCATGCCCCTCCGTTCCCTGAGACCTACATAGTCCCTCTGGATCTCCTCTCCAAGGATATCCTCAAGCCTATCTTCAACCTCGTCCCAAGCCTGCCTGTCTTCTCTGATATACAAAGATGTATATCAAACTCCCTGCTCCACCTGTAACAGCGTGATCAGACACATGGCCACATCGCCCGCTGCAATGGAAAGAAATCCCGTGCCTCTCTGTCCCCGAGTACGTGGACAATCCTTCTCTCTAAATCAATCGGCACCAGCGAGCCGTCGAGGCCCGGGAAATCCATTCCTGTCCCCCCTCGGCCGGAAGAAACCCGTCAACATGCCATTGCAGACACAAGTGAAACTGATGCCCCCTGGCGGTGCAAAACCCCGTCATATACTGCCGGAAATAGAAATTATGCTTCTCGGGGGACGGCAGCCGTCAGCAGGTTGCAGTGTGTGACAGCGCCTAGGTGTGCGGGCTCGCCAGGTCGACGGTGAAGGAGAGGAGGATATTCTACGCCCTTCAACGCGGCGACGGGTAGGTGTAGTCGACGGCCTGGCTCGTGTAGTGTTTTTGTGGTTTAGCCATTGTCGGTATACGTAGGCTTGAAAGGAGGAAAGAAGAGGGGCCATTGTATGGGGTTTTCGATAATGAATCGATGTCCTTCTTCCAACACTAAGCGATTCCTTGAGCCTCGAGATCAAGCTGGGGTGAGCGTGGAATGACTGTGAGGTTAAAATCCTTGCTCTCGAGGACGTTGAGCACTACTGTAGCTGTTTGTCTTTTGGTCAGCAAGTGTGTACTATGTGCAGTGGATGTGTATAGGGAATAAATGCAGGTTGGCTGACCTAAGGCACCTGTGCCGGCGACGGCAATAATCTTGGACGTTGTGTTGAAGCACACCTTCACTCGATGACCGTGCTTTCTCAAAAGGGGGACATGCAGCTTTGTTGCAGTTGCATCACGAACTGAAAAAGTTGTGCTGTATGTTACGTTGCAAGATGCTCTAACACGGTCGTCACTGCACATATACAGAGAGCATCAAACCAAATGATGCTTTCACTCAACAGATAGTGTTCATCATCCAATTTGAGCCTTAAGATATCTCTGTACTCAATGACGGGATTTTTCTCTGTGGTTGCCTGAGTGCGCTAGGTATAACGATTCGACTACAGTGTCTGCATGTCTACCGAGATTTCATACACCAGCATCAAGACAAGTGGCTATTTGGCAATGATTGTTCTTTACTAGCAAAACTATGAACTGCCTAGGTTTCCAGGAATGGTTCTGTTTCATAGACAGATTTACATCTCAGATCCACACCATGAGCCTCTACGAAGTGACCGGAGCAGTTGACCGCTTCCGTAAAGAAAAGAAAAGAGACTTCGAGAGACCCAGCAGCGTACAATGCGAGTAATGACCGTAGAAATTGTCATTGGTGAAATCTTGCAAAATACAGTCCTCCGCTCCAGCAAAATGAGACGTGCTAGAACTCCCAGCACGTGAACTTTTAGGCCTCCAACCCAGATGCCATAAACAAACAATGATGTACAACTCGCACTTGTTGACTCTTGAGCGGTTCAAACCGTATCATGGATCCACATACCCAGGCCGAGAAGTCTGTACGGAACTTGGGAGAGTGAAAGAGAAATGTCGCCATATACCGCAGATGCTCCCATGCATGCGGTGGTGTTGTACATAGCAAGGGCTGGAACAGTACACACAAAGCGATGCAAGTGTCTGCTCTGCATAACTACGACGATACTACCAATATCGCCGACTGGGCTTCAGCTGGGTGATGGTGCTTCTAAACTGGTAGGAATGAGCTTTCTCGTGCTCAGACCTCCCACTCCTCCTCGACCTCATCGTCGGCCGTCTCCTCGGGAGTCAAGGCGGCGAAAGACGAGTGGCTGCTGAGAGCTGGCTTCGACTTGTTGACATGGACAGGAGCCTGGGATACTGGGGCAGGGGTAAGGGCGGAAAGAGGCTTCTCAGCCACGGCTTCGTCGGATCTCTTGCCCTTCTTGGTCTTCTTGTTAGTAACCTCACTCCAGGCAGACGAGTCATCCATGACCTGAGCGATTTGCTCCTCTTCCGAAGGCAGCGACGATGCCCAAGAGTCAGATGGCTGCTTGGTGGCAGCAGGCTGGGGAGTTGAAGGCTTCGGGGTGTTGGCAGCAGGGACCAGATCATCGAATGTGTCGAGCGGCTGAACAGTTTTCGGTGTAGAGTCACCGTTGGTCTTTGCTGTCCAGGCGTTGGAGTTGTTAGTGAAGGTAGATCCGTCCTTGGCAGCCTGGCCCCTGGCCTCTCGAGCGCGCCGCCGCTGTGCCTCTTCAAGCTTCTTGCGCTCGATCTCATCTTGTTCTCTCTCGAGCTTCTTTTGCTCGTTCTTCAGACGATTCTGTCGCTGCTTCTTGGTCTCAACGACAGCCGGGGCCTTCTCCTTCTTGGGCTTAGCCTTGACCTTGTCCGTGTCGGTCAAGCGCAGCACCGAAGGTCCTGCTGAGGGAGACTCGAGCATGTCCGAGACACCTGTGGTATCAGCAGGAGCGGCCTGAGGAGAAGCAGCTGACGAGAGATCATCATCAGCGTCACCGGCCGCTGAGGAAGGTGCTGACTGCTGGGCAACAGGGGTGTCGGCCTCTTGAGCATGCGACTGCTTGACGGACTTCTGCTTCTTCTTCTCAGATTTGGGTGCTGTAAACTGGGCACCTGTCTTAATCTTGGCCAAGGATTGCGCGAAGTCCTGGTTGGCACGAGCTTCGTCTCGCTTCGCAGCAGCCTCAGCCGCAGGATCGTAGTTGCTGGTGGTGGTGGTGGTGGCAGCAGCAGCATTCTCGCTCGTCGAGGGCTTGGGCTTGGGCTTGGGCTTCTGCTTGGTCGCCTTCTCGGCCTTCTTCTTCAAGGCAGCCGTGGCGGAAGCGATATCGGCACCGACATCTTGCTTTGCCTGCGCAACCGTCTTTGCGGTGGTTGCTCTGGTCTTGGGACTGCGGAGGAGAACAACAGCGCCGATGACACCAATGATCACGGCCCAGCCGACAGCAGTCGTGGTGAAGGTATGGTCCGAAGAACTCATGATTGGTTGTGTGTTCGCTCGCGCTGACCGTGTGGTGTGATGAAGGGTCTAGCTGTCGATAGTGCCAGCTTGTCAAGTTTGAAGAGCTGGCAACACAGGCGCTCGGCTTCTGATGCAGCGCGAGGCAACGCAACGGCTGTGGATGGCAATTGGTATCAAAAGATGCAATGCGGAACCAGCACCGTTGAGATGGCTGGGTGAAGAGAGCAGTGTCGACCGAAGATGGGAAGAAGGCTGCCGAAGAGGTGGAAGTCAAGCAAGTCACGGTGAGTGGAAAGGAGAAACGTGGAAACCCCCAAAGCAATCCCCAGAGCAGGCCAATTAGTGGATGTGGGGCAGGCCCAATAGCTGGATTGAGGTCGAGACCGATTGACAATTACTCCAGGGTACTGTGTGATTGATGGTGGGCTGGTTTGGTCGAGAGAGCTGATCTGATCTGATCTGATCTGGCACGATCTGGAATACGATGCAATGAGAACAAATGTCATGAGCTAACCGAAAGGTCGGCTGAAGAAGAAATGGGCGAAAGAGATGTGAATACCTATTGTCACTTTGCTTGACGTTAGTCTAGTCCAACTTGGATGCTGTGGAAAGTACACAGTAGCTACTGTAAGCAGCCAGGCAGGGAATCGGACAAAGTCTTGGCGCTGCATGAAATTGGACGATTGAACAGGTGGCCATTGAGCTCCAAACCGGAGCTGTTCTGTCCGCCCGCGGTCAACAGCGGCAGCTGCAAGGGTAGACCAGCACCGTCAACGTCGCAGTTTCAAATGGGAAACCTGGTGACCGTTTTGTCGTAGCCCCAACAAAGTCAACGAAACCATGTGTTGCTACATACTTAGAACAAAGCCACAAGCCAAGCGAAGAACCGATCACATTGTAACAAGGTAGAGAGCACAAGGTCGGCAAACTGCAAGGAGATGCTCGGTTCATGCTGCCGGGATCGCGCTAACTTTTGATCTGCAGCGACGGAGGAACACAGCTCGTTGGATGCGACCCCTGGAGGTCCAGAAAGGCAGTTGTTTAACTCTACGGTAGAGCTTGCATGTTCAAACGAGCTCGCGAGCTGCTAACTAACCTAGCTGTCTTCATGTACATTCACATTGGTTATCTCTGAGATGTGAGACATGGACGCCAAGAGCTAGAGACGCAAAGCCCAGCGGCTCTTCGGACAAGTGCAGGAGATGGCACTCGCTGTGCAACACGAGTCGAATGCCCCGATGATTTGCTCTTGACACTGAAAAGCAGCTTCCGATCGATATGCAAAACTTCAGTGGCCAAACGGCGTTGTGCAACATAGGAGCTGCTGTGTCGAACCGCAGTCGAGCGACAGTGATCACAAAATATGGTTCCTATTCATCTGTAGCTATGTATCCTTTCTGGTTAGAAAACGCGATGAAAATGAGGGGTAACCGGCGTTGGCCGATATAAGAAGCAGGAATCTGGAGAACTCCAGCTTTCGGCAGGTTATAGATAGCCCTGAACCAGTCTTTAGTGTAGGCATGAGTAGTATAACTCGTTCACCATATCACCACCATCTGAACAGCTGGGAGGTAAGTGCGCTTCGTATGTGTAGTGCTTGGCTCCAACTGTCCGGTTTTCGCTGGTCACCGGTGGGCTTATAATTGGGTCTCAGCCTTATCAAGCTCCCCTCCTCCATATCAGTTCAATTTGCCTCGTCAAACCTGCTCTCAAGCTTCCTACTATATACTTACTCTGTCAAGCTGTCGGCCTTTTGCAGAGCTCAACACGGGGTCACATTTCATTGGCAGTCGCGTATATACTAGTGTCAAGAGACAACAATAGTCATGGCGCCGAAGAGCAGAGTCATCTTCGACACCGACCCAGGTGTCGATGACATGCTGGCTATGCTTCTGGCTCTGGCATCATCACCCGAGGAGATCGAACTGGTTATGATCTCCGTTACATATGGCAATGTTCCCCTCAAGAGCTGTCTGACGAACGTGGTATCCATGTTCCATGTGCTAGATAAAGAGCTGGAATGGCGCAGGTCGAAAGGCAAGCCTGAAGGCTTCGGGTCTCTGAAGGCATATAAGCCCATCGTAGCCATCGGCCCAGAGCATGCCCTAGAAGAAGAGATCTTGATGGAGGACGGGTTTCATGGCTCTGACGGTCTACACGGAGTTCACGCAGCGCATCCCCACTTGAGTCCTGACGAGACATGGAAGTCGCTCTTTGATGATGGTGTTCCAACGCCTGATCAAGATCCCGCATATTACTCCTATTTCACACCATCCAAAACTCCCGCTCATAAGGAGATCCTGCGAATCCTTAAAGAGGAGCCTGCGAATACAATCACTATCTGCGCAGTCGGCCCCATGACGAACCTTGCTCTGGCTGCAGCTGAGGACCCGGAAACATTCCTACGTGCCAAGGAAATCTGCGTTATGGGTGGTGCGGTTGAGGTGCCTGGTAACATCACGCCAGTCGCTGAATTCAACACATATGCCGATGCGATCGCCACAGCACGCGTGTTCGCGTTGACCTCCGCTGTGCCGTCGTCCACCATGCCCGTCGTACCGCAGAAGATCGCCAACCTTGGACCGTATCCAGAGAAGCTATCACGCAGACTGAACTTGAGTCTGTTCCCACTGGACATCACCACACCGCATCTCTTGAATAAGGGGTTCTTCTTCGATACGATCACACCTCACGTCAAGGAGGGTAGTCCTCTTGCTTCATGGATCAACCACATCATGAGTGGTGTGTTCCGGCAAATCGAGAGCTGGGTCGCCGCTGATGAGGAGCCCGGACTGTCACTGCATGACCCCCTGACCGTTTGGTACAACATCACGCGCGACAATCCTGCATGGAAGCTGGCGAAGAACGCGCCGGAGGACATCCGCGTAGAAACCTCGGGCCAGTGGACCCACGGCATGCATATTGCGGACCAGCGTGGCCGTAAGAGGGCCCCGGGAGCGGGATCTGCCGTCGGGCTGTCTACTGATGCCGAGGGCTCTGCCGATGTGACCGTGGACGAAATCCCAGGGGACGAATTGGGCTGGCTGAGCGCGAAGAGGGGAAACAGGATCAACCGACTGGCGGAGAGCCCTGGTTTTGACAAGTTTGCGCCGGATTTGATGCAACGCCTGTTTGGTTAGATACATATGCACAACAAGTTATAGAAGTCTTCGGGTTGATGAAGCTGTCAGCCGCAAACCGCAATTGTGTGGGTATCATTTGGACAAAGCGTACCCTACTCAAACTCAAGAAATTCTCCTACCCATGCCACGAGAACCTGAACGCCATCAAATGCAATGTGGGAGCTGAGACGCTTCGATGCGCAGCTCTCCGGCTCCTTCATGTCCACGCTATGTTTTCCTAGATGTGCTTCGTCGTCCCAATTGGATTTCCTCTGACTTTCGACCAGTCGATATCATTCTCGATCTTCTCGTCTACCAAGCCCACAACGCACACGTTATCACCTCTGACAATGTACAATCCTAACGGGACTTGTTCGGAATCCTCGGCATCGTCGTGTGCCCGGATCACTCGTTCGACAGCACCTGAGAGGACCTACGCACCCAGCACATCAGCCCACGGCGTTCTAGGCTCCAGAACATGTTGGTTGTATACGCACCAAATTGGTCGAGTTGTCAAAACTCTCGAGCTTACCGACGAGCATTCGCGAATCAACGGTCAGGATCACGACCTTCTCTACCGAGCTGTCAGAATCCATGTTGTAAGCTCAAGATATCGCGAGACATTGCCCAAGATTCGCTCAAGAGTGACGACTTACTCTCAATGTAACTCGCAAGGTGGGACATCTTGCTCGGCGACACAGCAAACTGCTGCAGAGACAATGGATGCAACCGGTGAGAATGCGTGCGCAAGTGTATTATGACATACGAAGCTGGCTTGGAAAAAGAACAAATCGTGCAACACCGAATGTTGGGATAGGTTAGTTGCAATGATTGCCGGTGTGCTCTCCCTTAGGCGTCTTACGGCAATAGCTCCAGAGCTCACAGCACCAGATGCTTGATTGATCGCGCTGAATTTCCAAACGCGTCGGATTAAATTGGGGCCGGCTGTCAGCTGTCAGAACAAAGCACCGACCATGCTCGGTTTCTGGTCACAAGCATCCACCGTTCAGAACAACCCGAGATATAGGTGGACGTACGCTACGACCTACCAACAGGACGCCTCAAAACAGCACAATGCTGTTGCAGACGGTCAAATGTGGCATTATCAGCTGCCACATATGTACAGCACACTTCAAACTTCATACTTCATACTTCGTGCTTCATGCGCTATACTGCATTGCAATCTCCTGATAACAATTGCATGTTCAAATGTGAAGAGAAAGACGACCCTAGCACCTATGAGTGAAGCAGGGCATCTCCAGAGATTATCAAGCCGCGCTTTTTGGTGAAGTTACCTCCTGGGGCCTCCTGAAGGCCTCCCCATCTTCTTTCAATGCGCCTGGTCCAATACGATGTTTGGCGCATGGGTATTCCTTAATCGAGTTTGAGCGTTTTGGGGGATAGTTCAGGAACAGGAAAATGCACGCCAATCATAAGTGAATACAGGTGTCCCCTATTGAAACAAATGCAGGGACGCAAAGACTGGCTGTTTCATCCCACTCAAAGAACAGCCAAGATGCCAAGACGATTGGCTGCTGTCAGCTCCTTCAGCCGCCTCTCAACCCCACAAACTCTCCACCCTCAGCTAAACACCTTCTCTTTTACGACCACGGGACAGACTCAGGGGAAGATCGCTCACGATCCAGCGTCAACTAGTGGCGACTCAATTCCGAGGTCAGGTTGACAATAAAACAATCACGAGAGAAGTAGGTACTAATCATGCTCAACGTGAATCTTCCTGCTCTGTCCTCTCTCAATCTTGTGCTTTGTATTTGCCTTCATCTGCTTCAACGGCCCAGCCCGTCTCCAAGTCGCTCATTTTCATTGTTCTTTACTCGGTCTAGATGACCTGGTCTTTGTTTGATACCAAGGGCTACAAATCAAATTTCTGCTTGTGTGACAAAAAAAAAAAGACACTGAACTCACAAGATCATTCTTTGCCGCTGTGTTTGCTTTGTACGCTCACGACAAAGCAGCAATCACTGTTGTAAAGTCAAGATAAAACACTGAGGCCTAGTATCATTTCTTTCCCTGGATCACAAAACACCACACACTCATTACAACAGAATTCACTTCTCCAGCCCCATACTTAAAATAGGGCTCGTTTGACACGATCCCCATTATTACTATTCATCAACATATCATAAAGGCAAAACCACCAACAACATCTCAACATGAAATACTCCCAGATTGCCACCCCTCTCCTCCTGGCTGGTAGCGCTCTCGCCGCCCCTCTCAGCAGCGTGCAGAAGGTCGAGATCCGCGCGGAGAGCGCAGCCAGCATGATCAGTGCGATCGCACCCGATGCCTCCAAATGTACAGACACGGCATCGGAGTGCCGGACCGCGGAGCAGGCCGCGCCGTGGCTGATCACCGCCCTGTCCACGTACGGAATCATAACGTACGGGGAGATCGCCGGCCTTCTGGCCCTCATGGCCTACGAGTCCGGTGACTTCCAGTACAAGCACAACGTGAGCCCAGGGCGCCCCGGCCAGGGGACCGTGAACATGCAGACGTTCGACTACAACCTCGAGTACGCCGGCACCTTCGCGGAGCTCGACGCGCAGGTCGCCGCCCTGGGTACCATCACGACAGACGCCCAGAAGAACCAGCTTCTGGCGCTCGTCACCGACGACAAGTACAACTTCGGGAGCGCCGGCTGGTACTACACGACCAAGTGCGCGAGCGTGCGCCCCGAGCTCCAGAAGGGCACCGATGCTGGGTTTGCGGCGTACATGGCATGTGTTGGTGTCACCGTCACGGATGAGCGAAACGCGTACTGGACAAGGGCCAAGCAGACTTTCGGCCTCTAAGTTGCAGTTTGATTGAGCGGCGTGTCTCATAGGAGTTCAGGGGACATGAAATGGCGGTATTTGGCGTTTTCGGAATTTCGGACCAGGCACAATTTAGGTATGAAATGAGTACATGAAACATGAACAAAATTCAGTTATATATGATAGCTTTGTCAAGTACAACACGAGTACATTTACCGGATAAATATTGTATTTTAAATTTGCCCAGTGGGTTTACTCTCAAGCGTATGATTATTAAAAGATATATATACTCTCTTGAACACTCAAATTCCTTGACGTGGTTTTCTTTTTTTTCTTTTTAGGAAATAATCCTGTTGGCGGCGTTTTTTGTTTTCATCAGCTCTGCCACGTGTTTGATACCACGGTCTGAGCCGCCGTGCAACTCGTTGGCACCGTATAGCTGTGGTTCGGATCCGCCTCCCAGGTCACCGTACCGCTGCTGGCGACGTTGATGAACTTGTACGTGAAAGTCGTGCCCGCGGGCAGACTGATCGTGCCGCTCCACACGGGACGCGAGCTCGTGTAGGAGGCTGCACTCAAGGCGATGGCCTTGGAGGTGTCCCAGCTTCCCAGGGCGGATATGCTTCCCACGCTGTGTCGGAGGGCAATGTGTTAGCAAGCGTACTTTGACTTGACTGACGTTTGGGGGATTTCGATTGAGATTGCTGATTCACAGGCTACGTTGGACTCGAGACTCGCGCTCGACAGATGTTGTCTGAATAGGGAAAAGGGACAAGGGATAATAGCGGTAACAGGGGAGACCACATACATCTTGATAGTTTGCCCAATTGAGGTGACCACGGTCTCGTTAAAAGTTATTGGAACCGACGAGCAGGCTGTTGAGGCTTTTTCCCCGAGTCAGTCATTTGATCATCGATACGGAATATGGGGGGAAAGGGCTTACTTCCAGCCGGCGCGGTTGTCGTCTTGGTCGTAAGGGTTGTCGTTCCTCCACCTGTGAAACTGATTAAGGCGTCAATTCAAAAGGGATGAGTGAGTGCTGTCATGGAACGGGGTGTCTCACCAGAGCTAGTTCCGCAGATACTGTACGAGGTAGGTACCAAGATGGCAGGTAGCGGCCCAACATTCAGGGTGACGCTACCGCTTGAGCTGGCAGTATATGATGTACCACTAATGACGTCGCAAAGGGCTTGGCTGGCTGTGAAACCTGGAACGGTGACCGAGGAGCTCGACCCTGCGTTTGTGAAAATGCCGTAAACGCTGTCCTTTTTCATCGCAATAACGTGAGAGTCAGCGTATGTTGAGTATGCCTGGTATGAGACATATGAGCTTGACTGGGAAATCGCCGTGTTACGGATCTTGTTAACGGTTGTGATAAACTTGTACAGATCTGAGTTCGTGTTGTAGCCAGAGGTCCAGAGCGCCTCGCGATTGTTGGGATCGGCACCGCCAGCGTACTGCTGCTCCTGGCCATAGTAGATGATGGGAATACCTATGATAGTCTTAGGATTTGGCCATCATCGGAACGGAAATGAGTTAAAAACAGCAGACTCACCATCTGCTAGTATTGTGAAGGCAATTGCCTATATGCGTTGTCAGTCGTATCCTCAACTTGGCAATCGACACTTCTTACATTTTTTATCAAGTTCTGTTTCAAAAGGTCAGCTATCCGTCCATCGATCTTGATTATGATGAAGACATACTGTGTTGCTTGTCAAGGACGGGAATCGGACTTGATCATGATTCTCCATGAAAGACCCGAGAGTGCTTGTTTTCACTAATCTATGTTAGCAGCAACTCACCCATATCGACACTATTTGAGACGTACTTGAGCCCTTCAAGGTATTGATGCCGGTGACTAGATCGCTGATAGACCCCGAAGTGGACTGAAAGGCGCGAGTGATCCAGTAATACCTGTAAACTCGTCAGCAACTGTATCACCTTGCTCAGGGGTACGTGCCATCTCGACTTACATCGGATAATTCTCAAGTCCACTGATATAGTTCAACCAGTCAGGGAAAACGCTTGGGTCGCCATTGTAGACCTCTCCCATGTTGTAGACACCCGAAGCCGAAACCCAGTTTGGCCAGAAGGACTTCTCCACGTGCTTCGTGCTGTCCATGCGTAATCCGTCGATGCCGTACGTCGAGACGAACGACGTGATCCAGCTGTTCCACGTGCTGCGGATACTGCTATCTTCGGTCCTAAGATCCGGAAGACTTGGTGCTCCTGTGACCTCCCAGCATTGTTCGATGGATGTCTCGTCGCTGTAGTTGATGTCACAGGGCGTATGGTACTGGCTTTGCTGGTTGAATGGAGTATAGATGCTGTAATCGACACTGCTACCGGCGTTCGGGGAGCCCATGTGATTGTTTACGACGTCGACCATGAGATACTAAGTATTGGTTAGAATTGACCAAGACCAGAACTGAAGAAGAGGAAGTACCATTCCACGAGCGTGCAAGGCGTCTGATAGGGACTTGAGATCATCCGCAGTACCAAAATTGGTGTTGATGGTAGTGATATCTTGGGCCCAGTATCCATGGTAAGAAGTCCTGAAGTGTGTTTCAGCATTTGAAGTTCTCTGCTAGGCCTGGAAATGCATACCCTCCTGAGCCCTCAAGGATATTCGTGACAACGGGAGAAATCCAAATCTGCCACACGATTAGACGATAAAGAATACTTGACTTCACGATGACGCTTACAGCTGTGAAACCCATTCCTTGAATATAGTCCAGCTTGTTGATGATACCCTTGAATGTTCCACCACAGTACTGACTCAAGGTACAACTAGCAGTTGTCGACCCATCGGTGCGAGCAAAACGATCAGTAACGATCTGGTAGATAGACTGTGACTGCCAGCCCGCTGTACTGAGTGCTTGAGCAGCCGTGGCCCAAAGGGCTGACAACAGGACGCTAGATCTCATCTTGTTCGGTTCTTGAATGGTTCAGGCAAACCGAAATATAAAAGATGAAGTCAAAGGAAGCAGACCCCAGGTTTGTTTGGTGCTCGACTTTGAATCGATGAAGCGATGGCTCTCATGGAATATAATGTCGAGGGATTCAAGGTCAGTATATAGTTTTCAGGAGTATGGCAGCTGAGGCGCTCGGCACGGTTATTTTACAGCCACCCGTCGATCACAAGGGTAGACGAAAGCCGGATTCGAAAAACGAGTGACTGCCCAGCTAAGTGTAACCTCGCTAGGGCATAATACTCGGCGACACGTTCAACTAAAAAAGCATGAGATACGGGCCCGATTTTTCCTCCCTCGCCCTCATTGAGCAGCTACATTGGGCGCAGAGTATAATACCACAAGTATTAGCGTTGTTGTCGCCGATCCTCAAGTAGATTGAGTTCCAAGAAAATATTCGGGTAGTGTCCTTCTCGTGGTTAGGTACAATGTGCGACGAAGACCATATTTGGCAGTTGCGGCCGCCCCCGCCATTAATACCCCACAAAACTCCGCCCCTGACAGCACGCACAACACCATTTCCCGGGCCAGGGGCAGCCGGACTTGTATTTTCTGGGCCACTACTGTCCATCGTGACTTGAAAAGAAGGACCGATTCGGCCAGCATGCTTTCGGTCCCAAAGCCGACGACGTAGCGTTATGTGGGGGAGGCGCCTGGGAATGCATGAGATTGCAGAAAAGCAGTGTTACGGCATGCAAGCCATGTGCTGTCAGATTTCCCCAGATACGACTCTGCTGTAGAATGTGGCTTGCGCCGAAATAGATGACGTCGAGCCGGCTAGAGCATCAGTCTCCGATTGCAGCTGAAGCGATGGAACGACAACGCTTCCGCCTTTTGATGTGAATTGATATGTACGGAGTCTGCTTTGTGCTACTTCACCGCCCGCTTATAGCATATGGTATTGTCTTGTGAAACTGCAACTTGTTATTTTATGTCGCTCAACGATGAGCCCATCGCATGTTCATTTCAAGTAATTAGTGGGTATCACTGTTTTTCTGACTCCATGATCCCAAGTCAATACCCGAGGCCAAGCCTTCTCCGCTTGCCTCCCGTTGGCAGACCGCGCCCTCTATCCCGTCCCCAGTCGCATCCAACTGAGCCTCAAGTGGGTGAGTTGACGGCGAGCAGTTTCTAGTATTCCCCTCACGATAGCCGCTACACCTGAGCTTGTCAACTGCTTACTCCACATCGCGCATTACTCCTTGCTAACCTAGTAAGTTGGGGTAGTGCCCTCGGGGAAAGCTTTTAGGGCCGTTTAGGGTATCATTGGGTTGTTATAACGACTGTGCGCGTGTCATCTTGGTCATCAATCCAGGGAACCATAGACTGGACATAAATTCTCCGCGAGTCCCGTTGTGAGCTGTCGTGGGGATTCGTGTATAGGCCCGAATCAACTTGCAAAAGTCCGCCGGACGCTTAGGGAGTGGCATTACATTCAGTAATTGCGGCACTGACCTGGTCTCGTCGCTTTTTTGAAGCCTCAATGCTTCGTGGTAGCCATGATTTCTCCTGGTCAAATCTGTGATGCTGTGTTTGGTCCTGCCGGGCACACCGCCAACGTCCCCCATACGCCCGTCATTCTATATGCGATGGTCAGAGTATAGCCCCCTCGGCCCGACTCCGATCAATCGCGCATTCTTGTCCTTGCTCGAAATTCAATAGGCGAGACCAGAAATAGTACGTGAAGCTTCGTGGCACTCAACACCTTGGCGGCAGGAAGCCCCGAGATGAGCTGATCACGGGCTGTCCATAACAGGGACAAGCAGGTCATGAGGATGATGTGTATACAATGTAGCGGAGAAGAGTGGTTATATTGATCCACGTTTGTTCTTGCCCATATCCCCGTACCATCTGTAAACTCACATCGCTGATTACGTAGGATGTACGATGGGTATACCTTTACACCACAATAGCTTTGTACATCCTTCCATAGGGGGATCGCTCCGTTAATCATTCCTCATGAAGGGTTCGACTTATTCGTCCCCGGGGTGTTCATATTCATGAATGAGAATGAGCTGTCAGTAGAAGTGCCTTGCGGGGACTGCTGCTGTCCATCAGGGAAAAAGCCGAAAGAAGCCTGCTCGCCGAAATTCACATTTTGCGTATAATTCTCGAATGCGGCCTATTAATTTGTGAGCTCAATTAGTTCCCCAACGCCATTGGCGGATATTACTTACCCAATCGAAGCTCTGGTCCAAGGCCATGTCACCAGAAGTGCCTCCAAAGTTGTTAAACATGGAGAATGGAGACGCGGCATTATTTGTTCCAGATGGGAATTCAGCTTGTAAGAGATTGGGAGTGAAGCCAGAGCCCATGTCTTTCATACCCATGTCCAGTGGTGGGTATGCGGTGCCGCCTGGAGATTGATAGTTCGGCGTGAGTCCAGTTGACATCATGCCTAGCGTCATGGCTGCCGAATGTTCGGGCTGCAAATCGGCTGAACCGAAACTTCCAAATAGGTTCTCTTGTTTCGTGAGATCCAGGTTCATGGTCGTAGGGGCCGAGTTCGGGCTCTTGATCTTTTCTAGCAGGATATCGAGAATGTTGGCTGCCTTGTAAGCTTCCACTGAGTCTTGCGTGAGGGATTTCCAAATGTCCCGGACACTTTCTAGAGCACTCATC
This sequence comes from Truncatella angustata, assembly GCF_020726525.1. NCBI lineage: Eukaryota > Fungi > Ascomycota > Sordariomycetes > Amphisphaeriales > Sporocadaceae > Truncatella > Truncatella angustata. The sequence continues at coordinate 496,879 of NW_025763387.1, forward strand.
ATCTCCGTTCGCTGCTCTGGAGTCCAGAAATAGCTTGCCTGTGAATCCTGCCGTTGTCCAGACGTTGCCGCAACGTTGTCATGGTGGAGCTCAAGTGCAATCAACATCGTTGGCAAAAGGGTATCCTTCGAAGTAGATTGCACATACCACTTCATCGTACGAAGCCGGCCAGTGGGCTGACATTCCCGCTGTATAGTGCGCAGATGTGCCAGGGTTTCTAACGATGCTTCGACAGCACTGCGCCTTGAATGTGCATAGCGCGGGTTCTGCCTCGCCCTGATCATGTGTTTTCTGTGTAGCATACACATGATCTTTTGGTACAAAAGATTGATGTTGAAGCGCGCGATCAATAGGGTCACGGGATCATGCGATCCCTCCAATGGATGTATTTTCAGATGTGGAGGAAGTTCCTCCAATATTTCCCGCAGTCTGCTGTCATGGCTCAGAATATCTTCGTACGCGGCCTGCCTTCCAACACGCGACACGGTTTGTAAAATGTTGCCGAATTCGATGCAAAGACTCGTCTTTGCGATCATGTAAGCCATAGGAGTCGGCTCAGTGATTGGCCTCGAGGGCGGAAGAACCTTTGTATCTGGCCCGAATTCCTCGTCAAAGATGTTGTGGGGTAGCTTCGTGTCAGTGTCGTGGTCATAAATCATTGTTGGTAGGGAGACCTTATAACGACAGTTAGCACTGCCGCATGCCGCCTGCACAAAACACAACAACCAGACTTACTTGATAAGAAAACATGATGTCAGACATGCGGATCAAAGCCCACGTCCGTCGTCGCATCTCCTATAAAGACGTGGTCAGTCAAGCGAATTCGAATATCTGTGGGTTTAATAGATTCACGTACTCCTTGAAATGGTGTAACCGATGGAAACCACTCAGAATCACGGTGGTAACCCATGCGCATAGCTATCCTTGTTATCATGGAAGTGATAAGCCACAATGCAAGATCGGCATCCCAGCGCGAAGACCATTCCCCAAACAAATACAGAATCATTGTCTCCACCGTGTATTCGACAGGTTTAGTGAAGTCTGCTGCCACCAGGCACTGTACTGTCCTCAGTCGATATTCAGCTGCAAGTTCCAGTGATCTTCCTTTCCACTCCGGTGGCTCATCTCCTACTTTGTGATAGCTCAGCATCGCCAGACACAGCATTGAGTATACCAATCCAACCCACATGATTGACGACCTCGCAGGATCTTGCCAGTGATTCCGCAACTGCTGCTGAAACGTAGGCCCATGTATGATGCTCACAGCTGTGTCGAGCGAGTTGAAGTACCGCGAGACAAGGGTAGTGATAGCGGACTTTGCCGGCATCTCGGCTCGTAATTCTGTCTCCGAAGCTGGCGGTGCTGAAAGGAGGAAAATCGGTGAGTCACGCGCAGTCGCCGGCTTTGATGACATGACTCTCTCATAGCTCTTCTCCAAATCTTTCTTGTGCGAGGCGAAGAAGGTCTTGACCTCTGAGATATCAGCGAGCAGGGTATGCCAATGATCTTGCCCAATATACATGGACTTGCCCTTATCGACATCTACTTTCAGCACACCAAGGGAAGTGGCTAGATTGTCCTCCACATCACTGTCGCCTTCGGGTTCATCCCTCATGGAGTTTTCGTCTCTGTCGTTCTTTGCACTACTGCTATCTGTGACAGAGGCGCGTGCATCACCAGAAGAAGCTGTAGCTGCAGCGGCCGCAACGGCGGATGCATCGATGTTAGCCCCGCCATGCATCAGAGTCAATACCAAGCCTTCGAGACGATCGATGCGATTTTGCATATCGTCGGGGCTTGCATTTGCTGCATCGGTAGTTGTGTTCTTCCTTCGTGTTGACGGACTGGCATATACGCATGAGTGTGTATCGCCACGCTTCACGCAGTTGTCACAGTTTGGAGTTCCTCTATTGCACTTCAATCTTGGACAAGGTAAGCCTCGCTGTACTTATCATTAGTGGATGGAAGTCAACTTACTTCCTGGTTCTGCAGGGCAAGCAGCTCAAGGGAACACGGTTCCTGCGTCTGACTACGCGGAACTGCTCCTCGGGAGAATGTCCCGACGAAGAAGTCGCTGCAGATGGTGGTGTCGGCGTCATAGTGAAATGTGTCTGTTCCCCCCTCTAAACTGTTGGCCACTGTTTGCAAAACGGTACAAGTTGTTTATCGTCTTGGTATCTTCCTCCTCCCTTTCTTTCCAGATTGACTCAATACGCCCCACAATGCTTGGTTCCTTCAATTTGCATGTGCCTTCGGTTCGCATATCAGGCCGCCTAGTTAGTGTAGTAGCAGCAGCATATAGCAGCGCAACCTGCCGCAGCGTGACGGGCCAACGTTGCCGCAACAGCACGACTGGGTATGAGATATCCCCCGTCGATCTAGTTCTTGTTTCTCGTTTCTTCTTCTTTTCTTCAGAGTGCCCTGACCTCGATATCTTCAGCTCACTTTGATGGGCGGTTGGAGTTGGTTGCCGGGTCGTCTCGAAGGGTCTGGGTGTGGCTCACGGCTTGGACGATCGCAAGCTGGCGGACAGGCGGTCGAATTAGAGTTGCGCAGAAACGCCCCTCAAACCAACCGACTCGAGCGAAAGACAGGCGGAGAGGGAGCCTTGGAAGCTGGGGCTTGGAGCCGATTCCACTGACGGGGGGGGGGCTACGCGCACCAAAAACAGCGATGTGTCTTATTGCGCAAATGCCACGCTCGGTGATGGGTTTCGCAACAAGGTGTGCAAATTCGTTATTATTCAGCAACAGCGGTTTGCAGGAGGGAGAGATGGGCGGGAAAAGAATTAGCTCGCAATAACAGAGAAGTCAGACGGAAACGTTCGTGTCAAGGGCCTGAAGCAAGAAAAGACGGGTCCGAGCTAGGAATCTAGACAGTGGGAAATCATCCGCGTCGATGCAGCCAACCATTGGGAAGCGAGAACCGTGAAGCTGCGTCGCAGGGCAGGCTGACCCCTCTAAAGAACATGCGCCATGATTGATTACCACCTGCTGTACCGTGATCTTCGCTCGCGTATGCATGTACTCAGTTGCCTTCGCCTCGACACACCCCACGCATACTGTGTGGTAAGTCCCTACCGTAGTGACAAGGGTCGCTGACTTGGCAACATGCCATCAGGTGCAGTTGCCCGTGGACCCCCAACAGTAAATATCATATTAGGCAGTCAGCCGTCGTCATCAGTGTTCCATGGTGACCGGTCTCTACCACAGTATAGCATGCCTTATCCTACAGGGACTCCATAAGAGCACTAACCTTAGTCTATCACTGCTGGGGTTAGCCCAGCACCAAGTCATGTTGGGCCCTATTGAGTTTCCGCCAGACACCTTGACTACAACACGGTCGCCTGTATTCTCCAACCATCATGACGCCATATATAAGCCGAATGCATTACATGTGAGAGCCAGGAAGGTGCGCCGTCTTCTACAATGAGTCACGTCAATAGACCTCTAACTATTCGAAACCGACCAACATGCAGTCTCTATGCAAGGTAACATGCGACTAAACACGTCGTACCTACATCAAGTGTCGATCCAAGCCGCTAATTCTCCATTGTTTCTTAGCAATATCCAAATTCCTGCAAATTAGTATGACTCATCCGGTAGTTCGAATGAATTGGGTGACTTCTTCACCCGGACTTAAGACCTTATTGCCGCTGCAAATCTCAAATCTCATGCGGAAGAGCACACATGTTTTAATCCTGTCGTTAAAAAACCCTCTTCCCAACTATAGTTGCAAACCCTTCTATCAGTCATGAATGTCTTCAAGACTCGTTGATTTCCTTCAAGTCCAGTGTGCTACAAACCACATCGGAGATAGAACTGTTAGATGGCGTGGACTTGGAACGCCGGCGCAGTACTATAGTGGGCAACAAACTCACTGATACCATGTATACAAGAGAGGCATTCAAGGTTTTGACTTGTTTCTCTAAAGATATCAAGCATAACTATCGTACAGGCAGGCTGTAAGGTACCGTGCAACGCTATACCACTAAGATTTCCGGGAACGTGGATCTGGAACTCGGCTTTGAGGCCCGAGCCGGCATTGTGGCTACATATTCTTCGCTATTCTTGAAACCAATCAGGAGGATTTCACGCGCCACGTTCCTTCCGAACCACCACGCAAGTTTTCTGTGTCAAATTTCTCTTTAGACCTGTCTGAATGTTTGAGTTTTCTATGGACGTTGCTTTATGCTCACGCGACCGATGCGAGTGAGAGTGCTATTTCCAATGATCTGAGGTGTTGGCGCTTGCTTGTTTGGCTATAGTTGAAGCACGGCATTTTGTGCATGAGGGAGCCAGCAGGGGGGTATCACAAGCTTACTTGGAACCTCGAGAATTCACCTTCCAGACTCCCCAACTTCAACCTTACAATTGCCCAGAGCTCGACAAGACGTTTGTCGCTTGCATCGTACGCATTCATATGAGATACATGCCCACGGCCGCTGATAAGCTGGGATTTAAATCTAAGAGTTCCATGAGCCTGCGCATGGTCGCTATTTATATCAAGTCAAGGTGAGTTGCCGTGAGGAGTAACTCAGCTCTTCTCAAATAGCTCTTGCCGCCATACCACGGTCTACTCAACCTCAAGACACTGGAGCCTTGTTTTACAGCAACTACTTGGAATCCTTGCACGCTCGGCTGCTTCTTGAAACCTTGGGTCGCAAACTTGCTGCTAGCTTATCCGGTCATGAGCGCATATAGTCCTAAGAGCGCTGCATCGCCCAATGCAGACCGCCGCATTGAGTCGGAAAGGATGTTGTTTGATTCGGATGATGACGATGGAGATGTCGATACACCGGCGTTAAGTGGTGCGGCAGGCGATGTGGAGCAAAGGAAAACACTGCTGTCCAAGGAAGAACCGGACGTCGAGACACCCACCAGACCGAGAGGTATGGGCTTTAGGGGAAACAGATCGTGGTTTATGAGGGTATCCTGCGTTTCCATCGTATCATTCATGGTTCTATTTGATTTGTGGCTTGTTACACGAGGAGACACGGACAGAAATGCGACAAGTTCAAGTTCTGGATTGACTGAATATCTGGAGCTCCCTCTGCGAAGGTCTGACAAGGACTATATACTAGACACAGATTGGGACTTTGGGGCTCCGCGTCAGGAACGTCACTATGACTGGACCATCATAGAGAAAGAGGGCAATCCGGATGGCGTGTATAAGCCCATGATAACTATAAACGGGCAATTCCCAGGGCCGTTGGTCGAAGTCAACGAAGGAGACACAATCGTAGTCGATGTACACAACCTTGCTACTAATGCAACCGCAATACACTGGCACGGTATATTTCAGAACGGATCTACCTGGATGGACGGGACGTCGGGGGTGACACAATGCCCAATTGTGCCTGGGAAATCATTTCAATACAAATTTACTGTCAAAGACCAGGCAGGTACTTGTAAGTGCGATTGTCTTTTCCAAACATTTGACATTGAATTAATAATGCCTCTAGACTTTTATCACGGCCACCAAGGTGTTCAGGCCCTTGATGGCCTTGTTGGCCCCTTGATCGTCCACAGTCGCGAGGAAGCAAAGGTTCGCCCCTTACCATACGTGTCCGACCGTGTAATCATGCTCCACGATTGGTATTATGATCAAGCAGAAGGCCTTATGCGCGATACTCTATCCCCTGGAAATGAGGATTCGCCAATTCCAAATGCTGCACTTATCAACGGCCTAAACAAAGTCGACTGCAGTTTGCACACAGCTCGTCGTTGCGACAACCAGGGTGCATATCTTCCCACCATAGACCTTGCTCCTGGCGTAAGCCATCAGTTGCGCTTTATCAACTTGGGTGGGTATGCTTGGTTCCAAGTCTCGGTTGATGAGCACACAAGCCTGCCTGTAGTCGAGATAGACGGCACATCAATCGAGCCAGCGCCCGAATCGGATATCGTTCTATCTCCTGGGCAACGATATAGTGCAATCTTGACCACTAACCAAGCGGATCAATCTGGTCAGGAGTCTTTCTGGCTTCGTGCCCGAATGATCAAAGCCTGTTTCGCTGAGCCTACCATACCGGAAAACGGTTCTGATGAGGCCAGGGCTATAGTACGATACTCTTCCCCTCCGGCCACCAGTTCAACAGAGCAAGATAGCTCCTCGAGCGCCGCATATCAAGTTCTTCCAACTACAAACAACACAAATTCGAATTACCCCATGATTTGCAAAGACATGACTGCACGCGCACGTTACCGACCGTCGCCTCCACAGCCTGCGCCAGACGTCGCAGACCATTCGTGGTACATCCGTGTCAATCTCGCAATCGGCAACTGGCGGCTCCAACGCGGCGTCATGAACTCATCCTCGTTCCGCCCCGACCTCAAACAACCTACCTTGCACCGTATCATCGACGGCCTCGCAGCATCCAATGGGTCATTCAACATGGAAGGCGTCAACACCGCAGCCTTTGACAAGCAGGAGCTAGTCGTCTCGCATAGAGATATCCAGACCGTAGACATAATCCTGCAGAACATGGACGAGAACAGTCACCCCTTCCACTTACACGGGCACCAGTTTTGGGTCTTGGGAGCCGGCCACGGCTACTTCCCCGGCTATGACAAGTTAGGCCTGAAAGCCGACGGCCAGGGACTGCTGGACCCGAGCAATCGCACCGTAGTTGAAAATCCGCTCAAGCGGGACGTCGCAACCGCGGAAGGTTTCGGCTGGGTGCTTCTAAGATTCGTGGCCGATAACCCTGGCGTGTGGCTGTTTCACTGTCATATGATCTGGCACAGCGAGGCGGGCATGGCGATGCAGTTTGTCTCGAGACTGGACGAGCTGAAGAGCTGGACGCTTCCCGCCGACGTGAGGGACTTGTGTGAGGCGCCAGAAGAAGAACTCAGGTTGGGAGCACCACCAAAGGATGATGTGTTCTTTGGGTTTCATGACTGAGGAGGGGCTGATCGGGGAAAGATACGTAAATGTTAGGTGCTACGTATGTCATTCAATAATGTCAAACCTGCGTGGCTACATATATACTTGTACAAGGACGAGGCATGTCCAGGACGACCCATAGAGTCTTTGCAACCCAAACTGCAAGGATACCCAGCAAAAGCTTTCGTTAGAGCTTTGCTACCATAGTATTAATCAGAAACTGTTATGTCAGATGACAGATTGGAAAAGCATAAAGGCCTAGTGTTCCTCGAAGGGCAACATGCAGTTGGTCTATAAGATGAATAACGCATCTCATTTGAGTGACGTTGGAAGACGTTGCAGTCTTATAAAACAAGACAATGTCGGCTGATCATCTCTTTCGCCAACCAGTTGCAACTCGAACCTGCAAGAAGAAAAATCATTATTTTCAATTCCAGCTTTTCAAAAACTCAATCATTGGTGACATTTTAGACCTCGAGCATCAAACTGATTTCCTAATTTCCACCGGGATTGTCAAACGGGAAAGAATGATTGTTAACATATGTTTGCTTGATTGACCTTGTTGTTGCACGAATCATGCTAGATGGACATGACCTCAGACCAAAGGGACTTTGAATTTCACCGGCTTCAACCGATCCCGATTTCGATACGTCTTTCCGTGGCGCGACCTTTTTCTTCAGCTTCGTCGGTATCTGCATAAAGATTTTTGAGACCCTGTCTTCCAAATCCGCGTATCTGCAATAGCTCGCTCTTCCATAATGTCATAGGCTCATTTCAAGTTCGAATAGACTCATTTGAACTTTCATGCAGCAGCAGCTCCCTCCTTTGCCACACTGTATGATTGGAAGAAGTCAGAGTTGCCCTCCAGCTCCTCCTTGATCTGCACAATTTGTCAGTCTCAAACTTCACGGGGACACACTCAGCAAGCACTTACAATGTCCAGCCCTCCAACCAGTTCGCCGTCCATCCAGAGTTGAGGATATGTCGGCCACTCAGCGTACTCCTTCAGGCCTTGCCGCACCTCATCATCGGCCAGGATGTTAAAGAAACCGTACTTGACACTCCGATCTCGCAGAATTCCCACCAGTTGTCTCGAGAAGCCGCATTGCGGGGAGCTGGGGGTACCCTTCATGAACAACATCACCGGTGCGGCTTTGACGAGCTCGCCCAGCCTCTTGAACAGCTCCTCCTTTGCCTTCTCGGGATCTGCAGCCGTGTCGACCTCGTCCTTCTGCTCCACTGCGCCGGCTGCGCCAGCCGCCGTACCGTTGGGCGCGCCACCTGCGGCCTTCTTGGCATGTGTCTCGATTGCGTTTCTGACTTTGACTGCACTGCTCCCGCTGACGGTGTCGAGTACGGTGTCGCTGCGCTGGAGTACCAGGTAGGGGACAGCTGTGACGTCGTAGGTTTCGCTAATGTCGCTGAGCTCTTCAGCGTTGAGCGAGACCCAGCTCGTCTGCGGCGGGTCGGTGACGGGATACTCAGATGCGAGAGTCTTGAGGACGGTGGCCATCTGTGCGCAAGGTGCGGCCCAGGGTGCGTGGAAGGAGATAATAAGGAGGGTCTCCTTGTGCAGAGCGGCGACATGGGCGCGCCACTCGTCCTCAGTGGTGATCTCCTTTATTGTCGACATTTTGGGCTGCTGGTTGTTATGTGTCTAAGACGTGTATGAGCGTGTCGTGCTTGTGGCAAAAGGAAAACCAAGAGGTAGAGAACGGATGCGAAATAAGGCTACCAGGCTTCTTGTGAAAAGGTGGTTGATGCGATTAATGTTTGAAATAATTATTAGTTCAATGGGTTGCTCTGCGCCCGCGCCAACGCCCACACCCACGCCCACCTCCGAAGCGCGGGGCGGTTGATGACAATTCGGTCGCTGTCTTATCGATCAAATGAAAACCCCGCCATCGCACGTCATTCCACTATAATTGGCCTGTGCGTTTGTCACAGCAGTCCGCATGAACAACCCTCCGTGGCATTAGGAACTTCCTTATTGAAGTGACATTACCAAGGCTCATTCCTTCCAAGTAGACTAGCCTAGGTATAACTTCTACATTACGATTGACCGAACGGCTTTGGTCTTTCTCCGAAGCTACTCCGGGCGTTGTGTGTGGACCTTGAAAGTAGGAAACACTATGTTAAAGTATGCCTCCAACAAAATACGGATGGGAAGAAACAAAATCAAGTGGCAAGGCTACACACGAGCTTCCAGGTAACAGAACAATGGGTCAACAAAGTCCAACCCGTCGTGGAGGAATGTTGAGTATACTCAGTGGACCCTAGTGTAGACTAAATAGAAGTCAACATGAGAAATCCCGCATTTTCACTATCCCCGCTCTCTTTACTACGACAACCACATGGAATGTCATTACGGCCTATAACCAAGTTGCTCTGAAGTGAAACTTTCGACATGTCTGACTTGGACGCTGCTACACCGCGAGTATTTCTTGTGCGCCATGGTGAGCTCTGTGTCTGATACCGGGAAGCGTCTCCAAGATGTAACGTGGTGCATTAGGAGAGACGGAATGGACAAAAAACGGTCGCTACACGGGCCGCACCGACCTTGAATTGACGCCCGCTGGCATCAAGCAAGTCACCGGCACAGCATCCCACATGGTAGGTCACGGCAAGCTGATCGACCCTGCCCGGATTGCGCGCATCTGGGTGAGCCCTCGCAAGCGTGCGCAACAGACCTTGGGATATCTTTTCAATATCGACCCCCAGAGTGCTGACTCCGCCGCTTCGCGTGACCTTGCTGAAAAGTTCACAACCACTGAGGACATCGCTGAATGGGATTATGGTGACTACGAAGGATTGAAAACCAAGGAAATCCATGTCAAGAGGAAGGACAAGGGTCTGGACCAAGAAAAGGAGTGGGACATATGGAGGGACGGTTGCGAGGGTGGAGAGTAAGCTTTTTGTTTTTCCCATATATACTGTAATGCTACGAATAGAATCTGCTGACCGCATGATAGATCTGCGGAGCAGGTAACCGCTAGACTGGACAGGCTTATTTCGCAGATTCGAGACGTTCAAAGACCTGGCTTCGGAGGAGAGAAGCCATGCGATGTTGTGCTGGTATGGCTGCCATCCGTCGCTATTGCCTGCTGCTTTTGTGTTTATCTGCTAACGGTCTCCATTATTTAGGTTGCTCATGGGCACATTCTTCGCGCCTTTGCTAAAAGGTGGTTGCGGTACCCCCTTGACACACCCTTAGCCATGATGATGTCGCCCGGTGCAATAGCAGTTCTCAGGTGGGATCTTCTGACGTGTGGAGATTAGTTGCAATACTAACATTCATGAAAGTTTTAGGAATCGTGACATAGATCAGCCAGGTTTCTATATCGGTATGTCTCTTCCGTCGCAGGGTTAGAGAATTGGGCACGAATCGAAGCGCGACAATTTTGGCCACATATCCTGAGATTTCACGGAACCTGTGAAATGTTTGGTGGATGAGGGTAACACTTGATTTAAGATAAGGAAGTTTCCGGTGGGCAAGGACTGTATATATTGGACATTTTAAATTGATCCTATATGCTTGAAGTACTAGCTTCTTCACTCCAGCCACTCAAGGCGGTGTGGGCAACGTTATACTCCTTTTACACTCCCCGGGTCTGTATTTTTTAGTAGTAGACTTCCACATTCAACATAATTCATGAGTTCAATGGCAATAAAGCGAAACGGCTTTGTCTCAATGTATACAGAATCCCCATGTATGATATGCGTCGGGTGATATGCAAAGTAAAATCCGATAGCTTAAGCGACCCCAATCGGTTCGGGACAGATTTAATCAAAATTGAAGTCTCCCCTTAACCTGAGTTTCGAGCAATTGATACATGTACATATGTAGACAGCCATGTCTCCACTACTAAACTGGGATATGTAAGCTCTACTCCTGTCTCAGGAACTTGGCAGAAACCCAGCTAACTTCTCGTCTCTTCACTTATCGTCCAGTGCATGGCTCTTTCCGTGCCCCCCAGTAAATGATTTGCTACCAGGGGTTTTTGAGGATGAGTCGTAGTCGCCTTCTGCTAGACTCTCGCCCTTGTCCGCGCCCCTAACCATCGATGATTCCCTGCCGCCCTCTTTTTCCTTCTGCTTCTGCTCTCGCTTGACGTCCTCATCCTGGTACACTCCGCCTCGGTCTGATCCAGTGCCAGCCTTGGAAGAGCCTGGCCCGTCGGTCTCAATACCTGTGGACTTGCTGGGTGACGGCTGGGGATCAGCTTGCTTGGCTGGGTGGCCCTCACTGCTACCTGAGCTACCCGCTTTGGTAGCTTGCTGGCGGTGGCTGTCCTTGTGTTCTTGAGATGATTCGTTGTTCTTTTTTGTTTGGTCCACTATTCGTCTCGCAGTAGATAGAGTAAAACTGCGAAATTGGAGTCTTGATGGTGGACTTTTTAAAGCCTGGCGGCTGGCTGACCGACTCAACCTGGAAAGCATTATGGTGGTTTAGGAATATACCGAAGAGTTTTTTTTTTTTTGGTTTCATAAGTCAATTAGATTGAGAAGTGGATATTTGCGCAGCTATGCTTAAGAGAAGTCGTTGTTATAAGTTGTCGAGGATGGCTGAAGTGGGTCAATGGACGACGGTATTCCAACATCATTCGCGTCATTGACTTTACTAGTCCCAACCCCAATTGCGTGACATGAGCACTCCCCCACACAAGAGACAACTTTCGCAAATCTTAATACAAATAAAGACTCAATCTGTTTGGGGTTGTTGTTCTTTTGGTTCGCAGCAGTCTCAAAATTTCTTTCAAGGGTCTCCTCCATTGTGTCGGCGTCAAGACTGGTTTGAATGCTAGTCCTACTGAAAATGAAGAAATTATCTTTGCCCGAAGATATGTTTAATCCAAAAGGGCTGTGTCCTACGGCATCGCAATCTTCGCACAGATTATCAGGCCTAAAGCCATGGACGATCACAGTATTTTCCACTGTATACTGTTGCTGATGTGGGTCTCTTTGGTGAATGTTGCATCCTATACAGTTGTGGGGAATTTCCTTTGTCTGTTGCAGTTTCAACAATGCACCACTTGCTCCACTCTAGCAATAGTCTCATGTGATATACGGATCCGTATGCTCGATTCAGAAGGATAACCTAAATTTCATATCTCTCGCATTCCCCTTAACGTGCTATATACCTGGCTTAGTATGGAAATGGGCGCGAGTCAAATTGGAGATTAAACCAGCTTAATCGACTCGCATGCCTCCTCTTTCCACTGCTCTCCTTGCATAATGCCATGTACATAGCATGGACCTATCAACTCCCACAATGGGTCATCTTTATCATGCACTCTCTGACGGATGAGAAATGGAACTGGTCCGCCTCTGAAGAGCACGATCGAGTCTCCTTCACGTGCTCCAGGTGGCATAAGTGCGAAGTATCCCAGCTCCGTCAATGTAAAATGTGTATAGATAGCGTCTCCCTCCAGCTGGATTTGTTCGTCTTTGAGGAATGTCGAGGTGAAATGGACCATGGTAGCTATGCTCTGGCGAACCTTGCTTTCCTTTGCGGCATTTTTCAACAGAAAGGATTGGTTGATGGCATCCACACTGCCCAGAACTCGATTCCATTCAGCCTCGTACTGTGCTATCCTTTGTTCAGGGTCATTTCCAAGATTTCCTTGCAGTAATGTACTGAAGAAGGCTTGATTCAAGGACTCCCCAGTCGGATACTCAGTTCCTCTTGATGAAGCCAGTTGCCTCCATCGCGTCAAAAGCAGTTTCTCGGCTCCAATCTGGTGCACGTCTTGCGACCAGCCACTCAAACTGGTTGTAACCGCCTTGAAGAACTTCGCAGGGGTGTGTGTCCTGGCTCGTACTTCGCGGACATAGTTCCACGTCTCATTGGTTCGTTCGTTGCGTTGTGCTTCTGCGCCAGTCTGCATCTCACCTAACGTCATGATCTTGTCAAAAATTTGCCCTTTCAGGACCAAAATATCAGCACCTTGCAAGCAAGGGTCGTTCTCAACGCTCCCATTACTTGCGCGAAACACTATGTTTCGTAGTCTGGGTATCTCTAGCATTACCTGTTCAATAGCGGGGAACGATTGCAGACCGATTGGCCTGATACCAGATAGCTCAATTGCAGGGTCAACATTCCTTACGTCCAGCCTCAAATCTGGAAGCCATGATGGAAGCTTTGGCGTATCGGCGTTGTAGGCGGTCTCTAAACCAGGAGGCTTTCGACAGAGCTGAAGGATGTCCAGTGATCCGGTTGACTTGATAACATCGATGATTGCCGCGCGGTAGCAATCCTCGGTGTTGTCATTATAGCTCACATGAGACAAGTGCTCAGTGGTCATACCAAGCAAGCCGTATACCTTATCGCGCGGGTTGGTTGCCATGGACCACCTGAATTGGCCGAGAAGGTGGCAAAGATGATACTGGGTTTTTCCTTTCCCTTTGAGTTCGGGATCATGCATGGCCATTCTTCGAGCTTCAAATAGCACATGTGCGTGATAAAGTGTCGCTAATTGCACAAACTGATCTGACCACTTTATCTTCATACATGCGGTGATACCTATATCAAGAGTAATCCAATTGATTACTGAATCTCCGCAAAATACAACCACTTGCTTGGCCAAAGCGACTTCCTGTATTATCCAGATCCTGGACCACCAGGGTCGCGCGAGGATAGCTTGGATAGAGTCAAGTTCTCTGGCGAACTTGTGAACTCCGTTTGGGTTGAACATACGCGATCCTTCTGCAAAGAAAACGTGATCGTATAGAACAAATTTGCGACCCCAGCCCTCCTTCTTCTGAGTCTTTTCAAGTTCAAGCTCTCGCGAGCATAGCCTCTCGCAAACCTGGAAAGCCAAGTCACTGTTATCAGCAGCAGCGCCAAGCCATACAATGACCTCGGATGCCTGCCGATATATATCTCCCATCAGCCGGACTTGCACCTCTTTCTCATCATTGTCTTCTTGGTTGATACAGATAGCGTCGACCCAGAAGCTTAGGGGCAAGTTGCTCGACTTGCCCTTTCGTAATAAACATCGTAAGGCGGAATCCAAATTTGGAGTGGCCTTGAGCCGGGACCCATCACAGATGATCGAGGGCGAGTTGGTCGGATCTCCCCAGTAGTACGATAGGGCGCGATACTGCAGATCCTTATTGAACTCCACGGTTTCGAGGCGACATATCACCTCGTTGGTCTCCTTGTCGATGTCTTCCAGGTGAACAAGTCGGATCTCTTTGCTATCACCAGCACGGAGTTTATGATAAAGCTGCATCGTAAATTTCGAACGAAGCTACTTTAGACAACGTCCCACTGATCAAATGGTTTCATGGATAACTCAAAAATGGTATGCGGTAGCAAGTCTGAAAATTTGACCAATAAGCTGTACGGCAGTCGCGTTAGTGGTGACAACCGATTTCCATCCACTAGCTTCCGTTAAGACTTTATACATGGAATTCTCGCTCAGTCTGTGATATTGGGACCCACAGTCAATGTACTATGATAGGTAAACACATGGTTCGTTGCATCAATATGCAGAGCAGATGGGCCCCTATTCATGGGTGTCAAACGAATAGAGTAGCTGCCCGAAACAACAGGGGTGTGGTACAATAAGCACTTGCCAGAAAGGTTTCCACCAGTCCTCGGACACTCTGCCAGAACTTGTCATCTGAATCTATAAATATGACCACGACGCGGTATTCCAATATTGAAACTCATGTTACGAAAATTTCTAGCTTAGATACTCTTTGAAGCTTCCGAATAACTTCTATACTTATTGTCGGTGACGTATTCGAGCTCAAACGCAAAGTATATGAAGGTTGGGCGAAAACCGCACTAATTCGCGGTTGAGAATCCGAGGATTTGTGGAAACCTTTCTGCTTGCTCGCTTGGGTTCCCAGCGCTTGTGCGAATGCAATAATTCCGGCAGCCGGTTAGCAACAACAGCACCAGATGGATTGAAACAGATATATGATATCCATAACTAAGAAATATGAATTCGCATAAAAAGGTTTGCAAGTCAGCCCATTCCGTGGGTACTTGATGCATTCAATAATCCTCCGCAGGCACTATTTGAATCCTTATAATCTGTTCCGCAGGATGCGTGGGAAGGATTGTCACCAGAATAAACCCACATTAACGTAGCTCTAGCTGCTCCTAGATCGGGGTTCTCGCGTAATTTCACCAAATATGCGAGAAGGGTACACCGCTGAAGGTTCGGTGCCACCGGAAAATAGGCATGAAACTAAGCAGGGGCTGTGCCGCTTCCTTGAATATAGATTTCAGCAGATCAACATGCAGGTATGTGGCACAATGAATCCTTTAACTCGTGATCCAGTAAATGGGCTTCCTATTCCTTTAACTTAATAACTCCAAGCACATTTGCTATAGCTTCTTTGCTATCCCATTGCTGTCTGACTATATACTTTAGATCCACAGATGTGCAAAATTTCAGATCCTCGTTAGAGAGGCTGATGTCTTCTGAGGTGTCTTGTAAACAAGATCCTTCACAAAATCTCTATACGGCTTGTTTCATATGACTGCATTGCCGTCTCCAGACTTGGCCATTGTGTTGGCAAAAGGAGAACTCCTTAGCAAGACGCATTTAGATTAGAATTGGCTGTTATAGCATTCTCGATTCATGCCTAAGTGCTGGATCGAGAAAACTAGCTTCAAACTCATCCAGTTTCCTGTCAGACAAGACATAGTTTTGCTGCTTCAATACATCAAGCAAAACTACGTCGCCACAAGGGATGTCGAGAACGAGCTCTTTCAACCAACTGGTAGTCGGTATTCGAAGTGCTATTTTGATAGCCTTTTCTCCTCGACTTTCTGCCATCTCCTCCGCTTTTAACAAACGTATCCTCATTAGTTACTAGCAGTGATGTTGAGCTTCCGAGTACTGATTCGGTTGATGACGTTTCATCAGCCGGCGTGTTGGTGAAAGCTACCTAATTGTGTTTATACTTGGACAACCGAAATCCCCTTCGCCCCGGTACTATGGCACCATCTTGAACGGTAATGTTGAAATAAACCGTTGTTCTGTTTACCGCTTCTCGACGGATTGTTGAACGACTACCCACTAAATTGTCTGAAAAAGGTTTTGTACTGAGAGATTGCAGTATGGGTAGAGTAACTACGGAGCTACTCTCATTTTGCTCTTCTATTAAGATATCTTTCTAATAAAACCAGACATAGCCGTCGGTTAGGGAGCTATAGTGGACTCTAAAAATTAAACAATATAGGGTTAGCACCGATCCAAAGTTGTTACTAAGACGGATGCTGTTCAATTGCACTAACCTCCGTGTCCTACTTGTGTAAGTACCGATAATCTCAAATATTCGTTATACAACCTTTCTTGGAGAAGTGATGACTAGCCGCAGCTGTTTCCACTATAAGTATAATTAAAGCGTTGGGAGGGACACAATAATGGACTTTTATCGCTGGCTGGAATAAGTAAACTTGAAAACGAATCTGTGTGGTTACTTGCACACCGTGCGAAGCTCTCAATCGTCCTGTTAGAGACGAAGTGGTTGTATCCAATTGATGCCAACATATCTGCTTAATACCCGCTATACAAAGTAGTTGGGATACTCTGGTCTGATAACTATTTTATTGTGATCACTTAGTACTAGGTAGATGTGTTGAGTGCTCACTTATCACCCGGCGGTAAACACGGAAGGGTGATTTCTAAAGTTCGTTGCCAGCTGATGTCTCAATCGTCGTCGAATTATCTGCCTGTGTGGAGCTCATCTTTTTGATAGAAGCAACATGTTGACGTGTTTTATTTGGTTGTGCGCCAGTAACCTCATGAAAAGCACCAAGTGAGACACTTGTATGCCATGCAGTCGGGGACTGTTTGATATGCATAGCAGAGACAAAGTCAGGTGGCTCCTGTTGATCGTCCCCCAGAAGGGCCCGGTTACCAGCTTAGATTTATTCTAAGCCCTAGTGTGTATCCTTAAATTTGAGGCTGCGGATATCAAACTTGATCGAGCTTGCATCATGCTGGGACGTGCTGTCCAGTTGTCTAGGATGCTCAGATTCCATCAGTGGACCGTGGAGTTATGCAACATTCCTTCGGCCAGAAGCTAGAAACTGAGCTGCCGCCGACCCACGATCTCGTACTGCTAAAAGAACGCAGACACTCATTCTTGGCTCTTTATATTCTCGAATCATATGTCTGCACCTGAACAGTTATGAAGTGTGATCTTGCTGACTCAAAGGTACGTCAAAATAGAGACAAGTAACGCGTAGTCGTTGAGGCGCTGATACTAGACACAGACCATTGAAAATAGTAATGCACCGGATACAGGCGGTTGTTGCGCATCACCAGAGGATAAAACTCGACACGGAGGACAAAAACAATCAAAAGACACCTATCATTATCTAAAGCGCGATCGTGGCTGCTGAATCGAAGGCAAAAACAATACCACCAAATTAGATGGCGATTACAAGACGAGCAGAACTCACGAGGAAGACGGCAGATTTGATCCAATCGACCATGCCGAACTTCTCGGACATGGCCATCCTAGGCTGAGGATCAATTGAGGTAAATAGTAAGCCGGAGCGGAAATATGCCCGATGACCGAGTTGATGTAGAACCCCTGACTATGATAGTACTCAGCAGAAGCCCTTGATAGGCTCAGACATAGCGACATACCCATTTCCAAGTGACACTACTGATGGCTGATGTACCTCCGACCTACTTCACATACGCCTGAATGTATACATTGATGGATAACGTACCATTCGACATACCACGGGACCAAGAACACAACCAATACCACAGACAACAGTAATTCTAGAGATATACGCGGGTTTGTGCTCGGGACTCGTGGAAACCGATATATACGTTAGTGTTTCACAGTACGTACTGGGGCCTCTAAGACCAGCAATAACACGCCGTAGGATGAGGGCAATCATGCTGGGGGCGGTTCTATATATGGCGTTGCCGACTCCTAGGAGGAAAATGTTGAACACATAAGTATCCTTGATGTTGAAGACGGCATAGGTTTCGCCCCATGCAGTATGGCCAGAGCTCCTAAAGCAACGCCGGTACCGATTATGGAACTAGCTCGACGTGGCCGATGTCATTCATAATGGAAGGCTGGATATTAGTGGCGATGGTATTGTCCAGCGAAGATAGGAATACAGTGGAGAGCATGACCGTGCATGCGTTGGCCTACTAAAAAACGCAGCATTCAACGGAGAGACGAGGAATCTGCTCCAGATGTAGGATGTAATACATTCCAACCACCAGCCGCGGTGGTCTTCGGGGTACTATCATTAGAAGATCTAGTGTCATTGCTGCCGTATTCTTAAGCCTTCTCCTTGCTGTCGCTGGCGCTAATAGCCGCGATTGCAAAGGTTGAAGACGTGGAAGTGAGCTGCGAGGCTTCCTGTCTCAGTCTTAACGTTGTGGTTAAGGGATTGAAGTGGAGTCCGAGGGAGTATACATTAAAGTTGGTTCGAACAAGGGCACTCTTACAAGTGTTTAGTAGGCTAATAAAGGCCCAAAGGAGATAATTTTTTCACATTACTTTCATATAGACGATAAATATTGCCTCTGTCGTAGGCTTAGCCTTATGAGCCCGGCCGACCGACCGAGGGACATTTGTAATTGTATAACTATGCGGAGCAATGGCAAACGCAAGCGCGCTAGACGCGGTTCTTTACATTGGGACCCAAATTAGATTAGCTATAATGTGCGAAGGTTGCTCTAAAAGGGGAACTGCTCTAATGCTAGACTACCTGCTAAACGCGGGAGGACTGGGAGAGGACAAGACATCGCTCTACTAAGAGAACACGTTAAATGGCGCTGATTATTGATAATTAATGGAAGAGTGTCCCTTATAGTTCAAAATGGCTTGGGACATGGTTAGATAGTAAAGCATAATGGAGGGATCTATGGTTATATATATACATTGGTAATTCGACTAAACTTAGTCCAATAGTATATCTGGCGTCTTCATATTTATTTTCAATAGGTTTATAAGAATTATTATTTGAAATCTTTCCGTTCCCTAAGTGCCCATTTGTTTCTGCCTTTACCTTTTCATCGCCATGTGTCACTCGAGCACTTTCTTTACCCCCTGTGACTTTCCGCCGATATGAAAGTAACATACTCATTGATCAGTCCGTTGTAATCGCTCGACTTGTACCTGACTGAGATCTCTTTAAGAACATAAGAAACAAAGAATATTGTTATAATAAGTATCGAAGTCGAGATCCTTCGTGAGAGTGTCGATATACTAATAGATGTGTCGCGGAAGTTGGCAGTTGGCCTTTGTATGTATAGGGTAGAACATGTCTTGGGGGAGTGTAGTCGTGTATAAAATAAGAATGCCTTCTGCCTTGTTCTAGATATCTCTTGAGTGTCTAAGCACTAAACATGGCTATTTCTATGTCCATTTTCTGCTCTGGTGGCAGACAACACAATTCGAGCATCTACGTTGCGCCTTAGAGAGCTTGAAGCTCGGATGATAAAGGTGTAATGCCGAACTTATATAGCTTGAGAAAGGAACTCACCGATCTCCTTGCGCTACAAGCCTAGGTATAACTAGACGACGGAAGTGCCGGTTGGGACCCTATAGCGCCCTACGACGACCTTTTCGTTACATGTCATCTTTAGCGATTCCCGAATGAATCATAAGATTTTCACTACTCTCTTCTCTACCTCTTCATCGGCGGTAGCACAATTTGATGACTTAAACGCTTCATAGCTTAATCTAAGTTCGTCCCAGAGCTCATAACTAAGGACACTATACCTTTTATCAAACCCTATATAGTGAAATGTAACGTCAATGGCTAAAAACTTAGCCGTTCTTAAGATTGACAATACCTACGTTAGAGCGCGATTCTATATCCGTCGAATGTCTTTCACGTCGCCGGCGCGAAGGATCATCCAAAAGTTGGAAGCAAGTCGAGTCGAGATTCCAATTTAAAGCCAAACATGGTCGCTACAAGAAATCCTGGCCTTTTCTTCTCGCCCATTGGAATGACATGTAGAGTGTGAACGGTGCCTTCGTTCGTGAGCTTTAGCGGACCGATCCGGCCGTGGTGGGTAGCCCAGTGTACAAGTCAACGGCGTAACCGGAGCCGGACGACGAGCCGCGCCATTCCTCTGAGTTGAATCCTTGACATGACGCCGCTATAGTCGTGCCACGACTACGTCTCCGTTTGGAAAGTAGTATTTTACATATACGACAGTCTTAAGATGCCGCCTAGGACGAAGTTGTATTCATCTCGAAAGAGCTTACAAGTTTCTTGTTGCACATCCGTTAGAAAGAGATAACCTTTCTTCTCAATGCCGCACTTTAAGGAGAACCCGTCGTCTAATGCTTTAGACCCTGAGCCAGAGTTTTAGCAACCCCCTTAATGTACAGGGCATCGTCAGCGATCATACGCGTGTTAGAGCATCATTTGACGCCTCGAATAAGTGGCCTCTAGGCGAGCAGCTCAAGCCGACCGCCGTTATTAAAGTGGGTATAGTCTTATAAATCATGCTAATAATAGAATACATATTAATTATAAACTAGAGTATCGCTTACATAGTGATTTTAGATTAAAGTCTAACTTTTAAAAGACGATAATATAAAAAGGGACTAAATAGACGTTAAAGGTATTATTTAACCGTTTTAATATAATTGTACATTATTATGAAAATAATAAACCCCCCCTTTTTTTAAGACTTTAAGGTTTAAGGCGGTTATTTCTTAAATAAGTTAATATAAAAGTTTAACTTTATTTTCTTTAGTATTACTTTTATAAAGGATTTATAAATAATTTTATAATGTAAATTTTAACTTGATTTTCGCTCGAGTTTATAAACATAACTTAACTTCTCTATTATAATGTTCCGAGCGAGATTTCGATATATATAAATATAACAATATAAATAACTATAAATGTCTATAGTGTACGGAGATGTAACGACCTAGCCTAGGTGCCAGCCTGGCGCTTAAGCAGCGTACGGAGTACGCCCGTGCGTAGTCAGTGTAAAACCCCCGCTTCGTAACTAGCGATGGAGACATTCTATCCTCCCCTCCTTAAGAATAAGTCTTTGAATATAACTACTGCCCGAAGGAGCTTATCACCTGGTGACTTTACCGTAATTGTTACAGATATAAGGGGCCTAGTTACGTAATATTGTTAAAAGACTAAAGAAATAGTTATAATAATTTCACTACTTTAACGAATCTTGCCACACTTAGCCGTGTTAAGAAGCATTAAGGATTGGATAGTCTTTAATTCGATTTACAAAAGGAAGTGACTGTTAAATCTGCTATTTATAGGAGAGCATCGGAACTTAGTTTCCCGCTCTCTGACTATACTCTACCACACATGACATGTATCTTTCGCGTGGGGTGTAGAAGCTAATGTGGCCATCCGCCTAGATGCAAGGATCATCGTGGCTTTATTACCAATCTGTAAGTACCTCGCTAGGTTCTTTTTATTCGTTTCATCAAGCGTATGTGCGTGCCGTTGAAAGATTAGGTTCTGCAACGCCATAGAAGCCTCTACTAATACTGGCGTCGCAGGCGTTTGCGGTTCTGTCTCTTGTTGACAAGGCCCTACTCTCACCTCATCGACTCTTGGAACGGCCGGTTCAGCTACCGGGGCGGGCATACTTCTGAGCACCCTATCTGGATTGAAAGGAAACAAACCACTTGCGGCGAAGCCGGCCTTGAAATTTTTTTTTTGGCGTGAACGCTCTTTTCCTCGCAGGGCTATACAGAGACGTGAAGTGCTCCTTGCCAATCGTGTTTACACCTCCTTGCTCGAGTCGATCAACTTGGTCACGATTAGCTGCCTTGAGGGGAGCAAACACCGAGACGTCACAAGGCTGGAGCTTGTGGGAGGTATGAGAGGGGAGACGACATAACAGAATATTGGTCTCGAAATAGAGCTCTAAGATTTCGAGGGTCTCGTGTGTTCCAAAGCCGTCGTAGATCAAGATGCGTGGTTTCCCGTTAGCTTGTTCTTTGGTTTCGGGATCGAATACACGCTTCAGCCACTCTAAGCTGATCTTAGAGTCTGATCTTAGAGTCCGTGTATCCAGAGTCGGAGTGCGCAAACTGCCAGCCAGGGGTAGGAAACGTGATCCAGTTGCTTCGATGGGTACTCGCTGGCCAGATAATCATAGGATTTAGATACCTGCCATCACCACTTATGCATTCGATCGCAGTCACGGTTGTGCGCTATACACGTGCACCTTTATAATCTCGCATGTCGTGCTTACCTACGAGGACTTTGACAGAGCCTGGCATGGATAGCATCACTCCAGTTTCGTCCATGTTATAAACATTCCTGACCAGGACGACCGGATCCTGTAATACATCCTTTATCACCTCAAACCAGTGTATAATCTTCCCGTAAATGTTCTTCTCGTGACGATTCCAGTCTACTGCTTTAACCCTTCGTGCTATGAGTTCTGGATGGCGTTTCTCTAGAGCCTTTGACCAGTTCCGACCGGGAGGCTTGAGAGGTCTTTCGGTGGCAGGCCGATGGCGGGTGACTCTAAAGGCTAGAGAAGGAATGAACTTCATTCGTATTGGATGTCCTAGATCGGACATTTGTAGCAAATACTTAACGATAATATCTTCTTCAAATGGGTAGAGATACTGTTGGCCTCGCGCCTTCTCTTCTATCGAGGGTCGTCTGCGAGCACGATGATGGAGCGTGGAACGGGGGGCGTCGCCATGATCTGAAGAGCACGGTATGATGTAGGCACGCCAGGAGGCACGCCTCGTGCCAGGACGCGACTGGCTCTGCCCATATTGTCTCGCCGTCGTGATGGCGATATGCTTCATATGGAGACGAGTGACAGCGATCCAGTGCGCCACCTGCCGTAGAATGTTTTAGAAACATGTTCCTGCGCACACACGTGACATTGTATGCAAGCCACGGAGACGCGTGATATAACCTTTGTCCCTGCGTCCCAGAGAACCCTACGTCCTGGCGGGGTCTTGAATCTCCACCACATAAGTTCATAGGGCTATGATTCGTTTGTTATGGTACTTCTAGTAGTTGTGTGTAAGGTTTTGATATATGGTAACAAAATATTCTTATTGTTGCCATTTCTTCTGTTATTCAATTAGTAGCATTAAAAGCTCTTTAGATGCTTCCCGCTCTATTATTATGATTGACCCGTCTTCGACGTTCAGCGCTTAAGGCTTCCAGAAGTGTCATCCAGCTGCGGGGGGTGTTTTATGTGAAAAGATGGGGATGTTCCGCCGATCGGACCAATGGCATGATTAGCTTTGCAGCTAGTTGTATAAAGTCCAGGTTCGTACTAGATACCTTTGCTTTCTCCCCACGTGGCTTTGTTCGTGGTGAGTAGCCCCGAGCCAACTCATCTTTTGTCTGTAGGTCAAGTCAATATAAGCCAGCCTTGGAGAGCCGTTGCTGGGACTTGTGAATACAGCTCCCCATCATGGCATCCAACACTACAGTAGATATTTTCGATATCATAATTGTCGGCGGTGGTACAGCCGGTTCTCTTCTCACTTCCCGTCTCTCCACCAACCCCACTCTTCGAATTCTGGTCCTGGAAGCAGGCTCGAATCATAACGATGACCCCAACGTGCGAACGCCAGGTTATTCCGGCAGACTGCTCGGAAATCCTAACTTTGACTGGCAATTTCAGAGTTCCCCTGAGGAAGGCCTCAATGGAAGAGTAATTCTGCAACCGAGAGGCAAGCTGTGGGGCGGAAGTAGTGCGATCAACTCGCATGCGCTTGTTTATCCGTCGAGAGCATATCATGATGCTTGGGACTCGTTACTAAGTAGGAAAGACGAGAAGTGTGTGAGATGGGACTGGGAAGGGATTGGGACGTATTACAGGGCGTTTCGGAGGGTACAGCAGCCAAGTGAAGAGGTCAAGCGGGAGTTAAAGATTGCAGATGCTGGACTAGAGAATGGAGATAGGCAAGAGGCTACTAAATCAGCGGGAAACGAGAGCAGAGGTTTCATTCAAGCTTCCTTTCCTGCAGTGACGCATCTATTGTCGACAGCTTGGGTGGACACGATTCAAGACATGGGATACTGCAGTTTGGAAAATCCGGCTGATGGAAATGTCATTGGAGGCTCGATAACCACGAATGCTATCGACACTGTCAAGGGTGAAAGAAGCCATGCTGGGATAGCTTTCCTGGAGCCGACTGTCGAGAGGGAGAACGTGGTCATTTACAGCAATGTGCTTGTCGAAAAGATTCTGTTTAATGACGAAACCCAGAATGGAAAGCTCATTGCAAAGGGTGTTCTCTACAACACGAGAGAAGGTAGTCCGGTGATTGTCTACGCTCGAAGGGAGGTGATTATTTGTGCAGGAACGTTTGGGTCACCTCAGATATTGGAACTATCTGGTATTGGATCTCGCAAGCACTTAGAGGCTGCAAGAATTGAGTGTCTATATGATCTTCCCGACGTGGGCGGTAAAGGCACTTCTATCCGAAATTCTTCTCGAGTTTTAGCTAATGGATCTACCTAGAGAACCTTCAGGACCACCTCAATTTCGGTCCTTCAGTTGAAGTCTACGACAGCATCGAGACGTCAGACACTACTGCCAGGAACCCTGGCTTGATCAAGGCCGCAGAAGCGTTGTACCATAATACCCAAACTGGTCCTCTGAGCCAAGGGCCTTGCAGTTTCTCTTATTTACCTCTACACGCACTCAGCCACAAAGAAGAGGAGGATGATCTGAAAGTTCTGGTTGAGAAGGCACTCCAGGAGACATCGTCTACCACAACCAAAGGAATGAACGCTCAGCATAACATCATACGAAAGTTCATCCTCGATCCACAAGAAGCTACAGCGACAAGCTTTATGACTCGCAACCAACGGTACACCCCACCAACCCAGCGAGCGCCAGGCAACTACATGACTCTCCTTGCTATGCTCTCCTACCCATTCTCTCGTGGTTCCTCTCACATCCAGTCCGCAGACGCCAAAAATCGTCCTGAGATCAAGTTCAACTACCTGCAACATCCACTGGACGTCGAGATCCTTTCTCGACATATGATCCAGATAGGCCGAATGCTTAAAGAGCCCCACTTGGCTGAGCATTTGAAGCCTGAGGGCAACACACTGCCTAGTGGATATACCCGTTACCCGAACTATGTAAACGAGGTTGAGGGTCATCTGCGGCAGTTTGGAGCAACGAACTATCATCCTGCCGGCACATGTGCGATGATGGATGAGGAGCTGGGTGGAGTTGTGGATGCCGAGTTGAAAGTATACGGAACAGCGAATGTGAGGGTCTGTGATGCCAGCATCATCCCAATCATCCCTAGAGGCAATATCTTGAGCACGGTTTACGCTATTGCGGGGAAGGGCGCCGATATTTTGCGAGAAGCTTTGAAGCGTGAATGATGCACTGCCGTTCTTATCACTAGAGGTCAATGTTTCATGCATTTTTGAATAAACTTCCAAATGAATTTCTCACGAATCAAAACTTTGACTATTCGGGCACTTGCCAAGTCATCCTACTACCTCGAAGCACGCATAAGTTGTCGACAGCAATAATTACAGCCAACTTACGTTTCACGTGGACGTTACTGCAAAGGACTTTTCATCTCAAGTCCTTCAACGCCAAATCCTCTAGGGCGCGTACGAGTGAAAACCCTTCCAGGTATCACCGGTCGGGTTATGGCAGGGGCACGAACCATCTCACAACAATCACCAGAGGCGAACGTGGCATCGAGCTCGGGTCTTGCAATAGTCAGACAAGCATCAACGATGTGTTTGGAACACAGCTCAAGATCTATCAACAAACTGAGGTGCATGCCAGCAGTCAGGAGGCTTAGCTTGAAAAGGAGTCGTCTATTTCCGAAACACCCAGTACGGTGGGAGGAAAGAATCTAAAAGTACACTACCCGGGCGGTGCTGACGACGTGGAGACGTCGTCAAGCGGATCGGAACATGGGGTAACAACTGCTGTACAAAGGTGTAGGGTAGAAATGGACACCAAATGAATATCAATGCTTAGATAGAGATAAACCTACAGCGATGTCCGTTGTTCGCGTTCAATGGAATATAATAGGGCACATAATAAAACACGTCGCACAGTTTTAGCCAAGTCAATGCCATTAACCTCCAGCACACTCAGACCACCGAGCTCAACGCTAGAGTCATCTAACCTAAAGAGCTACAGATTGGTTTATTACAACGCTAATTCGGAGCGGTGAGTCGTATTGTAAGCAACACCACATCTGAGATCGTTGGATGATATGCTTAAAATGAAAGATTAAGAGAAACTGACAAAGAACAGGTCTTGTACTAAATTTCATTTGACTGTGCTTTCTGCAATATGGAATTGGCTTTTGTCTGCTAAATGACTCATCAAATCCATCTACCTTTGTCTGCGCCCCAATGAATTTACTTCTACAACTTATTATAAGTCAAGGTATTTCCCAATCACTAACATGGAGTATGTTCTAGTTCACAATCTTTTACCATCTTCAAAACGATCCTATGCACCAAGTACAGTAGTTTCAAGATCCCTTTACGCACCAACCATCGCAACGGTCTCATCGCCGTAGCGGTGTTCGGATTCCTCTCCGTCATCACGACAACTATTTTATTCATATATCTTACATACAAGCTGGCGCGTTGGAGTATCAGACAAGCAGGGCGAAAGCGAGATAATCACCAGGCAAATATGACTGATCTCTCGCTTGGACTATCAGAGGCACAGTACAGTCAGTCCAGAACGTCGAACACAGCTGCCGTACCTGCGAAATCGCAACTCCGAGATGAAGGCTCTGTTTCGAAGGGAATATTGAACCAATTTCTCTTCCTAGTATATAGCCTGGTATTTGCAGAGTTGCAGCAATCTATAGCTTTCCGGGTCAATGCATCTTGGGTCGGGTCAAATGGCATTTTCGTGAGGACGTCGACATGCTGGGCTCAATGGTGGTTCGTCTCCGTTGGTGACTTGGCAGCCAGTTGCTTCATTTCCGCGATCGCAGTATACACAAATCTCACAGTCATAAGAGGGTATAAACCACCACAATGGGTGTTGTACCTCGCCATCGCATGTCTATGGACCTGTCTACGCAATGGATCTAATGGGAATTCTGATTACTGATAACGGACGAGGCACTGGGGGTCTCTACGTTAGAGCTGTCGCCTGGGTAAGCATAAACACCTTGCATATGAGGTGTACCACGTATATGTGGATGGTTCCTAACCGTACCTCACAGTGTTGGGTAAACGTCGAATACCAAAATATTCGATTGTGGCTACACTACTTCTGGATCTTCCTATCTCTAACATTAACTAGCGGACTCTATATCCTGATATTCTTCTCCTTACAGCAGCAAATGACAGCGTCCCGTAACAGCTACGCCTCATGCTCCGTAAAGTACGATGCGAGGACGTCCCCGGTTAGTGGCACTCGACTAGGTTTTCTGATATATCCTATCATATATGTCCTATGCACCATGCCTCTGGCCATGGGCCGCATCTTGACCATGGCGGGAAGAGACTTCGGTGTGGGCTACTTCTGCTTCGCTGGGTTGATGATGGCGTCGAACGGATGGTTGGACGTCCTCCTGTTCTCGTATACCCGAAGCTCGATTATCTTCGTCGCTTCGCCGGACTTTGTAGACACCGGGCTAGATACATTCAAATTCATGAGGACGCCGCACGAGAGAAGTTACGGGGAACAAAATTTGGGTTCAAGGTCCTTCGGGGAGTAATAAGAACGCAACCCAAGAGAGGTGGCGTGGCCATCGTGGATGGCAGAGGATTGGTGGTGATCGCAGTAACGGAAGCTCGAACAGTTGAGGTGAGGGTTGGCCTAGAAATTCTCACAGTATCAGTGAACAATCGCTGAGAGGTGCTGGCACGAATGAGATTCAGATGACTACCGTCACGACGGTCGTTGTGGAGACGGAGGCGGACAATAAAGAGCTTGCAAACTCGGGTAATAGTTTGGATAACGGATCTCCACACGGGTTATAGCGGGGTCTGGTAGCCTGAGGAAGTTAGATCTCGTCCCGTTCCCTAACAGTCCAAAACCTGAGCCTTCAACCATAAGTCCGCTATCTTTGCCATGATGACCAGGATGCTCCGCGGCATGGGGTCTTGCTAAAATGGTCGAGAGCTGTAGAGATGGTGACATCGTTGTCACTCAAAGGGGACCAGGCTAGCCGCTACAGCTATCGTGTACGGTGATGGCTGCAAATGAATGGACTTTAGCAATTTACAGAGACGCTGGAGGTCAGAGGGATGAGAGCATTGATAAGAGGCTATACGAAGTCAGCAACAAAAACGACTCTGGCGGCAAGATCGACAAAGGAATACGTTCTCGTTACAAACATGCCATAAATGTAAAATATTTAACCGCCAGTCTATCATCCTAGCGGATACGATCGAAACAAATATGCTAAGTGGCCATTACCGTATTATTCGTGTTCAAGGCTCCAGCCAACCTAACCCAACCCAACCTCAAGGTCATATTGACATGCTGAAAACGTTGGACAAGAACAGTCTCCAGTCGTTTACTCTCATGGAGGGTCGTCGATACACGTGGCAGTCTTGTCCCCAAACATGTTCAGCGTAGCAGGAGAGAGGGTTTTCGTTCGCATGTTTCCTGTGCCGCTTCTCAAGGAGAAGACCGAGCTCTTCCTTCAAGGACCCGCAGATGGACTAGAGATGAATGAGTCTTTAGGCAATGTTAAAATAATATAACACATACCTGTGTTACAGGACTGATTGTGGCGGTATCTACTGCTTGTTGTTCACTTTTCCACGCTCTTCTCTTCTTAGGCGGAATTTCAGTGCCTTAACATCAACCTCATTGGGCATAGTACACGTGATTTTTCGAACCATGGATGGTGTTGATAGCACCTAATGTCTCGGTCGCTTGAGTGCTCTCCGCTTTATATTTTTCTAAACTGAGAGCCGTTTGGTCGTCTACGGCGAGTGGTTGCTATTGTGATGGATTATGAAGCTAGTTTGCTGACCATAGCGAAGTGGCCTAAAACAAAGCACCGGAGTAAAAGTAGACCGTTGTGAAGCTTTATCCTGGGTCCTCTATCAAAAAAGAGATATTAGCTTTAATGTAGTTCTCTGCAGACAAACAGTTTAAATCTGTAGTTAGCGATTAGGGAAGCTGCGATTACAATAGCAATAGATTAACGGGACAGTGTTCACAATCAATCCACTAAGCCTAGGCTTCAGGGCATCCTCGTGCCAGCCAATAATCTGGATTGGCCAGCAAAGATTTGGGGAAAACCTTAATTTCGGCGGATCTACGAGTAGCGTAGTAATAGGGCATGCCAAGCAAAATAACCATCTTTCGAATTCAGGATGCAGTGCCACGCAATTTCACTGCGCTCGTACTCGATTGATGCTACTAATGGATTGCTCGCGATTCCGAGGCGAGAAGACTTGAACCCACGCTGCGCCAGATGTTCCTATATTCATACGTCTTGACACGGACTGCGCTAGAAGACGTAAGGGTCTTCTATATACGCCAGAACAGGAAGCTGCCGTGCATTCCTCACATCCTCACATGTATAGCACGCGAGAAGTCCTATGAAGATGGTGTATCTCGGTCTTTCTAAAGAGTGCATCGCTTGCTTGAAGCGAAGAATCAAGATGTATATGTCCATAGAGTGCAGCGGCTGACGACGATACTGATCAAAGTTGAAATGCGATGAAGTCAAACATCAGTATGAGAGATGCTGGAAAGCCTTCAGAGAGTCTCCCAGCTATCGGGACCCATCTCGCGCGAAGATTCGCGATATGACAGCTGAAACCATTGTGTTTTAACACTCATATAGATTCCTAAGCTCCTTCATGTTCCGATAGTCTAACAAGAAGCTATGCCGGTCTTGTTTCAACTCAGCCTGTTTTCAGTTGGAGCTATCTGCGTGCTCCCACCGTGGCGTGTCGGCATCATGCCTGATTCATTGAGACATCTGGAAGAATCCAATGGACGAGGTGCAATGCAGACGGCTTTTACACAATATTGCCACAATCAAGCAACAGGCGTGGCATTGTTCGACCACCGAGCGATAAAATGGCTCGAATCTACGGAGATCATGCAGCATGCCTTCTTGCGAAACATCCGCCTCGAAATTCATGATCTTGACCAACATGTATCTATGCCTCTTATATCGATGTGCAGCCTGGATATTATGATGAATCGAAAGTGCAACCAGTTCTAATCAAAAACAGTGCCGCGAGAATGTTTCAAGACTCGTAATGATGAGTTTATAATGTTCAAGAAGCAGTCAAGGATTCGGCCCGTAGGATTGTGCGACAACGGGAACATTTCAATGGTTTCTCGTACATGATGTCCAGAATATTGTGGAGCCAATCCATTTGCAGGCCAAGGGCGACTTACGCTCGTCGAGTAATTGATTCAACCTAGAACACACTTGTTTTAGGTAGTTTTGTAGGAATGCAGTTATATTCAACACGTTGTGCTATTATTTCCCTGGATCGTGTTTCAAGGATCACATTCCAAAAAGCAGGCCAGTAAATAGTTTGAACCAAAAGCGCGAGGGCCGTGAGTATCTGATAGACGCCAAGCACGGTCTCCGTAGTCCCGATTGAAATCTTGTATAGGAGGGTCTTTTGTCCGTTCATATCTGCAGTGACTACAAGGATCCAGTCGTGACCCTGGGTGATGATTCTAGGGACATAGTGTTCCAGTGGGGATGCTGCTACTGCTGGCCGTGGTGCTGGTGCTGGGGAAGACGACGGAAGCGACGCCGATCTGGAGGCGCCGAAGTTTGAGCTTCACCAAGCCGGATAGACACCGCAACTATGCTGTCTGCCAGGTCCAGATTTGTAGCGCCGCTGTATCCCAAGAATTAGCAGGCCGTTTCGATTCGATTGATACGGCGATTGGAAGGCCAGCTAAGGGCGCATAGCTCGTGTAGTTGATGGACCCTTTTGGATAGCCTGTCTATGATTGTAAGGCTTATGCACTTTCTTTAACCTTACTTGGCGGGTGCCTCACACTATATGCACACTATCTCGCAGCCCCTGCTAGGTCCGGAGAAAGGCTTGGGTATTATGTCTCCCAACTCAAAGCTTATGCTCTGCGTGATGATGAGGTCTACTTAGAGGGCAGGAGCACTTTTAGGAATCTGAGGATATGCGCGAAGGAGGACCGCGACCGATTTATCAAGATTGCTAATGCGAGAGCGTGGGGTTAGAGCAGAAAGATTTCAGATACGGAAGGGGATAATATTATAAGCATAATCGAGGGATAGCAAGATAGAGACTCGAGCCTTCTCGACTGTATGATTGTCAAATGTTCGCC
The DNA here is from genome assembly GCF_020726525.1 of Truncatella angustata. Classification (NCBI taxonomy): domain Eukaryota; kingdom Fungi; phylum Ascomycota; class Sordariomycetes; order Amphisphaeriales; family Sporocadaceae; genus Truncatella; species Truncatella angustata. The sequence continues at coordinate 528,015 of NW_025763387.1, forward strand.
GAACCAGAAGACGATGACTAGGAGACTAGGAGACCAGGAGACCACTGTTGGACTGGGCATTCTTTACCTTGTATACGGCGAAGACGATGCGGACGACACTAAGGTAATAACAGGCTTTTGTAACGAGCTTCACATCAACTTTCACATCAGCTAACCGGGAAGACCACCTTTGTTCTTATCGTCAGCCTAAGATACTACGAAGCCCTCCCTTGTCTTGATTGGCTCGGTAATCCAAGAAGCGAAGGCCAGCTTAGCAAGAGCCGGTCGATCATGGCGTCAAGCATCCATTTGTTGATGGCACGCGACTGTCTATATAGGCCGTACACGGCTACACCTATAACATAGGGGCACTTAGGACACATTACATCGATTTGTAATGTTGTAGTCACCTCCTAGTCGGACATATAAATTTAGGGCATATTAAGGTCAGACACGCGTTCACAGCTTCAGCTTTAATCGCTAGGCAGTCAAAAGGTAGACGCCCTTATATGCGGATCTCTTATGCGTGTTTGTATGCTAATGTCTTGCCGACTTATCTGCTTTCAGAACTCTAGCGGGCTGCCTCCCTATCGTCGTCTAAAAATGCTGTCAAGTCTGAGCTAGTGACCTGTTGTCCATCTCGAGAACGTAGGCTCTAGCGTCGACAAGTATGAGAATTCCACGAGCGTGCATCCGGCGTAAGAGACTTGCCTCTGTTAAACGCCTCGCTTCCGCATTAACAGTAACTTGGTAGCCGCGATTACGTGGTTGCAAAAGGTACGAAAGCACCTTAGCACTATACTGCCGCAGGCTAAGGAGGTCATTCGTCGAATTGTCAGAGGTAGTATCATGCGATTGTCGTTGGTCCCGTTAAAACCCGTCGTCCTAGTACGCCGATGCTCTTTAAAGAATAACGGTAAATCCCATGTAAAGGCTTGTAGTTTGGTATCAAACTACCTGGCATGTACCGGAAGACAAAGTGGTCCATGTAATAATTAATGACGATGCGGCTTATGCGTAAGTGGTTTATCATGTTTTAATACTATAGCGTTTATGGCAAGCTAGGTGCCCATTAACCATTATCTCGGTCTCGCAAGGTGTTGCCACCCGCCAAGCTTGTACGACAACATTTTCATGGCTCGTGACAATGAGGCCCCTTAAACTATTAGTCTCGCGGTGAAGATCGGCGTATAGTTCTTGCGTTTCCAGTGCTGCACGCATCTTCCATGAAAAGGGGTTATAGCGAACCTCGCGACTTATAAGGCCTCTTAACCGCGATTATTTGATCTGAGCTGTTTATATGAGCAGGGCCTTTAGTACGAGCCTTTTAAACCATGTTTGTAAAACAAATTTTATTAGTTTCCCGAATGAAATGAATTATAATAAGTTTAAATCTAGTAATGTGGCAATATGGATGACTACAGATGTCCACAGTGTACGGAGAGCACTCCGTACACTAAGGCGACGAGCTCGCGGATCACCGAACTTGGGAAGTGGCGATCACGTGACTAGGCCAGTGGGTATATGCCCACTTTCTGTACACCGATATTCTCTTTTGTACTCTTAGACTTCTATATACTACTTGACAGTACCTATACTATCATTTCACGCTTAGAGCGTTACACCTGCGATCCCATGCTCAGGCGAGCACCGTATTCGCTATCCTATGCTCTAGTAGATTTAGGCTCTTCCTTTCAATGCATTAGACCAGACCTTCACTATAATAGTCCTCTATATTAATTGTAGAAACTGTCATAAATAACTTAAATAATAAGGATTAATTAAGCTTCTTTATTAATTAAAGTCATTTAAAAGTAATAATAAGAATAAAAGTAAAAGGTTAAATTATATATTATATTAATTAATGTAATTAACTTGCTTAAGTGGTTAACTCGTTATTAAATTACATTAACTTTAAATAAAAATTTTATAAACTAGTTTTTTTAACGCGTTTTTTAGTAAAGTTAAATTAATAAAAATTAATATATTCTTTATTAAAAGTAAAACTATTAAAGTAAATATATTAATTTTAAAGGTTAATTATATAATTATATCCTCTTAATATTTAATTTATAAGCTTTTTATAAACCGTAAAACCGTTAATCCCTTTTTTACATTTTCCGGCGCCTTTCTCCCTCCCGTTATAATAGAAACCCTTTATATTTTTCTTTATAAGTATTATAAATTTTAAAACCCGAGAATCGAATTAGAGCGAGAATTTATAAACAAAAAGCAGTTATTTCTAACAAGGCGTAAAATAAGGGCGGGAACTTTAATATATAGTTTCGAGTAATAAAAAGGAGATTATAATGATCGTTAGTAGTCGCAGTCCTCTATCGAAAGATGCTAAAGGAAGGAATTAACAAGAAAGAGCAAAAGCCAGTAAATGGGCACCTAGCCGCCAAAGGTGGGTGCCATACTCCAGGCCTTCTATCCGTCGTGTAGTGCTCCCCATTTCTGGCATCGGTGACCATTTCTCGTGCATGGCAGGAATCGCGTAGAGTTGACCAAGCTGGTAGAAAGACAGGCGATAATGGTTATGAGTGGTCGGTTAGCGTGGGTTGCTTCCAGGGTGTAGTGAAGATGATTTCAAGACGCTGAGCAGCACTGAGCACGGGTGATGCGGGCCTGAGCTAGGGCGGCGATGCTGACTAACCCAGGTCGGACACCACCGCGCCGAGTTTCGTGGAAGAATACCGAAGTAGGCTGAGGCGCTAGAACCCAGGCCCAATCAGCCCTTGGACAATCGTAACATGTCAACTACAGAAGAGTACAAAAGGCCCTCTGCATGATGAGGCAGATCTCAGCCAGCTGGCAGGTGCGCCTTTGAGTGGCTTGTTTTTAAAAGTTCCTAGTCCTCCGTGTGTCGGTCCCGGAACTATTCCAAAAGGTCCTACGCAGGCGTGTTTCCCATGGGACATACGACACACAACAGCTACTTTCCGAGGTTGAGCACTCGTTAGATCACAACAAAGAGAGAATAAACCATTGTCAAGTCTTGATTGAGACATCTAAATTTGCCTGCAATACTCTGAGCGTGGGCCGGACGAAGCCCAATACATGACGTCAGAATCTCCTGTTGATTGCTAGAATTTCGGAGACGACTAGGTTAATGAATTCCGTGGAGAAACTCAGTCTCAGTCTTTCGACTGCACAGTGCATTATATTCGTAAAGTGCAGAGCAGGACCAACTGGGGCATCCAAGATTGTATTCTGTGCTGAAAGAGAGTAAAATCATGAAACCGTAGTGACTCCAAAAACTCAATGAAACCCGTGGTATGTCTGCTAATTCCTCCATCCCAATCATTCGTTCCAACTAACCCTCTGATGACAAACTCGCCATTCTTTTCGTCGCTTCAAAGCACTCGGTTTGATAACACTAGTGACATTTGGTATTCCGACAATCGCCCAGTCGCGCTGCGTGCGTAGTCCGACACTCGCAGGCCTGCATGATCCCTTGCTTTTATTCCGACGTCTTATAGGCACAATTCGCAGCAGTCGGCACAGCACTCGCAGCCTTCTTCCAAGCAGCAACAGCAGAGCAGAGATGCTATACAGGTGCCCAAGCATCCACCACCACAGGGGGCGCTCTTCTGCTTCTGTGGTGCCTCCTGCTGCTGGTAACCCATCGGAGGCTGGCCCATGGGAGGGCCCTGCTGGTAGTAGCCTCCTTGAGGGGGACCGTACTGTCCCGGAGGAGGTCCGTAAGCCTATGTTCAATTAGCACAATGCTCGGTTTTGTTTATATAATGTTCGTCTGTATGCGACAGGCCTAATTGATATAGGCTCAAGTTGAGATGGTCGCATTCGCTTGGCACGAATGTTATAGTGATCGCTTAATGACGGGACGGATCGTAGAGGCGAGGGATATGGGATCGAAGAAAACGTACGGGCTGAGGCTGTTGGGGGTAGCCACCGTAGCCGCCCTGAGGGGGGCCCTGCTGGTAGTATTGTTGCGAGGACATGTTTATTTCTTCCTTTGAAATGTATCTGAGCCGTATGTAATGTCAGCAGAGCGCAAAGACGAAAACGTGTATATTCAGCGATGCGACAGACAGCAAGAGGATGGCGCCCAGAGTGAGTAGGATTCGGGAAGAGCCAAGAGTTTTAGAGAACCAAGCAATTCATAGACTCCCACACCAATCAATTGGGGGTCGCCAAGCCGGGCCAGGCGGCAGTACGTACCAGAGACTAGGGAGATAGTATTTAAGCAATACGAAGAAGGGGAGCTGACTGTGTCGAAAGCACCACCCGTGTGATAAGAACAACGATGCAAATTTAAAAAGGGATATAGGTTGGCGAGGGGAGAAAAAGGCGGCGAAGAGGTTATGCAAAAGTCAAAAATCGTAAGACGGAACGCCAGTCAGAACACAGTCAGTGCAGCCAGATGCTTGTTCAAATGGGATCTACGAGTTTCAGCGGCGTGTGGAGGCCTTTCTGTCTAGACGGGCAAGATGGGCTTGTGCTGAGGAGCGGTCCCCTGGGAGTCCTCTCATGTATACGGATGAGCGAATAGGAATTCACCTTTCAAGGGAAGAAGCTTCTTTGGGGCGGTAGGATGATGCGTCTCAGTCTCCACACCATCCTAATTATCGATCTCAATCTTTTAGAGCTAGGAACCCTGGCAGCCTGGGGGGGGCTACGGCATATCTGGAGGACCGGCTGATGAGGATTAGATCAGATGGCTTTCGACTGCTGGCAGACTATTGACGAGACAGAGAACAAAAACGCAATGATTCTTGGTCGCTCTCGGTTGTCGTTTTCCACTAAGGGTGACCACGGATATCGCGATGCTAGACATGGCTGAGTTGCTGGGCTGTCTGCGAGGATGCGTCACCCACTACTGTACCTCTCACTGCCACCAAACTATCGCTGGGACGAGTCTAATTCGTTGGCCCCATTCTGCTGTCGACGCTGAACCAAAGACCGTCTGTAAAAGCTCTTTCGTCTCGATGCTTGGCGTAATTAGATTGCCGTACTGCCACTGCGAAGCAGCTACCCCAGGTTGTTACACAGTTACTCCTACGGGTTACACGTTCAAGTTCGTGGAGGGTCGTTCTTGAGTACCACCAATCCATCATCTGACCCAAAGTGACAGCTAGTAGTCTAGCCTCCAAAATTCAACCCCAAGCTTTGCCTGCTTTAGCTGCTCAAGCGTCAAGTCCGTCCCATGTGGCTGTTACGCATTTCAGGCGTGGGAAGAAAAGTTAGATCGGTTCAATGCTTGCCTTTACTACCCAAACTTCCCTCGCCTCGGATATACCCGATGTCGCTCTGGAGCTGAACAAAATGTCCAATGCGAATTTGCTTCTCACAATATGCGGCCCAGGTCTTGGCAACATGCCGACTTAACCGTTGACATGCAAAACCTGGATTCTCCTAAAACGCGTTTCTGCGCGACGCTTGCCATTGGTTGCGCGGAAACGCACATGCACAGCCAAGATTGCGGCGAATTTGCTGTCCAACAGAACCACAACTTTTTTGAGCAACTCAGCCACGGAACGTCGCAAGCGTAGGCGACTATCAATGACAGGGCGAATGCGATTTTGCGCAAATCATGGCATATCACAGAAGCATTACAATTGGCATTATCCAGGGATGTCGCCAATATCGAATCAAGGCGTGCTGGACATAGCATTCGAGCCACGGATATACATACCGTTTGTACTTGATACACGGTATCCACAACGCTGAATGGTCCTATCACATGATCATACTCCAGTATACTCTGCTACATGTCCTAACTAAAAGAAAGTATATCTCCGTGTAAGTCGGGCTACAATATACCACTCAGGAAGCTTTGCCAGATCGCCCATGCACTTCCTGTTTCTGAATCGATGTGTTCCGGGACGTAATGCTCTAGTGGTATATGAGTCAGCAACAACTACACCATTGACACTAATTCTCGTAAATCGATTCAGTAACGTCAACTCAACAACCTGACAAATACAACAAACAATGTTGAACCCTCAGCCCGTCACAATTTGTTATCGTCGACGTCGGTAGGCTTTCTACCCCTTCTTCTTGCCCCCCTTTCTTTTTCTTCTCCTTTTTTTTCTTTTTTTTTTCTTTTGGAAGAGTTCGCTCCTTGAGATTTGCAATTTACCAGGGGTGTAAACAAGTGATCGGGTCAAAGATGGAGAAACAGCCAAAGCTCTAGCGAACACCTGACTGCTTCGAGCCAGAAGGGCCGAGGTCTCTACCGTATAAAACTGCGTGACAAGGCTTAAGACCATGATTTGGGAAAAACTCTCGCAACGCCTTCCTTTTCATCGAGACACCCGCATCCCTCTTCACTTGATCGTCAACTGCAGTTTCTTTCTCATTTTGCCATGAAGTTGTGGGATCCCAAAGTGTGATTGGCATGCTTCGTTCGTCGAGGATATATGTGCCACGAACTGCCATTAGTTCCCGTTGTGTAAATACCCTTTTCCGTGCAAGTGTGCATGTGGAACTTCCACGATAGAATCGTGATATTTAAATGTTTCTCGCCTTCAGGCCCTGTCCAAATTCATAGATTTCTCCCACAATCAGGTTTGTTTTGCTCCATAGTCGATTATTACTTCAAAATGCTCGAAAACGATCTCGTAAGGAGTCTGCCCCAAGGTGTAAAATCTAGGTAGTTGTTCAAAGTTGAGCAAATAAAACATCCTTAAGAGAAACCCGGACAAAACGCTAAGCTTTATGAACAACTTATTCGCAAGGCAATAAATATATGCGCAATGCTCATTCTTTAAGGAACATCGTAGCAACTTTGAGATCAATATTCTATTTTGGCTTCATGTGCCCATTTTGGCTGTCCTTTTTCTACCTAGAGCAAAATAAAACAGAACAACAGCTTACTGGTCCAATTCCACATAGTTCGCTGGGAAGAGACCCGACGCGCCTTGGTAGTGGCCGAACCACCAATCATCGTCAGGGAACTCCAAGTTGGTAATTTTGGCTCCTTCGGGGAAGCTGAGCTCTGTGGACCAAATTAGTATATTGCCAATATGGATATTTATATTTTAGGGGACGTACCGTTGTCCTCGGCAGCCTCATAGTCGAAGCTGGCCGTGGCAATTGCGCCGCCACCGGCAGCTTGCTCGGGCTCGGGCTCGGGTTCAGCGGCAGCAGGGGGCGGCAGAGGGGGAGCGGGAGCAGCGGCTTGGGCGGAGTCATCGTCGTCGACGAGTTCGACGTAGTTCGATGGGAATAGACCGCTCTCACCAGCCGTGTTGGTACCCATCCACCAATCCTCGTCAACCATCTCGATGTTCGTAACGTACTCGCCTTCGCGGAGTTCGACCTCGTTGTCCTCGGCCTTCTCGTAATCATACTGGACCAGAGCACGCTTTCCACCGCTGGCAGCAGGTGCGTCAGCAACCTGCTCTTCACCGAACTGCTGCTCGGCAACGGCTTGTGATGCGGCTCGAGGATCGTAAGTCTCCTCTTCGTCGGGCAAGTCTTCCTCCCTGGGTAGCTCCTGAGCAATAGAACGAACAGGCAATGATCTCGGAGGCTCAGTAGCAGGCTCAATCTCAGGCTCGGGACCACGAGCAACAGGCTGTGCGACTCGAATAGGCTCAGGCTCCTCCTCCTCCTCCTCCTCTTCATCAGTTACAGGTGGTGGTCGAGGTGGCATTCCAGGAAGGGCGAACCCACCCGAGGGAGCATCGCTTGGACGGGTAGCAGGAGGTGGAGGCGGGGGTGCAGATTCTTCTTCATCGTCTTGATCGTCATGAGAAGCGATGGCGGCACCGATGCCTGCTCCAGCAGCAGCACCAGCTCCTGCTGCGACGCCGATAGGGGCTGCATCCTTGAAACGGTCCTTCAGAGAACTGACTCCTTGAGGTTTAGTCTCAGGTTCGGTATGGTCTTGGCTAGTTGCTGTGTCTCCGGTCTTCTGCCCAGGGATACCCCGACTATAACCTCCAGTCTGTACAGTTCCCCAGGACTTGCCAGCGTAACCACTTTGCCAACCTCCGCTCTTTTGTGCTTCTACGGGCGATGGAGCAGCAGGGCTTGAGACACTGGACGTAGAGCCGCCGCCGCCTTGAGCTGCCTTCTTCTCTGCCCATATCTGTGCAGGTGTCTTGCTGGCAGCGGCCTGGAACGATCGTCCTGCCGAGCCGACTTGGGGATTGACAGGAGCACCACCGGCCGGACCCAGCAGGCCAAAGCCACCAGGGTTCAGGGGCTTCGTGCCTGTGCCTCCGTACGAAGGTGCACCGCCAAACTTCTTGGCAACCTTGGGCTTCGGGAGTTCCGTGATTCGTTCGGACTGGTTGAAGGCCGCACTGCGTTCGGACAAGGACTTTGGCCGTTCCGATGTCTCTTCGGGCTCAGGCTCAGGCTCGTGCTCATGCTCGGCGGGCTTCTGGGCCTTGGCGCGAATGGCAGCAATATCCACTTTACCCACTGGTTCGTAGGCGCCCTTGACAGCAGCAGGCCTGTCATCCTGTTTCTCCTTGGCAGCCGCCCGGATAGCGTTGATGTCAACCTTGCCAATGGGCTGGTAAGCACCTCGGACTACGTCGGGACGGTCGTCTTGGTGGGTCGGGGCTTGGCTTCGCAGAGCATTGATGTCGACCTTTGTGGGCTTGTAGGCAGACTCGACCCTCTGGATCTCGCTGCGCGATACCTGCGGAGCGTCCTCGCCCCAGCCGTCGTCGTTGGTCTTCTGGCGCAAGTTGGCGTTTCGGGCAGCTATGATAGGGTTGAAGGAGATACTGGCGGTTGAGTTCGTGGTGGGGAAGACTGGCTTGGACTTGACAGGCGGGGGTGCACCTGAGGATTTGACGGGAGCACTGCCGCCTGCGGTGTATTTGGAGCCAGAAGCGTCGGCTACCTTCTGCAAAATGTTGGCGGGTTCGAGGTCGGTTTCTGAGCGGGCAGTGATTTGCACATGGTAGCCATGGAGAACTTTGGAAACGGCGTTGAGATGGCTGGTGAAGTAGCCTTTGGTCCGCTCGGGCACACCTCCACCGCACTGTTGGGTGGGCAGTTAGCTTGCCAAGGTAACGCAAACGCAACAAATGATGGCGGGGGGGTTCCAGTAAGCTTACCCAGGCAATGAGAGCATATTTAGGAAGACCGGAGTTGGGGTCCTTGATCTTGATGAATGCGAACTGAATGCGACCCTCGTTGAAGTCCTCGAGCAGTTCCTCGAGCTCGCCTTCGCCTGTGGACTGGACCTTCAGGACACTCTCCTTGTTGCCTGAATCCTGGAAGGCATTGGCGAGCGGAGCTTGTACGGAGAAGAGGGCCCAGGTTGCGAAGCTGGACGAGTTGGAGGTCGAGGCATTGATCACGCCCTGGTAGCTGGACTTGATCGAAGGCCCATTGATCGAGAGGTTGAGGGATGCCATGGTGGTGATGGGGGTTGTGGTGGTAGGAGTAGAGGAAGGCCCGGCTCCAGCTTGACCGATGTGAGGAAGTTCAGCCCAAAAGACCGCTGTTGCTGGTGTGAAGTGGGGGGTTACGTCAGGACCGTTACTGTTACTGACGTCGGCCGTGGTGCTTCGCTGCCACGTTCACATCCACGTTGACGTTTAATACTGATATGGGGCACGGACCACCTGAGGAGACGTGCACGATATAGTTGGCTGGATCATGCACTACGTACTGCATGGGCTAACGATCATATAATCTCGGATCACTAGGATATGAGACTAGGACAGCAGTATTGCCCACCCGAATAAACTCGGATAGCTTCGGGTGCTTGTGAGGAATACTCGGATATTTCCGAATAGCACACTTTTGTCGCGTGCAGGCGTGGTAAGTGACTGAGGCGGTGCTGGTGGTCGACTTGATGAATTGTGATGCTTGCTTGTTTTACTGTAGTATCTTGCGTTTTGGACTGACCACTCCACAGTCACGAACGGTGGTTTTTGCCCGCTACCCGTTGTCCAAAACACTGGTCAGCCTTGACCCAATAGCCCCACAACCTCGCCGATCGCCAGCGGCTGTCAGCTCTCCAGCAGTACAGAGTAGCGTAGCATTCCCCAAACCCCCAAACCCCCAAACTGCATTCGGAAAATCGACCCCCTTACGATAGAGATAGATAGCAGAAGGGCATACGGCGCAGCTTGCAGCACTTGCCATTGCTAGGTTTATTCTGTTGTCGCAGATCTGGCAGTCTTGTTGTAGTCTTCGGCAATCGGCGCCCCTGCTCAGCTCAACGAGGACCTCATCTCTTACATCCATCAATCGCCAAATCCCCTTTCATTCAGCACTATCAAGATGGTGCTGCTCTCAGAATCTTCGTCAGAGATAAGCTCTCTGTCGTCCGACTCGCCAGAGCCAGAAAACGAGTACGACTCCCCGGCCGTCGATGAGCCCGCTCTGCCCCCCTCCAAGCGCCAGAAGATTCGTGATGACTCGCGCGCCTCGTCCTCAGTACATGTCGACCCGGAGCCAGCAGAAACGGAACACGACCTGGAGCTAGACGGCGACATCTCTACCGACACGTCAGGCGACGTGCCCAACTCGCCCATCAACGCCAAGCTCGACGAGGAGGAGGCACAGGAGCAGGTGACGGTTTGCGCCTGGGACGGCTGCGACGCTGGCGACCAGGGCAATATGGACAGGCTCGTCGACCACATCCACGCCGACCACATCGAGAGCCGGCAGAAGAAGTACACATGCGAGTGGATTGGCTGTACGCGGAAGAGCATGCCGCATGCCAGCGGCTATGCCTTGAAGGCGCATATGCGCAGTCACACCCGCGAGAAGCCTTTTTATTGTTACTTGCCTGGTAAGTGAGACTGCTCCCCAATCGCGGTGGAGGGGCGTTGAGAAGGCCGGAAGAGAACCGGGAGCTGACATGGCCATCAGAATGTGACCGCGCCTTTACGAGATCAGACGCGCTAGCCAAGCACATGCGGACAGTCCACGAGACGGAGGCCCTTCGGCCCAGCGACCCGGTACCCAAATCACTGCAGCACGAACGGGCTGACAAGGCCAAGCAGAACAGCAGACTCAAGATCGTGCTCAAGAAGCCCGAGTCGCACCAGGACGATTCCATGGACGACGGTGCCGAAGGCGAGGAGCTCAGCGCAGACTTCTTCACACAGCTCACAGAACAGCACGGCTTCTCAGGCAAGGAGCTCCAGATCGGTCAGGCGGACATTGAGTCGCTATGGCGACTATGCGTCGCAAATGCAAAATGGGCCGGTGAAGAGGGCACCACCTTGCGTGAGCAGTGCAAGGAGCTGGAGGAGCTCTACCGACAGGAGTGGCTGGAGAAAGAGGTCTTGCTCGAACAAATAGAGAGTGTCGAGATCGACTGGTGGACCCGGCGCCATGCAGTCCTCAGCGGCGCCGCAGACATTCAGGTTAGCACTGCCGCAAAGCCCAGGGCCTCCGTACCTCGCGATGGTGATCCTGACGAAACCGACCCGGAGGACAACGATGTCGGCACCGAAACTGACTTGGCCAAGAGCACCGAAGTCGTTGCCGCGGACTAAGAATGTACCACCAGCCGGCGCGTAGCAGGATTGAAGAGTCATTTATTCCTTCATCAATAGGCAAAAGAGGATGGCCGCGTCTGATTCTGTAGCGAGGCACTTGCGTGTACTTCAGTAAATGAGCGTCTAATCGGAACTCAATGTCGCCAGGGAGTTTGAATTCAGGGGGCACAAGGCGTTTAGGGGAGGTTGGGCACGACCTCGAGTAAATTAGATACCAAAAGCCATGCTACAACATCAAGTAGCAATATTGCACGGGGCAGTCGTTCGGCCCCAGAGCTCAAACAAGTCATATATAATAGGTTAAAACCTCATGATCATATTGTGATGTTACACAAGGCTATAGTGCAGTACTAGTTCCGTTGTCTCTGAACCCGGACTACCTGTTTACGCTTTGAACACAAGCTGTGACGTTTCCAATCGGCGACTCTTTGGGGTTCGAAAATGATATCCTTCTTGTTTCTTGTTTTGTATCTTTTTTTCACAAGCCCTTCCTCGCCTTCCTCTTGTCGGCCTCGGCGTTGGGGAACGGCCACCCGCTCGTGCGCTTGTCCGCGCCGGTGCGTCTCGAGAGCCTCGGCTTCTCGCTGGCGAAGACCAAGGTCAGGGTGCCGAACGCCGCCAGGGCGACGCTGCCGACGAACCCCAGCAGGTAGCCCGTCTGCGACGTCCCGTTGTACCTGGCCCAGCAGTAGAAGGCGGCGGCGCCGTGGTGCAGCGTCGTGATCAGCAGCACCGCCGAGGCGTAGGGCGACATGCCTTCGGTCGTCGCTACAGAGAAGAGAAAGGGCATGTGTTAGTAATTGGTGTGGTATTTTTCATGAGTAACAGAAGAGAGGGGGTGGGGGTAGAAAGAGGGCGGAGAAAGCTTACTCTCGACCATGCTGGTCAATGGCAGCGCGCCCGTCAGCACGACCGTGGCGGCCCCGAGTGCCAGCAACGCGATGCCCAGGGAGCGGGCAAAGTAGTTGTCGACGTCGCTGAGCGGGCGCACGCCCACCGTCTCGCTGTCAATGGCGAGCAGGCCATTGATCGCCTGCGGCCAGATGATCAGTGGAATCCCCTGGAGGGCATTCCAGCCGAGGCTCGAGAAGCTGTATGCTGATACGCTATCCATGGTGTGTGTGTGTATATGTGTGTATGTGGTTGGGTGAGAGGTCACTGGATGACTTATAATGTGATTTCTGGTGTCAGCGTTCTGAGAGCCGCGTGTTTCTTTCACGGTGGACGTAGGAATACTGGACTAAATACGCAAATAGGATGCTGCCGAGTCTGGGCGATCAGCATACATATGTTATATCTGGCTCGCTTTCCTGTCGCTTATATTAGCTGGCAACAAGGTTCCGCAGCTACCTCAGGTTAGGAGCTTCACTGGAGGCTCATCATGACAGTACCAAGTACCCGGCAGCCCGGCACATGCTTGCGCTAGATCTACGTCATTGGGCTGACAGGCTGAGTGACGGGGTGGATTAGCTGATTGGTTACTGAGCCGCAGCTAAACGCAGCGGTTGTTGGCGTCGGGCGCTGTGTCTCCTGCTCTTTGGACCCCCATTATCATTTCAGGACCCCGCGGTCGCCACAGCTAGCTAGCCGGTGCAAGTGGGCGGGCGCCCGATTTCGCAAGCCCAAAAATTCGCCTTGTATTTCAAAGCAAACGCAACAGCGATTCGCGACAGGAGAGTGCATTTCCGCTGCATATGACTGGACCGTTCATATTTGCTCACGGTACCTTTTTTTGTATTCACTTATCAGCTGGCCGAGAGAGCAATTCTTCTTGATTGCATGTCTAAAGATTGCTTGTAAACCCCATTCCCCGCGCTTAATTCGAATCCAACTTCCCAAGTGAATAAACCTCTCCACGATTTCGAGGGCGGCGAATATTCTTCAAGTGTTCCGCGCCGGCGGTGCCAAGTATCAAAATTCCTGCTTGTCGTCGTTGCATACCAAGCCGTCGCAATGTCCGCAATCCTCTCAGCCGACGATCTGAACGACTTCATCTCTCCTGGTGTGGCTTGCATCAAGCCCGTCGAAACCTTGCCTGCCCCGCCCCCACCAACGGACGAACCCCTCGAACATGAGGTGATACTCGATGGCGGCGCTGGCAGTCAGCAGGCCCCTGCCAATGCGAATGCGCCAGCGCAAATATCCCTCACAGATTGTCTCGCGTGTTCGGGTTGCGTGACATCAGCAGAGGCGGTATTGGTCAGTCTACAGAGCCACAGTGAAGTCTTGAGCCTTCTCGACGCCGCGCCCGGACTGCAAGTACGACAAGATGCGAACGGTAGCTGGACCGTTGATGGTCTCGAGAACCCCGATGCCAAGTTGTTTGTTGCCAGCGTCAGTCCACAGTCGAGGGCCAGTCTAGCTGCGGCGGTAGGAGGCCGATTGGGTGAACAAGCAGCCGGCAACATGATTGCACAACTCCTGGGCGGAGACTCCGGTCTAAGAGCGGGAGGGAAATATAACAATGGGTTTACCTGGGTAGTGGACACAAACACTGCACGAGAAGCCTGCCTGGTCCTCGGCGCAGAAGAGGTGCTTGGCGACGCAGTGGGTAACGGTAAGGCTATCAAGCCCATCATCACAGCGAGCTGCCCCGGCTGGGTATGTTATGCCGAGAAGACACACCCTCACGTATTGCCGCACTTGTCCAGGGTCAAGTCGCCTCAAGCGCTCATGGGTACGTTGCTCAAGACAACTCTGAGCCGCCTTCTTGGCATCTCCCCAGATCGGATATGGCATTTGGCAGTAATGCCTTGCTTCGACAAGAAGCTAGAGGCAAGCCGAGAGGAATTGACCGATGCCGTATGGGCAGGTGACGGAAAGCCCGGAAGGGGTGTACGAGATGTGGATTGCGTCATCACCAGCAAAGAGATCCTCATGCTAACCGAGTCGAGAGCCATGAACTTCTTTGACCTGTCTCAAGGGCCGCTCTCGCCATCTCACGTTTCCTCTTTCCCCGATCTGGCTGTTCAAAAGTTCTTGTTTCCGCTACGGAGGAAGCAACAACGTGAACCCGCAGCTGGGACCTCTGGCGGTAACTTATACTACGCTCTTCAGTACGTTTCGGCTCAGCATCCCGGCTCAAGGATAGAAACAATTCGAGGCAGAAATGCAGACGTCGTCGAATATAGCGTCGTTTCGTCAGAGGGCAGGTCAATATTCAAAGCTGCCAGATTCTACGGCTTCCGTAACATACAAAATCTCGTCCGCAAGTTGAAGCCGGCGCGGCCATCACGCATGCCAGGGGGTAAACCTCTTGGTGGCTCCCGTAAGCTGGAGTACCAGTATGTTGAGGTGATGGCGTGTCCTGGTGGATGCACCAATGGTGGTGGACAAGTCAAAGTCGACGATGCCGTTGTGGTCGAGAGAAAGGGCATCGGAGCGAAACCCGGTCCTCAGGAACAGAAAGATTGGTTGGCTGAGGTTGATGAGGCCTATTTTTCGGCCGAGGAATCGGAGTTTGAGCCTGATGGTGGTGATTTGGCAGATGACACTGTTGGCGGTATTTCTCTATCATACATTCGAGATACCCTAACGCATTGGTCTAGCATAACTGGTATAGACATAGATAGATTGGCGATGACGACCTATCGGGAGGTCATCAGTGACGTTGGGAAGAATAAGCCTAGTGACACAGAGAGGGTAGTTCAACTGGCAGGAAAGATAGGAGGCGGTTGGTGATGAACTCCCACCTAGACCTTTCCTGGGATTCTCAGACCATACTGGGATAATATAATATGCTTGATACGATGGCATCAACTCTCCCTTGCGCCTCTCTTGACAAAGCCGAACCCCCCACGCCCACTCCCGTCAGGGCCACGTGGTGCTCGGATGACTTGCTCATCGTTTCGTGGTGTGGATCGGCCAGGTGTGGATGGAGCACTTCTTTTTTCGAAGCTGAATCCAGGTTTGGAAGAAAAGTCGGGGTCGTAGAGCTGCTTCTCCCGGACCTCGTCCCGCAAACTCGCGCCTCCTTGGTGAATGTTCTGACTGGGCTTCTGGAGGCTTGCACCACCTTGGTGGGTGTTCTCCTTGAGCCTTTGGTAATCCCCCGACTCCCCACGGTCGTGGGGACGGCTGTTGCGGTCGCCACCCCTATGGCCCCCGCGACCTCGGCCTCTACCTCGTCGCTCACCGCCAGGCCGGGGCGGCGTCGTTGTCCCAGGCGTTGAGGTTCCCGAGTTCCGCCCACTGCCTGGCTTCGAGTTGCCGCTGGCCGCACCGCTGTCGCCAAAGATCTTGGCTCTGGCTTCATCGTACCGCCTCTGCCTCTCTTCGCGCTCGCGCTGCTGTCGCGCGCGGATCTCCTCTATTGTCTCCTGGGGCTTCTTGTCCTCGTCGTCGCTGTCATCTAACGTCATGCTGGCCATTCCGCCCGTGACAGGATTTCGCTTGGCGAGCACGGGCTTGCGAGACAAAAGGGTCATGGGCGCCTTGAATTGTTGTGCCAGAGGCGGGGCAGGCTGTTGGGAGAGGTACTGAAGTGGAGCGCCGTTATCTGGTTCCTCGCTTGTTTATTGTTAGAGTGATGGTACTCGAAGGTATGCTAGAGGGGCTTACGCGGCCTGCCATATCTTCCTGTTCAGCTCGGCGTGTCGTGCAATACGTTCTTTCTTGCTCAGGGGCGCCGGGGCTGGTTCTGGAGCTGGTGGTTCTGTGGCGGCCCTGTCTGCTTGGGCCTCCCAGTCGTCCTCCCAGGCGTCTGGAACAGCAATTGTCTTAACCATTTTGTATGACCACGGGGGTTTGTGTATGATCGAAATCCTCTGATTTAAACGGCTGTAGCATAAAACTATTATGTCGTTCTATTTCGCGGAGGGGAATCGCAGATGTCGAAAGAGTGAGTGAGAAAGAGGGCAATGGGATGTTGCGAAGAGTGATCGCATCGGGAAATAACCTTCGGCCCTGTGGTCTGGGGCTCTTGCGCTAAGGCTTGAGCCAAGGAGTGCTGGGCCGCTGCTGGCCAATAGCACAGTCAGACAGCGCTTGTGGGGATGGCGGGGGCCCTCCACCCGATCATTGGGCATGCATTGCGGCTTCAGTGGTGTCGTCCAGCATTCAAACGTCCATCCACGCATTAGTATATGCTCCTTTTATCTATTTGTTAAGCAGACGGAGCGGCCCCAATAACCCCAGAGTTCACAATATTTAGTAGGAGATCTCGAAATACTTATTGGACATTGAATCAAACCCAGTGCATTCCAATTTGGGCCTGTCGCAAGCGTGACGCCATTGTCAAGCTTTTGCTGATGTAGGTTATATCGTGTACTCTGCGTCTAGCCCCCAGCTGATTTCAAATCGCAGTACCGTACTTCGTTCGAGGCTGTAATCAGATTTCAAAGTCAGGTTCTATGGCTAGTTCTGCAGGAGCTCGAGCCCCGGGTCTTCACACGCCTACTCAATCTTTCAGTGGCTCGCCAGCTGAGACAATGACTCCCGGTCCCTCCCTCAACATTTCCGGCGACAAGATGCCCAAGTTCAAGGAGGAAGCTGATCATTTCAAGCAACGTCTCTCAGACCAGAGGTTCAACATGAGTAGGCCATCCCTTTCATAGAGGCAAACATTCGTCCTTAGTTTGCTTAGCTAAAGCCTTCGAATAGGAGACTATCCGGACCCGCTGCTTCCTCGGGACATTGCTCGCGAGCGTCATGTGCCTCAAGGGTACACAGCTGAAAAAGAAAAGCACCTTTTGGATGCGATTGCAAGGGTCAAGGCTGGCGAGAGTTTGAAACAGGCAGAACGTTAGCCTGAGAGGTGATGAAGTTCTGTACGTTGGTAACGAGATACAAGTTTGGTCATTCAGACGAAGGAGGTGGATAGATATCTTGATAAGTGTCCGTTCATAGTCGTAGCAATTGTTTTACTATGTATTTCAACAGAAATGGCCGCAATATATATTCTATTAAGAGTAAGCGAAGTGGTGTGCATCAAGTCTAATTTATTTCTTGGACATTGCATGAAACGGTCGTGCCAATCCTACAGCGGCCTACGTATCCCAAGGATCGATACGTTGTTTCGTCCACGATGGTTCTGGTGGTATATGAATAATTTTATGGGAAAACTGGACAGGTTTTGTGGCCCACAGCTCGTATCTCCAAAGTTCACATAGCCACGGGCAGCAAACATCCACCCGGTCGATGCTCATTTATACCAGGAATTTGTCTACATCTTCACGATGATGACATTGATCATCTGGGATATACGTACGTCTTTATACGTCTGTCTACTCATCTCTAGCTAACTGTCTCATATGTAACAGTGCACAATCATATGGGCTTCGCAAATCAGACAGACAGGACATACACAATAATTGAAGAATCAACTTTATCCAAGCCGATGTTGACATGACTTGGGGCAGACCTATCTTGCGAATTGGCTAAAAAGCTCACCCAGTTTTGTCTAAAGGAAGTTCTATTTTTTCGAGAACCAATCATAATGAGGCAACTATCCTTGGCTTTATAGATATCATTTAGCCCATTTCCGTCTGTCAAACCTATGTGCCATAATCCTAGAAGGAACAAGCGATCTTGAAGTTACCATGATACTAACGGCAAGCTAGATCCATGTGAAATTCTCTCTCACACGATGTAGATCTCGACACCGTGCTCTCCGTCGGTTCCCAGGTCTTTATCTTCAGCCATTTCCCGCAAAGCCTCCATCTGACTTGCTTTGACACCCTGGATACGTAGCCCTCTGTCATTGCCCGGCACCAGTGATACCATCGAGGTCTCCTCGGCACCCTGGCCCCTCAGGTAGCCCGTGGCTACCTTGATGATGGCGACGCATGAGGCCGGCGCGTTGGGGATGTCGATGAAATCTTTGCCTGGCTTCCCGATTTCGATCCGAAGGGGTTCATCACCGTGCACCACGTCGTCGAGACAGATCCCCACTGCGCCTTTTGCAAGTTCAAAATATTCTTCAATAGCTTTGGGGTTTGCGATGATTCCGTCCGGGTCCAATATACCGCTGTTGCGGCCGAAGTGTGCAACTTGCATGATGGTGGTTGTGAGTTTCGAAATCAGAAAGGAGTGCCCTCCAGGGTTGCCAGGCGGTGTGAGTTGTCCGGGGCCGGGGGCCATGACGCCGGTACTGCTGAGAAGCAGTAGGCTGCTAACTGCACGAAGAATGCTACGCATGTTGATATATGGTGCAGAATATGCCAAGACCTGATGTGGTACAGGAAGATGCTGTTTTGTTTGGTCTGTGTAGTTTCGGACAGAAGTCGAGTGGTGGTCAAAACCGGGAAAATTCAGTTATAGCTTATCTGAGTAGTAGTGATGCAACGAAAGTTAAGTGGTGGTGGAAGCAAGAAAACAGCAATCATGGCTTATATGAGTAGTAATGACACAATGGAGATAGTTAACTGGGGAAGTTGCGAGCCTCGCAAAGTTTTTCTACAGCCAAACATGAGAGGGTTTGTGTTAGATAGTTTTTTTTCAATGCATAAAGTCTGCACATAACCCCCGAGAGAATTAGCAAACAGATAGACTCGGACTAGGTTTGGACCAGTCTCACAGCTCTTATGGTAGTAATAATTTAAGTGGTTCACTCTTGCCATGTCAATTATTATGACTTGACCTTTTCAACTCCATGACTCTTGGGTCTTATCAAAATATTGTGTGAGCAGCCCACCATAATTTATTTGTACCTCAATTTCTCATGTGTGAAGTTTTACCCACAACATCCGGATGCTTTTAAGTTTGTACAGGAAACTGGAAGCAAACCCAAGGAAGACGTTCTGAAGCAGCTGGGTGTGTTTCTACTGCTGATTTAAAATAAGTAAAGATTCTGGACTCCTACAAGGTCTCTAATTTTTGCTGAGAGCACCATACGTACGTAGAGTCGACTTTTCAAGTGTATATTTCATCTTTATATCTCAAGTTGACAGACACAAAGGACCCAAGACGCTGTGCAGTTGTGTGAGTGAAACACAAGTTAGATTAAGTGATCGATTTCAAAATCAAAGGCGGCAATGGGTCACACTAAATGCCCCCATCTCTATGAGTGACATTGGACAATATACAGGGAGTGCTCTGCCATGTAGCTACCGTTCATCATAGCCCTGTAGATAACGGAAGGTTGACAAAGGACTTCCATGACGAGAACTGGACAAGGGATATGATGATGCAACACTCAACATTTCCATGACCTACGGGGCTGAGGAATAGACGGTCCACGCTGTAAGTGCTAAGAGAAAAATAGAGATAGAGATAATAAATAAATAAAGAAGAAAGAGCAAACGGTTTAGAACCTGTGGAAAGCTAAAGAAGGGAGAGGGTGTGTCCCTGCGGGAGTGTGAACCCTGCTGATCTTCCTGCAATTCAATATTCTCTTTTATAAACGGAAAGCGAGCAATTAGAGCCATTTTAATTGACCTGACATCATTTTGAGCAATTAATCTGAAGCCTCGATACTGAGGTAAGAAGGTACCGTCCGCGGATGAACATTACCTAGTGCCAAATACGTACCAACGTCTACGGTGCGGGAACGACCAAACCTGCGCATAATCCACTGCCATCGTCCAGCGCCATTGATTGCTTGAGGTCAGCGTTGGTAATACACCTTAGGAGGCCGTCACCCTATATGCTCATTAGAATTGTTATAAATGAAACTGAGTCTCTCATGTATACATCGGGACTCCGAAGAGCAGAGAAGGGAGGGGATGAATGAAGGGAAGGAAATGATGAATAGGGCGGGCGGATGGAGAGGGCCAAAGCACGCTCTACGCGCCCATACTAATTATGAGTGTTCATTGTGGCCATCACACCCAAACGTTAACTTTCACTCAAGGCTGTGGCATCTGAAAACACGGCAGAGGGTGTTTATCAAGTTTTTCTTTTGGAAGGAACGCATCTGCGACGGTGTTGTGGGAAGTTAGGTAGGTGGGCTGCACGTGAGATGTGACAGGCGGGCGGATCTCCAAAATTCACATGACCGTCAGGGAAACGCTGCCTGGAGGGCGAGAAATACCTCTCACGTTGACTACTACGATACTTATGAGATTTGATGACTAAGTAGAATAATGAGGTGTAGTTGTTCTCGATATTAAGCAAATATCCACGGGCACCTTATAGTCCGGAGCCTAAAGACGAACCTTACATAGTTGTATGGTACTAATAAATGTACATGCCGCTTCTTGTTAATACCAATGCATGAAATCTTGATTTGTACAAATTCAGCTATCTAGCTTTCCAGCCATATGAAAGGTGACAAGTTGCTTTAACGCTACCACATTTTTCTAAGTGTTATACCCCGTGTTGCCATGCTAATCAACGTGCAGACTTCGGACTATGGGTACCGTGGCAGCTCATGAATTAACAACATAATGCCAATGAAAGGATTTATCTGCTTTGTATGAATTGATAGCGTTCAAGACGTTTCACTGCTACTGCGAAGGGGCTCTTCCGACGGTTGCGGGTATATTGGAATCAACATGTATAGAGAGAGTATCTCACTGCGGTGGAAACGGAAAGAATAACGAAGGAGAATGGTCAACCTTAGGGCTCAACGGAGCATATTAGAACTTTAATAATCACATCACATCAGACCTCAAAGAAAACCAGGTTTTGAAGCATACGTGAATCCTCGCCAGTCTGGTTCATGACCAATTAAGTTTTACAAGTAAGGTATTTCCGATTGTGCCTCATGTATACAATTTCAATTTCAGTTCCAATTTTCATTTAGCTTCACACACAAATATGGTCAATATGTAATCTGAGAAAACATCCTAGGCGAAATCAATGCAGCAGCTGGAGCGAGGAAGCTGAATAGAAGTTCCACCAGCAGAATTCCGAAATTGGGTTGAAGAGGGCTGGAAAAAGATGGAAGAAATGTGCAGAAAGAATGAACTCAACATTCTCAATCAGCGAATAACCCAACAATCCAACAATCAATCACACAATATTTGAACCAAATTTTTAGTTCCAAATTTCCCATTTCCTTCTACACAGCAACAAAAATTCCCAGAACTGAGTGAGCAACTATTCTTGCATTCACACAACAACACCACTTCCCAATTACAACTTCACATTCCACACATGTCCACACACCAACACGTCCACACATTTACCTTCGCACATCCATACATCCGTACTTAAAACAACTTCATCATGTCTTCGGTCTCAGTTCCCAAGACCCCCGCCAAGGCCAGGGCCACGGCTAATGGCACTCTTCAATGTGCCACTCCACCTTCTACTGGCCGCAAGGGACTGCCGAAGATTGTAACTTTGAAGTACAATCCTCAGCGAATGGGCACCTTCCGTTGTAACATCCGCAACACCATCCAGCATCGCCGCCTTGATTATCACAGACTCAATAAGATCCTCAAGCATCCCAACGCCCCTGTGGAGGCAACTGCTGTTGCTATTAATCCATTCTACCGTGGCGAGAAGCTTGATGGGAGCTACTACACCTGGCTTCTGGACTATTTCGATGGTGATATGCCTGATATCATCCGTCGAATCAACAAATTTCGTGGCTTCCCTCAGATGGACGATGCTTCTTTCAACCCTGGCAGCGCCGAAGAGTGGCAAGCACGTTATCGAACTGAGCATTATCAAAAAGAAATGCAGCGATACATGCCTTATTTGGAGGCATACTGGAACGAGTGTGGTGACAACTTTGAGGCACATGTCGAGTTTTTGGACAGCTTTCACGTACTCTCTGACGTGTCCACAGGCCGCCTCGAGATTCTCCATGGTCACGAGGACAAGCATATCACTGGGCCCGCTGCCAAGTCGGCTCACACATTGTCTAACCCCCCTTGCTTCACTTGTGCATCTAGCTGGAATGAAGAAAAGGACTACTTCATTCGAGATATTCAGAGAAATATCGACGACCATAGATACTCTACAATAGCCTTCATGTCAACCATCGACAAGCATTCGTATGGAGGCAATCTCCCTACAGGACAATCTGTCGAGCAATCCGCTGCTTCTGGTTTGTTCGTCTCACCTTACAGTCACAGGTTGGAGAATGAATCGCCTGGTCTCTTGTGGACTAACCGACCGAACGACAACGGGACTGAAGAACTTGCACAGATGGCTCTCAACATGAAGACTCCAGCTATGGCTGTCATTATGGAGCCCCCGGCTACGGCTCCCTTGGACTCCACCTCAAAGGCTCCTTCGATTCCGAGTGCCATGCAGTATCACAGCCCTGCTGGAGACCTGATTACTACGCATCCAACATCTATCCCCGACAGCCAGGATTACGCACAGATCAAGACTAGGTCCGACATTCAGACTCTTGCGGTCGCCAATGGCTTCGTTCCAAGTCCTCGCAATGATATAGGTCTGCTACCTGGCCGCATCTATGCCGAAGAAGGCGGCCCTTTCCCCATGGGCGCCTTGCGATATGTGTCACAGCCCGATCCTTTCTTTAATCACATATTGCGATCACCCTCGATTTTAGGTCCTGTGACCCCCTTGGGCGAAGCTGGGACAGCTGCCGCCGCCCAAATCAATGAAATACTTACATCGTCATTACATAATGCGCCAATGCCTCAATATCACGACGAGGATGTGTCTATCAAACGTGATCAGCCTTTCAGCCCGATGGTTGACGCCAACGTCAAGGATCGACCACCAACGCCTCATCCCTTCTCAAACGCCAACAAGCGAAAACGGGCCGTTGAAACCATGCCCTTGACACCTGGCCTCACTTCAGCCAAGCGACGTAGAGGTAACAATGCCAGCAAGTCTACCCGTAACACTCGTGGGAAATGCAAGAGTAAGAGTAGCCGAAAGGGCAAGAAGAATGAGTCTGATGAGGACTTCGAGTTTGAGGGCGACGACCTCAACGACGAGGAGATGAAGATTGAAAAATATCTGCCGTCAAACCTTCGCCCGGCTGGGACTCGCCGCCCCCGTCCTACCCAGGGTTCCGCCAACACTACCCCGACTGTCGCCACTTTCTCTCAGGGCGAGGTCGCCGCCACATCCGTTCGACTCGAGACCAATGTCACACACACCCAGTCTCAGACCCTGGGCGCACCAGCTCAACGTATGGACAAGGACGAAGACAACTCCAGTGACCTGGCCTCTCTTCCCTCGTTCTACAACCCCAAGTCCTGCTTCGAGCAAGACGACGAAGAAGAGGTCGACGCTGCTGCCCCCGGCACCTACGCTGACGTTGACATGATGGATGGCGATCATGAAGAGGGCTACGACGCTGACCATAGGGAGGACTCACCTCGAGTTGGCGGTGGCTTGGCTTAGTATACCCCCTTCCGTTGGATGAAGAGCATGCGCCAATGATTCGAAGGGCATGGTTGTTTCCAGCATTCTCGATGGTTTCTCTGATTTGATACCATCACCGGCGGCTGTTCATCCACCCTAGGGAAGGTTTTCAATGTGGCATTTGTTGGAGTTCATGCTTTTTTTTTCTTCTTCTCTACCTTTCTTTTT
The DNA here is from genome assembly GCF_020726525.1 of Truncatella angustata. Lineage (NCBI taxonomy): Eukaryota > Fungi > Ascomycota > Sordariomycetes > Amphisphaeriales > Sporocadaceae > Truncatella > Truncatella angustata. The sequence continues at coordinate 551,855 of NW_025763387.1, forward strand.
TTCTTTTTTCTTCTTTTCTTCTTTTTTTTTTCCTTTTTTTCTTTTTTTTCGAGCTTTGAAGCATTTGAGGCTCTGACTGAGCTTCACACGACTTCTGTGAAGATTTTTGGAGCTTGTTTCGAGATACCCCCTTCGCAAGCATTAGCACAGCTCAGGATACGAGCCTTTTGGTTGCACAACATGGCATAACAGAAATTGTACTGTACTGGATCAGAATGAGCAAATGAGGCTCATGTACAATTTTATGTGAGAGAGAGAGATACCCGAGGTCTGTAGTTCGCTGTATCAATGACAAAGGAGATTGAACTTAACGCCTGGCGCTTGAGACTTCACACAGCTAACAACACAAGCGAATCGCGAGCCTTAAAACGCTTTCCGGAACATCATCCGCACTACTGTTCATTCTCATTCGTGTGTTTCTTTCCATTGTCTCGATTCCCGAAAGTAAAAGAAGCATGCTCAGCTTGATTTGTTACAGTGACAGCGGCTGTGAGCCCTTGGATAGGAACATTTCCCTCGAAAATTCTAATAGATTCACAGTAGTGCCTTTCGTACAATAGCTTTCCGTCATGGGCTGCAGAGGCGGCAATATCTCCATTTTGTTCAATTGGTTTACGGCAAGACATGTGCATGATTGTGGCTTCTAATTGGAAACGCAGATAATTGCAGACTTTACCAACACGAGCATGTCTTTTCGCACCTATCTAATGAGCGCATATTTTGGGGGATTGCGCCTTGTTATCTAAAGTCACAAAAACATCGCGGATGACGACATCATCTACTTGGCGTCCAGATATCCGTCCGAAGTGCGAAGCGTAGAATGGAGATTCGGAGTCCGCCCAACCGACGGTGATCTCAGAGCTGCAGGAATAGGTGGATCATGAACGTCCACCCAGATAAGTCGGGCGCGGGCCGAGTTGCTATTCGGATCAAGTAACGGCAAATCAGTCAATCTGCCTCGGGCCCCTATTCTGGAACCCTTTACGGAATAACTCGCAAGCGATGTAGGTTCTGGGTAACGGTGACCGAGGCAGCGGAACTGATTGTGGTGGAGGAGGGGTCTATATATAAGTTTAAAGTCGACCGGCCTGTTTAGCCTTGGTGGAGGATTTGTGGACCAGAATATACTTGATGTCCGTGAATAAGACCGAGGCAAAGGAGTAACTTTGGTGTGCGCCAGGTGTTTGCTTTGACTACTTTGTGTAGTTGGGATCAATCGCTCCCCATGGCAGTTGAGCGGCAGTACGTGCAGAGTGAAACAGTTGACAGACCATTGGGGCTGTCTGATCGATTGATAGTGATATTGAACGCGGGTTTCGAGTAACACACCGCCTGTTGTACCTATGACGACACCAGCAATTTATTGTGCGTATCAAACGGCAACAGGCTTTGTATGCGACGTAGCACAATATCTGACATGGAGGCGGTGGGATCGAAATGCAGTGCAACTCCATGTGGAAGTTTTGCTTCGGTCGGCTGAGTGGGCTGCTGCATTGTGGCATTCATTGTAAGCTGACATTTCGGATCGAAAGTACTTCGATTGTTCATGACAAAACTGAGACGACATCCATGCCGTGTTTCGCGATCGATAAATGACATGCACTTGGGCGATTGTACATTACTGTCTCAAAATCCGGCTGGGTTTAGATGTTCTAAGGTTAGTCAGGGTTGGTAGAAACGAGTACTGAGGGTACGGTAGCTTGCGAATTACTGAGAGTAGTTCGCTGATTGGCGTGAAACGCTTTCACCTGCACTATGGACCAAGCAAGGTCGGTCGCTGTAATCGGGAAGTCTACCAAGTATGTAAGCACCGATGCAACTTGATCCGAGTGCCTCACCCACTGGAGCGTTGGTCAGTAATTGCATCGTGATTAATGTCTCAAAGTTGCCGACTGTAGCGAGAGCTAGGAAGCGGGCTAGATAAAGCTCGACTCAATAATCTGACGGATAGGCTAATGGGTAGTGCCAAGACATCACAGACACATGGAAAACGTCTAGAAAATACTTCATCTGCTCCCTACACAATGAGTTGCATTGGTGTGGTGTTATCGTGTATAACCGGCCCGAGTCTAATCTGAGACGAGTTTTGGTACTCTGTATTGCTGGAGCATTGTACCAGGGACATCGGTCCTTCAACCGTCTCTCTCTGTCATGTCATAAATCAGTGTTGCTGTATCACAAGCTTCTTTTTCATTTGGAAGTGATTCGCATTGGTCTATCACCTTTACATAGCCTTAAGACGTTCCGAGGAATCAGCTTGCAGCCTTGCAACTTACGGTGTCGGTAGACTGGGTCGATGTCGAATGTTTTGGGGAGGATTAGATGCTTACGACCAGGATTTCGCTGACCGCTCTGGTGCCCTAACTTGCCGAACCTCTGACATTGACACGAGCTTCAATCACATGCATATTCCAATTCTATCCCGTCCAGTCCCCAGTGCAACTTATCTTGAATGAGGTTGTCGTAGATGCTCAAGAAGTTGCGTCCTGTAATCTCAAGACTAGGTGATGCTGCTCTGTGCCCTGGCTACAGGGTCTGATGTCACGTTTCTGCTGCCGCCTCGCGTTCGTGGGCTATGGCCCTTAACTTATAAGCACCGTGTTCTGCTTGTACAAATGGCTAGGGATAGCTTGGGTAAAGTACAGGGTCCTCGATTTGATTTGGTGAACGATGTCAAACTAGCAACAGGCACTCCAGATTTGATAGTCGGAGGATGGACAACAATGGACAAGGGAGAGACTTAAGGAACCCAGGAAGTATCCAAGAGATCTTCGTTGTTCTAGACTGGCATATCCAAGTCAGACTGCATAGGAATCACGTAAGGTTCATTGTTATCGATACGACCCCACATCCACTTCTCCAATACTGAAGTGTCACGACGAACCTTCTACCTCTCCATCAGTTGCACATGCAATGCAGTGCAAGACATGGAACTCCTATTATTAGTATGCAGCAGACTTCCCGCGCCGTGTAAAATGGATTGTGTTTCTCGTTTTATTTCATTGAGTGCCACAGTTCAGCTGTGATAAGGACATTGCACAAGAACGCCTCTTGCATATATAGATTTAGCCCACTTATTTATTACTTGCAACACGGGCGACTGCTGTCACCAAACCCTCCCCCCCTGGGAATACGTACATACCTAGGTTAGGCATATGGTCGGAATTACCCACCAAGTAGATCTTACAACTGAGCTCACTCCTTAAAGGCAACCCATATATCTACATACAGCAGCAACGAGCTAAAAACACCAACAAACTTCAGGTCTCAATTCAAAAGGAAGCAGCAGATCCATCGAGGAGACCGGGGTTTTGCGGAGCGACGGAAGAAAGCAATCAAATAATCGCAGACTGTATGTAAACAAGACCTAGTGCACACAATGTCAAGGCTCCAACCTTTGTAGAGTTTTGTCAATCCTGGCCAGATACTTTCTTCCTTTCGGCTGAACTCGGTATCAATAACCAAGATCCATTACAATCTGCGCGTCTGAATTACCTCACTACAACAAGTTGGCCCCGCCCTGCGGCGACGCCTACCACTCGGAGCCACTAAGATCTGGTTCATTTCAGCAGCGAACCTACCACCCACCCGCTTTTTTCCCGCACCATCGCTTGCTTCCTTCCAACCATTCATCATATTCAGCTCCATCCCAAAATCCCAATCCTATTATTGCCCATCATCCATCCCCTCACGACCCGAACCCGAACACAGTTTATTCCCCACGCACAGCGCCGTATTGAGAAAACAGTTCATCAACCTCACATCATCGACATTTATCGTGTCACCGTGAGCTGATCCAGTGACATATCCGACCTAACCTTCGACCCTCAACCGACCTGACATTGAGCATCTTTTCAACCTTCGCTGCTCACCAACAATGTCTGGGTCGGATGGCAGTTACGACCTGCTTCGGCGGGCAACACAAGCGATGATGTCAAGGTAAGCGGAAGAAAAAAAACCCACTTTCATCATCACGTCTCACTTCCTTGCAACTCCAATTGCTGCTGCTATGCACTTTATCCACTTCTCCTTGCTTCGACATGAGCCTTGCTGGATCGCAATTTCATTGTTCATTTCGTTGTTCATTTCACTTTAACACATGCTTTACCCTACCTGGAACAGTTTCAAGGAAGCTCGTTGAGGCGAGGGCCATGGCCAATCTGGCAGCCAGTCTCACAGCGGCGGAGTTGAGCGAAACCTTGCCAGCCGTGGTGCTGCGGTGTGCAGTGCATTGCAGTGCGGTCGGTGCTGGACCCTGACTCCAGTCTTCCGTGTTGGGCGTGGCGAGGGGTAATAGTGGATGTGGGCTGTTACTACCGAGCGATTCAAGCGGTCCGTTGGCGCGACCCTAACACGACCAAATGTCGGGCACTCACGCAAAAGAGGGTCCGACCTATCCTCGAGTCAGGCAAGTGCTTGAACCGCAGCTCACTACGGCGCACGACAGCAGCCACTGGTCGGCAGGGCGGCAGCACATGCATTCCCACTGGGTATCCAATCTGCTATCTGTCAACTGAAGGCAATTGCGATACCATGATAGCGGGATATGCGCTGCACTCTGCACCCTGCTCCTTGCTCCTGGCTCCCACGTATCGCAGCAACACCGCCAGTTATGACACAACTGTGCAGCTAAGCTGCTCCGTATTGCGACAGATGACATGGCCCGGGCTATGTTGGATGGCAGCTTATCGAAAGTCGAGAGATCAAATCCTGACTCGCTTTCGGCGTCTACCCAAAACAGCTCGCACAAGGATCAATATCTGCAGCAATTGCTTGCCTTGGACTCCTATGAACCCCACCTCGAAAAGCGACCCTCACCCTTTGCCCCCACTCTAAACCCTTCGACCACATGGCTTGGGCCTGAAGTTCCGAGCCCTGGTTTATTACCTCAAGACCGTCGCAACAGACGCTTCTCTTGAATTTTTCATGCCTCCCACATTCCCTCGTTGCATTCCACCTTTTGCGTCATCACTACCACCCGGACTGTGATGCCCAAGGAACAGAGTCACTGCTGCTTGGAAATGCGTGGTACTTTGGTGTCTGTCTATCGAAAGCCGCCTTAAAATCTGCTTCCTAGAGGCTATTCACAGTCTCACCCAACACGAACCTTTTTTTCCAACCCGTCACTCGAATTTCATGTCTTGCGCAGCAGCAATCCTTTTCTTGGAGATCATCGATTTGAGTCAAAATAGCAAACATGACTACTGGTATTAACGAACGCAGTAGGCAAGGCGCCTCGGATAGCGAGGGGGCGGATCAGATTGGGTCTGACACTCCAAAGTCCGGCGTCGCCACGCCTCAGCCAGACCTTTCAGATAAACGGCTTCCCGGTATCATGAGCTATTTTGGCCAGGTTCGTTCCAAGTCTCTGAATCTTTTTCAATCCAGCGCACCGTCTTCTGCCCAAGCACGAGAACCTAAGAACGTACAATCTGCCTCTTCTCGGAAAGAGGAGGAAAGAGATATGGCACCGGGCCGACTACCCAGTCCTGATGAGCAGGATTCCACAGCTGAGGGGATGCCTCTCCTGCCTCATGAGAGGATCATGCCCCCGGCTGAGGCAGACACAGACACTTCTCAGCAGCCAGCCTCTCAAATGAACCCTTATCCTACACCGCCCTGTTCGCAGACACCGTCGGAAAGAGGAGTCAAGTTGGGCGACGAGAGCGCTGAGGTCGTGGACGTGTTGCGGCGGTCATCCATATCTCAAGCTTTCAAACATAGGAAGAGCGTTTCTGAGATGCCGCAGTCCAGTTCTCGAAGAGCCAGCCAGACCGGTCTGGCGTATCCGCTTACGAATGTCGTGACCGCGTCTAGTGCTGCTGGGCAAATGTCCTATCCCGGCGTCCTATCTGCTTCAACCACTCCCAGTTCTCCTTTAGCTGCGCAACCCCCATCCGAAATCACTGGCGGTTATTTCCACAAGTCCGCTTCGGTTGATCGGCTTAAGAAGCTAGCTAACGATAGTTCGCAAAAGAGCGGTCCACCTACACCTACACGAGCATTATCTTCCACGCAAGCTCCACAAGTCCAGAGCAAGACATCGTCAAGACAAAACAGCGACAACGCGGATTCGATCTCCAGCGGTACACAGACCCCGATCTCAGCGCAGACTGGTGGCGCAAAAGCTCCTACGTTCAAGGGAAAATTAACGATCAAGATTATCGAGGGTAGAAATCTGCGCAGAAGCCGTGAACCATACGTTGTAGCAACATTCCAACGCAGCGAACTCATCTCCGCGGGTCCGAGAACCTTCGAAGATGAGGATGATGAGTTGAACGTTCCCCCGCCACAAGCTGGCGGTATTCCTATCCAGCGAACAGAAAGCGACTCTGGCCACACGATGGCCATTCCCATGAGAAGTCGCCAGAGCAGCAACACCAGTTTTGCAGGTGCTCAGTCATTCCGAAACAAGAACCGACGTTCATTTACCTGTCCTAGATGGGATGCCGAAGCAGTCTTGTATGTTTATTCATCCGCTCAATGTACGCAGTGGCTAACAATCAATAGTGACGTTGTTGAGTCCAACATGCTTGTGAACCTTGCTATTTATGATCATGCATTTAATGGTCGTGATGAACTCCTCGGTCACGTAAACTTTCTGGCCAAGCAGTCTTCGGCCGATGATCCAGTGCGTGGGTGGTTCCCGTTGAAGGCCAATGCCGACACTATCCCCGAGCATACCCCGACCGGCGAAATTTACGTTGAAGCTATATACCACGGAAACGAGAAGAGACACTACGGACCAGATGACTTTCAGATTCTGCGGCTCATTGGAAAAGGTACATTCGGCCAGGTCTACCAGGTTCGCAAGAAGGATACCGGCCGGATTTACGCGATGAAAGTGCTGTCGAAGAAGGTCATTGTACAAAAGAAAGAGGTTGCACACACTGTTGGCGAGAGAAACATCCTGGTTCGGACCGCTACTTCCGAGTCTCCTTTCATCGTTGGGTTGAAGTTCTCTTTCCAGACAGCACAGGATCTCTTCTTGGTGACAGACTACATGTCTGGCGGTGAGCTCTTTTGGCATTTGCAGAAAGAGGGACGGTTCGATGAGAAGCGTGCCAAGTTCTACATTGCCGAGCTTATCCTCGCGATACAGCATCTTCACTTCAACGATATTGTCTATCGTGACCTCAAGCCGGAGAATATCTTGCTGGATGCCAATGGACATATTGCCTTGTGTGACTTTGGTTTGTCCAAGGCAAATCTGACCAAGAACGATACCACAAACACATTTTGCGGCACAACCGAATACCTTGCTCCCGAGGTATTGCTGGATGAGGCCGGCTACACCAAGATGGTCGATTTCTGGTCACTGGGTGTTTTGGTCTTCGAAATGTGCTGTGGTTGGAGTCCGTTTTATGCCGAGGATACTCAGCAGATGTACAAAAACATTGCATTTGGAAAAGTCAGGTTTCCAAGAGACACGCTTTCTCAAGAGGGCAGAAACTTTGTAAAGGGATTGCTGAACCGCAACCCCAAGCATCGTCTGGGTGCGGTGGATGATGCGGAGGAGCTGAAGCGCCATCCATTCTTTGGCGACGTGGATTGGGATGCTTTGTCTAAAAAGCTCATCACTCCTCCCTTCAAGCCAAAGTTGAAGTCCGAGACTGACGTCTCTTACTTCGACCCTGAGTTTACAAATGCTCTCAACACGAATGGCTCATTGAACGAGCGAGCTCAGCAACTCGCGACGGGATTCGCGAACTCAAACGCGACGCCTCTGTCGCCCACTGTGCAAGCCAACTTCCAAGGTTTCACGTTTGTCGATGAAAGTTCGTTGGATGACCATATGGCTGATCGTTGTTATGATGATGAGGAGATGCGGGACACCCGCCGGGATAACGACTGGGATGAACTTGACGACATTGATCTTCGTAAGAGCAACAGAATGAGCGGCATAGTTCGAACGGGCGAGGAGCCTTTCAACTCGCATTTTGACATGTGATGCGAGCTGGTCGAAAGTCGGTCTTGCACCTTTCATTGGTACTTGCATTCGCTCGCAGTGTATCACAACATTTTCCACATAGTTACAGCATTATTTGCATGAGCCGGCTTTTTTGATTGCATGGCGGTAATGGTCACTGGTCAGAAGATTGGAGGTTGTGGGAGGCGTTCGGTTCTGCAGACAACGAATGCATCATGGCACATACAAGAGACAGATACAATGTTGCAGAAACACTTGAAAAGTATGGAAGCATACAGGCATACTCCCAGCAAGTCCGGTGATACGAGAATCATAGTGTCTTGTTGCAAATGGATCAGATCACCATTTCGCAGCGATGGACTCGGGCGGGATATGAGATACTACACAGTTGAAATACTCGTGAATCGTTGTTGGTTACGACGTCGACGGCTTCGAGCAGACGATTCAATACTAAAGAAGTAGATAGTCAATGTCTCGTAATGATTGAAAATATTTGAGCATTTTGTCCAAGACTTATATCTACTGCCTCATTGCCCATAGTACCGTGCTATCTGTCACTTTGCTATCACCAGTACTGCGGTAAAACAGGTGGGTTCCATCATTTTCCTCATCATAGTTCACAACGTGCTGAACAAACAATTTATTCCGTGCCGCCTGACTTGCATTCCCACGTTCTTCTCGTCCTCTGAGCCACAGCTTGGTAGAAGTATCAGGAAAATTCCACACGACAGGATAGGACTGAAGGCCGTGAGTACTTAACATGTACTAACTTCCGTCGTCCATGCGTAACCTCCTATGGTGAGCTTTGGACGTCTCGGCTTGCGCCATCTAGGAAATGTGCTGTGATGTATCTACGTCTGCAGCCACCGTGAAGATCCTGGTATTGTGTAGGCAAATGGAGCGAGTTCGCACCGGCCACGGTGCCCGCTCTGCGCTATCTCTCGCCGCTCTGCGTTGTGTCACTCCGTGCTATTACATTGTGTTCCAGAGCCCACCCTCCCCCCTCCCCCCCAAGGGGCTTGACTCCGGAGCACTGCAGATGCAGTGGACTGAACCCACCGCCGCAGATGTTTGGCAAATGTGGACCCGGACTTTGCAAAAAAAGAAACCCCCACCCCAAAAAAACACAAGCCCAAGACGAATCAGAGATGAGGATAAGATGCATCATATCCATACAGCGCCTCTGGCTGGTAACGATCGTAGTACTTCATTGAAAGTGGCTCGGGTCGGTCGTCACACACACGCGAGGGGGAAACGGAAGCAAGAGGAGGAAGAGGAGGCGAATCTCTGGCGGGTTAGCACCAAAGTCTCGGAATTAGCCAGGGCTCGAAAGCAAGACATGAAGAATATAAATATAAAGGTAGGTTCTTTTTTTATTTTATTTTTCTTTTTTTGAAAGAGAACACCAGCTGGCCCCAATCTGTCGTTTGATATGCTTCTCTGGAGGAGTATCTGTTGTCGCCATCCTAGGCGTCTGCTGGTGGTTGTATATATATATATATGTACCCCGTCTTGACCCCGAAATTTGGTTGACTTCCTCTGACCTTAACCACAGACGGGTATTGTACTTGTGTGGTTGGGTCTGCGCTGGGCAATTGGTGAGTTGACTAGGTAGGGTACCACTCAGTGCATAGTTACTCCTCGATTTACATTTGCAGTAGGTCTGTAAGACACGCAGAACAAGTATGCTTGCATGTTGCCGAGCAGTCAGCAGGGGTACGGCGGGCTCGTAGTTTGGACAGAATACCTTAGGCTAAGCATGCAACCAGAAGATAGGAAATCGGAGCTGCATCTCAATCGCGTCCGTCCGATGGCCGGAAGAGATTGTTATGCACTTTGTGTTCGTACTCTGCACCCTGCCTCATGGAGGTATATGTTTAGCCTTGTTGCATCGGTCCAGAGGCCCTGAGGAGTGATGCCTGAATTGCTGCGTTCTCCAGCCTTGGCGCTCTGCTATTCATACTAAAGAATCAAGTCTCGGTGTTCCCTCCTCTGGGATACACCAGCTCATATTATCCTTTTATCTCGCCGCCGATCCACATCATCTAGGATTTTAGGGGTTCTCTGTTCTCTCCCTAGTGTTCTTGAACCTTGTCCACGAACGAGTGTAGTGCATTTGGCGGCTTGTTCAGTCTGCCAGCAGTCTGGGTCATCCTTGTCTTTCTCGGTGTCCAGATCCCCGACCAAGGCTCTTCAGAATCTAGAGCTGATTTATGTATGGAACCTAGTGGCCGCGGCTGGAGGGTTTACTCTTGACACAAGAGCGTTGCTCGTGCCGGTGAATGGGTGCAATGCAACCAAAACAAGACCTAGATAGTAAAGATCAGTGCACTAGCATGTAAAAGAATTGAACCCCAGCAATAACGGACAATGAATCGTTGGGTGCACAGTGTACATAGCTACTCCTCATGAAGCAGGGCCAGTCGCTAATTCGTTGCCAGACATGTTTTGCAAGATGAGCAAAAGTAATAAATCAGAACCAGGATCTTCGTGATTCGTGAAGACAATCCTAGAGTAAATGTACACGGATTACAGCTTTTCTTCCTCTGTACGTCCCCGTTTGCCTTGATCAACGTCCTTGGCGACAGTGACCATGGTCACTTGGCCCCTCCACCACCATAATATTCGCTCGTCTCGGGCGGTGGTTTTGTAGTTGTCAGATGGAACATCGAATTTAGTCGCTTAGTGATGCGCGGGCTCGTCCTCCTCCTCCTCGACCAGCCAGTCCTCAACAACGGGGGCGGCGGCGCCAGGGGCAACGGCCTCCTGACCCTCAACCTCGACGGCCATGCTCTCGTACTCCTTCAAGCTGCTGGCAAGGTCGGCCTCCTCGGGAGACTTGGGAGTTTTGGGAGCAGAGAAGGTCTGGACCTGACCAACGGAGTCAGACTCCTTGATGGGAGTGGGCTTGTAGGCCTTGAGCTCCTTGAGGTAAAGCTCCTGGACGAAGTCGGCTGTAAAGAGTTTTGTGGTTAGCCTGCGTCCGAGGTCACAATCAAGTCGAAATGGGAATCCCAGACCCCTTGGGCCATTGTCGGATGAAGCAGCAGCACGTGTCGGCCGCGTTGTCTCTTTGTTGCGGTCTTGTTGATGAGTTGAGGTGATTTATTTGAGGCCGCTTGCGTCCGGGTGCTCCACCTCCTTTCGAGCTCCTTATCTGAGCCTTTCAAACCAAGCCCAGCCGTGGCAATTGGCGTGCAGACTCGAGATTCGATTGGAAATTTGATTTGTACGTACCTCGTCGCGAGACAGTCGGGGCGATGAATCCTCTGACGGCGTTCACTCTGGCAACGCGAGTGATGGCCGAAGCGGCCGAGCGAGCGGTCTGTAGACAGGGCATTGTGATTAGCCGGGGGTGTTTTACTGCATGACGGGTGTGGGTGTTTGACGTACCGAAGCCCTGAGTTGAACGAGCATTTTGTCCGATGTGTGGAGATGCTCAATTGACGGGGGGAGGGCGAGGTTGGTGATGATGAGGGTGAGGAGCTTTTTATGAGGTCTTTCGGTTATGCGAAACGTTCGACGGGTACTGGCCTAGCGTCGATGGATTTTCCTGATTCTCCCTTCAGTTCCTCCGCTGCCAATCACGTGACGCCGCGAGGGAGAGGGAGATGGAGCCGTGGACGGTGGAGAGTTTGCTGTGCTCGGGGAATATCGCACCTTCTCTTGGCTGTGATAAAACTTCTGGGTCGTTGTCATCAAGAGGAGATCGTTTGCTGGTGCTAATAAATTACGATTTGGTTGTATTAAGTGGTAGTAAATAAAAGATAAAATCATATCGTCCAGGATTGAGTTGCGGCGGTCTGATTGGGTTTCTTATTTCCCTTTTGGACGGACCAGATGCTCCCCGCTACACAGTTACTTGATGACGGGGAGACGCCACCCTCCACCCTCCACCATCCACCATCTTGGGTGACGACATGAAGCCCTGTTAGCCTGAAACTCCAATCTCAAGATCGCAACATCTCCAGCGCTTCGCATATCACGATCGAGCACTACAACACGATAGTCTACTTTCATCTCGGGGGGCGTCACAGCGCACTACATAAGACCAAGGCCAAGACCGTGATCTAGGCCAGCCATTCCCCCTCACTGCCGTCCGTTCCAGCCTTCCCCCATTCCAGTTGTGAGTGAGCGACTAGGTGTTGCCACCGGGTTCTGTGTCAACTACAGTCATGTATTAATGTGCCGAGGGAACCAACATCTATCTTGGTGCCACGACGAAACGCGCGGTCCAGTACTCTGTACGGTTTTCCAGTCTACAGTGTATGCTGCCAATCAGTGATATTTGCAGTACCCTTGATAATTTATCAGACGCTCCAACAACGCCGTGATGCTTCCTACAGTATTATCACTTCAACTCTCCTAACCTACATTACTATGTGTAGCCTGGTGCACCGAGTAATAGTGCGTGCTTCATACTTGGGCTCTGGAGTTGATTTTGGAACCTGACGACTTGACCCTACTACATTCAAACAGTTTTGACCTTTGAAAGCATATCCTGTGTTGTCGAATATGGTATCATTGAGATATTGACAGCGTTGAACTCATGCTTAGCCAAGACGAAGCTACTTCTACCTTATTACCACAGGAGAGCATTTACTGCCTGTAGCATCGCTCATGGTGCCATTGCTGCTTGCAATTGGGGTTACGCCTTCAGGGTACCTCCATTGCAAAAAACACTTACACAACTACTGGCCTGAAAAAGGTGACGTTATGCGACTGCTAAATACCCCCCCCTCCAAAAAGTTTGCGGAGGATAAGGATGTGAACGAGAGTAACACTTTCTCAACAACGCACAGTACTAGGATCCTTGTAGCCACTTGGGAGAGATATATACCCACCTAAAACTTTGCGAGAACTTACATGCCATATTTCATTTCTCCAATCGTTTTTTCAGGAGATATGGGCATTTCCGAAGTATTTACGCAGAACCTTCTACCTTACCAAACAATTTCATGTGGTTAGGCGGCAGGATACAAAAGCACGATGATTCAATCAGTTTCTTTCTAATAGAGGGTTACTTAGTGAGGATGGGGGTATTTTAAGGAGGTCATACTAAGTCAATGAAGCCACAAGGTCGGAATGCATATAAGCCGGTCTCAGAGAGATTAAAGCAGTAAACGTTGTATATATGTTGGATGGCAGTTATTTTTGCCCAGATCTGGAGATATTCACAAGGTCGAGGTTTCAATTGGGGAGGAACACGGAATGAATCGGGTTGTGATCACAGGTGTAATTGTAATCAGTGATTAGCTGATGTGTCAGCATTGCAAGGTAGCTATACCGCAGGGAGACAAAGACGACTTTATGTTATATGAATGGGTCAATCTTGTCCCCAGAGCAGTACTAATCCATGAAAACAGGCTAATGGCTAGAACCTAGCTGGTATCTTTTTGTCAAAACACCCCAACTCCTACGCAAACCTCATGAACCTGGAATGGAGGGTAATTTCTGCCGCAATTCGCTGGCGGACGCTGTGCGGCTCCATCTAACATCGCCTCGCTCTAAATCAATATCGTGATCATGAAGTGTCGTGCCAGTATCAGTCGATCTATAAGGGCGCAGATCCGGTTGAAGCGCTCTGTGATATTGTACACTGATACTTCGCATTTCCTGCTCGCCCAAGTCCATCTCCTTGCTCTGGAGCGTTGATGCAAATCCCGAATCGCGATGACGTCCAGGTTGACGGTCTGATTCGGGTGGTTCACTGACGTCAGGTTCTCTCGGACACTGAGTCCCGTCCTCTTCTGTTGTGTTCATCGGGTTCGTGGCGCGAACGATCTTCGCAATCAATTCCGCCATGTTGAGTTCGATGTGGAGCTTGATAAGATACACTAGGGGATGGAATTGGATGTAGCTGTATGAGGTGTGAGTATACGATATATAACAACAAGGCGGAGGGCTTACATGACACCGGTACCTATAGACATAGATCCAATTAGGAGGATCTAGGAAGTTAGCATGGGAAAACGAGGGAGACAACAGAGGCGTAACATACATCCAAAGATACGGAGACACAGACCATCAATATGTTGAACTGGTACAGTGGTTTGTACTTTGCCAGCCCTGCATTGATCAGATTTGTCCGTACCGTCCAAATAAAGAAGCAGTTCAAGGCGACGTCGACCATTGCGAATATAGCCTTTTCTGTACGATCCCATATGTCGTTCGCGCGTACATATGTGTTGCTAATTTGAAGACGTGCGGGAATCCAAATGCAAAAGACGCTGATATTAATTGCGAGCACGATTAGGAAAACTCCTAGTCGTAGGTTCTTAGCCAGGGATCTGTTGACCATGACAAGTGAGACTCGATTGATAATGATTTGCAATATACACTGCATTTGCACGGTCCAAAGGCACACTGTGGGAACCAATGTCAGTGGCAAATCGCTGGGTTGGTAGCAGCACATAATACTTACAGATCACGAAAAACAGTTCGAAACTCGAGAAAGTCAATACTAGAATGCGATGGTATGGTGTAGGTCGAGTACATACCTGGGTGCTAACGTTCCTTTGAGGAATAGCCAGCTGATGACCGAGATCGTAACGCTTGCAGACCATTCCGCCCAAATCATGATCGTATAGGCTGACACGGGCTTGCCTCTTTGGAATCCAAGCCACGATTGTTTCACTGCTTTCGTGGCGGTGAAGGCCGCGCAGCATAAAGAGAAGCCCCATATGATGCTGCATATCATCATAATGGTTGTATCTGGGCTTTCACTGACGTACCATGGTGGTATGAGGAAGCCTCTTTCGCCCATAGTGGGCAATGTATCAGGCCCACCGGCCTCTGGCGAGTCGAATCGTCTTCGTCAAAATCTCGTGTGCAAATTGGTCGTTGTCGTGTGCGTACTGTTAGTGATTCTTTGTTGGTTCTCATGTGACCAACGTCGACCTGTCTGCCAGCCCATCATGACACCACCGGGTGACATGAATAGTAGTAAATGGAATAGTAGCGGTTTGGAATGATGAAGTGGGGTAGTCGACATGTTATTATTCCGCAAATCCCAACGTCTGAGACCGCAACGTTGCCTGGCGTCCGTTTGCCTCTTTCCCTTTGGGTTTGTTGGTCTATGCAGCCATCGACAATTGACTGGACGAATTGCGCTTCATTTTAATGCTATTCTGAACTTTCCCGCATGTCCCCAAGTCATTTGGACCCGTGGATTGGTCGTCCAAGCTCAACTCCTTACGTCTATGAGGTTACCATGCATTAGTGTCATACTATAAGCTCAGCTAGGTCCCGGGGGAGACTTGGCGTACATATGATCCTTTATTTCCACGCGGCTGAGGTTTTTTTTCACCGGGTCAAAAAAAGGAAAAAAAATCAAGGTCAATTGCATAAACGGCCCTTGTAGGTTTCTCCACTGTAGAAGACAATCGGCTCTCGCGTCCGAGATCATACTTGATAACCACTTGCGCGAGGATAGAAACGACAACATGTAGTCAATATCCCTCTACCAGGTTATATTAAGTCCTCGAATGCAATGCTTCATCGCAGTTTTAGACATGACTTGCACACGAGGATGAATTAAGAGTCTGAGAGTCATCGGTACAAGGTACTTTTTTTCTTTTCTTTTTCTTTTTGCTTTCCAGGTACCGAGACATGCGTGTGCCATTTCGATTGAAGAATGCCATGTTGAATAAGGTTTCGCTAACGATGTAATAGATGCGCCACATCAACGAACATCGAATGGGACTTAGGATCGTGGAGAAATGCAGTATGCGGGCGCGTAGATGTGCCATTTGCATACATCTGTGACGTCGTGCCACCAGACAACATGCTGAATCTGGAAAGCACTATATGATGACCGACACACATGCTTTTTCTGTAAACGATATTTCTCGTTTGAGGGTTTTCGTCCCTAGGACGTTGAGTACGTGCTTTGGTCCTTCTTGCAACTGCACACACTTGGAGTTCCCGGGCATAACCATTAATACCCAGCAAAGTATCCTAAGCACACTGGCGGTAGCCCGACTATGGCATTCAAAATCTCATACAGACTGAGCATGGGAATTTAATATCATGGTTTGCAAAGTCAGAGTGGTACGATGTCTTATATCATGTTACGTCCGCAATCTTTTCCCATGTCGAACCCTGTTCGATTTTCCGCAAGGTTCAACCTCCACATTCTGTACGTCAAAAGCAAAAAGGCTTTCTGTGACCTGCTATTGGGCCACTATCAGGAGGCCAAGAACTGAATGAATGATACGCAGCATTACTCTGTACAGAATTAATCGGACTAGCCAAGGAATATGCTTACATCATTTGCTACAACGATGAGACATAGAGGGCTTTTCGGGCTCCTATTCTCACCGGGTCGCTATAGTTCCGATACCGGTGAATACGACTGCCTACACGAAGTAGCTTGGTGGCGCTTGGCTATCACAACCTGCCACATCTACCAAGGTTTATGCTACGTTGCCTCGCTAAAACCAACTCTTATATCGTAAGATTGGCTGAGGTACTTCGACTGTTTTCGTTTCAGCGACACCCAAGGCGGACCTATTATACTGCAACAATGCGGGTCCAGATTTTGTCGGGCAGATGATATCTCATGACACTTACTCCTCGCGAGCCATAGAGATGTCAGATACTTAGACTTTTCGTATTGCCATCTGCAACTCGAGGCGTAAAAAACCGTCATCTAGCTAGGACGGGTATCTCAGCTACCGTAATTCAAGACATTAAAAATTTATATGCCAACTTATTCTACCAATTAGGTCCATCACGAATGCTTCAACTTCTTGTGGTAGCCCTTGGGCTGAAATAGTGGTGTTGGTGCTTGAGTTATTCTTATGCCCGGCTGAGAAGACGTGAGTTCAGCCGGCTCAGAGCTATCAGATCATTAGAAATACATCCAGCAAAGATTAATCCTACTGTACGTTTTGATCCGCTTCTGGAGCTTCTCTCTGACGGAAGATCTTTCACATGAAATTCTACAGAGTTCCCCCAGTCTGAGACTCTTTTAGGCACTCGCCTTTCGCCCACTGCAACGCCTGTAAGGTTCTCTGTACTCGAAGTCTGGGTTTGATAGGAGAGTTTACTCGACACTGCTAGTTATTAACATGTTTTGGGCCCGTCGGAGCGTCACGATCCATCCGAGACGCATGCTTAATGTCGCTCGTAGCTATGGTCGCAATGGCAGTCGATGAAGCAATATTCATATCAGCGACAGTGTCTACCTGACGATGGTCCGCTTTCGTGGTAGACTTTGGGGTATATCGCTGACACGAGGGCCTCTAAATTGATCGGGTTAATGTGATAATGCTTGAGCGTAATGAAAATCTCCAGCCACAACCATCTGTAACCATCCATTAATGAGTTAGTAGAATCCCAAGATTTATCATAAAGTTAGAAAGAAAAGAAAACCTGGTAGATATGGCTGTCAGACGTTGCCTGCAAAGGAGATATGAATTTCGGACAGGGATCAGGTGATTGTAACATTGTATTTAGAAGGGGTAACTGGTATGATGCGGGAAATATCACAGGATTTCCCGTCATGCGCAGCGGAATGTCGTATTTAACTAATTCTGGAGACAATGCAACAGCACAGTGATGCTGCTCATGACTGCCGGGCGAATGTCGCGATGCAAATTCTCGAGACATGATAGATCGGACTTGTCTGAGGAGAATGAGGAGTGTGGTTCTAATCACGATGGAGTGTTTGTATCTTAACTTCCTGCAAGGTCCTCTGCAGTTTCGAAAGTAACGTTGGACGTTCTTAGGGGTGAGACACTGTTTTCTTCGATTCTTGGGGATCCTAGCCAGATGTTTAGTATTTGGATTAATACAGTAGGCCTTGCATGGAAGTGAGCTCGAATCAGGTACATCGCCAGAATGGCTACACGACAATATACAAGCATAATTAGGCATTGAATCTGATCGACACGAACGAGCATCCTGTGTGGCGATCATATCCTATCAAAACCCACGATCTAGACAGCCTTTGCCTCTCCGCGCAATATCTTCAAGACTAATATTAGTTGGGGCATTCACTTATCAGCTACTAAGAAAGATTATCCCAGCTATCATGGCTTGGCTCGCAGGTATCTGGCCGTGGAGAAATCACGTGCACAGTTGATTTTAAAAATTCGAAAGCACTTTCATGCCTTTGCTATCTCTTTGCTATTTCCTTCAATATCCCGTACTATAGCAGCTACTGCAGACGTTCTTACGCCGCTTGTGTGATTAGATTAAACCCATCCATGGAGCTGATCGGGGGGACGAATTGATCGTTTGTACATCAGGATCCCAAAAGTCGTTAGTGAATGGCGAATGATTTTATATTTCACAATCTACATTAGAATGAAGGATTGTAGGGAAAAATCTTTTGGGAACAATATCGGATGTATTCTGAGACCCACGTACATTCGTTACTTCTCGGGGAAGGATGTCTGCTTTTTGTAGTCTAACGGCTACTTTGTAATTCGGACACTCCATGTGGTACCTACAGCTTATTCTTTCGCCTTGTAAAGCATCTACCCCAAAGGCTACGAACCTTGCTGCTTCTTAAATTTTGTTTGATAACACTCCCTGCGCGAACTGCAGACTTGAAGACTCTGTGAATTCGCGCCCACACCAGAGCAGCACCTGGTCTGGAGTAATGGTAGTCACTTGTCCATCATCCTCATGAACAGTCACGTTTCTTTAGTTGATCGGTCGCAAATATAGAAGACCTTCATGGTGTCGTATATCTAGCCTTGCACCACCGAGTTCAGTCATGGCCGCGTGGTGACATGGACCCACATGTCCTGGATCTCCAATAAGCCAAGCGTATTGAACAGACGCCATGGCTGATGGGGGTTTGTTAAGGCAAGGTCGAAATGCCTGAACAGTTCGAAGATGCTCTTATGGATCTCAAGGAGCGCAATAACCTTGCCTAGACAGGCCCAGCGCCCGTGGCCAAAGATCATATCATTCGTCTTGATCATCCTAGCGAGCTGCTCTTCCTGCTCCGGAGTGCTCGCATCTATGAGCCACCTCTCGGGCCGGAAGACTTTGGCGTCCTCGCCATATACCAGCTTGTTATTGCGATGCATGCCCCATGCCGAGTATCCGACCATTGTACCTCCAGGCAGAAAATATTCTTTCCCATCGACAGTCACAACATCACCGCCATCCGGAACAATCCTGGAGAAGAGGTTGGCCACTGGCGGATAAACGCGCATCGCCTCTCTTATAACAGCACCAAGGTAGGGTAATTCACGTGCTGCTGCGTCCGAGATGACTTCCGGCGAGGCAGGTGCTTTGCCCGATTCAACGGCGGCGTCAATTTCGGCCTGCAGTCTGGCATACACCCGCGGATGGCTGATGATGTAAAGTAAGATGACTCTGATCGAAGCAGCTGTCGTGTCAGACCCAGCCAGTATCTGTTCGAAGGCCTCTTGAAACAAGTCCTCTCCACTGACACCGTTGCGGAGAAAAGACGCCAGCATGTCTGACTTGGTATCCATCGATTGAGTCATTCGCTCATTAACAAGTTTCCGTGCTTCTGCCATCATCTTTCCAAATCCAGAAACGTCTTTCTCGGAGGGACTGATTGCTGGGCCGATAACAGGAAGTTCGCGAAGCCAGTTTAGACCAAGGGCTAGAGACGTGTTGCCAATCCTCAGGCCCTCTTCGGTAGACTTCAGGTAGTCGAACACATCTGCGTCAGCCTTGAGGTCACCGAATGGTTTACCGAGACCAACGTGGCTGATGACGTCAAGAGTGAAGAAAGGTATCTTCTTGGACAGATCCATTGGTCTTAAAGGACCTGTTGATGCCGCCGGAGTAGCATATTTTCTAACCAGCCCCACAAGCTCTTTGACATGGCCGTCAATCGAGGGTTCCAGGGTCGGGTTCTGCTTGCCTGAGTACTTCATTGTCGTCAGCAAATTTGAGCAAGCAGTGGCTTGGTTGACTTACACCAGCAGCCATTTTCTTTCTCCGATCATCGTGGTGGTCAGAGTCACATTCGGTGAAGATATTATCCTTCCCAGGCTCGAAGCGTGCCGAATGATAATACCATGGTGCCTTTTGATAAAGGGATCTGGCACCGTTGATTTTGGCCCAAAGATCTGGAGAAGAGGTGATCAGATGGTTGGGCGCAATTCGAGTGATAGGCCCTGGACCCAGGATGTCAGTATCAAAAAAGAATCCGAGCAAACAACACCATATATACCATATTTCTCATTCGCATCCCCGTAGTGTTGATGCGCCTGGCCGCTGAGGCAAGCCTTCGCATGCCACCACCATAAGAAACCAGCCGTTCTAGGACCTTTGAAGTGTCTCAGGCGCCAGTATTGACGAGCCCGGCCGACAGCGAAGTAGGTGGCGATAACAAAAAGGATCAGGTATAGGCGCTGGCTGGCGTATCCCAGCAGGGCAACCAGACTATCCAAGCCCATGGCTACGTGGCCGGATATCTGGGATGATGGGCACTGCGCAACGTTTGTTGATGAAGAACGGCCGGTATGGGATAGTCCTCGCTTCTTATCAATCTGTTCAGATCCTCGGTTGCCAGCAATATTCCCCGCTCATCAGACCCCTGCTCAGTTGTGTACCAATGAGATATGGACCTGCATATTGCCCAATCACCGAGGAACATCGCGTCGCTATGTACTACAGGAAGAGCGCCCCGAGTTGTGGAAGTATCCAAACCCACGGCAGTTGAAGTAGTTGTTTGCATGTCCAGGCCTGCTCTGTTTCCTTGATTTAGTCTAGACTAACGGTTAGAGCTGTAGAATGTGTTGAAGCCAGGATTGGTGCATGGTTGCAACACACGTGGAAAGTAAACACCACAACTCATGGCCCATGTCATCACCTTCAAATGTGGGCTCGTCACCAAAGCAATTATATGATCGAAGGCTCGCTGTCCTGGCTGTGCTTTGGGTTAGACTGAGGGTTCACGTGTTTGGCACCCGCCTTGCATTGCTACAGGGCGGCGTAATCGCCCCGCGGTCCCCCTGTTGGCTGCCCCACCAGGGGTTTATCGTGCCTTGTGCCTGCCTACTGTATGACCCTGACGCAACTACACTCCGCCTTACTTGTCATTATCACGACTAACACGTACTCATCAAGTGCATGCCTTCATTCGCATCTGTGCTGCTTCATATCGCTCAGCTAACGCTGAAACAACTACGTCTTCTGAGAACCATGGGCTCAGGAAAGACCCCACTCCGGATCCTCTGTCTAGGCGACTCCCTAACGAGTGGATATCCACCATCGCATCCCTATGGGGGCAAGTTGGAGGTATGTCTCGAAGCAGCATTTCCATCGCATCAACTCCACGTCGAGGTTGACGGGGTACCGGGTGATTTGGTGGTGAAAGGTTCGTTTATCGAGCGCATGCAGTCAATGTGGAAGACACATGGCAAGAAAGACGGTTTCGAATGGACGGTCGTGCTCGGCGGAACGAAGTGAGTTCATGGTCCAGCCTGCTTGTGCTTCATGACTGTTCTTCGCCCTTCCCTAAATACGCCTTTGTGGACAAGCTCTGGGAGCTTGTGTCAAGAAACATGCAAGACGGATGACTGATGACTGATACAGTGATATCGGTTGGGGCTATCCGGCAGACAAGGTGTTCGAGGCACTCAAGAAAGTATGGGATATACCACTTTCGAAAGGCGGCAAAGTACTAGCCTTGACTATACCAGAGATCAAGATGCAGAGTGAGAATCTCGATCGGAGTAGGGCTGCTGTTAATGAGGGTATCAAGGCATATAAAAAACCAAACTTGTAGGTGCTTCGGCCGACCCGATCAACTGTATAATATGCTGACTATAACAAAGTTACACATTTGACCTGTACGAGGCAGTACCATACCGCAGCATGTCTGAAGAGGACCGGGAGAAGTACTGGGACCCAGACGGTGTACATTTCACAGAGGCCGGCTATGATCTTATTGGCGAAAAAGTCGCCGAGGGTCTTACCAAGATAATCCGTCTGGAAGAGGCACAGTCGACGGAAATTAGCTCAATAGTCACCGATGCAAGACAGAGGAAATTGATCGAGGAGATGATATTTGAGGAAGAGATGGGCAACCCAAAACTGCTGAGTCAAGGCTGGATAGTCGTTCGGAAGAAAGACCTCGATTGAATGTACCGCTTTCGTGCGGAATGCACGCAAAAGCAAAGTGCGGCCATGTATTGCCTCTGCTTCTGGTCTCTAACCTAGTTCTATACCAAGGGCGATTCTTGTGGAATTGATGTAGTTGATCAAGTATGAACTAACTCCATCGAGCTTTATGCTCTCTATGCCATGTGCAACCGTGAACGCCATGCCAATCGTCATTCATAATACTGGTGCCGAGACTCAAACCACCAAGTTCGCAACAACAAAATCTGGGAACTGGTTTTGCAAAGCATTGGTAATGTTCTCGACCTCCTCGGCCAAACCCTGCACATTGGAGTCCCATCTGCGCATTTCTTTACCAACAGTCACCTCTGCTCTACCGCTGCCTTTCTCGCCCGAGGCCTCGCCTCCCTCAAACCAGATGATCTCCTCGATTTGATCAATCCTGCCGACGAGTCGACCTTGCTCGATCATCTTGGCTGTGGTGTCCTCGGCCTTCTCCGACGAAAGGCCGAGGAGGACGCCGAGAGCGTCGAAGCCGATATTGCTGTAGAGGCGTGAAATGCCCAGCAGGTTGTGCTCTACCACAGCCTTGGCCAGGACGGTAGAGCCGTCGGATGTTGTCGCAAGTTGGTGTGGCGCCAGACTCTGAGCGAACTTGTCGACCTCGGCGGGAGCCAGCAGTCGATCAAAGAACATCTTCTCGAGAATACCAAACTCTTCCAGGCTTGCTGATCGCTCGTCCTTGAACAGTCTGCCTAATGCACGGCTTCGCAGGGGACCGGCCGGGGCAAGAATGGCACACTTGATAGCCATACTCAGTGTGAGCAAGCGCTCTTCCTCGGAGATGGCAGTGGAGAGGCTAATATCTTGGTATGCCTGACAAGCTGAAAGGAATGAGCGGTTGGCATCCTGGATACGGGCCTGGGACAGTTTAAAGTGTAGATTTAGCGAAGGATCGCTGACTGTGTAGATGATGTTCTTGAGCTTGTTGAGGTATGATTCGGCCGATGTGGTGTCGTCTACCTCGAGGTAGTTTCGCACAATCCTTACCCAGATGCGAGCGCGGTCTTCGTTGGTGACTTTCCTCTGAGCGCTATCGAGGGGGATCTCGGCCAGAGCCTTGGCGGCCTCGAGGTTGTCTTCATTGCTCTCATGGCCGTCGGCGATGAGAAGTCTGATCTCGGCTGCTTGGTCGTGGAATGTAGATTGCTGTGCAGCAAGGACGTCAAGCGTGTATTTACCGACGTCGATCCATAGCTCGGCGTTCTTGAAGTCCTTCAGAGCAGCGACAAAACTCGTCACCAGCTGTCGTAAAGCCACGATGGAGATGGAGCCGCTGAATAGTGCATCGAGTATCGCTCGAAAGTCGGGCGAGATTGTTGTCGGGGACGACGTGTCTTTCAAGCTCTTGAGAAGTGAATCGAAGGCTGCGGCTGGCTCGGGCGACGACTGCGCCGTCGCTATGGCATCTGTGACCTGTTTCGATGCCATGGCGGCGTGACTTCAGAGCTCTCGGAATTGTTAGGAGAGTTTTCTGCAATACTGTTTGCCTGTTGGCGCATGGAGCTATCTAAAAGCGATGTGACTTGGTGGTGAGAGCTTCAGGTTGCTGCTTTGTTGCTGTCCCATGTCCATGTCCATGTCCATGTTTCTTCGTGTCCATGGCTCGGTGGTTTGGCAGATCGATTTGCGGGGGGAAGCTCTTCTGACGTGGGGCGGGCGCGCTTGGCTGCCTTGTCACCTAACGTACAAGCTTCGGGAATAGTCCCTTTGCTTTGCTCTGTTGAGCCTCATTCTGTTAGCGCTCCGGTCGTAGCATTGCAGCTCCCCCAGGTGGTCCCAAACCCTGCAATTCCATGGCTTTAAATTCAAGCTTATTCAACGACTCTTTTATGTAAGCACTGTATAGACCCTGCGTTTGTTTGTCTGTGGAAGCAAAGCATGCCGCCACAACTCTGATCTAGACTAGGTTAGCTGTGTCTTCTTGTCACCTGGCCTTCCTCAGCGCCCTTCTTCACCGTGGAGATGACAACTTTGTCCAGCCCTTACTACCGAACGATACACCATCAGAACAGCACTTCCCAGGACATGTGGAGGCTGAAGCCCTCGGCTACGTGTCCAACGTCGAGACATTGCTGAGATCTGAGGGTAAGGATAGGACGGCAGATCGGCAAAATCGCCCAGATCTCAGAGATAGCAATCTCGCTTGGCCCGGTTTGTGGTGTCTGGACTGGCCCCGTCGTGCTTTGGCCATGTCTCTAGTTTCATGTTTGTGTCCATCTCGGAACGCCCAAATACCAGCCTTGCAGTCCTCTCTCTTTACAGTATACTTGTACGGTGGCGGGTTTGGGGCTGGCAGGGGTTCGTTCTTCGAAGCTTGCCGAGAAAATGTGGGTGCGAAACTGGGCCCGCCAAGACGAAACCGAGCCAGAGGGTTCCTGTGCTTCAAATGCAAATATCAGAAACCAAGGCGCTAATACATCCCATCTTTCTACTGGCACAGATGGCCAAGACCCATCAACTAAATCTGAATTACTAGTTCTGAGTGGGCAGTGGTCCGTATCACGACTCATTCAGCATCGGCTCATTCACAATCAAACAACAGCGGCAGTTAACGCACCACGCTTGGTCTTGTCGTCTGCTCAGCCACCGAAACACTTCGGAGGGTCTCAAAGGTAGACATGCGAGCATGCCTGTGTCTCATGGAATCATCGAGTGACTATACCACTGGTCTCAATAGTCACGCGACGGGAGTAAGTGATGCCCCTGTGATTGAAGGGCAAAGTTACCCGCTATTCACCCTTCTGCCCTTCTTCCAAGTACCACCGATTACAAAGCACACAATTCGAGTCCACAATCGAAGAAGACAAGCAACTGTCCGCCTTGGAAATCCGACCATCTCACTCCACTCTTGAAAGCTTGGCAATGACTATTCACGATCTGTCGCCGGCATGTCTGCGCTTGAACACAAGAATGTCGTACCGAGCGAGTGGAAACCATCCTAATCGAGGTGATCGTAGTAAGGTTATGGGTGATCTTGTGGGCCCCCCGGTCCTAGTCAGAAACAAAACTCGCCTCAGCTCATTCCACCCGCGACTCATCACGGGAGTTCAGACCATCCCTATGATTGGTTAGCCTTGGAGACCTGCAGCATCTTCATGTTCATGTCCGACCAATAGGCATCCTGGAGGGAGGTCTGTACGGGATGCCGGTGAGCCAAGTGTGTCGTCCGAAGCTGTAGATGAGTATCAAAGCAACAAAACTTCACCATGTCTATGTTCACCTCAGACGTCTGACCGATGCGCTACTACCCATCATGGCTCAAAACTCCTCGACACTAGTGCAATAGATCTATGGATATTGGTGGAGGCCAGCTGCGATAGATGCTCCGGTAAATTGTTAGCAAAGCCGGCAGTGGTAATCTTTCACCAATTGAACATTGAAGACATTGACTATATAAGAAACGATGGTTGCCAACTCATATTCCCTTTTGCTTCTCTCAGTATCAGTATCATCTCAGTAGTCTTCCATTCTTCTCCTTTCTTCTAATCTATCCTCTCGGGCTTGCGATCGATTCGTAGCTCCTTCACTTCTTATACATATTTTTATACGATTGATTCGTAGCATAATCCACTATCACATAACTTGAACTCAATCTCATACATTAAATCACCTCCATCATGTACACCAACGCACTTCTCTTGGCTCTGGCAGCTTCTCCCCTGGTCGCCGCCCATGGCAAGATCGCAGTCGTCGTAAGTCTTTACACATAACGCCCTTTTCTAGTCAAATATCTGACATGCTATAATAGTCTGGTGACGCTGGCGGCAACGGCACTGGCATTGGAATAATGGGTGGCGTTGTTCCCGGACCTGGAAAGAACAAGGTAACCGAGGTCGACACTACCGTCTTCGGCAAGACCGACATCCAGACCGACGGTCTCGGCAAGACCAACGGCAACGGCAAGAACACTGTTGCTATGGTCAAGATGGCCATGGCCCAGTCTGGAGACACTTTGCCTCAAGTCTCATCAACCGGCGGTAGCATCTCCGGTACCTACCACATCGTCACCACTGACGGCGCTGGTCCTATCAAGGCTGTGCTGGACCCTACTGGAACTGGCGCTTTCTCCACCGGCACCATGCTCGACGTCACCACACAAGTGCCTGGCAAGGGCGGAAACATCAAGCCTTCCAAGAGAAGTCTCTGGACTCGTGGAATGGACATGATCATGAAGCGTGCTTCTAACGTCAATGAGGATTACGTGAGTTCCCACTAAATCGATTTTATTACGTGTCCGGACTCCGGCTAACACTACAGCAGCCTATGGCTTTCAGCGTTCCTGCCGGCACTACCTGCCAAGGATCAATGGCTGGACAAGAAAACGTCTGCTTGGTCAAGATTGCCAACAGCAACAACGCCGGTCCCTTCGGCGGTGTCATTGCCATCCAGATGGCCGGTGCTTCTGCATCCAACTCGACAACCAAGCGTGAGGCCAAGAACTTCAGCGCATAAGTGACTAATAGGCACACATGGAAGAGGAATTTGAGGGTGAAGCTATTCCACATCCCCGTGCAACAGAAGCGTACTAAAAAGAAGTGGTTGGAAACAGTCAAATGAATGTACATATTAGCATAGATACATATTCCACCAGATGTATGAACATGAGTTGAAACATAAAAAAAAAAGTTGAAACAGATGAAAAATATTCGCTCTGTCCCTGCTGCTAGTTCTTGACATTTCACAAACCTTGAATTGCGTCTACGAAAGCTGTTGCCTTCTCTGTTTATGATGTGATAAGTTCAACTGCTCCGGCCATGTAGTATGAGAGATCGCAACTGTAAACAATTACTACTTTTGTCAAAAACTCTTAGAACAGTCTACTGTCAACATTACTTCCATTTGTGCTTATATACACTTGACCGATGTACTGGGTCCTGTTGCATTTGTAAATCTTCCTACGCAGAATTTAACTGCTGACATCGTCGAGCTAGAAGCCTCGATACGTCACCCACCACCGAAAGTATTTCCATAGAATTTGCAAACTGGGACAGGAAGTCATTTCTCGTTTATGACCATTTTCAATATTCTTTCTCAATATTCGGTATTAAAAAAATACAACCGAGGGTTGTCATCCCGTAACGAGTCCGCAGGCAAGGTTCAGCGCGCTGCACATTCTCAGAAAGCAGTTCGCTTGGATGCTTTGTCTTGTTAAATTATCATCGACAAGCACCGCAGAATTGCCTCTCTGTATGCCTTCAGCTTTCTTGATGACTTGCGGGCGAATCAAGGAAGGTTGGCTGGGAAAGAACCGCCGAAGAGGCTCAAAGGCGGTCTCTATCAAACTTCACCCAGTCAATACATCGTGGAGGCAAGGTAAAAACAAAACTGTTCAGGAAGTAATCTCTCTATTGGATGACTTGGTTCCAACCCCTCAGAGTGCTGAGACTGGTTTTAGTCTTTCATCACGACATACCAGACGTGTTTTGTGTTTTGCCCCATCTTACGTCTGCACCGGAATATCCCCAGCTTAAGAGAAAGAATGATCAAAGTTACGAAAATCCTGGATTATGATCATGAGGCGGAACACGAGTGCTTTGGTGAAGGACGGTTCATACAGGAGCGAGTAGGAAGTGCCTAAAGATGTCTCTATGGAGAGGCTTCCCTCCCTGATTTGAATTAGTCTAGGCGGTGCGGCCAGGTGACTAAGGGATCAAAAAGTCGTAACGGGTCGATTCTGGGCGTATATGACCATGTAAATATTTCATAATAATTATAGACGGGGCATGTCTGATACATATCGATGACTAGGCTGCTGAATCAAAACACGCCGCCCATCGGGAGAATCATGATGATTTATTATAGATAATTTGACGACATGAGTGGCTTCATGAAGAAACAGTTTATCACATTTTACGATTAAGATTAAAATGAGATTTCATTAAGAGAGATGATTTTGGCTACTAGGGACTTATATGCTTTCAACTTCCATTGCCTCTGGCGAGTGGGCAGACAAAGTCGAAATGAACATATATATATACTTATGATAAGAATGACAAGATTTAGTCAAATACCTGTAGCATGGCCCATTCTAATGATTGACCACGGTTCTCAAACCTGATCCGTGAGTCGGTTATTATGTGTTAAATATTTTTATACTATCTATAATGACCCAAACAAATACAGCCACCAGACATTTGAAGCAGACAGAATTTTCACTAGTGCTCGTTTATCTAATTCTTCCGGGAAATTTTTTCCAACAATTTATACATTTCTATCCCAACCTCACTATCAATATTGCAAACAAGACTTAGTACCAAATGCGCAAGTTCACAGTTAAAGAGGCCATAAAAGGTACGAACGCGATCACTCGGTAGGCTCAGGCTGTCTCAGCACATCGAAGATATGTTGCAGTTACCCTTTTTTTTCGTGTGTCCTGCATCGTGTGTCCTGCATCGTGTGTTTCTGCCATTAAAACGTACGTTGAAGATAAAGGGGCATTAGAAAAAGCTTATGAATAACTAAGGTAAGGCTTGAACGCACGGAGAGCCGAGATCGCTTGTAAGAAAAAGGGCCGTGCAGTTGCTACTCAAGCACACTGCCCGGCGCCGTCGAAGGGCTCAAGGCAGTCATATGCTGGGGTTTTATGTATAGCCGGGCTGATGCTTTCCATCGGCGTAGCTGAAACGGGCTATTAGAGTCGTACTGTCGCTTGAAGGAGGATGACGACGAGCTGAGTATGAAGGAAGTATACATCCAGAAGGAAGCCATAGGAAGCCGCGTCTCACTATACACGGTTTGGATGATACCCAGAAGTAATATATTTGTATCAGACAGGATCTGGTGCGCTGTAATTTCTTGAGCATGACAAGTTTAAGTAGTTCTGGACTCCACGACCTTATGACTGCCAAGCGAGGCGTCACCAAACATCTGGCTGAATAACATTATTCTACCAGTACCGCTATCGCCGATACGTCTGCTAGGGAATGCTGGTATGGTAGTGATACCGTGCTTGTTCCTAACCGCTACTAAAGAAAGTCAATACAAGCTGATCATGAAGTACCAAGCTCAGAATGATCCCATTCTATCACCACATGCCTGGGATGCGAAGGTTTTCTTGGACACAGTTTATTTATAAACAAAGCGATATTTCCGCGCATGATATGATTCAAATTTGAGGGCCTGCTGTGTCCATGAATGCTGGGAAATCAAAAGTGCTCAATGCTGATGCTAAGTTATACCGTCCCATAAATTCACCTATGCGCCATGCCTTCCTAATGCATTTTGTAGTAACCCAGTGAACCCATGTAAATAACGTCCAGGACGACGCAAAAAATAATACTAACGAGGGCGGTGCATCGTGCACTGCCATTGAGTTTTTTCTTTTATCTCGTCAGGCACAGTTGACCTTCTCTTTCCGTCACTTGCCAGAGTTTTCTCGCGGATTTGAGTGATTGAGCTATCTGACATCACAAGTCGTTTGTCAAGAGCTTCCTACGCAGCTTGTACTGGTTCCAGAAATGTCGGCTTGCTGGGTAGTTCTGTAGGCTCCTGTTTGGTAACTGGCGGCGTCTCACCCTTTGAGTGTGGACTGTTCAATATATCTCTCAAAGGAGAAGGTTGAGGAGTCAGGCTCTCCGGTGCTCCCAGGGACATCTGTCCCGCTGGCTTATCACTTGCGTGACCTATTTGTGAGCTCTTGATGGTTGGCAAGTTCGGGCGTTTCGCCGCGCGGGTCGTTACGCCAAGGGAATCTATACTTCCGCGCAAGTAGTCCTCATCTTCTGACGAGTCATAATTGGGCGTAATATGTGCCCTGGCACGAGGCTTTCTCCGCTGCTTCTTTGGTTCATCTGATGCATCGGAAGAATCCTGCGAGAGACTTCGGCTCCTGGTGGTGCGCTGGCTTATGCCGCCTCGACTTGATGCTGTGCTCCTTCTCTGATTTGACCGTCGTACCGAAGCGGCGAGCTCAGCCTGGTCGGGCGCCTCCCCGTTGCGCAGTTTGGCGTCGATCATTTTCTCCTGAACCTTTCTGCCCAGTGGAGGCGCATTACTAGTCTTGCTTGCCTTGCTAGCCATAGTCCGCCTACTGGCCTGACTTGCCAAGCTGGTGCTCCGGCTGACTGGCACTTTGCCTTCCATGATTTTCGCGGGAGGTGGGGGTTGTAGCATCCATTTGGCAGCGTCTTTGTCCTTGGGCCGTTGGCTGACGATAGGGGGGTGGTAATCATTCACCGGGGGGTTCTTGGCAGTAGAGTAGAAGTCCCATCTATCTTCCTCGGTCACTTCCCGCGGCTCTTTCCCCAAGGTCTCAAGCATGCGATTGGCTGAGTTGCCGGCGTACTTGATGGCATCTATCAGTCTGTGACCAGCTTGGGAGAAATCTCTTCCCCACAGCTCTTCATCCTCGCGCTGATATCTCTTTTTATTCCAGTCGTCGGACCATGTCTGGGATATGCTCGTCGATAGCGTCGACTCGTTATCTTCTGGCACGACGGTTGTTGTGCTATCAATATGGGTTGTGCCGACCGCGATACTACTTGATGTGGTACTCCTACTTTCCCGGCCAGCGCTGTTCAGTGCCCTTTGGCTCGTATTCTTGCTTGCTGAACCGGACTTCTTCTTGGGCAAGCTAGGACCCATCATTATCTCCTCTTGCCAGTACGGATTCGTGTTGAAGGGGTCAGGTTGCGGATATAAGTGTGGGTTCTCAGCCTGCATTCGCAGTTTCTCAGCCCGATCTCTCGTGGCTTGCTTCTTCGATTGCCGGTGTTCGCGTGCGTTGGTGCATGGTGTGCAAGCGCAAATGTAGAAGATGGCTGATTGCACAGCCACTAAGAACGACATGGCTGCTGAGTATTACTGGATGCAAGATGCTCAAGTAATATTGTCCAATGAGGGGTTTACTGCATACAGAACCCGCAGAGTGTATGTCGAATTGTCCGAGGCATTCGGAGGGGCGGGCTGGACGATTGCAGTTTATATTTTCGAGACAAAATACCGAGGCGTGCCTGCCAACCAGGATGTTTAAGAAGGTGTGATGCAAGCCAAGACAAGACAGTCGAAAGGTAAATGGGCAAGCTGAATTCAACGTCCGCAGTTATTCGTGTTTCAAGGTGTGTGGTCCAGCCAGTTTATACCCCTAAATCACGACAACACGGGAGTGGTAGTTTTGAGAACGGCTCAAGGTCTGGCCGGGGGAGAATGAGCCAATTGAACTGATAAGAAGACTGTATATAGTTGGCGCGATGGTGAATGGAAGTTGTTGAATCGAATATGTATATTTAGGCTAGAGGCGAGGGATGTCGCAATGTAAGTTAGAGTGAGAGTACGTGGCGGCTCAGCCCGAGCTGTGGTAGCGAATTGGGACACGGGGTGGCTACTGTGATAAAGGTGGGACAAAAGTAAATGAAATCAATGAGAAACGGCTCAACGGCAGGGTGGTGATGTTGAGGCGTTGGTGTAGCTCAAGAACAAAGGGAGACGGAGAGGTTGAGGTGGGGAAAACAATGGCACTGCTAATGCAATGCAGGAAGACCGAGACAGTCGGGTCCGAGTGATGAAGAAGCCGTCGCGATGACGGTATGGCGGGAGCAAAGCTTGAACAAGCTTGAGCAAGACACCAGGTCCGTAGTAAGCAAAAATAAATGGTAGATAGAAATGGAGGGATCAAGAACAAGAGCAGTTGAAGGAATGTCGAAGCACGGTCAACGGTAGTAGCAACGTGTTGTGGTGTGGTGTGTTGGATAACGAGAGACGAAGCGAAGAGCTGAATAATTCCTGCCGATCATATGGGGGACCCCTACATAGATCCGTTCCTCGCGGGTGAGGCTTTTGCAGGTTGTAGGTTGTGGTTGTAGGATGTACGTAAGGAAGGATGAGGCGGTGGCCGGTCGTGCAATTCTGCGGATAGGTGCTAACATGCAGGTTGTCTCGTCGTTCAACCTAATGCAACCAACTGCCCTATTGGGACCTGGATCAAGCTGGAGGTCCTGCAGGTATGGCCCGAAGGTTGAACCCAGTGCAGACCGTAATTGTAAATTGACGGTTGCAGTTGCCGGGCTTCAGGCACCGGTTTGAAGTTGTTTCGGCGCCTATCGTCATTCGCCAGATGCAGAATGAAACTGCGTTGACTTGACGGCGCAGGATCGATTGATGCTGCTCGCGCTGTGTTTCCCAGAAATAGGGGACCACTGCCCATTTTCCCGGATCTCCCTCGTACCAAAATGAGCATTTGACAGGGTTTCAGCTTGCGCCACAGGTCATTGCCATTGGCGGATTGGCTCGTTCCCTTAGCTGAGCCCCAGAATTGAGCCACTAGCCCCGCCGAACAACCCAAATCGAAACGACGAACAGCGGTGCAAACAGCTAATTTGCCCCGCTCACTTGTACAATTCGAAGGTTGCAGGTCCCTTCCATGGCCGCTGGGCACACCCTCTGAGCCTATAAGGTTAGTCGGAGGGAGCCCCCCCTGCCCCCCCACCCCCCTCTCCCCCCTAGCTCATAAACTCGGCATATTATGCATCCATCTTCTGTTGCCCCTCGCAGATTTCTGGAAATATGCTTCCGACGCCAAGTAGTCGACTACAAAGTATCGTTACGATATGTATGTATTAGCGGGAGCGCCATGCAGCTTTGCGATTGTACACTCGAGCACGTTGAGACACAACTTGATTCGTTGGGTTTGATGATGATCAACCCGCTGGATCTATCTTGCTCACTTTGGGATTTCAACATGTATGTAGATACTGTCTTATACCAACGCCGCCTTCTGACACCAGGACACATGAATGGGCACCCACGACTGATGAAAGAAGTATATTATCTCGACCCGCCCTAACAGAATTTTCAGCACTATCATTATAGGCTTTCTGACGCTAGACGCGAACTCAAGGATAGACGTTTTCAAAATGTGAGGCCTTGCTTACCAGAGGTCTTCTTGAACAATCTATTTAGCGCGTCGCATTTGGAGTCGGGCAGCTCCTTGAGGCTCTATCGGTGCTGCGTACCAAGGCCGGACGTGTATATCTACCAACACCAAAGGTTTGGTACACCCGTATGCTTGAAAGGTCAAAAGTTTGGCGTTCATAACATTCGAGCATGTTCAGGGTGGTCACGATACTCATATCATGGAAATGAATCAAAGTGCGATCGTCAAAGACGCGCTGACCTCGGGACTCGTATTTTTATGAGTTAAGTAAGTCCGTACAAAATTTTACAACCCGTATTATATGAAAGAACTCCCGGCACGACTTCGCCGCCGCACCCGATTCCACATGCGTATTCTAGCACATCTTCGCCCATACACAATGTTCTTTGTTCGTCTTGTCACATGTTCTTTGACTCTCGATCTTCGAGGTCTTGCCTAGCCAATCCGAGTGGGACTTTCCCCGTGGGCTGACATGACCAGTAACTCCATGACCCGCTGATAAAATTGGATCATTCCAGCTCACGATAACGAGATCGAGAGTAATGATCAAATGGCGCCCCAGCTCGGCAGACCATTCCTAATCTCTGAAATTTCATTGAACGCTATTGTGCAAGTAGCCGAACCGAGGCTATTGCCACATGCGACTCCGGTCCCATTTTTATTATCGCCCTTTTCGCATTCAAACTTGAACGTTTAACTGCTCAAGATGCCCAAATTTTCCGCTGAAGTCTGCCTCAGTGTTTTTGTTGCTTGTTTTCCTCCCTCTATTTTGAAGAAACGTTTCTTCTCATGATGGCTTCTAAAACCCCGGCGCCGCCTTCAGCCGCGCAGCTTGACGAGGTCAGAGCCGCCGTGCGCTCGTTGCTCCACCAGCCTGAATATGATGATGGTTCAGCTGGTCCGGTACTGGTTCGGTTGGCATGGCACTCCGCAGGAACTTATGACGCTGCATCGAAGACTGGAGGCTCAAATGGCGCCGGCATGAGGTATGAGAAAGAAGGTGGCGACCCAGCCAACGCCGGCTTAGCACATGCGCGTGCGTTCTTGGAGCCGATCAAGGAAAAGTTCCCATGGATCACGTACGCCGATCTTTGGTGTCTTGCAGCTGTGGTCGCAGTGAAGGAGATGGGCGGCCCAGAGGTCAAGTGGCAAGGAGGACGTACAGACTTTACCGATGACAGCAAGATCCCTCCCCGTGGACGGTTACCGGATGCCGCGCAAGGTGCAGATCATATTCGGCATATCTTTTACCGCATGGGCTTTAACGATCAGGAGATCGTCGCGTTATCCGGTGCACACAACTTGGGACGCTGCCATACCGACCGCTCAGGTTTTGAGGGCAAGTGGGTTAACAACCCGACAAGATTCTCGAATCAGTACTTCAAGCTTCTTCTGGCACACGACTGGAAGAAGAAGAAGCTGGCCAACGGCTTGGAACAGTTCGTATATATTGACGAGGATATCGCGCTAGAGGAGGGCGAGAAGCCAGAGGAATTAATGATGCTCCCTACCGATATTTCCTTGTTATCCGACTCCTCCTTCAGGCCGTGGGTTGAGAAATACGCCGAGGATAAGGATCTATTCTTCGACCACTTCTCCAAGGTGTTCGCAAAGTTACTCGAGTTGGGTATCAACCGAGATACCAATGGCAATATTGAGAATGAGGAAAATGTCGAAGAGGGATACAAAAGTGCACCGAAGAAGAGCGGTACCGCCCAAACACCAAACGACCAGAACAAGAGACAAGTTGGCCACGAGGCGGGTCCTCTCCAAAAAGAGAACGAGCAGTACCAGAAGAGGAAGAATGGCGCGAAGTTGTAAAAGCCTCTGAAAAGAAACGCAATTAATCATGACCATGGGCGATAGAGTACACACTTGAGACTAAAGAGTAGACGATCATAGACCGAACAGGGTTATACGGGGCGACCAGAGAACACATAGAAAGGACAGCAGCATAGATCCGGGAAGTCCACTTGTACTTTATTATATAATTCCGCAAGTAGCAGATGCTGTCTTGAACAGAAGAATTAGTCCATCTCGAGAATCTCGTGTAATATTTTCGAAGCCTCGACTGGCTTCTCTTGCGGCAACAAGCCTCTCTGTACTAACTCCTGTTCCGATACACGAGGGTCTTCGTCCAAAGCAGCCTTCAATGATTGTGCCATCTCTGTGACATCCTCGATTGCTACGATAGAGTTCATGATCCAATGTGTTCTTGTGTCTCCACGAATTCCGATTTGAATACTGCGATACTCCAGACGTTCGAGCCGCATCGAGCGCTCCGGATCCCACTGTACCCTTACATCGTCACTTCTCCGTTCCTCTTCTCCCTCGTCCCTAGCAACTCCTTTGCTATCACCAGTTCCCCGAGCGGCCATTTTAGTCGCAAGTACAGCCTTTTCCAGCAGGACCAGGAAATCAGTCCGTCTCATCTTCAAAGCTAGAATACGTTCCTGATTCTTGTCTTTAAACGAATACCCGGAGCGGTACATCATCCAGCACCAGCTTGGCTTGATCCAGGTCATGCGACCCGGCTTGAAGAGGGGCGATGCGTTGAGCTTTTGGTGCTGTACCGCATGCGATGCTATCTCTGCATTGTACGCTTGGTAGACGGTGATGGTCTCCTCGTCGCAGAGGGCGCGGATCTGTCGATGTCGTATCTTTAATGAGGACTTAGAAGAGCTGTGCTGATGCTTGACGTTGGAGATAGTCGTATCCATAATGTCTCCGTTAAAGATATTTGTAAATAGAATGTGTCGTGCTACACATATGTTGGAGCAGTATCTGTACCACACTGCAACTTCTTTTTAAAGGGATGCTGATTTTTGGACCCTGCCTGCCACTTCGAATCTTCACGTCGAGTGCACATTCACAGCAAAAAAAGAATTATCATATCACTGGTTTTCATTAGGAATTATGTAACTTTGATTACTGCTCCAACGTACACATCTATTCACCGACTGACTCATCGCGCCAAGCCACTCTTCTTTAGCTACCCACTGCATTAAATTGGTCCACATCGTGTTGGCGCATTCACAAGCTCCCATACTAGTTGCTGAAGTCTACTGTTTTAGATAGTTGTTAATCAGGTCTTTTTGTACGCAATTATAGCTCACATCACTACGAAGTGTCAATCACAGCCACTGCCAGTCATAAAATAAAAGCGTCCCTCGATTAACCGTACTGACAACATCCACACTCCCATCTATTCCAGAACCAATCCATAAAGCATATGATAAAACCCCCAACCTAATCCGCCATAGCCGTGTCGCACGAGAGTCTAGTCATGCTGATCTTTACATGCTTAAACACCATAGCTATACCGATATTCTTGTTTCTCCTTATCCGAGACTACAGAAGGCTGTTCCGAAAAATGAAGGCCGAGGAGCGTATGAAAGATGATCTCCTCGAAGGGAATGAAACCGGCCGAAAGCTGACCGCCATGAACATTAAATCATGACTGGGTAGGCGATCGAGAGAGTATTGCTGGTTGTGCCTCGGGTCGTGGACGTCAGGCGAGACATGGATAACTTCTCGGGAGGTATTTGCAAAAACACAGTGAAAGAAGTGAGATATGCAAAAAGGAGGGTATTAGGTAGTGCGGACTATATGGTCTATTACCTATCAATGGCCAAGATTACAAGATACTCAGCCAGATGGTTCTAACTCATCCTAGTAGAAGTCCTGAAGGTTGTTGGCAGCCAGTGCGGGATATCTGGCGTCGCCGGCTCAATCAAACTTGTCTGTCTTTTAATAATTCTTGAGTCGCTTGACACGTGTATGTTCTTTAGAAATGAAGAGTGTATTGGAATAACTTCCAGAGCTGTTGGAGAAAATGCTGACTTGATTGGCTCTGACTTACTTGACATTGAAAGTAAACTCATGGTGCCGCTGTGGTCTGGTGAAGGATTCAAGAGCGGAGCTCCTGCATTCATGCCTCCTGAAGATGGACTGGGTATGTGCTCAGACAGTGATGTTCTCACCGTTGTTGGCCCTTGAGGGTTAACTAGGGGAGCCGGTGCATCTGTTGTTGTCGTAGTTGAAAGTCGATACCCTGATGAGTGCGACAGGGAAGTTGATAGCGTTGTAAAGCCTGACGACGGCATAGTCATTGCTATTGTGCTTGTTTCTGACAAAGTCACGGGAGACACTGCGGGGATGGTCCCAGGGGATGTAACTTCTGTCGAGGTTGGTGTAGTCGCCATAGTAGATGTGGCTGGTATTGGTGTTTGACCGCCTTCGCCTTCAAGGCCTGATCTAAGAGGTATAATTGTGAAATTTTGTGATTTCGGCATGGCATCGCTGGTGATCGTGGTGGTAGCGACATTAGGGGAAGGCGTAGATGTGGTCATCAATGAACGACGATCTTCAACAGTCATCGTCTCTACCACAGTAATTATTTCGTACAATTGTGTAGTTGTAATAAGATTGGAATTTATTGTAGTGGGGTTGAAAATAGGAATTTCGGTAACAAAGACAGTGATGGTTTGTGTGGTTGTTGGTCTGATTGTTACGGTAGATATACTGGAATAGGGTCTCTCGAAGGTGGCACTGGTTGGCATACTGGAAGCTGCATTTATTAGCACCTTCGTTTTCATATTACTAGAACATGACGATACTAAGAAGACCTACCTATTGAATCATTACCGAAAGTATTTCCGAGCTCTATCGGCACAGAGAACAAAAAGCTTGTGGTGATGTTCATTTTAAGGGGTGAAGATTGCAGAATACTGAAAATGGCGGCAGGGCTATCATAACTCCAGATGAGTAATATTTTTTGTGTGTATCAGTACGATATGGTACAATTGGGAAGAAATTCACACCGGCACAATTCTGCAATTGGAGGGTTTATATAAATTCTAGTTGGCCGTGACTCTCCAGTAATTATTTTGACTCGAATTCTGACAGTAACTAAAAGAGTGATTGCCATCATACAGACTTCCTAACCACTGATACAGTCACTCATAGCATGATTCAACGCTCACATGTTACCCGATAGTCCCTGCACTCGCAACTAACCTGCTTCTTGTCACACTTCCATGCAATATACTTTTAACTCTTTCATCAAAGCGAGCGTCTCATTTTCAACTACAGCACATGCGTCACTCAACACAGGCTGCATTGCTGGTTAACAACCATTCATGGAGTACCATAAATGGTCCTGCATGAAGTGTAACTTCTCTGGATTATTTCTGATCTCGAACTACACAGCACAGTGTCCACATCCAATGGACAAGTCAGGGGCATACTGATATTGAGGTTTGAAGTGAGCTTCTCCAGGCAAAGCCTCAAATGTTTTCTGAGAAGAAAGCGGATCGACAGGTCTGAGCTTGTTTTGGACGAGTCATACTTTTGTGGTGTTCTCAGAGCAAGAAATGCGGTTAATACGGTTCAAGCCCAGGTCTTGATTTTTGTTTTATATATTCGGATTGGTCGTGATGATCTTACGATGAGCCATAATAGTCCGGCGCGACGTTGTTCGCACTCTAATTCTCCAACAAATCTGGTTGGCAACAATGCCATGTCA
Source organism: Truncatella angustata (assembly GCF_020726525.1). NCBI lineage: Eukaryota > Fungi > Ascomycota > Sordariomycetes > Amphisphaeriales > Sporocadaceae > Truncatella > Truncatella angustata. The sequence goes on from NW_025763387.1 coordinate 590,312, forward strand.
ATTGTTGCCACCAGGCTGCCTTTTAACACTAGATAAGAGTTATACTGTCGATTCACTTCATCAGAAGCCTAATTAGCATGAGCAGACGACAAAAAGACTCAACTTTTGTTTCATCTGTGTTGCCCCAAGGTAGTCGAATGCAAGTGCGAATCCATATCCAGCTGGGGCCAAGATGATCCAGTCACAAAGCAAGTTGCATATACCGGCAAACACTGCAAGTGTTTATCTGTAAATACAGCAAGTCGTTAATTTCGAGAATATAGACTCGTACAGGAAGAGTGAATGTGTTGCTGTCGGGCGCAGACATCTTCATGGGCACTCACAACACCCTTCTTGCGCCCCTCAGCTCGATTAAGCCACAGTCCACGTTGATTGCATGTGGCAGTGCAGGCAGGCGCCCCATACTGGGCGATTGACGCGCTGCTTCCTCCATTGTTCCAACAATTGTTGTTTTATGCAACTTGGTCCACATATATAGTTTTGGCGTGGAGCTAGATTTTAAGCTTGAAACGCGAACACGATACATCATGATCGATATCACCAACTTTCATGCAACTGGCAGTCGTCGAGTTTGTCATACTTGAGGCGTTCGTGTTGATGGCAAGTGGGACATCTGAGAACATTGGCCCTCTCTGGCGGTGAGCAATTCGCTCTGTGAACAACACTTGGTTCGTCTGGCACAGTAGCATTCAAGAGAGATGGGCAATTCCATCATCGGAGTATTTCATCAAGTGTCGTCTAGACCAAGGTGGATTTCCCGGCTCTCGTAGGGGTGCTTCGTCTCCAACGCATTAATCCTGTCTTGGGCTTGATTTACAAATGTCGTCATTTTCGTCGACCCCTGGTCAAGCCGGAACCAATCAGTCCCACTCAGCTCTCGGGTGGCCTTTCAAGATGGGAACTGAGCAGCAATGATTTGGTTCCAGCAGATCTCAATTCAGGTTTTGGCTTTCTCTCTATTTGGTGGCTCACCAAGTTCTCCAAGTAACGGTTTGATGCAATATTCCCCATCACATTCGATAGCCATGATGTAGTGGGCCAGGGTCTTGTCGCGATCCCGTCTTGGCACTCGCATATATTGGCTCTATCAACATGCGATCGCACATCGACAGGGCTAAATTGTAGCAAGTGGCAGGCGAGTTAAGCATGTAGGGTCTAATTCTCCGCATTCTTCGATGTAACCCGGCATTTAGGCCAGGGGTTCTCTTGCGTTTACGTCTTTCCAGCAGTCTTTAAATGCTGCTCTGTGACCTCGTCCGACATGAATGATGATGTCCTCTCCACTTTCTTGTTCTCGGGTGTGGCACCCTCATGTAATACAGATCCTTTAGTCGGCTCATAATGCCTTAGTACCCACTGACACTTTGATTATGACCTCCACAACAGCATCTCGCCACAATCCAGAGTCCGCTGGCTCAGAGGGCGTACCAACTCGGCCAAAGTTCGACTCAAAAATAACTTCGCATCGATTACGAGAGGGATCGTTCGTGATACCAGCATCTCCAATGGGAAGCAGCATCAGAAAAGGGCGGAAGTCGATATTTCGGGAAGTCGGATTGATGGACGATTGGCGGGAGGGCTTCCAAAAGTCCTCTGATAGCTTGGACGAGAAAGAAATGGACGAAAAAGAGTTCAGCGAAATCACTGGTATCACCTCCGAAGAGCCGGTGTCACCCACTGGCATCCAAGCAGAAGCAAACGGCGATTCAGATGAATCAAAGAGTAGAGCAAGGTGGTTATCCATTATTACCCAGGTAAAACGTCCAAAGATTAAAGCAGCTGCCAGTGCGCCACCTTCAACCGTCCCAAGTCTACATCGCATGACGACAATCGCCTTACTTATAGCCGTTATTATTCCTGCTATCAGCTACAACAACGGCCGTAAGAAGGTTGAAATGAGTGGCGCGGATGCAGGTGTGATTAGAAAGGCTCCCGGAGTCATCCTCGAAGACCGAGCCGATAGTCCAACCGATGTTTGCCTTCGATGGGCACAACAATGTGCGTGGCAACTTTTCTGTTCTTTTGATGCTACCAGTACTGACTATATTAGCCGCCATGCTCAATGGCACCCTTTACATCTACGGCGGCGAGGCAAAGTCCAATGGTGACCAGGATACAAATACTTGGAGTAAGTCTTGTGCCGCACTAGCATCAAAATTCCAATTAACAGCTTGGCAGACAACGACTTCCTTACGCTTGACTTGACAAAGTCGTGGTCAACGAGTTCGCCAGCACTGCAAGGATTGTCGCAACCTTCCGGGCCCCCTGCCGTCGCGATGGGCTATCTTTGGAACGACTATAACAACTTGTATTTATACGGCGGTGAATTTGCGGACAACCCAAGGGTTTCGCCCTCTACAATGTCTACCTGGAAGTACTCAATCACGTCGTCTTCCTGGACCGAATACCAAAACCCTCAGACATCTGCGGGCAATTACTCCACTCCTGGCGGCATTGCCGTGCAACGGGCCGCCGAGGGAGCAGGTATTTCGGTGCCGGAATTGGGGCGCAGCTGGTATTTTGGTGGTCATCTCGATGTAGCCACCACACCTGGCTGGTCGGATCTAGTCACTCGAGTCTACCTAAAAAGTATGCTGGAGTTCACGCACCCAGAATACGCCAATAATGGTGTCGATTCTCTCCATGCAGCAGGAGCGGGTGATGGCGGTGTCTATCGTAACATCACGGAAGGCGGAATTCAGAACCAATCTGGGTTTTCAGAGAGAGCCGACGGCGCTCTTGTATTTGTGCCAGGCTGGGGCCCAGCTGGTATCCTACTTGGACTGGGTGGTGGTAGCACCGAGAACAACGACACTGCGAGTGAATTTTCCAGCATGTCTACAATCGATGTTTACGATATCGAAACGAGCGAATGGTACCACCAAGAAACAACTGGAGATATCCCAGGAGTCCGCGTAAATCCGTGTGCTGTCATCTTCTCAGCACCAGATGCCAGCTCATTCAACATCTACATGTACGGGGGCCAGAATTTATTGCCAGTAGCAGGGCAAACACAGTATACCGATATGTACATTCTGACTGTGCCATCATTCACCTGGATCAAAGTCGATGCCGGTTCTGATAACGAGCCGGCCGCCCGCGCAGGCCATTCATGTCAGGCAAGGGATGGCCAAATGATTGTAGTCGGTGGGTATATTGGCCAGAACAGCAACTGCGATACCCCTGGTATTCATAATTTTGACGCCTCCACCTTGCAGTGGAAGGACTCGTTCACCGCAGGTGATCATGCCGCAGACTTACATCCGGACAACAGTATACTTGCCAACAGTAACGGCTACCTCGTACCCGATATTGTGCAATCTGCCATTGGAGGTAGCTCCGAAGGCGGCGCAACAGCAACAACACCTGCTGTAGGTCAGGCTACTGGAGGACCTTTCCTGACTGGAAAGCCACCTGTATTCACCGTCACAGCGTCAGGGCCCGCCGCAACGATTACGAATTCGTCGCCCACGCAAACAGCCACCAGTGGTACCTCGGATAGCTCTGGGCCCAATGGCGGCCTCATCGCAGCTGGCGTCATAGCCGGAGTTCTAGGACTGTTAGCCCTGTACCTCGGCTTTTGTGCATGGCTCTACCGACGACAGGTCTCTACGTATAAGAAGCATATGCTATTGGCCAACCGATATAGCGGAGCTGATGAGATTGATGGCCTTGCAGCCGGCGGGACGCGGGAGAAGCTTCGCAGACACCGTCGTGGCAGCTCTAGCGATGAGAGTGGAGATCAGTTCGGCTGGGTTGGGCGTATGGACGAGCCGCGATGGATTTCGACAAGTGACGAGCCTTCGCCAGGGTCTGGCACTGGTGGCAGTTCTTCACATGGTCCACGGCCAAGTGAAGATCGCAACCCTTGGGGGTGGTCTGCTGGCTCTATGGGTGGTGTTGGTGCTGGTGTGAACAGAAACAAGAGCAGCGCTACTAGGAGTACGGCTAGCGGAGGCTCAACGGAAGGATTATTAGATGGCAGAGAACCCAGTTTCTTTAGTGTCGTTTTGGGACCAAGAAGGGCTTTGAGAGTGGTTAATGCTAGGGAAGAGTAAGATGCACATCTACACGTAGAACAAGGACCACTGTACGACGTATGATCTGACTTTTTATTATTTATACGTAATGAGATACCATGTAGCCATAATTGTATTTAACACGAAGCATCATGACGTTTTACTATTTGTGAATGGTGCTCAAGATATTCAAAAATGACAGGCAATCATCTACGGATCTTTCGAAGACCATGTAGCAACCAGTAGGCGTACCTCGAGGAACGAACTTCAACATTATGTGCCATAATGTTTACGATATCATCTTCACCATGTAAATGATTATCTCAACGGAGTTCCGCTACTATTCACGCCTGTCTAAAATCTGGTCGTGCATATACTGGCGCCGATCTGATTCTTGGAATGCCTACTCATGGCAGATCCAAGAAGATCCGGACAATATGCGCGGAAGGAATACTGCTCATCGGCAGAAAGTGGGCACCAAAGCCTTCGACGACTATATCGGATGTCTGGAGTGCAGCTCCCACCGAGACTCATTGGACGAGGACATGTAGTCCAGAATTTGCACACATCAACTCCGACAGAGACCTTTTCTTCTTTCCAGAACTCGATCAACGAAGGCTGAGGACCTATTTGGTCGGAACTGTCCGATAGCTGAGACAACCTCCGGAGCCAGTCAATGTTCCTCGAAGGGCCCAGAGAAGTTCAGTATACTGCAATACACATGCCCATCAACCCTGGGCACCAGCATAGGGTCACAGTCCAGCTCGCCCTACCATATCGTAGGAACTTCAAAAACAATTCACTAATTATCGAAAAATTATATCTTGTGCCGCCCTTGCCACGGTGAGCCTCGGTTTGGTGACTCCGGAATGATCTTCCGGCCGTTCATCAAGAAGTATAAGTTCAATTTGTATGAGTATGGCTTCAATAAACAGTTCTAATTAATGGCAAAGTTTGGTGCTATTGACTGTGACTTACAGCATGCTATCGACGATGTCCCCAAAGGAACATGGATAGGGGCTATATAAGCCGTGATTGGAGGGGTGTAGGAGTGGCAGCTCCCAAAATCATTGTTGGATTTGCTACAATAAGAATACATCACAAGGCGAGTTTGAGTAATCATCTAACATTTATGACATGCCAGCTATCACAGTCTACCAGCCGCCAGGGACACGGGGCTGCATGGGTTATTTCGTTAGTGATGCTAGCTCCTGGCTGGCACTCGCGCTCTCACGAGTTCGGAGACTCTCTATCTTGTATGCCAGTCACGACACCTAAGGCATGTATCTATACGTGTGGTCTGATAGGTCTATCTGCGGTCCCGATCCTACACCGCACTTAGCCTTTCATGAACGTCACAATCTAGTTGTCAGGGGCCAGGAAACTTCTGCCAGTGAGATGCGTATGGCAGAGGCGTGAGACCTGCCCCGGTGAGCTGATCGACCTCGAGCAGTATTGGCCCTGCAAAGGCTGGAGTGATCTAGATCATCGCGATCCTGTATATAAATAATACAGATGAACAGTATTCGATAAAAATCACTTCAGAAGATGTGTGCTCTTGTCGATTGACAAGATTTTGGATTTTCGGATTGGGAAGCACTCCGGTATTTCGTGTTACAAAATTCTATCTTATCCGTAGTTTCGCATGCCACAGGCAGAAGAAGCACTGGGCAAACAGGCAAAAGTCATGTCGAATTCAGTTCAATAAACCTATCTATTTTTTACACCTTGACGCTAATACTGGCTTGGAATTCGACAGCACCAACCTGTCTTGGCATCAAAACCACAGGGGCGTACATCACCTTCTGTTTTACTTTCGCCCTGGTCTGTTTCCTCCCGATATCACAGCAGAGAGTGACCAGAATCTTATAGAGACGCTAGGTACCTCGAATCGACAGCATAGCCTGGGTTGTTATGTTAGTGGTAGACACAGTGTAAGCGACTACACGAACGCTGTCTTGCTGTTTATCCGTCGTGATCAGAGTGTGTCGATAAGACGATTGTTATTCTTGTTGTCACATGGCAATATCTGTGAATGATTTGTTCAGTGTCTTTCAACTCGACGCCCGAAGCGCAAATTGATCTCGGCACTATCTGACAAAAGGAAAGCTGTTGTCGACTGGCTCGAACGCTCTACTGTGTAATAGACCTAACGACCAATGAATGTCCCAACGCCCCGCGTGCCATATGCTGGTATCCTAAAACACAAATGCCAAAACTCCGAAAATGCCATAACACGTTATTTTGCCATCATGATAATCTGACTGATGCAGGTCTTTCAGGTTGAAGATTCCATGCAAAGAAAGTTCTGGCCATAAATTCGGACACCCATGATGCTTCTTGTTGCTCGCCAACTTGCTGCAACCTGCTGACCGTATCGCTGCCCAGGCTAACCATTCTTTCAACATACTTTTCGTACTTCTTCAGACTGTTGGCGGCATCTTGAACGCGCTCATCGTGCAGATATTTGACAGCTGAGGAGTGATCAGGGGTAGAAGGATGATGCAACTCCAGATGTGCAATATCCAAGCGTTTCCTCCATGGTCTGCCAACATCCGTGAACATCTCATACAGTGGTGCGGACGGTGACTGGTGTTGGGAGGCGAGTACTGTTGAAGACCAGGAGAGGCTGGCCCAGTATCGCTGTAAGCTCTTGAGGGCAACTGGATCTTCTGTAGCCAAAGTCTTGTTGGCCCGCAAAAACGCGGAATATGAAGGATCCAATGAGGGTTGCCGTACATTCACACCTTGAACCTTGCTGGTCTGAGCAAGGTGGATCACGTGGAGAAGAGATGCTATAGAGTGTTGTGTCTGGCCATCCTTGGGTAATGCATGAAGTTGTGCTCCCAGTCGAGATAACCACGTCCAAGCCACCTCCTCTAGTCCCTCAAAGAACATGAACTGAACGAGGAGAGGCATCAGATATTTATCATTGAGGAATTCCAGAGAGTTCTCGGCCCCCGATGACCGTAGCCATTGGGCTACGCGAAGGCCGGCACCTGAAGAAGCCAGGGCGGCGGGATCTTGTAGAGTAGATGATTGGGCTTGTTTGTTGACCATGGCAAGATAACCTGCGGCACGGCGGACGGTCATCATGCCCTTGGATACTGCCGAGTCAAATACATCGTGGTGATATTGAAGCCCGTTTGGTGCTTGACGGTCGCTTACATTCGGTTGAGCGAAGAGGGGATTGGTGAGGATGGAACCCAGGTGGCGGTCTGTTGGACGATGTTTGGGTGGTACTTCTTTGGCAAGTTGTAGCGAGGTATTTGCAATCACTTTCGCAGCTGTAGCATCGGCTGCGTCGTGTGGCTGCCACGGGTGCTCTTTGTCTAGGTTCTTTCGGAAAGAGGAGGTAATGGAATTGAGCAGCTGCTGGGACTCCCTCTTGTTTAGTGGAAGAGGGTGATGTATCTGAGGCAGAATGCTCTTGTTAAAACCCTTCTTGAGGGATCCCAAAGGAGGAGTACGGGCTACCATGGTCGCGCAACGACGGGAAGCATCCGTTATATAGTTCTGGTTGGTTATCGGGGAGGCGTGAGTGAGTGAGTGAGCTTGCTGTGTTCGACTGGTGACCGGCTTGTCTCTCAACGCAGTGCCGCCTATCAACGGGGTAGACTAGACTAGACTAGATATCTAATCTGTCAAGGACGTGCTTTTGCGAGGCGCTCAGCTGGCTACCAATGTGTACAATAATGTGGGATGCGGGATGTTGCAATGTGCCCACCTTAGGCATCGGGTATGGCATCATGTCATGTCACCCATTAATGATGACCAGGCATGGAAAGCGAGCAGCCAAAGCGTGGGGTGAGCCCCATAATTCCGCTAATGTTATTCCGGGCCGGTGGTGTTGGACCAACTGTGATGCCGCCGGTACCTACATACCCTACAGTACCTCAGGTGAGAGGTTGCAGTAGCCATTTCCCAGACCACTGTGGGGCCGTGCCTGGTACATAGTGCTAACTTATGCCCAGTGCTCAATGCAGGTGAAATTGGATCTTGAAAAATGACCGTGTTTGACAGCCGAACCCCAGAAATTCACAAGCTGGGCAAAGCAAGCCTTATTATTGTCCCCCGCCCCAGCCCGCTTGTTGTTGGTGTTGTGCTTGACCCGAGCTTACGTGGATCATTGAACAGGAATGAAGATGGCCAAGTACAAAGCACACCTGGTGGATCTGAATAAGGCAACCAGAGAGGGATTTTCCAGACCCCATATCTGCCTGGACTGTAGTTCTTGAGGTGTCCTATTTCTGGTTCAGTCACGGCTTCAAGAAAACGAAACCAGCAAGTACCGTGGACATGACACAGCTTGGGCGGAGTGCCTCCTTTAGCGCAGTTGCCAGGGTTTCGCGCATTCCTATTGGCCCGAAAGCTCGAAAAATCCTTGAAGCAAGCACAGCTCCTCCACGCTGAGCGCTAGCCAGAGGGTAGTCCCAGACATTTACAGAAGGTAGAATAACTGCATGCATTCTGCGGTTAATGGATTGCTTGCAAGGGACTCACGATCTGGTATCATGGACTTTCGCATCGTGCTTTTGACCGTGCTTTTGAAAAGATAAGCTTCAAAGTACCAAAAGATTGTAACGTCAGACTTGGTATCAATTACAAAGAAACAAGAAGAAAGAAGAATCCAAACACCCGTAACTCCCTTACACCCATCAAAAAGCGGATGCGGACATTCATGATACATTCACATTGTTAGAGTCACGAGACAACATCATTTAGCTTGGAAAAGATAGCTCTGGCAGTTGATTGGAGTACGGAGTACGGATTGGAGGGTGAAAAAGAGCAACAAGCGTCGAATTTCGCAACCGCCTACAGCTGCGCCTCGTCCGCCCCCAGGTACGCAGCGCAGTGGCCCAGTGACCTAACCTTAGGTTAGTAGCGACCCCAAAACTAGTCTACAGGGCACTTTTTAAGGTACCTTACCCAGCTCTGTGTTGGCCCAAGCCACTGAAGCAAAGGTATTCGCCAACCTCACAGCATCCAGGATGGTTATGCTACGCACTGCACTGCACATTGGAAAGCTCTTGCCCAACAGCACCAACACTGACAGCCGATTGAATTCCCCGTCAGGCTCAATCGATTTATTCATTGCCAACTCTGAGCTCTGAGCTCTGAGCCTCCACTTACTTAGACTACATTCCTTTTTTAGTTAAGTTAGGCCTTTTGCACCTGGCTTCTGCTTTTCTCACCTGTTGCATCTAATCCCAATCTTGATCCCCCATCCCATCAATTCGACCAACCATTCTTCTACACTAGAAGGTCAACTTAATCATCCACCCACTTCCCTCTCTATTCCACTGATTGACGACGTCGCCTTCTTTGGTTCATCTCCCTCCCATTTGACCATATTTTGTCGCCGTCGGTGCCTTTCCCTTTTCTCATTGTATTGACAAAGGGGATCGATCGTCGCTTTTTTCTTCTTCTCTTCCACAATTCACAAACACACACATCCTCTCAGCAATGTCTGAGGTACAGGCTCGATCCCAACCCGCCTCTCGTGGCAGAGGCGGCGGTCGAGGAGGACGAGGTGGTTTCGCCGGCCGCAACGAAGTTCGCACTGGCACCCCCAGACGTACCAACGGCGACAAGTCGACAGATTCCGCTGATGACGATGGCGACATTGCCCAGCTTAGACAGCAGCACGGCGACAAGCTTGAACAGGTCAAGGGCGTATTCCCCGACTGGTCGGACGCCGATATTCTCTATGCTCTGCAGGAAAACGATGGCGACGCAGAGATCGTCGTCCAGAAGATCCTTGAGGGTATGTACATATTACACCCAACCACTGATTGCATCATCCTCCCTCCCTCGCTGCTCATTCATGGGCGGATCACTAACTCACTAACTCACCCACCCCAAAACTCTTCACCACCACCACCCCCTCGTCTCACCCCCCGTCAATGAAAACTCAAAGGCTGACTCAATTGGCCAATCCGCAGGTTCAATTTCGCAATGGGGTGAGGTTTCGAAGCCCAAGAAGGTGACCAAGCCCAAGACCAAGGAGTCGGCTCCCTCATCTGGTTTGACCGAGTCATCGAGAGCCGGTCGCGGTGGGCGCGTGGACGGCGGCCGAGGTGGTCGAGGTGGTCGCGGCGCTGACCGAGCACGCGGCGGCCGAGGCAGAGGTGCTTCCACTCAACCTACTACGAATGGACACCAGGCCAAGGACAAGGAACAGCTCTCTGTTCCTACCGACGAAGCTTCCGCTTGGGGTGCTGCCGCTTCTTCTACCGATGACACAAAGACGAACGAATGGGGCACCTCTGCTTGGGGCTCTACTGATGCTCCCAAAGAGACCACCACAACTGCCACACCTACCCAGTCCACCACCCCCGCCGCCGCCGCCACCGCTACTGCCCCCGTCTCCGCCCCTACTAGCGAGCCCGCTGCACCCAAGGCAAAGACCTGGGCCAGCATGTTGCGACAGTCGACTCAGCCCAAGCCTGCCCCGAAGCCCCAGGAACCTGCTGCTCCCAAGCCTGCCGAGTCCATCGAGCCTCTCCCTGCCGCCGAGCCTGAGTCTGCCGAACCTGAGCCCGCTGTTGAGGAAACTCCCGAAGCACCTGTCGAGGAGCCTACTGCACCCGCTGCTGTCGAAGAGGAGGCCCCCAAGGTTGTCGAGCCCGAAGTTGCTATTCCTCCTTCCGAGGATGATCTGACCAAGAACAACCTTGAGCAGCTTCCCGACGAGTCCCACCCCCCTACCACGGCTACTGCTGCCAGCACCACAGCCGACTCCTGGGACCCTCGTCAAGCTCCTCAGAGCGCAACAGCAACACCTTTGTCTGCTGCGCAAGCTCAGCACCATGGTCAAGCTGCCCGCCCTAACGCCAGCGGCTTTGCCGCAACTGCCTTGAAGGCGACTGAAAGACCCGTTCGCGTGCCTAGCTACCAGCGACGTGTGCTTGAACAAGAGGAGGCTGTCCGTCTGCCCGGTAACCGCGAGGTTGATCGTGCCGCTGTGCAGTTTGGCGCTTTCAACCTGAGTGGCGCCGAGGACGACATTGATGGTGATCGTGAGGAGGCCGAGACTAGAGCTCAACCTCCATTAGACTCTCCCATCCAACCCCGAGCTTCTCTTCCCCCGCCCGTTGCTCAGCCTACTCAGCCGGCATCCATTCCTGACGCCTTCCCTCCCGCCGCTGCACAGAAGCCGGCTACTGCTCTGCCTCAACCTGCTGCCGCCGCTGCTGGTACAGTCCCCTATCACACGTACAATAATATAAATGCCCATGCTAACCCATACACAGCGACCCCTGTAGCCCCTCCTACCGGCCCCGCTGCTGGTTCAGCTGCGCACCGTATGTCGCAGTATCTTCTGGCATATCCTCCTCATACTAACTTGGATGCAGAGTCTTACAATCAGCAATATGGCCGATTTGCTCAGGCCAATACTCAAGATCAGTCCTCCTTCCCACCCAAGCCGTACGACAGCTTCAGCCAGCAACCCGCTACTACTTCTGCCGCTGGTTTCGACAGCTTCCCCGCATCCACCACTCAAGCCCCGACTCAACAGGGCGGTAATGCTTTCAGCTCCGCTCCCAACGACTACTCTTCATACTATACCGCCGACCAGCACAGCCGCGGAAACTACGGCAGCTACTACGGTCAGGGCTACGGTCAGCAACAGGGCGGTCAGGGTCACAACGAGGGTCCCAACTCTCAGCGATCCTTTGGCTCATACAACGCTTCGCAAACCAACGACAGCCTTAGCCAGTACCCCCAGAGTGCTTCTCAGCAGTCACGATATGGTGCCAACGCCGCTGCTGATGCTCATAACAGTGGTCACAACACCCCTAACCCCACTGCTCCTGGCCAGCAGCAGCCATCTGCTCAGAACAACGGCCCTCAATCTAACTTGCACCAGCAGCAACAGCAAGGTCCTGCGGGACACTTCCCCTACCAACACCCATACAACAACAGCCCCTTCTACTCTCAATACATGAACTACTACGGCGCCTACGGTCAGGGTGGATACGGTGGCGGTCCCTACGGCGGCAAGGCTGGTGGTTATGGCCAGCCTCACCAGTACAACCAGTCTCCTTATGAGCACAGCTCCTCCCCTGCCACCAGTGGATTCGCCCAGTCCTCCCTGGCAGGTCGTGACAGTGGCATAGCCTCCAGCATTGACAACTATGGCCGTGCTGGTTCCGCTCAATCTGGCGCTCAAGGTCTTGGCAACAGTGGTTTCGGTGGCGCCCACGACGCTTTCAACCGCGCTGCATCTTCGTACCAATCCCAGGGCGCCCCTGGCTTCAGCGGCCCGAACGCCCAGAGTGGCTCTGCCAACGACGACCTGAAGCCATACGGCGATAGCAAGGTAGCCGGTGGCCCAAGCCCTTCGCTCACTGGAGGTGCTCGCCCTGGCTCAGCTACAAACAACACACCTGGCCAGTCTGGTCTCCCGCCGCCTCAGTCCAGCGGACAAGGCATGGGTGGTTACGGCGGTTACCCAAGCCATCTTCAGGGCCACGGTCTTCACGGTAACCAGACCGGCGGCAGTGGTTTCGGCCAAGGCCAAGGCCACAACAACTATGGTGGCTACGGCAACTATGGTAACAACCAAGGCTTCGGCGGCAACTACGGCCGTGGTTGGGGCAGTAATTACCAGTAGACGCCTACAATTTATTGTATGCCACAAAAGACCATTGGAAGATCAATAATCTAAATATGGTTCTCACGAAGTGTGATGAAAAGCATGAGACTTGAACTGGGACATCGGCATTATGCAAGGCTCTCTTTGGTCTTGTGGTTCTTTTATTTTGCCCTCGTTTGGCTTGGCAGTTTGCATGGACAAAAAGGAAACAACGAAAAGTTTCTCGCGACTTTATTCTGGCTGGCATGTCTGCTTATGGAGATCGATGGTCTTTCGGTTAAAGGGGGCTAAGGCGTGTCATATGTGTACGATTTGGACCACTCACTGCTCGGGGAAGAGCGACAATGGGGAATAGGATGATACTGAAAAATCAAACGTGAATTTCCGTTTGTGTACTCTACTCTAATGTCCTGGTTGATGTTTGGGTGATATGCTTTTGTGTCCTGGATAGTACACTAGTAAATGTGTATTTGTCATCTGTTCTCTGTATGTTCATGGTTAGTCGTGCTGAATAAGGGTCTATGAATTTTCCCTTCTTGCACAGTGTGTCCGCTTTGGTACGGGGTTGGGTTAGAATGACCTGTTATACGTCTAACTATTTTGTCTGAGCTGTTTCTCATAATAGCATTGCTTTGTCTATCTTGGCCATATGCCTCAGCTCCAATTTGATCATATGGAGATCTTTGCTTGAACTCGAACAGCAACAATAATCCGTCTATACCACTGTATTTGTAGGTTGGCCTTCCAGCCACGTGCGGATATTCTTCTTCAGCGTCTCGTTGTAGTTGTAATTTGTGTCTTCGCCACACCACGCAACGTGTGGTGTGGTTACTAGGTTCAGATCCTCCGTACCGGGCGCAAAGAGCGGGCTGTTCTCTGGCGTGGCTGGCTCGGTCGAAAACACATCGGTTGCTGCACCCGCAATCTTCTTCTCCTTCAAAGCCGCCACAAGCGCCCGTTCGTCGACGATCCCGCCCCGGGAAACGTTGATCAGTATCGAGTACCGGGGCATGTCCTCCAGCTCGCCCTCGGCTATCGTGTTGAGCGTCTCAGCCGACCTGGGCAGGCAGAGCACCAACACCGACGACCCCTTAATCACCGTCTCGAAACTGGTCCTGCCCTCCCTGGCCTCCTTCTGGCCCTTCCGGTCCGCAATCAACACCGCCATGCCCAGGGCCTTGGCGATGCTCTCCACCCGCCTCCCCACGGCCCCGTAGCCGATGATCCCCATGACCTCGCTGGGGCACAGCATGGGCGGCTTGCCGTGGGGGCCGTCGAGCGTCCTAAACAGCGGGCCGGCGCCCCACCGCCCGGCCCTCGTCAGGGCGCTGACGAGCGGCACGGAGCGCCGCGTGGCAAAGTAGAGCGCGACGACGTGCTCGGCGACCGTGTTCTCGTTGCACCCGGGGGAGTTGGCGACGTGGATGCCGCGCGCCCGGCACGCCGCCAGATCCACCGTGTCGGTGCCCACGGCCACCACGGCCACCATCTTCAGCCTCGGCGCCACCGCCGCGCTCAGGTGCTCCGCCGACAGCGGCAGTATCGTCATCACCGCGATGTCAGCGTCCTGGAGCCGCTCCGCAACCTCTGACGGCGACGTCCGCGCGTACTCCGCCACCTCGTATGTGTGGCCCTCCGGCATGGAGAACTTGCGCGGCAGGGGCACGAAGCTGGTCTCGAGGGCCACGATCTTGTGGTGGGTTTGGGTTTGGGCTGACGCCATTTTGCGGCTGGTTGGGGTGGTTGGGGTGGATGTGGCGCCTTGTAGACTTTTTGAGATGCGGATGAGGTTTCGTGGTGATGTGGGACGAAACATCAGCTATTATTTATGAGAGAGAGCTGCTGAATCCTGCCAAAGTTTTTCTTCCTGAGGCCCTTTTTCCTTTTTTCCCCTCCTTGTTTGCAGTTAATGCGTTGTCCTCCTCTCTGGAAGACCGAAAATTTCGTATGATGTTATAACCCTCGTTATAGGGAGCAATAGGGAGCGGCCGATAGGTGGTTGATAAGTCGTCTATCTGCGGCATGCGCCCAGCTGCCCCGCAATAAGAAACCACTTTTGTTGCGCCCTTTTGTCACCGGAGCTCGGTCCGGTCAGCATCGGAATGTTTCAATAACTTTGAAGTCCGTGTATCGTCAGACTTCTGAGAAGGTTAACTTCGAAGTCTGTGTCCTCAGTTGCGGTGTATCTTCGCCTTCGTTACGCATAGGCGTCTTTGCGACCTGGAGCAGCCGTGTCGAGTTCCGCAATAGGATGAAGCAAGCGTCCACCGCTATAAAGGATATGTTTCGTTTTCGATCGTCTAACTCGCCTCGAAAGTTTTCTTTTCAAGGCTGGAACGTCGCAGTCATATTGCTGGTGTCATTCACCGGTCCCCGCAGGTGTAAGACATGCAGATGATGTGTCGATTGCAACTCATAAGTCATAGTATATCCTACGATGAGAATATGGCGGGCTCAAAATGCTCGATCTGCGTGACGGATTGCCACAAACAAGAGCGGGCCTGGAGCGTGGAGAAGAAGGCATCGATACTGCAGTCTGGCCCATGACTTACTCCAGCAAAGGATCCGGACCTGGCTGGGGGTCATGACGCGCCCCATCTTGCCAGAAGTTTGCATGGGCTTATGCCTTACGAGCCATCAGGCGGTAATCATCCTCGACGTGTTCTAGATATCCTTGGCAAGTATGATGCGCGTCAATACGATCCCTCAAAGAAGCAGCAATCTTGCAGCTGAGAAGTCGACAATCTGACTGAAATTGCTGTGACGATAGTAGTTACCTGGTAAAATTGAGTGGAAAATGGCAAAGCGGTGTGTTGAGCATACCTGCTCCCATCGCTTGCCGAGAAGGCTCGGTACCGCTTACAAGTACTTCTACCATGATGGCAAATGCAATACACGTTCATGGGTCGGTGCTTGAAGCTCCTGCATTGCGTAGGCATGCACGGTGCAAGATGCACGACGAGGATTGGCTTAACCTTAGGTTGTTGCAGTGGTTCAATACTTGCATAATGGGAAAACTGGACACTAGATACTGACTTACACATTCTACTTAGAGCCTCAACCACCGATCTAGGACACTACATGTACGTCCGTTGAAGAACAAAGCGTCGAGGAATAAGCGCTAACTTAGACATACGGTGTTGTCGTATCTATATTTGCTTAACCTAGGTTAGTGCCTTGCGATTTCAACGGTTCCTCGTGCAGGAACTCCGTTCAAGCAAGATGAAACCCAACCAAAGTATTGCCGGTGTATGCAAAGGGAAATATGACAAGTTCACGGGCTAGATATGTGGAAGTGACTGTACTATGAAACTAATATAGCCATGTCCCCGGCTTCCTTTGTGTCTTCCTTTGTGTCTTCCTCATTCAGGCCCTGTTGAGACTTGGTTGATGGCGGACATGTTCATCCGATTGGCCATGGTGACTCCCACTCCCACAACCCAGTGGGCAGGTGTCTTTCAACAAGTCTGCGGGGAAAGTGGAGTTTAACCCATGTTGTGACACAGGCAGCCCTACCGGCCGAGCAGGCGATTAACTTAGGTGCATTTGCGCCACTAAAGGAAGGGTCGCATTCGTCGTCCATTGGCTAGGATGCAATGGCTGAATCAAGCACCCTACGAAGCATACTCCTCGTGTGTTGAGTATGTATTGCAATTCAGGTATTCAAGCTGGGGCCTGCAATGTTGTATGAACCAGGCAGCATTTCTATGGAGCAGGGGCTATGTTTAGTAGAGATGTTTGACAGGGAGCTCTAAGGTCCCGCACCGGCAACCCGGCAGTTAATAGCAAGGGTGCGCAGCATGGAAAGCTCCAGTTTCACAGTGGCCATGACCTCATCGTACTCCAAATTTACAGCGTGCCTTGCAGCCCAGCAGTGGTTTGATTCAGCAGTCAGATCACTCCACTGATTCCACGCATGATTGACAACACAACTCACGTTGGCCCATGTCATACCGGTTTTGCTC
Source organism: Truncatella angustata (assembly GCF_020726525.1). Classification (NCBI taxonomy): domain Eukaryota; kingdom Fungi; phylum Ascomycota; class Sordariomycetes; order Amphisphaeriales; family Sporocadaceae; genus Truncatella; species Truncatella angustata. Next base: position 606,898 of record NW_025763387.1, read on the forward strand.
GTAAAACCGCATCATCCTCAATGCCGTTATCCGGTAGCCTTCCTAGCCCCAAATCGAGTCAGCTCTAGATTGTTCTTTGGGAAACTGGAACAAATAGTGTCCGCCCTCAGCAACAACATGTTCTGCCGCATCTCTTCTGGGAACCAAACACATCAGTCAAACTTTCCCGCCGGAATCTGTGGGCCTGACACCTGCGAGAATGCCATCCCACAACGACTTTGAAGACGACGCGGCTCGGAGGAGCTATGTCGGTCCTCATTCGGGGAAGCACCCAATCCCAACCATTCAGGGCTATCGTGAGCGGAGGAAGGAGCTTGACAGCGATAACGAGCTGGCAGAGAACTTGCAACATGAACCCGCGGATGACTCAAAACCAAAGCGAGCTTTTGACTCGGTAAAAGCCATCTTCAATGATCAAGATTCACCAAAGTCACACCATGATCCGTATCCGGCAACCAACCGCAATTACGCGGTTCCGCCTGGCGAAGAGGGGCGGAGTGTTGGGCCAGCGAATAGCCAGGTTGAGGCTCAACAGGCCAGCCAGTCTGACCTGCAACAAGACGAACCAGACTCACAAAGGAAACCAAAGGGCAGCGGTGACGGCAAGAAGCAAGAAAAAACAGCCACGGAGGCAGCAGCTAGTGCCGTGGATCCCAAGGAGAAAAGGAAAGTCATGAAGAAGACCAAGCGACATGGAGGGGGGCGCGAAGTCACTGACCCAGTCACACATCTACCAATTATAATCCATGACCAAACAGATAAAGACCTCAATGCAGCACCTGAGAATGAAGCAGAGCCTGGAACGGACCACTTCACAGCTACTGGACCACAAGGCGCAGCAAAGTCAAGAGACGAGCTCGACGAAGAGCAACTCCGTCTCCAGCGAGGGTTCAATGGCACTCGGAAGCTTTTTCCGCCTCCTGATCTCGAGGATCTGCAAAAAGAGTTGGCCTCGGTTTACCAGCAAGCCGTTTACTGGGGTTTCGTTTTTGTTGGAGTCGCCACTGCCCTAGTATTCATCATCCCATCTCTCTGGGGACGCTGGTACCCACAGTTATCAACACTTATAGGACTCCTTTGCTTCGCCCTTTTGGTTGCTGCCACAGCTTACGGCATGGGTCAATGGATCAACACGAAAGTCAACGCAGTCTTCGAGGACGAGACTTGGGACGCTGCTCGTGCTGAGGAGGAAGAACTTGATCCAGAGACTGTACTGCCTGAATCAGTGCAGTGGCTCAATCGCCTTCTTGCGTCCATCTGGCCTTTGGTCAACCCCGATCTGTTTTCTTCTTTAATTGACATGATCGAAGATGTCATGCAGGCATCGCTGCCGAAAGTCATCAAGATGGTCAGCGTTGACGATATGGGGCAGGGGAATGAATCTATTCGTATACTCGGCGTCCGCTGGCTTCCTACAGGTGCCGCAAGCAAGACAGTCTCCTCCGGAGGAAAGTTGGAAGGCCCCAATAAAAAGTCTCAAAGCGATAGGACAGACGCACAGAACGAACAAGAACAGGACGAAAACGACAGGACTGATAAGGGGGCTAGCAAGGAGGGTGATGAGAAAAACGAGCAGGAGGACCAAGATCAAGTTGCGATCCGAGAAGGTATGGAAGCCGAGGAGGGCGATTTCATCAACCTTGAACTTGCTTTCTCGTACCGAGCCCGCTCTTCAGGCAAGTCAATCACTCAGAAGGCTAAGAGCGCCCACATGATGCTCAAGTTCTATCTGCCTGGTGGTATTGCTGTGCCCGTGTGGGTGGAGCTGCGCGGAATTGTTGGAACCATGCGGCTTAGACTACAGCTTACGGTCAGTGGCCTACCCGACTTCTCTATGAAGCTATTACTGACACAAATAGCCCGATCCGCCTTTCATCAGCCTTTGTACTATCACATTCCTAGGACAGCCCAAGGCCTCGATGGCCTGTATACCATTGTCGAAACACAGTCTCAACGTTATGGATGTTCCTTTGATTTCCTCATTTGTGCAATCTGCTATCGACGCCGCTCTGGCTGAGTACGTTGCACCAAAGAGTTTGACCCTCAACCTGAAGGATATGTTAGTTGGGGATGACTTCAAGAAGGACACGATAAGCAAAGGAGTCGTCCTGATTTTCATCAAGAGAGCTCGCGGTTTTAAGCAGGGAGATGGTGGTATCGGACCGATGCAAGGGGCCAGTGATGCTTACGTTACTGTCTCTTGGGGAAAGTTTGGCAAACCAGTCGCTTCAACTCGAATCATCATGGACGACCAAAGCCCCGACTGGAACGAGTACGCTACAATTCTCGTCTCCCCGGAAGAATTGAACGCGGAAGAAAAGTTGCGCTTGCAATTGTGGGATTCCGACAGATGGACTGCAGACGACGACCTAGGTCGAGTCGAGTTGGATTTGAAATCCTTGATCCACAATCCAGAGTCCCATAACAAGATCCAGAAACGCGAAGATCGCTTTACCGGCCAAGACCCAGATGAGGAAATGGCTGGCTCTCTTACTTGGAGTGTCGGATACTTCACCAAGACGAGGATTCAGCAATACCAGCTCGAGCAGCAAACTGTTGATGATACGATCAGGACAAAAGAGCAACTCAGAGACCACGTTTCACAATTATCCGAGCACAAATTGCGAGAAGCTGATAAATCTTCTGATGATGACGAGCTGCACCAACAGAAGGCTCAGGACTACCGGGAACTAGAGGACGCAATGATAATCTCGGCACCGCCATCTGACGAATTTCCGTCAGGTATTCTCAGTGTGCAAATCCATAACATTACCAGTCTTGAGGTGCAAAAATTGCGGAAGCAGGATAAGCACAACGAAGGAAAAGAAGACCAGGAAGACGAGTCCGAAAGAGACGACGACATGCCGGACAGTTATTGCACGATTATTCTCAACCATAAGAAGACCTACAAGACACGTACTAAGCCGAAAAACTCCAAGCCTTTTTTCAATGCAGGTATGGAGCGCTTCATCCGAGACTGGCGTACCACGGAAGTCATTGTCAGTGTACGAGACGCTCGCGAGCGCGAAGACGACCCGTTGATCGGAATGGTATATTTGCCTCTTGCCAAGGTCTTTGAACACAGGACTCAAATTATGGAGTCCTACCCGCTGGTAGGAGGCATCGGCTATGGAAGAGCGCGCATAAGTATGGTATGGCGAAGCGTTGAGATGAAACTCCCTCAGCACTTGCGAGGCTGGGATTATGGTACACTCGAAGTGAGGGGTGCAATTACGGCCAAGTCAGGTCTACCTGATGAAATCTTGAAGCATAGGATCAAGATTCGCACCAACGTGGGTAAGACTAAGTTTTATGGCGAAGGTGGCCGATGGATGGTCAAAGGAAAGGACGAATCGGAGAGTGCGTTCCTCGCTGTGCGCAAGAGATATTCATCTCCTCTCGTAATCGAGTTCCGCAAGTCAGCGCTTGGCCCTGATAGCACTATTGCATTTGCTGTACTGTGGCTTCAAGAGCTTGTTGACGAAGAAGACGAAGTACACATAATGAAGGTTTGGAAAGGTGGTAAAGATCAGCTTAAGAAGGCTGAATCGTGTTATGGCTACACAGGCCTGGAAGAGGGCGAGCAGCCATTAGGCGAGCTCGAAATTCCGCTCAAGTTCTGGAGAGGTTTATCTGGTTTCCACAAGGGCTATGCTGCCAAGGTCAAGAATGGTGACATGCGCCAGGTAATGGAGTGCTTGGACACTATCAGCGACGAGAATCTCAAGGAGGATGGCGAGTTTGACGATACCGATGATGATTCGGACTCATTTGATGAGAGATGCGATAGCCAGGCGAAGAAAAAGCTCAAGGTCCACACCAATGACGACTCGTCCGATTCTTCATCAGATGACGACAAGGGCCACTCCAATTCATCATCAAATGTTTCAATATCGGGGTTCAAAAAGGTCAAGAACATACTCCGTAACCCCGTTGAAGGGACCATCGATACAGCTACCTCGGTCCTGGCACCGGGGCATGTTGACTCCAACGATGGGTCAAGAGGCCTCAGAAATCAGATGAGAGACTACAAAGACCATCACAAGCAGCTACATCGAAAGCACCACGGTATTATGCAGTGGCGTGTAGCACGCCAAGCTGATCACATGGGAGGGAAAATGAGCAGGCTTAAGGGAAAGATTGAGAATGCTTTTAGTCACACTGAGAAGGACACTGGTGTCGAGACCGAGGTTTGACGGATGTAATGAATATGAGTAGTATGAATCCCAGTGCTGTGTACGAAGTTGTTGGTCATTACAAAGTCTACCGTTCAATTCTTATCCACTGAGCAATGTATGATACAGGGTCTCGAATTCAATCAGGTTGTAATCAAGTCTAGTTATTGAGAGAAGTAAGTAATATGACATGGCATAAGCTACCTTGTCGCAGTCATGTCGATATACATTAAAATCCATTATCATTGCATATCATTTTGTATCTACGGCTTATCACTCCTACCACCCTTATTGGTTGTCCTACCAGGGTTTCCTTTGCTGCCGCTGTCTGTTGTACCATCTGCAGTATTCCTGCCCCATCTCTTAGTCCCTAGACTTGCCGCCAGTCTTCTTGATCCTGCTATTGTAGCTTTGCTGATCTTCGTCGGCATCGACTGACTCGTCGTCGTCCCCTGCGTCTTCATTCTGTGTGCTTTTGGCAACCGCCTGCTCGAGCTCCCAGTTGTGTTCCCGTAAGTGTAGCGAAATGTGGTTCGTAAGTTGGTTCTTCGCCTTTTCACAGCCATTCCAGCGACAATTGTGCGAGTCGTTGTTGTTGTGCATGGCGATCAGGTGCCTGGCGATACCTGACGTGTCTTTGAACGGCTTGTTGCGATCTTGACAGCCGTCGATCCAGCACTCCAATGTGTGCGTGGCCTGGTGACGCTTTGTGTGATCTTGCGACGCGCAGCCCGGGTAGGGACAGCCCATGGGCTTACGATCCCTAGTGCTGGACGGCGGATTCGCCGCGGGCGGTGCGCTTGCATGAGGGGTTTTCTTTGGTGCATGGTCAACCTGAAGTGGCAGCTGAGGTGCCAACAAAGAGTCGCTAGGGCCAGGAAGAGCGTTCGGCATAGTGCTTGACTGGAGGGATTTTGTAGACCATGCCGTCGAAAGTGTTGTCGTCCACGATGCGGCTTTTCTGGCGCTCTTGCTTGTCGGCAAAGTCATGTTGCTCGCTAGGTTTTTTACTTTCTTTGACGACACCCTCAGAAGTAGCGATCTCCTCATATTCGTGTTGATCATGTGGTTCAAAATTGCCATCCACACTCTCTTCTATGACATTCTTCTGCTGCGCAGTAACATGATCGTTTTCGTATGGTTGCTTCTCCACTGCCGGCAAGAGACGCGGTTCGGTCATGTTGCTGTGATTGTTCTCGTATTGACCTTTATCTCCAGCATTTAGTTCGTTTTCACCATCACTGGTGTTACTATGCAAGGGCTTCTCTACTAATATGCTGGTCAGCGGTGTCTCTTCAAGCGTAAAATAATCCTCTGTCTACAGAGGCGATTCTTCGCCTGGAAGTTTCGCACTGGTCTACACATGTTATCTTAGTAATTAAAAACGTCCCGTGATTACTACATATTTCAGAAAAATACTCACAGCCTGACTTTTGTCTTGCCAAGCCCTCTCTTCCAAAACTCTGATAGCCTCGTCGAACCGGCTTTTCTGCCAAGGAAATAGACCTAAGTCGACACCAAACATGTCCGGTAGTTCCTTCAACTCGTTAGGCGCCATTGCACGGCTTTCACGTGCTTTTTAACGCCAAGCTGGATAGCATACAAGACAGACGTATTATGTTGTTCAATAATGAGGAGCTGGGTAGTTACGTGTAGAGTGGTCAAACATAACAAGTGGTAACCAGTTCCATATCAGAGCAGCCGATGCAAAAATTGATTCATAGGCTTACGACCTACTGGTAGAATACCAATGCGTCACAACAAAGCCTGTTGGTCGTTTTTGGTTACCAACAAATAAATTGAGTTCGCCTGTTTTCCGCATTAGCAAATTTTGTTGTCCAGACATTACACCCGTTTGTTCTTAGTGGGAAACGTTCGAAAGTCTCATTAAGAAGTTGTACGTGTCCTATGAATTACGATTAAAGAATAAGAAAACCTTTTGGAGGTCATGAGACATAGTTTTATATATTGTGTAAACTCACATAAATCTTTTAGGATTGTATGGAATGTTTATATTGTAAAAGAAAATCATGCGAACTGCCATGGGAGCATGATTTAAATCTTCACAAACAGTCAATGACTATAGATACAACCTAAGCACTTTGATTGTGAGTTTCCACAAGCTCTCTTCTTTGTCCAGGTCATAAGCATAGGCTTTGACTCCTTGAATGCCGGGAATGAGAGGTGAAGGCCGTGCCACTGCACAATCCTCTAGATACTTACCGCCTTTTCCTTCCCATTCTTTACTAAGCGCAGCTACCATTGTGGTTGCAGCACCTTGCTCGGGACTCTTCATCCACTTCATCAATTGTTCATTCTCTGTCCAGCTCTGCTTAGCTGCCTCTGACATGTTTTTCTGCAAGTTTGTAATGATTCCTCCAGGCATAACACTGAGAGCATGAAGACCTTGCTGTCCGTAGTACCTGTCAACGTAATTGGCCATATACATCTGAGCCAGCTTGCTCTGCCCGTATGCTTTGGTTGAGTCATAGGCACCGCCTGATTCGAGATTGAAATCGTCAAACTGGATCTCGGATGCATGATGACCACTGCTAGCGACTTGAACCAGACGTGAGTTGAACTCCGGCCTTGAGGCTTTGAGCATGGCATCTTTGAGCAGCCAGAACAAGAGAAAATGGCCGAGAAAATTGGTCGCCAGATGGCTCTCAAAGCCGTCAATCGACTCCTCCCGCTGTGGGATAGCCATAATTCCAGCATTACAGATGAGTATATTGAGAGTATGTGATCTGGCCAGGAAAGCAGCAGAGGCTTCACGGACGGACTCCATAGAACTTATATCACATTCAAGAAGCTCAACCCGCCCAGGTTCGAGAAATGAACCACATGCAGTCTGTCCCTTCTCAAGAGACCGCACGGCAAGAAAAACATGCGCTCCCGTTGCCGCCAAAGCGCGAGCTGTTTCGATGCCTATGCCCGAAGAGGCACCAGTCACCAAGACTACCTGAGTAAATATTAAGCACAAATGAGCAAATGTTTTCTGAAAGAGGTTTTGTACTTTGTCTTTCATTTGTCCCAATCTATTTTCGTCCTTTACAATCTGCAATGCAGTCGGCCGGGCATCGCCAGCGCCATTCGGGTGGCTGTGAGATTTTGCATATTGATCCATCGGTAGCGAGGTACTTCTGCAGAAGAAAGGATTGGAAGGGTGGTGCTAATTCCTGCCCTTTTTGTGTCCAGTATAATGGTGATGAGCTAATAAATATGGTATACAAGATGTGCTGTAATAAGTGGTTTTCGACGGGCTGGCCCCTTGAGGTCTATGTATATTTGGAAAAAGAATCTTCATAACGAAACAAAACCAACCCTGCATCGGAGGTTTGTATTATTGACCGGAGTTGAATGCATGAATGGCAGCCTATTCTGGAATGATGTATCATTGTCGTAAGGTTGCTAGGTCGCGACTCTGACTGGTGCTATGATCCTAATCGAGTAAATGCAAAGCTTGGCATTTCAAGTATCATGGCGATGCGCAATAACCCCGCAGTACGTAGTCCATGTTGGGCTTCCAAGCGTGCCCGCAATATTCTCTTGATTGATCGATTATGTTAGTCAACCAGAGTACTTTCTCGTCCTGAGAATTTGAGGTGATTGGACATGATCTGCCAACTGGCATAGAGTGGCGGTACTATGCACTCGCTTTTTGTGGTGTGATCAGCGTCTGGCAACCAACGGGATATATCCTGTATTCGCTTTGGGCCCGCAAATACGGCAACCATCTGCCTTAAAAACCCATTCATTGAGTTCAGTTTGGACATGCCTCCTTGCAACTTCACTAGTCGCACTACAGCATCCATGTGGTGCTTGCAGGTTGCAGTGTCTCCCATAGCGAGCTACACAGAATCAGCAACAGATTGGGTGTTTATGGCTGAGAGGTAGGCACTTACCTCATCCGAAGCCAACTGCAGTACCCTCGGTATTGTAGTCTCGACGAGCTTAGGTTCAGTTGCCAATGCTGATATGGCATCATTGACCAGTCTTAAACATCTCATTTTGTAGTATAAAGCCATCTGGTAGTATCGCTTGTTGCCCGTCAATATGAAAAGGCTACGACAGGCATACAGAAGCACGCCACTCAACATTCCTTCGTCCCCAATTGCTGTAGGCACCCATTGTGTAGCTATGCACTTCAAGTAAAGTTCAGGATCTGAGAATGGTGGACCGTGGCGCGTTTCTAAAGGCACTACTACTCGAAAATCTATAACCAGTTTAAGCCCCACAGAAAACTCGAAGTTTTGACGTGCAATTCAAGGGTAGATACTTACAGTGGTCAAACAAGCGACGCTCGTCGAGAGAGAGGGTTTTGCAGAAACTATCGAAAGGGTCCGAATGATTGTTGCTCGGCAAAGCGAAGAGAATCTCTTGATGGTATATATTTTCAACCGTGCAGCTTGCAAAGCCAATTGAAAGTCCCTGATTGGGATGGTTGTCATCGTAGCTATGCTTGGAACGGTTCCCTTGGGTTTGGTACTCATGCATCCGCTGCCGCCGTACCTTCGCATGGGCCGCTTTAGCAGCCTGTGATCTTGTCGTTCTCTTGTCGGAACTGGTTCTCGGCTTTTCTGGCCCTGCGAAATTAATGAACTGTACACTCCTGCAACCGTGTCAGCCGCCAAAGCCACTAGTTTCTGCTGGAAAAAAGGCAGTCCCACTTCATTTGAATTTCCGGTTCCACTGCTCTACGTCTTGGTGTCCAGGTTTTGGCAGGTGATTGTTGTAATTCTACGAAGGAACAAAGTACTCGAGTCGTCCCAACTGAGATGGGTAGATGGGACGGCAGTGGGCAGTACGGATTAACAACAGACCATATCGAGCTAGCTTGACATGGTTTCACTGTGCTTATTTAGGCAAATGCAAAGATTGGCATTTCAAAGAGAGTTGCAAATCTAAAAATGAAGCTCCACCCAAATACCGAGGGCAGGGCTGTCACAGATCAGCCGGAGCGGAGCATAAAACGGTCTAACGGGTGGAATTTTTCTCTAACCTTAGGTAGATAAGGGGTAATGGGTATCACCCCAGCAGTGATATACACCGGGATGACGCTGCATTTACGATATGTTGACAAACCGATTAATGAATGGGTAGGATTCTCGTAGAATTAGACTCACGATGGTGGTTTGTACTATGTATGTACAGGGGGCAGGAGATATAATTATGTGGGCCACCACTGTCGGCGTCTGCCGATGGGTCCATACAGTCTGGATCCACCGTATTTGCATCACTGTACCCCTGACTTGTGGGATAGCCATTCCATGATTCCCGTCTTCACATCATATCTCGCAGATCGGTAAATCATCCTGGGATACGCATCTCCTGTTGCAGGCCTCCAAAATGCGGCTATACCTCCGGACGAGTGTTGGGGCTATGCACCGTGATCAGCTTGGAATGAGTGACCAATGAGAGTGGGTCGTTACAGCTCTTCCATGACCGTTTCAGGAACTCCAAGCGCATTTTCATCCAGGTTGCAGGCTACTTCCAAAACCCCCTGCATTTGGTACCCTGCCAAATAATTTGGTCTTGTATCGTCTCAACTTGACCTTTGAAGTAACATGTCGACTGTCTTTAGTCTAGCTCGATCTGAAGTCTATTTACCTTGCGCCGACTTCCGGTTGGGGAAGAATTTGAACCAATAGTTCATTGATGTGCGTCTTCGTGAATTGTCTTGCGATGGTAGGATCAACGGCCGGGGTCGGGTGCATCCGACAGTATCTGATTCGGTACCATAAACCAGCCTTCTCGAACCAGCAAGGCCATGTCTTCGAGATGTGGCAGTTTGGCATCATGAAGCGCTACCTGTCATGCGTCGAAGAATTAACAGCGTTGGTATAGTGACCTCAATCACTATAAGAACGTCATACTCCTGGTCATTCTGTAAATCTCTTTTTCTCCCCAAGCCGGTCTTCTCAGTCCCATTGAATCAATTTACTTCAATCTTTTCTCTCTCCCCCCGCAGTGCGGCCACCCTATACACCGACGACTTGAAAACTAATAGCATTTTCGTAACATAATCCTGTTTCAACATAACCTCACTCACAATGCAATACTCCGTCCTTACCGTTCTCATTGGCCTTGTTGCCATCTCCTCCGCCGCTGTGGCCGACGTTGAGGGTGTCCGCAATGTTGCCCGCGACTCTATTATAGTAGATCGCCAAAGCGGCAATGGAAACCGGCCCTCCCCTGTCGGTGCCTGCTGTGTTGCCAACACCTCCCTCAAGCAGGACGCTTGTACTGCTACAGATGGCACTCAAGGCAGATGTGTCCCAGGAGGCAATGCCTGTAAGTTTTTCCGTTCATACAAAGGCATTTCGACACGAGTTTCTAACGGAGGTTTCCTTCCAGGCGGAAGCTCTCTAAGCTGTGTCGCCCAGGCAAATCTGTCCTGCGACGCTGCCATTATTGAGCGTGGCAAAAGTCTTTGCCGGGCTAAGGCTGGCAATGGCCAGCTCATCGATGGCGCTCAAACCATCTCTAACTTGAGTCAGGCGAAGGTCAATTAGAGAGCTTAATTTAAAAAAGGTCAGGGTTAGGATGGGAGAATAGTGGAAATATTTACACTGGTTCTATAGTTTCCAGATTTGGTAACTTGATTAATTTGGGACTCGAGAAGAGAGTACCTCTTTGCTGGCTCAACCCACATATTCTCGTTCACTTTGCCATAACCAGATGTGATGTTGATTCTCTAAAACATACAACGTTGACATCTTAGCATCGCAATATAAATATTATGCCGAACTTCATACAAACTGGGTTTCCAAAGCGTCGAGTCTTAACCTGGCCTCGTTTCAGCGGATCGACCAGAAATAAATAGGCTTTTTTTTTTTTTTTTTTGCACTTCCCTAATTTGACAAGTGCACTTAACAAGGAGCTCCAGAGACTCCAGAATAAGGAGAAAGGAAGAACAAGAAAGAAAGAAAGGAAGTTACGAATACAGAACCACAAAAGGCTTTCCCACCCCGAGTCTAATTCCATAGATATGGAAACAGTATAGGTGTTTTCATTTAACATCACTCACATCATCTTGTTGCAATCATTTGACGTTATGATTGGCAATTAAGCTGTCAATCAGTACTATACCTTAAGTATTGACCAGGATCTTGATCTCCTATGAAAATATCTACTTCTCGATGATAGATGTCTGACAAACAAATTTCTGCTGTTACTCAGAAGTGTGTGAAAATTACCATGCCCAAAACCCATCACCGGGGCTGTCTGGTGTCCGTAATTTGTCTTCATTCACTGGTGGCTGTGATCCTCTCGAATGCCGATATGTCAAGAGACCAGAGGTCACGATAACCTTTAAGATAACGTTGGATCCACTTGCAGCTGCTCTCTTCCTTAACTCGATAATATATGGTTGAGCTCCACCAAAACCCATGCGTTAGCGTTGGCAATTTAATTAAGTACGCCACTTTGTTTTATCTGGCAGCTTGGCACCTAAACAATGGTCCTATTCCGACATGATCTTGAGGATGCGATGCACCATGGGTCAAACAACGCCCGCGATGCAACACAGAAATAGGGAGTTCTCGGGCTACATAATGAGTTCGAGGTGCTGCTACACCATGTGAGAACCCAACAGCACTGGTTGCACATCAACACCTACCTCTACCACTCGTTTCCAACTGTCATCCACGTTCGTTGCACCCTTTCAACATGAAATTCTTGGCTTCCACTCTTCTCCTACTGCCCCTCGGCGCACTCTCCGCGCCTTGTTCAGGTAGGCTTGCGACTAGCACCTCGGGTGGGGCTCAAAGCAGTGTGCCTGCCATTCCTACGCCTTCTGCCTCTGCGTCTTCCGTCCCTGTGACTTCTGTCCATGCGACTTCCGTCCCTGCGCCGTCTGTCCCTACGTCCTCCGTCCCTGCACCTTCCATCTCTACGCCCTCGGTCCCGGTGCCATCCGGCTCTGCCAGTGACAGCATCAATGCCTTGTTCGTCGCGAAAGGCAAGAAATACATCGGCACGGCAGCCGACAGGGGCACTTTGTCGAAATCAAAAATCTCTTCCATCGTGAAGGCTGACTTCGGCCAAGTTACGCCCGAGAACAGCATGAAATGGGATGCCATTGAGCCTACCCAAGGGGGCTTCTCGTTCGACGGTGCTGACTTTTTGGTCGACTTCGCTGCTCAAAACGGTCTGAGTATTAGGGGTCACACTCTTTTGTGGCATTCGCAGTTACCCTCGTGGGTCAGCGACATCACTGACAAGGCCACGCTCACCTCAGTGCTCGAAAATCATATTAGCACCATCGTGGGCCGTTATGCGGGAAAGATCAGGGCTTGGGTATACATGGCTTACAATCACCCTGAATAAGAGCCATACAGCTAATTACCTCTGCAGGATGTCGTAAACGAAATTTTCAATTCCGACGGCTCGCTCCGTAGCTCAGTCTTCTCCGACGTGCTTGGTGAAGATCTTGTCCCCATTGCATTCAATGCAGCGCACAAGGCGGATCCCACTGCTAAGCTCTACATTAATGATTTCGGCCTTGACAGTGTTAATGCCAAGATCACTGACGGTATGGTCGCTCATGTCACTAAGTGGCTGGCCGCTGGTGTGCCCATACACGGTATTGGTATGTGATAACCTATCACTGGGTGCTATCCTGTGCTAACACTAGTTGATCAGGTTCTCAAGCACATCTATTGTCGGCTGGGGCAGCTAGCGGTGTTGCTGATGCTCTTTCTGCTCTAGCTACATCTGGGGTTGAGGAAATTGCCATTACTGAGTTAGATATCGCAGGTGCCCCTGCCGAGGATTACACTACTGTCGTTGATGCTTGTCTCAAAGTCGAGAGCTGTGTCGGCATTACACTTTGGGGAGTTGATGATGCGGATTCTTGGCTAGCCGACAAGACGCCCCTTCTCTTCGACACTAGCTTGAACAAAAAGGCTGCATACACGGCTATCGTCGACCAACTTAGCTAACTAGACTGTAGCATGGCATGAAGGCTCCAACATACCTTCTGTCACCACCTTTGTGTTTCATACTTCTCTTGTCATATATTGACACACTCTAATGTAATATTCTTACTGCACACCTCGTGTGCATAACGATGGAACATAATATCCACAGAATGCCCCGAATTTCATAATTTTGTGATTCTGACAGTCGACAAGCAATACAAGAACGTAGGAGAGGGAAACAAGAACAATAGCTTCTCAGTGAAGTACCATCCAAATAGCGCCAAGTGTTCTCGAATTCTCGTTCTACTTGTAAGTCGAGTATATTGGACAGCACATGTACCTTGCGACTATTGTGATTATCGCGTGAAATACCATGCAAGCATCTCGGGGGGGTTTTTTTTCTCTAACAACAGCGGAGCTATGATCTTTCACCCAAGCGGCCATTTGATCACTGTCAAGACACAGAGACCCTGTCAAGGCCCTGTCACAGAATTTTAGGTTACCAGAGTAGAGGGAGCACTAAGACCACAAACACTGGAGCCTGCGGCACCTGAACTAGGAAATCCTTGCGGCTGAACCATTAGCGAACCGGGGTAGTAGTACCGGGACGTGCCCAACAATGGGTAACTACAGTACACATCCTAGTGAACGGATGTGGGGCGTTGAACGGTTGGATATTCGTTTAGTGGCTACCCGTTTACTAGGATGCACACTGTACATTAAATAGACCTACCTCGGCACTGCCCTCGGCACGGAGCCCTAAAACGTTGGTTATTCATCTGGTCCGCCGAAAGTGCTTCAATGCATAACCACGGACGGTACAACATGTTGGTTGCCCGGCCGGCTCATTCGTAGTCACGGATAGACCCTGTCGAAAGCTCGCTTCACGTCTTGGCGGAGAGCGGTCCTACTGGCGCGCACTGGTCTCAAAGGTTCCAGACGCTCCTCGGTTTGGAGTTAGGGAGGGACGGGAGATGAGTTTTGAGCTTAATCTCGGCCCAGTGTACTTTGCGTATAGACATATACTCTACCATCAATGCACCGACCGTTAAACATCAATGATTACTTCAATAAGGCCAAAGATCCGTGTAGACCGCACCAAAGGCCCATGAATATCATCAACTGTGAAGTAAATATTTGCTCCTCGCGATCGTCGTCACTAATGAGAGTAGCACTATGTCCCTAACGCTAAATGATCGTGGGGATTTGAAAGCATCGTTGAAGGGCCTTTTTCTTTTGTTCGCAAGAATGGGCTGACTGCAAGCGTCAAGTAAATTGGCGTAAATCTTGGCTTGGAGTGCCGTTTCAGCTGTGAGCTCTGGATGTGGCTATCCATATAGCTTACAGGGCGCGCGGCACGCTCAAGTGGGAGTACTGCCCATTTTACGAGACATACGAAGATTTACGAGACATACGAGCATGTACAACACGTAGGAACATTTACCAGTCGACCAGTATTGGAAAGTCCCCTCGAACAATACATAAATGCTGACACAAGCAGGCCAAAGGCTAGAAGGTAACGCAGAATATATGCAACCATCGCCAGGGTAGACTCTTTTTCGCATAATAATACCTATGCAAAGTGGTAAATCTAGTATCTAACATGAAAGGACACAATGTTGTTCATAAAAGGTCATTTGTAATGATGACTAGGCTAAAGAGACAGGGAGGTGTTCAATAGATCCTCTTGATCGGTACTGGTGCATAGCTAACCCATCGCTACACGGTTGAAGGAGAAAACTTCAGCGTTTCTTCCAAGGCGTCTAGTGACGAGCATTCAGTTTCCCAGTTGAGAGCTTTTCATCATGTAGCGCGAAAAGGGCAGCGTCTTGATCACATGGGATTGGGTCAGCGCCAGAAGCCCGGTCGCTACTGTTCATCTCTGACGTACATATGGATCCCATGGGCCAGTTCCACACCAATCAACAAGCTAGAAACTTTATGACGGAAAAAGGACTCGCTGTGAAGCGTCGTGGGCTTTGGTAGAAGATGTCGAAGAAGATCGGATCCCCTCGAGTAATGAGTTGCCCAAGAAATAGATTGAGCAGATGGAATATATGTCTAGCCTCTATGATTTGATGCTATCTAACCTTCGAAGCGCTCACAACCCCTTTGTGGATTGTGGTCATAATAATGACTATGCAAGGTATTCATTAGCGATCCAACAAGCGTCAAATGGGTGACGTGGATTTGCATTTCTCCAAACCGCTTAGCTTGCAGACTAAAACATTGACATCAGTTGGATACGTCGTTACACATCCTAGGTAATAGATCCTCGTTGATGTGCTGAAGAAAGTTATGTTCGAATCATACAAATCGTTATTCGAAAGACTACAGCGTCTACATCTCGTCGGTTATACCCCCAGGCCAAAACCCATACGGACCTTTCTGAATTCCACTAGAAATTCGTTTGTTTTCTAATTGTTTTGTGGTATGATCGTCTTTCTGACGATGATACAGATTCCCAGTTGAATTGCTCGACATGATTATACCAAACAGAATGCGAACTTTATGCTTAGTTAGTGCTTACGAACAAGGCTAAGACAGTCATAAATTCACTCTGCCCCACAACTTATACAAACAGACGGCCTATTTTTCAGCCACATACTCAACATCAGACGCCAAGCCGCTACGAGCATGAACTACGAAATAAGACTTATCCCGATTCTTTCATCGATGATTTGATAGATCCCACGTCCTGCAGCTCGTTCGGTCGAAGAAAACCTCGATCTCCCCGCGAGAGGAGTGTCCAAGAAAGATATACCCGAAACATCAGACTAGCCGAATATGACTTCGATCAATACGAGCTTGGTGCCAACCTTGAACCTCCAAAGGAATTTGGTTGCCAAGCATATGTGACCGGGCACGATAGAATTTAAGTATAAGAGGACAGGCACTCTAGAGACCAGACAAGACTTGTAGCGAGCAGCAGCATCCAATCGACAGTCAATCTCGTTCACTCTTTACGTTTCGCACCTTCGTTTCTACATCCCCTTTGATCATATACAGGGCCTAGGCTTCCCTTTTGTTTCTCTTTTTTCCCCTTTGAAACCAGATATTACACTCATTCGTGTATCTTAGAATTTTCCCGTCTTACACGCTTTACAATGAGATTCTCCGTCCTGTCCGCGGCCGTCTTGGGCGGTGTCTTGCCCCTTGTGCAGGCACATTACTTCTTCGACGTCCTCGTCATAGATGGCGTCGAGTCCAAGTCCAACCAATATGTTCGATCGAACACGCGCGACGCCAAGTACAACCCGACGAAGTGGGAGAACAGCCGCGACGACACCACTCCCGACGGGCCCGAGATGCGGTGCAACAAGGGCGCCTTCTCGTTCGCCTCCACGACCGAGACCGCTGAGGTCAAGGCCGGCTCCGCGCTGTCGATGAAGCTGGCGGTTGGGGCCACCATGAAGCATCCGGGACCCGGAATTGTCTACATGTCCAAGGCGCCTGGCACTGCTCAGGCCTACGAAGGCGATGGGGATTGGTTTAAGATCTACGAGGAGAGCGTCTGTGATAAGAGTGCCGACTTCACCACCGACGCGTGGTGCACCTGGGATAAGGATCGCATCGAGTTCACTATCCCGGCCGACCTACCAGACGGCGAGTACCTTATCCGAAGTGAGCACATTGGCGTCCATGGTGCTCACGTTGGGCAAGCTGAATTCTACATGAGGTGAGTTTGTTCAGCCCCCACGTGGATTGTAGAGAAGCAAAGTTCCTCGACTCAAGGCACTGGTGGCTAATTTGAGGTTTCTAGCTGCGCCCAAGTGAAGGTCACCGGTGGAGGCTCTGGAACTCCTGGACCTACCATACAGTTTCCCGGCGGTTACAAGTCGACCGACGACTCGTTCAACTTTAGCATTTACAGTGGCTTCAAGGACTATCCCATGCCCGGTCCTGCTGTCTGGACTGGTAAGTTCACTTCTTTTCTTTTGTCTTTTCCCTTTTTTTTTTTTTTGTTACTACAACTACGCTTGCGACGCAGGGCGCTCGGACGACGCCTGAGCGAGATTGAAGCTGGGGATGACCAAACTTAATATTCCCTATCACTTGGCCTGTCCTAATAGCCTCATACTCACTTTTTATCACAGGTCAAAGCAATGCTACTTCGTCCGCCCAGAGCCCAAGCAGTAGCGCCTCGTCCAGCATCCCTCAGAGCACCTCGGCCACCAGTGCTACTCCAAGTGCGGGCCCCAAGGCTTGCCGTCGCTCGAAGCACGCCCGGAGGTCTTCTAAATGAGATGTTTATGTGCCAACATCGGAGGTGAACGCGCAAGGAGGGCATCACTAAGCAGAACGTGCCCTCGGTTCGTGCATCAAGTTTGCCTTTAGTGCACCCGACATTGGTGGAATGCATGTGGATGCACTCTCCCCGCCTTCCATGGCCTGCTGTCGTCGTAGTAGCCTAGCCACTGTCGTGCAGGCTCTTTCTTTCGTTTCTGTTTTAAGGCACAGGGTGCTGCTTTAGTATTAAGGAGGAAATATCTCCCTCTATCCTAGATAGTTTGATCAATCTATCTTTCGACTCTCTTCCATTCATGATGTTGTCCAGTTCAGCCTTGTGTGGAGTTCCCAACAATGCGGAGGTTTGCGATGTGTAGGTACTTCGACCACACATAAAGGAAAGGAGAGAGCATTGTGATGTTTCCAGAATTCAATCATATGATATATAAAGCTCTCTTTGCAAATGCTAGCGGGCAACTCCTTGCTCGATCGTAATATCCTGCAAATGCAATAGGGTGGTATCAATCGCTAGCAACATTAGATAGAAAAACACCATCGAAGCACATGATGCCGTGATTGGTGCTGTGCGTCCCTGCCTACATTGAGTACCTTCCTCCTTCGAATCCTCATAATGTTATCACCATTCCTTGTTCCTATAATCTCTCATCTGCACTCATGCTTTCGTCGATCCATATGGGCTCGCCATCTTCAATCGCTCGCTGCCTTTCTTTCCACGAGTTTCTCCAAGCTTGAAATTTGTGTCTGAATTGGGCAGGTTCGGACCACTTCCAATATATCCCTCGCCTGTGCAGTCTTCTTCTATGCCGCTTTCTCTCCCAGATGTTCATATACATCACCTCATCCTTTGTAAAATCATGGCCTGTGAGCCAATCCGACACTTCTGACCTTACATCTCCAACCGCATCACCGATGCGCCATACAAGTGCGCGTCCTTTGCCGCCGGTAGCCCATTCGTCAAGCATGAACGGCGCTGCATAGGGGAAATATGGTTCATTCGGCGACCAATCGCATGTCATACCACGAGGGCATTCATAGTGATTGACATATCGAGAGCAGAAGGTCGCCTCAATTACGTACCAGATGGCGATTGCCATCGTCAAAATGCCAAGAGGTGTGAGTCTGAACCTCGGTTGACGACTGAAAAGTTTCGGCCATGTAATACCCACAGACTCGGTTCTAAAGGGTTTGTGCGTTGAAGGTGAAGTTGAACGAGATAGCTTTTGTAGTTCTGCATCAATCTGAGCATCGAAATCCGTGTGGTCAGAGTGTATAACCTTATCCTCTAACCGCTCAATGCCCTGCTTCGCGGAACGAATGCCGAGGAGACCGGTCTTGAGAGACTTGCTCATCCGATCATAGGCTTGCAATTCACGTTCTTGATCGGTCAACCCGGCAGCTTTCATGTCCTCTTCAATCTTCAAAACGGTATCATCAACAATTTTCTCAAGCTCCTTGGCATCGATGTCCTGATCGTCAAGAAGGCCATCAAAATCGTCAAGAGTAGAGTCGTCGATGTGGTGTTGGCGCAGAATAGCTCGTAGATCATCTTTAACAGTGGGAATACTAGCAGTATTGATGAGGGGTTGGTGTTGTTTTGGACGACGCTTTGGGCGACGAACTGGGGCCGACAACTTTCCTGTTGACTTGGTAACCTTGTCAGAGAGCTCATATGCCTCCTGCTCAACCTTTGACCCTTGATAGCCTGTTGCTTGCTGCTTCGGAATGGAGTTTGCCGGCGTTGAGTTGTCCGATTCAACGTCTACCCAATCATCGTCTCGTTCCCTCTTGACCTTAACCGTCGCGGGCGTCATCACATAAGCACCGCTAACGCGCGGTGTAGGAAGACTTAAGGGGTCAATACGCTTCTGTTTTGGCGTTTCCTCCTCAATCGGCTCGGATTTCTCTGATAGGCCGGGGGATGGAGCGCGAGTTGAAGCCTTCTCAGAGTCCTTATCTCCGAGTGCGAAGAGCTTCATCTCAGCTTCAATCCGATCAAGGGGATCTGTCTCGGAGTTTACCAAGCTCTGTCGTTTGTCATCGTAGGAGTTGTTAGATGACCTCTTAGGTAGCCCACTAAATCCAACGGCCAATTGGTCTCTGGAGATCCTAGCTCGGGAGCCCTTTGACATTAATTCTTCGCGGTGCACTTCTGGTCCATTGCTATTCTGGGTCACGGATATTCGAGTCGAATTGGTATTACTGGGCAATTTCCGTTCCTCTGACTCTGGCGAGTTTTTGGGAGATTGTCTTGGACTAGTTGCTAGTGCCAAACGACGAAGAAGGTCGTACGAGTCATCGTAAGCTGATACTTGAGGTGGATATGAAGATATTGCTTCCTCTCTCGGTCGGGATTCCAGGCTGTCATTGCTGGAGTTCCGAAACACAGTAATGGGCGTGCCAGAGATCCGTTCACCAAGCTGGGGCGAACCATTGGCCTTGGTACTGATGTTGCCGAGGAGAGGACTTTGTGGGTGGTTTCGAAGACTTTGACTCGTTAACCTTCTCGCTTCTTCTGGAGATGTCGAACGAGAGCGGGCTTCAGCGTTCTTCGCCCGAATTTCCTCTAACCTGCTCTCGGCCACAGCTCGGGGTGACCGCGCCACCATTTCACGTGCCCTGATCTCGTCCAGTCGAGGATTCGTTCGTTTTGGTCCTACACTTGACTCGTCCTCGGGGATGTTTGCGTTGGCAGCTTCATGCTCGAGTTCCCGTATCCTGCTCAATTTTTCGTTTGGTTTTCGAGATTCTGGGCTTTTCGCCGCTGGGGAGCCACCAGTCGCAATGCTGTTTCTACCAAGTTTGATCCGAGGACTATCAGATACTTGCAGATCACCAGCTGTGAAGTCGGCATCTAAATCCCAAGCATAGCTCTTCTCAGGCGACAGGTTACTAGGCCGTGCAGCCGGAGAGCTTACGAGAAGATCTTCGTCTTCACTTCCCATATCGACAGGGGGTAAAGGCGCAAATTCGATAGATGGTAAGACTGAGTTGCGTCCAACAGCATCCCACTTCGTCCTCTCCGCAGAATTCCTCCCGGCGCCATCCTGGCTTGGAGCGCTCCCCTTCCGATATTCTGAAGTGCTTCCTGAACTGCTGTTGCCCGCTTTCTTTGCCAAGGTATTCGTCGACTCGGTTGCATTGGGCCCTGTACGACCCTTGGTCGCGAATATGCCATCTAAAGGCCCACCATTGTTGCTCAATTGATGGTTTTGGTCGAACTGCTGTAAGCGTTGACCAAGATCGACATTAACCGGGCTGCCGAAGTACTGATTCGACCTCGTGTCCGTCGATTCCCTACGTCGATATGACCGAGGAGCTGGACTGGGTGAACCAACTGCAACCCGATTTGCCTCTGCGTTGGCCATTTCGAAAGCTCGCTTCAAGTCAATAGAGCCATTGGACGACGACGAACCACTGCGCTCTCGCGCATCCTGTGCCTCGGCAAGCTTGAACGCAGCTTTCAATCCCAAGGGTTGTCGAATTCGTCGTGCATTGCCATTGGAGGCCGGCATAGGCGAGCCTGGAGAGCCTCGAGCACTTAAGGATTCGTAATTCGGTGCCGTCGTGTTCGGTCGTGGGATCTTGGTGTCGTGCGGTGAGTCGGACTCCCTCAGATTGGGCACAGAGTTGCCGGTTCGTTGCATGGCAGAAATTGGGCGGGCGACGGGGCTAAAGGTAGGCCGGATTTTCCTGCCACTTCCTTCTGACAGCTCCGGCGACGTAAATGGTGAGAACTGACTGTCCACGCCGTCGATGTTCTCTTTGGACTCCATGCGCCCAGAGCTTGTCCTCTTGTGTCCCAGAATGGAGTTGCTGGGCATGCGACCTCTTCCACCATTAGGTCTTGCAGATGAAAGCACGTCAGATGGTCTGCGCTGGTCGTAACTCATCATCTTGTTGTCGCAAGAAGAAAGTCCAGAAGTGTGGCGGCGGTGGTGAGAACAGGTCAAGCAGGAAACAGCTTGATTGCGACTGGGAATAAATACATGGCTCAACAAGATCTCTTCAATGGAATTGTTGCTACACGTCGCAAAGAAATGGGAAAGAAGAATGTCAGAGATGGGATAATCGAGTTTGGTATCAACAATCAGCGACTGGAGGTCAACGTAGAAGTGGTAAGCAAGCGAGTTAAGGACAATCTATCTGGTTTGAGCTTCCGAATCAACAGGGAATCGCAACTCGCAACCCGCGATTCGATTCGACGGTAAAGTGCACCGCGGGTCGCGATTGTTGTTTCGACCCTCCAACTTAAAAGTGGAGCCACCGCGTCGCGAAGTCAATGTCGGCCCCGCAGAACAGCCCGGACAATCGGTACTTTTTGGCCCAAATAATAAGCTTAATGCCGTTTAAATAATATACCACGCTCTGATCATACTACCCCGTCGTGCTTGGGTATATCACTCACAAACACCCAGTCACCTACGATTGACTTAGAGACCACGACCCCCCTCGCAGTTAGCCAAGATACATGCTTGCGATGCTTGATCTCACCCTTCTTCCCGGCTTCGGCTTCGTGCTTATTACCAACAGCCTAGTTCTCACATCATGTATGATATGAGGCAAATCCATCGTGGAATGTGAGGCTTCTCGTAGTATACTCCGCCATGTTGATGATGTGCAAGCTTGGTGAACTGCGGCTTTTGTTCCCCCCTTGTTGGGATCAAGCCGAGAGAATGTGCATGGCTAAAGATGGTTGAATTCTCCGCTATGATCTGGAGCAGGTGGGTATGTTGAGTATTGGAAAAGGAGTTCGAAATACCAGCGCTTACTCGAAGACATGGAGAAAGTTTGACATGCTCGTTGACCCATCTTGACGAGCGTAACATTATTTCCTGATTGTGAATAGTACTCGGCAGAATACTGGGATAGTTACCTGGGCAGTCGTATTATACCAACTCCGACGATTAAATCATGTAGACAGCGAAGAAACACAGCGAAAGCCGGCCTTTTGCGATCAGGTCTGAGAGAAAGATGGCAAATACATTGAAATCCGGTAAGTCGTTTTTGGAACCCCTTGGATACTTCATTGTCACTATATGCAATCCTGAAAGTCGACTGCAATCACCTCTTTGCTGCACTACCGTCCTCAAACGGACAGTAGACTTCATTTTTTTTTCTCCTTTTTTTTCCCTTTTTTTCCCTCCAAATTCTTTTTACTATCTTCATCTTGTACAAGTCAAGAGTGTAAAATTGTCTGTTCCTAACGCAACATAGCCCATGCATTCCGTAAAATATTATCTCCATGATGCTCTTCACCATGTACGGTTGCAATAGTAAGCTTCGCAAAGCCAGTGATAGAGAAATAATTGATTAACTTTTGCGAAGAAAAGTGTAAATTTAATGTACTCGTCGATCTCTTGTTCCTAGTGCTATCACTCGACTTTCGCTAATCATAGGTCTCATGCTTAAAGCGCTCTAATTTTCAAGGTATATTAAATATAATAAAATAGAAACAAAAAGATTTCTTTCAATAAATATATATACATTCTTAAAAGTAAGTTCAAAAAAGTCTATTTTCACCTTTCTCTTAGTTCTCTTCATAATAAACTTCCTTTAAATAAGAATGAATAAGAATAAATTGAAGAAAACAGCATAAAAAGGTCGTGCCCGGGTTCGAACCGGGGACTCAGGAATGTTTCAACCAGTAATTGGTTGATGTCAAAATCCCACGTGCTAACCACTACACTACACAACCTGATTGGTTGATGGATGGCTTGAGTTTATTCCAGAATACTAAGAGCACTAAACCACATCTTAGCATCCACTAATCGTATTTCGTTCGTAGTTTTAAAAGGCAATGAATGAATGATGGTGCCCTGCGATACTGTAATGTCTCATGATAAATAAGAAACTACCGCTTCTACTGTGTTAAGCGCAAGAGCGTGAATTGAAGAAGAATATTCAGTCCAGGAAAAATGTCTCAACGAACATGCTGTCTCTCCCTACCAGTGTTAATATTGTTTCATGAGCACGCTACACAGTTATCGAAACCACAACAATAAGCTGCAGTGGGATTGACATATGCATGCTTAATAACTTCACGAATCTAAGGGCATCCATGATAGACCGCAGATGTCGCTAACAGCCGGCCGGCATTACCTGCCTTTCATCTTCCTGATGACAACCTTGTTCCCCTCAAGTTCCCAGCCGACCTTGTCGTTACTGATGAGATCCATCCAATTCGAGTCTGCACATTGCTCTAGGAACTCCAACTCAACGCTGAGGTAGCTTCTGCCAAAACATTTGAGTGTGTGCATGCGCATCGGCTCTTGCGCGTACTCTAAAATCTTCGCCTTATGACCATCGACGCCCATCCTCAATCTCTTGAAAAGCACATAGTTGTCATGCGCCAATGCTGCTAGAACTCCGTCTACTTTAGGGTCCCTCAGCTTGTACTGATTTCGTGTGGTATACGCCTCAGCGAGGTCTTTTCGCCTGCACGCCGCATCCAGGATCAAATAGCCGACCACTTCATTGGTCTCGACGCTCGTCATAGGGTGAGTCAGATGTATGTGTCTCAAGAGATGTAGAATCGACGGGTGGTACGATTCCGGGTGCTTTACGAGTACAGACAGTCGAATGCAGAAGAGATATGCTTGCACAGCGAAGTCGTCGGCTCGCTTGGAGGCTACAATGCCTTCACGTAGTTTCCTCAAGGCTGCAAGAACCTCAGACAGGCCCTTGGTATTGCTCGACAGTGCGGAAAGTGCCAATGGAAGCTCGGCCGGTGCACTGATTGTATGATGCGGGTGTGGTCTCAAGGGTGGCAGATTCGCCACGGAATGGGTGTTCGAAGGCGAGTTCGAGTATGTTGGGCTGTCATCGGAGGAGTGCTGAGAGTTCAGGTTGAGTGAAGCAAATCGCCTTTTGAGCTCGCCTTTTTCGCCTGCGTCGGAAATAAAACCCAAGTACCGCTCGACGATTTTCGTGTAGTATGTTTCCTGTGTCTTCAGGTCTAGGAGTCGTTTGTCACCTTTCGAGGGCAGTCCGATGGCTTCCAGAGGATCAAGCTCGACTGGCTTTAATCGGCTACTCCATGGCGCAGAGGGTGCTCGGCCGCCACGATGGCCTCCCCTTCCACCTCCTCGACCGCCGCGCATGCTCAGGACATTCTATAAAAGAACAGACTGGAGTAATCGACACCGGGTGGGCGTGTGAAGTATCAAGGATTTGGCAGTGCTGAGAGACAATGTTGCTGCTTTGGCGGGGTTGATGATATCAAGAAGCCCACCTGCAGACATGGCCTCCACTATGTACATGCGGATCCGTACAGTACAAAGCTCTGCCTATCTTATCATCGCTGCAGAGGGACCCCCCCTGAAACCTAGCCTGCGCGTTAGAGCTTCCAAGGTTGGAACATTTTACACTGCCCATTTCATTGTAAAGTAGAGAAACGCCATGATCACTGACAAAGCTATTGTTTACGTCACTGTACTTCGATCAAAGTCAGCCATTTATCGTAACTTACCTTTCCAAGAGTTTTCCCAGAGGCCTATAGACTCAATCGAATCCATATAGGCAATGGCACCAGGCTGCGCACAGTGACATTTGCCAATATTCGTTATATAACAGAACCGTAGCTGCTGTTCACACAACGATAATCATCGATGCATTCTTCATCACCTCGATATCTCAAAAATCGAAAGCAACGAAAGTTAGTGTGAGGACTTTGACTAGCCCTGAGAGCCCAACAGGCTCCTGCAGATCGTGCAGCTACACACGCAATCGTTGGCCATTCGGACTCCTTACATAGATTATTATCGAGTTAGACCGGAGAGGGGTTGAGAACAGAAATCGTAAGTGATGCTGGACCCCGAAGCACTTTAAGTAGTCCCTCGACTATCCCAAACTTGCGCAGTCCTTTGGTGGCAGACATATAGGTGCCGATTTAAGAAAAACCCAGTCGAACAAACGCTGGCCATAATTCTCACGTCAGGTTTGCAAGCAAATTGGTATCGATTTATGAAGGCTCAACTGGAAAGTGTCCATATTTGCAACCTCGTTAGTTACGACGCTTCTTACGCTCTGAAGCTCAAGCTCCCTGAGGATTGACACCCCTGAACGCGGAAAGCTAGCACGGCGGGGAACCTCGGCATCCCTGGAAAGTCTGGGGTAGAACTTCCTCCAGCTGCCCCCGCAAAAAGTGATGATAAAAAGGCAGTATCTTAAGTATATCATCGCCACCAAGGTTTGTACTGTAAGACGCGACGTGACCATTCTTAGACCTCTTTCGTCCCCGTAGTGTGTGATTCTCCACTGTGCAATAGCAGCTTTTGAGTTGAACCATGACGGACCGTATCAAGCAAATTGCAAACCAGCTCAACTTCCCAAGAGGGCTTCTTGCTGGTCAAACAGCAATTATTACTGGCAGTGGGCAAGGTATCGGTGCCGAAGCCGCGCGCCTCTTTGCAAATGAAGGAGCAAAAGTCATCGTCTCTGACATTGACGGGCGTGAGTGGCACTTGCTCAACTCTCATGATCCAGTTCTCGTTCGTTGACAATTCACTGCAGAGAAAGCCCAGTCGGTAGCAGAGAGCATCAACGCATCTGGCGGTTCGGCACTCGCCGTCCCCGGCGACATGCTCGACGATGCCTATCTGAAGACGCTGGTGGCCAAGGCGGCCGAGTTCGGCAACGGCAAGATCCACATCATCGTGAACAACGCGGGCTATACCTGGGACGGCGTGATCCACAAGACCACTGACAAGCAGTGGGACGCCATCATCGCCCTGCACGGCACCGCGCCCTTCAAGCTGATCAGAGAGGCATCGCCGTACTTCCGCGTCAAGGATGGTGAGCCGCGGAACGTCATCAATATCTCCTCGACGAGCGGGATCCATGGGAACGCAGGCCAGGCAAACTACGCATTCGCAAAGGCGGGCGTGAGTGGACTGACCAAGGCCATCGCCAAGGAATGGGGCCCGTCGTTTGGTGTCAGGGCGAATACAATTGCCTATGGCTTTATACAAACGCGGCTGACACAGGCAAAGGAAAAGGGGGCGTTCATCACGGGACCCGACGGCGAGAAGATCGCATTGGGGATTCCCGAGGCGCAGTCCAGGGCGGCGGGTCCAGCGCCGCATGCTGATATCCCATTGAGGAGACCCGGAACGCCCACTGAGGCTGCCAGCGCAATTTTAGCTGTTGTCAGTCCATTGTTTTCTTATGTTACGGGGCAGACCATCATGGTTACTGGTGGAAGAAACATGTAGATGCCGTGAGACTTAACAAAATGTACTCTAGACAGCGTCTACATGAAAATGTACATTCATCTGAGCTCAACTCGTACAATGGCATCTCATCATTACGGAGTGTCTCGATGGGTGCGGCCTTCTCCGGCCAAAATTAGTTGTTATTTTCCCGACGAAAAAATCAAAACACAAGCCGTCCCAACGCCAGGCAACCCTTGTGTTACTGTTATGCATTATAGTGCCGCTCAACCCTACCGACCTGGTATAACCCTTCGCAATAACCCCTGCAAGTGCCACTTTACACCTTGAGCCAGAGGTTCAGAACACCCTTAGCATACTCGATGATCTCGTCGCCTCCAAGTTTGCTCTCACCGTAGACTCGGTCAACGAAGGAGATTGGCACCTCGGCTACAGTACATCCCATAGCCTTGGCGCGGACCATCATCTCCATCTGGAAAGTGTAGCCCTTGCTCTCTGTGCTCTCAATGACCTTTTGCAAGACGGACCTCTTGTACAATCTGAAACTGCCAGTCAGATCACTGACACCAGGTCGCAACACGGTATCCGCAAACAGGTTGGCACCCCTTGACACGAACTTGCGCTTGAGATCCCAGCCGTAAACACCACCATCGCCAGCGTACCGCGTGCCGGTCACGATGTCGTAGTTGGCCTGCTTCTGGACCTCGATCATGCGGGGGATAAACTTGGGGTGGTGGCTGAAGTCGGCGTCCATGATGACGACGAAGTTGCCCGTCACGAATTGCAGGCCGTGCACATAGGCAGTTCCGAGGCCCAGTTTGCCGGTTCGGGTCTTCAGGATAACGTGGGGTGAGTATGCCTTCACGAGCTGGTTAGCGACGATCTGGGTGCCGTCAGGCGAGCCATCGTCGACAATGATGAGTTCCCAATCGAGCTTCCTATGGATGTATCAGCCCCTATTCAACTTGGGCAGGTATGGCAAGTCGGAGCTGGTGTCGCATGCGTTAGGATATACGTACGCATCAGTAAAGGTGCGGTTGAGCAACCAAGCGACGATGGGTAAGTTCTTGCGCTCGTTGAAGGTGGGCAAGATGACCGAGTATTTATCTCCCTTGGGCGCCATTGTGTCAAATTATTGGAGGTGTAAAAGTGGAAAGGATAGAATGGCAAGCGGCTTGGACAAGAATTGAAAGGTCTGCTGAATTGTCGGCGTGCAGGCGCAAAGGAGTGAATGAAGTTCAGTTTGGCGATAGGGGGTCTGGCTTGTCGCGTGGGCTTTAAGTCAAGTTACTTACAGTAAAGGTGACCTGGACTTTCTGGACACGGTTCAAATGCAAGTGCAATGCAGCTGATGCGAACCTTTCACAGCTGGAGCTTGGGCCAGGCCATAATTCGCGACTTGGCACCCGAGCCCCGCCCTTTTTCCAGCATACTATAACTTAGCTCCCAGTGCACTTCCAACCTCCACGTCGAAAGCAGTTTGGTGAGTTGAGTTCGCCATCTGATCAGGGGAGTTTATGTCGATTAGTCCAGGACCTAATATGCGAATCAACCGGGAAGAACTTCACTGCAACAATCCGGGGTTTGTTGACGAGATTTGTGCTACTGGTTTTGTTGAATAGCCTGACTGGTAATCTAATTTCAAGCCGCCACTCCACGCATTTCTTATTACTGCTGTAGCATTTAGGTTCTTCCCTATTCTCCGACAATCTACTCACCTCATGTCTTATATTGGCAAGTAGGCACACGATAAAATTGCACTATTCATAAAAATAAAAATAAGTGTTCAAACCCAGACCTTTCATAATACAAAGAGCCTAGGAGAATCATAAGAAGGGAAATAAAGAGATCAGCGTGTTCAGCCACTTGATAGCCTTACACATCCTCTCAGAGTCAGAACAGACCGTGTATCGACTCGGTGGAGAGGGCTTCTCGATCATGGGAGTGGTTACTGAAAATACTGCTGTGATTTCATGCTCTTATTTCGAATAGAACTTTACATTATATGGATGAAAGGCGTAGTCATTAACTTGAAAGCCCATTATTGTATAAATGTAGAAGCTAGCCTCGATATTACAGTACGCAGTGACTCTCACAACGCTTCATCTTCTTATGCAATCAGAACTGACAGAAATCCTGACCTGGGAGCTTGGAGAGAATGCCTTCCATCAGGATAATTTATCTTGGGTAGAGCTATAGAACCTTGTTTACCTCGGTGGTGTTGTTAGCGAAGGGTTGGGTCTGTCATTATGGCGTGTCAACTCGCACACCAAGATCCCTCAGGATGAGAACCTTTTCTATCGCTCCAAGTGTGTCAGTTGTAATCTCCTAGTTAATGTATGGAATCCCTTTCCCTTAAGACTCAGTTGTCGCAACACAACACAACACAACACAACACAACACAACACAACACAACACAACACAACACAACACAACACAACACAACACAACACAAGAGGTTGATATTTTAGATTGGCTTAGATAATACACGCAGAGCTCTCATTTATACAATCTTGCCGATTCAGCCATAGACACTAAGCCGAGTTCTGAAAGAAAGCTCTCATATCTTTGTGGGTCCTTTGACTAACCCTGTTTCTCAATACGGCCAGTGACTTCCTTCTGTTCCAGTTTATAGGAATTATGAAATGGAATAATATAAATACCAGGCAACCATGTCTGCCTAGCGCTCCTACTATTCTTCTCACAGCGCCTGGCCTAAACTGATTTCTTCATCACACATTTCACACAACAACTTAGAGTCATTACTGTCAGAAGCCCATACTCCATCCAGGAGGTCCTCTTGTTAATCACTGCTTGGTTATCTCAAGTCTTAATCAGCACCACTGAACTCGGTCGTTTCGCTCCACCACCATCAGATCGCGATCAACTCCACAATCTCAATGGCGGACGACCAGATCACTGGAGCTGTCGTTGTTTGCACCGGAGCTGAGAACAACGACAGTTCCTCATGTACGGAGCCCAGACCATTCTTCGCCTTTCCACTTGAAATTCGACGCATGATCTACAAGAATTTGCTTAGTTGCGAAGGCGTCATTACCAACTTGGCAGCTACTACTTTCCACACTGAAATTATGCGTACGTGTCGCCAAATTCATTACGAAGCACATCAAGTCCTTTATGAGGAAAACACATGGCATTTCGAGATCAACAGTTCCGGCTGGAACCCTAGATATGAAGAGGACTTCGACATAGACGAGGAAATTGCGCTGTTCTTGCGCAGCGGCTCTGGCTTCGAGACAATCTATATCAAGTTCGGCGATTACTTAAAAGTCTCCAACCATGATTATGATCTTCTTGCGTTCAATCCATGCGAAACAGACTACGGGCTCAGGTTGGAACACATTCGACGAGTACAAGTTACGGTCAAGGTCAAGCATGTTTCAGAACATAATGCGGCATGCCGAGCCGTTGTGGAGCTAGTTGTATCATTGCAAGCTATCCTCGACTTGCAGCACCTGGAGGTCTTTCTGGAGGGGCCCGAAAAGTATGTCCCAGGTTCTCAGTATTATGTACTGGAACCATTTCGCAAGCTCAAAGATGTCGGCGAAGTCACTTTTCATGGCATCAACCATCAGTACGCCGAGTATCTCACAAGAAAAATGAAAGGCTTAGGGCCTGTCAAGTCATTACCTTACATGTTCAAAGCGTCTCAGCGATTGATGAAAAACGCATGTGTCTCAGGCATCGAGTCCTGTATGAGAAATGCTGTACGCGAGGGTGACTTGCAACGCTTCAAAGAGCTGCGTACAGAGCTCGTTAGTGAGACTGAGAAGTATAGGCGCCATGCGCTCGACCTTCTTTTCGAGTTTGATGTTGACGAGCAGGGTGCACAAGAGCCGGGCTCTTGGATAGTACCAAAACCGTAGTCTGGGTGACAACAACTACGAACGTCTTGAGTTGATCGAAGGAGCATAAGAAAACAAAGCAGATGTGTTGGGTACGAAAATAAGTGGTCCCTGGCGTTAGATTGATCTCAAGTTGGCAACTTCATGTCTATTTTGCTTCTAGGCGGAGATGTTAGGGTTTCTATCATCGAGGCGGAATACTCTACGATGGTATTCATGCAATGTTGTGTAGCGAAGAATCATTGCTGGCAGGAGCAAAATTAGAGGAAGCTTTGCTTCTGGCATCCCGTAGAACTCCGTATCTACTTTCACTAATGCTTTAAAGGACGAAAGTGTTTTTGCTGCTGAGAGTTCGTAATTTACAATTGTTCTCAGACCGTGATATAGCCAATCTTTCAAACAATTTCGTCCTAAGGTCGTTGTCAAAGTGCCATGACTCTGTGATAAGGAACAACGGCACAATGGCTAGCACTGGTATGAAAACTGCGAATCCGGCTACCAAATAAAACAAGTTCGAATTGAAAATACCCGTTGGTTGTGCCTAGATGGCTCAAACATATTTGACCTTATTCTGGAAAGTCTTTATTGTCATTTGTAATGTAGCTCTCTCCTGTAAATCCTCAACAAGAGTAATTCCTGGCAATAGTACGAATGGGCTTGTGGCCCTGTTTAGACCCTCGTATCCGCCGAGTCTTACCTCTATCTCATTATGGATCTGTTCATCATTCAAGCAACCTATGCGAACTGTGCTTCCGCAAGCTTCCCCCGCAATCCTACACCGTTTCCCTTAAAAATTGGCAAAATAATAGCTGGAAAATGTGTTTGCAGCTATTGCTACGCCATGGAGTCATTAGCCACAGCCCTAATCAGGGGGATCTTGTTGGCAGTGCTTGTTTATGCCTAGGACCCTAGCATGTTATCTTATTTGAGGTTTCGCACCTGATAGTATAATTGTCACACTCATAAATTCTGGGAAATCGTCCGAACCGTACACTGTCATCACGATGATACCAACCCTGCGCCATTCACCCTCATTGATGTTTACTCCTACCTATCATCCCAACTAGCTCTCACTTGCTTCCACCAGAATTACATAGAGTGCAATGACGGCCTTCAGGTGTGTTCCGGTCAACACATTTATTTGGGCATGGAAACTTTCCATGCTTCATGAGCGGTATCAATTCAGCCTTACTATCGCGCTGTTGGTAACGTTCATGGTACTCTTCAGCCAGAAACTCGCTAACCACATTGGCCAAATTATCAGTTCAGCGAAAATGAACATGATGGTCCAGTGTATCATTCCATCGTCCCATTCCCAGCGAGAAGAAACCAGCATACTCCCTATCTATCAAAGCAGTGACTTCCAGGGTTTGTAATCCATTAGAATGTTGCGAGCTCCGAGAGATCGCCGTGTTGGAAAACATACTCGAGCATCTCTGACCTGTGAGTCTTCCAAGGTCCTTTGCATAACAAATCCGCGAACACCCCTCTCTCGAGACTTGAGATCTTTCAGCTGGGGCATATCAGTGCTTTGTATGAACCTGAGGGCGTTCAAGTAGGCCTTTCTCTGGCATGTTCTGCATGGTATGTTGTCTGTGTGCTTTTGGCCTCTGCCATTGGACATCCTTTGCGAAGTAGTTCATTCAGAGGAAAGCTGTTGATATTTTTTGTGATAAGGTATCGTCTGCCGTCGTCATGAACCCCATGATCGGTCAGCTGCAGCACAGGAATGTTCGTCTTTTAGGCAATTATCTCCAAGGCATAGGCCTCCTTGGTAATACGCTCATGGTTCCTGCTCAAAGTGCTGTTAGCGGTTATTGTAAATGACAAGGTCCAGAAGTTAATTGAATAGACCTCACTATTCTATATACCAGAGAAATGTAGTGTTGTTAGAGCGTGTCATAATATGGGGGAGGCGTGAGGTTCTGTGAATCTCGTGGCAGTGAGCTCATGTGTAACATCAGGAGTTTGTGCCATGTTATTGTCACCAGCTGGATCTGAAAATATGTGCAGTTAATCTATGAGTCATCAAGCTAAATACCGTTTGAAAGAACTGATTACCGATTTCGAAAGCCATAGGCCTCAAAGGGTGTTGACTGGAACAGTGGAGTGTATGTTGTGTCATTGCCAACTTATATTTACTTGGCGGTGCGGTCCACCAGCGGATATGGTTTTTCGTTGATCATGTACTTATCTCATAACCCCGCGATTTGTGCCTCATTCGTCTTTTTGACGCGTCGGAGACATTCGCTTTGGAACACCAAAACTACCCAGCACCATTGGAGGTAATTTGGTCCTTGTATGAAGACGTTAGAGCCTTGAGAAGATCTTCCGAATCCTGGTTGTGTGAAGTGGAGGTCTTTCTTTGGACGATTCACATTGCTTAAAGTTTATTGGTCAAAATGCATCGGCACCCCTCTCTCGCATCACGAATAGTCAGGGCATACACCTCGCAGAAACTGCCGAGCCATCAATATGGACCAAGACCAGCCCTGCAATCCTGGTCAAGTCAACGTATAGCTTTCATGTACAGCCGCTGCCAGCACACTTCACGAAAGCAACAATCTCTGCCTGCAGCCTACTATCGCGGTGGGACCTCTCGCGCCGTCTTCTTCCGCGAGGAAGACCTGCCCACAGACAGAGATGATTGGAACCAGCCATTCCTGGGTGTGATAGGAAGTCCCGACGCTCACGGGCGGCAGCTTGACGGCATGGGCGGTGGCATCTCGAATCTGTCCAAAGTTTGCGTGGTGGGTCGCTCCAGGCGCGATGATGCGGATGTGGACTATACGTTCGCGTCGCTGGGCATCAAGAACGAGCATGTCGATTATTCGAGCAATTGCGGTAACATGTCAGCTGCCGTTGGCCCGTTTGCCGTTGACTCCGGACTGTTCGCAGTGCCGGCAGAGGGGGAGCAGGAAGTGACGGTCAGGATCCATAACACCAACACTAGCAAAATCATCAACGCCGTGTTCCCTGTCATCGACGGTGAGGCAGCGGCCTATGGCGAATTTGTCATTGATGGGGTCTCGGGTTCGGCAGCGCCTATCCGACTAGATTTCATCAAACCCGCAGGATCCCGCACGGGGAAGCTTCTACCTTCTGGCAATGTGGTAGATGAGTTCGAGGGTGTCCAGACGACTTGTATCGACGTAGCTAATCCATGTTGTTTCGTCCTTGCCTCAGACCTGGGAGTACCAGGCGACTTGACGCCGCAGCAGATGGAAGATCACCCTACACTACTTCCGGTGTTGGATAAGATCCGACGACAGGTGGGCGTCATGATGGGATTAGCACCATCCCTAGAGGAAGTGCCTGGCAGCGTGCCAAAGATCGCTCTCGTTTCCCCAGATTCTGCATCAACCAAGGGCTTGACAGTTCGTGCTCTTTCGGTGGGACAGCCTCACAAGGCTATTCCTGTCACAGTAGCGCTTGCAGTGGCGGCAGCAGCGAAGTTACCTGGTAGCACGGTATCGACATGCCTGCAATCCACCGGAGATGGTTTGGTAATCAAACATGCGAGCGGTACTTTGAAGGTAGATGCCAAGTATGACAAAGATGGCGATTGCGAGCGGGCTACTGTTTTCCGCACTGCAAGACGGTTGATGGAAGGCAAGATATATTGGAAATAATAGCGATCAATGGATTCTCCAACGTTCGCGAACTACGCACCTGATGAACACTATCTGCGCAATCAATTCTTAACGATGAAAACAGACCTTTACATGATACTTTTATAGTATCAAAGTCCCAAATCGTATTTTGAAATGTAACATTTATCTTGAAGCAGCATAACTATCTAAGGGGTATATAAACGAGAATAGAATACGATCTAAACCTCCTAGCCTCCTAAAACATACCTCACACTATACTCATACTTCTTTTCTGAAGGATCCGCTTATGCCCTGCCTCTTGAAGCACTCCGCGAAGCCGCATGAAAGCCAGAGTCACTCGTGTTTTTCCTGCCGAAGCTTCGCCAACTTTTCAGGCTGCTGAAACTCATCGTGTGCGTGAATTTACGACCTTGTTCTTCACCCTGGTTGAATGCGCCTCTGACGACAGCCTTGTCCTCCAAGAGACCGAAGACCCGCTTGGTCATCTTCCACAACTCCATGCCGGCCACAAATAGAATCAGTGCAGCAACAACGATGGCCCATTCCCATGAAATCGAGGTGTGCTTGAAAACAGTAGTGTTGATCACCGGGATGTAAACGACGGGAAACACGGATACACCTCCGACGACGACGGCCCAGAATAGAAACTTGTTCTCGTAAATATCCCTGAAGAATGGGAACTTTGACTTTGACTCAGGGTTCAAACGGAACATGGAGCGTCGGAGATCCTTGAATTCCCATGCACTGACAAGAATAAGCCAGGTCAACTCGGCGAACACTGCAGCACGGGCTCTGAAAACAGGCACACAAGAATCCGAGAAGGCTCCATTACAGTCGTGGCCGAGGTTTCCTCCATTGGCACCATAGACAATAATAACAAAAGTCATTAAAGTCAGAATTCCCATGAGCAGGCCGTACACCAACATATCAACGAGAATCTGGTTGGTGAATGCACCACGCTTCTTGTCATGTGGTGGCTTGCGCATGACCATTGGCGAGGCTTGCTCACGGCCGAGACCGAAAGCCGGGAAAGATGAGGTGAGCATGTTGATCCAAAGAATTTGTAAGGGGGAGATGGGAAACACAGAGTAGCCAGTGCTATCACGGAATGCCAGACCACAGATAAGTAGAATGACCTCGCCGACATTGGAGGTCAGGAGGTGAAGAATGAACTTCTGGATGTTGTCAAACATGCGTCGTCCCTCACGGATGGCTGCGACGATTGAGTTGAACTTGTCATCGGTCAAAACAATTTTGGCGGCAGACTTGGCGACGTCTGACCCAGAACCCATGGCAATACCCACGTCTGCACGCGATAGCGATGGTGCGTCATTCACACCATCGCCGGTCATTGCCATGAAGGCATTGCGACGACGGAGCGCTTCGATCATGCGAGTTTTCGTGTCTGGTGCACAGCGAGCTAGAACCAATGGTAATTCAGGCAAAGCATCAATCTCGGCATCCGAGAGTTTGTCGAAATCAGAAGCTTTCTGAATTACTGCTTCGGCAATATTCGCAGGCAAAATGCTAAGGTTGTGGGGGATGATACCAACTTCCTTGGCAATCGCCGTTGCGGTTGCTGGATGGTCACCAGTCAACATGTGAACCTTGATACCCGCCGATGAACATTCTGCGATGGCGGGTGTCGTCTCCCGGCGGGGAGGGTCATAGATACCAGCTAGTCCAAGTAGAGTCAGCCCCGATTCGACTTCCTGCCTGATCTTGTCGTCGTGTCCATGACTTTCAGCCGATGACTTTTCGTTATATTTGCCATCCCACTCTCGCGAAGCGATAGCCAGGACACGTTGGCCTTGGGAAGCGAAATCGTCCATTTGTTTGAGGATTTCTTCCTTGTAGGTCTCAGTCATCGCCTCAGCGTTAGCGCTTATTCCAACAGACAAGCAAAGATCCAGAACACGCTCAACGGCCCCTTTCGTGAAGACCATACTATTGTCGAGGTCAGGGTGATTGTATATAACTGACATGCGCTTGATCGAACTGTCGAATGGAAATTCGGCCACCTGCTTCCAACCATTATCGGCTTCAAGATTCTTTTTGCCTTTGCCAAAACGATGAGCAAAGACTTGCAAGGCGATCTCAGTAGGTTCACCAGTAGTCTTCCACTTGCGTTCATCGGCATTAGCCTCCGTCTCCTCACGAACAGTAGCTAGATTGCACAGCGCAGCTGAGAGGAGGAATGCCTCAAGCTCCGGGTTCATGGTAGCTTCGGATTCATCACCCTTCTTCTTCGGCTTAGAATTGAACTTCTCTTCGGGCACATCAAATTTGAGAGCAGACGCGCTTCTTTCTTGGTCAAAATCGCGTTTTTCAGGATCCTTCGTTGTAACTCCTTTTTCCACTTCGCTGTAGGTTACACGACCAATTGTGGGATCGCTTGGGTCCTTGGAATCGCGGACGGTGTAGACCAGCTTCCTTGGAACCCAAACCTTCTTAACGATCATGGCGCCTTGTGTCAGTGTCCCCGTCTTGTCGGAACAGATATTCGTAACACCACCGAGTGCTTCTAGTGCTGAAAGGTCTCGAACCACGACGTTGGCTTTTCTCATGACTGTCGTAGCCACTACCATAGTGATTGTGAGCACAGCTACAAGTGATTCTGGGATGATGGCGATTCCAGTAGAAATGGCATAGATGATGACCTCCTTTTGCATGTTAAATCTGTTGACGCCAAAGACGATGATGGCTAAAATAATGGCACAGCCAAAGAGGATATAGGCTAGCTTTGATAGCTTGATCTGAAGCGGAGTGCCTTCGGTAAGACCCCTGAGTATTCCAGTTAGTAAGTTTGTTCTGCTAATTAAAGTTTTTTGGGGCGAGAGAAACGTACAGAAACTTGCCCAGAAAATCGTAGATACGTTTACTCAATCCGACGACTGGTGCCTTTTTGCCATATTTCTTATAATTCATAGATCGTCCAGCCTTTCGGTTCTTCTTTGTCGTGGACGCTGCAATCTTGCCGACTTCAGTTTGCATACCAGTCGCAATGACAATGCCTCGACCGCGACCTTTCTGAACAACAGTAGTACCGTAGGCAATGTTGATACGATCACCGATTCCAAGTTCTTCGTTCTCGAGATGATTCTCAATTTTCTCAACGGGAATAGACTCGCCTGTTAGTGATTGCTCATCTGAAGTAAGATTCATGACCTCAAAGAGCCGAATGTCAGCAGGGACAGTATCACCCATCTTCAAGAGAACGATGTCACCAGGAACAACCTCTGAGCTACAACGGTGTTAACATACGACAGTAATATCAAAACAACGGAGATACTCACTTAGGAATGACCTGGGTTTTACCATCTCTCAAAACATTTGCGCTGGGGGAAGATAAAGCCCTAAGAGCTTCCATCTTTTTCTCTGCACCATATTCCTGGAAAAATCCGATTGACACATTGAGGACAATGACTGCGACAAGGACACCAGCTTCGACCCAGTCTTGCACACCGAAACTCAGTCCCATGGCAAAGAATAGCACCTGAATACGTCATGAGCATAACTTATCGAATAGAAGAGTGCATATGCGTACCAATATCATCGCATTGAACAATTGCCGCAAGAATATCGTGTACCATGGAATTGCACCGCCAACATCAAGTTCATTTGGCGGATACTTTCCCTGGAACTGCGCGACTTGCGCTGAAGTGAGACCCCTCTCTACATCTGTCTCAAGACTTGTCGCGACATCTTGGACAGATAGAAGGAATGGATGTCGTTCAAACTCGCCGGCCATTGCAAATACGTGCCAAGACCAACAAAAGTTTTCGTAATATAATATACTTCCATGAAGTGTGATTCGTAGTTATCTGTCTGCAGTACTGTGGTAGATTGTAAACCTAAACGATTTCTTGAAAGGCAGAAATTTAATGACCTTTGCGATCACAGACGTTGAATTCCACAATAAATCTAGGACAAAACCTGGGGAAAGTATCACATCTTTATACTCATAGCATCAAGATAACATTACTGGCTGGTGGACCGCCAGGATACACGTTCATAGACCTTGAACGGCGTGCCAAGAGAACCAAGAGGGTTATACCATCATCCTGCGCCATCATGGCATGCAAACTGCAAATGGCCGGTAGACTCTATCATGATACGACAGGCCCGAGGGGGTTGCTGATTGGCTGTTACATGACTTGAACATTGGCACAAGCCTACCAAGACATCGGTCACCACCCTGATCCCTCCATCGTTATTCGGGTGTGGTGGCGCAACTCGTGCCGAGTGATTGTAGTCAGGCCATCGGGTTTCTTGGCCTCAAAACATAAGGTCTTAACCTCTCCCCATGCATTGCCATTAGCCACTCACAGAGCGCGGCCTTCTAGCCAGCCAAGTCACGTGGCAAAGGCGTGAAGGTCCACTATCTGGGCAAGAGCTTGGCGAAACTGATATTCGGAAAACCGGCATCTCGACAACTAAAAGGAAAGGTTCTATGGATTCTGTCATTCTTTTCCTTTTTTAGAGCTTGTGATTGTAGACGTTGCTTCCTCTATATAGTTGTGATACTTGATATTCTGTAACAAAGCTTGGCTGTTACCAAGCATAGAACGCAAGTAATTGGCTAACATTTAGACATGCACCAAGCTCGGTGGCACCGATACCCAGTGCCTAGGTTTGGTGGCTGGATTAGGCCATTAGAATTATGTTTCCACCATCCAATTTAGCACGGCTAAGCGTACTGAGCAACTGATTCAGACACACCTCAAATGTGATTGAGGTTTCTAAGAGGAAAATCGTATGCTTTCGTTATTTTCAGGAGATAATAGCTAATGACTGGGTGATACCAGAGATGTTGAAATATCATGATTAACTAGAGTTTGACAA
Source organism: Truncatella angustata (assembly GCF_020726525.1). Lineage (NCBI taxonomy): Eukaryota > Fungi > Ascomycota > Sordariomycetes > Amphisphaeriales > Sporocadaceae > Truncatella > Truncatella angustata. The sequence continues at coordinate 645,743 of NW_025763387.1, forward strand.
CCTTTGAATAGAGAGAATGGAGCGAGCATAGCTATGTAGACAGCATAAGCGATTTGGACTTGGTCTGTGTATCGGTATTTCGTCATGTCTTGCTCCACAGCTATGGATCCGTACATGTTTGTGCACGGCCGAGCACCTGCTCCACATCCACCTTTCTGCACAATCTGGTTGCCGATCCGTTCATGTCTTGACAGAGAAACCACCCATCCCGTCCCTCGATCGCAAAGCCTGCTGACAGGCCTCATAGGCTTTTGTCGAGCTAAGGCGCACTGTTTGTTGTGTTGTATACATCGCAAAAGAAGTTATCCATCGGCATTGGCGAATCAGCAACGCTCTCAGTCTACAAATGGACATGTTCAGCTTATTGGCTAGGTCGTGAAACTAGGTTTCATTTGATCAACTCTCTGTATGCGAACAACATGATCGGAACAAACTACAGACAAGGCTTAATCAGCATTAGGGCCCATGTATGCATTGGAGGTTGTCGTAACTGATGAAGTAAGCTGAACCACATGCAGCTCCCGATGCTTCCCCTCTCGAAACAAGAAACGGAGATTACCTTTCTTCCCCAGTTTCTCCTTGTGTGCGCGCATTGCGCAAGTGTGCAGGGCCCTGAAAGTAGCTTCTTCATTGTTTTCCCGACCCGTCCGTGACTCTGATTTGTTTGAGCTTCTAACGTCGTTGCACCTTACAGCTTAAACCAACCTTTCACCTTGTCCCATCTCCTTCTGTATTCACTACTTGTAGTACGTCGCGAGAATAACTCGTTTTCATACCAATTTCTTCTGATTCCCGTACCGCGAATAGTCTATTATCTATCACAGATATAGTCCTTTATAACCTATTGTACACGGACCAGTCCGCATACTTGAACCCGGCCCAAACACTCTTCAGAGCTTCCGCAGTTTACCCCTTACGTCATCGCAATGGCCGACTTCGCGACCGAGAGCGCCAACAGAGGTACGATTCTTCGCAATTCTACGCGACACCCAGAGCAATTTTGATAAACATTGCGACTTTGTTGGCTCGAGCGAGCAACATGGAAAACCAAGTGGTCACTATCAATGGAATCCGAAGCTGTTGTCAATTGCGCGACGCAATGCGCTGACCAGGTCACGTCCCAATAGTCACCCAGCCTGCCGGCACCATTGGCGGCAATGCGCCGCCAACGCCACCAGAAACCCAAGAGATAAAGAGTACAGACCCAATTTCCAAAGTGCCTGCGACGGCCAGTGAGTCTGTGAATGCGAGCAGCGCACCACAAAATGATCTACCCAGCTCTGCGCTTGAGCCAGTTAAAGGGCTTGGGGAATCCAGCACAACAGCTGCTCCTGTGCCAGGTTCGTACCCCCAGCGCATTTGGTTTGACACATCTTCTGTATGGGAAATCATATCACGAATCAATTTGCGCGAAATATTTTTCATGACATGCCCAAGTTTCCTCTCGCGAGTCGCCTCAAGCATGGGGAGTTCAGTAGCACGCAGGATTATCTTTGTTCTACTATGCGGCCACATCACATGCTTGTCGTGGCATTAGCTTATTGTCACTATACCCGTAGTGGATTTAATGATCTGTCAAATCTGTCGATTAAAATGAAGAGCACTGTAACTAACAGCGGAGCAGCACAGTCAACAGACTCTACTATCAAGGCCCCTGAGAGCCTAGCTGACCAGTTGGCTACAGACCCTGATAACACAGGCGATAGCGTGGTCAGCTCGGCACCTATCAATGCTGAGACAGATGCCGCGAAAGCACCTGAAGAAGAGGCAAAGCAATCACCACCCAAGCCCGTATCGGTAGAGGTTGTCCAAGACGCCGAGGGGCCGACAGCAAAATCTGCGGCGGTGAATGATGTTGCAAAGCCAGAGACTACCGCCGCTAACACTGCATCAAGTGCTCCCAAGGAGGCTCCCCAAGAGAATGATGACACCACCACCGGTGGCGCTCAACCAACAGTGACTGATGGTGAGACAAAGCCTGACACGGTTCCCGTTGTGAGTGAGCCAGCGTCAGTCAAGCCCAAGACCGGTGCGAAGCGCAAGGCAGAAGAGCCTGCAACGACAAATGGAGAGCCTGGGCCCGAGGATAAACCAGCAGCAGCACATCCCGAGAAGAAGCAGAAGTCTTCTCCATTCAAGAAGGCTTTGGACAAAGTCAGCTCCGCTGTGAAGAAGGGCGGTCGCCCCAAGAAGGAGAAGAAAGAGCCCGCCCCCGTGGGTAGGACTGCCAGAGTAACTCGCAGTCAGGCAAAGACCGACTAAGATGTACACGGAAAAAGACGTGAACCATTCATTCGCTCTTTCTCGGGTTTGTCATTGTACTATTTGCTATTTGGCAAGGAATATGGGATACGGATTCAAAAAGCTAGACTCTGAACGGACAGGGTCACTATGAATTGTTTATTGGCTTGCTTGTACATAATTGCCTGAGCTATTATAGCTCTTTTCCACAACAAAATTGCCGTTCGTCACGGTTGCGCTGTAGTCGACGACGAAATGGACAGCTGTCGCAATAAGGATACATCATAAGGAAATGGAAAACATACAATCGGTCAAATTTCGCAATAAAATATTTTGCCTCGAACCATTTCCGAAAATGTTTCCTAACGCGACAAGGTACATAATCAAGCTTCTTCATTGCACATTCTCGGCAGCCGGTTTCAGCCGGGCTGCCATCAAGTTCAACACACTCCCAGCCTTTTAATACTCAGCATGCTTATTAATTGAGGTATGCCTCTCAAGTTAATTTCCTAGGCCTTGTTCACCCTCCCCTGTCGGCCGGGCATGATCATTGGCCCCAATGGTCTTCCCGGTATCAATTCGCTAAGCCCCAGAAGACTAATCCATCGTTGGCCCGGATCCTGTCGTAGTCAGCGTCCCCAAAGGGGAGCGCCGGCATACCCTCCTTCTTAAGGCCCCTTTTGTGGATGCGCCAGTCTCAAAGCCAAATGCGAAAATTCAGAGGTTAGCATTATCCTTTTTCAAAATGGAGAAATATAGTCCCGATGTCGCCTCCGTGAGGTAGCCGAGAAGGACGAAGAGGGCCTCTGGGAACCGCATACCATATTGTATATCGTGAACATTCCCGTGGCTGAGGAGGTTTCGTCCCTTGACCGAAGAACTCGATTATAGGTACTATTCCACCTTTGATAGTCAACATGTCAGCAAGCTCGTTGATGATATCCGTGGTGGCATTGATAACATCCCACATGTGTTTTACTGACAACGAAATTATACTTCTGTGTTGCCCAGTCAGAGAGTATGCCAGATAGGTCAACTCCAATGATTGAGGGGCGGTGGGCTCTCATGGCAGTCTTGCCATAACGTCAACAGCATCTGCACTGCTAACGCTGATTGCGATCATACTAAGGCTACCTACATTTTGTATATGTGAGAGTTTGCAATATTTGCATTAGTCCTTTTTCCAACCAGAGTGTCTGTGGGTATGTTTGAGGGATCATGGTATGTTGGGAACATATGCAGCTAAATAGAATATATCTAATTATCAAAATAGTCCACACAATTGTAAAAGCGATTCTGAGTGCTGACCTGTTCCCCCCATCATGACGCCTGGATACGCATAGTTCTCCAGCACAATCTGATGGATGATGCCGGCGCCCGGCTTCAAGAAGCCCATGCTATTACGTTGTCATGCACTAAACATGAACTTGCATATCTCACCATAGATATTCGATGCGTTAGGCAAATCTATTCGGACACCAATGAGATAGTCACAATGTACTATTTTAAGGGCTCAAAAGCGGCGGATAAATTCGACCAGCAATATCTCAGCAACAATTCTGTCGACCAATTCAATGAGCCTAGTGCAGACATTAAAACCGATGAAATGAGATTAGTTTAATCATCCTTTTTGTGATTCTTGGGCAGAATATCTGCGGTACGCCGAAGCGATCTGAACAGTGTCGAAACAACATTCAGCAGAAAGGGACAGTACGACTTAGAGGAACCTGACTGTGGGGGCATTCATGACCATATTTCAAGGTTCTGATGTTTCAGCCCATCGCTACCATGTTTCCATGCTGACTGAGAGTGGTGACAACGCTTGGCGAGCATTTTTCTCAGCATCCTCAAGAAAGACGACGTCAGAGGTGGTAACCGCGGCGTTACCGCCCTCGCATCAAGGCAAATCCCTGCTTGGTCGTCAAGGATTGGTAGATCTCAACTCGCCGAGCGCCAATCGAAGCATGTGTGGCGAGCCGTTCCATATCATATTAAGCATGGGTAAGAAGATGACGACTTCCATGGTTGGCAGTACCCTAAGCTGCTGGAATTAACCATCTGATATCATAAGAGTGGAGGGAAATGCAGTCTCCGAAGCGTGACCCATCAATACAAGAGGCGCCGGCAATGGTGCCAACAGTGGAGCACATTGATCAGACTTCAGGGTCACCCGGCGTCTTTCGCGGTGTGGCTCCCTGTACCCGTAACGCAACATGGGCAATGATTTATATGGTTGGTTTGGGGGATAGCATGAAGGAGTACACTAATTCACTGGGGTTCAAGAAGAACCATTCAGCACTCGCTCAAACAGGGGCCTCACTACCATGAGATGTATCCATGCCTACCTAGATGACCAAAGCAGCATGGAAGACTCACATGTCCACGTAGGAGCAGAGAGACACCAAATCAAAAGTGATAAAAAATCCACATTGCATTAGTGTAAAGGTATCTTGGTTCTTTTGTATTTCAGGCAGTTGCAGCAACAAGCCGCTCTTCATTTCTTTCCATATCGGACGCATTGCTTCCATCTGCAATATGTTTTGGCTGCTCGACAAAAACAGTAGGTAGCTCACGAATGTCTACATGTTCTGTATTCCCCAAGTCGAGTATTCTTACTGCTTCGATGCCAACAATGCCGCTCTTCAGCGCCAAAAAGCGTAGCTCGGCTATGTGACAAGAGCCTGGCGCCAAGGGGCCAACACGGATGTCGGCACTCAACGACACTACTTCTGTGCTGTCAACAACACTGCTGCGCTGCATAGCATGGACAACATTGTCGTCCAAGACAGCATCAGCGATTGCCCGGTCCTTGTGAGATGATTTCAATTTGCTATTTGGGGCTCCTGCGGGGGCGTGTGAAACCGAAGGCGGCCTGTTGACACGTGATTCGTTGCGGCGCCGCTTTGGGATCGCTAAAAGAGCCAGTTTCCGCGGTGCCGCTGTAGAAGTAGATGGCAAGCGGTTCACGACAAAGACAGACCATACAAAAATATCGCCTGGGTAGATCTTCTGGGAGGGCGGAGGCCCAGTGAATGTAACTGTAACACCAAGACCTTGGACAGTGGCTTCTGTCTTGTTGCTAGCCTCGAAAGAAGGAAGCGAATCCGGGGGAACGGCAGGTGCAGTGAGAGAAGTTATGCTATTGATCGACAATTGGCTTGGCCGATGCGAGCGCTGTATAGGTTGCATGGCAGAGCCAAAGCCTGGATTGACCGGGAGGGTAAAGTCCAGAGACGTCGTCCAGGCCATGGTCAGCTTTGGCGTACAGACGCCGAGCTGTTCTAGTGCGGTCATCTCTATCTGGATAGTCAGATCACGTGTAGGATTCTTAGCCAGCGTATCGACCGCCTCAGGTGTGATGCGATGTAGAAAAGTAATATGATCATGAGCGACGCACGACATGGGAAAGCTCATTGCTGGCTGGGAATTCAAGTCTTGGACCGTACCATCCGGAACAGTCATCCTGACAGCTGTAAGTGCTATCTCACACTCAAAGAAAGGTGTGAAGTCGACCTCAAGCATCGCAATGATGGCCGGGCTGGGAGGCGTAGTATTGGGACGGGCAAACCTTATGCGGGAATGCACCGCCGGGAATATACGTAGAGCGAGCTGCTTGGCCGATGACTTGATAGGCTGCAGCATGTCCTTGGCTTGTTGAGTCAAGGGTGCAACTCTGGACACGCGCAGGGCAGATAGTCGTGGCTGGACTCCGTTGAGCGCAGGATCATTGCTGAAAGACTCGAGCAGATTGAGACCAGTTGCGACGCCGCTGGGAAGGTAGCCGTCTTTTAGCTGACTCGGAAGAGACAGCTGCGCAGGCTTTAAGCTTGCGCTTGCTGTGAAAACGGCTGAAGGTCCTTGCAACCTTATCCTCGGCCTGCTGAGGAAGACTGGCAGCTTCCATACGGCGAAGACGAACCCATCGTCCTGTGCTGATTTGTCTTGCGATATCAGGACGGGATGCTGGGTTTCTTGGACGGTTCCAAGGTATATGACTTCGGACGCTGGGTTGCTGTCACGGTCGGGAGTGCTGCTATTCACAATCTTGGCCTCAAGTGATATGACCAGCCTCCCCAGAGAGGATCTCAAGACGGCGTCCTCGACGGCAGGCGTTCTCAAAGCCAGGTAAACGTCGACCGATTCATCTGGTAACTATGATGAGTAAGGTGAGAAGGTGGTTTCGTGGAATGTGTGTTCAGGCCATACCGAAGAATAGCGTATCGCGGTGTTGTATGGTCTCTAGCAGCTCTTTCCCCTTGTCTCGTGGCGATCGGAAAGCATCCTCGGCGTCGAAATCGGTAGCGAGTGGAATGAAGTACGTGAGGGTCGAGCTGTCGACAAACTCCCAGCCAGAGGGAACGGCAGGCTGCATGGTGTAGGACCTAGGTTACCACTAGGGATACGTACATGCCAAGTATCGACTTGTCACATGAGTGTTGCAACAGCAGTATAACCAGCAGGTTGCGGCCTGCAACTACAAACATCAACCACAAGGCGAGCTGTCGCGAAGGCAATCATGAAGCCCCCTAGGTTAAGGGTAACATGAGCGTCCTGTAGTTAGTTCTCTTAACGTCGCTGTAGCTAGCGCACCAACCCAAGTTACATGTGTACTTGGCTAACAACCGCCAGACCACCTGCAGCCAGCGCAGGTACCCACGCTTGCCGCGCTCCCCTGCCAACGTGACAGCTGCATTCAACTCTCCGTACATGCCTGATATATACATATATGTCCTTATGTGGTACCTCAATCACTTCGCTTCGTAAGTCAAGTACATTAACGCTCATTACAGGTTACATGCGATAAGTTGCCTATCTACAATACTGTAGCCTTAAGATTAGGTTAGTGGGTTCGTTGTCATTGTGGCTGAAGCTTGAGCGGTGCCCCACATATCAAGTAGCTCCGGAGGTAGGTACTGTCGCAATTTTCTAAAGCAGAACCGCCGGCCACGCGACTGCACATCCAACCATCCATCCATTTGGCCAGCCATTGCAAAGTCAACATCTACCTCGACGCTTCACCATCAAGACACCTTGGCTTGGCGACGATGAATGGCGCAAATGGCCATTTTGGCCAACCCGTCAGTCCCTGGACTGAACATACAACCCCCGATGGCAGGGCATATTATTATAATCCCCTGACCAAGGTCACGCAATGGACCAAACCCGAGGAGATGATGTCGCCTGCTGAGCGCGCCCTCGCAAATCAGCCTTGGAAAGAGTACACGGCAGAGGGCGGTCGCAAGTATTGGTATAACACGGAAACAAAGCAGAGTTCATGGGAGATGCCTGATGCCTACAAAAGAGCTCTCGGCCACGACAGCGGCCCGCCAACTCCAGCCGCTCTGGGACCTTCTGATGGCTATTCGACCCCATCATACGATCAAGGGCGCGATCGTGATCGTGGCCGTGACCGGGACCGGGATCGTAACCGTGACCGTGACCGTGACCGTGACCGTGACCGTGACTACGACCGCGAATATCTTCCCGAGTCTCGTCAATTGACCTATGGCAATGACCCCAGAGTGCAGTCTTTCGTGCCTGCGAGCAACGAGCCCGAATATGCAACAGCCGAAGAAGCCGAGGCTGCGTTTATCAAGCTGTTGCGTCGTAGCGGCGTACAATCAGACTGGACCTGGGAGCAGGCGATGCGAGCCACCATCAAGGATCCCCAGTACCGCGCTATTAAGGATCCGAAAGACAGAAAGGTTGCTTTCGAACAGTATTGCCAGGATGTTATCGTACAAGACAAAGAACGGGCAAAGGAGAGACTGACCAAGCTGCGTGCCGATTTTGCAACTATGCTCAAGAGCCACCCGGAGATCAAGCACTACACCCGATGGAAGACTGCACGACCCATCATCGAGCGCGAAACCATCTTCCGATCTACCAACAATGACGATGAGCGCCGCCAGCTCTTCGAAGACTATATCCTTGAGCTCAAGAAGGCCCACGTCGAGTCGCAGGCCAGTTTGCGTAAGAGTGCCATGGATGGTCTCATCGAGCTGTTGCCCCAGCTTAAGTTGGAGCCGTACACCCGCTGGTCTGAGGCCCAGGGCCTCCTTAAATCCACTGCACCCTTCCAAAATGACGACAAGTACAAGACTCTCAGTGACTTCGATATTCTCACAGCTTTCCAGAACCATGTCAAGTTACTCGAGCGAAACTTTAACGAAGCTCGCCAGAACCAGAAGAACAAAAAGCGTCGTATCGAGCGCAAGCATCGTGACGCGTTTATTGCCTTGCTCCAGGAGCTCCGAAGGGATGGACATATCAAGGCTGGAACCAAATGGACTCAAATTCGTCCTTTGATTGAAAATGACGAACGTTACAAGCAGGCATGTGGCCAGAGTGGCTCTACCCCTATCGACCTTTTCTGGGACGTGGTAGAGGAGGAAGAGCGTGCACTACGCGGCACCAGAAATGATGTTCTTGATGTCATGGATGTAGGTTTTGTCTTGCAGTTCCCTGACCACCAACCCAGTGCTAATATGACCACCTAGGATAACCGCTTTGAGTTCACCCCCAAGACCACCTTTGATGACTTCCTAGCTGTTATCAAGAATGATCGACGAACTGCTAACATCAATCGTGATATCCTCACACTAATCTTTGAGCGGGTAAGTCGCCTTTCTTGTCCGCCGGTCTCATTATTATACTGACTGCTCTATAGCTCCAGGAAAAGAAAGCCAAGCGCTCTTCGGATGACGACAAGCAAATAGAGCGTCAGCAGCGACGTGCCTTTGATGATCTACGCTCGCACATCAAACATCTGGAGCCTCCTATCCTTCCGGATGACACTTGGGAAAAGGTACGACCACGCCTCGTCCGAGCTCCTGAATTTCAAGCAGTTACTTCGGAAGATTCTCGTCGTGGGGCTTTTGAGAAGGTCCTTCGTCGTGTGCGCGATCGCGAGGAGGAAGACAGGGATCGTGCAAAGCGTCGAGACAGATCTCTTGATCGTGGTATGTACCGAGACAAAGATAGAGGAGACAGATCTCACCGCAGCGATCGCACACGGCCTTCACGCCATAGCCGCAGCCCTGAACCAGATGCCTACGAAGCAGATCGTCGAAAGGCGATCGCAGAAAGAGAGAAGAACTATCGTAAGTCAAGTATGGCCGAGAGTTTGTTGTCTGACCGTCGCACCTCGGACTCACTTCGGGAACGTGACGTCCGAGAAAGCCGCGATCGTGATAGGGAAAGAGAACGAGATCGGGATCGTGGCGACCGTGATCGGGAGCGAGACAGAGACAGAGATCGTGAGCGAGAGCGCGACCGGGATCGCGAGAGGGACAGAGATAGGGACCGGGACTTTCGCGCGCGTCGCGACGACTATGCTAGAGAGCGTCGTGACAGGGAGGAGGAAAGAGAAAGACAATACCGTCGTCGCGTCGAACGCCCTGTCGACGAGCTACCATATGGCGACGAGCCACGACCATCCTCTTCACGTCGTCGCAGAGACGACGATGATGTTGGTTCCCGAGATTCAAAGAGGCTAAAAAGGGAAAGAACACCTCGTGAGCGCTCCCCACCTGCACCTATCCGTAACAAGACCAAGACTCCCCCAGTAGTAGCAGTTAAGGAAGAAGATCCCGGTGTTCATTCGGGCAGCGAAGAGGGTGAAATCGAGGAGGATTAGATAGTTTCGAGACTAACACTGTTGAATATGCTATGTAATCAAGTCTGATCACACTTTGAACGCTTCTGTGTTGTGCTATTTTATCCTGACTTGTGGTACACCTTGTTTCCCTACTGTCTTCAACTGAAACCTGCCACACATTTATCCAAGCCCACAAAATACGCAAATTACACAGTCTCATACTGTGATACTACTAGTAGTTTCCCTATTGATGCTATGAAAAATTGAGGCTATTCCTTCTTGCTGCAGCGATCCATCCTATCACATCCAATTAGTGCCGAAAGAAGTGCACGCAGTCGCTCCATTCAGATCTACTAAAGTTCCGATGCCATGTCAGGTTGATCTACTGGAAAAGCCATGCCCATCTCATCTCGTGACAACAGAAAGCCCCCGACAAAATCTCATCCAATGCCAGGCCGAAGACATGTTACGATGCCCTACAGTACATGGGGTGCTTCGGCAAGAGGGAGCCAGGATGGTGGCGGCGTAAGCGCCGTTGTGAGTCGAGTCTTGATTATCACTTGAAACCGTCATCTGCCAAGCTCTCATGCCCGCGAGGTGGCTTCCTGCAAGGCAGAGCCTGTGCTGGGCCCATGTGTCCCGGTCAAAACTCCCAGGTGGGACGGTGTTGGGGGCGTTTAGCTGGTTTTTGGGCGCTGGGAATTTAGGACCGTCCATCAGGGGCAAATACATATATACCAATCACACACGATGCAAGGAGGTTTGATGCTTTGTCTTGTCGTCTGCCCATTGACCCGCGCTTTTTTCGAAAGGAATTGTTAAGAATTATCGGATATCAAATCATCGAGTTCGTTCATAGCTACAATCTCACTAGAGATTGGCAGTGTCTGGACCTGTCAACACCACAGAAGTTGCTGTGAAGCCAAGTAAAATGCTCCGGAGCATGACGAGCTGTGCTGAATGCAAAGTTTTGAGACTATCCAAAGGTTGATAGGTAACTATTTGTTCCACCCAATTATTTAGCATTCTTGTGGCTATCTAGCACAAAAACATTGCGCAATCAAGGCGGCAGTCGCCCTCTTAACCCGTTCGCTCCTCAATATTGCAGAACATTGCTCCATATACCCACTCTGTTGTATACTGGATTAGAGCAACTCTGCAAGACCATGTGAAAACAGGGGATGGACTGCCGCCGTATTGTCAGTCATTGGGCTCATTGGCCTCATCGCCATCCTCTTCATCTAATCCTGAGTGTGCACCAGTGGCGCGGCGCTTAATCTTGTTTTTAACGCCTAGAACGCCGGTGCCTGATGAAGAGGCATGCTCATGACTATCGTAACTCTCATAACGACCGCTGTTCTCCTTGCGGTCTTTTTTCTGACCCACAACCTTTTCAAGAACTATCCTCCTCCAGGAAGAACTATCGATTATTAGCATGGAAATCAATTCATAAAGAGCATGTTTACTCACGTAGTTGCCAGCCGACTTCTGCTCCTGGTCAAGCTGACTGTTAAGCTTGTTGATACGGGGGCGGTAGTTGGTAGGATCACGACGGAAAGTAACATCGAGGTTCTTCAAGAAAGTGTTACAGCCAGTCAACAGGGACTGAGGCGTGTTGGCGTGAGCGTCAACACCAGGTTGACCATCGAAGACGATGACACGGTCAGCCAAGTACGTAGCCATGATGAAATCGTGCTCGACAATAAAAGCAGTCTTCTTGGCGTGCATGATGAACCTCTTTATGACGCGAGCGGCGATAATTCTCTGTTCCGAATCTAGGTAGGCGGATCTATTTGAAATCAGCAAATAAGTTATAGAGTTTGTTGGTCGATACATCGGGGTAACAAGAATCGTATGAGAGCACGAACGTCCGTTTCAGTCTTCGTGCTCACGAATACATGCGTAAAAAGACAAAAAATAGACTCTGGACGACACTTACGGTTCATCAATAAGGTAGATATCAGCAGGGAGACCCAGCGCAAGCACGATAGCGACACGCTGCAATTCACCACCAGAGAGGTTTTTTACCTAAGGTAGATATTAGCAGGGAGACCCAGAGCAAGTACGAGTTTCGGCGGTGAAAAGTTACCTCTTGGTCAATGAAGTCGTCCAGCTTCAAGGGCTTAACAACATCGGTCTGGAACTGAGGCGACAGGAAGGAAGTTCGGATCTTCTTGAAGAAAAGCTGGCGGACGCTACCCTCGAACTTGGGGGTGATGGTCTGCGGCTTCATGCTAATCTTCATCTCCGGGACCTTCTGGGTGCCATTGGGCTTCAAGGCACCAGCCAGCAGCTTACAGAAAGTGGTCTTGCCAGTTCCGTTCTCTCCCATCATGACGATAATTTCAGAGTCGGTGAAATCTCCAGAATCGATGCTGAGGTTGAAGTTACCAAGCGTCTTCTGCATCTTGGGGTAGGTGAAACTACAAGCCACATGCATTAGCCACTATAAATTTCAGGTAAGCGCGCATCAAATTTGAACTTACCCGCGATCTTTGTTGGCCATATAGTCTTCAGCACCTTCGGAGATACGGAAGGTCAAGGATTCCTCACGGAATCGCAAGTTCTCTGTGGGGATGTGACCGTCCAAGAAGATGTTGATACCTTCCCTCACAGAGTGGGGAAGGGTAACAACACCGTACACGGCGGGTTTTCCATAGAGCACGCATACATAGTCAGACCTGTGTGCGTCCAGTTAGTTTGAGTTTTCTTTAACAAAGGGAAATTATATTCGGGGTTGTGTTTTGTCCAAGGCTACCATAGTCTCATTCCCCGAAAGGCTCGAGATGGGTTTTAGACCAGTTTTCTCGAACGGCCAAGAAAACTTCAAAGATGCAGGTTGTTTGCTATACGTACAGATAATCGAGGACTGACAAATCGTGCTCGACGACAATTACGTAGTTGTTGGACTTGACCAGGGAGCGAATGATTCGGGCAGCTGCGAGACGTTGCTTGACATCGAGATATGACGATGGCTGTGAGAGGTCAGTACTACTCTATCTGGGCAGGGACAAGGGGATTTTCAAGTTATCTCCTAAACAGAAGGCACGTACCTCGTCGAACATGTAGACGTCGGCGTCCTGGACACAAACAGTTCCGATGGCAAAGCGTTGAAGTTCTCCACCAGATAATTGCCCGACATCACGATCCAGAAGATGGTTCAGCTCGAGGACTTCCAATACTGTCTCGGCGTTGTCCAATGCAGCTCTTCCGGTGATCAATGCCTTGACGGACTTCTCAGGTCCGCGAATAGCCTTGGGGATCTGATCAACGTATTGGGGCTTGACAACAGCCTTGAGGTCATCCTCAAGAATCTTGGTGAAGTAGTTTTGTAGTTCAGATCCTCTAAAGTGCTTGATGACATCTTCCCAGTCGGGCGGGTTGTCGTGACGACCCAAGTTGGGCTTGAGCTTACCACTGAGAATCTTCAGGGCAGTCGACTTTCCGATACCGTTTGTTCCAACCAGACCAAGGCTGAAAAAATTCGTCAGTCAGACTCCGTCTCCATCCTGACCGCTGGTGGATCCACTTACACATTGCCCGGACGGGGCATAGGCAGACGGTGAAGCTTGAAGCTGTTGGCCGAGTATCGATGGGTGACTTGCGACTCGAGATTTGTAGGGAGGTTGATGATAGTAATGGCGGAGAACGGGCCTTGAGGAGACGATTAGAAGCCGTGGGGATCTCATCTTGTCGATGGTCGTGCGGACTTACATTTCTTGGGGCAAATACCGCAACCAATGCAGAGAGACTCGGAGATGAAGGCGAGCTTGGAGTCTGACTGGACCTCAATACACAGCTTACCGCTGCGCACGACTGGACATGAGCGCTTGCACTCCTGCTTGCCTGAATGCCGATGTTAGTTATTGCACCGCAGGCTCGTTTCTCAACTGAAGAAGATCAGAGGACAAATATTGCCGGGAGATACGTCGTTGGCGCTCAACTCTACGCCATCCGCGAACTCGAGGCCGATCCGTCCGTCTTTGAAGTCGAAATGAGGGTACATACATTTGCGCGGTTTGCCTATAGGACAATAATTGGTCAGTATATTCTGTTTAGACGGGTACAGGCATGGATTTGTTCTTCTCCTCCAACAAGAGGCAGACTGCACATCCTGAAGGCCTCTTGCTTGGATAGAACCAGGGTTGGATATGCCGAGACAGCCACATGAAAGAATAGCTGGGAGAGACGATCACATACATTTGTCGCTGTTGACAATGGCTATACGGGTCAGCTTGTCCGACATTTTGGTAGTATGACTCCTGGCTCAGCGGAGCACCTTCTAAACGGTCTGACTGGGTAGGTGAAGCTGTGTTAGGAGAGGGTGAATACTAGGTTTGAGCAGGAGTTTGGTTTCGGCTGCGTTGCTTTGCGATGAGGATTGTGCCCCGCAGGCAATGGAGGCGCACAATGGCGGGGCAATGTTTTTTTTCCAGCTGCCTTTAGGGTAGGTGCTATTTTGAATAAGCCGTGCTTTGATTGGGTGCCAGTTGACCACAAGCCTGAGTACACGGTCAGAGACTGGGTGCACTCCCTATTCCGCTACTCCCAGGCATGACATGACTTCCAGTGTGGCTGACTAGTTATGTGTTAACCTACTTAACCGTCCGAGTCACATGAAGCGTGCTCCGAGGCTAGTCTAGAACATATCAACAGTTTTGAGATGCTGGTCTGCCTTGCACACCACATCCTAGACATCTTCGGTATGGTGGAATTCTACTGTGGCCATGAAGTGCCCAGCCCGACTTGAATTACATGCCTGGTAATTTACTGAAGTCTGGTGAATTGGGCATCAGTTCGCCACAGACATAAAGAGCCATTACAGATGCAAAGAATCATGTAAGAAGCAGGAGCTAACTTGACATGTCTCGGCCCCATGGATGCAGCGACGGTTCTACACTGGAGGTAGTATCGGCAAATGTGTGGTTAGAAAGCTCGGAGAACTCTTGGAATGTTGTTGTTCAATCCCACGTCCGCTTTGTTCCAGATCGCTCAGTCTGTCTGAAGTTACCAAGTTTCGTCGTCATCCACAGGAGTAGACATGCACTGGCGAAATAGGACTGAGACCTGACCTACCGACCATTACCGTGGCATGAAGGAATGGAACTCAGTGAGCGCAGTTTGTATTAAACAACAGCAAAGCTACTGTACCTACCTGTCTAACCTTACAAACTGTGTCTGCCGCTGCTGCTGCTGTCTGCTGCTGTCTGCTGCTGCTGTCTGCTGCCTCGTCTGCTGCTGCTGTCTGCTGCTGCTGTCTGCTGCTGCTGTCTGCTGCTGCTGTCTGCTGCCTCCCTTACGCACATGTTACAACGGCCCCGCAAAATCCAGAGACAAAGAAACTTATGTTATGCAGTTGGTTTGGTTGGCAGCTCGAAAATGTCGCGTGACAATATGTAACAAGCAGTAACGAGAGAGCATTGCCCCGCATGCCGAACAAAGCAAACCGGCGAGCAACCTTGGTACTCAAGATGACGACTGTCAATATGCTACAAAGTCGGATGATCGATTGAATAGAGGGAGATGAATACTTCATTCATGTGAGTGCACCGATTTGCGAGTTGATGACGCAGCAAGTCCTGGCTTTGGTTTGGATTCTCGGGATGTTGCTCAAGTAATGACAACATTTGTATGCTCCTACTCGATGGGATCCGATGAGTGCTGCTGATTCAGGGGTCGATGTCGATGTTAACTCATACAGAGGCAGTGTTGTTGCCGCAGAATGGATTTTAAGTTGTTTTGTTGCCCATTGCTTTCACAAAAACCGACGTCGGTTCGTCTTGATCCTGACCTGACCTGACCTACAGTACCAATCATTCACTCATTCATAGATTCGCAGAGAGCCGCAACATCTGCTGCTGCCTCCCATAACTTACCTGGCTCTGCCTGGGCATCCCACTTTGACGGGCGGACGCTAGGCCACCTCTGGCCAAGCACGGGTTTCTCTGCCCACCTTGCCCAACTCTGCCTAGCGTTGCTCTTCCCAAGACCTAGCACCCAAAAGTTAGCACCTCAAGCAACCTCTAGCAGCACCCTTTGCCCAAGGCCAGGCCCCTTCCGCAGTTTCGCTTCCGACTCTCACCCCAAGTCATCGGAAGTCATTTGTACTTGATCCTCTCATCGATTTCCACTGCTACAGGCCTCTAGCACCCACCACCCACGGGGAAGCCTTAAGCTACTCCCTGAACATCACCACCACACATCTCCGATAATTCTCATTGCACTTGTTGTCGTGCTGCCTGGGGTGTGTAGTTGATGCCTTGTAAGTCTATTTCCTTGTCGCTTTTGTTGTCTCTGCTGCAGCCGCGTCCTGGCCAACAGCATCTGCCGTGCTGTGCTGTACTGTGCTTGTACCCTCACTCGCAGAGCATCGAAAATCATCACGAAATCGACGCCACGTGCCCCCGGCCATCAAGGCCTTAACACTGTTCGAGCTGTTCCGACGCGTCGGCTTCGATAGAACCAGATCCTGCAGAGCTGATGGACGTCTCAAAATCCCCTCATCACCCTTCTGTGGCCCTCCCCAGCTCGCACACTATTTCCATCCAAGACCAGCCTCGTCCTCATCGACCAACGGCCCAAGATGCGCCGGACGATCAATTTGGCTCCTTCTCCATGATGATGCGAATCCCTCTGTCTTGCTGCAATCGCCCTCACTTGATCTCCCTACCCCTCCAGTTGGCATATTCGCTCAATCACCCAAGTCCTTGCTAACCTCGTCGTCTCCAGCAGGCAGCTTTACGGGCCTAGCATCCGACAGTCAACATGTCGAGCTCACCTGAGCCCGAAACTGCCAATGGCTACTCCTACTCAGTGTCCTACGATGCCGACGACGCCAATGGCCATGCCCGCAGTGAGAGCGACCTGTCCGAGACCAATGGCGCCCTTACTGCCCGTCCTTTGCCCTCCACTGCAGCCGAGCATCACGAGTCCGCCGACGAGCATGAGAATACCTACACGGAGGAACAGGACGCCATTGCTTCCAGTGAATCCGATAATGACCACCGATCAGAGGATGCCGACTTCGATATGGCCGAGAGCCCTGCTCCCTCCCACAGTGATGTCGCTCAGGAAGAACGATCGGCATCCAACGACTCGCGGCAGTCCAACAAGCGTAAAGTCGCTAATGACGAGGAGGACTTCATCAACGCCAACCCAGAGCTGTACGGTTTGAGGAGAAGCGTAGGTGAAAAGAAAAATTTTCTCTCCAATCCAGCTAGCTAACCAACATGCCAGTCCCGACCCACGAAGCAACCAAAAGTTGTAAGTCATCGTCAAATGTCACAACTCTATCAAAAACGTGGTATTTACTCACTAAGCAGGTTGATTCTGATGAAGAAGACTCGGATTCCGATGTCGTGCCTGTCAACAGACGGTCTGTCAAGAGGCGACGCGTCGAGCAGATCTCCCAACAATGTAAGCTCAACCCATCCATCCATCATCCTCATCGCCATCACCATCCTCATCATCGCCTACCTACTCCACCAATGCTGACCTCACCCACAGCTTCGAAACGAGCAACTCCTGTCCGACACACACCCGTCGACGACTCTGATTCGGATACATACGGCGGCGCTCGCGGAAAGACTTTCAGAAATAAGGCACGTCGTCAGCAGGCACAGGCCTCTTCTAGCACTGTCTTCGCTGAGAAGCGTTGGTCAAGCAGGAACGCATCAACTATTCAAGCCGGCATGTACGCTGAGAGTGACGTTGATGAGGACGACGACGAAGCCACCCCAGCTTATTGGGGTGGAGACGATATCATTGACGATACACCCTACATAGAAAAGGTCGTCGGCCATCGGGTTACAGACGGCGGCGAGTTGACCATCGATGCTACGAAGGACGACTTCGAGTACAACATCAAATGGGAGGGTAAGTCACATCTTCACAACACTTGGGACTTGTGGGACACTCTCAGAGGTTACCGTGGCGTCCGTAAGCTGGAGAATTATTTCAAGAAGTCTGTCGAATACGAGATCGACTTGAAGTTCGCTGGAGACGATATCCCACCCGAGACTCGAGAGCAGTACTTGCTCGACAAGGAACGTGAGCAAGATGCACTGGCGGATTACACCAAAGTCGAACGCATCGTTGCCGTGCGACACGGAGACGAAGGTAAAGAGTACTTCGTCAAATGGAAAGGTCTCACATATGAGTGTTGTACCTGGGAGCTTGCCTCCGCGATCCGTGATGATGCCCAAGACAAGATTGATCAATTCCTCGACCGCCAGTCGCGTACCTGGCAATCCGACAAGTACGAATCTAACCTCAATACACGAACCAAATTCTTGAAGCTTGACAAGCAGCCCGACTTCGTTACGAACGGAGAGCTGAGGAACTTCCAACTTACTGGTCTCAACTTTCTCTGTCTGAACTGGTGCCGCGGAAACAACGTCATCCTGGCCGATGAGATGGGTCTCGGAAAGACCGTACAAAGTGTTTCCTGGCTCAGTTGGTTGCGCAATGAGCGTCAGCAAGAAGGCCCCTTCCTGGTCGTCGCGCCTCTCAGTGTCATTCCTGCCTGGTGTGACACCTTTAATCTATGGTCGCCGGATCTGAACTATGTCGTTTACCTCGGTAATAGTGAAGCTCGCAGCACCATCCGCGAGCATGAACTGCTGGTGAATGGAAATCCAAAGAGGACCAAGTTCAACGTCCTGGTAACATCATACGAGTACATCCTTTCTGACGCTGATTTTCTGCGGACCTTGAAGTGGCAAGCACTTGCTGTTGATGAAGCCCACCGTCTGAAGAACAAAGAGTCGAAGCTTTATGCTGAACTGGTCAGCTTCGGTGCCCCCGCCAGGCTCTTGATTACGGGCACCCCAATCCAGAATAACCTGGCTGAGCTTTCTGCTCTTCTCGACTTCTTAAACCCAGGCAAGGTTGTCATTGACGAGGACCTTGAAACGTTGCAAAGTGCCGATGCCCAGGAGAAACTCCAAGACCTCCACGCGGCCATCGCCCCTTACATCTTGCGGCGTACCAAGGAGACTGTTGAATCTGACCTGCCACCAAAGACAGAAAAAATCATTCGTGTCGAGTTGTCTGACGTCCAGCTCGAGTACTATAAAAACATCCTGACGCGCAACTACGCTGCGCTCAACCAAGGCAACACTGGCCAAAAACAGTCCCTATTGAACGTCGTCATGGAGCTGAAGAAAGTCAGCAACCACCCGTACATGTTCCCGGGTGCTGAGGATAGGGTACTCGCTGGAAGTGAACGACGAGAAGACCAAATCAAGGGACTCATAACCAGCAGTGGAAAGATGATGTTACTAGACCAGCTGCTCACCAAGCTGAGAAAGGACAATCATCGTGTCTTGATCTTCAGTCAGATGGTCAAGATGCTCGATATCCTCGGTGACTACCTCCGGCTTCGCGGATATCAGTTTCAACGCCTGGATGGAACGGTTGCTGCTGGTCCTCGTCGTCTCGCCATAAATCACTTCAACGCTGAAGAAAGTCAGGATTTCTGCTTCTTGTTGTCGACCAGAGCTGGAGGTCTCGGCATCAATTTAATGACTGCAGACACGGTCATCATTTTTGATTCGGACTGGAATCCCCAGGCTGACCTGCAGGCTATGGCTCGCGCTCACCGTATCGGCCAGAAAAAGCCTGTCATGGTGTATCGACTTGTTTCCAAGGAAACTATCGAAGAGGAAGTGCTTGAGCGTGCTCGTAATAAGCTTTTGCTTGAGTACCTGGCCATTCAAGCCGGTGTCACGGATGATGGCAAGGCATTCCGAGAAGAGTTCAAGCAGCGCGGTCTCAAGGTTGACGAAGCCAAATCAGCCGACGACATACAGTGGATTCTCAAGATGCGATCGCAGAAGATGTTCGAACAATCAGGCAACCAAGAACGCTTGGAGCAGCTTGATATTGAATCTATCCTGGAGAATGCTGAAGTCACCAAGACTCAGGTTTCTGACAAGATGAATCTGAGTACTGGTGGTATTGACTGGGACAACTTCATGCAGTACACTGACGTCAAGGTTGACGATCTGGCCCTCGACTGGGACCAGATTATCCCTGCGGACGAATTGGTTGCTATCAAAGCTGAAGAGGATAAGAAGAAGAACGAGGAGTACCTCCAGCGAGTTGTGGATGAAAGCGCTCCGAGACGTGCAGCCCTTAAAGGTGCACAAGCCAACGGCGACTCTGATAGGGCTGAGCGAGCGGCTAAGAAGCGCGAGCGAGAGCAGCTCAAACAGGAACGCCTCGAGCAACAACGAGCCCTGCGTTCTGATCCTCGACGGCCACTCAACGAAAAAGAAACCCGCAACCTTATTAGGGCTTTCATGCGCTATGGCTATTTCCACGACCGGCCGGATGAGCTTTTGCGCGATGCACGTCTCAGCGACCGTGATCGGGATTTTATCCATGCGCTTCTCGATGATCTGGTTCAAGCCGCTCACGATGCTAAAGAAAGGAACGAAGACGAGCTTCGACAACAGGAACAGCAGACTAGAAAGAAGCTGACCAAGAAGGATGTGAAAGCCGTCATGTTTGACTTTGGGGAAATCAAAAAGATCAACGCGGAGACCATCCTCGAACGACCGCCTCAGTTGAAGCTTCTCCGGCGGGTTATCAATGAGCATTCCGACTTTCACGATTTCCGTCTCGCCGAGGCCACCAAGGCTGCACACTACAGTTGCGAATGGGGTGCCAAAGAAGACGGCATGCTGATGGTCGGAATTGACCGTTATGGATTTGGTGCTTGGACCAACATCCGTGATGACAGAGAATTGGGCATGCAGGACAAATTCTTCCTTGAAGAACACCGCGTAGAGAAGAAAGCTGCGCGTGAGCAAGGTGACGACAAGGGTGCCAAGGCCCCCGGAGCTGTTCACTTGGTCCGTCGCTCCGAATATCTTCTGTCTGTCTTGACTGCCGTTCACTCGGACGATCAAGAAGCCAAACGCGTCGTCGAGAATCATCACCGAAACAACAAAAAGTCGGCTCTGGCACTCGCAAATGGGCGAAGCAAGGCCAGCGCATCCGCTTCTCCAGCGCCTCGAAAGAAAGATCCAAGGGACCGCGAACTGAATCGTTCACATTCTCGAGATCACGGCCGCTCTCGTGAAATTGATCGCGACTCTGCAAGGCCGATCTCGAAACGTAAGCCGAGTGGTGGAATTGACGAGGCAGCACGACGCAAGCAACCTCGCTTAGAGGATGATCACCGTGGTGGCGTGGACGACGCTCGAAGACGAGCTGAGCTTGAGGAGGAGGACGATAGGAAAAACCAACCCATCATACAGGCTCTCATGCAGCCGATCTGGTCGCATGTTCAGCGCGTGGAGTCTTGCACTAAAGCCAATATCCCTGTCGCCAAAGCTAGAGCGAAGATCTTGAAATCAGAGATCACAGCGATCGGCAACTTCATTGAAGGATTACCCAAGACTCCTGAGCTGAACATTGATGAGATCAAGCCGAAGCTCTGGTAAGTTCACCTCTACTGACAACGGACAACTGATATGCGTTACGAATATTCACTGATGACAAAACAGGAGGTTTATTTCTCAGCGAATCCCAGCTAATGAGAAAGACAAAGAGTCAGAAAGCAAACAGATGACTGGCCCACGGCTGTCAACGCTCTATCAACAGCTGAAGCAGGCTGAGAAGAGTGCTGTCGCTGACAAGCCGAAGTCGTCTGGCTCAGGCGGTGCGAATGGCTCTTCTCGAGGTGAACCCTCGAAAGCCAAACACTAAAACGGTGTCGTTTCTCGAGTGTCACTGTGGCACAGTTTCTTGCAGTTCGCGATGCCGGTGGGTATTATATTGCATTGTAAGGCGTTCTGGTGAGGCATACTTTCATTTTATTGCTCAGGTCTTGGCCTAGCAACGTTTCATACCCTGCAAAAGCATCAACATTACAGGAATTGTGGAGTTTGGGTTTACACTTGCCATACCTAGCGACTGTATTTGAGTGTCTTCATTGTGCGGCATCTGAACCAAAGATTAGAGGGCTAAAGTAAGGGCGAAGAGTACAGCGTGGCGAATGCCTCCCTCATGTCAGTATCACCATCCTGGCCGTATGGATTATGTGTGGAGTGCAGGTACTGGGGAAAAAGATCTGATATATACATTCCCACTTGGGCGTAGGGCACCACCGAGACGGGCAGATCGAGACCACTACAGACGGCCGATCTGCTACTAGAACTTATCTGAATAGCTTTATGCATTGCTATCGAGGATGACAAGTCGGCGGATGTAAGTGCGAAAACGCATGGGCTCCGCCCAAAAGGGCCAGCACGCCCCTGATGTCAACAGTTAATAAACAAAAACTGTCCGAAGTTTGCCAATTTTTCAACGTGATCATATTTGGTGGCGTTGTGACTATCTCTCAATGGAGAGCTCCGAAATGCTCTGGAGGCAGTAAATATGATAGGCACAAAACCAATACGGACGACTTGAGCACTTGTATGAAGTTTGCAAAGGGTATTTGAAGTGGTATCCGATACCAACTCAACGCGCTTCATAACTAACCTCTTTGTTCCACATGATATGGCGAAGTTCGAGATTGGCGGTCGCGTGCTCAGAGTTTGAGCTTCGTACAACTCCGATGGCAGGAAAAAAAAAACCCAGATACAACAGATACTGGACCGGAGCGGAGGCTTCGTGGTATAGCTGGAGCCCAACTCACATACCGCGGATCAGAGGTTACGTGGCCGATCCTGCTGGTAGCTAGGTAGGTATGTAGGTAAGTGGGCAAGTAGGTCAAGGAAGCAGCGGCGATTGGGTCGCGAACCAGGCCTCATGCATTGTTGCACGTCGACAGGCACAGCCCCGGCGGCACCCCCCTCACCCGATGTAACAAGTCCCGTCCGTCGCGAAGCAGGAGAGCCGTGATGGCGAGATGGGAGTCCGTTGGGGTTCTCGGCCTTTGTGGGAAATGTCACTCAACTCGTCCCCTACGGATGCAAGATTTTGAGCGTGGCTCAGGAGGTATTTCAATCTTGAGCGAATATACAACAAACCGCTGTCATGGCCGCAAACGACGGCACGGATATATAATCGGTTTTATTTGGCCCAGCACACCAGGACAAGTGAAACACAAAATGGCATAGCCTTTTATAATTTTCAAGTGGGAAGGCACGTCTTCCATGCTTAGCTACACGGTACGACTGTTTAGAGATACTCGGAACAGATGACATCGCCCCCGATATCCATGATATCGGCAATCGTGATGTTGGGGAAAATCTCCGCCATGTACAACCTGTGGTTTAGCGTCGTGATATTGCCGTTGTCGCCAAAGTAGTCCGTGAACTCGGGACCCGTGCCTTTGCCGTTGCCGGGGAGTTTGCCTCCACCGCCACCACCGCCTCCTCCTCCTCCGGGGCTTCCTGGGAAGCCGGGGAAGCTACCATTGCCGCCGGGGAAGGGGAATGAGCCGTTGCCTCCGGGAAACCCTCCACCACCGCCTCCCCCGGGGAAAGCGTCTGACCCGGGCAGGTTGGGGCCTCCAATGTCTGTCAGTCGAGCTGGTAGGTCCAGGGCCTGCCAATCCCACCAGAGCTTGTCGAGCCAGGAGTGGTGGAGATAGAAGCTGGGGTCGCCGGGGCTCAGCGTGGCATCACTCATCTGCATAATTGTGTTTCCAAGTCAGCCGGGGCGCGAGGCCAACAGCGCACATTACTTTGAAGACAAAGAAGGAACAAGATAGAAAATGAAAATGACAAGCCAAACGTACAATACCGCCCACCCCGCCATGTCCTGAGCCGTGGGGTCCGTTGGAGAAGCACTGCCAGGCATCGGTGTAGTTCCCGATGACGCTGCACCTGGCGATGTTGTCGAGGCTGGCGGCCTGCAGCGAGCGCTGGCTGAAGCGGCGGGTCAGACAGTGCTCCGAGACCGAGCCGTCCTGGACCCAGCGCAGCGTGAGATTCGCAAAGGGGCCCGTCTCGACGCAGTTGCCCTGGCCCGTTCCGTCGCCGCCGAAGTACGCCTCGCTCCACATGTCCGTCTCGGGGAAGGTCAAGATATCAGCGGTCTCGTCCCAGTAGCTGTTTTGATTCTGTGTGAGCGGTGATCGTGTGGGGGGGGGGATGCATGAAGAGGAGAGAAAAGAACCGATAGATAATACATACGGCATGCGTCCGGTATATCCACATTCGTCCTTGATTAGACGCTCGTGGGCCGTCATGTAGTAGCGATGGAACGGCAGGAAAGCGCCCTTATGCCTCATCAGTACCCCTATGTCTTCCTTGTGTTCTTACGAGAAGAAGCCCCACCTCAGATGCCTCGATGACTTACAACGAAGTGGACCGAATCAGTCTGGACGACATGTGGCCACTGGAGATCATCCCATCGGGAGACGGCGCCCGGAATTTCGCCCTTTGAGGGGGAATTGATCAGACAGAGGTCGGCTTGAATATAAGAGTCCTTCTCCTCTATGGTGAGGTTTGACCTTGTGGTAAGATAGTGATCAGCAACTCGTAGCGAAATATATACTCGCATACTATGTATAGGCTCACCAGGGTACACGCTGACGGATTTCCGTACAGACACTGGCGTCTCGCTTGGCAGGGTACGCGGATGCGATAGGGCTTGCTGCCAGGAGGATGGCAGTGGTCCGGAGAAGAGACATCATCTCTTGATTGTTTGGATGGAAAAATAGCTGAACTTCTATTGTTGGACTTGGCGTTCTCGCCCAAGAGCTGATGATCCCCTGGCTGAGGTCGGGGTATCATCTCTCAGGGATGGCAGCTATGTCTTATAGAGCTGCATATTCCAGCTTTCCCCCGACATTATAGCCGCGCTTTGGAAAGCACATCGCCGGCATCGATACCGTGGCGACGTCTCATCGGAGAATAGGCTGCATGCAGAAGGTATCAACATGACTAAGAGGGATATCACTGACACATCGTGGTATGGTATCACTCTGGCCGGCGTGCAGCTGCAGGTGAAGCTGCCACTGGCCGGCACGTGGAGATTGGCTTGCGCGGTCGATATTTGTTGCGAATAGACTACGAGGCAAATGCCGGCTTGGCGATTGCGCGTCAGTATAGTGGTCAAGCTGTGATTCCCTTCCGAATCGTCATGGACCCCCGTCGTCTGGCTGGAATAGGAAGGACGGGTACAGTCTGTCAGCATTTTACTCAGCAGCATTCAAACTTTCAATAATTCAACTTTCTATGTTATTCCTAGCCGTGAAGAGACTATAACTTCAACGGGGGATAACACTCTGCGTACCCCGCACTGTTTGAGTCGAAATTGGTACAACGTAATTGTTCTGCTGTTCAGCCGGGTAGGATTGTCTGCGCGGCCTTGAGCGCCTTCGGTTTCCTCATTGATGATCTAAATATTTTTCTGCCGCTGCACTAGCGACAGTGGTTAGATTGATAGTATCTTCATCCAATCACGAAAATGTATCTCGAGTCTTGTAAATGGTGAATTCGTTCTCATTGCATTTGCTAGTTTTTTTTTTCCCTCGGGGATGCCAGGCGTATGCCCAGTCCCGTTTCTGCTACTCTCGATCCATCATATGGTAAAAGTATCGTCCCGTTGTGCCTCAATAGGCCGAACACCGCTCAGCTCTTGAGCAAAAGAAAAACCATCAACGCCTCTGAGACATCCATTCCTAGGTAAAATGGATGTCCTGTATGCAAAATCGTAGTTGTCGAGATGTACGTATCAGCTCGGCGGGGGTATATGCGCATCTGAAACGAAAAGAAATTTTCACGTAGAATGGGCGCCGGCCATTTTCTGGGGGACCTATACAATATAGACACATTATTCTATTAGAGCCGCAAATCCTCGTGGTTTTGACGGCGGGCTGATGGTTTCGGTCAACCGTTCTGGTTGGTTTGGTTTAATTGGCTTGTTTTGAGAAATTGATTCCGACTGTAGTTGTGTGTTAATGGCAGACTGGTCGGCAAGACTTTCCAAGCCAGAACTATCCCCCTTCTGTCTACTAGCAGCAGAAGGACGCAAGCTAAAGTCTGAGTTCCAGATAGATTTTGCATCTGTAGAGGAATGCAGATCGGATTCCAGACTTCGCTTAGCTGGTATCTTAGCAGAAGGGGCAACTTGAGCCTTCGTGGCTTTGAATACGTTTTTGATGGTTGGCTTGGGCTTTGATTCGGCCTTCTTGGGCAGAGCCTTTCGTCTCTTCTTTGGTTCTTTCGAGGCGGGAGTAGACGCTGTGGCTGATATGGACTTGGACGGAAAGACAAGCTGGCTCTGCTTGCTCTTGGAGAGAGGCTTCTCGGGCAATGCGGTTCGCATCTTGGGACTAGCAGTCGGCGTGGGGATGCCGCGGACCTTCTCGAGGACCTGTGGTTTCGCTTCAGCCGGCGTTGAGGCGCGCGACTCGTCCTTGAGTGACGAGGCTGATAGGTCTGGCGATCTGGGGATTTGGACCTCGAGTTCCGTGCTGCGAATAGTCTGCCTGACCTCTTCGAACTTCTTCTCGTCCACCTTGACGTCATCCCCAAGAGCTGGGCTCTCGTCCCAGTGCGGCAAGCCCACGAGTGTAGCAACGTCGTCACATTTGCCTTGGATCACCATGTCCCAGCAATCCTTGAGGTCAGCGCCGCTGGGCTCGGGGTCGAGATTGATCCAAGCGGCAACACCATCCCTGCGTAACCTGGTGTAGTAGCACAGATCCTGGACCAGCTTTCGTACTCCCGGGATTTTCATGCTCGTGCCAACTACGATGACTGCATCCGGGCGGGTCTTCGTATCTGCCTTGATCACTTTGGCAATAGCATCTTGATCAGGGTTGTGCTCGTTGTAAAGCACCATACGTGGTCGTAGTTTTCCAACGCCGTGGCTGCGCTTGCCTGCGTGCAGTGTCCGTACACTGTCGATGGCGGTACAGCTAGGACAAGGCGGCGGTTCGGGGCCCTGGAACAGGGAACCGTCGAAGTCGTAAAGCTCCGAACATTTGGAGCATGACATCTTCTCCAGTCCGCCATGAAGCTGGACGGTTTTGGGCCAGGCACCTTTCTCCCCGCCCACCTCGGCCAGTGGTACCGTAGTGGCCAAGGCCGGCATGGCCGTATCGATGCCGTCAACATTCTGTGTGTAGAGTCGCAACAATCGACCTTCTTCAGCAATGGAGGCAATCATGTGATGGAAAGGCGTCGGCCTGGCTGTTTTGGTTTGTTGCGATAGTTCCCGGATCATATCATGGAAGGATTCCGTGGAATCGTTGTGCTTGTAGACAGAGGCGTCGAAGAGCTGTTTCCCAGAAGCTTTCAGCTTGTGCTGCGACTTGAGCGTTTTGAAAAGACCGTGAGAGGATCGGAAGTCGGGAACTGCAAGCCGAGAATTAGTCGTGGCCACATGTGACTTGTAGGACAGGCATACTCACTTCCGGCAGAGACCGATATACCTGCTCCAGCAATAATGACGATCTTCTTCTTCTGGCGCAGTGTCGAGGTCAGTCGCTCTACGACGTCCTCATCGTCTTCGTCATGGCTGTAACCAGCGCGGAGGTCTAGGTACTCGGTCGTTCGGGGGCGATTCTTCTCGATCCTCCGGCGCTTTGCTGGTCGGGCGTCGGCACCGACAGACATGGCGGGTGGCTCAACAGAGGCCAACGGTTTCATGGGCGAAGCGCTGCCCGAGGGTGCAGTCGAAAGAGGCGAGGGGTATCGGGATCTGGGCGAAAGTGAGGGCGACTTTGACAATTCCGACAGTGGTGAAGAAGGCGGGTCAGAAGATGGAGGTTCTGAAAGATCTGAGGACGAATCCATGGTGTCTAGTAGACTACTGGATACTCAATTCGAAATGCCGACAGTCCTAAGGAGCGTGCGAGTGATTCCAAGCGCGAGGGGTACCTGCTCATGGCCTGAGGAGAGATGTGCAATATGCGGTCTGCGGTCTGCGGTCTGCGAGCGAGGAAGAAAGAACAATCTAACCTGGCGGGTTGACTGTCGAAGGGGAAAGAGCGACTAAAGCGGAGTCATAGCTTGAGGGCAGACAGGAAACCGGACCGATCGCGCGTATACTGCGGCGCGAGTGATGCGCATGCGACCGCGGATGGACGTGTGGTGTTCGCGTTCTTCTTGTAGGGTGGGTGAGCAGCAAGGCGAGAGGATGTTGGCGGTAACATCCAAAGTTCGGTTCGGGTTCGGGGGAGGTGGTTGGATCTGTCACCGTCCCTGCGGCTCCGCCTGGCCTTAGGTAGTCTAGCTGGGTCTTACAGCAGTAACCTCAACCTGGACTCTGTGCGCCGGCTGCAGATCCCACCAGCAAATGGATGCAAGTGAGCGTTGTTGTGCAGTGCGCTATTACTTGTTGTGTAGTGGGACTGGTGGCTGCAGAGCATTCAGCACTAGACTAGCCTAGCGGTAAGGGGGTACGGCGTACTGTATGTTGCCATCAGTTTGGCCGGCTGCAACAACAGGATCACCACGAGCAAGATGCCATGGCACTTCTGTCAGCACCCGTGTCTACCATGGCCGTTTAGATCGCATGCTGAGATTCCATTGTCTGTATTCTTAGGATACTCGAACGCTCCAATGGATCGAAATGCGCTGGTTTCCTGCATCATAAAGAATCTTCCACTTCCAAGCCGTCTGACCCCCGCCCGCTGCAAAGAACATCGCTATGGAGTAACTGACTTGCCTGCATTGCTACCGCTAGCCGTCGGCATCGTCCTGCTTGTCTTGCAGCTCTCGAGATTGTCTTATTTGAAGGCCACGTTAGGCAAGGTGACAAGGAAACAATGCCAATCGCTCGAGTTATCCACCAGACCAGACCATCTCGCTGTCGACGTCAGAAAACTGATGCGTCCTCACTTCTTCACTTCTTCACTTCTGTAGAACTACGCCATGGACCCATAGTGGAATGCATGTCCGACTCCACGGTTGCTTTGACAACCTCGTAAACCCATGTCGCTCTGCTTGGTTGTTGCAAGGGTTTTAGAACCAGGGATGCCGAAACGTCACCCAACCTTGGGAAAGTGGAGACTCA
This sequence comes from Truncatella angustata, assembly GCF_020726525.1. Lineage (NCBI taxonomy): Eukaryota > Fungi > Ascomycota > Sordariomycetes > Amphisphaeriales > Sporocadaceae > Truncatella > Truncatella angustata. The sequence continues at coordinate 674,517 of NW_025763387.1, forward strand.
GTCAGACCAGACTAAATCTGGGTCCCGAGAGACACTACATGTGGCGCACGCCTGGCGTTCGGGGTTCTCCTGGGGAATTGTGGCTCGGTCGCTGCAGCAGTCCTTTGCCGTCTGGTGGCTGGCTTCGACGACGGATAATCCACTGACCTTAGTCTACACAGTAATGCCAAAGAGCACGGATCCTTTACGCACGATCTGGCTGCAGGGTGCACTTGCTCCCTTCGTCCCTAAATTGACTATTGCTATTGCTATTGCTGGGCAGCGGTCATTGTACAAGCCGAGGTTGTCTTGAATTAACACCAGTTGCTTGTTGCTTCTTAAGTTCTGGATACCATGGTTGCTCTAGAAAAATCTAACTAAGCAGTGCGAACATATTCTACCATCTTTCCATCCTTGTATCCTTGTATCAACCCTGCGGCTCTGGCAGTCCAAACGCTTGCCTCGTGCTGTTAGTCTGGAGTGGAGATTCGGATCTGAAGTCTTCAGCCTTACTTGAGCATTCACCTGGTTCTATATTATTGTGGACAGTTCCAAAGGGCTTGGCGAGATAGATAGACGTTTAGAAGCTGCCTTGACGAGCAGGCTTGTCGTTTGTCTATCCATCTGGCTCGATCGATGTTCTAGTTGGGCCGGGCTCAACTCGTCCAAGACAAACTGAGGGGCACACGCGCTGGAAAGATTATGCCGCTCATACTCGACGGAGCCATGGCAGCGCCCGCCGAAATGCACGTTGATCTTGGGGTTGATGATCTTTTTGGAGACGGTGGAATGAATCTTCAGACTCGCCCGGGCAAACGATTGCTGCAGAGAATCAACGATCTTCGTAACCGCGGATCTTGCCAGTAATACTCCTTGAATCACTGCAGGTTCTATCTCTTACTAAGCTTTCTATAGGGGTCTAGCATGGTCAAAGTCGGGAACTCTTGCATCAATTGCACCTGATGGACGATCACTCGAACTACGATACATTCGTGCTCACCCGAAAGATGCAGTCTGGGGTTTGAGTGAGCCCACAATCTACGTACCGGAGGGTGACCTGATCGGTGGCCCCATCATGCACCTCTCTTGGGCACCAACTCAGACATCTGATCTCGCAATCATTGACGCCACGGGGAGGGTGGCCATTGTGAACTTCAGCATAAACATCAATCGCCCCTCAACTCACCGTAAGTGGGACGCTGATCCTACCGATGACCTTAATTCAGTCGTAGGGACGTACTGGCTGAACACCCTACCGACACATCGAAACTCGGTAACATGTCCCGATTCGTCATGTGGTGAAACTTCTACTAATACAATCAAGGCCAATCCTCTGCACGCACCTGCAGTCAAAGAGGGCACCGCAACCAGTTATGTCTTCGAGACCGCTATTACAATTAGCAACGCACCGTATCATCCCAACCCGACTCGGTCTGCTCTTTTCTGCGTTACAGCCAACGGCATGTTGAAGATGTTCTGGGCGCAGAACAACAGCAAAATGCAGGAGACATCAATGGAGTTGGAAAGTATAACGTCGTCGGATGACTTGGTCACACACGCAGCTGTAACTTCTGACACGAGGTGTAAGTCGAACTCGTCTATCATCTCAGAACTCCACAACCCTAACTGTATTGTCAGCAAAGTGTATGTGGGTAGCTCTGGCCACATCTTCTAGACAGCTTCAGGTAGTTCAAGTTGGCCTTGCCTGGGGCCTTGTACAACAGGACGCTGCTAAAGGCGCCACAGCAGGCGCTCAACAGCTGAATCCAGCACTGAGAGGCAAACATGCGGCTATTACCAGCTGGCTACCGGGTAATTCGCCAGAGTCACCATTGGACCCACTTATGACACAGATTTCGTGTCTTGAGTTGTTACCTCCAGCGCTCGATCAGTCAAGCAAGGCTTGGTTATGGCCAGTCGTTTTGACGGTACGATCGTTCGTCCCGGCCCCGGATACTCCGTATAATCAGGAAGTTCAAAGTATCATTGATAGGTGGGAGATCACTACGGAGCAACCTCAAACTCTTCACCCCGGCTTCGAAAATCTTGGGCCAAGAAGGAATAGTATGGGAGCTGCGCCGACGCCTACTTTTAGACTGAAGAGGTTAGAACCCATTGTCTTGACGAAAATCGTAATTGGCATCAGTCTCGTTCGCCTTAATACCGCAATCTGCATTGCATATAGTGACGGCACTGTCGAATATCGGGATCGAACCACGTTCAGTCTAACGTGGACCGAAGCAAACCTCAACCGCATCAACTCAATTCACGAGGCTGGCTTCACTCACAGCGGCGAGCAATCTTGCTTGCAAACTGCTGTATCTCCTACATTGTGCTCGCTAGTACAATTGCGCGAAGACAATAGTATAAAATGGCACGGCCTCGAATACACACTTGCCGATATTGCTGATCTAGACAACCCGGATAATGCAGCACGGTATAATGCCGTCGTGGCTGCTTTGACCATGACTATCGGGCAGGCAGCTGCGTCGAATAATAATGTCGATGACATACTTGCCGTTGCAAGGCAATTCAATGGCATGCGCAGTTTCTCACACGACTTACTGAATGAAATGGTCCGCATGATGCGTGTCCAGGTCGACTATTCCGAAGAGTCGCATCATGACAGTCTTGTGCGCAACCAGCTACTACAACTATGCCTCAGCACCCTCAATCATTTAGAGTGGAATGGTGAGTTTCAACCGCGTGGCTTTCGCAGCAAAGTGGCCATGTTTGGTTTGAATCTGCGCGGCATCGTCATCTTGATCACGATCGCCAACAATGCGCCTGTTCACATGAAAAATATGACTCCCTTGGACGAGCCCGGTAAGTACCTTCATCAAACTTTGAATACTCTGCCATTTTGTGTAACTCACGACTGACAAGAAAAAAAAACAGAGGTCGTTGACGCTCTAGCTGGTTGTTGCAAATGGTCCATAGACCTTCTCTGTTGGATCGTGGATTCACTCTTCTGTCTTCTCAACGACCAGAAGTTTCAGGGGTTTTTAAATGCAGCGGAACTTTCCAAGATGAATACGTATCTTCTGGAGAAGAACGATATTGCGTTACACATGATTCTATCCTCGCCGATTCGTGGCCTTCTGTCGGCGGTGTGCCGGCGAATGCAACATCTCCACCAGATATCCCTCAAGGCTGTCGAGTACTATGAAACACATGACGCCACGTCCACCAATGCACCCCAGCCTGCTTTGCGCGCGGCATACAATAAGATGCTTCGTCACACAAGCAGTCCACTTATTCAAGTAGTCAAGTTTGAGGAACTGTTAAGCACTTTTGCTAAAAACATCAAATGGCAATACCAAGAACAATTCTCCCAGCTCGGAGCACGTGCCATGGAGGCCGCAAAAAAGATTAATCCCGATGCGCCAAAAACCGTTGGAGAGGAAGCTATCAAGCGCGCCCAAGCGCACAACGAGCTCACCATGCTTCTCGGGGGTGCACCAGGAGGCGCACTACTTCCGGTTTTGAAGAATTTTTTCAAGACAGACCTCCCACAATTCCGGACCGAATGCAACCCCGCTGAACTCTTCTTCGGCAACTATGACATTCTTGAGGTCGACGATGACCCGAAGGTGTTGGCGGCGCGTAAAATGAGGGCTTCAAGGGTCGATCTTTTCAAACGGGTGGAGATATTTCGTGGGCGGAAGATGACAAACGCCACCGGTGAGGAGGCAGATGTGGAATGGCGACGATGTGTGCGCTGTGCGAGCGTTATGGAGGACATCGCCCCCTTCATGTCAGCTAAACCAGGTATTGCATTTGTGCTGAGTCAACAAAGAAATTGTTGTTGTGCTGGACGATTGGCTATCCTAGGAAAGAATGAACTAGTGGGTTAGGTATAGCTGGCATATAGTAGAGATATAATAACAATGAATAACAATTTTAGTGATAATAATAGTAAATATCCTATGTTAATTAATTATTTATAAATAAATTTAAATTTTATAAATATTACTTTTTTATAATATTAAAAAGAAGACACAATTTTGCCGCGGGACGTTAGTACTTACTTATTTGGTTTATTTCAGTGGTTTCGTTGAATTAAGTTTTTATTCTTATTACTATTTAATCGAAATGCGTTTTATCCGTTTGCGTTTTACTAACTCTACTAGTTCTCCGCCAGTACCCAGACGAATTGCCGGGAGCACGAGCCCAGCTACGAATCGAGCCCCAGGTCTAAGGGTTCGTCGTTACGGTTTTGACGCTGGTGAGGTTTGTTTATTACCATCAAGAGAATTTGCGACCAGATCGTGCTGTTGTTGTTGTTGAGAACAGATAGCAGTGAAACTGCCCTTTGAACCAAAGAGCGATGAGCTGGCGACATTGGTGAGTCACTGGCTACAGTAGTCTGTTCTGCTACATCGTCAGTGGTACTAAGCTGTTCAAATTTCATTGGTGGTAGAGAGGAACAGTCTGATATGCATTTGCCCTTCACGTGTCAGCGTCCAGGTCGACGTCAAATTGTATTAATAATTGGACACCGATACCTACCGAAAATAATTGTCGTATTCGTTTAGTATGGAAGATCGCCATCCGATGCCGACGCTGGTCGATAAGTATGAATGGTACGGCGGCATACTGCCGGGAATCTCGTTGTTCGAAGACGCGTTGCCATTGACGTGAGATTGGAAATCATGCCTTGAGGGACAGCATGAGGCGCTGTTCGGGACCATAATGCAGCCTGGCTATTTTATTCGCATTTGACTTAGCAATGATATCATTATCTACCGCAAACAACCTTCTGTCACCGTAGCACAGCCTACAGAGATGGGAGTTCTCCCGTCGTGACCAATGCCATATCGTTCAGTTGTTTCGTCAAAACTTTGTGGAACCTTGTGCAATCCAACTAGAGCATAAGACAGGAACAGTCACCACAAAATATAACAAAGGAATCTTTCGAATACGGGTGTCTTGGGACGACGACTGATATTTAAATGGATGCTCAACCGAAGATCAATACATCCGATGAATGATGACAAGACTTTGATACGACTGGAGATGACTGCCGTTGTTCCAATATTGGTCTCAGAAAGCTCTGGTCTCTTTTCAATGAAAGCACAAAGAATTCTTCTCCTTGGGAAATGCGGGTATGGACTATGGGTTGATTGAAGCACATTGCAAGCCCGCCCACTCTGGTTGGCATCCCGCCTATCAACGATGCGGCAGATTGTATTGTGAACGTTATAATAAGGTTGCGTTTTTGGTGGAGAAGCAATGAATCCACCATTACTTATTAGTGTGGGGGGTCTGGAGAGAAGCACGTGCTGTTGGTTTGCAGCCTTTGGATTCGCTTGCACGGTCCAAAACACTTGCAAGCAAGTCTGATCTGCAGGCTTCATGCTCCTACAGAGGGAGACTGCAGACCCTGAGCTTCTTGCAACCTTTCTTTGGCGCTCCAGTCTCGCTCGGCACATCCACTTATCTTGCCCATTGTTTCCCTGTGTGGCTTCTGGCACTGCATGAACTAGGCCGTTGAGACTCTAGATTCGAGCAGGGCACCCCTACGACGCCAAGCGTCATCTCGGGGCTCTTAGGATAGAGTCCCACGTGCTCGAATCTGCTGCCTCAATTGGCTCCCTCTCGTTCGCTCATTGGTTCAACACACTCCGGCTACCTCATAGCCAATACCAGACAACCTTTCTGTCGCGTGCTCATTCAAGTGAGAGAGACGATCTGAAAGATATGCGACCCCTCGCAGGCTTTAGTGCTTTAAGCACGAGTCGCTGTGATCTCTGGCAAGCACGTTCTTCAATTGAGTATCGTGCCGCGTACAGTTTTGTGAGAGATTCTGGACCGTCCTTTTCCCTGCTAAACTCTTCGACATTCACATGTGGTGATATTCTCTTCTTGTCGTCCTAGAAGTTTTGGACGATAACTTGATCTCATCTCTCTCTGCTTCATATCATTCTTGTACGGTTCCACCATTGGTCACGCGCTTACACGGAAGTTCTTGAGCAACGGCCACGGATTGTGTAGACATTCAAATCCCCCGGGTATAATCCCTTGCAAAGCATCAAGCTACCAATACTCTGAAAGCAAGTCGATTGCACTGAAGTTTTATCAATCACGTACAAAGACAGTTGTTCGGTACTCCAGTGATACCCGTTGACTGGACATCTACCCAGCTTTCGAAATGCCTCGACTCACGATGCCGCCAACCCCAGTCTCTTCTACAGAGATGAAGTGTCAAGATGGTGTCAAGCAACTGTCGGCTCTACAGATGTCATTTGAACTCCCACCCTCAGCCATTGGTGCCAACGGTGCCTCACGCCCTTCCAGCTCCGAGACTACATCAAACATGGACAACCCATATCCGGTGCAAGCAAGTGAGACCGTCAAGTCAAGGAGGCGCTCGTCTGCGGCGCAGAAAGAGTCCTTCACGCTGCCTCCCCCTCCTACGAGATCTCGGAAGATCATACAGATGAAGCCACAGCCCAGGGAGGAGCCTGCGGAGCCACCGACTCCGACAAAGACATCTACCACGGCGAAAGGTGCAGCGGCTTCTGGGACGAAAAAGAAACAACCCTCGGCTACCAGCGCAGCAGGAAGAAAGATTGCGAGGAAGACGGCCCACAGCCTTATTGAGAGGCGTCGCAGGTCGAAGATGAATGAGGAATTTGCAGTCTTAAAGGACTTGATTCCTGCTTGTACAGGAGAAATGCACAAATTGGCCATTCTACAGGTTAGTGACGGGGTGATCTTGAACTCAGTCTGTAAAACTAACGTCATTTTTTCCTGGCTAGGCTTCCATAGAATATGTCCGCTATCTGGAAGATTGCGTTGCTCAGCTTAAGTTGCAACGAGACCCTCATTCCTCAGCACCGACGCCGACCGAGTTTGTCCTTCCACCAGCAGCCAACTACGATATCTTAGAGACAGAACAACTTCAGGATGATGATGGATGTGGAGATGTGGAGATGGGAGGATCGGAAGCAGCATCGCCCACATGGACAGAACGCACCTCTCGCTCACAACGGCCGTCAGAATCGCCCGCTCTGCTGGCACAGGATACCCAGAATAGGCATGGCTCATACTCATCTGTTTCGACAGACCATCGCCACTACAGCTTCAGCTCGGCGGCCTCCCCAGCCTTTGGACCGCAGACATATGGATACGCTAGAAACATCCCGTCAGGATCAAACTCGACGCTGACAAGCCCGGCATTAGCTCCACAGCGTGACCTGGATCAAGAGGCCACTGCTGCACTTTTGATGTTGAACAACGATCGGAGAGGGGTCGTTAATACCGGTGCAAGGGGCATGAGCGTCAAGGATCTGCTAAGCGCATGATCACCCAAGTCAATACTCAGACTGAGCATGATCAAATTATGTGTTGCTTTTTAAAATTGGCGTTGACGGTAGCAGTCGACCCATGAGACTTGTTAGGGTCTTGCATTTATTGGAGTGGGTAATTGCGGTTGCAAAACAGGTCACAACTTTTGGTGGGGTTGTCTTGTCGTCCTCAAGCCGTGAGCTTACAAATGCGCAAGGTGTTCCAGGTAGGGCATCCGTCACTATAAGATATACAGAAGACTGGCACGACAAGTCACTGAATACACTCACAGACGGAAGACATGCGATGAACTTATTAATAGACGTTTATTTGTTGCAAACCCGCGCGTGACATCCAAGCAGCCAAACAGCATCGTCTCATTCCTGCTTTAGTGAAATTGCATCACGTCACGTGCTGACAAAACTAGTTTATCGAACGTCTCTGATCAGCATATTTCATCTTGTTCAGCACAACATCACATAGTTGCAATTATCATTTTACAATGTTGCCTTTTAAGAAGCTATGTACAACCACTAGAGATGGCCACATAATTTGATCAAGGATTTGTCTCCTAGGTCCACTTCACGAAGCCTGGCGTCCGAAGAACGACATGACCATAGACCGATGCTGATCTAACCTAGGTGTTGGCATATCTGCCATTTTTTCGCCGGCTTCAAAAACCATCAAGGCCTCAAGCAGGACAAAGTCGTGTGCATCTGTTTCAGCAATATGTAGACACACGTCCATTGCCTTGTTTCTCTGACGAACGTGCTCTGCGAAAAGGACACCCTGATCACGCAGCACCTCATGTGACCCAACCGTGACATACAACGCCTTGCTCACTTTCTCCCAGTCATTAAGCCATTTGCCATCAACGTCAAGTGGCATAGGCCATCCTCGCTGGTCTTCAATCGACCTCGGTGGAGTTTGAGATTCCCCTAGTAGTGCCTGTGCTGAGGTGGCTGCAATCTCCGACGCGAGCATGTCGATATACTGGTTTTCCAGGAACGAATGCATCGTGGTCGATGTCGAAACCCACGGAGATACTGTAAATGCGCCGGCGAGCGGTTCGCTCAAGGTGATCTGAGGCTTTCCATGAGCGAGGTGGCCTAACAACTGTGCGGTGAGATTGGCTCCAGCCGAGTCGCCTCCTACAACGATATTACCAGGGCGAATACCCGAATTCAACATGCATCCCAGAGCGGCGTTGGCTTGTGAGATCTGCAACGGGTGCCTTGCATCCGGACAGAGCGTATATTGCAGGACAGCAACGGCAACCTCGACACCGGGAACATCGTTTTCGATGTACGCACGGTAGCACCATTCAAGGTGTCCAGGTGCCATTGGTGCAATATATCCACCACCATGGAGGAACAACACGTATTTTGACGCCTTGTTGCGATTCCCGATCCACAAAAGGGACGATTTGCCGTCAGGCAACATCTCGATGTCCATCTTCAGTCTGTCAAGCGCCGAGATGTCGTTGGCACGGCGAGCTGCGGCTGTCTTCTTCGACATCCACGACTCATAGGTCTCGACTGACGTCGGACTTATAAACTGGATCTCGCGTGGTTTGAGACATCCAAGAATGGTGCGGATGATCCCGACGCGCAGATATAAGTGTATGGGGAGCGCTCGCCGCCACGCAAGCCACGTGCATCGCACACAGTTGATTATCAAGCGAGGAAGGACTGGAGAGAGAAATCAGCAATCGAATCGTCGCATCGCCGAAATTCACATACTAATTAGTGGTAATCTGAAAGCGAAGTTGAGCTTCTCGAAAATGGTAAGAGAAGGTTTCATGCTGCCGTCCGTTACACCAGTGGTCATGGAAATCAGTGCCCAGGCCGGTGATATTCGCATACAACAGGTTCTTGTCGATGAAATAGCCTTCATGGGACGGATGTGTCGGCTGCATTTACACCCCAACAACCTCGGCATTTTAAAACAACGGCTAGTATGCTAGCTTGATCTTGTCTGTGGGTTGTCTCCGCAACCCCGAAAGTCCGGAGTCGCTTCGGGTTCAGTCGCGGGACCGGTCCGGGGCAAAGTTTACACGCGGGGAGCATTCCGGGCGTGTATTAGTACATCTGCTAAATTTCTTTTGATTCAAGATTGGTCTTACCATGGCTACCAGACCGTTACTCGGCATATTAATCAAGCCCGCCGGGCTAGCCCAAATCCCACCACAGTGCTCCTGGATTCCTTTGAAATGATGTCGTATCCTCGATTTCAACTACATAGCTGAATGGCGTCCTTCATAACGGACCCTTCTTCTCCGTCGCTTTCCCTCGATCTTCTTATCGGTAGTGTACATCATGTGGAGTAATGAAGGCTACGGTTTTCGGAAACCATGAGGTTGCTCTCTTGCACTTCTCGCGCCGCGGGTATCCGCAATTGTGGCATCTGTGTAATCGAACCACCCCCTCCAAGAATCTCATATCTCATATACGCCAGGATCGTCGGCCTGATCGAGATTTATTTGTAGGAGCAGGATCTGAGGTCTCACGACTTGGAGAGGAGAATGACAGCAGCTCGGATAACAAGCTTGTCGTAGTTGATGTTGCCGGAAAGAAAATTGGCCCTGGGACGTGTTGAGCTCCATTCTGCCGGCGACACTGAGTCTGTTAAAATATTGATTGTGATTAGTGATAAATGATCTGAAATTATCAAATATGATTCGGATGATAACCTGGCGCTGATACTTGTCATGATAAATGAAGTAAATCAGGAGTTACACTATTTTAACCATGTCATACCATCCCCATCCCACATCACATTATCCTGTAGCAGAAATAACTTTTATGTTATTAGTCTCGGTGCTTGCGCCTTTGTGCACCTTGTGATACCTAGACCAGAGGTATACTTTTCTGTATACCAAATACATGTCACAACTCCACGCTCAACTCATGTCGCCTCTGGGGAAACCATCTGTCCCAAGTTTGCTGCTTCCATAACAACCAATTGTCCGGTTGGATCTATTGGCTTCCCGAGACATACCCCGGTGAAGTTGTACACCCAGAAGTCTTTCGAATCTAATGTGCCTTGATCATACTCTTGTGGCACGGTTCGGGCGATACCAAAATTGTGGTAGCGGTCAGGATCGAGGAACCATACTTCCGTGTTTGAACTCCAGCAGGCTAACAAGTCTCCCTCGCTGCCAGAGAAGCTGGTATACTTGCCACATGGCGTTTTTCGCGTCTCTATGCAGGCCACTATGATCATCCCCAAGGCCAGTATACCAAGCATCATAGTATAAGCCTTGTACCATACGGAGTTGATGCAAGGTACAACCGTCGACGTTGCGCCGACAGCTAGATACCGTATGAATACCGCGGCCGTTGCTAGAGTGAACATCAAGTAAAACATGCAAACGACGAAGTTTGTTGTGGTGAACCTTACCGCACCAGCCCAAGGCAAAATGTATACGCCAAGCATTGTAGGGAGTCCTAGCAGGAAAAGCGTGAAGAACACGCGAAACAGAATGCTTGGCCAGAACGTGCATGGACGAAACCGTCTCCGGTTCTCCACAACAATAGCTGGAGAATCCAACAGCCCGTCCTTGGATACGTAGCTACCATGTTGGTAAATCTGTAGGTTGTGTTCTTCCAGGCGCGTGAATGACGCGCCGTATACAAAGTGTTCTGTTAGCCATAACCCGGCCGGAAGACGCAAGACTCCAAGCAGTGCAATGGGAAAGAAGACAAAGTCCACAGCCATGTTGGAGATGACGCTCTGTGCGCTCGTCGTTCTTGCGGCACCTAACGCAATCAGCGTCATGGCTTGTGCGCCTTGCAAAGTGACTATGAGTGTTTTGAGCATTTCCACCGAGAATATCCGAATGCGTGATTTGGCCGGCAGCTGATTACACTGTGGAAGACTCGTATCAACCATTGCTTCAGAACCGTCCCAACCCTCCGCTGTCCAAAAGAGAGCGTTAGACGCCGCCATATCGGATGGGTCCCAGGCATTGGCTCGGATCCGTCGGTCGGCAATGGCAGCGTAGCGCCACAAAATAGATGTCGGATTATAATGGCTGATGCGCTCGTGCCATTTTGGTCGCCTTTTGCAGAGATATGATGGTTCGGGCGCTCCAGCAATAATGTGTGCAATTAGCGGTGCCAGGGCGAGAGTGAAGAGTGACACCCATTCCGGAAAGGATATGCCTCGACTTTGAAATGTGAGTGGGTAGATTTTGGTATGACCGAAATCCCAGTCGTTTTGAGTAGACATCGTGATGTCGTCGTCGCACTGTTTCTCAGGTCTTCTACGAATCGCATTACTCCCAAATATGTTGGCACAAGTGTAGCAACAGGAGTAGCGAGCCCATATATACGAGTAGCCATCGTATACGTTCAGCTTATTTGCATAAGCACAACCCCCCGAACAGCGCATTCAGGCCTAGCCTAACCTCAAAGATCCATAATGAAAATAAGCGGAAACACGGCAGCTGTTTGAAAATTATCACCCGAAATAAAATAATCCCAGAGCTACATTATCACTACTAAAAATAACTGTGGAGTCGATCCAGGAACCTGATCCTACAAAAAATCTAACAAAGCTGACGAGCAATCCAACGGCCCATGATTGAAACTTACATAGTGGGGATGAATTTCGCGAAATTTCGTGCGAAATTTCGTACGATGATCAATCATATGACTTCTGAATAGTGCTCGTTACTTATTGAAATATTTCCGTTGCAATATCTTCGGTAAAAAGATTCAATGGCTGACTCCAATCAAATGATAGCTCGTTCATGGTAGAGTCGTCCATGAGTTCAAACGGCAAAATCTCAACTAGATCGCCAATTGCGGGCTGCGGTGTCTCTTGGGTGGCTCTGGCTCCACCGCCAGTCGAAAAATCATCCCGGACAGCCCCAGTATGTTTGGTTCGAGATTCTACAAACACGCAATTAGCAGATTGACAATGAGTCTACAACTTATGTGACTTGCTAATATTCTTCCCAGGCATAACATCGTTGTGGATCTTCCGTAGTAGCTTGAGGGATTTCTGAACTGAGGCGCTTTGAGAAGTCAGATGCTCTAATATTGTATCGCAGAACTTCCAGTGGCGCTGAATCTCGTGCTGAGAGAAACAATCTCTCAGTTGAGGGTGCAGTTGGCTGACAATAAGAATCAAGCCAGAGGTACATGCGTAAAGTCCGTCCCACCACCATCCCCCGGTATACGGAGTATGGTAAGTTTTATGTACTACTTCAATCAGCTCAATAGCCGCCTGTATGCACGTCTTCGCGCATTCGACGGTGAACGAATTATATATGGAATTACAAAGTGCGCTGTCATTGACTGAGCACGAACTTGGTGCTGCTTGGCCGGCGACACATAGCTGGGTTAGGATTGGGCGATGAAGCATAATTCGAAGATACAGAAATCTGTCCATGTCAGATTCTGGGCATACAGAAATTAATAGGATTTTCCATACCTTCCATGCAGAACGATTCGCTGTGTTTCAAATATCAGTCGCTGAGATTCGGGAACTTCTGTCAAATTTTGCGGTTTCATCCAGGAGAGGATTGGGGGCACAGATTGTTCGAATGACGCAAGCCTTGAGTCGAGTTCCAGTGTTAACTTAAAGTCGTGCGACTTAGTTTGCGCCTGCATAGCGCCAGTCGCCAGTCCGTTGTTACCTCCTTCGTAGACCTGGGAAAGAATGTCCTTGAGTAATTCGCATAGGCGAGAGTATTCGTTGAAGAACTGAAGCTGTGATGGGCAATGCTGTGAATTCAAGTCGCTTGACCGGCCGCAACCAGATACGACATATTCCACCACGGATGGCATTGGACGCGGTGGGATATTGGCGGTCATTGTTGGGCGTCCGAAAGTCATACTCACGATCCTAAGGGATGTAGTTAAGATTTGCGGATAACAGAATTATTGGTGCGAAAGAGGGCAAGCTTGGGGTTTGTCTGTGTTTGAGGTACATACATATCGAGTATGACGCATCCATGCCACGTCCGTCGACTAATTTCGATTTCAAGCTGACTCCTATCTCCTTTTGGTGCCTCAGTGTGAAGACCAAGTCCTTGAGCAACCCGACAGGCCACGCCCACAGCATTCCAGGTTCGAGTGGGAAAAGGTGTGCTCTGTAGAAATACTGCCAGCAACAGCAAACACTGTACCACACCGATGTTATTAGTCTCAAGCAAGTCCAGTCCAATGAATGATTTGGCTTTGTGGAGGAACGACTTGGCTGCTGTGTCTTTTGGTGCAGGCGACAGATCAGAGAATGTGGCACCGATTGCAAATATGGTGTTGAGAGCGCAATGAAACAAGATGGTGTTGGCTTCCCCGTCAGGTGAGCTACCCAGACCAACTCCGCTAAACTCTGAAGTGAGGTTAACCTCCCCTTCCGTCTTCCAAATATTTTGATAAGCCTGCTCGAAAGCAGGCCTGTGGAAGATTGGATAAAGATAGAATACTTTGGTCCAGAACCTATCAAGGAGATGATCCGCTAGTGATCGTGGCGGTAAACTGAAGCTCTCTGAGTGGCTAAAGTTGAGATAGCATGTACGTGCTCCTATAGTTCGTCTACCACCATCTGACTGTGGTGGGTTGATGAGCGGAATTACGGTGTGCTTAGGGCTCCTGGCCGTTGCCATAGCCTCCTGCATAAAGGATGCTGCGGAAGATGTGCCATAGAATTCCCCAGATGTGTCAAAAGCGCCATCAATTTCGTCCTCATCGGCAATTGTGCCCATTGCTGTAATGCCGCTTTCCATATCATCTGTATCGAGGCTGACCGGAGAGGCTGCCGGGATCGACCCGCGATGTCTAGTAGCCGTTGACGGGTTCGAACCGACTAAATTGGTGACATCTGCGTGTGAAACCGATTCATAATGCGACAACAGCCTTGCAGGCTCGGAATCACGAAGGTCCGATGTTGGTGCACTTTCGCCACCAAATGGCTCTATACTGATTCCGTGCTGCTCAAGCTTTTGTTCGAGATAATGTATCCGATCATGCAAAACTCTGATATATCTATGAGGAAATGTTAGTATTATCACAACTGGCATTTGCTGTTGTGGAATTTACAAATCTTTACTTGCTGTTCGAGCATTATCCGTGGTATATATACACTGATCGAGGGATAACCCACGTCGCTGGCACGACAAACAGATTGGCTTCCCACCATCGCATCGACTCTTTCGCTCACGACATGGCTCACAAGCCAGCGGAATTTTCCTTCGCCGTTGACGCTCGCGAACATCAGACATAGTTGTTCACCCTTTATTTTATTTTGTCCGTTTTAGGTAGAATGGATACTTCTAAGCACACAAGACACCGAAGAGAAATGCGAAGCAGAACCGCAACTTAGATCAGAAGTTGTTGCGCGGGCGCTGTCCGGAGAACACTGTAAGTATTGGTTGCAAAAAAAACAAACCAAAAACCAAAAAAGAGCCCTTTCTTTGAGACCGATATTACAGAAGCATTGCGCATTTGGTAGCATACTTGTTGCCCTCTTCTGACAGTTTGTTTCAACTTGTGCAATTCGGTCGAGACCTCGGCATTAGGTTAGAAGGTCGGTATTTTAGCCTCAAGTAGATCACAACATGTAGCTAGCCTCTCAGCAAATGTAACGAGTTATGGTCTACAAAATCGATACATAGTAGGATCAGGAAAGGCTTAGGTTAGTGGTTTCCCCATGGTCGGGACAGTTCCGGGAAAGCTCTGGAAGTCCGGGACGGAGCCGATCCTACGTAAAGAGAAACTCATTGGTGCGGGGTCTGCCGGAGACTGCTGGAGACAACCAAATTCCGAGGTGCCTGTTGAGCACGAGCCACAGTAACAAAACAATGACGATCACAAGTCTGAATTATTAAACTGTGGTATCAAGACACATTGTATTAAAACTATCACCGACTTTAAATAAGGTGGTTATCGAAGTTTTATACGACGATTTCTACCATCAGTCTATTCAAACTTGATAATTGTGAAGGCGACTTGTCTGATTTTATCATCCGACTATTGCTTAAATAAAGTCCTGGGCGTAGTTTGGAGGATCCGGGTCAAATTAAAGCAACTGACGCCACCCATCGACTTGCACCGAAGACAAGCTGCTTAAGGCATGTCTTTTGGCACTGATTGTGACTCAATGACAGCGTCAAAAAATGGCATCATTAAAATTCTTACCAGAGAAACAGGAATAACTCTTTGAAACCGTGGAGTACAATATAATCACTTACTTGAATTATTAGCGATAAACGCAGCCCGTTCGCTGCATAATACCTCTGGCACGTCTCAAATTGATACAGTCAGATGTCCATACACGTCCTTTCGATGAATACTGACAAACCTGCAGTATTCATGTTTTAACGCCTGGCTATGATGAAGCTGTCGAGGGGAATGGGGGTGACGCATCAGGATGGGCTACACCCACCCGGGCACTCGCAGAATGTGTTCGCTTCAACGACACCATCGGAGTATATTTCTCGGTCTTGCCAGTGACAGCTCCTGGACCAGCCGTTCCAGGTCTTATGGACAAAGGAAGAAAACTTGCACGTACTCTATATAATAAGGTCTGGGAGGTCTGTTGCCAGCGAAAAGGCAGATTCGGCTTTTTCGCTAGTCTCCTGATTTCAATGATATTGATGGGACGATCCAAGAAACAAGGCACGTTTTTGAGGCCGACAAGAAGGCTAACGGTGTCATCGTCATGATATCTTATGAGTTGACCGTTCCGTATCGACAGAATCCATGCTTCAGAGAGATCCTGGTATAGCCGCTGCCCTGGATCTAGCAAACTAAATATGAAACATTCAGCACCGAATGAGACACAAAATTTAAGCGACTTCCTATTTATTTTTTATTTTTTTAAACAATTGTCATACTCGACAGCAGAACTCGCCATGATGTCCGCACTTATTCAGTATGCGGTTATAGATTACCTATCGGTACCATATATACCTATTCTTTGACCATCTTAGCATTATTGGCTACTACCTTTCATGCATATCACATGACTTCAAGCCGGTATCGTAACGGAGAGATCTCGATGGCCGTAAGCCTCGTTTACCTCCTGGGACAAAAGGAGTGCTGATATTAGGTAGTATTGGCCAACTAAAATATGCCCGCCACGATCAAACCCACATTAAGTTGCACAACACTTTAATCTCAGCATAATTGACATAACAAGATCATCTTAACGTAATATCAGCTAATTATGTACTACGGCTCAAAGGACTAGCCAGTTATGGCGAAATGACGATGCTACACATAGGTCAAAAGATATTGGTTTTCCTGTATAGCAGTAGAGTAGTCTACCGGATCATCGCGATGCGAAGCATGGTCACAAGTACGCAATCTGCCATGCCAGTCTCTAGTAGGATCGTGGGTGTGGTCGCCGATCTTTCCTTGCAACTCAGGAGAAGTGGTTCGCCGCGTCATGCACAGTCTGTTGAGCGGAACTGTATTGGAGCAGTATGGCGGGTTGCAAGAGTTATAGAGTACACAAATGATGGCCAAATATGTCTTCACGCCCGATTTTTGGTACAGACACCACTATCGATATGCCAATTCTGTGGTTCACGTTATCGCCCTTGGAGAGCGGTTGGTCATGTCTATGAAAGAGTTGGCAGGTCTACAAAATTGTGTCACATTTTTTGTGGGAAGTATCGGGAGCAGTGTAATGGATTGGTTTCCAGATATCGCTAAGCTCCCAAGATTCTCGCATTTCTGGGCGCCGCAGTGGGAGAGCTTAGTAAGTGGAATTACGATATGTGCAACTCGTGGTTTGAACCAGTGCGAAAACAGGTCGAAGATGGTGTCGCACCACTATCGTTCGTGCGTGATACCTTGCTGCATCCTGATACAGAGTTCCATGGTGATAAAGAAGATGCTATGTATGTAGCCATACAGCTTGTCGAAGCCGGAAGCGACACCACACAGGAAGCACTTAACATCATGATCATGGCGGCGATGGAATCTCCAGAGGCGTTTCAAAAAGCACCTAGTGAAGTTGATCGTGTCTATGGTATTGGTGCTGTTGCTAGAATTCTGAATCTAGACGATATGGAAGATTTGCGCTACATATACGCGGCGTTGAAGGAAATATTGAGGTGGCGACCAATCTATATGTTGGTTCCAAACCATACTTCGATCCATGATATTTAGTTTGAGGGATATCACTCCCTGCCTGGCGTTGGTTTTATCGTTAATGAAGTTGTATTGTGTAATGAGCGGAAAGGCCCTGAAGCTTTCCGACCAGAGCAATTGCTGAATGGTCACGAAACCGATATCACACGTGGATTCTGGCAGTTTGGAGGAGGGAGGCGTATCTGTGTTGGATATCGATTAGCTCAGAGAAGTCTATTCGTCATTGCGCGCTTGGTTCAATGGATCGACTTCGGACTTATCCGGCATCTTGAAAGATGCAAAGGCAGAAAGGGAAATCGATAAACTGAAAATAGGCGAGGATTTCAGAGAACTGATTAGATAGATGCCAGTTTAGGAGGAAAATCTTACAAGGAGCAATGTTAATCTAATAATGGTTTAGCGAGCATTGATAGTAATCCCTTACTATCAGAACTATACAATTAGTACAGCTAGATTTATGTCAGTCGCGTCTTTTAGAGAAACCCATGAGCTTGCAAATGAGTTGATCCCTGCGCCAGCAGAATATTATGGTGTTCAAGTTCAAGTATGATGCAGAATCAAGCTCCCACATATATCGGCACGGTGACCCAGACATTGCTTCATTGCCTTTGATCGATTGCAGAATATAAATCGTGATTAGATGCACCTGCTCCGTCGGGGATATCTATGCGTAATTTTCTAGTTGCCGAAAAGCGTCAGAGCATTGTCGCTGAGATACTTCATACCTTCCGCCCTGTAATCATCGAACTCGACGTAGCTTCCGCCATCCTTTACACTCCACACAACCTCTTTTCCAACGCCACTGCTGCTCGTGGTATTGTAGATGGGCCATGCTGGAGATACCGCCTCGCTATTGGGATCCAGTGAAACAAAAAAGTTAATCCATGCCGATGATATTGTAAGCGCCAGGTCCTTGTATGCTTGGGTAGTGTTGGTGAATGGGTTTGTGGCATAGCCTTCCCCATTCAGGTTGTAGAAGACAAAGGCTACCTGTAATATCGTCAGAACAATAAATGAAGATAGTGGATGAAGTGCTACAATTACCTCTTGAAAGTGCGTTGCTGCGGTAGATACCGGAATGCCATTCACAGTGACATCGAAACGATAGGTGTATGAAGCCAAGCCTGCGTTGCTCCATGCAATGCTTGCTCTTCTGCGCGCGTAGTGAAAGTAATAGTCACCGGCCAATGCATTGATACGTCGATATTGTAATCCCAAGTCCTCGATATCTTCCGTATCGTTGGTGACCACCACAGGCCAGCTTTCCAATGATGGGATGCCGATGCTCTGGATATCAGGATAGAGGATGGAGAGCTCGTAAGTAATCTCATCCGCAGATTTTCCTGTCGAGTTTGTGACGTTTGAGCTGATGATGTTGCTGATCGCGTAAGCGAAGTCGTCATCAGTGTTGACAGGTCCATCGTTAGGGCCTCGACCAGGGCCGAATGCTGTACCTTCATCGGAGTTTGAGCCAATAAGGATAGGAACATGAACGAATTTCTCATTTGCAATTTGGTTTGCGGGATAATCTGCAACAAAATCATGGTCAAGCGCCGGAGGCCAAGGGCTAATGCCGGTGACATTGATGGCCGTATTGATCTCCTCAAAGGGAGCATTTCGCAGACACGTGATGGCCTCGGGGGTTCCCACAGTCGAGGCGCAGGACGTGTTCTGTACAAGTGTATCGAAAGTGGCTTGTTGGTACTGGGTGGCATTATAGCCGCCCGGATATCTGGGGAGCACTCCTCCAAAACCAGACTCGGCAACAGCTCCACGGAAAAGACCGTCATCACGACCTATGCTATTAGCAGAGGCTTCAGGGTTTTGTCGCATTCTGAATTCTTACCGTTGTAAGCAAAGACTTGAGCGCTAACCGACTCGGCTCCGGAGCTTTCGCCAAAGATTGTGACCTTGTCAGAGGCTCCCCCAAAGGCTTGGATATTCTCGTTGACCCAGTGCAGAGCCAGGCGCTGGTCGCGGAAGCCGATGTTTGTCACCCCAGCCTCAAGAGCTTCCTTTCCGCTCAAAAACCCGAACGCGGACAGTCTGTAGTTGAAACTCACAGCGACAATGGGAGTACCCTGATTAACAGAGTTTTCAACGATAAAGGTCAAGTTATATCTCTTGTCGGCCGAGCCACCCATATAGAGACCACCACCATGTATCCACACAGCCACAGGCAAGTCAGAGGTGTTGTTGAGCCCTGCTGGTCTGACCACGTTGATATAGAGGCAATCTTCTGACAGTTCGTATCCAACCTCGTCCCCGCCATATCCAATACAGTGTGGTGGGTAGGATGTGGCCTCTCTCGTATCTTCCCAGGTCTTATTCAGAGGCTGAGCTTGGCTGAAGCGTACTGCTTTCTGTACAGAATATATATGGGTCAGTACCCAAACAGAAAAAGTATGCTGGAATCAACTTGTGAGATTTTGTACCTGAGCGTAGGGTATACCGAGGAAGAAGTCTTGATCATACTCGGCACTGTGAATACCTGAGTAGGTACCATTCTTAACCGTCACAGTAGGGGCTACGACGTATTCTCTTTCCGTCACTGGAACAGAAACGGCAAAGCTGATGTAAACAGAACAAGCGGCAAGCAACGTAAGAAGCATCTTGGCGACCACGATAAACACGGTGAAGTACTAGAAAACTTGCTGACGAGAAGAGATCCTAAACCACAGGTTATTCACTCGAGGACCTGCTACGTCTGCACATACATGCGCGTTTTTATCTACTTATTACATCTTACCAGGGCCCATCGCAACGGTACCTTCGTCATTGCAGCTACTGCCCCGGATTTTCCGCCACCGACTTTATGAGCCGGTGTAAAGACTGCAGCTTCGCAACTCAATGACCCCAACGACCACCAGTGCGGTCGAGTCGGGCCTTTCCAGGATACCAGGCAGAGGAACTGGGCTAGAAGCTGGGGTATGACCTTCTCGACCTTCGTCTAAGGAACACTTAGTGTGTGGGGATGTCGAATTCTGTGAGGGGTGATCAGTTTTACGGCAGAGTATGTTGTGGTTGTCATTGCCAGAACTCTTTTGCCGGCAAATGAAGCTGGGGTAAGCCTCTCCGCAGTGGGTTCATCGGCAGGGATTGGTAGCATGGTAAATGGCGACGTTGCTTTGAGGTTTCCCCACAAACCCAGAAACTTGGGCGCAACCGAGGGCCAGTTGTGGAGCGGAGGCCCGATGTTTTCCCAGTGTGGTATTGCTAGGTTGCCTCTTTGACATTTTCGTCCGTCAAATGACCTGTTTCTCGAATTGAGATGCCGCCTTTGTGGGTTTTGTCTGGCATGCCTCGAAAGGTTTCGAAGCTCATGTTCCGGCAGAGAGAATGTACAAAAGGAACTCAATACATAATAGTGTTGATTCCGAATCTGTTGCGACCCACAGCCGAGGTATATGGATCCTATGATCCCCCATTGCCATAACTCTTATATATGCAGTTTGGTACGAAAGACGAGCCACTTGTTGAGATAGCTCCCAGCAAGCATCATAGGATGAATGGAAACATAAGAATTCCCCCAGACCAGCTTAGCATTCCTCGGTAAGTCAATTATGTTTTGTTTCTCTGGAATGAACAGTCATTAATTTTGATAAGGAATGAGAGCGAAATTTGCGCCTCGTTGAAGATGCTGTAATTCATGTTTTCTAATATATAAGAGGGGTAGGCAATCGTCCGTCCTTGCTATGGCTTGAAACTCAAATGCTCCAATTTCCGACATATGCCCTTTCGATATGATTAACTCCTTGACGCATCACTCGCGCAGTCGACCGTTCATGATGTTTTGTTGATCGTGACATCGCTAAGCCTATCCAGGCTCCAGCTCAGAGCGCCCGAGGTAAATTCAAAGAATAGAAAAGGAAAAATGGAAGGAAAAAAAAAGGGTTCAGGGGTATTGAACACAAGTATACAGAAGTTGAGTTTGATGAAGACTTGGCCAAAAGTAGGCAGCGAGTCCTTTATCTGACTCGCCGAGTTTTTTCCCTTCACTTCCTCGGGTATCATTTTCAAGCCCGGTCCGGCAACCTAGCAGATTATGTGGTCATTACATTAATACGGTATTGTATATCTCGCTTTTGAAGAATCAATGTCTTGTCGCTTCGGAAATTCAGACGCTGTAAAGCAGTAGATGCGAGGACGGAAGTGCAGAGAATTAGGCATGAGTATACACCAACACCATAGGCACCGATGGTGCGAATGCAGTTCAAGAGTGACGTTGAACGCGACCCGCAGTAAGGATAGCCAATGCTACCTCGTCTGATCGAGCTCACATTTGTCACCTCTCTTGGATGACGTTGTAGTCTTGTGGGGTCATGTTTGGGGTGAACTGGATCTGCCTAGACTGTGGCTGGCCCGGGGACGATTTCGTTGATGTGATGGACTCATTTGCATCCCAATCAAATTGGGCATTGCCTGGTACAACGGCGGCTAGACAATTCGGATTTTGTGTTGCAGCACTCATCATGTTGTGGTATAGCGGTGTTGACGGAAGACTATTATTGTCACTCATTTCGACATAGCTCGGGATGTGACGGAGTGAAAGATCGGGAAACTCCGTTTGGATATATGGCGTTAGCAATGGCTGATCGATAGCGAAATCCATGCTAGTGTTGAATGGATGCCCATTGAAGTTGTTGGTCAGGCCTCCCAGCACGCCAGGAGTCTCAGGGGGCGTCTTCAACGATTCCATACCATGACCGAGCATGAACGCATCATCGTCAGAGCAGGTTGATGAAACTGTCGGCTCGCGGCCACCTTGGCTCATGACGGCAGGAGTCATCGGAGTGGGCGGAGTGGCACTGGGGAATGCCGCGCTAAAAACCCCAACGGGTGAACGCGAGTGATAATTGAAGAATGCCTCGGTGTTGCGGTTCAAGAAAAGCGGCGAGCGTGGACCAGCGGCTTGCTTATGGATTCTACCAGCCATGTTTCCGCCAGCTGAAGCTATCCTGCGCATAGCCGTCGCCGGGCTAGTAGGGTCTGCTCGTCTCAAAGTGTCCATCCCTGTCTTCGGCCCAAGGTTATAGGATCGACTTCGCATATTTCCGACTTGAAGAGTTGCCGGCCGCGGGATATTTCGCCGCGATGCAAGATTAGCTGGAGGAGGGGGTGACTTGAAAGAGTTATCAGGGATTGGGATGCCCATAGGAAGCGATGACATTGCTTGGTCGGCGTGACAAGAAATGTGCTCTACTTCCTCTATGGATTCCTGTTTGGTGTCGTTCGCTAAATCATGTTCTTCCAAAATAATACGAGATTGGTAAAACGACAAAGCCGGGTTTGGATAACTCGAACCCATCACTCTCAGATAGTGATCAGCCTGGTAGCTAGAAGCTGTGAGTTGCTCTTCAGGTGAAGGCAATCCATTCGTCATTTCTTCAAGGCCCAGTTCCAGGTTTGATTGCTTCGTCGCTTGATGATCTTGCAACCCAAATGAGGCATAGCTCTGCATGGACCCAGGAGCGCTGAAGGTCTGGGACGTTTGTGAGTATGGGAAGCCTAGATCTTCTGACTGTGATAAGTCGAGGGACACTGGAGATTGCAGTTCACCCGATGAAGCATCTGCATGCAGCTTCATTGATTGAGAAGTAAAAGGCGAGCCAAAATCTCCTGAGTCACCCGTGGCATCCTCCTCACATTCAGCATCGCTATCTGCGTCGTGTGTTGATTCCGTAGCTGATTCGAGTCCAGGGAAAGGCGCAGATGATGGCTTCATGCGCTGGTGAATTTCTTGCTCGAGAGCTCCCACAATGCCACAAGGTGTATCTGCAGGAGATTTGGGTTCAGAGCCAGCCTTTTCTGCAGCACGACGTGCTTCATACTCCTCCTGCTTCCTCTCCTGCTTTGCTTTCGCTCTCCTGTTCTGAAACCAGTTCTACGAAGGCAATTAGTTGTATATACACACAGTTATGCATAGAGCGTATTTACGTTGATTCTTGGCCTTTCAAGTCCTAGCTCATCTGCAAGCTGAGCCTTGACCGAGCTGGAAGGTTTGGGGTTTTCAGAAAATATCTTTTCTAATCTCTCAACCTCGTCCTTGGACAGCCGTGGCTTAGATTCCGTTTTGCCGTCACTGAGAGAATTGCGGTCGGATGGGTATTCGTTTGGTGGTTGTTGCGATGCATACATATATTGAAGACCAGGGAAGCCAGCATAAACCGGGTATTGGCCTTCAGGGTAGTGCATGGCAGGTCCCTGTCCATGCGCAAAGTTGAAGACAGGGCCAAAGTTTGACGTGCCAAAGAATTGGGTATCCATGATGAATCGCTATAAGATTGGCGGCGGAAAATCAAAGTATATTTACTCGGAATCGACTTGGGCGTAATTAGGAACAAACTTTGTGTAAGTCGAGATTTGAAATGATCGTTGGGTGATATCCGATTAATAGATTGTAAACGCTCGAGAATACAGGCTGTAATACCCAAATATCGTGAGAGATTATAAAGAATGACTGAAGGTCAGATGCCTGGGAGTATTGATCCAGATTGAATTCGGCGTTGAAAGAAAGAGCGTAACTGCAAGGCTGATACAAAGCGTAAGAAGATTGGGCGGCGCTCGAAGGGGTCAAGGTGGTATAAGAGACGAGTGGCCAACTCTGTATGAGCTGTTACCAAGTCCGTGTGAGACAGAACTCACTTTGGAGCGACCCGAAGACTTGACCTCGAGAAGAGACAACTAAGATCGGGATGTTTCAAAAACAACACAAGAGCGCAAGGAAAACGGAAGGGAGAGGGGGTGGACGTCTAGAGAAGTACTAGTTGGGCGTAACAGTGGGCCGTGAGAGTGACCTGGGTGTGTAGTTTGTGTGAGCCTTTTGCACCCACGCGCTGGGCCTGCGCTGTTCAAGGGTGATTCTCGAAGTACCTCAGCAGTACCCAACGGGAGATTGGGTGTAGGTGGAGCCCAGAAGCACAGATTGGCAGTATGCCCTGAGCGAAATTGGCCAAAGGCGGTTGGCCCCGGCAGGGGCCAAGCCAGCAGGCGGGCCCAGTACCAGTGTGCGCGGAAGCCACACCACCCTCCGACGCCAGCGCTCAGCGCTCAGGGCGATGAATGCGCCCACGATGCAGCATGCACCTCCGGGGTTGTCATTGTCGAGCAAGCAGCCTGTGAGAGCTGCTCAAGCGCTCTACCCAGGCACCACCTGAACCATTCTCGGCAAGCAAGCATGCTGTACCGGTACTGCAGCGGCTCTGGCGGCTGCGCTCGCATTCATGTGCTGTAATTGAGATCACTACTCTTGTCAAATCGTCATCGCATCACATGTTCACTAGACCCATCGATGCAAAAGCAAAGGGCCCCATGAGAACAGCTGCGATGGAAAGTGATTGACGCGATGCACCGCCCAACGCTGTCACTGGCGGTAGGTGCGTACTGATTGCTCATTAACCGGGAAAAAGGTTGGTGATTCTCACATCCCAAGCTCCCCAAAAGTGGGTTGAACGGGGGTGCCACGATGGGAATGAAAGGGACCAATGCAAAAGAGGGCCTCCCTCCCCTCCCCCCTGTCATTGCTCATCAGCTCACCCTGGCTATGTAAGCCAGGTGTGCATGGAACGGGATCGCGTTATCGTGGGGTCGTTTCTGTGCGCCCATGAATATTTAGGTGTGTATGATCTCAGCTTTGCTTCAGCTGCCCTTTGGGAAAGAAGAAAAAAGAAACGGACTGTCTAATCTGCCGCTTCCGAGGGAAAACAGCAATAAGCCATGGCTACCTTCAAGCTCCCTTAGCTTTAACGAGAGATGCTTTCTTCCCTGAAGGTTGCAAGGGCCAACATATTTACGTGTTGCCGTACCGTGAGGTTAAATACAGGGTCAGCTGTCATGGCGTTAGTTTTGACGCAAGATCAAACCGGCACAGTTCCAAGGCGTTTCCCTGGTCATGAAATGCCAGATCTTGAGATTTTGACAAAGGTATAGTAAAATGCACAAATCATGGTATGCTGATATGAGCTTTACGGTATTCTCGGACGAACGCACATCAACTTACATTGGTGCACAATGCGGGCACTCGCGTGATTACGAAATCATTAGTCATGTCAGGTGCTCGATGTATCCTTCCGAGCACTGAAGCAAGCAATACAATTGCGCGCGGTCGATCAAATGTGTTATTTGGGACGGAGCCCAGCAAACTTTGTGAAAGTGACATGTTCTGAGGGGCCATATGCCGACAAACTCTCGTGTCTGGATGGAGATCTATGGCGCCCAACTAAAATACAGCGGATCGTTTTGGTGTCCTGCCCCTGACGCGGGCGACAAAAACGCAACGCTAAGAGCGCCTCGGGGCTGAACTTGGTCACCACCCATCTCCAGCGGTCGCATACGCGCTACCTGTTTTGCTTTTTATCAGAGATTTGTCAACCGATTCGAGCAATACTTTGTGGATTACTGCATAGAGCTGCAGGTCAAGGCTGAAGTATGTCTCTAGAGTCTGGAGAAATCGCTGCACCCACATTAGGTCGTCAAAGTCATACCAGGTTCTACATTAGGTTCGCCAAGTTGTACTACTGTTCTCTGGTCTGTTCTCGATGCATTCAAAAGAGTGCTTCGTTGTTTTCGTGTAACCTAGTACAACCCTTAAGGTCAATTATGGTATGAAGCCAGTGTTGTTCGCAAACACCCGATGGCGCCTGAGAATGCAACCGCCGGGGACCTATTTCGCTTAGCTTCGCTCCGAAGTTTCGGTGACGAAAACACCCCGTAGCGTGTATGGGTCGTAAACAGGCGCCAGATGCTCCCAGGACTACCTGCAAGTCGTACAGGCAATAATAATTATCTGATATGAACTTGACTCGTGGAAGAAATGAGCCGATTTGCAAGCCCGTTCAACAATCGTAGAATTTGAGCCAAACCATCCCGCGACAGGGATGAGATGCACCAAATTATGCGCTTGTAAATTGCTGCATCTTTCGTCGCTCCCACCGGACCGGTCCACCCTAGTCTAGTGGTTAACTACGATACGTACAGTAGGAAGTACTGTAGGTACTGTACTTTCATCCTCCCTGCCTTGCACAAATTACTAGGTGGTATTTGACACCCACCCAACTGGGACGGCCCCATCGGATCCATGATCATTCTCTGCGGCTAGGGGGGCAACCTCATTCACCAGCTAAGTAGCTGGACTAGCGGATATTCCGTCCGAACCTCAAGAGAAATTCGTGAATCGCATGTGGAATCCCGGTCCAAGACCTTTGACGAATCGCACGTGGCTGCGATCCATCTGATGTCAAACCAAGAGGTCGGGAGGCTCTAATGCTGTTGAGGTATAATAGAGATCGTGCTATATGCCTGGCGGAGAATCACAATAATTACTAAAACGTGGTCAAGAAGCCACCCGACTGGGTCTACAAGGCCCGTCGAGATTCGCATACTGCAAGATCAAAACAAACGCAAACCTAAATCGGGCGTTCACACCCATCTGTTTGTCTCGGTTCCGAAGGTTGTGCGTCTGCACCTGTTATGATGATGGGACCATGAGAAGTATGGCAATCAGTATCTGCAAAGGACATAATAGTCTATTCAAACCTTTCACAGTAGTATACATT
The DNA here is from genome assembly GCF_020726525.1 of Truncatella angustata. Taxonomy (NCBI): domain Eukaryota; kingdom Fungi; phylum Ascomycota; class Sordariomycetes; order Amphisphaeriales; family Sporocadaceae; genus Truncatella; species Truncatella angustata. The sequence goes on from NW_025763387.1 coordinate 701,455, forward strand.
CCAACTTGTACCAATGGAGCAGCCACCTCGCCGTTCCAGTGTTGAGACCTGCGCTTGTTTGTGCTCCTCCCAATCAAGCCACTGCCGTGAAGCCTAATTAGCAGTGAAGCGTAAGCTGATGGAGAAAGGAGGGTTATGAATTCCATGCCGTTGTGTTGCACTGCATCGTACCAGCGTGCTATTTCTGGCGTTCGCACACCTGAGAGTTGTGATCAAAGGTGGTCCAGAAGTTCCCAAGGTAATTGGTGGATATCGAGTTTTCGCCCCTGCAAGTAACCTCGCATCCCGTGCTGCGTCGGTCATATTCAGTGCAGGGTTGCATCGGAAGATAGGAGGCTTCCAACTCTACGAGGATCTTGCGAATCCGTCCTCTCCGGTCGCCAGTGCCTCGGCCGCTCAGAGACAGACGGTCTAGAAAAGGATCGTGAATGTCACCCAGGAGGCGAGAGAAAGGTGTTAGTTTCCGAGCGCAAGTGCGTAGCTGATGCCAATGGAGTTCGCTGAAATATTATTGGTACCTTCGGGGCTGTCTTGCAGGCTTATCTTTCGAGGTGAGGCACGCGAGGTAGACACATGATTAACACTGAAATTTTACGAGTAGTACCATTCTGCGAAACAAATCTACAGAATGACGGTTGACGTTAGGAAAGATGGAACATTGTAGGATGGGGGGTTTATCAAGTAATAAACGTCTCGTCTATACCCGTTCTGCCCTGTAACAATGAAATATGACGACAGTGGCAGAACCATCGCGCTTTGAATCGACAAGATGGCAGAGAATATCCCTTAAGATGTGCACTATAGCCAAATGTGTGGCGGGGAGTTGGGTTACAGTGAGATGCTGACGGGAAGTCTAACAACTGTGCAGTGTAGGGTCGCATTGGGGCGGCGAGGTCTAGATGATAGAAAAAAATAAGCCGGCAGCGGCTAATACGACAAACACCAAAGAGCGACGGAGCTTTTGCCAATTGCGCAAATCTCGAGAAGCTCGAATAGGAAGCCCCAAAATGTGCAGTGGCCGAATCCAGAGTGCCGTTGTCAAAATGAAGCTGAAGTTAACAACGTCGCTACATACCGTAAAACCAGGGGTTCATTGATCAACGACTTGCCCAGCTGCTCGGATAACCCTGTTTCCGGTACGTGGGGTTCCATCAGCATCCAGGCAAGACCAATGTCGATCCGGCCAGAACGCCGATACCAGTTCCAGTGTGTGCGGACCCTGACATCTCAAAAAGGCGTCACCAGATAGGTTTACCTTGTTGCGAAGACTGGGATTGTGAAGCTCTAAGTCCAACGACAACCTCGTGGTACTCAGAGCAATCTGAATGGCCCCGGGAGGGAGCACTCCTTCACATATCACGAAAGCGCGCAATTACAAGTCTTAATCAAGTTCCCAGCGATCAGGTAGACTAGGTATACTGACACTACTTGCTAAAGTAATCTTCCTTTGACTACGAATACGAATGTGGATAAGCCATGGTCTTCACCGAAACTGACGAAATACTGTTGTGCGTGATCCCAGGGTTGGCTGGGTTCTGTCGGTAGATAAACCAGGATGAAGCAAAGCCTCTTGGAGTAGCCTCTCCGACAATGACGAGATAATCCAATAACTGGGTAGGAGAGAACGCTACATGTACAAGCTAGTCTACTGATCTCGTCAACGAGCAATAAAAGGACCAAACAGCTCTGAACGGATACCGACACTAGCTGCCCCGGGGTAACAGACTCTGCCTACCTTGCATAGTAGATATCGTTGTTTACCTATAGGTTGGAAATCTAGTTCGACACTTTTCCCAAGGCGCTATTCAGACCGCCGACTGGAAGTTTAGCTCCCAAATTGAGCAACAGTGGCGCATCGTTCTGAATTTGTTTGCAGTCGAGCTGTTGCACTTCGGGAATATGAAGCCGCGATTCGCATACCTTTCCTCTTTCGGATACGCCTGGGGCTCATGCAACAAACATTCCGCTCTCATTGATCCATAGCATGCATGCATACTCAACATGACATGACAAGGTGACGGAAACCCCTCTGAGATTGTTTCTCGCAATGCTTGGCGCTAATGCTAATCCTTGTTTTGATTGGCTCTCAAACGACCCTATCCAGATGCTTGGTGGGACCCGACAGACAGGAATCTTTGTTTTAGCGCGAGGTTTTTCATTTTAAGTCTCGCGAAACCCCCCTGCAACGGCAGCGGCCGCTCCCATTAACAGAACTTTCGCCCGAGCTGGAGGGGAGGCAACATGTCAAGCATCGGGCCCGACATCCAACTTTGCCAGTCCAGACCTACTGTGGCATGTATTCTGACAGGCTTGTCGGGATATATTTACCGTCCGGCCGCTCTGTCGGTATGTAGTCCCTTACTTTCAGCCAAGAGCCTCGGTTGGTCAAATGATTGTCTTGAGAGTGCCTTGCCCCAGCCGATTAGGGTGCTCCCACGCCGATGCGAGCCAGGATTCAGCATTATCGTTGCCATGTGGTGCAGTGATGTAGTTCATGGGAAGAGACAGCCCAGCACGTTTATCTCGGATATGTCGGTCAGTTGTAGTACACAGGGAGGATAATATTCCGGGCACGTCTTCGCTAAAGGCCCTGAAGTCATGCAATTGGATCCTTTTCATTGCCAACACGAAGTTGGGGTTGCTGACCTAAAGACAGCCAAGGTGCATATGTGGCCCAGGCTGACAAGCAGCCTCGCTTCTATCGCATTGGTCAAGCTTGTAGGTGTCCCTAGTGCAGCGCAACCCTCACAAAAAGAAGGCCAGGAACGATGCGCACAGGAGTAATGGTTTTGAAAGACCCGTGCTTCTCAATGGGCTATTTCAAGACATATGCCCTGCGGCTTACAGTGTCTTACAACGCTGTAGAAGAGCGGTCATTACACGAAACCCGCGCAACAACAATAGGCGTGTGCGTACTTCAATCTGAACTCACAGCCCAGGCCCAACCGATACTACCCCACGCATTCCTTTCGTCACCGGCAGTGGTCAGACGATTGGACATGATAGCAGAGTGTACGAGGCATCTCTTCGATCTGAGTGGGAAGGCCGTGGCTGTGGATGGGGTCGTATTGCCGCTGTGAATAGATAATGATAGAACGCGTAACGATAATGCAGGTGTCGATAGTTGAAGTAGATTAGCTACTGAATGACGACCAGCAGACCTGAGGCAGATATCTCGGGTCGCAAATGATCATTGCTCTCTGGCGATTCGCTTCGCAAGCTGTAAACCTCAGGGGCTCATAAGATTAGACCAAAAAATGGCCCGAGCAGCCACGTGGTTTACGCCAGTGACAGGACCTCCCCTGCGTCCAGGAGCGGAATGGCTTACTCCTTAAGATGTACAGCTCAGGTACTTGGCTGGCTGGCTGGCCGCTTGGCGGTCTCCCTCATTCACATCGCCCAAGCTACCCAAGTCGCCCGCCAATCAAAGCTGCTGCGAAACAAGTCTCTGTCCGTTGAAAACACACACCCGATTTTGAGTAGCAGTCAATCATTCAGTCTTCAAATAAAAGGCTGTCATCCCACAAACACAGTTGCCACATCTGGTTATAACGAGAAGTAACACATCGCGGAACGTGATTGACACGATGTTACTCTAAGTTAGTGCTGCGCTCATCTTTAGTGCTCTGCGGGGCGAAAAATGGCCCCCGATGCCTAAGTAGGTAGCCACATAGGTAGGATTGCTTACATCTCAGCCTCCAGTTTACAACAATCGTCGAAGCTCTCAGGAAGTGCTAATTGCCCTGAACCCAGCAATAGACGCCCCCAGAATCTGGAACCTCCCTATCCGCTTGGAATCACATCACGGATTGCCATTTGACTGACGGTAAGACCGAAAACCCCGATGACCGCAGCTCAGCTTAGTTTAGAACGGTTACACTGACGTTCGTCTTATACTACCAGCTGACGGCTGGTAACCTTCGCAGCCTGAGAGTCAAACACTTACGTATCAGATCCACGGTTGGTGTGCGGCAGTGACAGAAACCTTTTCCCGCGACACACAGCTAAGGTCCCGCTTGGCATGGTCTACAACGTGTTCTTCGCAGTGGTAAAGGTTTGCAATTTGAGTATCGAAATCAGCCTTTCGGCATGCCGCCTGATAAAGTTTGTGACAGATAAGCGGCTCCTATCCCTTATCCCCCAATCATGATGTATTCCTCAAACTTCCTTTCCCAGGCCTTGGTAACCTGTTTTCTTTTACATTTTGGAAGTGTTCCTGCACAGATACCCTAGGCTCAGAGCCGGCCCATGCCCCAGGAGCTGGTAAGATCTTTTTATACGAACTGGGAGAAATTGGGCCGATACATTGCTTTGTGTGAGCCACAAGTTCGCAGCTCATTTGCGGTGCCTTGTTGTGGCGCTGTTCGGCGAGCGCATATCCTCACCTGTCATAACACTACGAACTCATTGTTCTCCTCCCACTACGAAGCCATTTGTCAAGCTAAGGCCTCCAAGGTCAATGATGTCGTTGATAGCCACTCCTGTTGCGCTCAGTTGCGCTAGGGGTCGGTCAACCATGCATCTCATTGGTGAGCTAGGTGCATAATAGTCGTAGCACCTGGACCTTGCTCCTGATAAGGCAATTGGTTCTTGAGGTCGGCGACCACCTTGCATCAACACCACGGGGCTGAAGCACGACAACGTCGATCAGCTTAACGAATTGTCCTGCAGCCATCCAGGTCTTCCTCCGCTGCCGTGCTCCCGAGTACAGGTGCGTGTAACGGCCATTTTACTGCGGAGGCTGCAGCAAGCTAACATAGCCCGTATCACCTGTCGGGACCTTGCATTTCAGTGCCGACAACCTTGACGGTGAAAACAGTGATTTTGCAAATATGCTCATAAAATAATGAGTCTAAAACTTCGTGAGCAACACAGGATGACCCGACTATGTTACTCCAATGTGTGCCAGCTTGGTTGCGCAAAGGTCTAACTGTCTGCAACAATGTCACGGTCGACGACATCCATCTGGTATCCAGGGCCTTGGGTCCCATCACGCTTAAACGAGGATGCTATCTGATTTTTCTTACGCACGGATGTGGACTTCAGTCTGTCATACCATAATGTCTACACATACCCGTACACTATCCTTGTGCTATCTCAATTGTCTGGAAAGTGTCTGCCCACTGCGCATCGGCCGATTGCATTTGAAAGTAAAAACGCAGCCGTCGTCATACGGATCACAACTCACCATCTTGGTCTTGCTGCCGGGTGTCGCAAGGAGTAGTTTTGCACACATGATCGGCAATCTTACGCGATACAAGCAGTATACTTTCGTCTTTGTGATGTCTGATCTCCATTGCACTCTCTTCCTCTGTTTACATCATGCCATTGTCATGTGAATGACAAAATATATTCCAAGCGACGAGACCCAGCAGAAGGACATCTCAATCTACGTAGTGTATTCCGCCCTTGCCTTGGCCCGCACTGACCGGTACTTTGTTCGTCGGGTCCTTGTACGACAACAAGGTTGCTCGGGCAGTACGGGAAGATCTTCTACCCTTCTTCCTCCCAAGATTACACGTAGCGGCCGATCATCATCGAAAGCGAAGGAGACAAAGTACAGTTGTTTTTGGGACATGGGGGTGTTCAGATAGTACAGTAGCTGCATATCTTTTTCTTTTCTTTTCTTTTTTGGGCTGCTTTGCTCCATCAAAAGATCTGGGTTCGGATCGACAGCGCTAAAGTTGAAGGGGCCCCACGGACCGAAAGTGGTTCACTGGGCGGTTCATCAACCCCCCCGGGCCCCAACCCAGCCGAATGAGATTCTGTGGTTCGACAACAAAAGGACTCACATCGATATTACCTAATAACAGGGCCCCTTGAACGGAGGGCTGAAAAGAAAGGAAAAAGAACAGCCCCCCTCCCCTTGTCTGTCTTTGATCTCCCTGTTAAATGATCGCGATGCTCGTAATCGTGGGGCATACCCTGGGAGGCTCGCAGGGCGGGGGATCGCGCAAGGGGGTGGGCAAAAGTACTTGTACAGAATCTCTGAAGAGGTTTGGCAGTGCGCTTCAACTTCTTAACGAGATGGCAATGTGTGGTTCCTGTCTGCCTGTGTCCGGGCGGAAGCTAATAGTTCTGGTGATCACAACCTTATCAACTGCCGGTAGTGTGAGGCGATATGACTTTAGCAGCACGAGCGATGTCCTCTCGATGCCCTTGCGATATAGAAACAGCTCACTATTATAGGAGGAGCGACAGCGAAGCCGGCACTACTGCGTGTTTAAATCAAAGGTTGGCTAGGTGCTTTGCCATGACTTTCCTGTGATCTATCTGGACCACGGTATTCCACCGTTCGTCAATATTTTCTTGGTACGGACCATTGCGGGTCTTTCCAATAAGGCTACTATACTTCCTTCTTCGAATAGCATGTCGTTTTCTCTTCGCCCCATGATACATCCATGTACGAAGTGAGCCTCACCGGTGGGCAATAAAAAGCGATCCGCATTCGTCAGAGCTTCATTTGATGGAGGATGTTCTTTGAAATGCTTCATTGTGACGTTTGTGTCAGAGCGTTCGAGATCTCCAGAGTGACAACCCCGTTCTTGACTTCAATCATCTTGACAGAACGCAAATCCTCGACGATCCAATCAGGCTTGGCGGCAATGACTTGCTCCAACGTGTGGCTGGTTACCAGCCCTATCACCTTACAACCGGCCTCCTTACCAGATTTGATTCCAGCGGGACTATCCTCAAATACCAAAACATCGGCGTTATCAGCCAAGCTGAGCTTTGAGCGTCCTAGCTTATAGCAGGTTGGGTCGGGCTTTCCGTTTTCGACGGACTCGGCTGTGACAAGGTGTTCGGGGTGCGGCAGCTTCAAAACGTCCAGCCAGCCTGTCACAAGTGGCATCGTGCCTGATGTCACAATAGCCCAGGGTGCCCCGGCGGGGATAAGCTGTTGAAGAAGATCGCGGGCGCCTGGAATCTCGACGGCGTCCTCGCCATAGAGCTTGGGAAGAAGCCCTTCCATGTGGCAGACATCTGTAATTGGTGAGTCGCTGGGGCAAGTTGAGTCCACCTTTGCCGGAAGTCATAAAGGGGCCAAGTTGGAAAAAGAGGGCCGACTCACAATCCCAATTGGCTTTCTCAGGATGAAGGATCTTCAGAATATCAATTGATCTCCTGCCGTGTGAGGTCTGCAAGATGACCTCGGGATCAATGCCGATCTCGCCTCCTACGCTGTAATCGTATTAGTACCACGAAAATGGGGGGAGGATCATAATACAAAGGTTGCCCTACGTCTGCCATTGCTTTTCAACAGCTGCTGTCGAATCAATGATGGTGCCGTCCATGTCAAACAGAAGTCCCTGGAAGGAGACGGTCTCCGGGGGGGCTAAGTAGGCCATGACAAAGGTATGCGGCGGTACTATAACGAAATAAGTGCTACACAAGACGATACAAGTCGCGAACACGTGCTCGATGTAACTATGATCGGGCTCCGGGTGAAATTCTCAGCAAGGTTCTTAGTAAGATGCGCGGGGGGTTTGTCCAAGGGATGCTCTGAACCCTGTTGCAGGAAGCAGAACCAGGAAACCGCAGTTTTTATCCGAGTTGTCGTTTCTTCTGCAACATGCCATGGACAACTAAGCGGCACGAAACCTAATCAGGCATCTCCGCCATTATGGAGTCACTGTTTGGTTTGACGGCCCCGTAGTCGGACTTGCCAATGATGAATGCATCTGGCAGTTAGCCGCTTCTAGGGGGCAGCTTATATCAGATCCGTATGGATCAGACTGTATCTCATGGTAGAATTATGGTATAACCAATAATATGCTATCGAAGCGAAACCAACTGAATACCGAAAATTTTATTATGGTAGAAACCTCGATGTAAGCACGACTCACGGTGTGGGTAGTGCTGGATGTATACCTAACCTAGCACAATCCAAACGAATAGTCAGCAAAATGGCCGGGAATGGCGCTTTGTCTGGGCTCTGGGCTCTGGACTCTGGACCCCACGTCTAACTCACTCACAGCAATCAGTTCTGCCATCGCCCACCGCCAAAAATATTTCAGCGGGGCAGTCCGATAACCATCTTATCCATCACATCGAAATCTCCATCGGAAGCATTGCAACAGTGCATGCACCAATTTGATCTAACGACTCAAAATGGCCGGAAGTATCACGAAACCCAAGAGTAGGTCATTCATAGATGCGAGACTACGGCTTGCTACTGGAACCCCAGCGACTAATTGATTGTCACAGAGCCAAAGTCCAAGCGAACTACGGTTCGTCTTCGACACAAGATCGAGAAGGCCTCTAATTCCAAGCAGCGCAAGGCGAGAAAGGACGACAAGAAGAACCCACAATGGAAGTCCAAGCTAAAGAAGGATCCCGGTATCCCCAATCTGTTCCCCTACAAGGAGAAGATTCTGCAAGAGATTGAGGATGCCCGAGCGAGGAAACAAGAGGAGGCCCAGAAGCGGCGCGCAATGGCCAAGGCGGCCAAGACGGGTGGCAAAGTCAACGAAGACGACGACGAGGTTGAAATGGAGGGAGACGACGCGGAGGACTTGGAAGGAGATGACGATGTCATGGATGAAGACGATGAAGGCGACAACTCAAACCCAATGGCAGCTCTGATTGCCAGCGCAAGGAAAGCCGCCGAGAAGTACGACCACGAGCTGCAGAGCGGCAGCGAGATGGATGACGAGTCCGACGAGTCCGACGACGAAGGTCCCGTAGGCCCGGCAACCTCAAAGCGGGCCTACGAAAAGGTCTTCAAGCAGGTCATCGACCAAGCAGATGTCGTTCTCTACGTGCTCGACGCCCGTGATCCCGAAGGAACAAGATCGAAAGATGTCGAACGACAGGTCATGGCAGCAGCAAGCGGCGGAAAGCGTCTCATTCTGATCCTGAACAAGATCGATCTGGTTCCACCACCCGTTCTCAAGGACTGGCTCACATACCTACGAAGATACTTCCCGACCATTCCCCTGCGTGCCTCGGGCCCCGCCCCCAACGCGCAGACATTCAACCACAAGAACTTGACCGTGCAGAGCACCGCAACTCAACTGTTGAAGTCTCTCAAGTCATATGCTGCCTCGAAACAGCTCAAGCGTGCAGTATCCGTGGGTGTCATCGGTTATCCTAATGTCGGAAAATCGTCCGTCATCAATGCTCTGCTTTCCCGCATGGGCGGAAGAGGCGCTGCCTGTCCCGCTGGTGCTGAAGCGGGTGTCACCACGAGCATTCGAAACGTCAAGATTGACAGCAAGCTGACGCTTCTCGACTCGCCCGGTGTTGTGTTCGCCTCAGCAAAGGAAGGAGAGTCCTCCAAGAAGAAGCAAGATTCAACTGAGGCACACTCCAGCCTCGTGCTCCTCAACGCTGTGCCTCCCAGAGATATCGGAGATGCCCGACCGGCAGTCACCTTGCTATTGAAGAGGCTGTCAACCTCGCCCGATCTTCTCCAGAAGTTGATGGACGTCTATGACCTGCCACCGTTGTTGTCCACCGATGGCGACGCTACTACTGATTTCTTGGTCCAAGTTGCCCGCAAGCGTGGCAGACTTAGCAGGGGCGGTATTCCCAACATAGAGTCGGCTGCCACAACAGTGGTGATCGATTGGAGGGATGGTCGTATTCAAGGCTGGGTCAACGCTCCTGTCCTACCCGTCACGACGGACACTTCTGGCAAGGCCGCAGCTGCGACGCCATCACACAGTGCTGCTCCTGATCAGAAGCAGATTGTTACCGAATGGGCCAAGGAGTTCAAGCTTGATGGGCTATGGGGAGACGACGAGGCTGCCGAAGCAGCTGATGATGCTATGGAGCAGTGATCATAGTATACTTGTTAGCGCTTGATAATGCGTCACGAGATTCCCATACTCGGCCATTGAGGGACTACGGCGTTGAGGAGTAAAACCTTGCTGCATTGGCTAAATAAATGATTCTGTCAATTTGACCATGACAAAGCTAGAGACATGATAGAAGCCAATTGCCCGCCATAAGTAATTGAGTTGGTCATTGATGAGGTGTCCTTGCATTTCATTGTGCCGCGGTCTCTGTCTCCATCAAACAAGTGCCTGCACTCGATTTCTATTGTCCTTGTCAGATTGGCATTTGTGTGCTACCAATGTTTTCCATTTCCTTGATACAACACCTTTCTATAATTAAAGCTCCCTCTACCCGTTCTCTGCTGAAACGTGGGTGTAAATCATACATGTGTGCACACAGCTTAAGAGGTAAGCCGAACTGTTGGCCATGACGGCACAGCATTTCGTAATCCCGTGTCAGTTGTCGCGAGGAATTCGATCCGTCGTCATCTTGGCGCAGAGCGCTTCCCGGACGTCGTCGGGTGCTCCCTGGACAACGACGTGACGGATCTGGCGCAGCTCTCCGAGCCCTGCGAGGTCACGGTACGCCGGCTCCGCCCCCGGACGGGAGGACCGCACGCTGGGCATGATCTTGATCCCCAGGTGGTGCACCTCCGGCAGCGCGTCGAGGTACGCGCAGACGGGAGCGATGGCGTGCCTGATGGCCCTGCCCGGGTGGATCTCCACCTCGAACCGCCTGAAGCCCTTCCACGGGAGAGTCGTGGTGAGTCTCTGATGGGCCAGCCGCACACCGTCGTTGTTGTTGCTGCTGCTGCTGCTGCCGCTGCCGCCGTCGGCGTCGGCGTCGTCGTCGTCCCGGGTCAGGTAGATTCCCAGCATGTGTGCGAGCGGCGTGGTGCCCCATTTCACCCAGCAGCACACGCCGAACGTGTTCTCCTGGTACAGAACGGCGCAGGCCTCCGCGCCCACGCTTCGGCAGGCCCGCAGGATGGCCGGGTGGAACCTGAAATCCTGGAGGTGGTAGATGGGCGCCCGGTGTCTCAGCAGCAGGCGGTAGACCGCGAGTCTGAGCTCCAGTGGCAGCTTGAGGAACGGAAAGACATAGTCGTCGTCGTTGTCGTTGTCGTCGTCTGCCGCGGTTTCTTCCTTTGGGCTGGTATCTCCTCGTGCGCTAGTAATTGCGTTGCTGGATTCCATAGTTGCCGAGCTCCCATTTGCTTTTTGTCGTCTCTTATTGATAGTGGACTCGATCAAAAAGTTGTCGTAAGACATTTGACCGTGATGATTGCCGGGATTTGGGTGGTCTTGTATACTACGTAAGATGATGGATGCCGCTACGGATGCTTTCCCCCCACTAGAAATTGGATTTTATAGGCAATCAAAACTCACTAGTCTAGACCAACTTTTAACGTTAATACCTCCACATTTCTTTTTAACAGTACCTTGACGACCGAGGTCAACGAGCGTGTTCATTTTGTACATTCCGACGAAATCTATGCTCTAGAGAGTATGGACTGATTCTATCGGCATGCAATTAAGCAACATTGCTTTCCATGTACTCCTGATTATCCAGAGGAATATGTTGCCAAGAGACATGTTCGATCACTCGGTCCAATGAATCTTTGTGGTCATCGAGGATAGACTGCGAAAAGCAACATTGCACCTCAAACCAGAAGATATGTAGAGTATCGTCTTAGTTCAGCTCTGTATGCAAAGTTGCCACGCACGTAAGATAAAGTTCGCAGCTTTCAAAATGTGTTACGTCGCAGTTTGAATATCGATTACATTATGTACATTCGTCGTGATCCATGCAATGGACCTGGCAACCTCGCCCGCTTGCATCCCTTTGAGTTCTTTCCATCGCCAGCGCCGTGTCTTTCCAAGTATGAAATACATATAAATAACAAACCAGAAAAAACAGATAAACTCCGTCGCTGATGCAGTCTCGACCGTGTATACCAAGTTTCTGCCCCGATCGTGCGAATGATGACATACAATTTGCTTAAAGAGGCTCGTTTTCCTCTGCGATGATAAGTACTGGTCCCAATATGCTTCGCTCGATTCGTAAAATCGCATGTCTCGCACCACTCATGAGGTACAGTGCACACTGTGACCCTCCCCAAGACTAGAGGAGGGACTCTCACTGGACGGACTTGATGTGTACTTGCGCATTGCCTCGTTTGCTCCGTTGAGCTCTTTCTGGGTTTCGCTGTCGTTTGCGACTACCGGGGTCCCTTGTCCTGAAGAGGAATGGGACGCCAAGATTTGCACAGGGTTCGTCCACGTGACGATACAGTCAGACTCAGTCCGCTCAGTTTCCTGGAGCAACGCCTGCGCCTCCTCCTCAATTGGCGAGATACGCTTTAATCTTCCGTGTACTGATGGCGAAGGCTCCACTGCCTAAGCAAAGCCCTCAGCGGCAGCACGGCTGCTCGCCGAGTTGGGGTGAGGAGTACTTTGTGCTGAGCCTGAACTGTCGCTTGGTGTAGCAGGCTCCATGACTTGGCTGCGGATATTCATGATCCATTCATGCTGGAGTAATTCGACTGCAGTAGCACGGTGTTTCGGGTTTCGAATAAAACACCTCCTCAAGAAATCAATACCCTGGGGGCTGAGCTGATCGGGTCCAGGCAGTTGTGGCGGGTTGCCTTGGGCAATGTTGTACATGATGGCCCACTCGTTATCCAAATTGGACCATGGACGACGACCCGTTACCATCTCGAGGATCACACAACCTAGAGACCACACGTCAACGGACCCAGCCTTACCAGGGTTCTCGCCTTTGATAACCTCTGGAGACATGTACATCGGGGTACCGGTCATCGACCTGTTCGGTGTTGTTGCTGCCGATTTCACTAGAGTACGTCCTTGACGAGCGATGACTTTAGCGGCTCCAAAGTCAACATATTTGATGACACCATTGTGATCAAGAAGGATATCTGTGCTCATAATTAGCATTCAACACATAGATGAAGGGGGTATAAGAGTTTGGAGAGGGGAGGCTTACTCTCTGGCTTAATGTCACGATGAGCAATGCCGCTTTCGTGAAGGTAGGCAAGACCCTCAAGTAGCTGTAGTGCATAAACCATCGTGACTTGTTCGTCTTCAATTCGACCATGTTCCAGCAAGTTTGCAAGGGAACCGCCCGAGCAAAATTCCATGAAAATGTAAACACGATCACGGTGGACCTCAATACCATAGTATGAAACGACGTTAGGATGGTCGAGCACCTCGAGCACTCCCATTTCGTCTTTGATCTGACTGGCAATCGTGGGAATGAGCTTGGGATCCTGAAGACGGATCTCCTTCACTGCCATCAGGTGGCCAGTGTCCAAATTCATTCCTGCGTACACATTGCCGAAAGTACCACCGCCGACGAAATGTCCTTGCTGCCATCGCATGGTAACGTTGGTGGCCGAAGACGATAAAAAGGCCAGAGAACGATCAACCTCGTTCGATACCTCCAGGACACGGCCCACACCTTGCCTTTCGGCAACGGTTTGCCTTTGAAACTCGTCGATCTCGGCAATCTTGTCCAAACGTTGCTCCTGAATGTATTTAAATGCTTCTTCGTCATCAAACATACGGTTCTTGTCGAGCCTCTTAAACTGTCCGACCAAAGCCTCGATACGTTCCTTTTCTGTCTGTGCTGCCTGGTTGGACTTGGCTCCGAGAATGTCGAAATGGGAGATGAGAAGCCTCATGCAACCAGACACTTTGGCACGAAGCTTGGCATACTCAGCAGGATCCAAGCCAAGAATATGGCGGCCTCTTGTCATGCCCATGGCAAATTCCAGTGCCGGCACAGCCCAGCGGAAGGACTTGCGGTCGCTAACAGCACAATCGTCACAAATGAAGCTGACCCAGTCAAGAGCCAATTTTGTGAGTTTCATATTGTTCATCTGACGACGGTTGCTGTCCATGCTGATCAGTGAACGTTGACCAAACTCCGTGGCGAAGACGAAGCAGGTTTGAATCAACTCTGCACAATTCATGCCTTTCGTCTGCTTTCTGATGATCTCAACACTGTCCATGAAGGTATTGGACAATTTGAATGCGACTTTCCTGATCTCCATGAGTCTAGTGTTGACTTTGTGCAAATTTGACCGTTGCTCAACGACAAGGTCGAGATGCATATCGACAGCGTCCAGGAAAGCCTTGCGTGCGTTCACTAATCTGTACTGCGAACCATCGGCGATGAGTCTCATTTGTCCCACCTTGAGATCCGTCGAGTCAACGTTGAGGGGTTGAGTGCTGCGTTTACCAAACCAATGCAGAGGTGTCTCGGGTCGAAGAATCAGCACGTATGGATCTGTTATATCGGGATCCTGCTGTGGCCCATGAACGCAGGTTCGGAGAATAGATTGCACTTCGTCATCTCGTCCCAGAAGTGTTGGAGATGCAATGATCTGTATGCCGTCGATGTCGTCGACAAAGATATGGCCGCTAAAAGCGAGCCGTTCGTAAAAGTGTTGCAGTTCGTCAGCACCGAAAGCAATACTCATATCGGATGCGTTCTCGTAATGATCACTCAGCATGCGCGAAAAACGTTGTAGCATCCTCTGCCTCACCCGAACGGATTCGAGGACTTGCTTGTAACGCTTACTCATCACGTCGGCTGCTTCCCTGGGCTTTCGCTGCAGTTCACGCTCAAAGGTCTGGCTCAGACGAGCAAGTGCCTTGAAAGTCAAAGTGCTAAACTGTTCCGCAACCTCGATGTCTCCGCCCTGCAAGTTTGCACCGACCATGTTGGCGAAATCCCATTCCTGGAACAGGACATCAGCTTCTTTGTAGGTGTTCTTGTTCCGACTCAGTTTCCAGTTAAGCATTTTGAAATAATACCTCAGCGCTTCAAGAACAACTTGGTCAAAAGAGTCGTCTATGCAAGGAGGCAGTTGCCAGCCGGGCTGTGGTTGCAATACGGTTAGAATGTCCTGCTTAATGCGAATGGCGAGCCGGAGCAAGATCTCGAACTGTCCGATCATCTGATCTTGTAGTATGACGTTTGACTGGGTTGTTTCCTTCATCTTCTTAGCATATGCAAGGCGAACCCTGATAATCTCCTCGATCAGCCGAGACGGGAAGCTGATTAGGGTGAGAATCTCCTCTATGTAAGGCGGCAGATGTCGCTTCTTGAAGGCTGCAGAATTGGCGATCAATGTCTCTTTTGCTTTCGCGATAGTGGTGGATATTGCCGCGAGCATACTTCTTCGAATGAGCGTCTTGGTCTTGGCTGCTATCTTCTGCTTCTCCTCCTCGTTGCCGCCATCGTTGTGCAATGATTTGAGTCCGTCCTCCTTCATGAGTCGATCCAGAAAGGAAGTCTCGTCGCTCAGCCCATTGGTACTCGGCGACCTTTGCTTCTTCATTTGGAAATCCAGTTCGTCATTGCCGACCCAATTTCTCAGAATCTCCAGTTCGGTGTTGATCATTTCATTGGTGTTATACCAGGACAAGACGGCATCGCAGGCTTCAAAAAAAGAAGGCGCTGTAGCAGCCTTGTGGTCGGCGCCGAGGGCTTGCCACGAAGGGTACAGATTCTCACACTTCTCGATCTTCTTAACGACGTCCCGAATTTGCTCGATTGGAGGCTTTCCGGCCTCGCTCTCTCCCTGAACCTCGAAACGAGTTATTTCATCAATGGTCCGCTCCAAGTGCGAACGTGCTTCCTCCACCATTCGTCGCTGTACGGCCAGAGACCTGCCGCATATCTTGGAGCGCAAGCCAACCCAGAGTTCCGCTTTATGGGCCGAAAGACCGCCCTCCTTTTCGGAAGAACCTATCAGGCGTTTCTTTTCCTGCCGCACGACGTCTCCTGTCAAGACGGCTGCTAGCATGCCGTGCCATTCCAGCCTCTCCCTATTGTCAGGATCTCTGACATCGTCTTCGGTGGGGTGGAGGTCATTCTCATCGGCGTTGTAAAACATTATGGTTTCCTCGTTGTAACGGTCGTCGAAAACACCTTCAGAAGATGGCGTCTCACCCTCGGATTCGTCATCTGTATAATCGCCAAGGCTCGGTGTATACGGATCGCCGCCGAAGTAGCTATTGCTGGGCGGTTGTTCTGAATGGCGTATCATGCGCAGATAGGCGGGTTCCTGGTTACGAAACTGCTTCTCCGGGTCGTCGGCGCGGCGTGATCGAGAACCAGATCGGGTATTGATGCTGGAGGGCTGCACTGGAGGTGCCCGCTGTGGCGCATAGGTGCCGGAGGGTGTTCTGGTCAGAGGCAACGGCCTGGATGAGGAGTGGCGGGGAGTGGTGCCGTTGGTGGTGACTGGATCTCGCTGGCTTCTTTGGCTGTTTGCCAGCGAGTTTGGGGCCAGGGAGGCCATGGAACCTGACAGACCACCATCTACGTATCTCGCCAGCGAGCCAAGCTCATCTTGTCGCTCAAGTTCGGCGGGATCGTTCGGGTCTGGTGTGTAGTCCTCTGAAGAGTTTGAAAGGTCGGAATCCGTTGCGATTGCGACGGGGCGCTGTTGAGGATTCATCTTTTCGCCAAGCATTTCCATCTCGCCTGAGGAAAAGCGAACAGCTCGGGGAGATGTCTCGGAGGACATGTCTCTAATGGGTAGCTACGAGCAACGGCGACGACTTCGGGAGGATGTATCGAGGTGCACGCAGCAATGGCGATTACAAACACGCTCAGCTTAATATCAAGTCTATGCAGCGAGTGAGAGTCAGGTCAAAGGGTCTGCGCCTGACGCAGCCTCGCTCTTTCTCCAAATTGAGGAGGGGAATCAAGAAAGGCCGTCACGGTAGCAGTCGGATGTGGCCCATTAGGAAAAGCAAGACTCTATATGTCAGAAGCGAATGATGCTGAATGGAAAGAAGACTTGTCGCAGCGCCAATATTCCAAGCTGGGCCCGATCGCTATCGGGTTGCTTGCCACGTCGAGATCGCGATAGAAAATATCAGACGATGGGAAGAGAGGAGCAAATCTCCGGGCTCTTCCAGGCTCATGGTCGGTTCAGTAGCTCACGTTGGCGTGTTCTTGGGGACTCTAAACCTGCTGGCCTGCTCAAGGGCCTGCCCAAGCCTGCCCAAGCCTGCCCAAGCCTGCCCAAGCCTGCCCGAGGGTTGCGTTAAGCTTGCGTTAAGCGGGATGAGGCCGCTCGTCATCATTGGCTGCAACTGCAGCCGGGATGGTTTTCTAGCGCTGTAGAGCATGAACGGGCCTAGACTTTTTGCTGCCAAGGGTCATGGAACCGTAATTTTCGCCCCAGCCGAACCATCCAATTACTGACCAAGTCAAGTTAGATAGCACAGACGGGAAGGCATCCGGCAGGGGCCTTCGTTCGAAAATCAAGAATGAAACACTGTTGGGTAATAAAGAAAAAATTGGAAAAATAAACAAGGAAACGCGATTGATGTCGAATCTGTACAGTTCCCGAGAGTCAATGCGACAGGAATCATACATAGTCTTCACAGCCCATCTGGAGATTGCGGCAACGTCTCAAGCGGGACCTGGTCTCCGAGGCCTCGGAAGATATGTATGTACATACATACATACCCCCATTGTGGGCAGACTCCAGATTCTTCAATCTTTGTGTGAGGTCCCAGTGGATTAACCTCGACCAATGCCGTCTCACTTGTGTATACAGGAGCTTCCTTGTTCGTGTGGGAAAGTTCTGCTTCCTATGATTAGCTGCAATTTGCTGACGGACAGGTTTCATGCCCAGAATGACCGCGAAGAGCTTCTTCTCCCGTGCCAGCAATGCATGACCAGCAGTTGGTCTGTGCATGGCAACCGTTAAACGCCTGCTGAGTACGGAGCCACGGAGCACCTAACCTAGTGCCTGTACCTGAGAAATCGCAGTTTTGACGCGTGACGCCATGTAAAAGAGCAACCTTAGGGCCCGTAAAAGTAAACGCGGGACGACACATGTGCGGAACACGGGCAGCCTCTACTGACCTTGACAGCATCTTTGTTTTCCACTTACATGCAATTGGTTCCGCATTGTATATACAGTCTTTTTGTGTGTGTGTGTATGTGCGTGCTTGTTCTACGCATGGCTATCTGGGACTGGGTTGCAATCTTGTCTCAACTTCTGTTATCCCGGCATGCAATGATAGAAGAGGAGGAGGGGTTTTCGCATTAGTCTTCTATGTCCTCCAAGGCCTCCAGTTCAGACGCGTCGCGTCAATTCTCACGGGTCAATGCCTTGGCACCCTCGTCAGATAATTGCCTGAACTACGAACATGTCTCTACCCCAACCAGCTCAGGCACAGCGCGCAAACATGATACTTATGCGATGGACGATTTGCTCAAGACTTCAATTGTTGTCAAGGTATTCATTCATCTCCCAGTCCTTGCACAAGAAGCCCCGCAAGTAACTGACGCCTTGCAGCCATATCCATCAAAGCTCTCTATCAAGCCCCGCAGCCTGCAGCCATTGATGCTGCTCCCAAGGGAACATTTACCTCTTTCACATCTAGACCTTGCAACTCCTTCTGGAGATTTCGAGCATGCCCGTCAGTATGAATCAACCATCAAGATCCTGGATCTCGAAAGCCGTATGGGCAACCGTCCTGTTGTGCTCATCGCCCGCATGGAGACAAACAAGACACCATATGCAATAGAGCGCCAGAATGGCGGTCTATATACTTTGTGTAGGCTGGGAAATTGGGTAGATCTTATCCAACTCAGTAGCCATGCCACAGTAGCATATACACGGCTGCTCAAAGCACGCGCCACTCTTATCGGCCATGCCCAACCGGAAGCCTCCACAACACCTCAACTCCACAGCGAGAACAAGAAAAGGAGGCTTGCCATGGAAGCCATTCAGTCGTTGGTCAAGCGACCAGCAAGATCGCAATCTATCTCTCTACAGTCTCAGGATGCCGAGGGGAGCCAAGCGTCCATGGGTCTTGGGGAAGAAACAGCATATCAGACTACGAAGCCAGCTGAGCCGTTGGCAGACGCAGGTAGTATCCAGACAGAAGAAAGAACCGCGACATTGGTCAATACGCTAGCCCCTGAACAGTCTGCGCCATCACGCATCGCTGATGACATATTCGAGAATGTTCGAACTCATTATCTTGAGGCGCTTTATCATTCGATGGCAAGTCTTTTCCGTTTTGACGTTCGCCTTGCGCTAACATTTATAGGGATCTCTGGCATACTTCGCTAAAGGGCCATTATCTCGAGCGCGAGCAGCCTTTCACCTTGACTGCGAATCTAACCTGAATACGAATGAACTGATCGATTTCCTCAAAGGTCTCATCTTGACAACCGTTCAGATAGATAAGAAGTACCGTGAATCGGTGCCTGACATCATCGCGAAAATGAAAACTCATGTCGCAGATTCGGCAGATGAACAAGCCACCAAGGTCAAGAAGAGGAAGACGAAGAAGCTAAAACTGGGAAAGGATGGCTTATACCCCACTGAAAATGAACATGTTCGGAAATGGTGGGACGTTCGCAAACCACAGCCACGAGATAACGATTCTGTGACAACGGAAAATCCGCAAGAAACCAGGTTACAAATCTCACGCCTGCGGTCGAGGGAAACACAGCTGCAAATGATCCTAATTTTGGAGATTTTGGCACTAGAGCCAGTGAAATCTCCTGCCGGGGCCGAGGACTCACAACTCCCGGACCTTCCCAAAGACGAGTCTGTTCCGGATGCTGCTAAAGAGACAGCAGTCAAGAAACGCAACAAGCACAATTTTCCGGTACTATTGGACGTGCATGCAGACCGACTAAGTATCTGGCAATCCACATCCCTTGATGAAATCAAGATATTGGATGACTCCCAGTCTGGCATATCCGACGCAGCGCAGAAGCCTCACGGGTCACATAGCGACCCCCTAAAGGACTTCTGCGTTGAAATTATTGTGCCATTGTAAGCCAATTCAAGTTGCCAACACCACAGCTTAGCAGTTTAAGCTTGTTTGACTAACATGGTGATGTAGTTTTTCGTCAAGGCTCCCCGAACAATGCGACGCCTTGAATAGAAAACTGGGAGGACCAGTAATGCCCTCGCCTCAAAAGTCGAAGCCCAAGGCAGCTGAGCCGATGGCTAAGCCTAAGGCGAGACCAGGTGCCTTGACTAAGCGACCAAGCACATCGAAGCCAACCCGAACTCTTGAGCGTGTTTTGTCCAAGGAAACGGAGCGTCATCGACGAAGTATTTCTCGTGGCCCAGGTAGTATGATCGCGCTGATGAGATCTGCTACCACGCCTGTGCCAATGTTGAAACGAGAAATCAGCGACACATCATCCCTTGCAAGTCTGCCGAATAAAGACGCAAAAGATGCCAGTGCCATTCAAGACGTTTTCTCGAGTTCTTTTGGTGCTTCTAGGCGCACCAGCCAAGAAACAAAGGCTCAAAGAGAGGCCGATATCCAAGCAGAATTGCAAGAGGCCATTTCGAGCCTGAGAAAGCCCAACAGAGAAGTGGTAGTGAGCAAGGCGATGGCAGAGGCTGATCAGCGAAAGGTGACGACAAGCTTATCACAACTCAAGAAATCCAGAAAACCAACCGAGCACCTGGGAACTCATAGCATCATCAAGGCGACTCCGGCTGGACCCCGTTTCAGGAACGCTCTTGCAAAAGAAGCCAACAGTCAACCAACAATGGACAACATGCACGAGTCGATCGAGCAAGGAAATGTCTCATCGTCGTCACGGGCTGTACCGTCGTCTGCGCCAAGGAAGCGCAAGGCTGATGCTGCTTTCATGATAGCAGAATCATCGCCAGCACTACCGACAATGAGTAGGCCTACAGAGCTGATTGATGCGACACCGGCAAGGCCCTTCTTAAAGCGCAGTTTCGTCTCGGCACCTGAGCCTGACGATGGGTTTGTTCTTGCTTCTTCTCCTGTCGCGACACGGCGATTCTTGGCTGTCCCGAATAGTACACTTAAATATCGAGATAGTGGAATCGGGATGCCTTCATCGCCACACGGCGGGGTTGCTGAGACACCATTGAAGAAACAGTCTCTGAACAGACCAGGCTCGCTAGAAGGCTTTGTTACCGTCACACCTGTTAAAAAACGAACTGTTAATAATGTTGTTGCTACTCCAGCACAACCTAAGCTAGTTCAAGAGAAGGAATCAGCAGCCAGGCGGCTATCGATTTATGAGAGACTGGGGTGGGATGACGACTATGATGATCTTAACTGACATGTGCTTCAATGCTCTTGCTCATGTCCGAATGACGCAAACTGGAAAATGCAAGTAGCTTGTTTGGATCAAAAGGTCGAAAAAGCTATTTCTCGGTCACTCTGGTTGAGAACGTGATGAGATATGATGGATGACTGCATGGGATAGGCGTTTACACATTTCGATAGATTTTTACCGGCATAGCATTTGAGCATTGGTAAACAGGTGGTAATGAAGATATTGGTCTATAATTCAAGAGCCTGCGTCTCTGAGGAAATTTGTTGAATTTGTGGTGGGGAAATATATACAAGAACAAGTACGTTTTCACTTATGTACACCATATCATCGGCTGCCTCTTCTCGATTTTCCTTTCTCTCTCTCTCTCTCTTTCCAGCCACGCTCTTCTTCTGGCCCGTCTAGAAGGCCGGGTTGGCGTTCTCGAGCAGCATCTCGAAGTAAGCCTGGTTCCAGGTTCCCGCCTCGGGGGAAGGCTGGAAGGCATCGCTGAGGCCGCAGAACGAGTCGTACCGTGTTGCGCTCGAGTCGCTGGTCCCGTCGGACTCGCCGCCGGGCTTGACCCACACGAACGCGTCGGCGAGCTCGGCACCAGTGTCCGCGGTCGGCCGCACGCCGAACCCGGCGCCGTCGACGTTGCACCAGTCACCCCACGCGTCACGGAGGCCTTGCACACCGTTTCTGTAAAAGGCGTTAGAATTTTGTTTATAAAAAAAAATATTGAGTGGGGAGGCGGAGGGGGCGGTTCCGCTAAGAAATAATAAAGAAGCCGTGGGATAATCACTTACCGGCCAGTGTCGACGATTGCGTGGTTGGGCATGCCGGCCGTAGCCAGAGCAGCGCCGAAGAGGGTGACGTACTTCTCCTCGTTCTGGGCCTTGTTGTACTGGCCGTCGGCGTCGTTGGCGAACTCGCCGGGCTCGGCGTCCCAGGAGTTCCAGCCGGCGACGTTGGTGGAGATGCCGCGGAACTGGCTGGGCGAGCCGGCGCTCGTGTAGGCACTGGCGAGCTCCTTCGCGCCGGGCGTCAGGTTCGCGTCCCAGCCCAGCCAGCCGCCGTGGCCCGCATCGAGGTACTGCACCACGTTGGGCAGGTTCAGGCTCTTCAGGGCGTAGGCGACGCCCTCGCGGTAGCCGGCGGCCGAGTTCTGGCATGTGGTGAGGTCACTGTTGGTCACCAAGTTAGGCAGGGAGTCAGGCTCGATAACCAAGGCAAAGGCGGTGTTGGGGTTGGCGTTGATGATTTCGACGATGGCTATCATGACATGTTAGCTGGTGGGTACGGATGTAGAGGTAGGGCAATCGTGACTGACGGTCAATGTATTGGGTCTTGTAGGTGTCGAGCTCGCCAACAGCCAGTTCACCGTTGGATGCCTTGGCGGCACAGTCACGGCCAGGCAAATCGTAGATGACGAGACCCAAGACGTTCTCGCAAGGAACGCCAGCGGCAAGCTCCGTGGTCAACTTCTCGATGTTGGCGATGGAGTCGAGCCACAAGAATGTACCAACGTCAGCGACCTCGAGGGCCTTGGCAGCCAAGGCGCTGTCAGTGATGGCGGCAGCGGCAGCCTCGACCTCGGCTCTGTAGAAGGAGTTGGCGTGCAGTGTGTATGACTCGAAGATGTTGGTGCTGGCATCCAGGGTGACAGCCGAAGTGCATGCGCGCTTCTGCATCTGAGATGGCAGAGCGGTGGCCACGGCGGCCAGCGCCAGGAGCGAAGTGAAAGTCGACTTCATTGTGATTTCTGAAGGAATGTCGTCGAGAAGAAGGTGGCTGGGTGAGTGTCGTATCTCAAATCTCAACAACGGCCCTGGGATACAGTTCTTATATGCGCCAAATGGTAACGCAGGGGCATCAGTTCCTCGTGTAGCATTTTGTTCCTCCCTCCGAGATCTACATTCTGCCATCTGATCTACGTTCAGGAACAGGAACCACGTTCCGCTAGCTCGATCTTAGGTCGACATGCCATGCCATACCATGCCATGCCATCGCCATCCAGCATCCCGTGACTGCATATACCTTGTAGGGGTGTAAATTGTTAGCTCCGAAGGTCGATGAAAGCAGATTTTGTGGTAGCCTGCATTTAGAAATGTTAGGATATCACATGTAATAACACATAATTTGGTGAAACTCTGCCGAGCTTCTCTCGTGCCCTTATCTCTTTTTCCTACTCAACTACATGGGACGTGGGGTTGAGGTACCTGGCCTACATACAATCACTGACCACTACATATTGTACGCGCTGAGCGGCTCTCGGTAATGTCAAGGGGCACCTGTAATCAAACCTTGAAGCAAACTGTCCTCGAGGTTGATGATGCCAGATGATGCCAGGAGGTCTCGCAGAGTTGAACAGCGGCCCGGCTGCCGAAAGCGCTTCCCAGGGTCCGATCATGCCACCAGGTGCAAAGGCGCGGAGCGCACGCGGCGAAATAAGTCCTTCAATCCCCATCCTCCTGCAATAAGAGCCAAGCCGCATCCCGGCACCAGTGGGGTCAACCGATGCGGCTCAGTATAAACGGCGGCAGTCTGCCCCGGATCGCTGGTCTTGGCAGCCGTTTCAGAGAGATGACGTCGATCTTTTACCTCTTACATGGGCCTGCGACCCTCCGCATCCCCAAAGGGCAACTACCGAGTGATGCGCTTTTAGTGGCTTGCCAAGACTTTATTTCGTGCCTGAATGCAGAGACGCGTCGTCATTCGATTTCTGCTTGCCTATACTCCGTACGGGGTAGCTGGTGTTGAGCCTTGGCTGGGTTTAAACTGCCAGGACTCTGCGGTCCCGGAAGCCTTTATGTATTGGGTCACTGTCGAACATTGGCATTTCTCTATATAGAGTAGCAAAAACGAATAATGCACAACTCTGGACATAAAATAAAGAGAAAGAAAGAGACTCATAGTTTAGACTTGAAAGTTTTCATGTAATGCATAATAACCTTGCATACAATTCGAATAAGTATAAAATGCTTCATAATCGTGAGGGCGCATGATGAAGTGAGTTGTTAGATACCATGTGCGGACTTACTCGGACACTGATAATTGCGAGAAGCAAGAGAATTGTGTTCTCTACTTTTGTCATACCAAGCTAGCGAATATTTCTTGCCGTTCCGTGTGAGATCCAGCAGACTAGCCACATGTAACAATCGGCGTCTAAGAGCATTTGACATCATCGCGTTCCATTTTCACGCAGAGTTCACTGGTATCCGCATCCAGTGTCTATACTTAGCAGCAGGCAGTGCCTTAATAGCCATATTTTGAACCCTCATCACAGCTACGCATATGCGTGAATTCTTCCTTCTGACCAGGAGTGTGGAAACTCTTTGAGTGCAACGGTCCTTTGAACGCACATGATAGCAGCCATGTCCTGATCCTTGCCCTTTCGGTCGACTTTAATCACTAGCTCTTGGCTTTTCGCATTCCCTTCTTCAGCTTTGGTACTCTCGCTGCCGCGCATGTCTTTGGATTTTGACCATTAATGTTGTCCAAAAAGCCCTCCTGATACTCCTCTTTTTCCTCCCGAGTTGCATGATCATGGTACTCGCACCACCAAAGATCAGGGTCCTTGGTATTGACGTCATATTCAGGATCGTGAGAGTTGATGACCTCGTCACCACGAACCTTACTGACTTGCAGGATTTTGATCAAAAACAACGGGGGAAGGTTAACATACCTTTCGGTTTTCCTTGAATGCCGCATTGAAGAAAGCGCCCCAAGTTCACTATTGGATCAAGCGATCTGCCATCGGGAGTTCTGCAGGGCCTTTCTTCATGAAGTGTTGGTCGGTCGAGTTTAGAGTCCTCAAAGCGAATCACTGAGTCCCGAGTAATGTAGCCATGCAAAATTTAGGCACTTTATACTTCTTGCTGATCAGATAGACATCCAGGAGCGAAGCCAAAACTCAATGAGCACCTGTGAATTCGTAAAGTCTATCTCGACCGTACTCGGCAATTTCCAATCAGGATGGTGCTGATGCCACCGCTGCGAGAACAGAAGCAGGCAAATTTTCGGCTGTGTCATCATCGATATTGTTGTCGTCGATGTTCATGTGTAAGCATCCGACGGGTATCTTCCCTGTAGATACCCACGGCTTGAAAGCTTCCAGGGTCTCAGTGCTGACATCTTTCAAGTTGATCTTGTCTTTGTTGATGAGCTCACGGGTGGAGTCGTCCGAAACCGCAATATATTTCGGATAAGGGTCGAACAAGATTGCCTGCAGCGAGACATCGTGAGTTGTGTTGTTGTGCGTGGCTACAGTAGTTAGCCATAGATTGTACAAGACAAGAACACCAGATCCAGTGGGTAAATATGCAACCAAAGTTAAGGCAAACATTTCTGAGGGGTTATTGTTGACCCAGACGTTAAGAGAGACCGTCAAGAAGTTGAGCGTTGATTTCGTTCGCAAAGATACTCTAGGTTGCTGCAGCACAACTTCTCGAATAATTAGTTATTGATGTTTTGTACCTCTGCTACGGCTTGTATCACAGGTCGTATTGCATAAGGTCCGACCTGCACGCCATCCAACGGGCCGTTCTCCGAGCGAAGAAGCAGCGGTGCGATATCTCCTGGTAGCTGATACGTACTTCATATTTAGCAATATGATATCGAGAAAGGCTCGGCTCGGGCAAACCCTATGCAAAATTTCTGCTTCTTCATTGTTTTTGAGATAGACCTGCAACACCACTACCACATCATACCCAAAGGCGGTGGAGGGAAACCATGGCGTGTCCTACTGCTATCCCCACCGCTGTATCCCCAACCGGGCCATCCACTGTCGCTGCTCTCACTACTATAGCAGGTTGAGCAATATGAGCTCTCACTACCGCTGTCGCTATCGCTGCCGCTATCATAATCATCCCAGACCCAGTTCCTGTAATGGCTATGCCACCTCCAATGGCCGTCGTAGGACCACGAGATGGGCGGGTAGGGCCAGAAATAGGGATTGAACGGCATGTCGTGATATTTGTGCTCGCTTGAACCTGATCTTTCGCGTTGCTGTTTGTTGTGGCTATGAAAGCAAGTGTTTGATGAGAGTAAAGCAATGGAAAGGGCCCCGTACCAATTTCGAGACGAGGTGGGGAGATTTATACTCGGCAAACGAGAAACAGTGATTAGGAAATAATATCAGGCCGTTGGATCACCTTGCGACAAATTTCTCGTTTTCTGTCTACTTTTCAACGTTGCAGAGAATGGAAGCATAACAGATTGCGCGAAGCATAGAATCATGCAGCGAAAGTTATACGCAGAGGGTTGAGCAAGTCAATTGCCTAGATGTACAGGCATCTTTGATAATATCGAACGTTACTATGTACTCCCCGAAGCGCCGCCAGCCTTGCTCCAGGATTATTACAAGTTTTAATCTCCCAACTTACAACCCTATCTGGGACTGCATTTTGATCCAGCAAGGAGGTACGCTCCTTTTGATCCTCTATGGCCAATGATAACGCATTTGCTTTCTATGAGCACCTTCTTTCCCTTTTCCATTTCAAATCGTAATGAGCAGCCATCATCAAGGCGCTATTTCGCCACGAACGCCGAATCGATGCACCTCAAGCCAAAAAATAAAATAAAATAAAAAGGTTAGACATATCCGTACTTGTGGTATACAATGTTCACTTAGCATTAGAAGCCATATTTCTCCCAGTATGCTTCAGTTATACCTCATGGTACTCTACGACCTTCTTGTCCTAGAACTGCGGAAGTAGTCGTAGGCCATGGGGTCATGATCTGGCGACATGTTCTCGTCCTGCGGCAGGTTACCATACCCACGAGGACCACCTCCCAGCATTCCGGCGCCTCCAGGAGCACGAACGGCCGACACATCCAGGCTGGCTTCTCTTGAGCCAGAGCCGGGGGTTGTCATGGGCATCGCCGCTGCATTGCTGACGAGGTTTGACCCACTATCATTGCCCTGCGCGTAGAAGGGGCTTCGCGTGCGGCTGATTTCCGGTGGAGCGGCGTAAGGATTAGAGTTACCAAGTTGTGGTGAGAATGACGAGTATGAGCGCCCCGGTGCAGGGCTAGCGGTTCGCGGGACGTTCGCAAGGCTGGGACTAGCAGGTCTTGACGACGGCTCGCTACCATTCCACATGCTTCCGGGTGTGCCTGGCCGGACCATATCAGCTGCGCGACCATAGATTTCGCCGCCACCATGCTCAGATGCAAACTCGGGGCGGTTTTTATAGTATTCAAAATCCATCTTTCCTTCGGGCACAATTTCAAAGCCTGGCATAGCTGATCTTGCTTTCCCAGACTTGTCCATAGGATTCAAGATATACGCATCGCTGTAGCCAGACGTGGACATGGTATCTCCCGAGTAGGCTTCTCGCCCATCTGATATACGACCTCTGTAAATCGAAGGAAGTACGTTTTGAGCCTTCGCGTGTACCATGGGAGTGATGAGCGGCTTGTACAAGGCAGGATGGCCAAAGCGGACCGCTAAGCGGTCAGATCGGAGTGGGTCCTTGCCCCTTTCATACTCCGGGTCTCGCGCAACGTTTCGAACAGCGTAGTAGTGAATCTGGTTGTCAAAGACCCTCGAACAGTAGATCTTGAAGGCAATCATGATAAATGGCAGAGGGACAACAGCAAATGCTTGGATGTGCGTTCCCAAACCGCGAACCCAGACCGTGAGGAAAACGATAAGATTTCCAAGTATGGTGGCAAATACGAATCGGTTGAACAAGGCCCTCCAAAACATGCCTCCCGACTCTGTTTTGGTGACGAAAATATAAAGCAGCAGGTACTTCCTTAAACATACATCGACGGCGAAGTACAGAGCAGCGGCTGGGAATACCAGGGGCTGCAGGCATCCATAGAGCATAGCAATTGTCGAGTAGAAAAGGAAGTAGTTGTAGTACATGGCGTATTCGAAAGGAGGTGGTGCAGTCAGCTCAATCAGCTCTCTCGGTGTTGGACTGCCCAATTTTCGTTGAAAGAAACTCCAGGTCAGCTTCCAAAGTTGTGCAAGATCAGTAGCAACACCCATCTGGCGCTGCAACAAGTATGTGACCCAATATGGAGATATATTACACAAAGCAATGAAGAGAGCTGATGCGGGATCCTGTTTGAGAATGGCCTGCCAGGCATCTCCATTCTTCTCCGTATCAGCTACAACGGCCGAAACGAAAGACCATAGAGTGCTGAAAATGGAAAAAACGATCAAGTTGTTGAATACGAAGAACGAATACAGTTTCGCCAACACGTGGCGTTCCCGTGATGTTTTGGTTCTATCTCCTGCCCTGAGAGACAAGCGTCGAAAGATGATGGGGAGAAAAAGGTAAGTGAGCGAGGTAATCGCAGGCGAAGCGATACCTTGAACAATTGACCAAAAGGTGGTGTCGGCAGCCAACGTTTTCTGGAAAGTGTCCCACACAAGGCCAAGATTGCTAAGATTGACCAAAAATATGGCTATAAAGGCGTTTGGCACAACCCAGATGAGGGTAAGAACAGTCACCCAGATGTTATTCCATATTCTGCTCCAGCTCCTGGCTGACGGACTCATGGGCATGTTGTCCCAAATGATGTCGTTTGGTCGTGGGGCGAGGGATATGGTTGTTCCCTTGGGTTTTCTGTTGCGGAGTGCATGAGCGATGGCGTGGGTTTCGGCAATGTCGTCATAACTTGCAAAACCGTATGGAAGGGTGTTTCGTTTGTCGAGTGTGGTGCGTACCTCCTTGATTTCGACTTCAAGATCTTTGATACGTTGAGTTAGATATTCGATAGCATCGACCTTTTGGCCTTTCGGGTAAGTTCCGTAGGATGGATCCTTTTTGGAGGGTTTGCACATGGGGCGTGCAGCGGGTAGGTTCTTGGGGTCTTTCAGGTATTTGGCCAAGACGGCCTCGAGTTTTCTGACCGTCCGATCATGTTGCGCAATGATATCGGGGAGAACCTTGACATTCCGGGCAATGGCCGTCCTGGCAAATGACGACTTCGGAATGTATTGGTCGATCAATCTGGCGATACCCTCGTCGGAGCCCATGTTCTTGGGG
The DNA here is from genome assembly GCF_020726525.1 of Truncatella angustata. Lineage (NCBI taxonomy): Eukaryota > Fungi > Ascomycota > Sordariomycetes > Amphisphaeriales > Sporocadaceae > Truncatella > Truncatella angustata. The sequence continues at coordinate 730,353 of NW_025763387.1, forward strand.
ATATCGTTGAGCATGAGAGTCCTGGCATGGAGACTATACTGGTACTCTTCACTGTCAAAGTATTGACGGCGTAGCGTGACAACTTTCCTATAATTCCACCACAGGAAGCCGCAGATGGTGAGGTTGGCTAGGTATGCCATGACGACCTGAGACCATTGAGCGTCGTTCCAGACCTCGAGAGGTGTAATGTGTTTGAACCACTTCTGATTGCCAGATGTATTGCTGTTTTGAGTCCAGTTGACAGGTATGAGAATGGAGCAGCCGAGAATGGCTAAAACCAGGAAAATATTGCGGCACATCCTCGCAAATCGCAGGAAAACAGCCGCATCCAGACCGGCGTGCCCGATTACGTCTTGCTCCGAGGTGTTCCATAACGGTTTTACCCAGGCAAATATACCCTTTCCTATGGCGGGAGGCGCATGTTTCTCGTCGGAATGTTTTAATTTTGGGGCGTAAACGACTGTATTGTAAGGACGAACGAAGGAAAAGAGAAGTGCTATGGCAGCTGTGATGCCCAATGAAGATCCCAAGGCGGACCAAATAGCTCCATCTGCAAGCTATATTGTCCCGTGTAAGTTTGTGGCTCCCTTTGATTGAGAGTTCATTTCTGGACACTTACGTCTTGCTTGAAGGGATCGTTCAGCAATGCCAACAGTTCTGTACCAGCATCATCTCGTGATACGAGAGACGGTACAGGATTCCACCCTGACCCCATCATGAGGGTTCGTTGTAGCACGTCGAGAGCGTCTGCGTATCTTGGGGTTCGTCTCGGCTTCGCGAATACGTCAAATCTAGTGGGCCAGCATGTGTAGTTGTGTACTTCGAATAGTGATGTCCGAGTTGGTGAGGAGAAAGCTTTGGCGACGAGACAATGGGCTCGCACTCAAGACCGCAACGTCTGTCTGCAATATTTGCACAAAGGCGCGCCGGTCAATAGCGGCAAGGGCGGGCGGGCTTTAGTGGTGGTCGTGCACAAAGATACCGAGGACCAACGGAACAATCAGCTTCGTCAGAACCGTCGAATCTCAAGCAGAGTCTGCTTGCTTGTCTGCTCGCTTGCTCGCTCGGTGTCTGAGTTGGGTCAACGAGCAGGGGATAATGCGATGCGAGTGAGGGCACCGTCGTAGGTTGTAGGCTGTAGGTATAGGGGCCGGAATGAGTGCCGATACAGTGGCGCCTGGAATAAACGAGCGTGGATGAGGAATAGACCGGGGGACAATCTGAGGCCCGAACTCGATGCGTGTGCCTGTGATCCCTAGTGGTAGCTGCGCACGAGGTGAGTGAGCAGCGGGAAAAGAAAGAATATTCAGAGTTTCGGGGGAGGAGATTCGACGACTGGTTCTCCGAGAAGCATTTTCGACCAGAGACGACTATGGGAGGAGGGACATGTTTCTCTATCTGGCAGAGACAAGGACACGAGAGATGACGAAGTTTTTAGCAGGGATCGTGCATCTTTCCCTGCAAGGTAAAGCGACATCCCCCATCTGGGCATCGACAATTGGCTTGGCTCCACACCAACAAGCAAACACCCGCAGCTCGCAGCACCTTGACGTCGGCCAGTTCAGTCTATCAGTACAGTCACTAGATCCTGGGTTATGTAGATCGATCCCTCGCCCTTTTTCGCCAATCCCGTCATCTCTCCATGTAGCTTAACTATTAGCATCGCCCGAGCAGCGCAACACCCAACGCCTTTTACTTGGACGTACAGTACTCAAGGTTTCTCAGCGCACGAATCTACGCTCAATCGAGAAGAATGGTCCCCCGGCAAGACCGGGTTATGGACTCGGCAGCAGCCAACCACAACTGCAGCCTGTCAACCATGCGGGAGAAGCAGACAAAGAACAAAGTTTCGTGCCTGGCGCTCGTCGCTTTCCGCCCAAAAGTTTGAAGCATAAGACCCAGCTGAGAATTTATGGATCTCTCCGTCACCCGTCTGGTCTTTCTCCCTCCTTCTGAGACAACCTAGCCGCCCCAATATTCCGATAAGAGAGACGATTTTTCATCCCCGCTCGTCCTACTGCCGACTGCCTGTACTCCATGTTTCGTCATGACGCGGCACGCGCTCGAGTATAAACCCAGAGCTACTCATCATCCACTGATGAAGCTTTCCAAGCCTTAAAAACGGCTTTCACTGCATGCCGTCCGCAACAATGCGAGCCCAGAACAATCTTCAGTGTCGATCCCTTGAGTCGGGTCCGACGCTAAGCTTAAACAGCTATTTTTGACGCTCTGAATGGTCGACCACCACGCTAAAGCCCGCTAACTAATCCACTGCGGCGCAGCCCCCTTTGGTCCCCATGGTCCCCTGGCCTTGAATACGAAGTCTTTTACGCGCATGCCACCTGCACATGATTGACAGCTGCACTTTTGCATCAACAACACGTCCAGCTGCTGAGGTCTCTCCATGTGGACCTCAGATCTACAGTAAAATTCGCATTCATGCGGCAGTGCAATGGAGGCAGGGAGGTACTTGAGACCGAAGACGTCATATAGACTGGCATTTGGAAATGCGGTATGTGCATACATATTACCGTCTTCGTTTACATCTGTTTCAAACTTACGGCGGAGGACTCCTCCAAAATTGCTAATGGAAGCCCTGTCGATGGAGAGCCTCAGAGCTTGGTCTTTTTTGAACTATCCCATTTACTGCGCACACTTTCCCCTTGTCAATCCAATGCCATCCTGTGCAAGGAAAACACCTCTCCGGCTCTAGAGTCTAAATTGGTAGATATCTTCAAGTCATTCGATTTGCCGTTCTGCGGACAACAATTATGCAGACCACATTTGCCCGGCATACCATTCCCTCGGTCTAAAGCCACGTCAACACTAATCGGCTAGACGCTGCGGACTTATAGAAAATCAAGTTCAAGATAGTTTTGTCACTGTCGCAGCTTACTGGACACGCTCTGAAATTGATGTTTCTGATATTAACTTCTGGACTCTCAAGGTTGCCCAAATCCTACGCCGCGCAATTACTCCAGCACGTAGCGCACCTGCCGCAGGTATCGTCCGCATAGTCCGCGTTCATGATCAGAGCACCGAGTATTTCTTGGGCCGGTATCATCCGAACGAGTCTACCTGAATCAATCAATGTATGACGGCCCCCAACACGTCGAACGTGTGGCCAACGGTCAGTGTCGCAAGATACTACAGGACTGACCAAATAGCAAAGTCTCCTGCCTCGCGCTAGAGCACTCTCTCGACTACCCGCAGAAGTAGTAGATATGCTCGGCTAGGGCTCATGGAACGTCTCTGAAACTTTAGAGGCTGTCTCTTTGAAGCAGGCTGAATATAATGCTTTCAGGTTTCTTGTGCATCGACAGTCCAAGGAACCTTGTCACAGTACTTTGATATCTTTCATACATCGGCTGGGATGATTGCCCCGAACACGTAATCAGCGTATTGGTTCTGGTAACGTCTTCACGTTTTATTGTGGTAGTATATGGGGATATAGATATCCTCCTTCCCTCTTCTCTCGTCTCGTAACACCTGAGGCAGCTTGACTGACAAGGCTAAAGTCTTGATTTGGCAGATCAAGTTTGAAAGACACAAAAAAGACACAAAAATCACACGCCTCCTTAGCAAAGACAACTCTACAGCCCTGCCCTGGATGGTTCCATATTTCTGCAATACACAGATGGAATAAAGTCAACTATGATGTGGGTAAGTGCCGTGAAATAGGTACTCGCGAATTTTGACTCGCGGCCTTTCAAAATTTCATTCATCAGATATTGCCAAGCTGTGTCGATCTTGGTTTTTCCAAGTCCCTTTGCCATCTTCCTAGTAGTCTCTTCGTTAAGATTGTGCCCAGTCAAGAACTAGGTCTAGTGTTTGGGTGCGTTCGGGGCAAAATGGAAGTGAATGACTTAACGTAGAACTGTAAGTAGTGCAGGATCCTTAACGTTGTCAAAGTAATACTCTGACTCCTCGTGTTTCAGTCGTACCTTATTCGCAAAAGACTATTGCAACATACAAGTACAAACGATACGGCGTACTTCACGTGCTGTGCTATTAAATCCCTGTGCTGACGTCGGTATTTGGTTCAAGGAAAGCTCATAAGAAACATGTTCTATCATGTCGAAAAGTAGCAGAGATCTCAACAAAGCGTGTCAGCTTTTCTCGCCTGTTTGCTTGCTACCCTATTCGTCGCTGGTACCCTGCCTCGCTTGAACGGCATAAGAAGTCCGCCTCAAACTGATTAGGTCCGTGTCGATGGCCGGACAGGCGGTCTTAAAACCTACTGAAAATAATGGGTATATGGTTATTGCCAAGCTGGGGGTTCTACTATGATGATGTGTTGATATCGGGGTTGAGATTAATGCACACCGACACATTCAATCGCGTTCTATAATGAACGCATTATAAATTACTTATAACTTTCAAACCAAGTAGTTATACCGACACTCAAAATTGCTTTATTTATTCTATTTTATTTTAAAATCTAACATAGTCGGGTGGGGAATAACAGTAAAGTTAGAGACCGGCTAAGCGAGATATCCCCACTGTTCAGGTCTGGAGAACCTCGCCATTTACGCGTCATGGGTACATAGATCAAAATCTGCAGTGGTCACATTGGTTAGTGCTGCAGTTTGTTGGATCCATCCCTGGGTGGGTGTTTGGCTTTCAAACCAGAGTCGGTGTATTGGACTTGGCAAAGCATACGGACTGGATCGTCGCTTGAAATAAAAAGCCCTCAATAACGGCGAGTTGTTCCGACTGCGTTGAATAGGGCTCCTCTTATTTCCTAAGGCACCAATCACGAGCAATCGCACGATCATGGATCTCGGGGTTTAGATTCATTTCACGGTCGTACTCAGAAAGCATCCAAAAAGCACGATTCACTGAAAGAATTTGACGGGCAAGGCAGCCGCAAAAATCCAGGGATACTGGTGTCAACAAGTAAATTACCAATATACCTAACTCTAACTTACACAACTACCCTTATGGGGTAGACCCCGACCTCCATCCATAACCAGACACCCCGGAACGATCATCGTACAAAATTTACTGGTCATACCACTGTAGAACTTGACACAGCATGACCGCAACTGTCACTATTGCGGCAAACAAGAGTCACTGGCTCGATAGGTACGCCAAGAATCACCATGAATGGCGACCACAGCAAGACCAGAATGGCGATAGCTTCTGGTGTAGACGCCAGGGTATCATCGAAAGTGCATTTGACGCAGATGGGCGATATTATGAGGGCAGAGCGGATGTGACTTCACTACTCCGCCTCAAATTTATTTCACCACTATCTTGGGAACAGTTGCGCCAGCGGATATTGCTGGCTTGGACCGCTCTTCGCTTGGAACATGTCCTCATGCGAGCGTGGGCTCCATTGATCAAGAACGAAGCCCATGGAAGCGATGAGCCTTATTTCCAGGTTCCCTGTTTTGACGGACCCGAAGCTGCCATCGAGAATGCCAACCAGTGGCTCTCCTTCGTCGAGGATCGTCCGGACAGGATCGTGGACGATGACGAGTTCCACCTTCACTCTATTAATACGGCTCGTGTTGTGGATACCAACCGTTCACTGTCGAGACTATTCGTACTACCTCGAAAGGCCTTGGATAACGGCGAGACCGTGCTACGATTCTGCTTGGTTGCAGCGCATCAAATAACAGACGGACTCACGATGCGTGTTTGGCAGGAGTCGTTTCTCAGGCTCCTGAACACACCCCTTTCCGGCCTACAGACTTCGATCTCCTCCCTATGCCCCCTAGCCGCAACCAAGTCCAGACTTCCTAAAGCGCAAGAGGACCTGTACCCTGCCATGTCTGGGTCGGTGGCCCGGAGACGCTGGTTCTGGGCGCTGTCCAGAATCCTACGACACGTCCGGAAACCTCTGTCTGCTGGATTCCCCAACCCTCTGAGGCACGAACAACCCTTCTCCGAATCCAAGGCCTACCCGCCCACATACGCCGAAGTTTTGGATTACACCTCCAAACCGCCCCTGAACACATTCGTAGTACGGGCGCGAGTGGCGCCGGATGCAGTATCCCGTATGGTGAGCCTCTGTCGCCAAGCCGGCGCCAGCGTCGGAGCCGGCGGCTTTGCTCTGGTAGCAATGGTCATGATGGAGTTGCACGAGCGCCGACACCCGGGCGACCAGCGCCCCTTCATCACGGCATTTCCGATCAACCCGCGGCCATTCTTCAACCACATGGATCCGCCCGATAGCCTGATGCTAGCGTTCTGCGACGGGATCGTGTTCCCGTTCCTTCCATCGGACCTTGATCGCGACGGGCGGTTCAGGGTGCTGGTGCGGCACGCACAGAGGCAGCTGTCGGCGTTCCAGAAACGCGTCAGGCCCCAGGACGCCACGGACCCCGTCGCCTATATGGGGAGCCGGGGTGCGGGCAGGGTCATTGCCATGAACTACATACTGAGCGTAGAGAGGGAGGAGCTCAAGTTGCCCGATCACTTGCGCAAGAACACGGCAGGCCCGCAGGGCATGCTCGCTGCGAGCATGAATGGAAGCTCACAGACGTGTGGTGTGAGCTCGGTGGGCAGGACGACGCAGAAGCCGGGGATGTACGATCTGAGCAGACCGATCGGAAAGGGTGAAGACGACTTTGTAGCAGATTGGTTTGACACACAAGGATCGGTTCGAGTTCGAGACGGGGAATTCTTGTGCGGTGTCTATGGTCAACACGACGGAATGGAGGTTGTGGTCAGCGTTGATGGAAACGCTATAGATGAGGAGAAAGCCGAGGAATTCAGGCAACGTATCGAGATCATATTCAACGATCACAGCAGCAGGGTCACGAAGTCCTTGCTATAGAATATTCAAATGGCTTAGCAATCTACAGAGCTTGGGCATGCCCTTTGGAATCTTGCTTTAACGATAGATAATGCCCATATGGGCATACTATCGAGATTGTATACTAGTCGTATATAATTAAGAAGTACTGCATTTCATATGCCCGAAAACACTATCTAAACACCGGGCCTCTTGAAGTTACCAGAAGGCCAATTGCCTAACTTTGCGGGGTCGCCACCAATACGCACATATACACCAACGGCAGGCATGGCTCCGTCCAGAACAAACATCTGGTACCATCCGGGTGGTGCGACGTGCGCATTGGGTGGTGCAGTGACGGTACACGAAGTCCCCGAACACGACACCGCCGGGAAAAGAGTGCGCGCACCCATTGAATTTCCATGCGTGCTTGAAACTGCGCCCAACAGCGAAACTGCAATAGCGCCGTTGGTGGCAGGGGAGCCAAGAGAGAATGAAACGCTCTGCCCGTAAGTCCAGTCCTTGTTTGTGACTGTGAATGTTGGACGGCGGAGGCCGCTATACAGGTATGGCGGTGTGAAAACCTCGACGCGAATCTCTTGTGGATGGACGCCGTCTTCGGGGTCGGAGCCGCTGATCAGGACACGTCCGTCAAGCAGAGTAATGGCTTCGCTGTGATACAGACGGGCGACAGTCGTGTTGGCCATAACGGACATACGACTACCAATCGGCTTACGCGGATCGTACAGCACGGCGTTGAGGTTGGGGTCTGTGGCGAGGCCGAAGCCAGCAACACCTTGTTTGGCACCATTGGCAATCAGGTAGGTACCATCAGGAAGCGGCGCCATACAGGACATGACACGCTTGGAGGGCATACGTTCTAGCGTCCATTGGGCGTTGGTCACTTCTGGCTGTATAGAGACGCAGTTGTCGAGGGCAAGTCCTGGTCCGGCGGTAGAGCCACCGCACATGAGGATACTCAATGGTTCACTGTAAGGAGCGTATTGAGGAAGCAGTACAGCCGTACCTTCGAGAGGATATGTACGGCCGCCTTTAGGATCGTTGACAGAGCCGGGCATGTTAGGGAGTTGTTTTGTGGTAGCAAAGGTATTCTCGTTCATGATGAGCGCTTCATTCCAATATCCGACGAAGATACCACCGCCGGGTAAAACAGCCGTGAAAGGATACAAGTTATTGGGATCAGTACGGGCCAGCCAGTCCATTGTCAAGGGGTCGGTGCCAGTGTATGGCAAAATCTCCAATGTCGGAACAGCTCGTCCGTTTGAGCCCTCCTCTCCGCCGATGACCAGGACAGACCCATTAGCCATGACCATGGCTGTCGGGTACCATCGGCCGTCTTGGAGTCTAAGAGTGCTTACATCTTCTTCCCAGTCGTTAGTGCCGTTGATTCCAGGAGTTCCGTCAGGCCAGTATAAACGGACACCATAGGTCGAGTCAAGGGACCAACCTCCGACTGTGAGCTGTCTCCCTGCCTTGTCAGGAAGAATAACACCAGCAGAACAGAAAATGTCAGTCTTGACATGCATTTCTCTCCATGCCTTATACCTGTCTCCATAAGTCAGGTCAAGCTCATATGCACCTGTACTGTTGGCTGCACCAGTGCCCCATTTCTCAAGAAAAGTGACTTTGCCCGTGATGGATTGCATGGTCATGAGCGGGGTGACGACACCACCTAGGAGATTCGAATAGGTACCAGCAGCATTGCCAGTAGGGTAAGAGAACTGCCATAGTGGATTCTTGCCAGTCCAGTAGTACATCGATAGGCGGCTACCACCACCACATATTGCAGAAGCGTTTCCCGCGCAAGGAAGATTGCAGTCGGTTTCCGCTTGTTTTGTGGCGCCAATGGCGACGATATCACCAGGGTCACCACAATAGCACTCTTCACCGTACTCCATACCAGCTGCCATGTAACCAAATTGGCCACACTGGTACAGACAGTTTGAAGCGGTAAGAGTGCCAGGGAAATAGAGCTGCCACGGCAGGGTACGCTTGTTGTTGAGATTGTCAGAATAGCAACCTTGATATGTCCAGGTACCGTTGAGTCCACCTGTTTGAGGAGCTGGAGGTTGGTAAGTAGGAGGTATTCCATTCGAAATGATGCTCAGGTAACCGGCTCCACCACACATGACAGAGCTATCACCAGCACACGGAGTATTACACTTCGTCTGATCAGTACCCTTGATGCCACCATTGTAGATAGCATTGCTGCAGAAGCACTGGGAGTAGTATTCCGTTCCGGATACGTTATAGCCCTTACTATAGCAAAGTTGAGCACAGGATTGGGGAGTCAATGTCTGACTGTCTGGAGCTTGGTAGGTAGGCATGATACGACCGTTCGGACCATCTTGCCAACATCCTTGACTGCTCCACCCCGTGGGAAGTCCAGTCACTGCCGCCGCCGAAGAAGAGACTGCTGCCCCGGTAGCAGTACCTGTGGCAGTGTTCAAATTGCTTGAAATTCCTGAACTGCTAGGGATGGCCGTGCCGTTCTTGACATAGACCGATAGACGGTTACCATTGCCACAAAACTGCAACTTGTCACCAGCACATAGCTGACTACAATCCGAGACGGGAGCAGCGACAGAGCCGGTTCCAAATTTGTCACCGCAGTAACACTCACGACCGTACTCGGTGCCAAAATAGGTAGAACCTTTGGCACTACAGAACGCTTGGCATGATTCCAATGTCATGGTGTCATTGGCGTAATTGTAGGCAGAAAGAGCTCTCACATTAGTTGCCTCCGTCTGACAGCCATAGAAAATATAGTTGCCAATGGCTTTAGGTTGACTTGGAGCTGTGGGGCTGGCAGAAGCCGTTGAAGACGTGCTTGTGGTAGCTACCGCTCGGATACCCGAATTAGGATTCGAGGCTGCTACTGAAATATCGAACGATACCGGATCTGTAGTTGTAGGGGCCACATCGGAAGAAGCAATTGATGTTATGATCGACATTGGAGGTGGGAGAGAAGAAGAAGAAGAAGAAGAAGAAGCAGCAGCAGCAGCAGCAGCAGCAGCTAGCGAGGTAGAACCGCTACTACTCAGCGTCACCGGAAATGTCAACCTAAAGTCATAAATGTTAAGTCGGTTGGGACCACCGCAAACTTCGGTCTTGTTCGCGTTGCAGAGCATAGTACAGCCATCTGTCGCAAGGGTGGCGTTATTTGATATTTGGTTGCCGCAGTCTTCCAAATCGTTAGCACTGTTCTACTTCATAAAAACGAGTCACTCTTACAGCATTCCCCAGAGTATTCAGTACCAGCTAGGACATATCCAGCCTTCTCACAAGCGGCAGTACAGTTGGCGCCATTTACTTGATCATCAGAAATATTGGCCGCAATTTCCAAAGCACGACCGGTTACTCCTTCTCTAACGTTGGTCTCAGTATTTGTACCACTTTGGGGGTGGACTTGTCATGCCCGAATCACTCACGTGTAACAGCCAATAAATGGCCAGTCCTGGATACCCGTGTTGGCCTGTGGGCCTTTGATACTGGGGTTATTGAAGAGTGTGAGTCTATTACCAGCACCACAAGGTTGTGTATTGTCACCAGAACATGCTGTATTGCAATCGCTTTCCGCGACTTTGGCTGCACCATCGGTGAGTTCCGTTCCACAATCTAGGAACATTAGTTATTGTGCTGCATAGAGAGATTACGTGAAATAACTTGCAGCATTCGCTATAGTATTCAGTCCCTGCGTAGGGGTAACCTTTGGACGCGCAATACGTGATGCAGGACTCAGATGTCATCTGGTCCCCCGTAGTGCTGTCAGCATCGATCGTACGCCCAACATCCCTATGGAGACATTAGCAGAACCACTGCATTGTTTTTGCTAAATGTTGCTTACGTGTAACAACCACTATAGCTCCATCCCGGGACTAGATTGCCTGGTACAGCAAGTGTTGAAGACAACTGTGTTGATTATGAGTACTTTAGACGGGTGTGTGACTGTGTCGTTGGGGAGTACACATACTGATATGAATGTGCCAAGTATGGCAACGAAGGGTTTCGACTGCCTTGAAGCCATGATGTACATCAGCCGCTTCTGGTACTCGTTAGAGAGATCCAAGGCTGTCTGTAAGTGCGGATATCAACCACGCTCTGAGTACCAAGGTATATATTCTACAAAAACAGCCCGTACTCTTAAATCGACAATAAAGCACGAACACTAATCATTTCGTGATAAAGAGTGCCCGGTCCGGTCTATATACCCGAAGTCAGAGAGGGCTCCGTAATATCGTGGGCTTTGAGCTGACATCCTGGTTCGGAACCAAGTGCGCGAAATCTCACATGGTCAAGACCCTGCAACAAATATAGGTTTATGTTCTAATATGTGACGGCAAGGCGTATTGTAGAGACTGAAAGGCGGCGGCGCGAAGTCTGAGCAACGCCCACTCAAAGCTATCGTACGTGTGACATGCAAGTCACTCCTTTCGAAGGCGGGGCTACTGTGTTTCTGTGACTTGTCGGTCTAGGAAGAAGATGTGTCTGTCAGCCAACCTTGATAAAGAGGCCGAGTACCTAGAGATCCGCTGCTCTAGATAGTGCACTCAGACGGTGGGCCGATACGAGCTTTGCCGTTTGGCTCTTGGCGCTAGCTCACTATAATCATGAACTATCATTGGCAGCATGTGGATTTTAGAGATCTAAACTATAATGACTAGGTCGGCGGATACAATCAAAAGGGCATTGCTATCCGAGGTGCTGCGTGGGTGCTGGTAAGGTCGGTGGCCTTCAGCCGCGCCGCCCCCCATTCAACATCTGCACCCACTAATCCATACGTATGGTAACAGAGGATGAGGTTTGGATATTTCCTGATCGTGATCTCTCAATTGGAAATTCCGTTCGTTTCTGTAGGTTGGCCGGGGCTTCAGTCACAAGTCCGGTGGCTTGTCGGTGTGACTGTCACTTGTGTTACCTCGCGGACATTTTTGGTAAGCAAGGCCCACGTGTCTGATGACCGTTAAGTCTCGCTTATATTAACTAGTCCAAGGTCATGGTTGGCAACTACTTGGCGAGCACTACTCGTACTCACTAAGTTTGACCAGTAGGCTGCATGCTTAGTGAGATAACTTTGGTCTCGCAACCCTTCAAGGAAGATTGTAGGTGTGGGATTCTTTCCATGTCAGGTGATGGACTCATCCTTGACAGAGTTGACTGCGGAGCCTTGGAAGAGCGTTTCTTGCTTCTGTGATATCGCATAGTGGGGGGTGTTGTACAGCAGCGGCAGTGGGAACAGCAGCGTTGGACATGCCAGGAAGAAAGGTGCTTCGATCTGACTAGGGATCAAAAAGCTGCAGATAACTTTGCATATATACGAGGTGGCTGCATTGATACAAGCCAAGATTTCTGGGCACAACGCCCTATCGGCTTTCCGGAAACATCTCATCGTGCAGACGACATTCGATAGTCGGAGACTAATTGCTCTTGGCGCATTCTGAGTCGAATGATCGAAACTTCTACAGCATACCTAGACTCATTCTTAGATGGTTGGCTGTAAGCTGACCCCTATTACCCACCCATGATCATGCTGGACGCAGTCAGCCTGCCGCTGTATGAAAGTGCTGATGGTCTAAGAGACATCCTTTTAAGAAGTTGCGTCATGTATGGCTAAGAACGTGGTTTGATCTATCTAAAACATACATGCTGAGTATTAAGGTGGTAATCAATAGTTCAATAGTGGGATGTGGGGTAATGGGCATTACACCCGGTCAATGATATACACCAATGTGACGCTGCAGATGTGATCTGTTGCAAGAAGAGAAACAAGTAAGACCAATAGTTCGAGAAAGGCTCATTGAAAGGACAAGCAGCAGGGATTCCTTGTAATAAACTGCAATCTCTGAATGTCCATGGGTGATGACGTGCAGTGCAGGCTCCTTCTAGTAGCGCTAGCGCATTTCCTTAGGGCTTATTAACCATACCAAAGCTTCCGAAGAAGCTTAAAACGTTATCTTCAGGTCTTCGGAGATCGGCGGAGAGGCTAAGAGCAGGGGTTTCAGGAACGGGCGAAAATTGAATTAACCTTGGACTAGGAAGAATCACATGAGTTATGATCCCGCCAGAGTAACCCACATGGTGACGGTATGTACAATAATATAGGTCGTGTGCCGAAGAGAACACCATAATAGTAGTGCCTAAGATTCGGGTAAAGCCGTTACCGATCAAAGTATTGGTGACACGTTTATACATAGGTTCAAACTCAATGTGCTTGGACCTCGTATTTTAGGGCAACAAGTGAGTTGTCGTTGCATTACCGGCACGTGCCGATCTTGCTAGCAGACCTGGGGTCTGATTCTCTGGGCTTCAGGGTCTGTGTTCGATAGTTTACCTCTCTCAAGCTCAATAATTGCTCATGCAAGATCTAAGCACTATAAGTAAAGCACGATGCAATGTTGTAACGTCTTTCTTGGCACGATGTAGAACAACCCGGGACGCTGGTTCATAATCGTCATATCATGTCAAATTGGTGTCAGTTGTGAGAAAGCCCTGGACGCATGTAAATACGTCGTGTCGCCGTTCTGCATGGCTGATCCTGGCCGGCAAATATGTTTTACAGTAGTTGGTTGTTAAAGTGATCAATTTATGAGTAACACATATACCTGATCCTGCCGGAAAACGGAGTACCAGGCCTTGAATTGCTCTAAAGCCATGAGCTATTAGTGTAATGAAGTTGGTGTAACACCGGGGACCAGATCATCGCAATTTCTCTCCTACGGTGCTTACTTTCTGGATAAGTTCCCCATTGGCTGGTACGAAGGTTTGTACGGTGACGCGAAGATATTCACGGTAATGGTATCGCGTCACCGTCACTGCGATCCTGACACTAGAATGTACTCCACGGCCAGCAATTCATTCTCAAGGAGATAATTCATGGATATCAGCCGAGATGCTCTGTTTTTGGCTTCGAGAAGTGAGAGGTAACGGCTGGGTCATCCCCACCTATACCCGCGCTACGTTTACCTACCGATATTAACTTCCACGCGCATAGCACCAATATCACTCCCATAGCAAGCTTAACCTTGCGACGAATGACTACAAACTATTGCAGAACACAAGCGACGTGTATTTCTGCAACCCAGTCTACGAAAACCGGAGTCAAACTGATCAGGCGCGTAACGCTAGCAATTAATCTCAGCTAATTGACCGTGCGCACCTATATGACTATGGGTCTCACAGATCTTGACTACTTTCCAGGCAGGCAGACGATACGAGTGTTACAGCGTGCTCTGAGACTTTTCGGGCCACCAGACCAAGTATAATTGAGCCGGTCCTACATTGTGCAATTGAATATCTACCAAATAGCATAATGAACATATACTAGCAATAACTTTACTTTCGCCCTTAACACTTGTGCCTATCACTTGCCGGGAGCTTTAACTGAGTCCAGGTAAGCGTTATATCCATAAGTGTGTCTTTGCTATAGAGTGATAATCATAAAAGTAGCATGGGGTCTGAAGCATATGCCTTGAATGTGAATGGTGATTGTAGTTTTGTAATCTCTTCGCCCATTGTCTGAAGGAATATTATGTCACATTACTCCCGTTTTGAGCCAAGTGTATTGCCATCAATTGTTGACTTCGTGTATTTCAGTGATGTCTTTCTACAAGCGTTCGTTATAGCTACTATTCAGGTAACGATGAACTACTAGAGCCCGCATTGTGTAATAAAATGTTCTACCATTGCGGCATAATATTTGGCCAACATACTTTTGACAAGTAACAGACCAAGCAACGTCGTCCTATACCATCGCAACAGTTACTATTTAATTACATTGAGATTTAATGTTCCGGTATTGGAGAAGAAGTAGAAGAGCTATGAATAAATCAGATCGTAAAGGAGTCCCCAGGATGCAGAATTAATATGAGCAAGCTGGGCATCAACAATATAATCACGTGATCTGACTTCCAGCGCGCTTAATGCCCGGGAGGTTTCGTTCCTTCAGCGGTTCTAGCGTAGTTCCACAGGGCTTGACGCTGCTTCCAATTCGCCAATTCATCATTCTGATTCATTCGAACGATGAGTCAACAAAATAGCCTTACGCCTGCATGCGGCTTTGTCAACCTCGCCACACTGAATAGAGGTAAAATCCTAGCAAAGCCCGGTCTTCTAGAACCAGGGCAAGGAGGTTTATCTACAATTCTCGTTCCACTGCATCTCGAATGACTCTTTCGTTTCCCGAATAGTCAGGTTGCATTGCATTTTGGCTTTTTCTGATCCTTTTACGTCTTCAAGTCGCTGTATTTCAAAAAGCGCAATTGTGCCCTTGGGTCAATTTCCTTCTCACCTCACACCAAACACAGCACTAAAGAGTGCAATCGGAAACCTCTCACGAAATTTCTGTAGTTTGGTATTCACGCACGGGTTTTCAATTACTGGGGGCGATTGTGCTTGATATTTAGCAATCATTGTTGCGTCTTTGGATCGTTCTGAGCACCAACAGAATTTTGGCATGGCTGCGGTGCGGTCAAGTACGACAACAGCAATCATTACAATGGAGGGAAGTGAGCGCGCTCCTAGAACTAGTCGCGGTCGTGGTGGCAGACACCGAGGAGGTCGTGGTGGGCGAGGTAGAGGTGGTACACAGAACGCGATAACAACCTCTCAAACTCACCCATCGGAACATGCTCCGACGGCTGCTCCTGCGTCGTTGTCAAGGGTTGATAGCAACCAAACCCAAAATTTGCAGTCTGGTAGAGGATCCAGGAGATCAAGAAACTCGAGGCGGGGAGGAACCAATGCTGGGCAAAGGACGACATTTGGTGGTCAGAGAACTTTTGGTGGTCAGCTTACGACAGAGCAGCAACCGGAAGAAGACGCAGAAGCAGGAGCTCCAAGTCTGAACATAGAAGCCAAGGACTTCGTACCAGGACAGCCGACTCACAGCACGGGGAATAATGCCAAAGCTTCACAAGCAAAAGGCAAACTACTGCACGTGAGGAGAGGTTCCAAATCGAATGCTACCGACCTTCCAACTCGTATACACGAGGACATCACCTATGGCCAGTATGAATGTGTCATCTGCACAAATGAAGTACTTCCAAATTCGAGAATCTGGTCATGCACAACATGCTGGTCGGTTCTCCACATGTCTTGCGCACGAAAATGGTACACAAACCAGATGAAAAAGCCGGATCAACCAGGAGCTCCGGCCCCTGCCGGGTGGCGATGTCCTGGCTGCAACTCTTCATTGACGGAGGAACCTTCTACATATCACTGCTGGTGCGGTAAGGAGATGAACCCAAAGTCAATACCTGGACTACCACCACATTCCTGCGGACAAACCTGCTCGAAGCCTAGGTCAACTTGTCCTCACCCTTGCGGGTCCATGGTCTGCCACGCAGGACCATGCCCACCATGTGAGAGCATGGGGCCGTCCATTTCGTGTTTTTGTGGCAAGCATGTCTCTACGAAGCGTTGCGGTGAAACAGATTATGCCAACGGCTGGAGCTGTCAAGAAATTTGTGGAGATCTGCTACCCTGCGGAGAGCATGAATGTGCTCGTCCATGTCATAGTGGCCTCTGCGGTAGCTGTGATATACCAGTCCCTTCACTTTGCTACTGCGGCAAGGAACATAAGAATATCCCGTGCGAGCAGCGCGGTGATCGAGAAGCTTCCTACAATCACGGGCAACTGAAAGAAAAACCCACGACAACATCTGTTGAAGCAGAAGACCTGGGTGAGAACTGGTATTTAGGCAGTTTCACCTGTGGCAAGAAGTGCGGGAGGGCTTTCGACTGTCAAAAGCATAGTTGCCAGAAGGAGTGCCATTCACAGGAGGAGCAAACCACTCATTGCCCATACGCTCCGGATGTGGTAACGCATTGTCCTTGCGGTAAAACGCCTTTGACAGAGTTGCTGGCCACACCACGACAGAGCTGTTCCGATTCAGTTCCAAACTGCAAGAAGCGATGTGACAAGCCCCTGACTTGTGGTCATTCGTGCCAGAGTGGCTGCCACGATGGACCTTGTGCCCCATGCATGCAACGCATGGAGGTAATTTGCAGGTGTGGTAGAACGACGTCCATGACAGTCTGCCACCAAGGCTCTGTGCAGATCCCTGAGTGTATGCGGGTTTGCCGTGCTCAACTCAACTGCGGAAGGCATCTGCACGACCTTCACTGCTGTCCTGGGGAGAAGAAAGCAATCGCTAGGGTGGCTGCCAAAAGAAAGAGGAAGAATTTGGGTACATCAAATGAGGAGGTTGAACCCGAACACATTTGCATTAGACCATGTGATCGACCCCTAAAGTGTGGCATGCACGATTGCCAACAATTATGCCATTCAGGGCCTTGTGCCTCATGTCCAGAGGCGATTTTCGACGAGATCAGTTGCCATTGTGGCCGGACGGTACTCCAGCCTCCTCAGCCATGCGGCACTCGACCGCCAGAGTGCCGGTTCGATTGCATTCGAGATAGGTCTTGTGGTCATCCTCGGGTCTCGCACAATTGCCATCCTGACGACAAGCCATGTCCACCATGTCCCTTCCTGGTTGAGAAGCGATGTATTTGTGGCAAGCAAACTCTAAAGAACCAACCTTGTTGGTTTGAGGAGCCCAGATGTGGAACAATTTGCGGCAAGAAGCTCAAATGCGGTACTCATACGTGCACAAAGCCTTGTCACAAATCGGGAGAGTGCGAAGATGCAGGTATCCGCGGATCGCACTGCACTCAGGCATGCCTCAAAGTACGCAAATCATGTGACCACGTCGATACAGACCAATGCCATGCGCCTTACGCTTGCAACGAAGACAAGCCATGCCAGGCGAAGACTTTTATCACTTGCGATTGTCAACACCAGAAGAAGGAGGTAAAGTGCCTTGCTTCAAAGTCCAACCCGTGGCCTGAACGGCCCCCCCTGAAATGCGACGATGAATGTCTTCGATTGCAAAGGAATGCAAGACTTGCAGCAGCCCTAAACATCGATCCTGCAACTCACACAGACAATCATGTGCCCTACTCGGACACGACGTTGAAATTCTTCAGAGACAATGCAAAGTGGGCGCAGACTTTTGAGCGCGAGTTCCGTGTGTTCGCGTCAGAGTCAACCGAGAAGCGGTTACGCTTCAAACCGATGAAGCCGCAGCAGCGGGCCTTCTTACACTCCCTGGCCGAGGACTTTGGCCTAGATAGCGAGTCGCAGGATCCCGAGCCGCATCGTCACGTATCTATCTTCAAGACACCTCGCTTCGTTTCGGCGCCTGCAAAGACCCTCTCGCAGTGCGTCAAGATCCGAGCAGCAGAGTCCTCACAAGCAGCCCAGACCACCAACATCGTCGTGCCGACCGAACCTTACAACGCCCTGCTGCTATCATCTCCACAGTTCGGGTTGACTATCGAAGAGCTCGAGTCCGTTCTCAAGCCCGACTTCGCCACGCAGCCGAGCATATCCTTCGCGGTCAGCTTCCTCCCCTCCGACGAGATCGTCCTCAAGGGCTCAGGCGCATGGACTCCACAGGCGCTCGAGACCTCAGTCACGGCCCTGAAGCCTATAGTCACGCAGACCGTAATGCGGCTCGGCTTTGCAAAGACCGTGTGGCTCTGCCACGTCGACTCCTCGCTCAACGTGCTGCGGAGAGAGGCAGACGGCAGCAAGAGCACCGGCGGATGGAACACGGTCGCCGGCAGATCGGCCGCGAGACCGATGAACGCTGCTCCGCCGGCACCACCGCCGGTCAGGAGCAAGTTCGTGGCATTGCTAAAACCAAGCCGGAAGAACAAGGTGGAGGAACAGCCGGTGGAGGAGGACTGGGAGGCAGCGGCCGAGAAGTTGGATGAAGAGTAATGGTTTCAGGGTAAACTGATATCAAAACCGAGGCTACGGTTTTGAAAATGGAGAACAGAAGCACAACGACATCAGAGAATAGAGCTCAAGATATAGATTATCATGGCAAATGACATGACCTCCATACCATGAACATTTGATTACCACCCACTATCATCTATATAAAATCATCCTACTTTGTTAAACTTGCTGGACATGCCGATTGGTGACCACCAAGGTAGATGGACAGTTCCATGATGCGCCATCTGATACGAGCGTCGCACCCTCGCTTCTTTTTCTTCTTGATGTTCATCCATTTTTCCCTCCCCTCCCCGACACACACACAAAACTACGAGTTATTCGACACTTGGCATGATCGACAATGCCTTAATCAATCAGAGTGAAATCAAAATATTTATACAATACCCAGTAGTCTTACAAAATTTTTAATATACTTAAGCTCCATTCTGTGTGTTGGCAAGTCATCCACCAGTATAAGGGTGAAGAGGCCGGGGTATCTATAAGCGAGAAAAGAGGCATAACAACGTCAAATCCCGACGTCCTCCTAATGCACCGATCGCATGCAATGAAACAGTAAATCTATGTCTTTTGGAAACTCTTTTTCGTGCCTTCGTCATTTGGGAGATCTCGTAGCGTTACCCTCTCTTCCCGGGCAGCTCTTCACCACCTACATTAGAGACAAAGTCGGATATCGCCTCGAAATAGCCCTCTTCAAGCACACTCGAGTTATGATCACCACCAGGCAGTGGCTTCCAGATCTTGGTCGGGGTTGTGGCTAGCTCGAATAGTTTGCGCATGTGCGCAGGACTAGAAAGGAGCAAATCATGTTAGCAATGGGCATGACCCCAGACAAGGCAGGCGCGAGACAGTAGATATGGCAGGAATACAGTCAGCAAACAATAAGTTGAAATCCTTGCCTGCAAGCAGACTCAGGTTTTGTGGATGGTTGTTTATGATCATCAGATGAGGTAGCCACACCGTCGCAAAATGCAACTCGTAAAAGGAAAACAAAATAGACTTACGGGACAATCTCATCCTGCAGACCGCTAAGAAAAAGGATGGGAACCTCGGTGATGGTGGGAATCACCGTCTCGCTTGGCCAGACCTGATGACAGAGTAGGGTCAAGTATTTGGCGGGTGGGATAACTGAGGGGATAAGAGACCGCATCGAGAGGAATGTGTTTTCCAAGATTAAGCCGACAATGTCACCAGCATTCTGGTTCTTGGCAGCAAGCTTGATGCTCACAGCCCCTCCAAGACTCTGGCCATAAATAACAATTTTGTGATCACTTGTCTCAGCTCGCTCTCGCAGATACTCAAGGGCGGTCTGGGCATCGATCATCAATCCTTTCTCGTCCGGTTCCCCGGTCGACAAACCGTAACCGCGATACTCGAGCATGAGTACATTGCAACCAATATAATTGATGATCATGCGGGCAATAGGTAATCGATGTCCGATATTGCCAGCATTGCCATGGAACATCAATATGGTGCAGTTTGAGTTGCGCCCGCCTCTCGGGCTGCGTATGTAGAAAGCCGACAACTTCTCTCCGTCATTGGTAGGTATGACCAACTCTTCGAAGTCCTTGATTCCATATTGTGAAGGTCGTGGTACATCGGTCCGAGCATTCGGGGGCATATGAGACGGGTAGATGAGGGCTCTGAAACAGGGGTTAGGTTATTGGCATTTACTGTAGTGGCCTGGCTTTCGCCGAGGGTGAGTGTGGTACAGTGGGAGGCAGGGCTGCCACATAGATATGAGCCAAGTCGAACGGACTATACTCACTTTTGTTTGAAGTAGAGGAGTGACGTTAAGACAGCAGCCACGCCCTGCACGACATCTGTTAGCTCACCTGCGTTCCGGCATTGGTGTCTGATTGCGTTTTGAGTGCGGCGATAGGCGCGACGGAAGGAGGAGGAAGAGAAGGAAGAAGTGGTGGTGGTAGAGGTCGTCGCAAAGGAAGCCGGCGAAGACAAGAGGGGATAGCTAGAAGGCATTGCATACTGTAGATACCAGGGCCGGCAAGCGCATATAGTCGGCAGCGGTGCTCAGGAGAGAGACGGTCTGCTCCAGATAGCTCCCACTCGGATTAGAGGAGGAAGACGGTGGTGGAGGAGACATCCTATGTTAAAGCTGGCAGCAGCACTCGCTTCTCCTCCTTGTTGGGTTGGTTATGGTCCTGGTCCTGGTCTTGGGTCTTGGTCTGTGGGTTTCAAATGCAGATTGCGGACAAGTACCACTGCTCCGTACCGAGGACGGAGAAAGTAGGGCTTAGCCGAGAGCGATGGATGTGTTTAAGGTGAATACCAAACCCAGGTCAGGAAGACATAGGGACAAAAGGGACATGGACCAATGATCAATGCAGCGGTGAAACGGAATGTGTGTTGGTTCGGATGGTTATGGCTGATCCATCCATACCTAGAAAGCCCCAGCAGACCAGTAGGTGAATGGGAGGACGGAGTCGATGCTGCAGTGATATATTAATTCAGTATTGACGATACCCGACAAGGAAAGAGGGTCATGCGTTGTGCACGAATTAGGTGGTGCGGGCCGGTGAGGTTGAAGATGGGACTCAGGGATGGCGAGAAGAGAAGAGAAGAGCCAAGCGAATCAAATGCACGGTCGAGGCCAGATTCCACGTGGCAATCCGAGGTCTCGCAATCTTCTCTCCTGCGGTAAGTCTATTGGCAACTGCTTCCGGCCTTGACGTGCTCTGCAATTGCCTCTTAAGATGCACGAGAATTGTTGATGCGGTGTTGGATCCAATGATCCCATTGTCCACATCTTTTCACAACTAGTACAAGGTAGCTTAGCTTAGCTTGAGGGGCAGCTTGGTACCACGTAGCTTGCAGGTAGCTTGCAGGATGAGGCTCTATCAACAGCCTCCTGAAACAAAGTCAATTTTCAGGTAGACCATTGCTGTGGTGCTCTGGAGTGTTTAGTGCCGTCTGCAACCGTTGGACTTAGGTGCGTTTGATGGGCATCATGATCGGACATTTGCTTATGTTTGTTAACATCTTGACCGAGCAATGGCCGACTTTTGGTTTCGAGGTTCTGTAACCAAGATGAAAGGCTCGGACGTTCGTGTTCACGCACGTCCTCCCTAGGGGAACAAATGATTTTGAATAATAAAAATTACGACCGCCTCATTCGCATTAGTTTGCTCGCCATTTGCTCTGGAGCTCCAGATTGTGGGGTTCAAAGCACAATGCGAGCGGCCAAGTGCGCATCCGTGTGCAAGTACGAATAAACCCCCAAGTCAGTCGATTCAACTTACTTGTGTCGTGTCTGGTTGCACAGATCTTGATAGGTATCCCCGATTATGTAGGATAGAGAGGCTCATCATGCTTCTTCAAGTGTTGATCCCCCAGAGATAAGTTGATTGGGTCTCCAGAACCACACACATGGGTTGCCCTGCATTAAGTTATATATACATCAATGATGCGGATAAAAGTGGCTATTGTGACTTCCAACTTGGTCGCAATGCGCAGCGGGTTGTCAGCGCTCATCAATACTCAAATCTAGTTCCGCACACTAAAATGGTCTCCCCCTCATGTCTTGCGACTGGAAAATTTGCATCGAAGACGAAGGCTCAATGTTGACGCCTTCGCATGTATCAGTAGTGACTTGATCATAGCTGTGTGTTCAATAGTCTGGTAGGGGAAAGACATCATGTTGGTCTGTGTGGCTTCTAACGCGACCACCCGGCCATTGATATTACAGGAGACCTTGTTGTCATAATAGCATTGACCCGATCTCTTGGAAGCGTGTTCTCTAGTCTGGACTCTGGACACTGGACAGCATGACATTAGACAGTAGCGTTGAATAGCTGGACACGCCAGAGCACGACCAGAACACGAGGACAGGGCAAATGACTTACACATCGGTGCCTCAAAGTAGCTTACTATCCATGTCTTGTTCATAATACGCCCGAATTTAGCGTTCGCCGTCGTCTGATGTCCGATATTCACCCCGGATCATAACAAGTCCACTAGGATCCCTTCATTCTGGAATAATGCTCGAAAGTAGAAGGCCAGTTCAGTCCCTCACATCCTTGACATTCCTCGAACCGTGACCATGGGCCCTTCGGGAACGACCCGTGTGGGGAGTGTGACGCGAGGAGACCCCTTGGCCAAAACCCCAAGACACCAGGAACGTGTCCCAATTGGTATTGGGGACAGACGCGCGCGCGACGGAGGCGACGCGGCCGTGCGAATCGCCAGAGTTTAATTGGTGTTTCATGCAGTTCATGCTATTAACTAGGAACTCTATTCGGATGATAGATGTGAGGGATGGAGATAATCAGGGGAACATAGCAATGTTGAAGAGCTAATTCCCTGCAAGCCATCCAATTATGCTTCGCGTCTGGCGAGGAGACACATAATTGGGGTGTTGGTCGCTCGATTGAGCTATGGCTATGGCTCGGTTCGAAAACCCACGCGCCTCTTCCTCCAAAGGATTGCATACTAATGTTAGAACACAGAACCAGTAGGAACTCTAATCGATCAGGACAGGATTCACGACAGGATTGGACACAACGATTAAGTGCCTGACCAACACGCTGCCAGTCAAGCGCCATTGCAAGTGCATAGGCATGGCAAGTGTTGGTGATATCAACCCAAAGAGAAAAAAAAAAAAGGCTTCCGAATTTGGGGCGAAGGTCAATCATCAGCGGTTCCCGTTCTTCGTTTCCACGAGCTTGACATGTTATGGATCCAACCAGAATCATTAGAACCACATCTTAATTGGTAGCCCAGAGCCTGCTCGTTTCGGAAGATTCCGTGATGTGTACAATATCTGAATCATGGATTGTGCCATTTCCTATGTATGCCGTAAGTTTCTTGCTTTTGTGAGGCCAGAATTGACGATTTGTATGTATTTGTGCTTCGCTAATACTGATTACACCCCGTTGTCCCCACGCAACGGGTGGATCTTCTGTATGCATGCCGGAGAGCGCATCGGCGCCCAACATTGAAGAAAATCTTCTACGCCCAAACATTTTTATTTTTCATAAGCAAGATCCAAAATTTGTGTCCAACAACCAAAATCCACGTCCATTCACAAGAACTTGTTTTTTTGGCATACTTAGATCTCGGCCATCAGGTCCCATTTCTTCGCCCCGTCAGCTTGGATTCAGCTCGGAGCGCGACCAGCTTTGGCGACCTTGACTGCGCAGTTCGGGTCCCAAATCCTTTGCGGAAAAAGAGTATCAAAATTCACCCCAGCTCTGCCACACACACAAAAACTGGCCCCTGACCCCGGACGGTTTCTAAAAACAAATCTGAAGCATCGTCGGTTCACTCGCAGTCCAAGCTTATTTTCTGTCCCGCAATCTGCATTCTCGGGCGGCCGCTGAAAACGCATTGCTTCCTCTCGAATCCTCGAGTCTGATAGTTTTCAACAATCAGCGAGCATCAACAGGGTCACCCAAGCTTCTGCAAAGATTGCCCAGCTCAGATCTTCAAACTAGTCACTGTTCAAGCAAGCCGCTAGAGCAGCAAATATCAAGGAGGGTGTTTTATTATAGCCCAACACCACCTGACTCGCATTGTCACACGCGCTCGCCCTCGTACACATCCCCACGGTTGGCAAGATTGCACATCTCGTCTCACGTGTAGGCCTCACTTCTTTGTCGCCTGCTCGAAAAGGAAGGAATCTGCAATATATTTGCAAACAGTCCTATTGCGATCACTCTCAGCACCACTGCCGTATTTGGCCACCTTGGACAGTCAGGACAGGATTTTCATTCCAGACACTGATTTTTAATTCGTCCGCCATTCGCAGAGCGCTGTCTCATATGCAGACAAAGCCAGAAGACAAAACAAAAACGTCAACACAGTACAGCACAGTCCGTCCATTCAAGACGAACAACACCAAGGAAATTGTGCACCATTGCGCCAATCAGAATCTTAAAACTCGCAGCTACGCATCACTTTAAGACCATTCAGAATCATGGTTTCATTTTCGTGTGAGGTAATTATCCCCCTCCATTAGTTTCCCAGTGCATACATACTGTTTATGCCTGACATCACTCTATCCCCTACCCAACACCCAATCTGCCAAATACCCATCACCTGCTTTAAGCAACACACGACGTTGCGCGTTACGCCACCCCTCCATTCCCGTCTCTCATTCCTCGCTGTCCGCTATCTTGGGCATTGATCGTCATCATATCCCGTCACTCGTCCCCCGTTCCCCGTCCTCCACATTGCCCAGCTGTGTTTCCCTTTTAATAGACTGCTGTCGTCTCGTCCCCTGATGTGTTTCACCCCTCTGCCCCTCCAACCAGATGATACAGTACGCACTACACCCCCCTTTGTCACCCAGTCCTAATTGTTGACAACATACATATCTTCCTCCACTCTTTTGCATATCTTCCTACCTATTGCTGTTGTTCATACACCTCTTACACTCGATCATATCTAACAATTATTTGGGTATCCACAGAACTGTGGTGATGTCCTGACCAAGAAGAAACTCGACCCACACAGGAATCGTTGTCACGGCGCAACTTTCACGTGTATTGACTGCATGACCTATTTTTACGGGACTGACTACCGATCTCACACAGTAAGCGTCCGCGTGCAGCTTTGGTTCAACTGCAGTTGATTTGCTAACATATTTCAAGACTTGTATGACCGAGGAACAAAAGTACCAGGGAGCTTTGTACAAACCTAAGAAACAGAAGTCCAGTCATCCCGAACCCGTGGCAGCACCAGGACCGGTACCAAAGATGGCACAGCGCGCATACGTTGAAGATGTCACAGAGGAGTATGAGGCTTACCGCGACTATGAAGTCCATGATTCCGACGACAACAGGTCGGCGGCCGATTTCCCACCAGAGGCACCTACGCCGCCGCCTGCTGTCGACAACAGTGTAAATGTGTTCGACTTCCTTGTTGCAGCTACCCCAACTGCCTCCAACCTCAACTTGCCGGCCAGCGCTGAGGAGACACAACTCGTACGCTATGAGAAGGAAGAGACATCATATGTCGACCCTGAGGGCTACATGGTTGACGATGAGGATATGGTACAATATGGTGCAGGTCCTATCCCTTCTCAATACCAGACACCAGCACCGAAAACCAGCAAGAAGACCAAGGATGGCGACAAGAAAGATCGAAAGCGCAAGCGACTACACATTGAGACCAACAGCCCCTTGGCTATTGACAACGGACCTGGCGATGCCGAGATGACGGATGCGCCACCCCCGGAGCTGCACTCTGGCCTTACTGGAGGGCTCAAGGGGCTCATGCGACAATCGCAGTTTCCACCTTCGCCCGATTACTCAGGTGGTGATGGCGGTGAGAAATCTCCTTCCAGCCCGATCAAGAAGTCCAAACATCACAAATCGAGCAAGCCCAGCAGAACAGAGAGCTTCGGTAGCAACTTGAAGGCGTTGATGTCAGGCACATCGAAGACAACAACCAAAGTATCCAAAAAACGAAAGCACTCCTCGGAGCGAAAAGAAAAGAAGAAGCGTCACCACAAGTCAGATGGCGAAAAGGCACCCAAGTTAATCGAGTACCGACCTCAGACAGCTGATGGCAAGGAGACTGATGGCGCACTGGTTGTGTACAAGCCCCGGTCCGAGCTGTTCCTTGGCATGTGCACCAAGGGCCCGGAAAGCGAGCGCGGCTATAGCATGAACAAAGCTTTAAAGCGCTTCCACCGCGAGCGGGATCATGCCGAGTCCAGTCTCGGCAAGGTCATGGAGGAGAAGGAACTATGGCGATCGCTGCGGATGCGACGTAATGACCGGGGAGAAATTGTACTATTCTCCGTCTAATTTGTTACGAGTATCGACACACGAGCAACACGGATAGAGGCGTTCAAACATGAAGGTTGGTTTCGGGCTGGATGATACCACGGTTGATATTGGGAATATCAATCCCTCTCTGTTGAGAGGAATGTTGAGCATTGTCACATCATTGAAGGCAATATCCTCCTCAGCTGGACTTGGAGTCTATAGAGCAATTGGTACACACTATCCTGGTTTGCAAGGTGGAGTTTATTGGGGACAATCTCTGAAGAGATCCCCGCAGGTCTAATTGGAATTCTTTTTCTTGGGGGTTGTATCTTATTGAGAATTATGCTTGGAGCATCTCACAGCAGGCGTTTTGGCCTGATAGTTTCGGGACATTAGAGCATTGAAGAATACCACTACTACCGCAACTCGTATTTCGCTTACTCATTGCCAATCTCTATTGCGGGCGCATACTTCCTCCAGCTAGACACTACGTTCACGCCCAAGCATTACTCCATAGCTGGAGCGCATATGAAGCGCAAGGGCGGTATGCACCCTGCCTCGCTTAGAACTTTCACAACAGTTCGAAACGTTTTCGTTGCCGCAACCTTAACCTTGAACAATTCTGGTGTTTTTAATCCAACGGAGTGAAGTCCTCAATGTTTGTCAGCCTTATCCGGCACGCCACTTCACTGCTTGTTGCACCGAACCGCACAGCCTTGACCACCGAGCCGTACAGCATTCACCGCTATAAGACCAAATCAGACGAATGACAATCGTGTCACACGAAGGCCGACCATCCTGCCGTCTGGGGGCCATTCATGCCAGGCGGTCTCCTGCATCGACCCCAAAAGCTGACCCCATTGTTTTTGGTAAACCCTGTGATTTCTTAGCTCTTTCTCCCACGCGTTATTCCTTCATGTCCTGCTCTCACACTGCTTCTTCCACGATCGAGATGAACTCAAAACAGCGGCACCTCAATGACGCCATCATCTATAAACATTGTTCACTTCCAGCACACGGTAAACAAGAGCTCTAGCAACGCAAAATATCTCGAGTTTCGTTCATCAATCAGCGAACCATTCTCCTGAGACTTTGTGCGCGTAGGTAGCAGCTACTATTGTGAGTATATAAATCCGATACCTTACCAACCATTCGACGACTTTCTTCTTTATAACACATTCATCCTTAGGCTACATGCAGCGTTGCAACCTTATGCCTAGCTCACTTCAAAAATCCAACTATGGTCTCATGATCGACAATGGCGTTTATTTTTGCCCCTTATTGAATAGCTCAATAGCATCTGCTTATCAGGTACTTGCCTATTCTTTCCCACTAATCACGGTAGACATTCTTGCTGGCCACCATGTATACACGAATCACACAACTTCAGAGACGTCATGGCCTGTACAACATATCTTAGATCATGTCTTCATAAAAGCAATAATGTAGCCTGAAACACATACAAAATGCCCAATTTCGGGCAGAAAGTTACCATACCACTCACATGCCATCGTTACTAGAGTTCGTTTTGTTTCAAATTCTTGCTGTCAACCACAACTGGCTGTTTCTTCGAAATGACCCCACGTTACATTGGGTTCCGCTGCTGGCGATATTTGTAAAAAAAAATTTAAAAAATTTAAGTCAGTCTACGGTGAGTGGGGTCGGAACCTGTTCATATCAACCCTGAACCAGTCGAAGGCTGTCTATCATATCGCTGCACAGCAGCGAGGATCACAGACCTTGCATACAAACTTCTAGTTGCACGACTACATGTCATGCAGTCGTGCCACAACCCTTGCATTCTCTCCACAGTAACGCCGACAAACACACATTTTGTCAATAATACCATTTCGGCGTGTACATCCATGAACATTCTTTGCGGCTACAGTATCACGATTCCCTTGAGAGTAATCTTACAACGAGATCTTAAGAGCCTGTGAAGATCCCTCGACCCGACCCCGGTACTCCGTGCTTTCATGAATTCAAGGACGCCAATTGTACGCTGAATATAGCTGCACATGTTGATCTCAGCCAGCACAGTCTTGCCACGGGTCGGAAGCAAAAGCAAAAGCAGCGCAAGGACGAGAGTGACAACGGAGTTTTATAGAAGCTACCTGAGGCACTTGAGGCTACAGCAAAATGCATCAAGCGATCTAACCAATGATTAATCCGTGTTACTGCTGCCCCAACCTACGGAGCGTTTCTAGCACGATCAACCTTCGATCACCTCTGACTTACGAGACTGTGGGTTTGAGACACGTTCTAACTCAAGGACTGACGAGGACTTGGCGCATTACATGGTGGAAGAATAGTTTGCAGAAGATGTAGCGGGACCGTATTCGCGCTCGTGGTCGTGTAGAACCCACTGAAGATCCGGGTGACAAGCATAGAAAATATGTGTATAACCCTTCTTGATGAGGTTCTTATAGCTGATCGGATTGGTGATAAGAGTGGGACAGATGTTCCCGGTTGCACACTCGAAATGAGTGAATATCGGTTAAAGGCTATTTTGTTCCACTCACTTTAACCAATCAAGCACGGAGAAACAACTATCCCACACCATACTATATCACTCGATTCCACAAGTCGCCCAGAAGCTGTTTAACCATCTCTGGGCTCACATATTAGCTGTGTTTGCCTTCGGTGCCGTGACCCATAGTTCGGACGTGTAGTAGTTATTATCCCACCCTACAAACTTACACACTTATTTATACGTAAAGAAACAAAAATTTGGGGTTTGGGGTTATATAAATTTTAATCAACACTTGGACCAATGTCTCAATATATGCGAGCTTCACTGATACGATATGGTAACATGAACGGCGTACGCCTCAGGCATAGAGGATCGAGATGTACTGACCACGGGCTTTGGAGCGGCAAGCTCTTGAGGCCAAAAAAATTGGTATCGCGTTTATGATGTAGAGAGGTTGCATCGGCTGCTTTGCAGCTTTCGTCTCGCCGTTAAACAATAAAAATGAAGAAACAAAGCATGCTAAATGCTACTGGGTGAATGGAGGGTGTATTTGACGATAGCTTTGATACTAGGTACGCCCACCGAGATTCTTGGAGGATCACGCACCATGATATATTGCAGTCAAAACACGGCGAGGATCAAAGACTGCTGTTGCAAGTAACATCCCCAAGGGGCCACCTACACGATCTGACCGCCCAAGATCTCTTCAAACACCTGGAAGTTACCTTCGTTCTTCACATCAAAGATTGCGAACCAGATATCTCTCCACCAGCCGCCCTTGAACTCATCCTCCTGCAGGACCTCCAGCCAACACTTGGCCACATCCCGTGGTGGGTTCCTAAACGCACCACAGCCGATTGCCCCCAGGACCAACATTTCATGGCGCTCGTGTGCCGCAATTCTGAGTACCAGTCTCATCTTGTCCTTGGTCAAATTCCGATCCTTCTTCACGGCGAAGGCTTGCTTATCTGTGGAAATCATCGGGTGGCGGATCCCCGCGACACTGATGACGCTGACCACGGGTAGCCCAGCGGCAGGAACACCGGGGACGAGAAGCTCGTGTCCCTCTGCCATTGAAGAGCGAACGATGACGACGTCGCCGGTATAAACGCCGTCGAAGGGCATGAAGGGGTAGTATCCCCTCTGTAGAGACAAACTGAGCGAGCTTCGGTAGCAGAGCGCCTCTTCCTGCGCTGCGGAACCTCTGAGCCAGCCACCACCGGGGTTTTTGTCGGATGCCAGATTCAAGACGGCGACGCGCATGTTTTTGGGGTGTGTAGCCTGGGTACTGTTCTTGTTATCAGGGTTGGCTGAGGTAGCTCCCAGGCGCATCTGCATAGCTGCCTCAAGAGTATCGGCGTTAAGGACCTTGATATGTGTGCCTGGCATGTTGAGATTGCTCAGAAGGTGGTATCTGGGACAAGTGGCGGGATCGGGAGGAGTGAGGTCCTCCAGATTGACCTTCTTGGACTGTGAGAGCTCAAGATGTGGCAGTTGCGTGACAAGACTCGGAAGGGCATCTTGCGTCTCCTTTGCCGTAGCCGCGAGAGCCAAGGCACGCCCATTTAGTGGTCGCCGCGGCATCTTTGCCAAATTCTGGGTGTCTTTAGAGCTTAGCAGCTGAGTGAAACACATGGGCACCGAAAATGATGGATGGTTTGTGTTTGCTGCTGCTGCTCTGAATTGCTGACAACAAATATTATGGGTGACGATGAAAATTTTGGGAAATGATTTTGAGACGTCAATCCAGACGCAAAGTGAAGAATGCAGCTTCCTCTAGGTTCGCATCTCAAGGTTGTAGTTGCACTTAAGTGTTGGATACTTTCTTTGCGTAACAGCTGGTACGACTCAAAAGCCTGAAGCTAGTCTAGCTGCATCAACTGCAACTACCACAATCTGGAGAAACAACCATCTTGAAAATATATACGAATGTGATGCAGTCTGACAATGCCCCGAATTACGCAGCAGGGCACGTGAATTGATGTCAGATGTATTACTTTACAAGCAATGCTGCTATATTACTGCTTGTGGCCAAAAGAAATTCTCTATCGAGGTGGAAGGAATAAGGATTGTACAGCTGTGCCTGGTGTTCCAACTTGATTCAGAGAAAACGCAAGCATGTCCAACATGAGAATCAAGGGATTCAATTTTCAATAATTAGACCCCAAAATAGATGGAATCAATGCTAGTCTAGCCTAGACTGACTGCGGGGGAGCCTCATGAAATACAACCCCCAGACCAGGGAAGCGGCCTTCGGCAGATTATTGGCAAGAGAAGGGAGTGTGATTAAACCTCAAGCGATCTGCACCAATCGTTTCATTGCAGCAGTTGTGCGGGGAAAAACGGTATGAAGTATTTAAAGTTGATCAGGGCCCTGTTGTGGTGGCTTGGGGTCGTGACAATTGACTAATGATCACAGCTGGCATACTATGTAAGTGTCAAATGCGATCTTGATTTACAAACGCCATCAAACAACTCGATGAACTTTGGGGGTTCAATCCTGAGCCCTTTCATAAACACACGATCTCGATTTCATGATGTTGTCATGAAAATCCATATTGGGTCTGATATGGGCAGCTACCTTCTCTATAGTCTTATTCGCGTAGCGATGTGTAACATCTGGTGTCTAGACAACGGTCTATGGCCACGCTTTCTTCTGTGACCTTCTATCTCTAAAGGGGTATCTCTTCTCTCTTTTCTCCTCTTCTCTGCTTTGCTTTCCAGAATTTGTGCCCTGTCACCAGGTGCGTGCAATTTATGCGTGGGAGGACTTGAAGCTGATCGGCTCGGCCTTAAATTGCTCTTCAGGAACTCCGAGTTCGAAGAGCTTGACAATAACGGCGCTGAAGTCCTTGAAGAAGGCATCATTGTCAGAGGCGTACTTCTTGACGTAGGGCAACAAAGCCTTGTCCTGAGTAAGGGCAACGTCGGCGGGCAGCATCATCAAGGTCTTGCCCTTGTCCTGGAACTGTTTGGGTCCGTCCCACTTGCGGACGGTCCACTTCTCGCTCAGGAGAAGGGTGAAGTAGTCGTTGGTCAAGACGGTGGGAGAGAAGGTCCAGGGGCCCTCAAAACCTGATCGGTCTGTGTGGCACCGGCCAAGAGCGTGGGCACCGGAAAGGGCAACGATCTCCTGATCATTGAATCCCATGCGGTAGAAAATGTCACGGAGATGGCTGCTGCCCTTGGAAGCATCGGGCAGACGGCCGTCAGGAGTGCAAGCAGCGACGTCTCCATCAGCACGGCCAGGCCTCCATGGGATGACCGGACCCTGCATCTCCTGGATGGCGGCGACACCGGCGAGAGTCCATAAATCGGAGTATGTGATCCAGGGGAACTTCTCCTTGACAGGCTCAAGGAAGTCTCGAGCGTGCTTCAGACCAGCGTTGGCACCGTGGTCGCCCTCGGGGGCGAATCTCATAGTGGCACCGTTGCTACCACCAGTCTTGGTCTCCTTGTCGTAGGTACCGGAGGCGTGCCATGCCAGACGGACGAGGACGGGACCGTAACTGCCATCATCGTAGTCGTCCTTCTCCTCAAGTCGGCCAGCAACTTCGTCGTACACCTTTTGGTAGTCCTGTTGTGTCGGGGTGAAGACTTTCGGTGTGGCTGAGCCGCTCTGTGCGTTGTAAATATAGAAACCAGCACCTCCAGCGACCGCGGCACCAGCGATGTAAATGAGCGCCGACGAGCCGGACTGCTTGGAAGGCTCTGACGAGTAGAAGCGGCGGCCGCTCTGACGGAAAGCCTGGCGAGACGAAGTCGCAAAGGTGTTTCGGGCACCGGTGCGCAGAGCTGCGCGGGCAAATTGCCTGGAAATGGTGGAGGCAGACATCTGTAGGAGAGTGAGTCAACTTCGGATCTTGCGACAAAAGCGTACGTGGGAGCAATGTGGTGACTATAGCCGGTGTTATAGGAGGCGAAACAGGGGCGAAATTGTGCATACCTTTGGAATGAGTGACAAAGAAGGGTATCAGAATATGTCACCAAGAGACTATGGTGTTCTACAAGCCAAGCAGATGAGGGATGTTTCTGGGAAACAAGAGGGACAAAGTCGTGGCTTATCATGGCTTCACGGGAAATACTTATTATATGATGGTCGTGATTGGCTAACGACAATCCAGGGACCTGAGACCCCCTAGTCAGACCCGCTGTTGCTTACAGACGCAAGGTGAACGATTGGGAATCTTTGAGAGAAAAGCGGCGAAAATCGCTCCACAGAGGAGATATCCACCAGTTTGCTCCAGCAACTCCAGACTCCAGTGTGCTCCACGGAGGCTTGACCCGACTCAATGATTCCACATCAACATATCGGGGGGTCCCCATTGCCGCACGTCTGTTGGTCGAGATTTGACCCGTCTTTCGGTTGCTATTCCAAGCACTAGAACTGGAATGTCCAGCACGACAGACCAAGGCGAAATAACGGAATTGTCAGCCTCATTGCAGCAGATTTGAAATTGTTTTAGGCATTGCACCGAGCTTTTGAATTTGTTGCTAATGTTAATAAAATATGATGGTTTATCAATGTGAGTGATTCTTGTTATACAGCCAAAATGTCTGATCCTACTGTACGTTGCCACCTTCAATTTTGAAAGGAAGGGCGCAAATGGATTTAGCATCAGGCAAGTCAGGGGAAAGATTCTAAAGTGAGCCCCCCCCCCCCAAGATCCAAGCCAAGCATCGAGTCTCCGCCAGGTTCCGAGCCGCCATCGGAATCTCGTGCTCTTCCGCGCGCACGCTCACGCTAAAACGAAGTGGCCCCACCAGTTTCAAACGCAGAAATGTTACGCGGTCTGCTGCGATCTGATCTCACCCGAGTCATGATGATTCTCTACAATGACATGCACAAATGACAAGTGTGACACTATCAGCCCCGACGGCTTATTTGATGATAACGTCCGTATTGCTGTTTTGATGTGGCATCTTGTGTTGAAATAAGCTACTATTAAGCTATACGATGTGCACATTGAGCTTCGTTTACATTAGCTCCAAATGCTCAAGTAAATGGTTATACGTGTGCAACTTCAGTCCTCATCGGCCCATATACTACACGCCTTTAACTCCAGTCCCAGTGACGTCTCTTACCGGGCTAGAATACATTTTTGACCCCACCTTAAGAATTCCAGACCCATAGGGGAAGCAGAAAGATTGCGAGATTGACTCGCTCTATACACATGTGGATGCAGTGCCAATTTCAAGAAGAGCCACATTCGAAACTCGTTGATCAGAGTCGTTCGAGGACACAGCCGCCTTAGTTGAATGATGCGGTGCCTTGGGCCGTCTCGTCTGGCTCGGCGATAAACTCATAGTAACTTGGGTAAGTGGTCTCGGCCCTCTGTCGAGCAGCATCGTCCAGAGGTGCCCGCATCGTGCCATTCTCCTTGAGAGTTGGCTTGCTTAGTATAGAGGTCGAAGAAGGACTGTGAACTTGTTAGTAAGCTGCATAGTCAAGCAGTGCTGTTACGAGTTAATTGCTTACCCATATATTTCCCTGTGTACAGTCAAGAACTGCTTCATAGCATCCTTACCACCTCTTTCCTGAAGGTAAGTCAAGTATGTCAAGTATAGACTCTTCTTTGCAGCAGAGGAGATGCGGCTCTTTACACGCAAGTCATCGAAGATCCGCTTCATTCGCTCGCTGTGTTGGATTTCAAGATCCGCGTTGGTAGGCTGCTCCAACTCGAATTCAACCCACTTTTGCCAAAAATGCCGGCTGTCAGCATACCATTGTACATTCTTGGCAAATACTGTTCTGGCTTCATCCACAGACCCCTTGATCTTCCAAAGAAGATAGGCCCATTGCGTAACAAGAACAGCTTTTGTGAAAATGTCAACTTGAGGAGCATCGATTTGTGTCTTGTAGACCTCGATAGCGGCATCGAGGCCGCTTTGACGCCTCTGCAGGTTGGCCCATGAGACAATAGCCTCTACACAATCAGGGAGTTGCATCAAGATGGACTCGTGGATGTCTCGTGCAACATCCGCACGACCTTGCGATTCCTCAAAATACGCGAACTGAAGTCTAATGCCGGGTCTGCTAATCGGCACAAAGAGCGCAGCAGCACGCATGTAGATATGGCGTACCTCGGCGTCCTTTCCAGGCTGGGAAGACATCCACTGCGCATATCGAAACCAGAATTCGTCGTAGAGCGCACACGTGACAATGCATCGTTCGTAGAGAAATGTGATCCTAGCGAAGTCACCCTCAGCTTCCTCAAAGTCAAGGTACTTGCGCCAGTTGGCCATCTGCTCGTTTTCAAGCTCCGTAACATGAAAGTATGGTCGCTTAATCCCAGACTCGTAGGTCCAGCGCTTCGTGGTCTCCTCCTGGGTCTGACGGAAAGTCTCGTAATACAGAGTATCGATCTTGGCGCGAATGTCCCGCTCCGACTCGAGTTCAGCCTTGGCCATTCCACCATATGCTGCGTTTTCAGCTTCGACTTCAGTGCGGAAACGTGCCAGAGTATCTGATGGCACCAGCTCAACAAGGGGTCGATTGTGAGCAAGTTGTCGAAAACGCTCGAAGTAGCGAGCATACTGGTGCATGGGAATGTGAATCACTCGCTGCAGGATAGCGAAGATCTTGTCATGAGCTTCCTGTCTCTCTTCATACTCGATGTACTTATCCCAAAAGGGGTGGGCGAGGAAGTCGAGACCAACGGATGTTGCCGCGCGCTCAAAGAGCCTAGACAGAAGTTAGTATTTCACATGTAAGGGGTACGGGAAGAGTGTGGAGGAGTCGGGGAAGGAGCGTAAATACAGGAAGGGGCAGTCTGTGTAAGCAGCGATGCCAAATCCAAAACAAGCCGAACGTGTCTAAGTGGACCAAGAAGAGTGCGACGTCAAAGGCGGCATGTCATTTAGATGACTGAAGGAAACCAGAGCCTGATAATGTCTTGTGAGAAAGGCCCCAACATTGGAAATATTCTGTTGGCGTTTCTCACCGTCAAAGACCTTGTGATGTCCCGTTCAGAAATGAACCATGAAGGTCAACGGCCATAAGGTGTCTTGTCTCGTGCGTGAAACTGTTCGGTGTTCTGGTTAAAGGGGAAGGAAAGCCTCCGTCTCTACTTACTCTCTCACCAAGAGCGGATTGTGGGTTGTTTCCATTTTGAACGAACAATAAGATGCCCACAGATCCACACAGTTTGTGATGCTGGCGCAACCGCGCTCATAGATCTGTGCTCGGTCAGCTGGGTTTCTTGCTCAGGGGTCGGCGAAAAGGGGCCATACCATTTCGGCCGACTCGGGGCCGGAGATGTTGAACTCGAGATCGGCATACTTCTTCCAGTAGCCAAATAGCAGAGGAAACTTGAGGAGGAATCTGTCGTAGGCATCGCGTAGGGTGGAAAGAGCCTGAGGGCTGGAGTTTCGGTTCAGTCCTCCTTCCTGAGCCTCACAAGCACGAATGAGCTTTTCCCATGCCTCGAAACTATCGGTATCGGCTTCCTGTGAGCAAGCAATTAGATTGTGTTGGGGATAAAAATTTGGCCGGAGCGCTACTGCAAGCTCACAGCCTCGTGGGGGAGATTTCTCAGTAATACGTACAACTTCGGCAGCCAGCGACTTGATTTCGACGTTATCGTCGTCGGCGCCGTAGTGGGAGAAGTCCGCCATGATGTCCGAGGTTCTCTGGGGGCGAATAGATAACAAGAAGCGCTGGATATTGGGATGGATGACGGTGGTGATATTGTCGAGGGTTGCGGTACGACGAGGCTGGGGAGGAGAAGTGCTGGGGAGCTGGAGGAGTGCGCGGATGCAGAAGTTTTTTGATATGGTGGCCGATAAGTGAATGTAATCGGTGGCGGACGCGGAAAGATGACGGTAACAGCGGGCTTGAGGTTGCGGTGATTCTCGCAATTCAGTTGAAAGGCTGGTCAAGCGGCGCGACTGAATTTCAATTTGCCAAGTCTCGGAGGATCTTGAGCAGATCGGATGAGAAAGCTCGGCCTGGCTTATTATCGATTGCTTTCCAGCGCCAGTGCAAGTCAAGTGCAGCCCGCATTGGCCAATTCTGGAGGACGTCTGCTTGCTATCACGTGTCTGTCTCCACAGTAGCCATATCGGATTTAGTCTAGTGGCCCATGCTCTATTTCCCACTACACTTCAAATTTCTGCATGTGGACTCTCATGGCCTTGACAAACTCTTCCACCTAACTACTCAACTTTCTGAGTCGACTCGGGTTCCCTTACGTCTCAGACGGGAGAACACAAATGATGCGATCGTGGTCTGACGGACTACGTTCGTATCTTGGTGCCTTGGCTTTGCTCTCTGCGCCCTATCACCCGTGCTCTACTACACCTCACAATACTGAGGTCCATGGTCGTGGGCAAAGGTTGTGATAGGTCACTGAATCGGATCGGACCACGACCATCAACGACGACAACGTGACATGCGCCTCTGCTTGTCTTGATATGTTTAACTCCCTCATGGCCATGCCACTCATGGCTATTTAGCCCCCTTAGAATCAACCTCAAGTGAGGATTTTCCATCTGGACTGCCCATACCACAACAAAACTGCGAATCTCACAGTTGGCTTATGATGATCACTGCAGCGAACTTCCAATTCGCTCGCAGATACATATAGGAAGAGAACGAGAGTTTGATCGCTCAAATGAGTTCAACTGACACCTATCTGAAGCCTGTTATACTGTCGATGATCATTGCCGTCGTTGATAGACGTCTGTGTATTGCGGAACACCTTGAGAGGGGGCTCTGAACACAGACGAAGAGAGAGAGAGAGAGAGTAATAGTTGCCCACAGACTGACTACCAATGAGTAATGTGTACGTGGTCTCCTGAGGGGAAAACTGCAGCCGACACAATAGAAAATTAGACATTCAAGTTGAACATGATAATAATCTTGCCAGCTCTTGTGTGTGAATCGCTATCCGTTTGTCATGCTTGCTAAGTTGCTTCGGTGTTGTTCTGCCAGTGAGGTTCATAAGTTACATGTCGACCCACTAACGTTAGCGCAGTATTTACATTTACAGGGGCCGTTTGCGACCTGCAGCACACTTCAGCCGCATGTTGGCGCCCCGGGGGGCCCCACTAGTGACGTTGGGACCTCTAACTTCACTTGTAGACGAGTTGGCGCTTACGGGCTACGTTTCGTTTCGTTGGAAGCAAGAGAAATGTGTTTTGTTTTACGAGGCAACACAAAACGGCCGGAAGCTTGAGCATGCCCTGTAAACGACGAAATGCTCATAGCGCTGTAGACCAGCATGGACGAATACCCTCGCGCGGCTGATCGCGACCAGCCCGTCGGAGCTGGAACAGAGAAAACGAGCCGGCTCCTGATCCGCGAATATCCTCACCGAGCCATCGCCATTGCTTCTTCTTCGCATGCCCTTATATTCCGCTACAGCCCTACCGCGAATGACCCAGTCGCAGATGGGTCTCTTACTTCCCTCCCGCCGGCGCGAGCACGAAATGGAGACGAGAATCTGGTCTCCAAATGCATGGTAGAGTTCACCCATGTAACCGACGACCTACTGAAAGACTTTCGGTCCCTGACTCCTCGACCAATATACGGAACTTTGGGTCTCATATCCATCAACCAAGATGTCTTCATTTCCGTCATTACCCAAGCGACCCGGGTGGCCTCAGTCCGCCCGGGAGAGACTGTTGAGCGAATCGCAAATGTTGATTTCTTCTGCTTGAACAGCCCCGAGTACGACAACGTCTATTCTGCAAATCCTTGGGATGACTACTCTGACTCTGCCTCGACGTATGGCCAAACGTTGAACCGGAGAGAAGGCGAAATAGAATATCCATACCATGAGCTGCAAAAGCTGTTAAGCAATGGGAGTTTCTACTTCAGCACTGATTTCGACTTGACGAATCGTCTCCAAGACAGGTTTGTCGATTCCTTTCCAAGCGACTAGACTAGACATAGATAGTTTCAGCACGTATCTGACCGTCATATAGGCCTGTCGACTCGGATACCTTCGATATTGACAACTTTGACGACTCCTTTCTTTGGAACTCCTTCATGATTAGTCCCTTGGTCCAGTTCAGATCTCGTCTATTGGTGCACGAGAGAGAGTCTCTTGACGCATCACGGTTCTTGACCTCGGCGATTCGTGGGTTTTGTTCGACGCTGAACATACCCCAAGCAGCGGCACCAATGAGAGCTGCGAGATCCGGCCTACCGTCACTTCTTACAGTGATATCACGCCTATCTTGTAGAAGAGCCGGCACCCGGTTCAACAGCCGCGGCATTGACGACGATGGTAACGTAGCCAATTTCGTGGAAACCGAGACGATTTACTGGAGTCCATCTGGCGTCCTCTTCTCGTATGCTCAAGTCCGTGGGTCTGTTCCAGTTTTCTGGGAGCAATCTGCCGGTCTCATTCCAGGGCAGCAGAAGATTACTGTCACACGGTCCGCAGACGGTACACAACCAGCTTTCAATAAGCATTTCGAGGAGTTGGAGCATTCTTATGGTGCTGTGCATATTGTCAACCTATTGAGCGCCACTAAGCCGGGCGAAGTGGAACTTACGCAACAGTATCACTACGGTGTCCAGCACTGCTCCCTTGTGGGCCAGGGCGAGAAGCGGTTGCAAGATCATGCCCTATTGCGTGAAACCGATTACGACTTCCACGCAGAAACGAAGAGTCTTGGATATGAAGCAGCAAAGGATATCAAGAGATACATTGAACACTCTGCTGATGGGTTCGCTTATTACCTGGCCGAAGCCGTGGACGATTCTACAGACACGACACTAGAACACAGACCGGGCAGTCGAATGGTTGTAGTTCTCCAGCAAGAAGGAGTCTTCCGGACAAACTGTCTAGATTGTTTGGATAGAACGAACCTTATCCAGTCGATCATTTCGCAACTGGCAGTTGAAGCTTTTTTGACGCATCGTGCTGAATACGCAGCATCCGATTTCTGGATGAGACACTCGACTCTATGGGCAGATAACGGCGATGCACTGTCCAGAATTTATGCCGGAACTGGTGCGCTCAAGTCATCCTTTACAAGGCATGGGAAGATGTCTCTGGCAGGAGCTTTTGCAGATGCCCGAAAAAGTGCTACCAGATTATACATAAACAACTTCGCTGACAAGGCGAGGCAAAATACGATTGATCTGCTCTTAGGAAGATTGGTGGGGCAATCTCCTGTACATCTGTTCGATCCCATAACCGATTATATTTCTAGCGAGCTGTCAAAACGAAATGTTGAATATTCCTCAACCGAAACTATCAACATGTGAGTAAAACCAACAGCCTGCACCTGATCAGCCCAAACTAATGAAAGTTAAGGTGGGTTGGTACGTTCAATCTCAACGGCAAAACTAGTGGTATCAACGAGGACTTATCTCCTTGGTTGTACCCAGCCATCCTTGGTAGGGCGACACAACCTGAGATAGTTGCAGTTGGCTTTCAAGAGATTGTCGAGTTGAGCGCCCAACAGATCATGAACAGTGACCCAACACGAAAGCAAGAGTGGGAGCGAGCTATCAAACGGTGTCTCAATGAGCGCTCCAAACAGATAGGTGGCGACAAGTACGTCCTCCTTCGAAGTGGTCAGCTTGTGGGTGCGGCGTTGTGCATCTTTGTCAAATCCTCCGTATTGCCGAAAATCAAGAATGTTGAAGGCAGTGTCAAGAAAACGGGAATGTCCGGCATCGCTGGAAACAAAGGCGCCGTGGCGATTCGTATGGAGTACGCAAACACTCAGCTGTGTTTTGTTACGGCACATTTGGCAGCAGGTTTCGCAAACTATGAGGAAAGAAATAAGGATTACGCTACCATCCATCATGGCCTCCGCTTCCAGCGAAATAGGGGTATCGACGATCATGGTACGTCGAGTCTATGTATGTGTAAGATTCGTCATGCTGACATGATTAGATACTGTTATTTGGATGGGCGATTTCAACTATCGGATAGGACTGAGCCATGAAAGAGCGACGGATCTCGTGCAAAAGAAAGATCTTGGAAAGCTCTACGAGAACGATCAGGTTAGATCACTCCTCCTCAACAAATTGACTTTGCTAATAGGGCACAGCTCAATCTTCAAATGGTCGCTGGTCTTGCTTTCCCATTCTATTCTGAAGCTAGGATTACGTTCATGCCTACATACAAGTTCGACATTGGTACCGACAGGTATGACACCTCCGAGAAAGCACGTATTCCTGCTTGGACAGATCGAATATTACGGAAAGGCACCAACATAAGACAACTGTCCTACGATTCCGCCCCATTAAAATTCTCCGATCATCGCCCCGTCTATGCGACGTTTCAGTGTATCATCAGTATTATTGATGAGGCCTTGCGTGAAAACATTAGTCATGAGCTTTACGAGCGCCGCAAAGCGGAACTTGGTGAGGGCGGTGCGGCTTTAGATCTAGACGACTCCGATGAAGAGGACTTGATTGGGTATGATGCGATCGAGCCAGGCTTGCCTCCTGCTAGCTCAGATCGTCAACGATGGTGGCTTGAGCACGGAAAGATGGCTAAATCGGGCGTATCACCACCAAAACCCGCCAACGGCAACTCAACTGTCATACTTAATCCGAATCGACCCGCCAATCCCTTCACCCCGACAGACGAGCCAGACTGGGTCGCTGTGCCACGAGCAAGTTCCAGATTGGGATCATTCTCGAGCATGTCTAGCTCGCCCTACGAACATATCAACCACTCTACTCTCCTCTCTACGTCTGCATCCAGTACTACGCCTAGGAAGCTGCCACCACCATTTGAGCCCGGAAACTTACCTGCTAAGGTCGGCCGGATCAATTTGATGGATGAGCCGATTGCTGGTCAGTCTTTCCGAAGAGAAGAAGCACCTCCACCTCCACCTCCCCGCCGCCAAACCGGAACGCCTACAGCGCAAACGACACCGAGGGCTATCCCAGTAAATGCTCGGAAGCCGGTGCCGCCTCCGCTAGAGGCCAGGCGCCTGTCAGTGACATCACAGGCATCAGGTACATCCAGCAAATCGAAAGCGCCACCACCTGTGGCGAAGAAGCCAGCACATCTAGTCTCTACATCACCTCTTACGAGTCCTTCCCTCCACGGCGATAGTCAATTTGAAGACTCCAGTTTCCGGCCAGGTCTACCAAGACGAGCTTCGACTAATATTCAAAGCTTAACCTCAAAACTTGAGCAGAATGGTTCCGCAAAGCTAACGGGAGGAATGCATAAGCCTTCACCCCCAGTCACGCACCCAAAGCGGGTCGGCACTTTTCCACCCAATTCCGGACAAGGAGGGAGGTCACAAACACCCAGTGGCGGAGTGAGCCTGCCCGGACTAGGGGAACGGAAGCCGGCGCTGCCCACACGGCCACAACAGCAGCAACAGCACACATCACCTACGTCCCATCCAACTCCACCCCCGAAACCAGTAAGGAAACCGGTGATGGTAGATCTTCTGGGAGACGACGAGCCTACACGGGCAGTGAACGGCTGGGAGACATTACGACCTAGTTAGAGCATGGCATGTTAGATGAGGATGAGGCTTGATTTCGAATCCATACGTCAATATTGATGTTAGTCTAGGGCAAGCTGCACTTTTGAAATTTACATAACAGCCTAGAAAGGTACTTTTATGAGAGACGAATGATACCAGGTCGGAGGAGCTGAGAGCAAATGCATATTTAATGTGTGGAAGTGTACCTAATACCCCCATGATGCAGTTTGTGACGACACTCTCGTCATGATTTCGCTCCCGATATGGTCGGTCCCTTCTGCCCACCCTCCCTCATTTTTGGCGACATGGGTTCAATTCAACACAATGCTATACAGTACCTAGACACCAGAAGTACATATAAAGGGCCCATTCCGTACTTTGGCACGGTCGTATGTCGTAAACTAGTCAAAACAAAGCCCCCTCCTACACTTATCACACATCTCGAACCTAAAAAATCGCCCTCGACGCAAATTCCCCACTAAAGGAGCGCTGCGCAAGGCAGCGCCGGCGGACTCGACTTTTTTATTTATTTTTATCATTTTTCGTTCTCAGCGATTTGTGTCGTCTATAGAGAAGTAAGATGTAGATTAAAAATAAAAATAAATAAACTCTTTTCAGCCAAACGCCATGTCGGAACAACAACAAGCAGAAGAACAAACACCAGCCACGTCGATCAACAACAACAACCACCACGACGACAACCATTCACCTCAGCCGCGACCCCGGGACCCACTTCTCCAGGCCCTGCTGCCGGACGCCAAGCACGCGCGCGTCAGCCGCTGGCGCTCGGAGGTCGACCCCGCGGACGTGGTCTGCGCTTGCTCGGAGCGCCTGGAGCTGCACCGGACCAGCAGGTCGGCGGCGGCGGCGTGCTCGAGGTGCAGCCGGCCGGGAGAGACGCTGGAGCAGAGCCGCAGCCGCGGGGGGTCCGGCGCGTCATCCGCATCTGGGGCAGGGGGGCGGCAGCAGCAGCAGCAACAGCAGAAGAAGAGCAATTCCGTGTTCCGACGGTTCTTTATCCGGCGCTCGGCCGCCAAAGGTGCCGTCTCGGACTCCCTGACCGACAGTGCTGCTGGGTCTCGGGAGTCGTTCAGGCCGCTTAGGGTGGCCGAGGATGGTGGGACACAGAGTAAGCAGATCCTGCCTAGAGGACCGTTCTTTCTCACATACCTGTTCTGCATGTCTTTGGGCCACATTTTGTTTGTCAGAAGCCACTGGGGTTTATCTCTCTCTGACCATTTTGCAACAATTTGCGAACCAACTTCAAATCGCCTTTGAGAAGCAGTCACTGATCCGGATTTATTTAGTGTACCGCCAAGATGAGGCGGATGACGAGGCGTCAGGATCTTCGATGGGTGAACTGAGCGATAGCGCCAGAGGAAAAGGCAGACTAAAGCTGAGAGTAGACGATACAGCTGCAAGGCTACGAAGAGCACAGAAGTTGATGAACGCGCAGGCTTT
The DNA here is from genome assembly GCF_020726525.1 of Truncatella angustata. Taxonomy (NCBI): domain Eukaryota; kingdom Fungi; phylum Ascomycota; class Sordariomycetes; order Amphisphaeriales; family Sporocadaceae; genus Truncatella; species Truncatella angustata. The sequence continues at coordinate 774,011 of NW_025763387.1, forward strand.
AAGGAAGTGATTGTGATCGGGGCACTTCCAGAAACCATGAGCACGAGCTGCCAACTTGAATCACCGTTGTCACAGCATGTAATGGTAATTCTACTTGTATTAATTTATCTCGTTCTGCTATGAAGCGGACCATGGTAACCCATAACCATCAACAGAAAACGGCCTTGACAAGTACCGAACCTTATGATCATTCAAGAGAATAGGTACTTTAGTGTCTCACGCCCATATTGTTCATCTGTGGACACACTGGAGGACCGCCCAAAACTTCGTCGATCCATCGCTACCAGTACAATCTGATGAATTAAAGAAGTTCCAAGCACTTGTGCAGCGGCCGATATCGTTGTTGTTGACATCGTAAATGGAGCCCTCACGATCCAGATAGTAAGCTATGTGATGATATCAGCAGAATTATGTTCAATAGACATAGAAATGAACTTACTGTTATGGCCGTAAGGTGAACCAATATTGTACTCAATCTCTTTGGGTGTTGAATCACTGCCTTTCACTCTGACTCCACGCGTCTTGCTCACGTCGTTGCTCTCGCTCACTTGGAAGCTCTGATGTGTTAAGAGTTGGTCGCAAGACGGCATTGGGTTCCAGGTATCCCAGAAAACATAACGGCGGTCGTTTGAGTCGATACTGTGTTGGAGTTTCCAAACCATGAACTGAGGAGGGTAATCGCGGATCGCTAGACTTGAGTTGTTTGTCGGGGCGGCAGCAACCAAGCCGGTGTAGGATACAATGGCCGTAGCGGCAAAGAGCTTGATGGAAGACTTCATTGTGAAGAACGCGTATTGAGTTGGTGCGGCTTGAAGGAGGGTATGTGTCGTTGTGCGAATAAGAGAGATACTATGCACCAAAAAGTGTTAAACAATGGATACGGTGGTTGAACTGATGCCAAGAGAGTTTTGTAGAGAGGAAGATTGGAAGTTTTCGAGGGTTGACTGGAAAGAATGTTAAGAACAAATCGAGCTTACGCCATGAGAGGCAGGCGGCTCATCGGTCTGGTGCATAGAAGGTGCGAACGGGAGAGATAGAGCAGCCGCAAGCCTTTATTGTCCTTGAGTGGAAATCACAGGTGACCAACGATGGAAAACCTGAGGGCCTTGACTCTATTATGGAGCAAATGCTCCTAGTGGCATGACATGAGAATGACAGCATGGGAAATATATCAGTTTGCGGTTCTCAGAAGGTCCGTATGGTTAACGAGAGCAAGAACGCCTATTTGCCGATATCGATGGTCACAAAGAAGGCACAAGAGGTGTTCGACCGGTGTCAGTGTACGTTTTGTGACCGAGTCCAGAAACCAGTCTCAGCCGTAAATACAACAGTCGTCGAGTGGAGGGCACATTGCAATTGAATGCTCTTCTCTTATTTTTCGAGCCCAAACTTTCCTCCTGTTGTTTTGATTTGCGTGGTTAGCAATCTGACGATGTATGAAGTTGACTGACTTGTTTTGTCACGACTGCACGTCGTTATTTCCTCTAGCCATGCCATTATACAATTCTCAACGGTATCATGGCAAGACCCTCCTCGGGCTGGTACGATTTTCCTGTCGTCCCAGAAGCCGGTAATTAGTAGTAGCAGAGCGCCTTCCGCAGGCTGGGACAAGTATATCGCCTTCCAGGAATTGGTTCAGAGCTTCGGAAGCAGCAACATGTAGCTATGCCACTTTCTTACGCACAAATATATTATGGCTTTTACTGGACATGGTGCAATCTACCACTGGGTGCAAGTTTCAACGATGAAGGCAATGGTTTATCGTGCTATGAATTGGGCCAGGCTGTATGGTGCTCTATTCACGGTAGCCAGTGTAGTAATGAGCTCTGGTCTGTTGCTGCTGTGATAGTATGAAAGCTATTGACCAACATGTTATCCTCTGTTACACAATAATATCCAATTTTCAGTGTGCAATGTTCTGTCTCGGTAGTATTAATGGTCCTGCTCCAAGGCAAGATAGAGATAAGAGCACGCTGGAAATGGCGAAATCACGCATGAACGCAGCAGACATATGGATTACTGAAGAGTTTTTGTTTATTCTGTGGAACTGGAGGCCATAGCCAATAGATCTGCAAGACGGCAATGCAGGTATCGCATATTCAATGTTCGGACTTGGGATGCAACTGCAGATACCATACCAGTGGGGGAATGGGCATCGTTAATCTTGTCAGTCTCTTCTGATGTGCGCGAGAATACCATATCGAGCAAGATGTCCATTCCACGTACGCGGTTGAGGGTTGTCAATGAAAACAAACATCGGGGGGATCGTGAGACCAAAGACAAAACATGACAAGGAAAACACTGTAAGGGGAAAGAAAATCCATATTGACCATCGAGAGGAACCTCGAGCCACCATTTTCATGAGAGCCTGCCAGACTAGCCAGAGGCTTAGGGAAAACACGAGACCTTGTGTCGTGCTGAGAGCTATTGCCAAGCAGAAGGACTGACGAACTATGCGCAGCCTCTGCCGACTCATGCCTCGAAAGAAACGACCAGGGAATCATGGCCTGCATCTTCCAGCCCTATCATCAAAGCCAACTCCAATGTACCATCCATGACCGATCCCACAAGCTGCAAAACCGTTTCCCCCGGGTATCGACGCGAGTCCGCCCTCAAAATAATCCGCGTACACATGTGTCAACGGGCCAGAGACGGTTGGAGGAGGCGTTTTTGAGGTTTGCGAATCGCTTAGGACTCAGCAGGGGCGGCGGCGGGGGCCTCCTCAGCCTTCTTCTCCTCCTCGGCGGCGGGCTTGTCCTCCTTGGGAGCGTCGGCGGCGGCGGCCTCGCCCTCGGCGTTATCGGACGAGGTCCAGAGGGTCAAGTTGTCACGGAGAAGCTGCATGATCAGAGTGCTGTCACGGTACGACTCCTCGGACAGGGAGTCGAGCTCAGCGATAGCATCATCGAACGCCTGCTTGGCCAAGTGGCAAGCACGGTCGGGCGAGTTGAGGATCTCGTAGTAGAAGACGGAGAAGTTCAAGGCAAGACCGAGACGGATGGGGTGAGTGGGGGTCAACTCAGTCTGGGCAACGTCGGTTGCGCTCTGTACGGGGGGAGACCGAGATTAGCACTGCATGATCCGAACAACTTGCTAGGGCTATTTAGGGGCTGCTTACCTTGTAGGCCTCGTGTGCGGCAGTAGCAGCAACCTTACGCTTCTCGCCGGAAGCGAACTCGGCCAGGTATCGGTGGTAGTCACCCTTCCTATTGAAGAGCAGAAAATAGTCAGTCATCTGTCCAGGAACCTGTGGACTTTATTGCGAGGGGGAATAAATGAATCTGGAAGAGGGGGCTTACATCTTGTGGTAGAAGACCTTGGACTCGCCAGTGATAGCCTTGGGGATCAAGCTCTCGTCCAAGACGTCAAGAACATCCTGGCAAACCTTCTCGAGCTCGAGCTCGATCTTCTGGCGGTACTCGCGGATGGTAGAGACGTGCTTGTCGGAACCCTTGGACTCCTCCTTTTGCTCAATGGAGGAGATGATGCGCCAAGAAGCACGTCGTGTACCGACGACGTTCTTGTAGGCGACGGAGAGGAGGTTGCGCTCGTCCACGGAGAGCTCGCCGTCAAGGTGGGCGACCTCCTTCATGTAGGTGACCATCTCATCGTAACGCTCAGCCTGCTCGCAGAGACGGGCGAGGAAAGTCTTGCTGTTGAGGGGAAAAGTCAGAATCAGGTCACATGCGAGCGTATTTTGGGGGTTCTAGGGTGGTCAAACCTTTCGCGCTAGATAAAGACATGATGTTAGCATTCGGACCAAAACGCAGTTGAATCAGTTTGGCAGAAGGAGAAGCAGTTCGTGATGAGCAAGGCTAGACCCCGCCGATGTGATCCGAGCCGTCTTGGGGCTGGGGATGGGGACAGCATCAGGACCTGGAGGAAGGGATAATCGCCGACAAAAGGGGACGGTCGCCGACGCAGACGCAGGGCGGCGTGGATCAAGGTCATTCATTTCATGGGTGAAGACGTGGACGTGAACGTACCTCAGTAGCCATCTTGTTTGATGTTGTGGTGGGTGAAGAAAAAGGTTGGGGGTGTGTAAGGTTACAGTCGGGATCGGATCGTCAAAGTAAACGAAGAGATCGCGTGGAGGGTGAGGAAGATATTATTTACTGAATGTTGTGATGGGTTGTCGTTCACAAGGAAGAACAAAGTCGGCGACGGGGGTTCAAGACTCTTACTGGCACTGGGCACTGAGAGTGGGAGTGGGACTGAGACTTGGACTCGGACTCAATAGGAAGAGGCACGCCAAAACCAAAACGAAAGAAGCACAGGCTTTTTTTTTTCTTCCCACTTCACTATTGAGAGCCCTGAGGGGGTTGAGGTCTCGGGGGCCTTGACTTCCAATGAATCCGGGCCACTTGCTCAGGCTCCTCAGGCAAATGTATGTCAAATGGGCAGCGGGGCAGCAATTGAGAAGAAACGGGGCAAATCATCAAAGGCATTCAATTGATTGACTGGCAGTCACAGCCCCGTTCAAATTAAGCGAGAATAGGACAAAAGCACAGAGCAGAGCATTATTACATTGGTACCAAGTAATATGAAAGCAAGTACGCCTCAAGGTTTGTACCTTTGTAACTTTGTTTACTCCTTGTTTTTCTATTTTTCTGTCCCCTTCCCCCTTCCTTTCCCCGATAACCACTGGCGTTGAAAGGCTGAAAAGCAACCCGGGACAGCCAGGCTATGTACATACTTTCCTGTCCAAATTTCAGGGTCTTATCTTATTTTTATTGATCCCTGAAATTGGATCAACAAACAGCACCTGGTCTGCCTGCATCTCATGACCTGCCTGGAGACAAGGTGACCGTTTTTGTTTACTTTGACAACCTTTCGGACTTTCATTGATAGCCGAAGCCCTCCGTCTTGGTGTTCTACGTCAGACCCTAGCCATCACGCCACTACTGTGAGCAACAACACCTTGATATCCTCTGATCCGACTCTCGCAAGGACGACCTGGACGACCATGGCCTCCGGAACTTCTGAAGGCTTCCATTGAAAATCAGAATGGAAGCTCCCCGCAGTTGGCGTCTTCTCAGGCTGCTAATTCAACGCGTTGTGGACCTTGAATCAGCCAAGCCGGCTCACCGTCCAGACGCATTCGGTATGACCTTGAAGCTAGTACTCCGTTAAGTTACCTTTAGGATCAACAGACCCTCAACCCTTGAACCAAGATCCCTTTTCTCGTCAGGGTCTAGAAGCTCCTATTCGACATATTGATCATGCCTCGACCTGAACAACCTCGTTTTTCGAGGTCAGAAGCCCAGCAGTTGTCCCAAGTCTTCAGTTGGGGAGGCACTCAGCCCCAAATCGGCCTGTTGCAGTATTTTCTGCCTGGAGCTAGGCCAAAGGAAATAATAACAATCATAATAATCACAAAATAAGCTGAGCCTGAACCCCTCCCCCATTTCCGGTAACGTGAGACAACAACAAACTCACGATCTGGAAACCACCCATAGATTTCATGCATAGCCCCGAAGATGGCACGACCTTACGGCCTCCAGCTACAGGCCCCTTCTATCTACTATCAATGAGCCCAGCCCGTAATTTACCTTCAATTCCTAACAATCTCCTCCAAGGCGCCCAAAACAGTAAACAAGAACTTCTCCCAAAGTTCCTTCCCTTTGACTAGTGTACCCCTCATTTGACCTGCCCCCCCCCCCCCCCCCCCCCAGCCTTATCGCGTGGCATCAAGTGGGTGCATGTGCGTTGTTCATGCCGGAGGCTGTGCTGGCAAATGGCTATCTTCGCCAGTCACAGGCCGCGATCATCGTCGTAAGCCCGATGGGCCGTCCCATGCAGATATCATGCCGGCGTCTGATTAGACTCGCAGGACTGCATGTGCGAGTTGCGTTACCCAGCTGCGGGTGTGAGCTCCGGCCTGCCAAGAGATTTCGGGATGGAAGATGTACCGCACCGGTTTCTCTCACGATATTGATGCCATGATTCACCGAGTCTCGAACGCTGAATGGAAGCAAGGGGAGGGAAAAACGAAAGGCCCTCGATTCAAGGACTTATTAGACACTAAATAGTAACCCGGTTGCGATCCCAAACGCCTTTTTCCGTCTTGGTACTCATTGTATCCTGATATCAAACTCGAACTCATTGCCACTATACAACCTTGAACGCCACGCCATTAAACGCTGGTCTCGCAGACTTCGTATCTCACATAAAAACGGCAACACAAACCGTTGTGCCCATGGTGATATTTACAACTCACTCTCGGTTCCGTCATGCCTTGAAGCGCCGGTGTTGGGATATCTGTCTCTGCCCCAATCAAAAGGGTCACCCCCAGGCACGCACAAGCCCAAGCGCCAAAAGTAGTCACGATGCGCGAAAAAGAGCTGCCATAACTTCAGCCTCGACGGAAATCCCCATCTTTTTGCAACGTGAGTCTCGTCTTGTATATCCTTACCACCAAAGAGTGGGTCGTGGTGTGCAGGATTCAAATCTTCTCCATCGGAGCCTGCAATGCACTTTGGGTCGTAGTCACCCGCACACGGCCAGATGTCCTCTGGTGATGGTGCGAGGTCAGGTTTCGAGATATAGAGCTCGCCAGCGTGCGATCTGTAGCCCCATTCGTGAAGCGGGAGCAAGGGAACAGGGTCGTCCACATGAGTAAGTCTTCGGTACGCCCAGTCCTCGGGATCCGTCTGGTTGTTCTTCAGGTCGAAGACCGCATCGAGGTAACGAACAAAGCCGCCATTCCCAGCCCTCGGCTCGCCAAATGTGGTGATAACAACGTTGTCCCAACCAAGTATGACCTTCATCTCCAGAGCGGCCAGGGCAGCCACAGCACCGCCAAGGCTATGGCCGACGAGGTAGACAGGATAGTCGGGATACCGTAACACCAGGGGCTTCAGAATAGGTAGAACATCCTCTCGGGCAATCTTCCACGATGCTAGGAAGCCCATATGCACGGTACAGTTATCACACTTGTGCTCTGGTTCCTTTGGCGGCTTATCGCCACCGTCTTCTGGCGAAGGGTACGGCACATATTCTTGGGGGATCGTACTCAGATCCACAACCGTATTGGTGATGCTGTAGGTGCCACGAAAGGCGACTATAATGGCTCCTTGCCTCTCCTGCCCCGGCTTCTCGCTGCTGCTTCTGCCGCCGCCGCCGCCGCCGCCCAATCTTGCGCCATGGTCAACGGCGATGTAGCCGCAGCTATCGCTCATCAGGACCCCGGTGTTCCATGTCGTGACCAGGTCCAACGTGGGGAAGTCTTTGCACCTCGAGACGCATTCGAAAGGCCGGCCTAGCCCAGTAGTACCGACGCAGTAGGTAATGTCGACCAGTCGAGCGAGACGTTCGAGCGATGCGAAGAAACGGTTCGAGATGCCAGCAGGCGAGCCACCGTTTTGCGCCTCCGGGGGCCGTTGGGTCAATGCAGGAGACGGAGATGTAAAGACACCCGCTGCCTGCAACGACACCGAAAGTAGTAGACAGAGGGTCGGGATCATGTCGTGAATCCTTGTAAATTACAGGCGGCGATGATGTCAGTGTCGGCGCACCGCTACACACACAGATACCATACTGTGGTGTTTGATGGTTTCGCAAAAAGAAAGTCCAGGTACGAGAAAAAAGCACGAGGTAGAAAGGAATCGGCGAGGAGCAAATAGGTGCAGATGACACACGAGCCAAGACTACAATGCGAAGTGCTCAAGGGAAGTGGCGCGCATCATGGCTTGCGTCACGGCTGCCGAAAGCAGTTGTCGTGTGATTGACTGTTTTGAGACGACCAGGTAGGCTCACTGAAAGCCAGGCACAACTACGGTTAGCACCCACCTGAACGGGCTCAAGTGCTGGGGAAATTTGCAGTAGACTTGGCGCCAACGCGGGGGAACCAGGACCAGGTGCTCAATCCGGACCGCCCTGAGCGCCACCATCTGGAAAATCCTCAACGTCTTCGCCTATACCTAAAACTTGTTTATGATGGGCACTGGCTCTATGGCTTCAAGGCATTTTGATCTTATGTACTTGGATTGACTAGACATTATTTCTCCGTTTCTCAGATATATATTTTCATCTGTGTGCAAGGTACTCGTGGCGACTCTCGTGAGAGCAATGTGCGCCAACGCCGTGGGCTATTCATCGTCCTGATATGATATGGCCAGTCCCTCCAAGTCTTCCGTCTCTTCATCCTACACAGTCCCCGTAGTGGCTCTATCGCATATCTTAGGACGTCTCCGTGACCGGGTTCAGGCTGGTGAACTCGCCCGTGGTCGTTTGGCTCGAGGAGCAGAGCGTGCCGTCGTAGGTGGTTGTGCATGTCAGGTTGAACTGGGAGAGACCGGAGACCTCATACTTGGACGAACCGCTGCAAAGAAAGAAAAAAAAAATGTGTGTTAGCGTATGACGCTTATAGTGTCAGTACTAAGAAGGAAAAGGTAGTCGAAACTTACTTTTCAGGGCAAGCCTTTTCGATGACGGTCAGGCCAGCAATTCCGGTCGTCTGCCAGATGAACTCTACAGTTGCGTCGTCACAGTAGTATCGCGCAGTGCCACCGTTCGGGCTCGAGGTGGCCGATGTCGAGTTCTTTGTGCAGGATGTGTCGATACCGGTCTCCGAGTCGGCGAAGTGGAATGATGTGGTGTTGAGTGTGCCGTTCAGCTTGTCTCCGAATGTGACAAAGTTGGTGATGGTGTATTCGGAAGGCATTGCGCAGGTATCGGCAACAGCCATCTCGACAGGGATGTTATAGGACGCCGAGGCGACGATCTCGGCCAGCAGGCCAACGACAATAGTAGAGAAATGCATGGTGTGGCTAGTTTGTATGATGTCTTGTGGCGATGACGATGTACTTAAGCTGGCCAGAGAGTCTACAAAGTTGTTGTATATGGCAGATGGCGAGGGAAGAAGGGATGGGCGAGAATTCTGTGGTGTGTGTATGTATGCAGGAACAAGCAGATACTTTCTATTTCAAGACAGGCGGATGATGATCCTTTAGTATCATTCTTTTACGACGTAATACACCAACGCAACGACGGGTGCGCTTCCACCAATGCCATTTTTACGGGTCTTCCCAGCCTACGAATACTTCGCTAGATGGGGGACTAGTCTTTGTTTCCCCTGCCAAGACATGCCCTTTTCATCGTAAAAAGCGAGCTGGCTGGCTGGCACTGCAAGGTAGTGGTTGCAGATCAGTGATGCAATCATCCGAGTCGTCTGCCGAAAGGGGTCATAGAGGCAGCCCAAAAACGGCCCCAACCAAGCAAAAAAAAAAAGAGCCTATCCCGCCCTACCCACATCCACTTCGGATCTTACCAAGGAGTCAAACGGCACATCCACCGGGATCGGCAAGCTTTTAGATGAACGAGCCATAAAAGCTACCGAAGCGCCAGGTTAAACCCGGCCGTTGAGGTCCGCTACAACCCAGTCACTTGTATGCCTCCCTTGACATGTCATTTGTGGTTTGTTTCAAGTCCCATGAATTGCACGGTAGACCATATCGATGACTTGGACAACGAGGCGACGCGTTATTCATGCTGTCTCGCCGTCTGATGCTTTCCGGCTAAAACAAGCTGCCCTGCCAGGCTGCTTGGTTGGACCCAGTATGAATCTGCAACTATCCTTTGCGGTGCGGCCAAAAGGGCTTCTACCTCACGGGTCGACGACTTGGCATATGCCGGATTGGGGGCTTCGAGGGTACCTGTCCAACGTGTTTGCCCTTGTTTGTCTGTTTGCTCAAGAGAAATATGCTGCTCAGCCCTGTGTGATCTGGAGCTGACGACTCCTTGAAGATCACACTTGTAAAGGATTAAAACACTGCCACGAACTAACTTAACTGTAATGAAAGGACGGAGACGGTACCAAAACACAAGCTTGTGCTCCAGTCACTACATATCAATGCACAATGCATCGTGTCTGGGAAATAAGTGGGTTTTTCGGAATGACTCTGTGTGACGTTTTGAGGCGTCTAGATTTTTCAAGGGCAACGGCTTGGTTTTGGAAGGATAGCCGGCCGTTTGGACGAGGGACAGAGAGATCGCTTCAAGCTGGCGCTTCTCGTTGAGACTAGTAGCCCTGGATGATCCGATCCCATTTGTGCCATTTGGAGATATAATGAAGATGCCATCACGGTCACTTCAAAGATGCAAGCCTCGTGAGAAATACAAGGATGGGGCTCGTTCTTGACTATGCACCAGAGAACTGACATGCAAAGTACCAAGTATAAATGCCGTGCATGTCATCCCTCGCACAACTCCTGTGGACGGCATGACCAAAAACATGTTAAGTTGTAGTTGACGTCGGTCCGACCTGCCAAAGCGTTAAGTCGAAATTCGGGAACCAAGTGGCACCACAGTCAGCAGCCACGAATAACAGCCACAGCTGGTACAATTATAAACATTAGTTTGAGTGCACCAAGGCTGAAGCGAACAGGCCTAGTTTACTGTGTTGCTCAGTTTTCCGACTTCTGTTCAAGTACGTGGATGAAATTCAGGACGGTTCTAGTATTCGGTGGAATTTTATGTAATGTCTGACGACGTCCGCATACGGCTTCATGGTTCGCTGCAGGTCGCTCTCATCATCAATTCCGTTGGACGACGTTTGCCCGATCTATATCATAATGTAATACAATGCCTGCCCTTGACCAGAACTCCAATGCGATGCAAATCACCATGATATCTCTCTTCACTTGGTGTCAAGTACTATAATCGTCAGTATATCGATACTCAGAACCGCTGACAACCATCTCTGGGACGACTTCCGTCGTTCATTTCTTGCCCAACTTCAACCACTTGGGCACCCCCTTCCTCTTTCCATCTCCATCGTCGTCATTTCTCGGTGCCGCGGGTTTTGCCGAGTTCGGCCCTGCGGGTTCATCTTCTTCCTCACCCTGGGGCACCTCAGGAATAACGACCTCGACTGCCTTGCTCCTGAACTGCTCCTTCAAAAACGGCTGTTTCCGTACGGTGTCCGGCACCGAGTCAGCCCACACAAGATTTACTAACGTGTTGTGCCGGAAGCCGTAACCCTTAACTAGCTTATGCGGAGCCCCGTCGTCGTCCTCTATCGTGACAACAGGTGATCCAGGTAGTACCAGACGAAATTCCAAGCCTTCGTGTGCCATGACGCTGCGCACCGCGGAATAGAGCACGTTGCCGGTCCAGTCTGGTGTGATCTTCCACTGCGCCAAGTCCTGGTCGGGGAAACGCACGCGCACGTCGATCGACTTGACGGCGGCAAGTTTGGCAGCTGCGGCAGCGGCCTTCTCCTCAAGCTCTCGGTCTGATAAAAGACGTTTGTTCATAGCCTCGTGTTTCAAGCGTTGTTGGTGCAGCTGCGCATGCGCAACACTTGGGGCGAAGATGTTATCTGAGTCCACGGTATGCGCCGCGGCGGGAGTAGCATTCTTGGGGGCGGAGAAGATGGATGTTGGAGCGAGGGGGTTTGACGGCGTCGGGTCAATCTGCATTGCGTCTGCGGCGCTGGTTTCAGTGTAGGGTGGAGGAGCGGCCTGCTCTGACGAGCCCTGTGTATCAGGTGCCGTGGCGGTGGTTTCTTGCCTGAGATCAGAAGCACTCTGCGCATGCTGATCTTGTAACTTGGCGGCCTCGGTGCGAGCGGCCTCTCGCTCGATCTGTACACTCTGCTCCTCTTCAAAGTACTCGGAGATGTCCTTCATTGCATCCGAGAGCGTTTTGTCTGTCCTCTGGAAAGCCAGCCGGACCAAGACGTTGCCTCTGTTGTAGCCCAGCTGGCTCATGGTTTTCTGAAAATCGAGGAAAGTGGTCAGGCTCCGGGTCTCCATTTGCAAAGCTGGCGTCTCGTAGTAGAGCTGTCCGCTGCCGCTGCTAACGTCCACGGGCAGCGTGGCCCTGCCCGTGATGTTGATCTTGCGGCCGCAGACGGCCTCCTCGAAATGTCTCAGAACCTTCCATACTGTCGTGTCGCTCGGCAGCTTTGCGGTAGCTCTTGGTGCGCCGAACACGGCGGCCTCAGCTTGTGGGAGTTGGAGGGCGATGTTGAGAACGGCAGGGGTCTTGGACTTTGTGATAAGCTCGAGTTTGGCACCAGGGATGAGCCCGGCGTTGCGGAAGGTGTTGGAGAGGTCAAGCTCCTTCTCCTTGTGCTTGAGCAGGTGCTTGTCGGGGAGCAGGTTGAACTTGGCACAGGCTTGCTCGAGGACATCAACCAGATATGTCGAAGGGCTGACCTTGATGGAGGCCTGCCGCATGTCGGTCGAGATGACCTTTACTGTTGTCGACATGGCGATGGGGGTGCGCAAAGGGTATGAAGATGCAGCTCGACTGGACTTGGGTGAATATGCTGGAAGTGATGGTGGGGTTGAGGTGGGATAGAGAGGCAGGCAGGCAGGAGTAAGTTGGCGTGTTGATTAATGAACGAAGACCTGGGTCAACCTATAACGGTAGCACTTGCAGGGAACTGGTGATACCATGCAGCATGATAAAATGCCAAATGCAAGAAAAATAAAAACGCGCCAGAGTGTTCCACGGATTACGTTATGCTCCAAGTCAGTCCAATACATACATACATACTGTAGCTCGGCGTGCTTGCTCACAGGCAACCAAGAAGATGATGCACGTACGGGAGACGAGACGTGGAGGGGCAAAATACGCTAATGACAGCAAGTACATACAGCAAGTTAGTTGCCCAACCTTGCCAACCGTGTGAGAGGAGAGCGCGGGTGGCCGGCATCTCTGGACCCCTGTAGCTCCGACATGGTACTGCCACTTTGTCGGGGGAGCTGCGTGCTGTGAGCTAGGTTAGGTAAGTGGTAAGTTAAGCACGTAGACTGGTACACTGGACTGGTCTTTTGGGGAGCTGCCGCGCCATAGCGTGTTTGCCTTGCCTTCTATTGCCCTGCGCCGAGCAACGACGACCTTCAGCCTGACACCGGTGCAGCTAACCTGACCCGAGCTGCTCAGCATCACCACCACCACAACTCCATCGCCGACCACCACCTTTCACGATTCATCTGACGACTATCTACGCTTCGCCAAACAGCTCCTGGTTGTGCCTATCACTTGACCCGACACATCACATTTCATAGACAGTCACAATGGTAAGCTTGCCTCGGCTCGAGAGCGCAACTAATCATAGATAGTTGGAGTGCTATGTTCTTGTTGTCTTGTCTTGTCTTGTCTAGCTGCGTAGCTAACTTGTGCATCTCTAGTCGTCACCTTTCAGCATAAGTACGGCCACCATTCCCACATCTATCCTCCCATCGACACTCGATCCTCCATAACTAACAACCACCTCCCCTCCAGATGGTGGCGCCTGTGTAGCCATGGTGGGCAAGGACTGCGTCGCCATTGCCTGCGACCTGCGCCTCGGTCTGCAAGCCCTGACGGTATCCAACAACTTCCCCAAGATCTTCCAGTACGGCGACGTATTCTTGGGTCTCACAGGCCTCGCCACCGACGTCTCCACCGTCTCCGACCTCTTCCGCTACAAGGTGAACATGTACAGACTCAGAGAGGAGCGCAACATCGCCCCCACCACCTTTGCCAACCTCGTCTCCAGCAGCCTGTACGAGAAGCGCTTTGGTCCCTACTTTGTCTCTCCCGTCGTCGCCGGCCTCGAGCCCAAGACCGGCAAGCCTTTCATCTGCGGGTTTGATTCCATCGGCTGTATCGACTTCGCCAAGGACTTCATCGTTAGCGGAACGGCGTCGGACCAGCTGTTTGGCATGTGCGAGGGTCTATGGGAGCCCGACTTGGTAAGTTTACCTGCTTCCTCCCCCATAACTTGCTGCTAGCTGCAGGAGCATTCGTGCATGTCATGGTCGGAGAGTCGCCCCGTTTGCTAATTCGTTGCCATTCCCCAGGGCCCCGAGGATCTGTTTGAGACTATCTCACAAGCACTACTTAATGCCATCGACAGAGATGCCCTTTCAGGTTGGGGTGCACACGTTTACATCATTGAGAAGGACAAGGTTACCAAGAGATTACTAAAGGGTCGTCAAGATTAAAAGGGCGCGATGTTCGGCGTTTGGTGCAATACGCGGCTCGAGCTTGATAGAGACGACAATATCAATCTTCGGGCCATCGGCAGTCCTCACAAGATAGACGGAGGACCACGGTCTTCGAAAAATTACATCTGACCGTTAGTTTTGCGGTCCCGAATCGTGATCTTGGACATGTATGGAGTTGACTAGATGAAGAGAATGGCTACTGCTACGGAAATAGAGAGCCAGGTGACACATCCTGTCATCTTGTACCAATAAACCGTGTTTTTATTTCGTGAGCCGACCGCCATTTTTTCGTACTCTGTGTACAACCGTCGTAATCAGAAGTCCTAGGAGCTGTGTGGGTGGCTCTGCCAGCTATGGAAATTGTCTACTGGCAACCCAGGCGGTAAGCCGATGCGAGTCACATGAATAGCGCGGGGGACGAGTGGCCGTTCTCATCTTCATGCTATCAATAATACATATATGCCAATGCCGTTCGTAACGCCGACCCTGGAAGTCCGAAGCCGGTCCTGTCCGCGACAGCGACCGGGACCGGGACCAACTCGTCATACTGTGGCCGCCGGGATATGTTCAAGATGAGGCGGCCAGTATAAAGCTGAATGCCAGGACAAGATTGGCAACGAGTTTAGCACGACAGACAGACAGACAGACAGACAGAAAGAAAGAAAGAAAGAAAGAAAGAAAATAACTTCTACTCTGGTAAGCCGAGAGATCGTGGAGATGGTGAACTACCGGATTCAAGTACGTGTCTCGAGGTTGCTAGAATGAAGAGCGCATTGCACCTTACCTTACCTGCTTCTTGGAAGGTCTGCCCCGTCTTGGCATATCATCGGCGTAGTGCTCAACTATGCGCTGTTGAGCCCAGTGTTAGGATTTGGGCAGCGTGGTAGGGCCGTGCAAACAGGAAGTCTAGATTCGGAGGGTCTAAGTGACGTTTGAAGAAGCTGTGATTCTATAATAGTCTAGGGGTAGACGTCAGAAGACAGCGCCTTGAGGGATTGCCCAGCTAGATCTCTCTGGGTGGAGTAACAATTATGTCGGCTTTTGTCGTGCAAGCAATGAGTAACCGGTAACCCCTGTGGGTGATGTGCAAAGGGAGGGAACATCCGAGAGGCTGAAAAAAAAAAAAAAAAGATTCAACACAACACATCGAGGGTGGCGAGGTTTCCTTTGCTTCGGTCGATCCTTGATTTCTCTCAAGGTCACTATATGCTATGACGTGTCACAAACAATGATCGCTAGCCATGATGCATCCTGCTCTAATCTAGTTCTAATATCAGATCTCGCGTCTATGGCAATCCGTTTGATTTACAGATCCTTCTTCGCCTTGGTCACCTTGTCTGTCGTCGTCTGTATGAAGAAAGCTCTCTCGAGAGCCTTGAGTGCTTCATCAATCAAGCTAGGTCATATTAGCGACTTTCGTCTCATGAGGTGATTCACTGTTGCGGATAACTTACATGACAGGTGCACTGATGATCAAGACAGCCTTCCACTCCAACCAGTTCAGGGGCAGAATCGAGAACAGAGTCTGCAGGAAGGGTGTGTAGAGGAGGGCAAAGTGCAGAGCCATAGATAGTGCAATAGCGTAGACGAGCATCATGTTGGACCATAAAGGCAGGGTCAACAGAGACTCGCTGGAGGACAGAGCATTCATGGCGTTGAACATTTCAATGACAACCAGAATGGACAGAGAGACGGTAGAGGCGGACTTGGCCATATCGTTGCTGAACATCTGGCAGCCGATCTCCGGGAACTCGGTCGAGCAGCGGTGGAAGTTTGCCAGTTGTGAGAAGGTGATCTGAGGACCTTCAGGGTTGTACATGAACCACCAGGCGTAACCAGCCACTGTCGCAATACCAACATATGTTCCAATGACCAGGTAGCGGAAGAACAACCAGCCACCGATAAGGGGCTCGTCACGCTTTCTTGGAGATCGCTTCATGATATCATGGTCCGGTGGGTTGAAGGACAGAGCTGTTGCGGGAAGACCATCGGTAACCAAGTTGACCCAGAGAAGTTGCACGGGAATGAGAGCTTCGGGCATGCCAACAGCGGCCGTCAAGAAGATGGAAACGACCTCGCCAATGTTCGAGGAAATCAAGTAGCGGATGAATTGCTGAGTGTTGTTGTAGATGGATCGGCCTTCTTCAATGGCAGACTCGATCGTGGCGAAATTATCATCAGCAAGGACCATGTCGGCAGCCAAGCGAGCAACATCGGTACCAGAGCCCATAGCAACACCAATGTCGGCCTTCTTGAGAGCTGGGGCATCATTGACACCGTCACCAGTCATGGCGACGACCTCGTTGAGAGATTGGAGCAGGTCGACGAGCTTGGACTTGTGGCTAGGCTCAACACGCGAGAAGAGAGAGGCATTCTTGGCAGCTTCCAGTTGCTCGCCAGCGCTGAGGTTGTCAAATTCTCTGCCAGTGTAGCTCTTACCAGTGAGGTCCTCGGTCGCGCCAAACACACCGATGGATCGGCAAATGCTCTCAGCAGTGTTGCGATTGTCTCCAGTAATAACGATGACACGGATACCAGCATCCTTGCACTTCTTGATGGCACCAGCGACCTCAGGACGAGGCGGGTCCAACATACCAACAAGACCGAGAAGAGTCAGATTCTGTTCAAGTTCCGCGTACTGGGCCGTAGACTTGGCAGAGGTTACAAGAGGGTTGGTGCTAACATCACTAACGCTGGCAAGCGCAATCACACGAAGACCACGGTTGCCGTACTCAACAACCTCCTTCATGAGGAGGTCATAGAGCTTCTTGTCCATGGGGACACGCTTTCCAGCGGTACCGACCAAAGTGTGTGTACAACGTTCGATGATAGATTCAGGGGCACCCTTGACTAGAAGCTTCTTCTTCTGACCATCCTGGACTACAACAGACATGCTCTTGCGGTCACGAGAGAACTCAAAGGTGGCGAGGCGGGGGTATTGCTGCTCGTAGATGGCGCTGGCATGGTGAAGGCAGTCCTCGGGGTTGGCACTACTAGGAGCACACGGTCCGATCTTCTCGGCGAGGACACGGAGGGCGCCTTCAGTGGGCTCACCAACGTTGGAGAAGTTGCCAGCGCGCGCATCGTAAGCCAGACGAGCATCATTGCAAAGAGCCGCAACCTCGTTGATCTGACGGATGGTGCTTGAGCTTTCTGAAAGGTTTGAAACAAGCTTGCCGTTGCGCTTGATATCGCCCTTGGGAGAGAAAGTGGTGCCCTCGACATCGAGTTCCTCCAAATCAGAGTGGTTCTCGCTGATGAAGACAAGCTTTCCAACGCTCATCTGGTTAGTTGTCAAAGTACCGGTCTTGTCAGAGCAGATGACACTGCAGCTTCCCAGGGTCTCGACGGAGGGCAGACTTCGCACAACAGCGTTCTTGGCAGCCATCTTTCGTGTTCCAAGGGCGAGACATGTGGTAATGACAACTGCCAAACCCTCTGGAATAGCAGCGACACCGAGTGAAACAGCAATCTTGAGATAGTAGATAGCACCCTTGGTCCAGTTTCCGTGGCTGGGGTCTGCGAAGTGAGGAATGTTGATCAACCAAACAAGAACACAAATGACAGTAATAACCTTGGCCAAAGAATCACCAAAATCGTTCAGCTTCTGCTTCAGGGGAGTCGGCTCCGAAATCTGGGCAGTAATGCTCTCATGAATATCACCAATAGCCGTCTTGGAACCAGTCAAGACAACGACAGCCTTGGCGCGACCCGTAACAATAGTAGTACCAGAGAAGAGAATGTTGACAAGATCCTGAAGCACAGCCTTGTCATCCTCGACAATAGCCTTGTGGTCTTTGTTGACACTTTCACTCTCGCCAGTCAGGATAGCCTGGTCTACAGAGAAGCTGTTGCTTTCGATCGAGATGAGTCTGCAGTCGGCGGGAATTCTGTCGCCGACGGAGACGGAAATGATGTCACCAGGAACCAGCTCTTCTGCCTTGACTCTAGTAGCATGGCCATTGTTTCGGATCACCTTGGCCTCGTTCGCCGAGTACTCCTGAAGGGCAGCGATAGCCTTCTCAGCACTGCTTTCCTGGGAGACACCGACGACGGCGTTGAGAATGAGAATGGTCAGGATCTGAATAGCACAATGTTAGCTCCGTGCCCCCGGCAGAGATATAAAGTATGCTGGTGGCAGATTGGGAAACTCACGACTGCAGGATCCACGAATGCACCCCAGCCGCCCTCCTCTTCAAAGAGCGCCAGCACGAACGAAACAGCGGCAGAGCCGAGAAGGATTATAACAAGTTGATCTTTGAACTGCTCAAGGATGAGTTCCCATAGAGGCGTCGGGGGTTCTTCCGCAATGGCTAGGAGAAAGGGGACCTGTCAGCACTTGGACGCGGCTCCAAGAGAATATGCCAGGAGCGATGTCGCATACCATTCTTTCCATGCTTTGTTCGCAAGTCAATGACCTGCGCATCTGTGAGACCAGCGGTGGCATCAACGCCAAAATTGGCGAGGACGTCCTGTATAGGCCGCGCGGAGGAGTTCTCCATGGTAGGCTGTCGGTGGTGGGGTTGATGTTGTCTTATCTGAGGCTCAAGTCGCAATTCTATGTTAAATTACCAGCCAGGTCGAGTGTTATTAATACGCGTGAGAAGGCTCCGGCCAGGGTTAGGGAAGGGACGGGTCGACTATGCGGTGCGGCGGTTGAAACGTGGCTTCCTTTGTTTTATTTGCTGATGCCACCTGCCGTATTCACCAGGTTCAAAAGTCACAAATACTTGCGACTCTCAAAGAAGGGACAGATAGAAAGATATCGAAGAGTGTGAGTGAGTTTCTCCTGTGGACCTCGACTCTGGACATGCAAAACTCACAACGTGTTCTTAGCTGGGTTCAGGTTCACTAGGTAAGTTAGTGAAGTTGAGGCGCTAACCGAGCTCGCCGGTCACTTTTTTGGCTGCACCAAATCGCCGCCGCCATGCCGCTTCTGTCCCACCTCCAGGGTCTACTGGGCCATGATCCCGGTAGTGAGGGGTTGGAGATTCACTGCTGATTGGCGCCGTGTCGTGGTCCTGCAGCAGCGTTGCGAGCCTCGTTGAAATTCTAGAATTAACAGGGAGCTTATCGTGCTCAGAGAGCTCCACGTGCCCTGGTAACTGTATTTCCACCGATGCCATGCCATAATACGGACCGGACCAACCATATCTGCCTTTGAGTATGCATCTGAAGTCATGCGAGGACCCTGACCATATTCGGTTTATCAAACTGAAGCAACATCCTTTTTTCTTCTTCTTCCAATATCGACTCCCTCTACTTCCGATTCATTTGCATCCTATAACTGTGAAGTAGGTAGATAAATCGTGCCGGACTTTGCTGTTTTTGAACTTCGGCCGGCCCGACGATCTACTCCTGCACAGGCAGGCAGTGCCGGATACCGAGAAAAGCCTTGGATACACATAGTATCCAAGGCACGACAACGACTATTTATTCAAACAGATCCACACGGTCATAATAGCGATTTTCGAAAGAAGGCATGACTATGTATGTATTCCGCCATGATGCTCAGATAAGTGGATCATGCCGAGCCGTTATAGCCGCGGGAGTATGGTGCCGTGTGCCGTGCGTCGATTCTACGGCGGAGATGACTTTATTGTTACTGTATATATGAGTACATTCTGGAGAGTGGCATCCTCACACGTCACGCACAATCTAGCCAACGTTGGAATATATTGACATCATCATACGCGGAGAGATTCACATGTGGAATTGTCTAACGTCTGTATCTCTTCTCTTATACAGGTCTTCTCCTGCATGACCATATTACAAACCTCGACTCGGAGCATTCTTTTCTTTATCCACAGAGCGAGTGGACGAGATCAGCGCATGCCTCGTAAGGCGTGTCCGTCTCGTTCGTTCCACGACATTACGCGAAGTAATGAAAGTGTGTGAAAGCACTTGTAGCAAGGAATTTTTCAAATGAGACAAAGCCCAAATAATCGAATAAGCAAGCTGGTGCTACTGGGTTCGCCAACCTGTCCAAGCCTTTCCCCTTTTGCGTATTTTCATAATGATTTTGAAACCCAATGATGACCTTGTTGCCAGTCAGACGTCGGAACACGCCGGCATCTCTACAATTTTGCAAGTGAGCGATGCCACTTCAAAGATATCCATCCTACGATTCACGCAGAAACGAATGTACTCATGATTGCTGCTTGCCATGAGCCGTGGCTTGAGGATCCGTCCGTGGTAGACGAAAGCATGTGTTGTTCTGTGCAAGGATCTCACCCTCAGGAAGACGCAACAGGATTAACGACGGCCACAAGGACCACCTCTAGCGATAAACATAGATAGTGCTTGACATACTTGGACCGTGGTGCAAAATCTTGAGCAGTTCTTCCATGGTCGACTCCCCAGTTTCTTATGAATAAGACTCCCTATCACGATTTCAGTCGTACTTTTCTTCTACTTTTCGTCTTTTTCCTTCGTTCATCTTTGTTTTCTTTTTCTCTTCTGAAGCTCTCCTTGCCATCCGCGTATTGCTTGTGTACCGCCAAAACTTTACTTGCTCTCGCTTCCATGAATCGGCCCAGAGGAGTGGCATTGCTCCAACATACAGGCTATATTTGTGCGTATCAAACAGGTTACTCTTACGCCGACATATACATACACGTTGGCCAACCTGTAAAAAAAAATTAAATTGGAGTTAAGTCTCCCGGACCTTGATGAAACATAGTGTGACACGAATATTAGACTCGCAACTTGCAGATGGCTTATACGTTGCTATGGATACATGTAGGTCTATCTGACTAATGAAGTCATAATGTAAGACATAAAATACATCATGTGTATATTTTCTTTCGCCAATGTACAAGGGCAACTATTTGGCGGCTTCAATTTGTTCCTCAATACATATATGTGGAGGCTAGTTGAAGCACACCACTTCATCTCACAAACATACGCCTTTACTTCAGGGATAGGTTCCAATACTGCATACATCATGTTGGGGCGATTAGCAAAACGAGACCCCCCATAGGAGTGCCTCAATGAGCAACCTGTCAAAATTACCGAGCAAGGACATGACGGACTATGCCACATATTCTGATGTGAACATTTCAAGTGCGCAATTACATGATACCGAAGTGGGCAAACACGACACTTTGATGAAACGTTTTGTTTTAAGAAACAGCTTGTGTTGGTCGTACAGATCAGTCATATTGATCTTGGTCGTCGTGTCTACGTATGGTGCTATCTAAAAGCTGCAAAACGCAGCAGGTCGTCAAGGAGCCGCCTTGGAACGGGGATGACCGTTCACTCCACAAATCCTGAGCGCAAGGCACCGATCGCGCTCGTTGAAGAATTTATCCTTTCCTCCGCGCATCATTCCATGTCCGTGAATAGCCATTGCTAAAGGGATGATGTACCTATTTTGTGGACTTTAGACGCGGATGCGCCAGTGTAGCCCCATGTTCTTTCCCAATCATACTAGCTCTTTACAAGTCGTCATCCTCCTCGTCAGGCAGAGGCATGGCAGTAGCCTCCTCCATCTCCTTGCGGTACTGCTCAAGAAGCTTGTCATCGACCTGGGCAGTAGGAGGAGCAAGAGCGGGGGCAGCGACGAATTCCAGCTGGGCGTTGCCAGCCAACTTTCGGGCGAGCCAGAGGAAGGGCTTCTCAAAGTTGTAGTTGGACTTGGCGGAGATATCGTAGTACTGAAGGTTCTTCTTGCGGTGGAAGGTGATGGTCTTTGCCTTGACCTTGCGCTCCTTGACATCAACCTTGTTACCGCAGAGAACAATGGGGATGTTCTCGCAGACACGGACCAAGTCACCTATTGATTTTGGGTCAGCATTGCACTGGAGAGAAGGGGAGGAGGAAATGCGTGGGGTCACTTACGGTGCCAGTTGGGGACGTTCTTGTAGGTGATACGGGAGGTAACATCGAACATGATGATACCGCACTGGCCGTTGATGTAGTAACCGTCACGGAGACCACCGAACTTCTCCTGGCCGGCGGTATCCCAGACGTCGAAGGTGATCTGACCGACGTTCTTTTTGGGGGGTTAGTAAATAGGCGCATATCAGGAGCCGTTGAAGTCTTACGGTAGAGAAGCCAAGAGGGTGGACCTCGACACCGAGAGTGGCCATGTACTTCTTCTCGAATTCACCAGTCAAGTGACGCTTGACGAAGGTGGTCTATGGTTCGCGTACATATCAGTATCAGAGTATGCATAGTGGCAATGACGGCAAATGGTCGAGAGCGTCGCACGCTGGCTTCGCCTGAAGCTGCATCGCGACATGGCGGCGAGGCAGAGGAGGACATGGGAAATGGCATGCTTACCTTTCCAGTACCGCCATCACCGACAAGCACCAGCTTGAAGGTCGCAACGGATTGTTGGGCAGCCATTGTGTGCGATAGCTGATTTGAGATGGGGATTTGGTGATGTAAACAAGACGAGGGGAACTGGGCGCAAACGTCAGTGGGGTTTATCCTCAAAAGTTGCTGGAGCGGAATCAACGACGAGCAGAGTTCGAGCTGTCTTGTGCGCTGACGACGGCGGCAGATGGCAGCAGGATAAGTTGTCAGGAGGAGAGGATGCGAATCCAGGGACGTGACATACCTTTGACCAGATAAATGTGCAAGGTCGGAAAAAGTGTGATGGGTGAGAGGTGACTTTAGAGAGTC
This sequence comes from Truncatella angustata, assembly GCF_020726525.1. Classification (NCBI taxonomy): domain Eukaryota; kingdom Fungi; phylum Ascomycota; class Sordariomycetes; order Amphisphaeriales; family Sporocadaceae; genus Truncatella; species Truncatella angustata. Next base: position 796,588 of record NW_025763387.1, read on the forward strand.
AACGTTTGCTTGTGTGTAGTGGTGGTGGTTTCTTGACCGACGGATCGCTGTCAAAGTGGGTTGTGTTTATGAATGGTGCCCAGAAGGCCTTTGAAAATGCAAACCGGGGTCCGGGCTTTCTTCCTAGCTGCCTCAGTAACCAACCAGTCGCCGTCACTGCCCAGCGAAAATTTTAATGAATGAAATATTCACTGAAAGCACGTGACTGAATGGGCACTAATGGTGGGGTCTTCTGGAACAAAGGAACCAGATAACAAAAAAACAAGGAGGGGCAAAATCCTGACCTAGAGGGTGACGAGGTCGGGGTCGGGTAGCTCTTTTGTTTGGTTTAGGCAAGCTTCAACTTGTCTGGCACTAAGGTAGGTAAGGTTAACTCTCTAACTATGTGACATAAGGCCTCCAATACTGCTTTTTTATGCCCATAAGTCAGTTGACGTTAGAACAGAATGAATCCACCTCAGTTCTGGCACAGGGTCAAACTCGTCGGATACTGGATATTCAATAGATAGATGGATCTTCTTTCAGTTATTGCAATGTCTCTACAGTCAGCTTTTATGCTGTGGTCGTTGGGCTCAAAATTCGATGCAATGACAAGGCAGTCACTCTGCTTAATAATCTACCGGGCGTGTCTCTAGGCAGCATTAGGCAGTCCTCCCTTTGTAGTCGAAACCCAATCAGCTTCGGTTGGATCCGACGACTAAAGGTTGGGTCTCAAGATAGAGGTTCCAGCTCATGTAGCCCAGGTCCTTTGCGCGGCCACACTTCAGATCATGCTACCATCTGTTCATGTTGTATGATCTGCCAGGATCTGCCGTTCTCGGCACCCTTTCCAAGGTGCGAGTCCATCGCAGATACAAAGAGCATCTGGTGTGTCGTAACAGAGCTGTGATAAAGATGACGGTACCAGCAGTTCGTTTTCCTGTATTTGGTATGCTGCAGTCCTTTCCCATTTCGTATCATCTCTCATAGTGGCAGAATATGGCATCCAAGCATTCCACGACCACCCCAATCTTTACGAGGCGTCAGCATGAGCTGAAGTTCTTGTCTTCTGGTTGCCTCGGCTGGCCGCGATATCTTGACCAAGATGTTTTGCTGTAATTCTCATTAGCTTTGTTGATGATCAAGATGGTTATAGGCTGTGGCTCACGTTCTCATTGCCCTGAACGCATTCAGCCACCTTCTTCAGGCCATCGTGATTGCCCTTGTTGACGTATCCAAAGTTCCGGATCTCGTCGCCAGCCTTGAGCCCAGCCGTGTAAGCGGGGCTGTCGGGTACCACACTATTAACTCTTGCAAACGGTTCTTCCAACGACTGCACAATGCTGTCGCCTAGCAGTCCGGCGCCCGTCCCAACAGGAGGTGCGTCGTCTACATCCTCCAAACTAGCAAAGTGTTCGTGTAGATGCTTCTCGATTGCATTCATGATGTCCTTGTAGTCGTTCCGTAAATGGATGATTCGAGACCGCGTCGTGCGTATTTGGGCGACGTCTATGTCGGCTCTGGGGAAACCATCGCGGGTCAAAGGTGTGTCCATGTTCACTCCATGAGAGTCTAATACACCGCTCAGAGCCTTGAGCTCGGCCTCCAGATTCTCCTTCTTTTCAGACAGCTCTGCAAACGAGAGCTGTTTCGCATTGCCGTTAGTGATCGGTCGTGATGAGGGCCCCGAAGGGACCGTTGGTGCATGAATGTTGTCCATTCTTAATGGTCGTCCCATTATCCGAAGATGAAGAATATCAAGTCATGGTATTTACAAGGGACTCAGGAACAGGAGTTTTGTGGTCTCCAGAACCTCTTGTCGCATTTGGAGGCTCCGAGCAAATGTGACTGACAGGAAGTTGGACCTTTAGCCAGCAATCATGCGCGTTTGCTCCAGGCGTTGGTTGGCGGGGTTGCTCAGTGACCTCACAATGGCCACTTACGGATTACTGCGTAGAGCGATACAATGAGGGACACAATGCGGGGGAGTAACATTCCGCCGGGGCCCGAACCCACGGGTCGCTAATTCGTGCTACGGACATCCCTGACGCCCATTGCCGGAGCTAACTCGTTTGCTCTTGACAGTATTGATCATCCACTGCACGATTTCATTCAGCTAATAAGTTCCAACAAGACTCATATCGAGTTTGGCTCTGGTCTTTTTAAAGTTCCCACATGCCTATAACCTAGAGACATGTGAGCGTATTTCGCTTCTGGCTTCTCTACGAACTCTTCGGGGAATCAGCTAAAAACGCCTGTCTCTTAACTAGCACCCCCGCAAAACCAGAAGCCATGACACAATCCCCCCAGCCATATTTGTTGACACTGTGATCTTCTGACTTTATCTCGTCCACGGAATGCTACCTACATGTGTAGTGATTGGTATGAAGCAGTCTCTTCCCGAGTGTCACCATGGGCACCGCGATCGTGTCACCTCACTGTAAACAATACGCACTTTTCTGGTCCCTAGCACGAGAATTGCCTGCAGGAAGGCACCTCCAAGCACTACTTCCTCCTTAGCCTGTAGGATTCTGCATGCATCTTGCTTCGGCCGAGATAGTCTACCCAACTTACTAAACTTTTTTCCCATCTAAGACCGAAGTTAAGCTTAGTCGCTCTTTCTTTCATTATCATGTAGCAGACGACTGGTCGACCGTTACGTGGTTTTCTTAGACCTGGGCGTTTGCGGATGATGATTTGACTTTCGTTTTCACATCTTCTGCGTCGTTCCTTTGGCCATCTTCCATTATGTTTTGACACCTGGCTCCCGCCGTGTCTCGCTTTTTGGTTGTCTTGGAGCTCTTGGTGTCTTGGGGAGCAGTTAGCATCTTTCAACTCTTTTTTTTTTGTTCTTCCTTTTGCCGGCCATCTGTGGTCATGGCCCTGGTTATAGGCAGTCAACCGCCGAAGCCTTCCTCGCGGAGCAGTTCAGTAAAGCTTCGCAGGAGGAGCTCCTGGGCAGCGCTGCTTCATCCACGCACAGCTCTGAGAACATCTCGTACTACTCCTGACTTATCGCGCCCTGACGTTGAGCTGGCCTCGATTGTAAATGTAGAAGGAGAGGGAGAGTTGGACAAGTTTGCCGAGCTAGGACTAACGCTGGGTGCTGGGGAGGAAGAGTATCTGGATCGGATAGAAGAGTTTCCACGACTATTATCTGGAGAAGACGATCACGGTATTGATGGTGATAAAGATTTGCCAAGGACGTTCAAGCCTTTTCAGAAATGGATGAAGACATTACAACACCGTGCTCAGCAGAGACGCCGATCACAAAACAGTATAGATGACCTGGGGGCATTTCCGACCCTTGCAGATGATAGGTCTCTATGCCACAGCCATAGAAGATCGTCTTCTGGCTCTTCTTTCGCTTACGTCCTTGGAGTGAGAAGCGCAAGTATCAGTCTCGCCGAGAGCGCTTTCACACGGTCTCGGCGAAACACTGCGATATCATCTCATCATGTCAAGACAGACCGCGGTAGCAGGGCTTCGATGTCAGCTGAAAGACGCTCAGAAGATAGTGTCCGGTCAGAGCGAAGTGTGTTCGATCCAGCTGTTATTGAAAGACTCCTGCAGCGTCGAAGGATTCTGGAGGAATTGATTGCTACAGAGGAGAGCTATATTGGAGATATCAAGTTCTTGATGAATGTAAGCTACTTGCTTCTCGTATCTAATTAGCCCTCTAGATCTGATCTTGATATAGGTCTATGTCACAATACTCGCCTCTTTACCAACACAACACCCAGGCTTGCGGTCTTCCATCAACCGTAACCTAACAGACATAGTCGAACTTCACGAAGGTATACTCGGAGAACTCCACCGAGCTGTCCCAAACTCGGAATATACTCAGCCGGACCAGTTTCCAATCCCATTAAAGTCCACTGGGAAAGCGTCACATCACCAAAGATGGCACAGCCTTGATTCGGTCCCAGAAGATACTGGAGGAGCATCCTGGCTGCAGTACGTACCTGGCATAACAGCGGAACCAGATGTTGCGGTACAGGTATCGAGAATATTCCGAGAGAGAGTAAGTGTATCATGGGAGTCGACCTGACGAATTGGATTAGATTTGAAGAACCACTAACTATGTCCCAGATGCACCGATTCTTCGTCTACGAGGAATACGGTGCTAAGTACGAGATGATGATCAAAGATGTAGCGATGACTTCACGAACCATGCCTCAATGGGAGACTTATCAGAAGGGGCTCGAAGCTCTTGCAGCATCACTGGGGTCTGTAAATCGTCAACTGGACCGTTCCCGTAAATCGCTTACGATTGGTGACCTCTTGGTTAAGGTGGGATTTCCTGATCTGATTTATTAACCGGCTAGCAAGACTGACATACTTTAGCCTATCCAAAGAATTTGTAGATATCCATTACTTTTTGCCGAGCTCCTCAAATATACGCCGGTCTGCGATTGCCCTCACGCTCATGCAGAAATTGAAAATGTTCTGGCCCGGCTCCGCGAAGCTACCTCTGAGATTAATAGAGCCACCGATGACCCTTCTGTCAAAGTGACGATGGAAACAACATGGCTATTACAAGATCGCCTGGTGTTTCCAAACCAGGTATGCTCTTTTATCCGTTCGAACATTACGTATGTTAATGAAGTAAACAGAGTTTTGACGCTGCGCTCAAAACAACAATCCGTTCTCTCGGCCAGATCAAGTTATGTGGTGCCCTCCATATTTGCTGGCAAACACGAGGGGGCGTAGAAGGACAGTACATGGTTTGTCTGCTGTACAGAGAATGTCTATGTCTGGCTACTGCCTCCAAAGGTGATCAATTATACACGATCCAGGCGTGTATCGGTCTGAACACAATCAGAATCGAGGAAGCTGATAATGGTAGAGGTTAGTAATAAACTGGCTGGGTTCAAACAAATCTAATAGATTGCAGGTCTGCAATGCCATTCCGCACCGTTCTCTTGGAAGCTCGTGTTTGAGATCGATCATCAGCTCTACGAAATCATTATGACGGCGTGCACACCCAAGGAAGAACACGAATGGAGAAACCGCTTAATCAGATCTATTCCCAACGAGGCACAGGAATCTGGGGAACCGCTTTTCTGCAGCTCACTGTTTTTGAATATCAAAAGCCTCGGTACGGTTTTCGGAAAGCCAGGTATGTCGCTATCTTTCTTGCTGAGCAATCAATTTGCTGATATATCAATACAGGATCCGTTGCTCGTCGTTTATCAATTCACCGAGCAATGACAGTAGGTCCCAAATCTCCTCTGTGTCAGGTGATTTTGAAGCACACTACCACTATGAAAGACTCGTCCAATTCAACTTCTGGATCACCAATCAACCGTTCTCAGTCGTTATTGACGACAACCTCGAGAATACCAATACTAGCGCCACCACGTGGGGACCGGGCAAGGCTGGAAGCGCAGTTGTCTGATGTTTGGACTCGAAACATTCTACCATTTCCTGGCATAACAGCCCGGTCTAGGAGTGAACACCTTGTCCGTACCTCGGCTTCAACAATGATGCGCAAGCTCAGCGTAGCAAGCATTACGACTTCATTTGCTAAGCGGTCTAGCAGTTCCGCAAGCGTGAGTACAGTGAAGGCAAAAGATGAAGAATTGCCCCAAGTGAATAATTCTGTCGATTCGCTCGTCAGTCTCAATTGCGAGGTCTCTCATTCTATACTGGATCTCGACCAGAGTCATGATGATATACGACGACTTCCCGTGATCAGAGATGCGACGGAACGGACAAGTAGCTGCAGCCCGAGGTTGCCATCAACAGACACAAACATATCCTCCAGCACAGTCTGGAAAATGGATCTGTCGAGGCAAGATATCGAAAATTTCAATTCGACGGATGTGAACGAGAAAGTGTCGTTTAAAGCACCAGTTCTACAAGCTACATCCGTCAACAGTGTGTCACAGCCCTTCATCGCCAGGGCTACCACACCAACACCTCCAATGAGACAGAAGGAGAATATTTCCCAGGTACATAAAACCAAGCGACCAATTCAAGAGACCACGAACCCTTCAAAGCTTAGTAAACGAGCCAAGCCTGGAGGCAAGAATCGGAGTATGGTGGCTGGCGCCATCCGAAGCTTCTTCCGCTGAGCGAATACAGGGTCGGTAATGAATAACATGGAGGTCTACAAACGGATCATTTCTTCTCTTTTTGGCCGATACTCATATTTTTATCAAACGAACTTTCTCGAATTATACGTGTTAAGTGGCTTGGAAGGGGCCATCCTTGATCGCGCATGAATACCCACTGGAAACGAGATTGGTTGTACGGATCACAGCTTGGACAAATCGCCGTTTCCCAACAATGTATATAGATAAAAGTAGAAGTCGTTCTTTTACACCGACAGAAACATCGAATCTATGAAGAACCCACGTTTTATGGTTAACAATATTCCCGATGATCTGTCAAGTTCAAGTGGCTCTGCGGTTTTTCAAATGACTGCATAGGCACGCTTGAGGTGTTGCGACAACGATCACGATGTTACCTACGTATGTAATATTGCTTTCTGTGACGCTAGCTACTGTATAATCAAACAACTTCCAGAAGCGTCTCAAGCAAGTACCCACCCATGGCGGCCAACTAGCTGCCAAGATTACGACACTAAATCACTGATGGTTCCGGTGTGTACCTGACTGTTACCCCAAAGAAGAGGGAATACCCGCAATGCCGACTGTCGATCTTTGCACGTTATTTGCCGATTTCTCACGTGCCCTCTGTCATCGTATGGTTGTGTCATCACATTAGTAGAGCATTCTATTGTTTTAACTTAAGTTAGGAATGTGTAATAGGATCCATGTTCTTTCTGTTTGTCAACTTGGAGGCCCATCGCTTGAGTTTGGAGGCTAGGTTAGCGGAGATCTTATTATTCGAAGTCAGCTTCGCCCTGTGTTCTAACAACTATCTTGCCCGTCTCGGTCGATACACGGCCAAGAGAACAACCACGTCAAACGGTTCCTCTATTGCGCTTTGAATGCTAAAATTCTCTTCGGTCGGAAACTTGACATGTCGTGATTCCATGTACTGCCATGCTTTGTCTGCACAAAATATGTACAGGACCACGTACTTGCACCAAAGAGAGACTGGGAAGCTGGGCTCGGTGATCCCTGTCCAAGCTCCATTAGTGACGTAGAGGGGTGATTCGCACTGAAATGATGGCGGGGTAGCTTGAACCAGCTGTAGCTGCAGGAACCCAAGGTGGGCTGTGGGCAGTTTGGGCCTGTTATGACGTATGCATTCCCGAATTAATATGGAATGCGGGCAACGAGCTCACAGCAGGGGAACATGATCGAATCAAATTAAACGCGGCTGGGCAAAGAAAGCAAACAGGCACCTGACCCAAGCTGCTTGAGCTTTAAAGTAAATAAATGCCACTCTCCAATGTTTTGTAGCCTGCCTTCTTCCCTCTGTTCACATACTCAAACAACCAATAACAAAAAGCAACACAATCAACACGAATTCACGACTTAGTATCACAAGATACATCCCCAAACATCGAACACATCTCACCAAAACAACAACAAATCAGTCAAAATGGTTAAGGGAGAGGCTACACAGACCAAGGTCCACTTCAAGGGCCAGGAGGACGACTTCATCATCTTCGTCGATGACGTTTCAGCCTACAACCAGTGGAAGAGCGACAAGACGATCCCCATGGCTCAGTTCATCTCTACTTTCAAGATCTTCGTCACACACAAGTAAGTTCTTCAAACCAATTTCAACATTGCCGACCCGGTGCGGGGTCGTGTGCCTCATACACGCACAGGGGAGACTGGTCCTGTGCTACCTGGAACTTGGCTAACAGAGTACCAATAGGCAAGGAAACCAAGGCCAATATGATGGTGCTTCCAAGTCCACTCTGGAGAACGAGTTCGGTACTTCCAAGGAGGAAGATGTAATTAAGCAGATCTTGGAGAAGGGCAACTTCCAGGAGTCACAGGTAAGCACTCGCACTCCTAGTCCACTTAATCAGACCCACATCACCTTCCAGATCGATTTGCTAACTTTGCTTCTTTTTTATAGTTCCCCGACCGCCAGGGTCCTAAGAACGATGCCCAATTGGGCTCCATCGTCAATGGCCAGCCTGGAACTCGATAAGTCTAGCAGTCTGGATTGGAATTGATGTTATGCGCCGTGTGGCCGCTTTTACGATTTGCATGAACGGAATGGGACCCCGCATGATATGATGGGAAAATGTCAGCTAAATACTAGCGAATGATACCACCCGTAAACAGTAACAGTCTTCTCCCTTGCAATGTGAACATACTACCACTACGGTAGTATGATTTTATTTCGGTAGAATTGATCATGTATGGCAAGAGGATAATCATACTGTTGATCATGTTTACCTATTGACTACATCGGTACCTTTCACTTCGTGCCTCAAACTAACAGGCCCGACCTCTAGCATAGCAATTTTCTGCTATTCTGTCGATGCCTGGATTTTGAATTGGATGACAACTGATGCCTTGAGTTTTATGGCAAGTGCCGAAAGGGCTTCATCGGCAACTTCATTTGAGGTAGGTGTGTAATGGTTTATACGGATGATGTCGAAGTTGCTCCCTAGCCCAAAGCATGTCACCGTCCACTTAACCGATAATAATATTATTTCGTACTGAACATGAACGTGTCTGTTCCTCGTGTATAGATGCCTGTTCTAATTATAAATTCTCTCTAATAACCCCCCAATATGATTACTCCTATTCTTGATGTAAATATCAAACAGATGAGAACAATCTCTGGAAGGAAGGAACTGCAGCTTGTGTTTGCACAGTCCTAGATAAAATCAAGCGAGTCGTACGAGTAGAAAAATCACACAGCATTTGTCGCTTTCCATCATGGTAAGCTCACTAGGTGCGATTTGCTCAATGTCGACGTCTTACCTAATCTTAGTGAAACTTTCACTATCCATCTTCCCACGTCGAGGGAGTTCTTCTGAAGTGAGGCGAGGCTTCAGTATCAACGCCCTCCGCAATGCACCTTTCTTGATATATTTGACTGAAAGTTAGTGGCTTAAAGGCTTTAGACCGGTGCCATGCTGGGAGGCAAACGCAAAATGGGCGCATCCGCACTCAAGGAAGACATCGCATCCGAAGTACATAGGCACAAAATCGCACTGGGCCTCCTGAGTTTCTTTCTGCATGTAACAAGTTGTTTTCTTATGTTGTCCGCAACACATGTCAACGACTGAAATGCACTTTGTTCCAGAGCGCCCAGACACAATGTACAATCCAACAAAATGCAGGTACCGGGCGAGCGGGCGGGAGTACCGTGCCCACGAAGTCTCGTGGTGGGCTCCAAACAGCAGCATCCCCCATCTCGCAATACATCCGTTATGGAGGAAAGAAACCAGCTTGGTTTTCACTCCAGAGGTTTTCTGTCAGACGATGCCTTAAAGCGATATCAATCAATTAGTCACCGAACATCCCCCTCCCCCTTCTTAGCATAACGCTCCCCCAGAGAACCAGGCGCGAAACAAACACCCATGCACAAGTCAGATGTCAGCTGTCAGCTCCTCCCCAACATGACGCAGGGAGAGCCGAGTTGCCGGAGGCTCCTCATTGATTCCTACCGATCTTTCAAGCCCTACGGAAATTAAAAGAGGATAAGGTATCCTTCCTACACTACCTTGCAACCGGTGCCGATCTGTCTTTTGAGCCTCAAGTTTCATCATGGACCGGGGTCCGATCCGAGCACAGCCCTCTACATATTGGTTGTATCCACCCAGGGTAACGTCCCAAGGGGGTCAAGGACTTTTTTTTTTTCGAGTCTTTTGAAACCCCAACGTCTTTTCTGGTCTTAAAAGCCAGAGGAATCGGATGAAACCGACACCGTCTTGAGTCTGGTTTGCGATGACTCGCTCTGAGACGTCCTAAGAAGTTTGGGCTTGGCGGGAAAAGATGTGGGGGGAGGGAGGAAGAGACGAATAGACATTCACTCACGCTACGGGAAGCCGGGGCGAAGGCGAGTATTGTTAGATGGGGGTTTTTTCCTTGCTTCGAATTTCTGTCTAATTCCGGAGTATTAGGTACCTATTGCTATTTTTGAGCCTGCTGAACGCTGAAGGAACCGTCATCGATGGGGCGGAGTTTGTTAAGCTCGATGACTTAGAGTTCTTCTTATTCGTAGATAGCCTTTCTCCCCCTCAATCTCCTGGCCATTCGCTAGCACCAAGCCCGAATACTGGATGTGGGCTGGCGGCATGGCCTTCTCTTGTAGTTCCCTCTTCCGTGTCATCGCCATAATAGGCTTTCATCCTCCTCGCACCCCCTAGACTCGTGTGACCACCCCCTTTTATCGAGTCCTTCCCGAAAAATCAAGTGACGTGAGTCGTGAGTAAAACAGAAAATATGTAAACGCCGAAATCCATGTATGATGAGAGTCGTAGAATGATGTCCGCTCTGAAAAATAGAGGTATGCAAACGGGGGGTCCCTTTGACTCGAAGTCATGATGCAAGTCCATCCAAGCGGCTACCTTGTCGCCTCATAACAGGGAGATATATTGAGAATGCTGCGACTATGCCTTGCTACGGCTACCTCTCTGAGGAAGAGTCCAGGGTTTCGCGCAGATCATCTGATAGTTCAATTAGTACTCATGACTGTAATATGACCCAAACAGAATGTAAAGCTCACCTCGCCTTCACTGTACGCCCAAAAATATATCACCATAGCAATCAAGTAGTAGAGACCAGCATTGGTGCCCTGGTACGTGAGGATAGCAGCTAGAGCGAACAGAGGCAGCGCCGCAAGACGGGCCTCTAGACTGCGGTGGAGACCAGAGCCAGCAACGAACACAATGGGGTACTCCCAAGCTATCATCCATAGTCCCATTAATAAGTTGATGATCTGCAATGTTGGAAAAGGCTTCACTGCCGGGTCGAGAGTCTTGGTCAGAAAGTCGAAGAAAATCTTCGGCCAGAAGAAACCCTGAAGAGCGGCAGCAATCTGGTCTATTTGCACTGTTAGCTTACCACAAACACTGATATGAGAGGGGGTTCACTTACACACGCCAGCAGTCAAGGTGATGAGTCTTGCCCAGTGGTTCTTGATAAGTCTTCCCATTTTGGCGGTTTACTTTTGAAGCTGATTTTCGTCCGAATATCTTCTCCACGGTCTTTAGATCTTGATAGTTTTTCAAGGTTTTTTCCCCGCCTTGTTTGGTCGTCCCAGGTTGCCCAATAGTCTCAAGTGTCGATGCCGAAAAGAAAAAGAAAAAAGTAAAGTTCCAGGTAACCAACACTGATCCCACGCGCAAAGAAGGAAACGAAGGCTAACAAAGCGTCCACCGTCTCTCAGTAATACAATAGGTAAATCGAAAAGGGAAAAGAATGCAAGGTAGCCGGACCCGCAAGACGAATTGTGGAATACAAAGTTGTCGATATTAAAAGAATGGTTACCGACGAAGGCGAGTGCACAGCGCTGGCAACTAAGAAAGAGAAGAGAGAGGAGGCCAAGAGCTGACCAACCGACCTGCGGAGGGTATGCGAGAGACTATATTGGATGTTCGGACGGCCTTGGTTCCTGTCCGTGGGCGAGGTAGAGGAGGAAAGGTGGGGAGCGGTGCCCCCGGTCTGGTAGAGCTTGTATCAGAAGAGACGATGCCCTGCTGGGATGACGCTTTCAGACGTTGGTAATGCTTCGTTTGAGATCCAGGTTCTAGTAATCCGATCTATAATGACAGCGGGCATCCGAGCGGCATTCCTCGTTTCCGTGACGTCTGGATTAAATCCCTAGTAGGACTGAGGGAGGCAGGACAGGCCTTCAAAACCTTATTCAGGATAAGATTATTAATGTTGAGCCGCAATGAGGCATGTCTTTCCTGATCCAAGATTCGGTTGTTTGAGGCTAGTATGATCTGCTGCTTTGTGTGTCTATGGGTCTGTGGTTGATGGCCCGTTAGCTTGGATCGTTGAAGCTTGTGCTGGAGTCTGTTCATGCGTTTGCGACTCTGCGTCGTCGCATTAAAGAAGGGTTGAAGATCAGACAAAACCCGTTACCAGGGAGGGAAGGGGTATTATGAGGCAACCGCAGGCATTTCTTGTAAGAGTGCGTAGATCCTCAGACATGTGGAGGTATGTGAGTTTTAAGAGTTGACAGGCCTGGATGGGGGTTCGTTGTGGGCACATGCAGAGTATCATCAGCCACGGCCGAGACCGCCATTAGACGACATGGAACCAATACCAGAGCGCGTAGAATCTGTAGACATGGCAGGCAATGGGGCTACTGGGGTAGATCGGAGAGAAGCGCAGCGAGTCTTGCAGGTCTCATGATATGCAAGTAGAGCATTTCGTCCGAAAGTGGGCTAGAACTCGACGACTATCGAGGTTGGCAACGGTGAGAAATAGCGGGCGGGTACAGCCATGTGCACGTCAGGATTGGGTACAGCAGGCTTGGGTACCTGAGCGCGGACCCTTGAGTACGAGTAAGGCGGTTGCGCAGCATGCTGCAAGAACAGGTATTGGGCATCTCGATAATTGTGGTTTCGATAGTGGTGGTCGAGAATAGCACAGGTGTGGGAGTCTTAAGGTGATTGGGCTTGAGAACGGCGGTTAGATGTCACCCTAGAGCCAATTAGAAGTCCTAACGCCGCCGCTCTACAGAGCCTATGCATTACTCTGACAAGGGGTGACCCCGGATCACCAGGGCCATTCCACCGCGTTGCAGGCACTTGAGAGGCAAGTGCTGCGTGCTTCCCGCTTCTGCCCACCTCCATCATGCGAGGTCGTGATGGATATTGTAACCATACATTCCAGGATAGTTGTTGAAGAAAACTTAGTGCCAACCATGAAATGCCTGCTACTGGAACTCTGGAACACTGGAACCGGTCATTGACAAAAGGTTGTCCCGATCTGTCCGAATGCGTCTGATTGGCAACCTAAATCATAGGCAAATGGCATTATTAAAGAACTTATACTCAGCAAACCAGGGACTCCATGTGCTCGGAGAAATGTTAGGTTTCTAGTCATTCCATAGTACGTAGGTACTTACAGTACATAGGTAGCATCCGGACCCCATCTTTTGTCCAACATTGCAAGCTGGGGGCTCACACAATAAATCGTGGCTTGCATCACCAACCTCTCACCTTATTCTTGCTTCGTCGCACCTGACAGTGTGGTAATATTAATAGCATCAAGCATGTTTCCTCCCAAGTTGTAATGCATTTCAGATAGCAGAAGGCATTGATGCCATCTGAGCGCCTGCGACACCACCCTGGAGGCGATCAGGTTGAGCTCAGACGTGAGAGTTTCGCAACTGAGGCAGATGGGGTTTGATGGTCAGATAAAGATTGTGGGCCACACCACCAACGCAACGGGTATCTAGACAGGGGTTGGGTTGTTCGTCGCAGCAACCACTTCCCAATAGTATCCACACGTCTCTACCATAACATGACTTTGGTGAACCACAAAATTAGTCGTTTGATGTCGGACGATGGCTCACAATCGTCTCATGAGCATTTGAGGTATTTTGGGGGTTTCCGAGTTCAGATGTTGAAGCTCTCAAGTTGTTTATTGTTTGAAGTCCGTCATCTGAAAGACATATGCCAGGGAAATTTTGGTAGTACAAATGGGATGAAGTTGCTGAACGGCGTGAGCCGATATATCCGTGATTTTGCTGTGCAGTGATTCTACTTTCAGCAATTATTTTCCCTCGACTTTCAATGAACCGGAAACGCTTGAAAACTCAGAGCCCTCAAAAGACTGGCAGAAGGGAGCCCTTGCAGCCAAGAACAGCCAAGTGGCAGCAATTACTATGCACTAACCTTAGAGCCTTTGGCACATTTATGTTCACCACAGTCACAATTCGTGATAGTAATGTGCGTCCATCTGTGTCTTTCTTCAAGTTGTTCTCGAAGAAGTAATGGCCGACTTCCGAGTCATCAATATGCAGGTAATGATGCGGTGTGCCGTAGGGAGCTGCATAGGCAAATGTCGATTTCGTCGGCGGCTACTCCTAGAATATCATTGGTTGTGACTAGGGACGAACACATGGCAAAATATCAAATCGTTGGCAACTTGTGGTCAGTCTTTATGATCTTCACCAATGAGAACTCACCTTTACCCTCCCCGCACTTGACTAGTTGTCAATACCAAGATCTGATTTCAAGATATGAACCATGATAATCCACAGTGAGTGAGTAGATGTGCTACTTAGATGCTCGATATATAGTCCGGGCTACACCCTAAACATTCCTAGATTCAAGTCTACACTTATTTCGGAGAATATGTCCGACTCGGTCCCGATCCATGTCTGGATAATTTTCGCCTATTTCACTCAATCACGGCATTTGCTGAATATTGTGACAGACTTGCTTGAACTCAATTCATTAGGCGATGCCGGCCGGCAAGACCGAAGCGACTTATCGTTGTAAGTATGGATAGTGTCCATGCCGATCACCGTTGGGTTTCTAGTTATCCTATCGCTCGTTGATATACAAGCAGTCGAAAAGCTACTTTTCGACGTGGTGATGGTTGAGAGGTCGATGAAGGCGCCCAATATCCTTCGGGTAGCAATCAAGGCCGGGAATAGGATCACGTCACAAAAAGCGTCCGGGAACAGTCCGAGAACACAACTCCTGGACAATTTCCAGCCGTTTAGTTGTTTGCAGTCCATGTGAGTATATAGTGTGTATCATTATGATTGCCACGACTTAGATTGATAGCATGATGGGTGACTTCTTTGGCGGTCAAATATGTAAGTGGCCTGGCTCTTGCTTGCATGTCGGCCCTTTAACTGCTTCCGCGATATGCGTTGATGTGCCATTTTTCAACATATTGGAACCTGGTCGCAGGTCACATGCATATTAGGATGCAGACTGGTCATGAACGGCTTAGCCATTCCTACTATTAATAACTATGTTATTGAGCTCTTCCTCTGTGCTCTTCGCCAACTCACATGGCACGTGCAGGTCTCTCTATTCACTCAACAAGATACTCGTCCTGCCAGAATTTGATCACTCGCTCAGCATCGTTGCCCAGATAGTCTCGGAGATTTTGCTGGCCCTCTAGCGTGGTTGCTTTATGAACAAGGTCTCTAAAATCCGTTGTAATATCACTGAGTAGATTTGTTGTATGTTCGCCCAGATGATGAATTTCCGAACAATGAGACAGCAGGCAACGGGCTGTGACTGCTTGTTTGATGGGGGCTGCGCTTGTCATCAGTTGGCGATGAAATGCCATAATTGTCGCTGGCAGTTCCCTTGTAGACGAAAGTGGGATTATGGGCATCTCCAAACCACTCATGAGCCTATTTTTGGTCAAAGATGCTTTAGTAGACAAGGTAGAGAGTGCATGAAAATGGTGGCGGCTTCACTTGAGGTGCAGAACTTACTCTATTTGCAACTTCATCATCATAGCTGTATCACTACTACCCTGGTGCTGCTCCATCAAGAGTACAATAGCTACGTACTGGCCGCCATTGAGATTGTACAGCCTCTCTATGCGCTTGCGTGTTTCGAGCGAATCAACTTCCTGGGGTGATAAGCAGATGGCGCAGAAATGAAGACGAGCTGTTTGACCTGACAAATGTAATGGGACGGCGAGATCGTGAGTGTCAAGTTTCGCTTCTGGCAACCAAAGTCAGTATCATCAAGCGCCAAGCGCTTAGAATTATCAGAGGTTATTTGGAAGTTTCGTGGTACCTTTCCAGCGTCCTGTTGGGTTGCTACTCTGCAGAAGCGCTGGGAAAAGTGAGGCCCAATCAGGCCTCTTGCGTATTGACGAACAAATCAAGGGGTAATCCATGACCTCCTCCACACCACTACGGAGGCCGCAATCTTCAGTCGCCAAATTACTTGATGGCCCGCTGAAGATTTTGTCACAAATTCGTTTGTGAGGGATCAATGTTGTGCTAGGTTGTACGAAGCGGCTATGAGAGTCTACTTCTGTTAATGTGGGTTTGACGTTCGAACAGAATGAACTTGAAGAAGATGGTTGGCAGTTGAACCTAGGAAACAGTAGTGAAACTAATACCCCAAGCTTCGTTCACTGTACATATAAGTACAAAAGATTTTAAAGTTGTCTTTTGCCGTGTGGGCGTTTTTGAGATATAATGTCTAGACCCATCAGTACTGGTTCGTACCTTCCCAATGCTTTGTACAGCAAAACAGAAACGACTCTTGACCCCAGGTAGAAGAGGTGGGTACATATACTTGCGTCTCAATTAATCCAGTGCGTATTGGACTGTTTGCTAGATGAACACCACGAAGCCATGATATGAAGTAACGTATCGAAACACCACAACCTGCCACATAATGCCGTAGTTTCAGATATTAATATATCAAATTACAGCCGCTGTCGGGGCACACTGCTGTTGTAAGGTCCTCGTCTTTATTTATTGTTTGCAGTTGAAATAGCTCTCGTATACAATGTCGATAGCTCTCGCATCCTCTTTCTGCTAGCCGAACCAACTCCAGCTTGATATGAGCAGTAGACGAGAAGAAAAGAAGAAGAAAACATACTGGGTATCACTATATTTGATTCTGTTTGAGTTGAGACTTGGTATATACATCAGGGAACTTCTCGACTGTACTCTACTGTCCGTCTGTTCCTGGGGTCCGCGAGTGAGATAGATTCTCCCTCCAGCACGAGCTGCTATATGCTTTCCTCTCGGGCAGGCCATAAAACGCGAGGATGCGAGGTTAGCGCAAAGAAGCCCTCAGACAATAGGTTGATCAATGCGGCTGTTACGAGGCGGGTGGAGATGTTATTGGTGTGAGAGTAGCAGTTGGCGCTGGAGGCAGCAGCGGCTTCTTCGTTTTGGGATCCTTGAACCCCCTCAAGGCCTCCTCCATCTGTAATATCCTGCTCTCCTGGCGCTTCCTCTCGTTCTCGCGCTCCTGTTCGAGTGCCTCCAATTTGGCATTGAGTTCTTTAATCTTTTCGGCGTTGTGGTCGGGCTTTGTAGACGACTTGTACCATTCATAGATGACCAATGTGATGGCGACTGACAAGATGAAGGCGTCGCCGATGACGTCGGCAAAGAGATCGACGGCCTTTGGCTCTGGCAATGGCCTGAACTTCCGCCTCCAGACTGTGAAGATGTTTGTCCGCTTCTTGGCATTTAGTCGGGCCTCCTCAGGTGTTATTCCATGCTTTGCCTTGAACTCTTCGTCCTTTTTTATTTGTTCTTCCGTTTTTACTGTCGGAGCTTCTGCCTTCTCCTTGGCTCTTTGCTCGGCCTCGGGGTTTCTGAGAAGGGCTACCGACATTCGCATATTGAGCTGATGTATGGCTTGGCCACCTCTGGCCGCCCATGCTCGGAAGGCGGGATGTTCGTGCGCTTGGTGCTTGATGCGATTCTGTGCATGGGCTGCGATGAGCATTTGGTCCGTTGCCATTGGTGGGCATTACAGGACTGAGGGACATGGACCTGGACATGGACTTGGACTTGGACTTACAGCGCCATATTTGGAGACATGCCTGACGAACAGAGATGCAAGCTTGAATAGAGGCAGTGCGACCATCTTTCCTCCAAAGCCGGTAGAAACCCTAGGTGTGTGGTTCTCGTGATTCGACTGCCAGGACATAAGCACTCGGGCTTTGCGTAGGTATCTATCGTTTTATATCGCAAGCATGGTTTTTATACAAGGTCAGTGTTGTCGGTCGGACCGAGTGGTTCCCTCAGCTACAGGCTACAGCAGGGTGTGTATGGACTCTCTGCACGTTGGCAAGTCGGATTGAGGTCATCCAGAAACTAATTAACCCATTGCCTGACCTCAAGCTTGATTGACCTTTACTGAGTGCTTCTGTGGGGCATTTTGATTGTAAGCTTCACCTGCAGGCGACGTTTTTAGCGGATTTCGGGGGGGCTCTCGGCCGGGGCTTGTGGCCGCAGCCATTGCCGTAGGTGGTCATCCAGTATGGAGTAAGGTTGGTGAAGAGATTTGGTGGGTCCTGGTTGCTGGGCCAATCTGCTATGGAGTAAACGAAATCGCTCGTGCAACTCATTCCCACCGTGGATGCAAGCTAGTGAGAATGTCGTGTGGACAAACTTCAAGCCGTGTCTTTTTACAACTCCATTCTTGCATTAGAAAGGCCTCTATTTGCGATTGCAAAAGCCTAAGGGTAAGCTGTGTGGTCTAGCTGTCGTCCATCTTGCTTCAAGCAACTGCCGTTTGAGCTGTGAGTCTTGCCTACATGACCCCCTTCGCTGCGTGTCTAAACACTGCCCCTGCATCATCGCCCTCTCCGAGCTCGCCAACAGCCACGAGCAACAACACGCCACCCGCGTCTCTCCCATAGCGCTTTGGCATCATGTTCACTAGCAACAACATTTATTTCACAGCAAAAACTTGTCGCCAGCATTCCCTCGAGGCTCCCCCCCGGCAGAACGGTTACGGGTGCCCATGTCAGATCCAGTCTAATGTTTACTTTCCGCAGATCCCCGTATAACGCCGAGATTTACAAAGTCGAGCTCTGCTAGATATAGCCAGGCTCAACTCTTTTGCTTGACCAAGGCTGCTCTCGTCAGCCAGAAGACGAAGACCCAATGGCGGACAGAGTCTTCGCAGCAAAACAAGGCTTTGAAATTGACGCCTTGTCCCCGAGAGACGTCAACGTGCAGATACCGAGTCGGCCTGTCGTTGATACGGCCAAAATAAAAGCCACGCTGGCTGCCAAAACGAACCAGAAGGACAAGGACCACCCTCCTCCTCCGCCTCCCATCGTCTACGAACCTCCCAGCGCCGATCGACAAGATGGTGCTTCGTATCAGGTTGGCAAGATGCTGGGCAAGGGAGGCTTCGCCATCTGTTACGAGGGCACCCTGCAAGGCACACGCAGAAGATATGCTTTGAAGATCGTCAAGAGCAAGATGCCCCCCAAGATGGAGCAGAAGGTCAGTCGCCACCGCCAACACCTGCATGTCATGTGCTCGTCACACACATCACACAACTAACCCACCACCACTGCAGTTTCAAACCGAACTTCAGATTCACTCCAAGATGAAGCACCAGAACCTTGTTCAGTTTCTGCGCGCCTTCTCAATGGACAAGTGCACCTACCTCGTCCTCGAACTGTGTCCGAACGGCTCTCTGATGGATATGGTCAAACGTCGAAAAGGGCTGACGGAGCCCGAGGTTCGTTTTTACTCGGTGCAGATTGCTGGGGCCATCAAGTACATGCACGCCAAGGGAATCATCCACCGTGATTTGAAGATGGGCAACATCTTCCTCGACCGACACATGAACGCCAAGGTCGGCGATTTCGGCTTGGCTGCACTGCTCGTCACAGGCAGGGACATGCAGACCATACGGCGCACTACTCTATGCGGCACTCCCAATTATATTGCCCCCGAGATTTTGGAAAAGGGCAAGAAAGGTCATGACCACATGGTCGACATCTGGAGCTTAGGCATTATAATGTGAGTGTACTTGACCTGATGCAGCGCAACGGCTGGCTTATAGGAAACACAGGTTCGCAATGTTCACCTCAAAGCCCCCTTTCCAATCGTCGACAACGGATGAGATCTATCGGCGAGCAAAGAACCGAGATTATGAATGGCCGAGCACCGACGGTACAAGCAGATACATCAGCCAAGAAGCCAAGGAGATCGTCGCCACGATGTTAGTAGAAGCTGAATCGAGACCAGAGCCCGACACCATCGTTCAGCACGATTTCTTCATCTCCGGTTATGTCCCCCTCCAAAGTGAAATTACCGCCAAACTTCGGGATTGCCCCCCGGAGAGTGATGCATTCTACGAAGTCGATCAATCCACTGGAATGATTGCAAGGAATATGCGTCACATGCAGCAACTGTGTCAGGACTGTGAGGTTGGCCCTTGGAATGAGACCCAGAAAGTGTACACTAGCACCTGGAAAGAGGTTGCATTGGAAGAAAAGGCTGGCTTGACTCCCATGATTCCCTTGGTCGAGGGTATTGTCTACAGACCTTATGAGGAAGTGAGCAGAGAGCAGGCACTTGGCCAAGTATCACTGTTGCCTCCCCGCAAAACGGGCGTCATCAATACAGAAGATGACATACTGGCTATGGCCCAGCCAGCACGGAGGGGCTTGCTGCGGGAACCTCCCCAGAGCTTCGCCGCTCAGCAACGTGCTCAATCTCGGCCCAAAGCATCAACGCTGGTTCGTTCTCAGACCGTGGCCGATGTTGGATCAGTCCCGCCGAGTGCCAGCGGCACAATGCGTCCCCGAGTAAAGCGAGAACTCGTACGAAGCAACACTGAAGATAACATCCTCTCATTGCCGGAATCTGCCCCTGAGCCCGTCAGGCTACCTACTCGAACGCTTGCCCAAGCCGGCCGATTACAGCTCACAGAGACGAGGAAAGCACCAGCTGAGAAGCCCACCAAGGATGTAGTGCCTACGTCTGCGCAAGCTCCTGCACAAGAGCTTGTCGAGGCCAAGGTGGAAACGCTTTTCAGTCCCTCGGAACCCCAACATTCGGTCCCAGATACCAAGCCTGATGTCGTACTGGACAGACTGCGACGCCTTCAAGCTGAGCTAGAGCGGGCTCTCAACGCCAGGACGATGGCCATAGTCAGTAAGGCAACGGCGAAGACGCCTCCGGCACCTCACATCGTCGTCAAATGGGTGGATTACTCTAACAAGTTTGGACTTGGGTACATTCTCAATGATGGAAGTGTGGGTTGTGTCCTCAAGAGTCTTCCCGGCAAAGCCAGAGGAGGCAAGACTGTCAAGCTGCCTCCTTCTTGCATCGTCGTTCGCGACGCTGAGAACCACTGCCAAAAACGTCACGATCCCAGTTACCTCGATCGCCATCAAATTGTGCCAATGACACAGCCAATCCAATTCTTTGAAAACAACGGCGAAGCGGGCCTCTCTACTGTGCATGTGCACCCTACGCAGTTCAAGATTGGTGTGAACCCGGATGGTACACCAGGCAAGGTTCCGGTCGGCAAGGACATTTACGACTATCGCAAACGCGAGCACCTAATATTATGGAAGAAGTTTGCTAATTACATGATGGCATACGGCCGTGACCAAGAGGCACCTACGGACGACACAGGCCATATTCAAGTTCCTCCAAGTTCAGATGCCGCTTTGGCTCCCTGCGATGTGGTCACTTTTTACCAGCGTATCGGTGACGTGGGTTGCTGGGTTTTCGCCGATGGTCACATCCAATTCAATTTTCCTGATCACACCAAGATTGTGTTGGACTCGTCTGGTACTTGGTGCCACTTCTGGCATCTGCCTCAAGAGGCTGCCGTCAAGCTTGCACATACCGGCGAGCTTGACGAGACAGCCTTAGACGAGCGCGCTGTGCTCAGCTATCCCCTACAAACATTGCTCAATTTCGCTACTAAGCCTGCAATTCGTCCCACACGAAACGCCCAGAGCACGCAAACGCGCAAGCGCCCTGAAATCAGCCCCATGCTGCAAGGCATTCCGGCAGCGAACGACTTCCGGCGCAAGGTTGACTTCGTTAAAAATGTGATCAAGGAGTGGGTCACCAACGATGGTTTGGGTAACAGCAATATGAGCCGCGACAAGCGCATGATGTGGACTGGGCACCGTGAAACCGTTGTCGCCGGTCCTAGCAAGCACGTTTGGGTTACTATTGGTGCGAGATGGGGCGATGAGCGCTTCAGTGCTATTGTCGACCCCAAGAATCCCCATGAACTCGGTGAAGACGTCGAAGAAAGAAAAAGAGCTCCTGCAGCTTAAGTTGTTAGAGCTGCACGACATGTTGGCTGTATGGTCTAAACTATGGTGGAACGGTTTGGCTGGACAAGTGTGGGTGAGGACTGTGGTCATCACTGCCGTGGGGCCCAGCGTGTACCGAAGGCACCTCTTTTCCTTTTCTCTGTAATGCCCGTTTACGACTTGAGAACTCATATAGGAGACATGACGGCGTTGTTGGGTTTTTGGTTGTTTCTTTTGCTGATCTCGTTGCATGGCGCAGCGCCTTACGTGTAATACATTTACTTCATGCTCACTTATCATTGGTCTATATGACCTCTCATGACCATAAATGTGTGAGCAGTCATGCCTCTTATTTTTCTCCTTGTTTTTCAAATCACTAACTTTTGGTGAGCCGGTTGTGGAACTGCCGGAAGCCATGACTGAGTACCTCTCACATGATATCGGCCATAGCTCTTCTGTCATGGATAACTTTATATGGTTGGGCAATGGTCTAAAATAGACCAGTGGAGAAGGCAGTGTCAAACAACTTGATCCTGATTATATCATACCCTGCCCACAAGATAATCCTTACATAGTCAATTTGAAGATGGTTCTAGAGCCAGGAACTAGCTTTCAGTCAGATCCTACTACATTTATTCCATACATCATATAAGGTTAATATATGGAAAATTTTCCTTTGTATTAAATCCTCTTCCCTTTTCACTCCTAGATCGACGGCCTTCTTTGCTCAACACATTAATGACAGGTAATGCTATCGCCGAGCAGTCAATGGTTTTATCCCATTGCCCCTCCAGAAATGACGAAACGTCCCTCCTCCTTTCTCAGGAGAGGGGGAAACAAAAAAAGGAAAAAAAAACCCCCCAAGAGAAAAAAGAAACACATGCCTATCACCTCTGAATCGCCGGTTGTGATGTGTGCCAGAGGTGAGCTTGGCTTGTGATTATGTCGTTGCCCCCCATACCAGTAACCCGCTCTGTCTTGCCGGCCCAAATGCAAATGCAGCTCTGTCTCCTTAGTAGTAATTACCCGCTCCGTGACGTTGATAAAACAACGACTTTTCCCCGTATCTGGCCGTTCGAAGTAGGAAGAAATTTTCTTTTTACATCCATCCAGCATGCCCGGTTTCGTAGCCAAAAAGTCCATTGCGGATGTTATAGTTATGCGAATTCTTTTTCTAGAGCCTTGAGTAGCCACGAGAATTGTATGCTGAGATGTTTTCGAAGATTCTGGTAGCCATTCATATCCAAAAAATAGTCCGTGGAGTTTTGCGAGGTGAGTTCTTTGCTCAAATGTTACAGCTGGGCCCCCAGTAGACGCTTCAAAGTAGGTGTCTGTCAAAGTTTTCAGGCCCAATTGCTTATGACTACATTTACATGATGACACATTCCTTGTCGTCCTTTGCGCCTTCCTTGGGTGCAGCCTTTCTCATCTTGGCGTTCCGTGGAGGAGCAACCTCCATAGGAGTGCCGCCGCTGACTGCAGCACGGATCGCGGCCAGTCGTTGTTTGGCGCGCTCATCACCAGAATCTGCCGCTTTGACGTACCAGACATTCGCTTCCAAAATGTCTCGGCGGCATCCGATACCCATTTCTGTAAAGTAACCTACGGCGTATTCTGCCTTGACGAGACCTGGGAGGTGAATGTTAGCGAGCAGCTGAAACGAATAGAGCTATTCGTGTGAACATACCGAGGTCTGCGGCTCTTTTTGCCCACTCATAGGCTTCTTCTTCGTCTTTCTCAAGGATAGGGTCAGCCCCAACCATATACCAAGCGCACAGGCCCATCATTGCAGCAGCGTGACCACGCTCTGCAGCACCAGTATAGAAGTGAACACTGAGTGCTGGGTCTCTGGGACAGTTGAGCTTTCCATGTTCGTACGCATCACCCATACGAAAGCTCGCCTCGGGATGGCCCAGCTCAGCCGCTTGGGTAAAGAGTTCCGCGGCGTAGCCTTCGTCTTTGAAGATATCTTCACCGTAACCGGTCTCATAAAGAACACCGAGTTGGTAGGGCGCTGCATTGTACATGGCATCGGATGCCTCAGTCGCTCTCTTCAGCCATTTGATACCTTCACGATACCGGTTTTCACCCAGATCACCGGACAAGCACGCTTTACCTAGCCTCGTCATAGCTCCCGGATGCCCTCTGGAAGCTGCAGTACGCAGGTATTGCACGGCTTTCGCAGGATCTTTTCGACAACCCCAGCCAAACTCGTAGCACAACCCGGCACGATAACCAGACTCAGCGTGTCCGTGTTTTGCAGCCAACACAAATAAGGGGAAGGCAGCGTTATAGTCTTCCTTGCCTTTGTTGAACAAGCCCGATGCATAACCGTCTGCCAGGTAGTACTGAGCGAAAGGATACCCACCATTAGCCAACCGCGTCAAGATGGTCTTGGCTTCCCGCACTAATTCTGCAGGCGATGTGTCTGCCCCTCGGCCATCCGGACTTTGACCGTCTCGGTCATGCAGTTTCGAAACTTTCTTTTTGGTGGGATGTTCGGGTGCATAACCTTGTTCTTGAGCTGTCGTAATCAAGAACACTGCAAACGAGTACTGAATGGAGAGATCGTTTGTTTTCTTAACGTTTTGTCTGTACATCTCAAGAGTCTTCTGTGCGCTGAGGAGGGATGCATTTGTTCCCACGTTGCCGCGAAGAGCCGCATTGTCGATTGTCAGAGGAGCAGGCGCTGGCTGAGGATACGGTACATTGAGTAGCTCAGCATACGACATGGGACGGGTATCCGGTGATCGCCTGGCTTGCGAGGACGCGGATCGGCCGTGAGGGCCTGGGGAAGAATAAACTGAGTACGCAGAAACTGGTCGAGGCATGGAACTTCTCCTTTGGAAAGAGTTAGGAGTGAGATGTCGGTTCATGGCCATTCCTTGGTCAGCAAGATTTAATGCCGAAGAATGCCTGGGATCTGCTACTGCAGGTCCGCTGTCAGTTTCGAGGACGGACAAATCCGGCTTTTGATGATGGTATTGCAGCCGAGGAATCGATTGGCTGTCCTCGACAATGGATTCCTTGGAGGTACGACCAGACACTGTTTGGCTCACGGATTCATCTTGAGAATATGTGCTGGGATTTGTCTCGGCCGACGATTCCGTGGAGGTTTTATCCTGCGCTTGTGTGCTCGTTGTCGAGTCTGACTCTCGACTACTTCGTTTCTGGTCATGGCTTGGGAGACTCCTGTCACGATTGCTTATCTCGTTTCCCTCGTCATTCGCACCAGAAATGGGCCTGTACGGTGGATTCGCCGGGTGACTCGTCAATTGGGGCTCCTCGAGGCTCTGCTGTGTGGACTGGTGCCGTTGCTTGGGAAGTGCGATATCCTGCCGCCCAAGTTCGGGGCTATGCGGCGGCGGAGGCGGCCCATTCGGCGAGTTTGGTTGTGTCCATTCTGAAGAGCCGTCAGAGGTAAGCTTGGGTGATTGCCAGCCTTCGATGCTTGCATTGGAGGGTTGCGCCCAGTTCTCTGGCTGGAAATTGAGCCGCACAGGAGACACTGGCGCACCCTTCAGCTTCGGAGTCTCTACAGCGAGAGGCGTCGGTTGTGGTATAGAGCCCTCAGTTGTGTCATTCCATCGGTAGGGCTGAGGTGAAAGGGCTGGGGCTGGCATGGCTTTCCGCGACGTCGTCGGAGACGAGGGAACCTGGGGAGGCGGCGAGGTTGTCATAGTTGCCATGACTGCGACGCTCGAACACAGCTCCTTACAACCCCAACGATCTGTCTAACGATAGCTGTGTGATTGCTACTACGACTACTCCTCAACTCAATGGCCACGAGGCCGGTCCCTTCCGTCGGGCGCAACTGAAGTATTAGACAACGACCACTTTGTTTTTCTTGTATTTACTGGATCACTCGTGTCCTCTTCGACTCGTTTGTGCGCTCGTCTTCTCACTTTCCCCCGGTGGCCTCCTTTTATTGCCCTTCTGTTGGTTCGGTCGCAGATGAGGGGGGTCTAGACACTTGATAGTGGCTAGCTGTGTCAAGTTGCGACTGCGGAGCAAACCCAAAAAGCAAGCGAGGGTATCTGGCGCCAATAATGCTAATGCTGGATGCAAATGCTCGTTAGAAACAAGAAGAAGTGATTACGAAGAGAAATTCCCCAGAGCCTCGCGAAGGGAAAGAAGAAAAAGAGGAAGAAGAAAAAAGAATGTAACCAGTGAGGCTGTCTCCAAGCGTATGTACCAAGAGAAAGAGATGTTTCAGAACTCTGCAATACTTGACATTGCCTTCCCTCTGTTTCCAAGGGACTGGGAAGAGGTGAGCGAACTCGAACGCAGACGGTTACCGTTGAGGTAGTTGGTAGGTCAGCGCCGGCAAGTTTAGACTTGCAGTGGGTTCAACGGGGGGCAGTCACAGTTGGTCGATCCACTGTATCGGGCCACGGGGTGTGGCATGCAGGCACTACTCCTTGGTACGATGCACTACACATGCGCTAAGTCTAGAAACACTGTACAAGTACGGAGCATGTAGTGGTTGTCGAAGTGCACTGAACTCGTGTGATGTGAAATGCCTGGCCTAGCCAGGAACGAGTGGCCCCATACGCCGCATTTGCATGCCACCGTGTGCCGAGTTTTGCTACTCGATTGGTGGGAAAGTCTGCACTGGAGGATCAAGAGATGACGAAACATACCTCCAACCTTCTTCTGGATGACGTGCGATTGTTAAAAGACCACAAAGAGTTCTCCTGCTGCGAAATCCTTGGCAGCCCTGAACAGCAACGACAGACTTTCGCTGTGTACCCCTCCAAAGGATGGCGCCAACCCTGAGCTTCGGGAGGTGGTTCCTACCTCCCCAACGTTAACGCAGAATTCTATTTGACTTGGGATGTTGAAATTGAGCTCACACCTCTTTGCGCCGCCAGGTCTTGGTACTGAACGGGAGATGGAGCAGCCGAAGCTAAGCAAGAAACATCGTAGCAGAATCCGAATAGAGTATCAACAACCGAAAGTGGGCAGACGTATCGATCTTCGAATAAATTGGTGTACGGAGCATCCGCTTGACAATAAAGACAATGAAGTCTTCGGCAGAGACGGGCCCTCGGGCTGAACAAAAGATGGACTTGTGCCTCCACTCGATTCCCCTACAGGCCCTACAGAGTAGAGTTACTCAGCTCCATTCGCAGGCTTAGTTTCACGCCATCAGCCTTCACCAACACGACATGCTGGAGCGCGCCACCCTGACTGGGGGTGATGTAATCCAACTGGGGAATTGTTGGTGAGCGGGCGATGCTGATGATCATTCTGCTCCGGTATGTCTCAATCATTCCGCTGTCTGTCATCACTTTAACATGTCAGGGAGTTCGTGTCGCAAGCATATTAATGTGGGGCTAGAACCTTGGTACTCCCTTACGGAGAATTATAGGACTAGTGCTTAGCCCAATTGGATTAAAAGTGCAGCAGTATGACAATGGGCCCCCCGTAGTAATACGAACGAGATCTTCAGGGTCTTTCGGTCAGTTGATCCTCCACATATGGCCTAAATTCGGTTGCCTAAGGAAACGATGAAACTAGTAGGGCTTATCTTGAGATATTAACGGCCGCTTGCTTGCGGTTCCAAGGTGAAATGGGATTATTCGTGGGACCGCTGCTATCTCCTCTTTTTACAGGCAGATTTGTAGCTATATTGCGGCGTCGGACTCAGACTAATTATTGCTATGCAACAACCTTTTAAACAAAGAAAACCTTGTTCTCACACGTCTCTCTATGAATCAAGAACCCAAGACAATCGGAAGCACCAACTGAGATAACTCCGCCAGAAGCCATCACACATTGGGCCAACGCAGGGTTAGGGTATGAATTGTGAGTCCGCCAGGACGCTAGAAGCAAAGCTTCTTAGGTTAATTAGTTCCATTTGCTTAGGAAATATTACCATGATTTCATCATGAGTATCGTCTTAAATGGTGCAAGCTTCTCCTTGGATCCTTTTATTTATTTGTCCATTCTTTTCGTTCGTTATGCCACAAATTACTCGAGGTGAATTGTTCAGACAGATTTCAGGTGGGTCTTTTAATGCCTGCGACAGTGAATTAAATGGCTGTACTCCTGGCGGCAATGAACACTTTAACCTTTTGCACCGAACCAAGATCAATGAAATGACTCTATGGCACGAAGCTGCAAATCTTGTCAATGAGCCATATGGCTGCCATAAGATGTTAGCTACCAAAATGTGAGATACATGTCTTTCTATGGGGATATCAGAAATCCTCGGCGACTACATAGCTCGTCTACCTTGTGTGTCAAACGTCAAATTGTTGCGGTGAAGTTTCGTGGTAAGACTGAGCTAGAGGAAATTAATCGCGTAGAAGGCTTCTGGAATGTGAGAACGACGATGGGGACGAAAGGATGCGCAAATTGGAGAATCGAAATTACGTGTCACCTACACCCAGGTGGACTCGCTTCGCATCATTGATCACTAATGCGCAGTGCCTCTACTCTTATTGCAATCCTTCCCAAGAGCACGAATTTGTGATATTCGAGGTTGCGATATCTCTTTGAAGAGCGAACTACCCACTACCATTTGGAAAGATGGACACTCTCCGGTTTTAGTGGCCCGGTCGCAGTGCTTGGCCCATGCAAGAGAATGGATAGCAGGTCCCGATGCGCATTATCTTAATGTATTCAAGCTCTTCGGCTTAGACTAAGTTAGAAGTCACCTTCGTCTCTGAGCAATACGAACATGACAGGCGAGGGGCGACATGGCACAAACCATACACTAATCCGAGACACGAGTTGACACATTTGCGACGCTGTACATAGTATTAGAATACATAGTCGACAGTGTTGCCCCGAGGAGCCTGTCTTACCAGCGCATTGGACATATCAGACTGCTAATCATGTGTATGGACCCTTGCGAGCGCAGAAAAAGAGCAATTGAGCAAGTGCGCCTATAATGCCGGGCCGGGGCAGGATAAATACATTCTTGCTGGGCGAAAGATCAAAATAGACCGTTGAACTTCAAGGGTAGACACGGTGTTACGTGATTCAATGTAATGCCGTTTTTGTCAAACCCTCGAAACCATTTACTTTATCCCCGCGATTTTGCGACAGACAGGCCAGAACAGCCGGCGCCGGTAAAGTCGCAACGACTCCGGCGCCTACTCAGGGAACAGACCCAAAGTTTAAAATCCTTTGCCCAGCAGAGGGCACAGCTATGGAGAGTATTCGGATCGTCCAGCCGGTGGGTTAGACATTACGTGTCGCTGGTGATTGACTTTTCATCATGGTGGTCCCAAAGTTCGGGTGATAACACCAGCAGCCTGCATCCGAACCACCTTATTGCCGATCAAGACTGGCCGGACCGATCCCGCAGCAGCGGATACATATTGACCACCAAGAACGCTTAAGTGGATGACATTCCCACATGAATGCGTAAGGTGCCACGACGCGCTGCTCACGGCGGAACGCGTTTTCTTTCTTGTTGCCTCCAGTAGGTAGAACTCAAGACTCAAGTGAGTAATTCCAGACCAAGGACTAGTACATATGTCAGCGAGTGATCCAAGCTCGTGATCTGCGCTCACGAAACTGGGGTCAAGAAATTGTCAACAACCTTGAGAGTCCCACGCTGTGGGCTATGTATCTGTGGCTCGTCTTGTCTGGTTCGTCGCCCAATCCATTCCAGTGCAAGGCAAGGCAAGGCAAGGTAATGCGATGCGATGCGATGCGTAAAGCAGTTACGATTTGACGTCTTGACTTCAGATTTTCCAACGACCAACAAAGCAGGCACACAACCATATTGGCCAGTTAACACGTGCGGAAGTAAACAAGCTGTACAAAGAGAACTACTCAACGTACCGGTACTACCTCGTAAAAATAGGCCCTGTTGTTGGAGTAACAATCCTTGAGCAGCGCCAGGGACCCCATGTCCGACGGCGATCTTTCAATGCCTTTATGGGAAAAGATGAGGATGCCTGGATGGTCTGTGAGTGGAAAAGTGCATAAATTGTGCAAAAGCAACAATTGACAGACGTCAGCGCTAATTTTGCTATGTGCATAGTAGGATCTCAGATTTACCGTAGTGCAGCAGATCTCTTTTCTTAGCCGCGGCATCCTCCAGGCAGTTTAGCAGGCCGCGTTCAGTGGGAACATATTCGCACAGTATGTATCGATCAACACGAGCACACCACTACGGCTGGTACTAGTAGAGGCGACGGAACATCTGTAGCGGGGGTGGGCGGACGCTTACATCTTGGAGTGCTAGCAAGCACGGCTTCAGCTTGTCTTGTACCTGAGTGCCCTGGGGGTTGGTGCCAGCCCCCAGCCAAACTTTGAACCCAGCAAATGCAGCATGCTTCAAATCAACTCTCGCCCCTTTCCCAGCCTTTGAGCGGCCCAGAAGCCATCCCCAATGCGTCTTTGTGGCCGGGCATAAGGTACGGGATTTTTCATTAGATCATTAGAGTTTCTACACTACGCTGCTCATCCTGAACATTATCCTGCGACATCATTTTGATCAGTGATCATTTCTTCCTGTCGATACGTGCATCCATTGGGGCTGTCGCTTAATTTAATTACAAGTCAATCGTTATTATCGACGCTCGCTTGTCATATCGCATTTTAATCACAACCATTTACTGCATCTACGTGAAACAACGACACTTCCAGGGTTAGGACCTGGGAAAGGCTGGTTGTTGCTCACCAGGACAAGACGACGTGTAGAGCTCCCGAGTCAACGCCAACCAACCGTCCTAATTGTCATCTCGACCAGACGGAGACTCTGCGCGCGCACGAGTCGCTTCCCTTCCTCAAGCCCTCTCGAATAGTGACAACAACAACAATAACAATAGCTGGCGAGCTTGCCCTCTGGTAACGAGCTCAGACCAGCTAGCTACTATTTGCGACCTTTTGTTCGTTGGTGTCGCCCAAAAGGAGAAGACGAGGTCCAGGTCCAGGTCCAGGTCCAAACAAGGAAAGCCCGGCACTCGAGCCAGTGCATTTGGCTTCAGCGCTTGTCAATCAAGTCAGTGAAAGTGATTGACGCCAGAGGGCTTGGCTCGGCTTGGCTTGGCTCTCACGGACAGGGATTCTTCCTCAAGCAGCAGCTGACTTGCCCCTGCGATTGTGCTTTGGGTGGTCGCTTGGGTGGTGCCGACCCAGTAACAACAGTCAGTTGCCCACCACGACGAGCGTTGGTGAGTGTTCCTTCTCTGCCGAACAACACTGGACATGGTCTTGCTTGTATCATGGCCCTGAATTCGATGATGATGTAGTTTGTCATCTCTCTCTCCTCTCCCGGCTCTCCATTTTCTCCATGCCCCTCTCTATACATTCGCTATTGTTGTCGGATTGTACCACACCTCACGCATTGCATCGTTTATGACGAGTCGCCTGAAGTAGCTCGCCAATACTCGAGTCTGCAGGCGTGAGCTGCTCTCTTTGAACCTCCTTGCCAGTGCTTCTTGATTTTCGTATGTCACTTTCCAGGACCTCGTAGAGGCGGAATCCCTACCCTCGCAGGCAACAACCACGACAGCAACAAACCTCCCCATCGTATTTGTTGGATTTGACTGAGAGCGCTAACCGAACTGCCACTGCAGAATCATGTCACTTCCCGAAAGGCCAGGGGCATCACGGGCCTCGTACGAACAGCGCACTTCCTACCGACAGACTCCCGCGCGACGCAACCGTCCAGCAGATGTCGAGACGGGAGGATATTATCCTGTCGCAAGGCAGTCTCACTCACGTGCGCAATCAGGGACATCTGCAGATACACTACAGAATCCTAATGGGACCACAGAAAATCTGCCTCTTTCGCCGGCCTTGGATCAGGAGGGTTTTGGCGCAGAGGCGTCAGGCCTCTCTCGCAAGAGAAGCTTGATCCGTCCAGAGAGGAACAAGATTGGCAAAGACCACCCTAACTATCATTATCGGAAGCATGCTGCAAAAATGGATGTCTTGCCGTCATCGACTGGCAACGACCCAATCTTGGAGGACTTCGAGGGAACAACGGAGCTTTCAGGAGGACGCAGGACAATTGACGACGCCTCGGTTGATTCACCGCCACGAAAGAAGCGCAGCGGAGACGATGAGAAGTCCAAACCTCGAGAAACTGCCCGCGAACGGAGAAGGAAGTCACATGGTGGAAAGCTTTCCAAGGGGTCTAAGCGGTCCAAGAAGCAGAAACCTCAAGAGGTCATTTCACCTCCGAGCATTTGGAATGTGTACTGCGCCATTATAACCTTCTGGTGTCCCGATTTCATTCTCGGCTGTTGTGGGTTCAGAGCAAAGGCACAAAAGAGAGCATGGCGAGAAAAGATGGGCCTCATCAGCATCATTTTGTTGATCATGGCTTTCGTCGGTTTCCTGACTTTCGGTTTCACTCAGGTAGTTTGTGGCACTGCCAGCACTCGTCTCCAGATCAATGACGTCGACACTGGTTACATGATCTTTCATGGTGTTGCCTACGATCTAACAAAATCCGGACATCCAGTCGCGGAGGGCATTCCCCTCACGGCCGACGACACGCTACCCAACGTTTTGTACGATTTGTCAGAGAAGCACGGTGGCCAGGATGGAAGTTTCCTGTTCCAGAATGTCAACGGAAAGTGCAAGGGCTTGATCACCCTGACGGAGAACTCGACGATTCCGACTAATAGCGACAACGATTTGGCATGGTACTTCCCTTGTCGACCTTTCAACCAAGATGGCTCTTCCTCTCCAAACTACACCGAGTCGTACTACAACGGATACGCATGCCACACTACGCAGACAGCCCGAGACGCATTTTACATTGACCTCAAAGGAACCGCCGATGTTTACTTTACATGGGAGGACATCAAGAACAGCAGCCGAAACTTGATGGTTTACTCCGGTAATGTCCTTGATCTGGATCTTCTCCAATGGCTTGACGAAGATCAAGTTGTCGTCCCTGACCGTTTCAAAGAGCTGAGAGACCGAACCACGTCAGGCAATGCTGCTGTGCATGGACGCGACATAACGCGTGCTTTTCAAGGGACGACGGACAAGCATGTCGCCGAGTGTTTCGAGGAAATTATCAAGGTCGGCAGTGTCGACACCGAGACAGTTGGATGCATTGCGTCCAAGGTTGTCTTATATGTGTCCCTAGTTCTCATTTTGTCCGTGGTCGTGATCAAGTTTGTTCTGGCTCTCATCTTCAACTGGTTCATCAGCCCGAAGTATGCCGCTGTGAAAACGTCCCAATCAGGCAACAAGAAGAAGCGAAACCAGCAAATCGAGGAATGGAGTGAAGATATCTACCGAGCACCCCCGCGAATGGCTGGCGATATCGGCAGTAGTGTGGCGCCCAGCTCAGATCGGACTAGCAAGCGAGCAAGTACATTTCTGCCGACAACATCTCGCTTCTCGACAGTATACGGAGTGGACCGACCGCCTCGAAGACCGCAACCCACGACTATGGGAAGTCAGGCTTCGACTGGGCCTTTGTTGCATCCTGGCTCCATGTATAGGCAGACCAACGACAGCAGCGCCAGCTTCCTTAATTCATCAGATCAGTATGCGAGCGGTGTCAGTCCTGCTGACGGGTATGGACCAGCTGGCTTCATTCACGATGCTGTAGTGCCGCAGCCGCCTGCAGATTTCCGTCCATTCGGCTTCCCTCTGATTCATTCGATATGCCTTGTTACGGCTTATTCAGAAGGTGAAGATGGTCTCCGGACTACTCTTGACTCCATCGCCACAACCGACTATCCCAACAGCCACAAGGTGATCCTCGTTATTTGCGATGGTCTTATCAAGGGCCATGGTGAAACAATGACAACTCCCGACATTGTGCTTGGGATGATGAAAGACCACGTTCAACATCCAGATGAAGTCGAGGCGTTCTCCTATGTTGCTGTTGCGAGCGGTGCGAAACGCCACAACATGGCCAAGATTTATGCCGGTTTCTACGACTACGGCGCCAAGTCTCATGTTTCTAGGGAGAAGCAGCAGCGTGTACCCATGATGCTTGTATCGAAATGTGGTACTCCTGATGAAGCAAAGAATTCCAAGCCAGGAAACCGTGGCAAGCGTGACAGTCAGATCATTTTGATGTCGTTCCTTCAAAAGGTCATGTTTGATGAGCGCATGACTGAACTCGAGTTTGAGATGTTCAACGGTCTCTGGAAGGTCACCGGCATCTCGCCTGACTATTACGAAGCTGTTCTCATGGTTGATGCTGACACAAAAGTTTTCCCCGACAGTCTCACTCACATGCTTTCGGCCATGGTCAAGGACCCCGAAATCATGGGTCTCTGTGGTGAAACCAAGATCGCCAACAAGAGAGATAGCTGGGTGACAGCTATCCAAGTCTTCGAATACTTCATCTCGCATCACTCGGCAAAGGCTTTCGAGTCGGTTTTTGGTGGTGTCACCTGTTTGCCCGGTTGTTTCTGCATGTATCGCATCAAAGCCCCGAAAGGTGCCCAGAACTACTGGGTTCCCATTCTCGCCAATCCGGATATTGTTGAGCACTACTCTGACAACGTTATCGATACACTGCATCAAAAGAACTTGCTTCTTCTCGGAGAGGATCGGTACTTAACTACTCTTATGCTGCGTACATTCCCAAAGCGTAAGCAGGTTTTTGTTCCGCAGGCTGTTTGTAAAACAACTGTGCCCGACTCGTTCATGGTACTCCTTTCTCAACGACGAAGATGGATCAATTCAACAGTGCACAACCTTATGGAGCTTGTGTTTGTCAAGGATCTCTGCGGTACTTTCTGTTTCAGCATGCAGTTTGTTGTCTTGGTCGAATTAATTGGTACCGTGGTGCTTCCTGCTGCCATTGCATTCACGATATATGTTGGTAAGTACAGACCTTGCTTTAACCAGAGGTCATGGTGAACTGATATCTGACTAGTTATCATCTCGATCGTCCACTCGCCGCCCCAAATTATTCCGTTGGTCCTTTTGGGTCTGATTCTTGGTCTGCCAGCTGTCCTGATTATATGTACCGCCCACTCGTGGTCCTATGTCGTCTGGATGTTCATCTACCTCTGTTCGCTCCCCATCTGGAACTTCGTTCTGCCTGTCTATGCCTTCTGGAAGTTTGATGATTTCTCGTGGGGTGAAACCAGAAAGACGGCTGGTGAGAAGACGAAGAAAGCAGGTTTAGAGTATGAGGGTGAATTCGATAGTACCAAGATTACGATGAAGCGCTGGGCTGAGTTCGAGCGTGAACGTCGTATTCGGGAAGGAGTCTGGGCCTCCAAGGAGAACGTGGCTGTAGGCGGTGCGTGGTCAACAGCACCAGATATGCCCCGTCACCACCCTTACGATGATCAGTATTACTCTGATGCATGAGAAAATGTTCCGAAATGAGGTTGAGCGAAGTTGTTGCGCATTATTGCTTGTCCTCGACAGACAAGACACATCGTCAAGCGTTCATATGGGCATTGTTTTGAATTGATGTTTTTGTTTCGTCCGGAGCCATGGGCAAACTTTGGGGTTTCCAAGTATAGAAAATGGTCTTTTGGCATTGATACGGTGTCTTAGGAGGGGTTGAAATATTACTGCCGACAGATTCGCTGTTGTGTGAAGCATATATATACATAACCATAGGTGGCATACTATCTTGTGCGCCTACGGCCTAATTATTGAGCACGATTTTCCAACGTTCATGTCATCCTGCCCTGTGTCGTACGTCTCTTAAGGTCCCTGCCACATGCGACAGCTCCTCGGGCATGACGCTGAAATACTTGTGATACAGTTCGAAAGTTGATCGAGATCCCCTGTGAAATGTTACCAACGCTTCATCTGTCCTCGAGCGTTGGGGCATCTGTTGCCGCCCTGGATACCATCCTGGTCGGTAACTTTAGTCAGCCCAAGCACAACAGGACAGTATTACAAAGCAGGCACTCGAAGAGAGAGTTGTTCGCGGGATCTAATCGTTTTCTATTGCCCGGTTTTGTTTGCTATGCATCTCGTCACACCTTGGCATGGTACGCGACTCGGGTGCTTGCATATATACACAAGTGTTGTGGAGGGTTGGGCAGCTCTAGCAGCTGTCATCGGCAGCTTTCTATTCGGTTTGCATGTATCGCAAGAACCCGCCGCAACAAGTACATACTGTACTGAGAGGTTGCTGGGTGTGACCTTCTTGTCCCCATTGGTCCTTCGTGCTATGTAGTTGTTTCTCATCAAAATATGACGTCGACCATGAAGTATCTGGTGCATAGGATCATGCCGCGGTGGAGACAAAATAAATCTGCTGCCGTTTAGTTGATAGTACTTGTTTCTCTGTCTGTGATAATGCATGATTAATCTATAGCATATAAACAGAGGCACAATGTATCTAGTATAGTCAAGGCATCTCGAGATGTAAGGCTTTGGGCCTCACAAAATGAGGCGTGCCCATTGAGCTAAAGTATTCAACGTTACGTGACAACAACCATCAATGACTAGATTTGTCGACTCGTAGTTTCAGTCCAAATTCAAGACCCGTGTCGTCCAACGGAGTTTTTATTATTTTTTACAACCTGGAATACTTAATGTCTGGAGACATGAGGGCGACCAAGGACTGATTCGAGGTACGGCGGAGGTGACGGGAGAAATAGGCGAATACAAATGACTCCCGTGCCACATATATATTACGAGTAATGCCTGCCACCTCAGCTCCCCATTATCACCCAATAAAGTCGGCTTCCCTTCTCCTCTAGCGTACAGAGTTTCTCACAACGCATGATTATTTCTTTCCAGCCAGCCCAGGATGAGACCTCCCTATCAGCTGCCTCTCGTGCTGGCTTTCAGCCTCTTCTACTCCAGCGCCGTCGCCCGAGACCTTCCGCACCTCAACATCACAGCCGTAACCCACGATGACGGCGACTCGGTCCTGCAATGCTGGCAGCTCCCCACGCCCTTCGACATCTCCTCCACGCCCGGCGTGGCCAACGGATCCTACGTTTTCCTCGGCCCCGTCGCCAACGCGACGCTCACCGTCGTCCCCGCCAACTCGGACGGAGGCCGGCACTATGCGCAACCGCAGTGGGTGCACTTCATAACCGGCCTCGCGCACATAACGCTGCCCAGGTCCTCAGACGAGGCCCGGATCAACGGGGGCAAGTATGGCTTGTTGTGGGCGGGCGACACGAGGGATGTGAGAAAGTGCGGCCACAGCACGTTTTACCACGAGGAGAGCGTCACGCTGGCGTTGATGGCGGAGAACGGGGACGAGCCGGAGCACGAGGTCGTCAGGCTGGGGCCGTGCTTGCCGGAGGACTTGTTGGGGCTGGCCGACCTGGGAGACAAAGAGCCGATTGCGAGATTAGTAGTCGAGATTAATATCTAGAGCGCTTCCCAAAGTATAGCACGCAGCTTGTAACGCCCGACATAATTATGGATGAGATATGAAGTGTGTGTTGATGAAAACCACGAGCAAACAACGTCGTAGGACCGGACTATCATGTACCTCTCAGTCTTTATGGTAT
The DNA here is from genome assembly GCF_020726525.1 of Truncatella angustata. NCBI lineage: Eukaryota > Fungi > Ascomycota > Sordariomycetes > Amphisphaeriales > Sporocadaceae > Truncatella > Truncatella angustata. The sequence goes on from NW_025763387.1 coordinate 833,573, forward strand.
AGTCAAGACAAGGTGCGGCCCGCCACCAGGCCATGACATCTTTATACCAACGCTAGTAAGGAACGGTCACCTCACCAGCGTCCTGGTAGATACTTGGTAGTATGCCTAAGGAGTAACATTTGAACGAGACACCCGGAGGGGATGTGCAGTGCCATATGGTAATCTCGGATATCACATATTGCATACTGACAAAGATTGGGTCTTGTCCGAAGCGGTTCAGCCCAACAAGTCAGTGTCAATAACGCAGCAATCGTCTACAGCAACGATTGTTCAAGCCTAGGTATTTTCTTTAGATATTTGCGAATTCCAAGGCCGGGTTAGTCCCGAATTATTGGCGCGGAGGGCCAGCAGAAGGCCCCGAAGCACTTCCCGAAAGCCTGCATGCACGGATTATTTTCCGACGTTTCCTTTCCTCTTGTCCCGACGCCATCCGGGAAGGTGTAACAAATGATCTGTTATTTAGTGCAATCCAGAGCCATGTCGGATCTGCAACCATTCATTCGTACCGGCATCACAACCTAGTATCTCACGAGCACCAACATCCATTGTGCAGGGCTAACCCAGCTTGGCGCTCAATATACCTTGCAAAAAACACTCGCATACTTCGAGTGAGTTGCCCTGAGAGATACACGTCAAGGTTTTTGATCGGATGCTGTCAATGCGAATACAGTACGGTTATGATTATAGCCAAAACGGCGTGTGGGTCCACCTGCCGCAGCAAGGCATACATACCTATATGCCTTCGTATGAGTGGCAACGTGCAGATACTGAGGAACGAATGATTCTTGATTGATTTTGAGAGCAATGCTGTGCCAGGCACTAAAGCTTGGACGGGTACCGTTGATGACGCCAAGGCTTCATAGCATTCTTGGGTCGTGGATGAAGGCCAGTCGTTACTCACAAACAACGTGTTGGTAGTGAATACTGCAATCCAGTACCAGTGTTTCGTGGGAGATGGACAAGGATATGATGGCGAGTCCTGGTACTCGACCCGACATAACATTATGTTGTTCGTTTGCTTGGCGGGACGTACCGGTCAAGGATGGCTGGATCATTCCGGTAATGGCTTTGGAGATGCTACTCACTCGAAGCGCCCTGGCTACAGAGTTCTGGACGGTTACGGGGGATCCCTTTTGATATGTCGTATTATCGGGCATTGTCTAGAGCTGACGAGCCTGACAAGAGCGCCCATACCCACACTGCATTTCCTTTTACGGCATCATGCAGACGGGGCAAGGGGTCTAGTGGTTGCAACCTGACATAGTTTGTATATCTGCTAGTCTAGGACCAACTCTCCATATGGCTAGGAGATGGAAAAGGCCCAGCTGGGGGTTCAGCAAGTGGAATGCTGTAACATAATTAAAGTGGGATGATGTCCTAGAGGTTTTCGAGACGGATACTTGGTGACAATTAGCATACATACTGTAATTAGTAGTTAGTAGTTAGTAATTAGGAGTTGGTGGGGGAAGGGGGGGGGGGGCGCCTGATGGTTGTCATTGTACCGTGTGATGCCGAGATTTGGTGGGGGTTATTGGTCTTCCGTCTTTTGCTCCCCCAAGCATCCCACAGCGGTCAATGGACCAAATACACCAGAAACCGCCTCAGTTATCGCACGGAACGTTTGCACTACGACGATTTCGACCGAGAATAACATTGGAGTCTAACCTAGCAAGCACCTTCTTGGATAGGCTAATATTGACATGGTCACGTTTGTAGAGCATATGTACATACGGATTCGTGTGTATGTAGGTGGGATAGGTACCATGACCACTGTCCACTTCCCGCGCTTCAGACATGAAATTACCCACAGCACGAATGTACTGTATGCAATGTGCTCAATTTCAGGTGGACTTGCTGTCTGCATGCAGTTCAACAATTACCGTCACTCCGCATGATCGCTCTTCGCAAGAGGGCACCCTCTCATCCGAACTGAACGTTCTCGCATACATACAAATATAGATACATACATCCGTCTCCCTTTGCTACAGTATGTGGTGTAATGAGTAGCGATCTTATCTCCGGACTCCAGGCGATCTCCTCCACTGTTTCACTCCACCTGCATAGTACTCCCGGACGGTAGTATGTAGTACTATCTTAAGTACCTACCTCAACTAAGCTAACTTATTAGCTCTTCTGGGGCCGCCATTGATCACCGGGTACTCGGGCAGTGTCGAGCTCGAGTCATATCAGGACGATTACACTCAAGCCCTGGGTGGTGGTTCCCATGGTGGCGAAACTCCTCATATCCACGTCGCATTCACACCTGCTCCAGCTCCTCAACTCGTCTCTTCATTTCCTTCAGAGGGGACGCTCAAGGACTGCCTTCAGGAGCGACGTTGACCTCGGCCATTTCCCAGAAGTACTAGGTTACCGCGGACGCGCAGCAATTAACGTTTGACGCGGCCTTCTTCCCACGAGGGAGCCCTCCAGCTACTAAACCTCCCGACCCGCGCTATCCAGCCCTCCCACTTAATGAGATAGTTCGCAATCGTAATGCGCGAGAACGACCCGTCTGCCTCTTCTTCGGCGGCATCCACACATGAAGAAGCAGGCAGTGCCAGCGAACTCGACTTTTACCTGGGAGTCACGGGCCCGCCCGACTACACTCCAAACGGTGCCGCGACGACGCAGTATGGACACACGGCCTGGGCAGGGTTTGGGTCCAGCACCGCAGAGCTCACCGATCTCATGCACGAGCACGAGCACGACTCCAGCGATGACCACGACATGACGGACGTAGATCTTGAGGATGGTGGTGTCCCCCTGAGCGCGACATACTCGCACGATAGCGACATCATTTCACCCTTCACAGGAAACACCCTGGATGGAACATCATATGTTGGACCGTCAAACAGCACCGACAACTTGGACGATCTAACATCGCTCGACAATGATGAACATTCTCCGCCGTTGGTACCCTTCGGCCCTGTCAGCAGCAATGCTACCTTGTCGTCGCCGCCTGCTATGGAATCGATCGGCCTTACTCCAGTAGTACAGATGCAGGTGCAGGTGCAGCTTCACGTTCAAGCCCAGGCCCAGGCCCAGGCACAGACCCAGGCACAGGTGCTGACACAGGCGCAAACCTTCGCTCAGCTTCCCGCTTTCGCACAGCAGGTACTTTCTAATATACCACAGCAACAATTAGGACAGTCGCAAACACAGCAGCAACAGGCAATGCTTGTCGTTGTTCAGAACCAGGTTATCAATGATTTTCTCGAAGACGATCTCGGCGACCTGCACGGCGCTCTGCCATTGAGCAATCCCAATCACCTGACACTAGGACCTGATAACTTCAGCCTGGTGGACTTTTTGCGCTCATGGGCCCGTTCTGGCCCTTCACGGGATGGCCATCCCGCACCACCTCTTGAAGCGCCGCGAACGCTCATCGCTGATAAGAACACACACCGGATAAATTACGAGCAGCTCAAAGGAGACCAGTGCGACTTCCAGGGCGTCAGTTGGTCGAAACTGGGTGTATCGCGCAGCAAAGCGAGGGATCGTCGCCGGGCGACTTATAAGAACTATGTCAATAAGGCCGGCTCTGATAAGTGGCATGTGAGTTTCACCCGCGTACTTGGCATTTGTTGTGTTTGATCGGAGGGCAGCGTGGTTGACATGTCCTAATAGCCAAGCCTCCCGGACCGGTATGCCATGCCCCGCGACAATTACTTCCGATTCAAAAGTATGGATATACGGCGTGATACACGCTTGTTGCATTTCCAGTTGCGCAACATCTTAGCATGCACTTCTCGTACTCGGGCTTTTTTCCCGGGCTCCAACGCTATCCGAGAGCTGGACCCTACTACAGGACGGACAAGGAAAGCAATGGACTTCGGCCACCACAGCGACGTGCAAGTATCCACCATCGCTGCTACCGACGAGATCTTGGTAGCTGGCAGTTTTCTAGGCGACTACCGCTATCGAAATATAAACTCGGAGGATCGTGACTTCACCGAGGGGAAACTGACTGAGCACATCAGTGGTATCACCAACCATGTACAAATACATTCCGCCCGGCGTTCGTCTGCCCCTATAGCCGCCTTCGCCTCCAACGACTTCGGGTTCCGGACAGTGGACCTCACAACCAACCAGCTTCTTTTTGAGAGCATGTACAATTACCCTTTAAACTGCTCAGCGATTAGTACTGATCAAAGACTGCGCGTCATGGTGGGCGACCACACGAATGTCCTCATCACGGATGCCGAGACTGGAGAGATATTACAGGACCTCAGCGGTCATCGAGACTTTGGTTTCGCTTGCGACTGGGCTCCTGATGGCTGGACGGTCGCAACTGGCTTTCAGGACAAGAGCGTGCGGATATGGGATGCGCGGCGGTGGACCAACAATCACAATGGCGAAGGCGCGCCAATAGCAGTATTGCGATGCGATATGTCCGGCGCCAGGAGTCTTCGGTTCTCTCCTCTTGGTTCCGGAAAGCGCCTGTTGGTGGCTGCTGAGGAAGCAGACATAGTGAGCATTTTCGATGCTCAAACCTTCGACACACAGCAGAAGATTGATATGTTTGGCGAGATTGGTGGCACGGCATTTGCAGATGATGGTCAGGTGTTGATGGCGCTGAACACCGACCCGGCCCGCGGCGGAATTGTACAGTTTGAGAGGTGCGACGGCGGTACCGAAGATGCTTTCAACACCAATGACTGGGACCTGAGCCGTCGGTCAGGACCACCGCGAACATCGTATAGATATGATTGGGGCGCCACTACCAAGGACACATTAGGACTTTCGCAGTCACTGGAGACATTGACCGAGCGAAGAAGAAAAGCTGTAGCCAGCAGTAACCTCGAGCCATTTTGAGAGCAATGAATTGTCTATCCACAAGCATTTGAGGAACATCCGGGAGAATTGCACAGACGGCGTTCTTGGGGCATGGGCATGCGTCACATCGACGACGGAAGGATTTGTTTCATCTTTGGGGGTTTCTTTGTTCTTTGACTCATATATTGCATGGGCAAGGTGTGTTTGTTGTGTGCACTGACCGCAATGCCAACAGCATAGATATTGCAAGTTCTCTCTCTCTCCGGGACAACAAGTGGTGTGGTCTCGACTTTGGGGGGCTATTTTCACGGGCTTACGTACAGAGGATACCCGACTATCGGTCACATAGTACATACTTCAACTCAGCACGCGCTGAATGGTACAACAATGGCATTATACTGGTACTAGAAACCTATGTTGAGCTTGAAGTCGACCGGCATTACTTCTTTGTACATTTTATGAGGCTTAACTAGAGGCAAGTACTTTGCTTCAAACCTGCATAGTTACATACCGTTTCACACTGTCCCGTAAATAAATCCATCTCTACACCGACAATGTTCATCTCTCGGCCTGAACTTGGTAAATGACAAACACACTGACTCAGGATTACAGGAGTTTGATGTGGTTGGTCACGTGGTTCTATTTTTTGTGCTCGTTTGTTAAACAAAACTACTATGAGCAAAATGAAATGAATCCTGCAGGTGAAGGCCCCTTAAGGACAGCCCTCGAAATTTCTAGCCGACCACAAAACGCCATTGCAAGTTTGACTGTACTGATATGGAGATGTTCATGTTCTTTGCGTTTGATCTAGGAGTTCCAAGGACGTGAAAGATTGGGGCGGCTGAGGAAGATCGCACGATCGATCGATCAGCCGGCACTGGTCATGCCTCCCATTTTGCTCCGGGTAGCTATTACATGCTACGGATGCTGTCTCAAGTCTAAATCGCCAACGAACCCTCTACAGACTCGCAAAATGTCTCAGTGCCACGGTAGGAGGCGCTTTTTGGAAGTAAGACAACAGACGAGCTTCCCGACCTCGTCCCCGCAACCTTATCTCATATACCGAGAGAATCTGCGAGTTGTGGCTGCGCCAAGAAACATAACAAAACATTGCTTTACGCGATAAAGACCGGAGGAATGCGCGGGCAGACCTGGTTGCTCGGCACTTGGCATGTTTTCTGAGAGATGGTACTTACTGCCTTGGTTGTCGTTGGGCGTCATTCCCAAGCCAGCGTTACGGGCCAATCACCAGTTTGTGCGCACCGGCTGTGAGAATTCGGTACTGGATTAGCACATAGTAAGAGCTACAATAGTCAAACGCTGGAAAATCATACCTTGTCCGCTCAAAGGTTTGAATGTGCATCCGTGATTGGCACAACAGGCCGAACAGCTGAACTGTCTTGTCCGTAAAGGCATTTGACTCAAATTTATCCATCATATCGAAACCACAAATCTTAAACTACGCTGACAACAAACGTAAACATTGGTAGGTGATCACTCAAGCTTGGTAGGACACAGAAGAGACAGTAGAAAAGATCTTTGCGAACGGCGACATCCATAATAGATACTAATAAATTACAACATTAAGAATCAGACCCTAATTTGACTGGCCAGGGGATTTTGGCACGTAATGCTGTGTATTCAAAGCTTAACCTCAGCCCGCCCTTATTTGTGGAAACACCCGAAGACCCAGATGGAGGAGGCGGAGAAAGTAACCAACAACGCCGCGGCGATATAAATACTTGACGATGGCTCTTATCTCTTCATTTCCTCCCGAGTGTCGATACCCAACCGTTTCACGCCGCGCGCTGTCCCATATATAACCAAAAGGATGTCCAAGATGATGCAAAAGAAGAACGTGATGATCATGTACGAAACAATGCGTGAGGGTAGTGGATGCTTCTGGCAAAGCGTTTTCTAATGTTTTTTTTTTATCGCTTATGAGGTAAGGCCGCTGAGACCAAGGGCGCTGCTGCACCCCCAGTGCTGCTCGCACTTGCAGTCAGTGTTGCCATCCTTCCACTCGTCGTCGGTAAGCGAGAAGAAGACAGACTCCTGGCTGACCTCAGAAAGGAGTGATGCGATAGCCTCGGCTTGCTCCGCAGTACCGGCGCAAGCCTTGCCATTGCAGATACCGGCCGAGGGCCAACCGGTCTCGAGAACTCTGGCTTCCTTGCCAGGGCAGACGGCGTTGACAATGTCCAGCTGTCCGCGAACGAACTTACCGGCATCGGCAGCAACAGTCTCGGTGTTGAAGTAAGCGTGGGCCTGAGCACCAACGATATCGATAACGTCGCAAAGGGCGTCAGTGGTGGTAGATTGTTGCCAAATGTTGACGGTATCGGTGGTGGTGAAGTAGCCAGTGTAGCCAGAGAACTCGGACTTGCACTCGCTGATCAGAGAAGCAAGCTCAGAGGGGGTGCAGTATCCATTGAAAATGGCCTCGTTGGCAACAACAATAAGATCAACAATGTCCCAGTTGGCCCACTCCTTGATGGCGCTGATCTGAGCCTCAACGGTAGGGTGCTTGGCAGTACAACCAACCTGGTCAATGAAGATACCAAGGATAATACGGAGGCCGTGGTCGGCGCAGGCGCCACCAACGTTAGGGAGGGTGTCGCAGTCGGTGGAGTAGACACGGACAGCAGTGACACCGGAAGCGGCGATGGCCGCGATGTCAGTCTTGACAGCATCAGCAGTCTTGCACTGGCCGTTTGAGTCGTAGGGAGTGTAGGTAATGGCCCAAGGGGCGGAGCCATTTCCAGTCAAGCTGCCGGTGGGCTTGGAGGTGGCAGAAGACGAGGTCTTGGAGGCGCTAGCAACGGGGTAGGAGATAGCAACAGCCGTCGAGGTGGGATAGGCGGTGGTGGCAGCAGGTGTGGTGGCAGCGGAAGAGGTGGCAACGGGAGTGGTGAGAGACACAGTGGTGGTGACCGGGATGTCAAAGGGGCAGTAGACGACGGTGCTAGTCTCGGTGATGGTGGTTACCAGCTCGGGCTGTGTGTAGGTGCCAGGGCAGTAGGTGCTGACAACGGGAACAACAACGGTGGTGTCCTTGGTGGCAGTCACAGTGGTGGGAGCGATGGTGTAAGTACCGGCGGAGGGGCACTCGTAGGTGGTGGTCTTGATGACGCTGGTCGTGACGCCCTCGCTGGTAGAAACGGTGGCGTACGGGCAGGTCACGGTGGTCGCGGTTGTGACGACGGTTGTGACACCACCAAGAGTGTGAGTACCGCTGGGGACCGCAGTGGTGGAGGCGGCGATGACGGTGGTAGTCTCAGTCAGGGTGACTGTGGTAGCCGGGAATGTGTAGACACCCGTGGTCGGGCAAGTCTGAGCAACCGGAGTGGGCACGACGACGACAACGGAGGTTGAGGTCAATGGCGCCGCAGTGGTAGCGGGCTTGGTGCTGCTGGCAGCTAAGATTGTAGCTGGTGCGCTGCTTGTGCTGGGAGCAGGAGGGTTGTGGACTATTTGCATATGTTAGTTGCGGATGTTTCTATATTCCCTCCACGACTGGCGTTGACATACGAGTAGCTTCACCGTACCAGGTGGAGTAGATGGTGGTGCAGCCACACTCAGTGCTGTTCTCGGCGGCAGCACTGTAGTGCTTCTTCTCCAACTTGCCGTGGAAAGCATCGTGGACATGGCGGTTGTGGACGCTGGCAGCGCTGACGCCTCCAACCAGGGCCGCGGCTGCGGCGATTGCGAATGTCGACTTCATGATTACTTTTTGATATTAAAACCCTTGGGACTAGATTCCGAGGTGACTATTAAGTATATTGCTGTTCGTATTTTCGTGAGATAACGAGTGCCCGCTGAAAGAGTGAAGCGGTGGGTGAGAATGAGGGAAACGAAGGACGAAAGCTTGAAAATGCTATCACGATGATAACATTAACATCACAGGTCGTTCCGTGGGGAGGAAGGGGAAAGGGAAAGGCACACTGGTTGGTGAGCGAGCTGTGTAGTTTTATTATTGACCATGGCTTCATGGGTGGGCGATAGATCCCAGTTCACAGTCGTTCATTAGACATGGCGCCAATGCGGACAGGGTGGTTGTTTTTGGTAGGAGATCCATTTAGGCCCTGCACGCCGTCACTTGTTTGGGCGGCCGGGATCCTGGCATCCCTTGACTTTTGGGATCCTCTTGCGGATTCTCACGGTGGCGTCCAGTGCTAGCAATGGTACCTTGGAAACGGTCAGGCCAGGCTTATGTGATGCTGCGCATGGCATATTGTTGGCCAAGGATGCTCATATCCGCGGGCCAAGCAGCAACAGCAACAGCAACAGCACTCGCTGCGGTCGTGCTTGGGACCAAGATGGGACCAAGACGACGGGACCAACCATTTTCAGGGACTTGATTATGGACTGGGAGGTATTCCGATTCCTAGCCTCGTGATATCTCCGATATGGCATGGCGGTATTGGTATGCAGGTTGGCACGTATTCAGTAATATTGGTGCTTCTGGCGATATGTCAAAATGCAGCGAAAATAAAAGGAGGCTTGTGATGATGGGCAGCGGTTCTCGATTTGGCGCGAGGCTAGCTCAGTCTAGCGCAAGGTCTGCTGTGGGTTTGTGCGCTACCAACGCTCCATGGGAAATTACCCTAAAGTCAAGCGACGGCGGGAAATTACAACCATCCCCAAAGAACAGCCACCCCCATCGTGGTTCGCTATGACCGAATACACTGCTCTCAAATGACATGGTTGCATGCAAGGGTAATTTTGCCATACGATATGGTTTCTGTTGATCCTGCCGTTCAGCCCCGAAGCCGCCTGCAAATCTCAACGTCTGGCCAGGCGGCGCCTGTTTGTAACCGCCTTCTGGCTGTCATCAAGTTATACTTTGGACCACTTGTTGCAGAATGCACGTCACGAGGACACAAGCTTGGTCGGTGCACGTTTCTGATCTGATCGGGAGCAATCAATGTTGGTGCGATCGTCTGAATTGACCCATGCCATCCCGTGCTGACTGTTCGGACTCAAGGCACGCCTCCTCCACGGCTACTTGTACGGAGCAGGGAGTACAAGTGCTCGATTACAGTAGTATGGCATTAATAAGAAGCCGTCCGGTAGTCTCTTGACCTTATCTCGATATCTTCGTATAGACTCCACAGCGTCTACAGACTAGGAAAATAGAGACGGAATTAACTGGGCTCAGCAATTCACGCACCTGGCACGAGAAATGCGAACAGCACAAGTCTGGCGATCCCACTGAGAAGGAGCCAATCCAAAGAAGCCGATCGTTCCCTAACGCGGATCTATCAAGTCCGTACCTGCATTGGCGCGTACATTGCATAGCACCACAGTACATCGCAACAAGCCAGAGCGGAGCAAGAGAACATGGGGCCTTACCAAAACAGGCATAAGCCGGGGTATGCAGGGCACGGATTGTTTGGTGACACCGGCATCTGGCTGGCCTTTGTCCGGCCTCTAGAACATCCAACCGCGACGGTCACTGCGCGCCCGATGCTCACAGCTTCACCGTTGCTATGTGGTATGTAACTTACTGAAGACAACCTCTAGCCTCTCCCAACTCAAGCTATGGCCATATGATCGATATCCACAGTTGCCATTGCCTCCCCCTTTCTTTATTTAATCTTTCCAGAGGATCTGGGGTTCAATCAAAGATTGCAATTCGCCAAATGGGTTCTGTGGTTCGGCAGCAACTCTAATTATGGTCTTTATTCTCGAAACCCCCTGGCATTCCTCGTATGTAATTTGAATCCTTGAACTTATGACCAACCAGAGAACCGGCAGGCCGACATGCGCCTCGACCAGACTGTCACATTTCCCCACAGCATCTAATCTCAGCATACGGCTCCAAGGAATCGCCCATCCTCCGTCGTAGCCGGCTATCTCAACATGTGTGCCTCTTGAAGATCGATTCGGTCGATAGGGGTCTCGAACTGCTGACCCTTTTATTCACCAGTCACAGAAAACTCAACGGCCATGTGTAATCTTGCTTGAGGGGCAGGGGGTAATTAATGCCAAGATTCTCTTTTCATTGGGGACCTGCCAGCAATTGGGTCACGTCGCCAACAGCATAGGAGTGCTAAAAGCCTGTCATTATACTCGATCTCTTTGTTGCACTTCTGCGCCAACAGGCAGCAAATTTGTCTTACTTTCTTTTCGCAACAGACATTTGATATATATATCTCGTTAGAGCGTAACTGCCCCTACTCCAACGCTCTCAACTGTGTAAGGTGTGGTTTGCACTACATAAGCACACTATTGCTGTGAGATAGTAACTTCTCCCCCGACGTCATCCAAGCCAGAGAACAGACTCAACCACTGAAAGCAATTTACTTCTGACGGTAACACATAAACTATGCAAGCATTTTAGCACAATTGCTTTGCTAGAGACTGTATAGTCTGATGCTGAGTATTGCCTCTATTCCCTACTTGGATTATATCGAACAAGAATGAAGCGTTGAACAGATTACGGGCTCAGGCCAGAGCGTAATACCACGAAAGAAAACGAAGGTCCGCTAATTCAACTGGAACTGATTATTCATGATTAAACTGTATCAAATCAAGACCAACGCCCCCAGGAGGGCCGATGCCACGAAGAGGCTGAGCTGTCGATGTGTCAGAAATGCTGCCTCTCAGTTAGAGGAGTGACTTACCGAAACGCCGCTGATTTCGCTGCCGGAGATGGGAATAGTGCCAGTAGCTGAGGCATTGCCATGTGTCATATCATTAGTCCCCATGGGCATGTCCATGGACAAGACACTGGTTGACATGGTGGTCATGCCCGTCGTTGTCGCCGTAGCGTGAGACATGTCCGACATATGAGTATAATCGGCAGTTGTAGTGGACAGAGGGTCGAGTAGGGACGGCGTGGCCTCCGGGCCCATTGCCATGGTTGAGCTGTAGTCCCCATCTGTTAGTGACAAGGATGAATTAGTGGTCACGATCGCAGAAGAATAATTGCTGTAGGGAGTTGATACAGCCGTACTCTGTGCAGCTTCAGTAGCCATGGGAGCTGTCTCGGCAATGGCGCTTGACGATATGGGCATCGTGCTTTCCACACCGGTTCTGCTGTCTCCCATTCCCATCCCATCCATCTGAGCCAACGCTGCGCCAGCGAGGACAAGCAAAATAAACCTTTTTAGAGCCATCATGAGTATATCGTAGCCTTCAGGATCCGGTGTTACAGAAACAGGGGGTGAGAGGGCTGTTAGAAAGCAGAAATAGAAACAAGTGTCTAGGGTATTTAAGGATAGTTGAATGATCTAGGGGGACAAAGGCTTGAAAGAAATCTTGACGATGGCATTTGGCTTTACGGGCTTTCATCTCTATCAATGAAGGCAAAGTAGACCAAAACACATTCCAACCATCCGCTAGGAAACCGAATACAATTGTCGAATGATGCAACCAGAGAATGTGTCTCATCCCAACCCGCCTAGCTCTCATTCGGCCACATGGTAGCCGCATGGGTGGCGATAGCAGCATATTGAAAACGATAATGTATTATTTGGGTGCAGCAATTCAAACTTGTCTGTCGACTAAGCCTCATGAGAGAACGACAGGTATAAGTGGCACCTGGTAAGAAATATGGTTACATGACTAGTCACGTGTTTACGTGACAAGTCTGTCAACTCGCACGGGCCAATTCTGGCTCTGAGTGGCAACCAATCAATGATCTAAAGCAACGAAATTTTGAGCAACGCAATAGTGTTTCCGTAACGTCAAAAACGTGTCTCTATTCGCAATACGAGTGGCTCTATTTCTAAATCTGCTTCTGAAAAGTCGGGATGTTACAGGCTAGTCGCTCGTATGTGTGCTGGCAATGCGCCGCACGCAGAGTTACTTCGAATGGGACTTTGAGCAGTCCGGAGCGTTTAGCCACAGTCCAAAATTCAAGCTCACTCTGTAAGGGGTTTTTGAGATCGAGCAGAGCAAGTCGCATCGTCCGAGCACCCTTCAAGTACTATTCTGACAAACCAGATAGGCATATGCAACAGTTCAGCATTCTTCGGGGAAACATGGCAAAAATGGTCAATCCAATGCAGCAATATCGAAAGTTCTGGATCAGAATCTTCCTATTAGGCAGCGCCTAAGGCTTTGGGAAAAGGAGAATCCCACCGAGGCGCAAGCAATGTTGACAGACTTTGCTGAGACTGGAGAGTTGTCGAACAGTTTTACCCGCCCGCAAAACGTCACCATGGCGCAGTTTGATATCAATTCACCCTTGTTCGATGGAGACGAGCTTAGCGACTTGCGTTCAGATAACACGACCTTAAAAGCTGGTGATCTGGTCGAGATGAGGTAGGGCAATCGATCTCGGTCTTCGCACTTTGTAAACTGACGCCATACAGCTCCGAGGGCTCACGTCGGCCTGTGCTTGCTATCTGCTTAGGACGCTTCAATGGATATGAACACTATTACACAAGCAGTGGTAAATGGTTTATTGCTTTGGGCATACAGCCTCTCTTTGTTGTCAACAACTTTGCGCAGCCAGCTGAGCTCGAGTCCATCATCCGGGAGATTCCATTGGGCGAGATTTCTCCGGAAACAGTAAATGCGCTCCAGGATTTGGGTCATGATCCCTCGAGAACGGCAGGCGCACCATTGTTGAAAAAGATGATTGCATTCGGCCACGAAGCCGAGTCTGTCTACCAAGCCAATGCTGGTAAACTGGATGCGTCAAGTTCGTTCATCGGTGACCAGACCAAGCATCGATACCTAACACTCCATGAAATTGCTGATATTCTTTTACCCTTCTCCATCAAAAAAGAAGGCAAGATTCCTGCAACGGCTCTTTATGCCGTTCACAGGGCTGTATTGCAAGATGATGTTTTCTTTAGACCACTGAAACAAACCGGCCACCGAAGGTCATACCTATTCGAGATTAGCCCTGTAGCTGAGGTACGAATCGTGCAAAAAATAGAGTCAATCGTACGCGATTACCTGGGTCGTTCTGGGCCTGAGAATAAAAGCGCGAAGGGCAACTCTACGCTGTTGAGCTTCATTGATACCGCTCGCAAAGCTATTGATGATAGTCGGAGTGTCCGAAAACCTTCTGCACATGGAATCCTCAGCCCTTCACCATTACCAACCCCCGAGCGGCCTCAGTGGTCTGCACTAGACAAAGAGATACTGCAATTCATAGAACTATGGTCGAGTTATCAGAAGTTCACAAGCTCTTCTAGCATTCAGACTATGGGGTCCATGCTCATGCGCGCGCTTGATCGATACCCAGACGTCAAGCTTGACTCCAGCATGGGCTGGGTGTTCCTACAAGAAGTCGGCTGGATCACCCCCTGGGATATCCAATCTCGTTACAGTACCCGCTTCCCGGATGTAGAGATCAAGAGGAGTGGCGGATTCTCTCGTACTTTCCAAGGAGATATGGACAAGCAACTGAGACCTGATATCTTCAGCAACGACAGAAAAGTGTGGAAGAACGGCACTATATATGCTATCGACGCGGAGACCACCGTAGATATTGACGACGCTGTGTCTGTGGAGCGGACCTCGATTCCGGATGAGAGCTGGATTCATGTTCATATTGCAGATCCTGCTTCCTGCATCTCTGCTGATACAGGAATTGCCAAGTACGCGGAAATGGTGCCCGAAACGATATATCTGCAGGGCCACTATTCCCGAATGCTGCCAAACAACATCAGCGTTGATCGGTTTTCTTTGGCACCAGGCCGACCATGCCTGACGTTTAGTTCACTTGTTAACAGCCATGGCGCTGTGCTTGAGCACAAGATTACCCCGGGAACTCTGGGAGACGTCGTCTACATGACCGGCGAGGATGTCAATGATGTACTTGGCGAAACAAGAGAGGATCCTACAGCCACTGACCAGGAGTTTTCAGTAGGCGCAAAGGCTGTGGCTGGATCTCCAAACCGCAGGTTCACACGCCCCTCCGACGTCACTCAACATCAGAAAGATGAGCTAACGCTACTATCTCGTCTCGGAAAAGCACTTCATCGTGACCGTCTAAGGAAAGGCGCGATACCTTTCTTCCAAGCTCGTCCATCCCCGAAAGTATCGCTAGACGGAGTGGAGCAGGAAGAGAACGAGGACGGCTTTATGACCGTTCGCGGTGATCCGTCGATCCAGATTAGTTTCTCGCGACGAACCGGTACAGATATCGTTGAGCACACTATGCGTCTTGCTGGTGAAGTGGCTGCTCGTTGGTGCCATGATCGTGGGATACCCATCCCTTACCGCACTCAGCCATACGCTACCCAGAATGCGACCCTCATTCAGCAGTACACGCGCGATGTCTTGGTCCCCATCATCGAGTCTGGCGGTCGTCCAGACGACAACCACTGGCGACACCTCCGAGCCCTCCTTGGTGGCGATGAACTGACGACCACAGCTGGACCTCACTTCATGATGGGAGTTGATATGTACACAAAGGCTACCTCACCTCTACGCCGCTTTGGAGATCTTATCGTTCACTGGCAGATTGAGGCTGCTCTTCTCAAGGAGAAGGAGCTTGGCGAATCTCTCATCGGTAACAAAGACGATACATTCCTGCCCTTCACGCGCGAGCGTCTCGACCGCATGTTCCCTCTGCTCCGACTTCGCGAACGTCAGGCGCGTCTCCTCGGCAACGGCAGTGGTGCCGACCAGTGGATTCTCCAAGCGTTGGTCCGGGCCTGGAAATTCGGCGAGGCAAAGCTTCCGGACACTTTCAAGTTCACCGTTGCTCATGTTGCCGGCAGGAAGAGCGTGATGGGTCAGCTGGACTGGTTTGATCGCACGGCATTCCTGAGGTCTGACGCTTTGAACGAACTCGCGAAAATGTCAGAAGTCAATGTAGACGACGTCTTTGAGGTTAAGCTGAGAGATGTCAACGTGCATTCCAACCTCATATTGGTCGAAGCTGTCAAGTTACTTAAAAGGGGTAACGTGCCGGCCACGTCTGTAGAGGGTGAGGTGCTCGTTCCTAAGGTCACGACCACGGCTACTGTGTAGGTATCATACGCGGGGGAGTATTTGTATGATAATTGTTATGATGTTTAATGCCTAGCGCTTCAGGAATTAAATAACGGATGTATAATAGTGTATGTCAACAGAGGATAGAATTTGCAACAAGATGCATGTACATTTACACTTGATGAACCACTTTCCATCTAAACCGAAATCTTGTTTGCACCAAAACAGTTTCTTGATAAGGCCTCATGCATACGTGGCCTATACGAGCAGCCAGGCCTGTCAGACAATCCGGGTACAATACAAGAGCTCAAATTCGGTATACTCCTTCGATGGGTGTCACAGTCATTCCCGTCATCGATGATGGGGCGAAGGGACGGAGTCTTTGACTGGTAGCGCCTGAGAATGTCGGCTTCGTTCTGTAGACGCCAGTGACCGCGAATGCTTTTGATGAAGCACTTCTAATTGTTTAGATCCCTCCAGTCAGCATAAAGTGAAGAGTGTTCGTTGTCTGCAGGGGAGTAGTGGGCGATACGATGAAGTCCTACCTAGTTACATACACGGCGGCTCCGTTCACAATCCTGTGAAGCTCCTCGACAATGGTGTAGGTCGATTTACGTCCTTTGGGGACCTGATCGATATTGAAAAGCAGCAGCCTTGAAGTATGGGGAGCGAGATCTCACGTGTGCTGATTTATTTTCGCTCGGCTTTCGCTGTGTTTGAGGGTCTATTTTTGCGCGAATCTTCGGAATTATTCACAAGTCATAATCTAAATTCGAATTTAGACGTTCGTAAGATAAGGTAGAAAACCCCTCATATAACTTTTAAGCAAGTCAACGTTTATAAGTTCTATTATTTTATTAATGATACGGTATCCTGAAGGGGTCACAGTGGCTATCACCGTGGCTAGGCCACCATAGCTGCCATAGCTGCCTGAGGTACCAAGATAGATATGTATACAAAACCAAGGATCATAGATCCGTAAATAGCCTCCGAACCGTCCGTCTTACACTACTTTTCAGAACTCCATACTTGTCCGTGTCATCTGGTCTGGTCTAGGAAGTACAATATAATACTGCCACCACCTCATCCAAATCTCCATTGGATCAAACCTTTCGTCAGTAGGAAAGTACCCGGCATGTCTTAAACCACGGCATTAGCCAAAAACGTGAAAGATTGCAAGTCATGGAAGGGCACCTTTGTTAACGAGAGGTCATATGGTCTAATTACAGGCTACATTAACGATCAAGGACCCAGACGCGACAAACCTGGATATGTTCTTACGAACGAGAACGGAATTTCCGTCGGTAGAAAATGGAAAATCAAAGTAGAAGTAATAATTATCTGGAAGTTCAAGTAAGGTCCTTGGTGAAATACTTGCCAAGGAGAGTGATGTACGCAATGTTTTCTTCAACTTCCTCCTTCAAATGCATATAGGCGCTACGTTGACTACTCGTATAGTACGCTGACACCGCATTGGTACGAAGTCCCCCACTAGGCTGACTGGTATCACCTGATGGTGTGCCAGCGAGGAAGGCCAAGATTATCCAGCCATGGGCAGAATTCTAGCGAGGACCAATATCGGTAACCCTGCTGGTCTGCGTTCACTGCCTGCACGAGACGCAAACAACTATTTTGAAGGCGCTACCACTTCTAGTATTGTCACTCGGTACTCCATGGAAATGCGAGTCGATTTGATTGAACACACGCGCTTGGCAGATTCATTGTAGTTTCTTGTTAACGACCTAAGTTTTCACAAGACAGCTAATATTGACCCTTCAAGAGAATACCAATCTATGTACAATTCCATATCCATCCATAAGCTTTTCGAGAGCAGGGTGCCTCGTTGTTCATCCTGTTGTATCCATCAGGCGCTTGAACACCGTGTGAAATAGAACACAAATACGCCGCTTTTCCCATAGACCGCAGTCTCCATATCTTCCTGGGTATTGTTTGATGTGTCCTTCGAAAATTGCTTTTCTCTTCTCTTAGATCCCCCAATACCCCAGCATGGGGCGACAAATACAGGAACGCCCATTATAACCGTTACCGCCAAATGAACCAATACCATGTATGCTTTGATCCGATCTCGGTGGCCGTTACCATTACCTTCCAGTTCCAACAAGTCAGAAGTTGTACCCAACTGACTGACACAGTACAGTATAGGCGTTTCGGCAACAGAGTAAACAGAAATATTACCAAATAGTTCGCTCCAAACACCAATTGCGATGCCAATAAATCTAAAGAAGAAAGGAAAAAAAAAAAGAAGAAGGAAAAAAAAAAGGTTGTTCGTGCTTAGCACACTAAGCCTTCGTCAATGCTCCAAATTTATGTGGCCGTTGATATCGGCTGCCCAGGCTTCTCGTTTCCATCGAAGCATGGTCAGCCCAGGTATAGCATTGGAGATGCTGCCATTATCATACGTGCTAGTGAGACGTATCATCGTCGCCAACCAACATTCCAGATGACATGAGCAATGTCACGAGCGGTGTTCACGGTATCAACAACGCGTCCAATGATGCCCGAATTTCCCGCATCATCACCCTCTACACCCTCCTCATATGGCATCAACATACCGGACTCAGTGCGGCGCATACCGGCTGGTGCAGCATTCAAGGTACCTGTTGACGTAGTTCGTTTTAAGCCAGACTGTAAGAAGGCGTCGGTAGGACTCGAGATGGGTGTTGTGCTCGTCTCCTCGATGCCAGAAATTTCGTCGTCCTCAATGAAAAACCGGCCGGATTGCTTCGAAGGGCGTAAGGTTTCCTGAGACGAGGATGGCGATATGAATGGTGGACTACGGATCGACGTGCTGTGCTTCATGGCAGTCTCTCGTGGTTCTGTTGTGTCCTCACGATATTTCAGCGTCGTTGAAGGCAGGGCCTCTATCAGCTTGCTCTCAGAAGTATCCGTCCTGGGTCTCGGCCGAGGCCTGGTAGGCCCTTTCTTTGTGCCGGTCTTCTTCATCATGAAAACCCCGTCGTCAGAGGAATCACTATCATCATCTTGGTTCCAGTAGTCGAACTCTGTTTCGTCCTCTTCGTCTTCCTCACCCTTCGCATCGACCGCAATACATTGTTGAACTTGCTCGTCGAAATGAATGTGCTTCTTTTCCACTGAAGGCGAGACTAGGCCGGAAGTTTCATTCGACGGCGTAAGAGCACTATCACCCTGGCTCATCCTCCGAGACGAGAACGGGAAGGTTATAAAATCAGTGGTTGCACGATGCAGGATGGGTCTCGGTATCCGTGCAGCACCACCAATCTGTTGTTGTGACTGAACGGCTGCCGTGGCCTGCTTCAGAAGCGACGAAGTCGAGATGGACTTCTGGAGCATCACTTCTGACATGCTTCTCCTTTTCAGAATAGGCTTTTTCTGGACGAAAGAATCGTTTCTCGACAGCGTAGTACTGCCTTGGTACGTGTCGTTGGAGAACAACATCTTGTGGCGCGTCTGTAGAGGGCCGTACAGCCACGTCACGTCACAATCTTTCAGCCTAGATAGCACATTAGTTACTCATGTCTTTAATGCCTGGCATGATAATTTAACCAAGGAGCGAGCGGGGTCATACCAGTTGAGCGTTTCAGGAGAAACTGTCTTAAGCCCATACTTGGATTTCATCCAGGTTCTCCAAGAGGCGTTTTCCAAGCGCGGGGCATTGGTGAAATCATTGCGCCGAGAGACAATGTAACGCCATGACGACCAAATGTCTTCCTCTTTCCAATCGTGAGAGAGATAGTCCACGTGATGAGTAGGGTGGTGCCTCAGTGCCGTATCATCTTCGGCGCTGGCATGTTCAGTTGGAGTCGGTGAATCGGCCCGTGAGATTGTCGTCGGCGTATCATGTTCGGCGGGAGAGACGGGATACGAGTCACCAGTATGCGGACTAGTGGGTGCCTCCAAATCTTCCACGGCAGAAAAGAAAGGGTTTATGTCGTACTCGGGTAGAATAATCTCATCGCTAGTGTCAAGATCCAGTTTGCTGTCCCAATGGTCGTCGAGAGAAAAAGTGGTTGCTGGTGTAGAGCCGTCAGATGGGGTGACTATGTCGACGTGTGATGTCTGCGGCGACGATGAAGCGGAGGAGGGATTCGAACTTGGTGGGGAGATGTGATATGACTGGAAGCTGTCGTGATATGATCTGTTGAGTCGAGAAGTTGAGGCCGACGAATGCAACCCAGAGGGTTGTTTACCAAAATGCGATTGTGAATGCGACCGCTTAAGAGACGAGGAGGTAAAGAAGCCACTATCCTCGGACGAAAGAACAACGGCCATTTCTGAGGATGAAGCGTGTTCGCCTTGGAACGCAAACCAGTGCTGACCGTTACTAAACCTCCGATAGAAAAGCTGCGATAGCCTAGGGAAGAGCGCAGAAGATCCTCATAGGAAGATATAACTAATAACCCCACACATACGTCTGCTAGAGCAAGAGGTTGCGGCTCCCAGTTTGTGACAAGTTGTGTCGTCCCGATTATCGTCGCCACTTATTGCTGTGGTACCTCGGTGACAAAGGCGAGCAGGCGTAGCCGAACCGGCTGTGCTGTTGGCAGCAACTGTCCCAACACAAATACTACTCAACTGTAGTTATGGCTCCGAGATGAGTCCTCCCTGTGCCTGTTCCCAAGCTGCAATGGACAAAACCTGCGGAAGAGCAACAACGGTGGATTTGGTCGTCGAGGTTGAATAAGTGGGAGTCAACGATAATGGCACGGATAGAGGAGGGAAGTCCAAGATAAGTGGTTGTTGCTCTCCCAGGGCAATACCAAACACAAGAATGGGCGAGGGTGTGGGTGGCAGAGGGCAATTTACAGAATGGAGCCGAGTGCGCAGCGGGAGAAAGGCATGCAAAATCCAAGAGCGGGAGATGGGATACCGGGAGATCGGAAGCCTCCTACAAATTGCAAGGATTGGCAAAGGCGCCTTGGACGCGGAGGGGGAGTGGAAATGCCAGTCGAGCAGGGATGATCGAGGCAAGGAGGCCAGCCAGGCGAGAACCTCGACGTGGGATGGAGGGTAACCGAGGGAGGACGGTGAAGCAGTACCCAAGTACGACACGGGATGGGGGGAGGGGGGGTGTACTCGCATCAGATCAAGCTGGCCTGCATTATTGCACCACCATGTTGCTGTTAAACGCAACCAGGACGACGCCGACCGAGAGAAATAAACGTCAAGAAAGAAGGGACAAAGTTGTGATACTGTAGTACCTGCTGTAGCTATCTCAGATGTCCAACACTCGAGATACTTTGGAGCCCGACCCGCGTTTGGTTCAGTTGACCCCTGACCACGCAGAACGTTGATTAGAGACCGTCAATCCGAAGGGCAAGTAATTAATTACGTCGGGTGCGATCAGTGCAGTGGCGTGGCGCGGCCGGCGGCAGCACAGGCGCTGTGGGGGCTTATCGAGAAAGGCGCAAACAGCTGAGGATAATCCCTCCCATCCAGATAGGGGAGCTAAAAAAGCACGCTTTAACACCAAGGCAAAGCAAAATGCAATTTCTGTTGTCGTTTGGCAGGACCTACACTACATCACACTACAGTACACTACATCACACTACAGTACTCTGTATGTATGTTCTGACCTGCTTAATGCATGCGAGAGATGCGCAGGAGTGGGTAGTCAAGGCCAGTGCTGTATTCGCCGTCTCGACCATTCAAACTCTGCACTGAAGAGACCGAGACAACGCCTAGCCAGTGATCCAGCCAAATGACCAAGATGGAGCCAAGGTTGCCACGAGTGGATCAATTATCGCCAGAACGAGGCGTTGCGGGGACAAGGGAACACCAGTGACCAAGACCTGGGGAACGGGACCCCCGTAATGATGGTCCAATGTTAATAAGCCCTTGAGACGAGGAGTCGAGCAACACGGAAAGAAGCAACGTTGGTAGCGCCAGGACAACGAAGAAAAATAAAATAAAATACCAAGATGTGAGGAAATGCGGTAGGTCATGGCGACCACGGTGATACTGTAACATTAACTTTCAAACTAGACGACGTCCCCTTGATAAGAAACTCAGTACATAGACATTGAGTCGCCAGTATGTATCCCTAGTGTTTCTGACTGACAGGTTTTGTCCAAATTTTACAGCATAGCGGAGACCGGTGGGATTGAGGTGGTTTCGGACCTCGTCAATTCGGTCCATTCTGCTGGGACCTTGCGTGTCTTGGCAGTCCAACTGACAGGCTGGCTATTTAGCCCCCCAGGCCCCCTGGTTGGTGAAGGGGTTCTAGAATATCAATAAGCTTCTGTAACCCCCAAGCATGCAATTGACAAAACCAGCCAAGTACCAACTTATCCCAACATCTGAAAGTCTTTGCAATTGCGATTCACTTGGTCTGGTAATCCAGGGGCTTTCGCACCACCATGCCTGAGTATCTATGAAATTGCCGACACGATCGACCCTGGACAGGAAACCCCCCCCCCTTGCCGCCATCTGTCCGCATTCATTCCCGCCGGCGGCATTCCAGCATACACACTCAACCTTACACAAAACTATATAGCATGGACAAGTTCGGAGCACGGGGGGTTTCCCCCTCTTGTGTCGTATTATCGAAACGACTCCGGTGGTGGGTATTGTTTTCATGAAGCATCTTATCGAGATGCTCCGATCGGATGAAACAAACTTCAGCCATTATTTCGAGCTGCATCCCCGTACTGCCGTCTTATCATCGTAGTATGGTGCGATCAGACTCTAGAAACGTTAACTGAAGCTAACGGGCATGCATGAAAACCGAACTCGCTTCTGTCGAGCACTGTGGGATCTTTACAAGCACCGTAAGTGCCAAGTCCGTAGGGTTATTGCTGTGGTTTTCCACTCTAACCATGCAGCGAGAACCAAAAACTAGTAAAAACATTCTCACTGCTTGGCGTTTCTGACGGCCTGCAGTTTACTAGGCTATTGCTTTCACTCAAACCCAGAAAAGTGAAAATTCATGAATCCCATAAACGTATTTCTGTTCTGACAACCTACCTGAATGTCTCCTTCGACTACATCATGTGTATCTACGCTCGTTGGGGGATGCTGGGCTTGCGCCACGTGTGGTCGCGAAGTCGTTGATTGGGTTGACCTGCGTTCACAGTATATTGAGGCTCAACGACTGAACCAAAGCTTCTTTCTATGAATACTTTGACGTCGACGGTTCGCAAAGATCCAGCCTCTAAGGCATGGGAGCGAGCTACCAATCAGGTGCAAAACATGTCAAAACATAATCAAACACCACACCGTCGAAAGTGTCAATGCTTTAGCATGAACTATGCGCTGCTACTTGGGGCATCCGTATCGATTCCGTGAAATAATCGGATCTGCAAGTAGACTAGCCGAGAGTTTCCACGAAAACTCTCGAGGACCCTGATAATCATCTATTCTAGTCTAGGATAAGATTGGATGATGAGGTCAAGTTAAGATCTAGGAGTGCTTGGCATCGCCTCCAAAAGATGCCACCTTGCTCGGAATGCTGCTTTCGAGCATGTGCAGGAGCAGTGTATCCGGACGAAAAGCACTCAAAATCACCAACCTGAACATTACGCATAAACAACAACCTCGGGGCACAGCACAACAAAATAACGTTTGGGAGGCGCCACGTCCGTATTGCAGAACGTTGTGGCTTCCTCCAGCGTGGGGTATCTGGACTCCGTGGATAGATACAACGTACACTGGAATGACATCAACAACCCCTTGTGTGAGTGCCTGTCCGCCTTGCTGTATCCCTTCAACCCAGACAACTATAGGCGGGATGCGGGCTTCGAGTCTTTCTCCCGGTGTTGATAACACCAATCGCACTCATAGCTCCCAGATTGGGGAAGCAACACATGTCGAAAAGGCACGTATCGAAAAGAAGCTTAGTATCTTATCGTCTATCGGGCCAGGGTATCTCTCCTATTGAGCTTCCCCGCAAAAGATGCAGTCTGACTTCCAAATCTCGGGGTCAGTTTTGTAAAAAGCTTTGAAAAACAAACACGCTTCCACAGGGTTTCACGCTCCTGTTGAGTTCTGGCGGAGACCCTGATCGACACATAAGCTGCATAAGATCCACGAGCCTCGACTTTATGATCTACACTCACAACCATCTACACCCTGAAGTACAGGCAGATACGTATAAACTAAGCACTTGTCGACCACCAGTCATTGGATTTCAGCCTCAAAACTATCAAGCACAGTCAGCGAAGTTTCGCGGCTTGCACGGCTCAGTGAGACAACAAAAATCAAGGATTCACCAGGAGGCGTCTTTGTATGTCATTATCCGGCACGGGGTGTAGCTAGAGGTTCAACCCACTTTACAAAAAAAAGTATCAACGGTATGGAACTTACTCGGCTATCAACATGCCTGTT
Source organism: Truncatella angustata (assembly GCF_020726525.1). Taxonomy (NCBI): domain Eukaryota; kingdom Fungi; phylum Ascomycota; class Sordariomycetes; order Amphisphaeriales; family Sporocadaceae; genus Truncatella; species Truncatella angustata. The sequence goes on from NW_025763387.1 coordinate 857,579, forward strand.
GTCAAACAACTGGCAGTCGAGTCCTTTTGCTTGTCATACATTATAGATGTGACAAGAACCCCATATGTGGGCGTGTCACACTGCAGCAGCAGGATAACGTTTCATGCCGGAATCGCATTGGCGTCATTCGGGCTTGCATGAGGGCACCTCTTGAGCTCCAACCTCGTTGAGCTTTTGGGCAAATAGAATCCGGTCCTGCTATCATGCGCCAATTCACGGTGACAGCCACTGCTTGACCGAGTCGTTTACTTTGCAGCATCTCCCCCGCACCATCTACAGCACAACTCTGGAGGGGTAGTCCAAGCTCGACAACTCCGCTAATCTATCCATGTAACGCACTGATTGATTATATACTAATCGAGCAGCAAACCTTATTCGACACGCAAGCTGCTGATTGAATGCTATTGATGATAAAGGTCAAGCATTCCTAATAATACCGTTGCACTTCATTTCCCGCAGGCTCTAGCTCGAGTGCCTCAAGCATCATTCTGCGCGAGCCCCACTATCACGACCTAATTCCTTCCGGGGAACCACCCATTGCATTAGAAAACTTTTTATACTCCGAACCTTACTTGCTGTGGAATAGCTTATAGCGCAAAGTATGACCAAACAATCTCTCTGCAGTCCCTGGCGTCCTGCAGCGTCTCTTGGTAGGAGGTATAGCAGACCGCCAAATTTCCTCCTGCCATTCAAGTGCCGCGGACGATACCCGGGACCTACCGGAAGACCATGCTCTCTAACACCAGATATACTTCCAAACTCGAACAATGCTGGCCAACTAACTGCTTTTCAAGCCGTTTCTATTACCGAGCCCATGTCAATGGGAGCCCCAGCGACTTGCTACGCCAAGCGTCTTCATCCTTATCCGCAGGCTGACAGCGCATTATTGGCAACAGGAAGCTTGCGGGGTGCATACCAACTCCAACAACAAAGATCCGGAGAGAAACTCATGGATGAAAGAATAAACCTGGTCAGCGCTTAGAGATAGATGTAGAGAGCTCGATACAGAAACCATGCTGGGCCCGAAGAAGGATGGACGATGATAACGCAGAAGTGCAACAGCCGAAATCACCCAGCGGCACAGCATCCGATAGTATACAGAGCGATACCGTCGCAGTGCGACCGCCATCTGAGGTCTTATCGCGAAATGCGGACTTCGTTGCAGATTTACCACAGCGACGGCGAGCTGCTGCCGAGCCCAAGATGTTGCCGCGGCGGCATGTTCGCAGAAATGGGACTGCTGCTGGCGACACACGGGTTGCACGACATATTGACACAAACGTGCATATGGCTCCACCCCCCAACGCGGCAGGGAGAAAAAAAAAAACCGCTGCTTTACAATACTACAACCTTACAATGCTACTTCGTTGTGTACACTGAATGAGTCCCAGGCGTGTTCTGGCCAAGGCAGCAGGTAGGGTCAAAAGCTCGCGCCTCCGGACGTCAGTGGCATATTCTACTGGACTGGAAGATCCTGCTTGGCCTCATCTCGCATAGTAGTCAGTCGATTCTGGTAGCGAGGTTTAGGGTTGCCCTCCACCACCCACGGCCGCAGTGTGTGGGACATGCTCCGGCAGCAGTCAATCCTCCACTCAGATGATTGCGCATGCCCAAAAAGAGTATTCCGCTCGTTGCGCAGACAGCTTCAGCGGCTGTTCAGGTCTGGACACCTTGAATATCCACATAAATTACCCACCACCGTGCGCTGTCAAGCACAGAGATCAGCGTTCATACATGTCACATCATTTCTGCAAGTCATCTATAGCGGCTCGGCCAATCAGCTGCCGTTCATTTCTTCATTCGTTGGACACAGTCGTGCTCTGGACAAATTCGGACACCACTGCAAGGGCCTCATGTTCTTGACTTCACAACCGTTTCTCGTGATATGTTTTGTGTGTGAAGAGGCTCGATAGCAAAATGCACCGGGGGGACAAACATCGTACTTAAGGTGTTTGGTGGTACCTATATGATAACCCAACTATGCCCACTATTCATTCCCTGGTTTGTCGCATGCTGGTCGCGCCGAGATCCTTTCTCCCACCCTTTTGGTAGTAAAACTGGAACCATAACTGCCGAGCGTATATTTTTCTGGCCGCGACAGTACCGTTACCAGCCTCCAATGCAAAGCTCGTTGAATCATACGCTGATAAGTGTCTGCAAATACTCCATTAGAGGACGAGGCTCCTGATTGAGATAATGCACATCTCTGGTTTCCTTCGGCCCGCGCCCAGTATAGTGGAGTAAGCAACGTCTTTAAGTGGGCATTCGATGGGGCTCATATTCCTTTTATATTACTTGACAGGCTGCGGTCTGTCCCGCGAAGGGGAGATAAAAAAAAAGCGCGCATATAGATCTCAGCTGGGCTGCATAATCACATGCGTAAATAGGCCCTTCTAGCCCGATTCGTAATCAGGGAATTAGCTGATACGAGCGAGTGAAAACCCGCTCGTGATGCCGTCACCTCCTGCATAGAGATGGCGCCCGGCGATGCGCCTTGCACAAAAGAGGGAATATTCTTCGGCCAATGCATTCCGCGTTCGGGGTGTTGCATCTGCATGTCTGGCCATTGCCTATCTCACGTCCGGGGTGCGAAAGCTATTTCTGGCGGCACCCTGAATGACGCGCACCACATCCGCTTTGCCGGCGCAACATCGCGGACGTTGTAGATGCTGGCCTCTCCCGGGTTCTCAGCATCGCCCGGCACCATCTTAACACCGAGCTCGCTGGTGAGTCGTTCGCAGATGTCCAATAGCGGGACCTCGTCATCGCTCTTCAGAGCGAAGCAGTGCACGTGTACTAGTGGTAACTTGGTGTTCGTATGAGGTGTGAAGAGCTTCTCCCTCCCAGCGTATACTCCGCGATAATGGTGTACAAATGTGTACGCCGAGGCTGGCAAGTTCATGACGAAGTGTGATATCGTCGCGGGGACTGGGATCTTTTCTGTTGGTGGTGGGCCCTTGTCCTTGGCCTCGCTTCGCCTGACCTTTTTCTGCACAATGACATGCTCACCGGCCTGAGAGGCCTCGTAAACCGAGTCTGCGGCCTTGTGTATGAAGGTCCTGCCGTCCTCGTTGAAGGGGCGCACATACTGCCCAACCTTGTTCCGCTGGATTGCCTCGACCATGTACTTGTGGCTCTCTGGGTTCATGTCGTTGGCCCAGACAAACACGCCCCTCCTGCCCGCCGGGACCGCGAAGGGACCGATACCTGCCATGACGTCGCAAACGACCTCGCCAGGCTGGAAAGCCTTGATGAGCCGCGTGTGCTCGGGTTCCAGCTTGCTGTTCCAGTACACCTTGCTGTAGTCAAAGTGGAAGGCGCACTCGTTCTCGCGGACCTCGACGTCCATGTCGTCGGGCCCGGCGAGGACCTCGTACGCGAAGGTGCGGAACTCGGACTCGGTGCCCACGTTGTCGACCTTGTTGATGACGGTGCGGATCGCCGGGTTCTTGTCCACCAGGATCTCGCCGATGAGCTTCTTGTACGGGTGGTACGGCTCCCTCAGGTTCAGGTGCGCGACGTGGCCAGCGACGTTGAAGCCCGAGGGGATCTCACCGTGCAGATCCTCGGGCAGGACCGCCGTGATGACGTCCAGGAAGTTGAAGTAGTCGTAGTCGAGCTTGAGCTCGTAGGGTATGACCCCGAGCTCGCCCTTCTCGACGGCCGACCTGACGGTGGTGCCCCATGTCGATGGCTCCTCAGCGCGGGCCGAGGGGTTCAGGAGCAGGCACTTCTTGCCCTGCGACGCGAGGTCCGCATCGGGGTGCGGTGCGATGGGGCTGATGCGGTCGACGTCGAGGATCTCCTTGGATCGCGCGAGGTCCTTTCGGAGGCGCGAGATATTCTTGTTGTCTTGGATGGTGGCTGCGGCGAGTGGGATCGTTCTGGAGAAGAGCGAGCGGTCCAATGTCCCCGAGAAGGGACGCAGGATGGGTGGCCGGAAGAGGTCCTCGCCGGTGATTGGAGCGGTCATCGTGCGTTTGTTGGTTAGAGAACGGAGTATTTTGGAAAGGAAAGACATGGACCAGTATTTGAGTCACAAGCTTTTGTGCCCAATGGCAACTGTATACGTAGCCTAAATCAAGTAGAGAATGTTGACTAGTTGGGCACCGATTTCGTCGCAAAATGACTCCATCACGAGGCTGAGAGGGGTTTGCGTTTACTACCTTGTGCTGAGTCCCGAACTTTTTGTTCTAGCGGCCAAAAAGGTCTTTCTTCCCCCCCTGGCCCCACTGTAGATCGATCTGTGCTGCAAGGCTGTGGTAATCCCCGTCATAAGGCTGATGATTGTCGTCCACTAACCTTATTAGAACCCCTTCGCTGCTCGACGCGAACTCTGGCAAAGATGGGACGCGTGCCAACTCGAGGACGTCATTATTCTCAAGGTACCCAGGTACCGCATTGAATGGGGGCGTACCGGGAACTTCTCAATTGGAATAGATTCGTGCTCAAGGCTTCTGTAGATTTTGCAATGCAACCAATTTCTGTTCCCAAGCAGCATTCCATTGTCAAGCTTGTACCATCAGCGGCAACGGGCATTGCCTCTGTTGCATGTACTCTAAAGCAACCCTCCTGGCAGACATTCCCGTACCCGAGAAAATTGTAAAGTCTGAACAACCAAACCATTGATAAGACAGACCCATCTGGGACAGCTCGGCCGAACATTTCCGCCCACCTTTCTGTGGTCTCTGCAACCAAGCCATGTCAGCAACCAAGAAGCGCACGATAGAGGCCTTCTTCGGGACGCCAAAGCCTAGCATCGCCGGAGCCTCCACCACCCCCACGAAGAAGCCGCGCGCCTCGCCAGCCACGGCTGCAGACGGTCGCGGTCACGGGGTGATAAAGAGCGAGAACCTAGAGGACGAGGCAGATCATGTAAGTTTGACGCCCGGCCCCAAGATTATACAGAACCTTGTCAGAGCCACTCCGGGTTGCGGCTCGATAAGGTGATTTATCCCTTGTCCGGTTGCAAAAATACCATGCATTTGCTCCTATCTAGACTTCAAAGACCCAATTCTTGTCATGATGACATAATTGTGTGTAGTAGTTTTTTTTCGATGGAGGAGGGGTGTTTTACCCATCCGAGTTTATTCAGCTTGAGAAATGTGACTGATCACAGTTTTGTCACGCAGTACAGTAGACACCCCACGTACCCCTTTCCCATCGCGCACCTGCCGGCCGCCCTATCAGGTGAGGTTCCATCTCTGCCGTCCAGCATCGGGAGGTCCATGACCGACCAGCCGGACCTAGATCTGCTGTATTTCGAGCCGTACATCCCGCGCTCGTCCGCCCGGCAGCTCTTTGAATTCCTTCGGGCCAGCCTGCCCTTCTACCGCGTCGAATACGACATCAACCGGGGAGGCATCTCGACGCACATCCGCACACCACGCTGGACGACCGTGTTTGGTCTCGACGAGACCGGCCGCTTCGTGCCCTCCTCTTCTTCTCCCTCTTCTATCACAACCACCAGCGAAACCTCTGGAAACAGCGGGGCCACAGACGTAATAGACGCCAAGACGTCCGGAAAGATCGTAGGAGATCGGTACTACGACAGGTACCCACCGCGTCCCATCCCGCAATGTCTCGATGAGCTGCGCAAGAGCTGCGAGGCAGCGACGGGCTGCGAGTTCAACTTCTGCCTCGTGAACTACTATGCCAGCGGGAGCGACAGCATATCGTTCCACAGCGACGACGAGCGGTTTTTGGGTCCGCTGCCCGCGATTGCGAGCTTCTCGCTCGGCGCCCGACGGGATTTCATGATGAAGCACAAGCCGCCGCCGAAGAGTGTTGCGCAGAAACCGGAGAGTGGAGGGGGAGAAGATGGGACGGAGTCGAAGCCCATCAAGTTGCCGCTAGGTAGTGGTGACATGATCTTGATGCGTGGCACGACTCAGGCGAATTGGCTGCACTCGTTACCCAAGCGCACAGGGAAGAATGCCGAGGACGGTGGGAGGATTAATATCACGTTTCGCCGTGCGATGGTGAAAGAGGGGACGGAGAATTATTATAACTATAACGTGGGTACGGGCCCGGTATATCGGTGGGATGCCATAAATCGGGAGATGAGGATATGGGAGAAACCAACGTCTTGAGACTTGCCAAGTTCTGAACTGGTAAATGGAAATACAAGGATTTATGGGAACGGGTATTATGTCTATACATGCCTGATCAAGCCAACCTAGCCTCGCCCGGCCCTGGTATATTTGCCTTTTCCCTGTTTCCCCACTGATGAAGAACGCAAGTGATAAAAGCGTGACCAGTTCCATGAGGCCATCGAAAACTTTCTATTTTCCAAGCTTGAAAGTGGCGCTTGAGTATTTGCGCAACGCTTTGAGGAAAACCTGGTACCCGACGCCCTGGTTGTCCGGCTCACAGTAGATCTCGGTCAGGCGAATCTGCCATGGTGGGTATGACTGGAGATCTACCCAAGGGGCAAACGAAATCAGTAAGTCGGGCTCCTGGAAGACTTGTCTGAGTTCTTGGTCCACTATATCCGAAGTCACTTGGTCTGGGGACAGCTTGCCACGCTGCGACATGTCGGTGAGCACCTTGGTAAGGTCGACAATTGACTCGCGGCCGTCTTCGCAGGAGATGAAGTTGACGCCCATCTTGGAGACTGTCCCATCGACTGTCACAAAACCGCTCTTGGAACTGCTGCGGTAGTTGGCGGGCCCGAGAGGTGGCATGTTGGGGGAATGTATGTGGAGAGCCGGGGCCTGGTATTTTCCGAACCAGTCCTGCAGTCTCCTCGACATCTCGCGGTGCTCTCGCTCCATCTTCTCCTTCAGAATGCCCGTCTTCTCGTAGACGGTCAAGATGGGGATGCCGGCAGATGCGCACCATGCCGTGATGTCGGCCACATCGTTCAGGAGTTTGTCCTTGGCGTCGCCGCGCTTTCCACCCTCTTCGAGTTTGAGTATGACAGAGACGTGCCTAGGCTTCTTCTTAAGGGTTCGCACGTCGCGTGCGATGTATTCGGGGGTTCGGTGGTGGTAGTTCAGTATACCGACGATGCGCAGTGTGGTGGCGCGATAGGCGATACGGAAACGAATGTGGATGGAGAAGATGATGTGGATGAGAGCGTAGGTGAAAGCGTAGAGCTGCTCACGTAGCAGTACCCTGAGACCAAAGTACGAAGTGTCTGGCGACTTTCGCCTCGATGAGGGCGAGGTTTGCCTGCCATCTTTCGCTTGTGAAGGTGTTTCGGGAGGCGAAGGGAGGTAGGGCTGTATTCAAAATGTGTGCATTAGTTGATGGCTCGGGGGCATCGTGTTGTCAGGCAAAGCAGGGCATGGTACCTTGAGCAGATCTTCTCTCTCCTTTGCTTTCAATGATCTCCCGTCGGTCTGCACATCCTCACGGTACCTGGCCGTGTCTTTTGCGCTGAAAGGCATGTCGGATGGTGGTTTTTTTTTGGTCCTGCTTTCTAAACCCGAATTCTTGCTATACCGATTGGGGTGTTTCCATGGGAAGAGTTTGGAACGGGAAGAGTGAGCGGATGCCGGCAAGGAAAGCGTAAACCTCGATCTCTAATATTTGTTGGAGTGAAGTGAAGTGAAGTAAAGAGGCGAAACCCGGTAAAGCAGCTCGACACGTAACTAATTATAAGCCACTGTGTACGCTTGGCTCTTCTTGTTTCCCCCCCTCTCTTTCTCTCTCTCTCTCCCTCTCTTTTGTGTTTATTTCTCTATACGTATCTCGGCAGAGCTCTGCTCGTTACGCGTACTGGGCTGCGCAGTGACTTTGGTGTGTCGTCAATTATCATCAAAGGCTACGAAGGCACATGCAGCGGAGCGATCGTCAGAGGGTGCAACGTCAGTTTTGGAGCTCGGGCTCTGAGTGAGCTCAGCCGAACGTTGGTTGGCTCGACTTATTTATTTTACAGTGGACGGGGCTCTCCGCCACAATCAGAAGCCGGTAACACAGTACATATATAAATAATTACATAGTCTCGGATCCCCGGGGGGACCTGCAGCAGACTCGGTGATGAATGCTTGTGGCCTAGTCGGACTTGGCACTGGGAGAAGCCTGGGAGCGCTCCAACCCCACTGGCAATGGTAGCTGATCCCTGGGACCTCGCCTGGGACCATGCCGCCTCCCAGTCCACACCACAGAGAGTCCAGCGTCCAGAATCCCGACGACGGACGGCCACATGCACCACGCTGTCCCGCAGATTCCAGAGGCCTGGTCTGGCTGAAACACAGTTGCGTAACTGGAGCAGCACAATCCGACGAAAAGTACCGTTGCGCTTTCAGCATCCGGTTCGCGCATGAGCAATTGAACAATCTCTATAATCAGGCACGCATCTGCGACGCCATCAAGAGACTCCCGGAGTCGACAATGCTTCATGTGTTAGCCACCATACTTCCTACCGTCCACCGAAAGCCCAATGGAGCGAACGGGGTCCGGTTCGAGGGCCCTGTTCCCCAAGGGACCCAGCTATAGCCTCGACGACTTCTCAAACAAAGACTTCATTGTGCGCGACTTCGTTGACACCCTCGCCGAGAGTGCCATACCTGCAAATCGCCGTTCCGGTCCCGCCTCGGCGCCTTTCGATCCCAAGCCCCTGATCCGCACCTTCGAGAGTATGTGCTTGTCTTCGCCGTGACTCTGCGCCCCAACCCACCGCTGACAGCCTTCCAGATGCCCTGCAAGGGCTGAGTAATTTGTCCGAGGAACTACAGGCGAAGGAATCCGAGCTTCTATCGCAAGTGCGACGGGCTGAGGCCCAGCACGATCAGACGCTCGATACGCTAGGCCGGAAATTGGATCAGTCCATCGACTCTTTCGAGGCTCTCGATATCAACCTGAACGGCACCAACGGGGTGGATCGCGCGAATCGCGGCGACGCAGGAGGAAACGTCGCCGTACAGATTGGAGAGAAGCTCGAGGAGTTGGACAGGAAAAGAAGAAGAGCTCAGGATGCCAACTTCTTGATCCAATGTTGGCTCGAGGTCAGCGACACTGGCGAACTCACATCACTGCAAGACATAAGGAGGCAAGGAGGTGCTGAGAACAAGGTCCGCTGTGCAGTCATCGCCCAACAACTCATGCGCATCAGCCAAAGACTGGACCTCGCTGCTTGGGGCGAGACCAATGGCTACCGGAATGGCGTCACAAACGGCGTCGTGGGTACAGGTCGGCCAAATCACAACACCCGCGAGGTCCTGGAGAAGTTCTGCGAAACGCTAGAGCAGGATCTCCTGAAGCAGTTCAACAACAGCTACAGAAAGCAGAACTTTGAGGACATGATGGAGTGTTCCAAGGTTCTCCACGACTTCAACGGCGGCGCCAGTGTCATCGCCGTTTTCGTGAACCAACATCAGTTCTTCATCGACCGTGATCAGTTGATTACGGATGAAGTGACCACAGATGGAGAGACATGGGATCAACTGGCAGATCCTGACCAAGATCCTCCTGGCGTTGAACCAAGTCTGCAGTCTCTCATCGACGAGGTCAAGATCGTTATGCAGGAGGAGTCTTTCATCATCAAACGTGCTTTCCCCTACTACGAAACCGTCTTGACAAAATTCATCCAAAGAGTCTTCCAACAGTCCATCCAGCAGCGCCTCGAGATGGTCTTGGAGAAAGCGGAGACCATATCGACACTGGCCTTCCTGCGCTCACTTCACGCTTCAAGGGGTTATATCAGCGCTCTCATTGAAGATCTCAAGCAGCATGGCCTTACGGAGAACCCAGAGCCTTGTACGGCACAAATTGCCCAAATTTTGGATCAGCAGATGGAGGAATTATTCGTTCCCTACATGGTCGGTAACTCGTATATCGAACGAGAAAAGAAGAGTCTGGAGGAGTTGTTCAACTCGTTGCTCTTCAAGTATAATATTTATCATTCCAGGCGGAAGAAGGCACCGACGGGATTTATGGCTTCGCTCGCTCAACAAGGATCTCAGTTAATGGCGTCCGCGAAAGATGCCTATTTAGACAGGCTCGATTCGTCTGACCTGACACCTACACAGAAAGCAATGATGTTGAGAGTTGCTGGAGTATCAGACACAGACAAGAACAAAAACGAGATTGAAGTCTCAGAGGAGGACGGTGTTCTCAGTACTGCCAATGCTAAACGTATGATGAAATGGCTAGCGGAAAGTGTCCGGCGTACTCTTGAGCTTGGCAATCAGACCGACACACCAAAGGATGTCGCGATTCTACTCAACTTGCTCATGACTAATATGGGTCAGGTATACGTCGAGACGGCCTTGGATGCAGCTTCAGAGAAAGCAGCGAGCCAGGAAAACATCAAGTCGGAGCCAGACCTGGGTTACCTGCCCCTCGTCCGCCCGGCGGTCATGATCACAAGCATCATGTCTCGGTTCATAACCACAGTACTCATTCGTCTTGCCGAGTCCAACACCACCGTACGTCGTAGCATGGAAGCCCAGACAAAAATGGGCATCGAGGCCATCGAGAAGAAGACCAATAGCATTCTCAAATCAACACTCGACGTTCTGGCCAATTATGTCACCAAACAACTCGCCAACCAGAAGAAAGTAGACTTCCTGCCCAAGGACGATTCCGTTCTCGAGAACTTCCAAACCCCCACCTGCGACACCATCTGCGCCTTCCTCACCCGTGCAGTCGGTCTCATCTCCCAGGCTGTTGATGGTGCCAACCGGTCCCATTTTGGCGATCAACTTGCCCTCGCCCTGCAGCGACTCCTGCTCGACCACTTCAAGCGCTTCCGCGTCAATGCCGCCGGCGGCCTCATGGTCACTAAGGATATCGCAAAGTACGTCGGCACGCTGAAGCAAGCGGAGTCGTCGCTCAGTAAAGACGTGGAGGCAAGCGTCGACCTGTTGACCGAGATTGGATACCTGTTTATCATAGGGCCCGAGGCGCTCAGGGAGCGGAGCCGGAACTTGGCTGGCGGTGGCCCGTCGGGTGCGGGAAGCGGTGGAAAGAGGTTGACGAAGGCTGATTTCAAGACATTCGTGGGCAACAGGGAGGATTCTAAGAGCATTGGTATTCAGAGCGTGCTTGCTGGTTTATAAATGGTACGGTCGCAGGCGGTGGAGAATATAGGAGTCAAGTGAATTGAAGGTTTTCCGGTCATCCCTGCAGGACAGTTTGTCAAGGTCGTAAATGTGGATTGGACGACACTCAAAAGAAGTAATACATTGTTGAAAGAACATGAAAATGATAACGCTTGTTTGTCTAAACCTAAAAGGATCATCAAGAATAGCTTCTGTATGTTCCAGCGGTCGCTGGCAGCATCGCCTGAGCATTACTGTATATTGATTCAGCTGCCATCCTCGTCTTCCTCGAGGGGTTGAAGTTGCAATAAAGGGAACAACCCGAGGGCCAGAGACAGTTTGGGATCCTCACAGTGGACATCGCAATCTTCGTAGCCTTCTTCACATATCTATGGGATGAGAGTCCATTGAGCGTCGTGGCTTGGCATATGCCCTTGATCAAACTGTCATGTTCTTGTGCCTGTTCCGATTCGTTGCTTCTCAGATCCCCCCCCCCCCCCCCAAAAAAAAAGGAGTCTATAATTAATTACCACGTTAACACGCGTACACAGACTCAAAGCTTCTGGATGTCTGTTAAAACGCGGGACGATTGTTCTATCTGTAATGTGCCAATGCACCCTGAGCGGCGGCCACTGGTATTGACCGCAGAATTTTGGCATCATCGTTTTCTAGATCTTGTAAAACTTCGGTCTGTGAATGCTATTGTAAGAGAGTATCCTGCACGGCTTTATGCGTTGTTTCTTACGGCGAGATACGGCTTGGTATTAACTACTCAGGGCTAGGGAAACCCTACTATACAAAGTCGTCATCTTTAATTATACGTAATAGATCATTTAGCTTGATAGAGTATAAAATCCGATCGTAGATCGCGGGTGAGGGGGTGATAATTTTGGGCCACGACACCAGTGTCTCGTGTATCCTAGGGCGAGTATAAATCTGCGTTGACACGTCAATCCTTACTATATGAGCGTCCAGGGGAAACTTCGAGGACAACGCTTCTTGTAATGCCACATTCGCGTAAGTTCGTTCTACTTGGTCTTATGGTACACTAGATGGAATTTTCTGGTTCTTAGATCACCAAGTCTCTCACTCCTAGTACCCATTCCAAGTGGAGATTTCAGCAATTCTAAGAGAATGTCTAGATTCTACAGAGAACTTACAAAGTAAGAGGAGCACAATATTTTATTTCAATGAACTAGGGCATGACAGCGCGGGACCTAACAAATTTCGGTCATCGTATGTGAGTTAACATAGCCTAGTGCTATAGAATTGGCAAGCCGAGCTTTCGAAGTCAGTATTCATCTCCAACCAAAATCGTAGTTCGGTAAAAGTCAAGAGACAACATGCATTCAAAGGTCGGCCACTTTAGCTGGCGCTGTCAACATGGTGCATCAAAAGCCACGGACTTACAAGACCCGGAAGATCTGGACCTATTATTGGTCACCTACGCAACACTTGTTGCCCATTGGCATTTTAAGAAGGGCGAAGGCGTCTTGTTTTCTTCATATTGGCATAGTTTGGCACTCGATGAAGGTGAGTAAATTGGGTCAAGCCATCTAGAGAAAACCTCAAGCATTACCTTGATGTTACAGAACTGAACAATCCAGAAACCAAACATTTTGCGGGTGTGGTTATCCATACTCTATGGTCACTGTGCAGTTAGACACACTCAGTCGAGCGACGACGTCCGTACCAGCAGCTCCAGACCTATACGGTGCCCAACGCAGGTATTCCACTTAAGTCCGGGCACTGATACAGGGCCACCCATGTTTGTCACCCGAAACCAAAGGTACGAAGACAGTAGCAGTGTCCGCTTCGTCTATAAAAGACCAAGTGGCTGGTCCCTTTAGCATCATCTTCTCTTCCTGGAAGCCCACCTTGGATGTTACCAGCGTGGCTCTGGAGGATGCTGGCATCACCTTGGTCCAAATCGATGGAAGCGTCAAGGCTACACAAAGACCGGGTCATTTTCCAGAAGTTGCAAACGAGAGGCAACATCCAGGTTTTGCTCTTGTCACTTTCGTGTGGTGCAGCAGGGTAAGTGCCGCCATGGACCCGTGCCCAGCTTTAACATATCGAGAGCCGAAACTCAGTCTTTGCGCAGATGGACTCTGACGGCTGCATCGCGGGCGTATCTGATGGAGCCGCAACGGAACCCATCAATTGAAGGGCAAGCACTCGCCCGTATCCACAGGATTGGTCAGAGCCGGGAAGTTACGACTGTTCGCCTCATAATGAACAATTCGATCGAAAAGGTAAGTAAGTTAGCAATCAGTACCTGCCACTTGACGTTATGGGGTGGTTACACGGCAGCTGACGACTGATCTAGGTTAGTATGTGACTGACATACAAGACAAGAACAACGATCTCATAACGGTTCTGTTGTCGTCGAGTTCTCGGATCTCCCAAAATCGACTGAGAGTTTGTAATCCGCCTTTACTTTTGCAAGCCTCGTTAATAATATGGTATTGGGAGTTGCGAGACTGGCTACAATGAAACGTGGCACTGGGAAGTCAGAAAGATGAGGTACGATGCAGTGTCATGAGGCGGTGAGAACCTAAACTCGTTGGAAAGGGCCACGACTCGAAGATGCTTTCAGTTTTGTAATTTTTATTTTATTTTTTCGAGCAGATGTACGATACATACGGAGCGGGAACTAGAATGATGAATGTGATAGTGGCGTTCTGAAGGCGGTTGAGGTTGGGTGTCGTTGCTTATATATCGTTTTAGCTCTGCGCTACAGGTGAGACTCGCAGTGTCAACAAAGCTGGAGGGCCTATAAACAGGAACACCTTGGGGGACGATGGGGGGAGAGATCCTTGCAGCTCATTTCATCTGGGAGTGTTTCGTCGCAACTGTCAAGAATGAGGCGCTGAGTCAGTGGGATTTGGGGGAGGGGGGTTACAATTGAGCTTATTTATTTGGATGGGAGGAGAAGAATTCGCTGCGTCACTTTGGTGATGGATGAATCAAGTGAACCGCGTCCAGCAGGGGTTTGTACACAAATTTCCTAATTCAGCAGTGGTGCTCCCCGCCGGCGCGCTGTGAGTGGCCCATCTCAGCAGCAAAACGCGGGTGCTGGGACGGGCAGGGGTCCAGCGTGCTTTGGGGTTGGTTTTAGCACTAAAATTGCACCTACACCTGCACCCAACTACACGCGACTTTTGATTTGACTAAAGTCGTCAGTCATTCAGTTCACCTCGATTGATTCAATACCCCCCCAGCAGTCCTCATACATACGCCCGCCATTCTCCTCCTCTCTTTCGCCCGACTGATCTCATATTCTCGACGTCACAACGAGAACCCGTCCCTATTTTGTACACTATACAGGATCGCCCGCTGCTGTTACATTATTGTCCCCGCCGAGTAATGCATGAGCTATAATACCGCCGCCTCGAACATGTCCTCCCACGTCCCCTCGCCCACCTCGTCTCCCGCCTCGGCGTCGGGAGCACACGACTCTCTGCCCAACAGCCAAGAGCACCCCTTCCGAAGCTCCCAGGCCAGCAACCCCGACTCATCGTCTCTCTCCCTCGAATCCTCCTTCCAATTGGACACCGGATACCCTTCGCAATATGACGACAGCCAGAAGCACCCCAAGGGAAAGAGGAAGAGGACCACGTAAGGACTAGACTGCCGGTAGACTGGTGTTGCCAATGGGACTGACAATGGCTTTGTTCCGTGTAGCACACAAGATAAAGCTATTCTCGAAGCCGCGTACAATGCAAACCCCAAGCCCGATAAGGCGGCGCGTCTGGACTTGGTAAAACGCGTCACACTCAACGAGAAGGAAGTCCAGGTCAGTCTACAGTTAACAGCCAGCCGGGGGAAGCGGCGCTTGGACTGCAGTTGCTAATGCAAGCCCGGCGTGTAGATCTGGTTTCAAAATCGTCGTCAGAACGACCGCCGAAAGTCGCGACCTCTCTCGCCACAGGAGATCGCACAGCTCAGGTTCGGTGGTGGACTCCACGCCCTGTCCTCGGATCTCTCGTCATTCGGTGCCTCAATGGCTGGTGTGGACGCGGTCGGGCTGACGCGTCCTGATGAGTCGGAGAGGCGGTCGTCCACACCTGGTAATGCCAGTTCACAAGAGTGGCCCAAGTCGTCGTCGGGAGAGGACGCCCACGCAGCCGATGTGCCAAAGCAGGAGAGGAGACATTCTGAACCGATGTCGCGTACATTACCAGTACCTCTTCCGCAGACCAGCGAGGTGCCAGCCCCGTCGCAATCATTATCCCAGAGTGTCGGCTATCTTTGCAACCGGTGGCATATAAACGATTCGTTTTCTGCTCCTGCTACTGTCGAGCGGCCCAGGGATGGTCCTCCCAGGTATGTGCTGCGGTCTTGAATGCACGTCCTCAACTAACATGAATCAGACTCGAGACCTTCACTGGAGTAACGAACTCAACAGCAAACAGTCCTCCCGCACAGGCTCTTCCACCTCCTTCAAGCTCAAATTCTCAATTCCGCATCTCGCTTTCCCTCGAGGGCAAGGCTGAGATCGTTTCATCTTTGCAATCTCCCCCGAGGCCAGTGCAGTCTTCACTACCGCTCGATACAACTTTACCTCCTGTCAGGGGTCCTAGGAGTTTTCAACGGAGTAGAAGTTCCCTTCCTGGAATCACTCTGCCACCAATTTCGTCTCTTACTGCAAACCTGCCGCCTCAATTAACAAGAGGCCGGTCGCGGGATGTCTCAGCCTGGGAATCCTGCTGCGATGCCGACACCCGTGACGAGCTCACCAAACTTGCCGAGAACGAATCTTCCGGCTCAGCAATCGCAGCCATTTCTCTCCTTCGTTCCAGCAGTCAGACCAGTCTGACCAACATGGTTCATGGTCACTCAACAACTAGCCACCATAGCAACGTGCTACGGCCCAACAGTAGCAAGCGAAATGCCGCACCAACCAGCCGACGAGATGCAACGAACAAGAAGCCTAGGCTGGGCCGGTCCACCAGCAGTGTGGCGCGCTTGCAGACTCTTCCGCCCTCTGCAGCTTTCGACAAACCCGAAAAGGTGGTTGTAGAGTTCGAGCCCGAGAAAAAGAGAGGCAGTCTTTCTGTAATCATCTCGCCGTCTGGTGGTGACTCGGATAAGGAGAACTGGAGCCCGGATGAGGACGGAAACCCGATGACCCGACGCCGGCCGTTGCCGAGCATAGCTGCGGCCGCCGTCCAGGCAGCAGCAGCTAGGGCCAGCACGAACCTGCGCCGTGGTGGGGTTCGCGGTGTTCTCGGGGAGTCCTCCGGGATTGGCAACGTAACCAAGCGCATGCTTCTGGGTGGTCGATCAAACACGGCGCCTGTTCCACGACTGAGGGGCGGCAAGGGTGTCGAGAACTCGTTATCCATCTTCGAGGATGGCGAGAACGTGTACGACGAAAACGAAGGGAACGCAGCGAAGAAACCCAAGAGGAGCGATGAAGAGGTCGAGCGCTTCATGCGGGGTGAGGTCAGCCCAAGTAAGAAGGGCGATGTGGATTGTGTCGCGGGGTTGTTGGCACTGAGCCAGGGAAATTGGCGATGAGACGAATAGGCTGGAAAGGAGCAGGATAATAATGCGTTACGGCTGAAACAAAATCTTGTTATTTTGGAGTACCCTTGTCGGATCTTGATACCTCATGGAAGCGTTAGGGATAGAAAAGCCACCTGATTTGCACGGGCCATGAGTATCCCTGTGGTGACGGCGTTGAGGCACCAACTCGAGCCATGTTGGATTATGTATAATTGCCAAGGGGATTTGTTGGCCGAACCCCTGTCTTATATATAACTCATTAACAACTACGGAATCGTGACTTGCACATGTGTTCGTCCTGTTTAGACGATGCAGACTGTCGAGACGAATCATAAAATTTTGCTCGTATATAAATAATTCCTTTGCAACTCAAAGCACTCGAAAATGTGTCATCGTGTCTAAACTCGAATGCGTTCATCTCACGTGTGAACGCAGGAATACCGCTTTCTCTCTCTCGCGCGTAGTACAACATCCTTCACATGCGAACATAGCTCCTTAGAGAACTGGAAGTGCGTTGTGATGACTGCAGTACCTGATAGGGAGCAGTACATTACTCTATCAACACTATTGATTCATGTGCCGTAGCATGTTTATTAATGCGAGTAGCCTTACGTTGCTACCACGGTATAAAGACAAGATTAAAAAATATTCTACATAAGGGAGGTTCGACCAAGCCTACATATGTCGTTAAGCTAATGATTACAATGGTAGAAATTAAATAGATAGAATGGGAGTCAAAAGCCTTATTCATCCGATTTAAAAAGAAACGAGAATGGAAAAAATATGAAAAACGGGCCAACAGTGATTTGAACTGATGACTTAAGAAAAAATATGTCCCCCAGTACCCACGAGAGCCCTCAGTACCCAACGATCCCACATGTTCCCGCAGCAAGGCGCCCGCCTAACAACTAGGCTAGCTCTCACCATGCTGTTTGAACGGCCCACCGATCAGAGAGTTTGCCCGAAGGCGAAAGCAACCTCAGTTGTTCTAAAATGAGTAGGTAGCCTCTTGCTCGTTAGACTGTGAATCACCTTGAGCTTCCCCAGCCCCCGAGTGGCCCCGTTGGCTGGCGTATCGGCCAGGACTATGTCACAGTTACGCCAACTCGACCTCGAATTATCCAAGATATTTGTACGCTTTACAAGAGACAACGAATAACAAGAGGGGCAGAGAGGGAAGCAGCAGCAGAGAAACCCCCTAGCTGGTCCTCTTTTCCCCCGTGTCCGCAGTCGAGCCGAAACTTCCAACACAATGGTGTGTAGATATACACTGGTCCGGTCAACAGCACACAGACAGCGTCGAGACGGAGAGGGATGTTCCCCAGAGAATGGCACATGGCGTAGGCATAATCTGTCGGGAAATATTCGCGGAGGGGGGCACGGGTTTTACCTTGCCTTTGAAAAGCCGTAAGTACGCGGCCGGGGCGCCAGCACTGATGCGTGCTACGCATACGCCTGCTGTAAAATGGGAATCATGAATGGTGGACTCAAAGAGCCATGTCGTAGTCGCGATGTCGTGGGGCACGAGGAAGGGAAGTGGGAATGGCGGAGGACGAGGGACCATACTGGTGTCGTATCTACAGAACTTTTCTATCAGGGAGCAGCAACTAAAGATTGCCGGTCGAAATTGGATTTTTTTCTTTCTAACTTTTTTTTATAGAATATGATGGGACGCTTGTATTATTACGAGGTTGCTGGAGGAGCGCAGGCCGAATAGACGCTTCCTCAGCTAGCAGGTTGCCGATACTGTGACTTTACAGCTCTGGTAATATGAAGCGCAGAAGTACAGGGGAGAAGCGGTATATTAAAAGGAGTGTACGGGTGGTGATTATCCACAGATGAATAATGAAAATGCTTCTATCTAGACTTTCTAGCAGCCATGGAAGCCCTTCTGGAACAACGTGTCAGAAATTTCATTCTCAGAAATATTAATTATGGTGAATAGACGGTATAGCAACGTCCGCAATGTGGGATATGGAAAGAGATAGACTATAATGTTTAGAGTTCCTATATTTGTAAGGCAACATGGTTAATATGAAACACGAATAACGGCGTAGCCAAGAGCTGGCAACGTTAAGAACTGGGTTTCCTGAATATCGAGGACAGAAAGAAGTATCATTAATGCATTTCTGACCATGTGTGAACTGTGAGGCTACCACAAAATATTCCTGGCAAAGCAAATAAAACTCCTGCCATCGCCTACCAGATTCCCGGGGCTTATCGAGCGACAACGATTGTCTACTGTGTTGTATGGTGCTCTGTGCTCCACGGGTCAAGGCTCAGTTTCTATATCTATGATGTTTATGTCTAGCCACACATAAAGGTGGCAAGATCTGATCGTGAGATCTCTAGATCTCTACATGCCCAAGAGACTCATTTGTCTTCTGAGCGGGCTAGCACTAACGCTGCCCTCCTCTGAAGCATAGCAAGCTGAGTCTGTGTCAATGTCCCACTCAGGCTCTTCCTCATCCTTGGCAGCGTCATGACTTTCTCCATCTCTCTTACTTTCAAACCCCTTCTGAGTCGCGGCGCGGGTGTTCCACTGCAGTGTCCGCGACACGCTATCGAACCACTCCGTACCCGTACGCATGACTGTCGGGAAAGGGTATTGCGAGGCGGTGATGGTGACATAGTCACCGTGCTTGAGCTCTACGCGACCTTTGCCATCAAATGCGCAGTACGCTGTTGCACGTGAGTTGCGAGGAACCGCTACGCGCAGTGCCATCGTGTCACTGAGAACCATGGGGCGGAAGGATAGGGTATGTGGGCAGATAGGCGTAAGCAGAATGGCGGGAAGATCGGGGTGCACCAGAGAACCACCGGCAGACAATGAGTACGCCGTTGAACCGGTAGGCGTAGAAAAGATGCAACCATCTGCTTGGACGACTGTCAACAGCTCGTTATCGCCATAAAGTTCCAGGTTCGAGACGTAGGGGGATGGGCCACGGTCAATCAAAACCTCATTGAGGACCTCAAATTGCTCCCCCTCCTCTATTTCGTTGCCGGATGCACCATTTCTGTACACGGTGCAAGTGAATCGCATACGAAGATTTACACGCATGCCTTCATCACCCATGATGCGGTTGAGGTGCTGCTTATACTTCTCGAACTCGAAACTAGTCAAAAAGCCAAGACTGCCCAGACTGAAGGATAGCACTGGTGGCACGATTCTCTGGAATAGCCAGGAGGTGAAAAGAACGGTGCCATCACCACCAAGGGTAAGTACCAAGTCGAATTTCTCCGGCTGAGTCCAGCAGAGATCTGGCGACCAGTAGCGTAGCATGGAGTTAAAGCGTGGGTCATCTTCAACGATGCTAGCAGCACCAAACCGCTTAGAGTTCCGAAGTTTCGCGTCCACATAAACATTTATCCCCACGTCAGATCCGTAGCGCGGCGTTCGTAGCAGCCACATTGTCAGTTCTCTCGTGAGAAAGACCAACTCATTGTCGCGAGCTTTGGTGACGATCATGATGTTGCGCACAGCTCTGCGGATAGGCCTACGCTGGAGCTGCTTCGAGACCTCGCGCACACCGGTAGCCGTCTGCACAAGACGAGAATGCGACATCCAGTCATCGTTCTTGATTTCCTCAAGGACTTTATCAATGTCGACCGCATCGTCAAACCGTTGGTGATAGAAACAGGGAGACTGCAAAGCGGGCAAGGCCGTGGTGGGTGTGTTCCGGTTGGCGAGTTCATTCAACGCATCCGCAAGACGTTGTGACGAGGACGACGAGGGTCGGCCCTCGGCGTTGGATTGTGCGGATAACATGGCGGGTAGAGAGAGTGCTTCAGGTTTATTGTTGCGAGAAACTGAGGCCAAAGCTTTCATAATAGTCTGGCGGGGGATGGACTCAATTGAAAGCGCACTCTTGTGGTGACCGCGCATAGCAATGGGCACTTTGTTGTCTATAATAGAGCTGGTGCTTGTCACGCCTAAAGCAGAATGCTCTGGCAGGACGCCGTCCCGCTCGGCATCGCTGAAATGTTGAGGCGGATCAAGCGGGAAGGGCAATAGTGTTTGCACAGCAGTAGTGGTGGTTGTGGAGGGTGACTGGGAGAATCTGGGCGGACATCCTGAAGTGGATGACGATTGATTATCAATGTTCCCATCGGACATGGAAGTTTCCCCGCCAGCGGTCGGATGACTGAGGGCAGGGTGGATCGATGTAGGGGATGTCACTAATCCCGCCATTTTGTCCGAGGTTTGCATTGACGTGAGATTCTCTGGAGATAATAATAACCTTTAAAAGCGCCGAGTGCAGAATGCTGCAGCTTTGTGTGACACTGCAGGGATCTTGCAGATGCTGGCACGTAGTACAGCGCCCTTTGTCGATCCGTCGAATCCGCTGAAGATAGCTCGGTTGTGACGATACAGACGCTGTGGGTTAGCGGGGTTCAGTATTCGGAGACGAATGAAGCGAGCTGAGCGACCGTCTCCACGCACTGCTTGCAGGACCACGTGTAATTTACAGACTTGTCTCTGGGGAGGGATTGAATGCAATTCGTGTGAAAGCCGACTACTATATCCTGTATTAGTCGCCTCTGATTTGCATACGAATAATGTTTCTAGTGGCCAACAGGAAGTGCCGACAGACAGAAATGTCTAAGCCATCCGGTACCATGTGGTTGCTCGTGCAGGAGAATGAACTTACATGACTGGTCGAGCTCTTTATGTGTGAGCGCCAAGAATGTGATATCTTGTCAGCTTAGCTAGACAATGAAGACAATGCGTAATGTTGCGTGTTCTAAGCTGCAGAACAAAGACAGTCCATCAACCAGAGAATTGAGCTAGTGTCTTGAGAGACTTGAACGAGACGATGATGATGATTTTGATGACGTTGATGATGATGATGATGATGCAGAAAAGGGTATATCGCCGTCTTAATGTCCCAAAAATGGCTGTGTAGACGAAAGAGGGCCGCGAAAATCGGTGTTGAGATTCGAGGAACGAAGTATATTTGTTGCGATGGATAGCTGAGTGAAGTTGATAGAATTTGCCAAGATCTTATGATCTATGTATTAAGATATAATAGGGAAAAGAAGTGCTATCAAAGCTGAGGGATGAATGCCAAGGATTGTTGTTGAGCAGACAGAGAATGCAGGCTGGAAGAGGTTAAAAGAAAGAATTAGGCAGAAAAGGTAATTGCGAGAACTACCGGAGCTCTGCTTCGCTGCTTGCGCACACGCGAAAAATAAAATAAAGTTGAGATGGGTCTACAGGACTAACGAGAGAAGCGGGAGTCTCACGATATACGGCACGGCTCGAGCATCTTTATTATCACCAGCTCATGAGGCCGAAGGAGCAGTTAGGTTTACCCGTTCGCGAAACTCCATATTTGCCTCTTGCCGCCATCCGTGCTGGAGTGGCAGCTTGGTGGAGCATTCCAAGTATATGGTCTCGAAATATTGATATGCTCCCCCATCTTTGCCTGCGTTGATACAAACTTGTCGAGGATTATCGTCAGTAGCGTCGGTCTCATCTTGCGCCGCCAGCAGGGATTCTACAGGCGAGATTGTCCACGAAAGAGGTTGGTGCATGGCTTGTCGTCTCAAGTTGCGGGTTTCTCAAAAGGATCCGTCAAAGAATCTTTCGCCAAGGCCGCTCGGTTTCGCACATGGGCTCCTTGAGCCTCCTGGAGACCCACTTTCTCAGGACACCTATTCCGCATAAATCCTGTAGTGTTTGAACCCACCGTTGTCAGAACGAATAGGCGTTCTGGATTGTTGTTTCTGGAACGAAATAGTCCCCAGTTAGGATCACACATATTCCACGGATTTTGAGCTGATTCTAGTTGTATTTCCCGGCACCCTTGCGCAATACCCGCCAATCTACCAGTGAATGTTCTTGCCTGGCTCCTCGGCTATACAGCACTGGGCTTGTCTAACCCAAATCATGGGTGTGCCGCAAACCCTTGGAGAACTAAGAATAGTCTTACCCATGGATCCAAATTGTCTTCGTTGTGATCAGTCAAACTGTGCAGTAGAAGACGGCTGATCTGACCATGCCAGTAAGGCGCTGATGTCTCGTTTACTTCCGAGGTCGAGCTTGATACGATGGTGGAGATGAAACAGCGCCTTACCCATATTGGTAAACTCAAACGTAGGGTCGTGGCAGAACCCCTTCAGGCTTACCATGACCGCTCAAGTGCATCGAAGATGTTCACCGTAGCCACTATACCCCCTTTTGTCGAATCATAATCCTCGAGCCGTCCATGATAGGCCCAGCTCAGCGAAACGTCATGTATCGGCGTACCAGATCGTCGCTCGTATGCATGGAAGGCATCCATTAAATTTCTTCGACGCACTGAAGCGCTATCACCGATCGATGAGTCTCGAGCCGCGCGCGAAACACTCGATCTTCCGACTTCTTCCTACACGGTTTGTTTGAACTCATTCCTGCTGACTCCAAACCGCATTTGTTCTGCTGAACCCACTCGACGGCAGTGTTTCCGATGTTCCGCATAACATAGTAAGATTCCGGAAGTTCAGAATAAACAGAGCAGGCTGTAAAGCTACTTCCAGTACAAATCGGCAGCAATTTGGGTTTCCATCGTGGATCGTGTGAATTTTCTAAGATCCGCGCCAGTGTGAACCTCGTCGTTCATGTCAATATCGTCGTTGGACTGAGGTGGCCGGCAGCATTGACCTCTTGCGGACTCCAGAGCATCTTTCCACTCCTTCAAGGTGAACTCGCCTTCGCTCTCGGTAAGAACGAGGTCATCGTACGAGGTGAAGGCAAAGGCATGAAGAGACCGCGATAGCTCGATCTCCCGCGCCGAAGGGTTTACGACAATCTTGTTAGCCCCTTCGTCCATTACAAAGGCAAGAACAGCAGATGTCAACGTTGCTGTCAACGGAATTGTAGCAGATAGAAGCGCCAGTATGGCAGTCTGTATCAATGCTGGTAGAATGGACAAGTTCTATAGGCATAATCAGCATAAGATGGGCCAAGAAGATTTGGAAGGGAGTGGCTGACCGTGCTCGATTGTGCAACTTTGGTGTTCACATATTCGTTTTCCGGGGCCACTGTCACCTGCAAAGTGATCTGTATGAGTGTCCGAGGGAAATTGCTGATCAAAATGATCTGGCGAAGTGTAGACTGCAGCAGAGATTCGAGATGTCGTTCCCTGGTTCCTAAATCAAAAATTGAGATCAGCTCTGGGCAGACACAAAATTGAGTCATACCATGATCGTACCTCCAACCCCTGCAGCCGGTCGTACGACGACGTCGACAACAGCTTCTTCGGGCAATTCATCCCTTCTTTGGACCTCTATGGGCCCATTCACGGCGCCAATAACGGTATAGCCAGCGTAAGAGAACGTTGCAGAGCCGTCTGCACTTTTGAGGTGCGACAGTATCGCTGCAGGTTCGTGAGTTGCGGACATCTCGGAAGATACTACAAGGATTTCAGATTGGTGTTGCTGTGAATAGACTCTGAAGGCAGCTTTGTTAGGCAAAAGTTTGTGGTCCACTGATTGAGCATTTGATTTGATAGATCGATTTTACCAGTCTAGCCTCACCATGCCAAAAATGCAGGTAGGTGCGTTTGCCCCTCACTTAGCGCGTTTTCTGCCGTTTGGGTTCGGGTTCGGGTTCGCGGTTCGGTCTCCTTGCAGACACGCCGGCCAGTGCGTGACGTTCCAGTCACGCTTCCCAGCATCCAGTCCATCGCGGGGCAATTTCCATTCCAGTCTTTTATGTACTGTTCTGCTAATAATCCACTGCAAGCCTATTTTGATCCTTCAAGTACCATACCAGAAATCTTTGAGCAGGCTCACTAACCTTAGCTTGTGTAGCCAGCAAAAAGAAAGAGAGTAAAAAATCAACTCTCGGCTCAGCTTGACACCGCACAGCCATCAACATCATCAAATCAAACCAGACATCATGGCGGAACCGCGGGCGTCCATATCACCACCGTCTACCATCCCTAATCTCAAGGACAAATTGCCCAAGCTGGAACCCAGGCGCCGGAGAGCTCCGCCATCTAACCCGGTGGCTGTTCCAGACACTCCGCCGTTGCCATCACCTCCCGAACCCTCTTCGCTTGCATACAAAGTCCCGTCAAGGAGAATTCTCTCTGTACAAGACCACGCGTTATTCTTGGCGTCACCTGCTTACAACCTCATCTTGGCCTTCATCTTTGGCCTCTCAGACGCTGTCGAAGACACTCCTATATCGTCCGTTAGGGATCATGATCTGAGTGACCCTGTCAAAGCCATTCTGGAAGTTCTGGATGAGGCGCAATCTTTAGTCCAAGACACACCACCTGATGATACCGGTGGCTCCAGATTTGGAAACAAGCTCTTCCGGTCGTTCCTCGACAAGACCCAGTCGGCTAGTGCTTCGTGGCATCAGAAACTTGGTGTCACTGCACAGGATGCCATCGCCGAGGTCGAGACGTATCTGTTGCAGTCTTTTGGCAACCGCGCGCGCATTGATTATGGATCAGGCCATGAACTTAACTTTATGATCTGGCTGCTGTGTTTGTATCAGTTGCAGATACTTAAGGTTTCCGATTTCAAAGCGATCGTCCTTAAGGTCTTTGTCCGTTACTTGACATTGATGCGCACAATCCAGTCAACATACTATCTTGAACCAGCTGGCTCACACGGTGTTTGGGGGCTTGATGACTACCAGTTCCTGCCATTTCTATTTGGTGCAAGCCAACTACTCCACCATTCCTTCATTACGCCGCTGGCAATACATCAGCAGCTGACCCTGGAAGAGTTTGGTCACGACTTCATGTACCTTGGTCAGGTCGACTTCGTCAACGCCACGAAAACCGTTAAAGGCCTACGATGGCATAGTCCTATGCTGGACGACATATCATCGGCCAAGAACTGGGAAAAGATTGAGGGTGGAATGAGGAAAATGTTTGTAGCTGAGGTGTTACGAAAACTTCCCGTTATGCAACATTTTCTCTTTGGTTCACTCGTTCCGGCTACAGACGGGATGAGTACAGAAGAAGAAGCCGGTGTATCACGAGAAGAAGACGAGACGGAGGGCGGCGCCATCATGGTCGAACATAATGGTGTTAAGCATCTTCATCAGCTAAACTCATGGGGAGATTGTTGTGGAATCAAGGTGCCGAGCAGTATTGCCGCAGCTCAAGAAATGAAGAAGCGAGGTGGAGGAGAGACCTTCCGCAGGATCCCCTTTGATTAGGTAACACCATTCATTAGGTCTAGTAATCAAAAGACAAATAAACCAGAAGTATGTCATTCTTTATTGGCCGTATCACCAAGCAGAACTATGAACTTTGAACACTGCACCACCGCCGTACCAAGGGGAGTAGTTTTGGCACCATCTCGAGGTTAAGCTCGCTACCATCGAATATTTGCCATAGGATTCGAGAACTCGTCACGCGTCCTTGCAGCCAAGAATCCACAAAAGTGTTGGCCGTCGGAAAACTCACACATGGTGTCCGCAAGTCTCAGTGGGTTCTCCCCCATTCAACGTCGCCAACTAGGCCGCATTAGCGGGGTCGCCGTCCAACCCCACGGTCCGCTTCGGAACGTGGAGTATTAGTCGGCTACAGACCCGACAGCGTATATTAAGCATGTTTCTTCTCGTTTTCTGTGCTGGCTGTCTTTCGGCAACAAGAATCTGGGCTGGAGTTCTATTTCAAACATGTCTGCAGTAAAAACACATCCAGTGGTCCGGCCAGACTGGAATAATCTCGATATTCTTCACAAAAACACCCTACCCCCTCGTGCGAACTTTTATGTATACAACTCAGCTAAAGATGCATTAACGTATGACATCACAAAGTCACGGACACACTGCCTTTCGGGGAAGTGGAAGTTCAGCCATTCCAAGAACCCATTCGAAGCCCCTGAGGGTTTTGAAGACCCTACATTCGATACAACACAATGGGACGATTTGGCCGTACCAAGTATGTGGCAGCTTAATGGCTATGGCAAGGGCCCGCACTACACGAACGTCAACTTTCCCATTCCTGTGGACCCACCAAACGTGCCATTAGATGACAACGAGACGGGTTCATATGTGACAAAATTCACGGTGCCTCAAAATCTACAGACTTCTCAACTTAGACTAAGATTTGAGGGTGTTGATTCGGCTTTCCACGTCTGGGTCAATGGGCAGGAGGTCGGTTATCACCAAGGCTCTAGGAACCCATCCGAATACGACATCACCAAAGTGGTGGAGACGGATGGCGAGAATACACTTGCTGTAAGAGTCTACCAATTTTGCGATGCAACCTACATCGAAGACCAGGATCAGTGGAGAATGAGCGGCATTTATCGTGACATCTATCTGTTGGGCTTCCCGGCCGAATCAAGAGTGGAAGATCTTTTCGTACAGACCAAACTTGATAGCCAATACGTCGACGCTGACCTTAAGGTTCGAGTGGATGTTACTGGATCAGGCAATCTCAAAGTCGAACTTTTTGATCCTTCAAAGAGCACGTCTATTGCATCTGAGACGAAGTCTACGTCAGGAGGCTCTATTGATTTCTCATTCCCAATTAAAAACCCCTCCAAATGGACAGCAGAAACGCCGACATTGTATCATCTTTTGGTCACATTGGATAACAATGCTTTCGTCGCTCACCGCATTGGTTTCAAACAGGTCGAAATGAAGGATGGCCTCATCAAAGTGAACGGCAAACGTATCGTACTGAAGGGAGCAAATCGACATGAGCACCACCCGAAATTCGGGCGCGCTGTCCCCTACGAGTTCATGAAGAACGATCTCTTGCTAATGAAGACTCATAACATCAATGCTATTCGGACGTCACACCAGCCGAGTGATGTGCGTCTATATGACCTCGCTGATGAACTTGGGGTCCGTACCGTATTGAACACATACTATTATACACAACAGCTAACTTGTTGCAGTTTTGGGTTATGGACGAAGCCGATCTTGAATGCCACGGTTTTGAATCTATAGGTAAAATCAAGCTCTCAATATGGTATATATCATAGTCCAAGGAGTACTAACATGTTCTAGCTGATGCTGCTCTCAGCCCCGATGAGAGGGCTCTTCCCTTTCGAGAGCGTCAACTTTTGACACGAAAGAATGCCGCTGAGTGGACAACGAACAATCCAGCCTGGGAGAAAGCCTATGTCGATCGTGCTCAACACTTGGTTCGGCGCGACCAACTTCATGCTTGCGTCACTTTTTGGTCGCTTGGGAATGAAGCATTCTTCGGCCGAAACTTCAAGGCCATGTACAATTGGATCAAATCGTATGATGACAGCAGGCCTATCCACTATGAGGCTGACATCTACGCGGAAACTATGGATATGTTTTCAAGAATGTATCCTCCAATCGAAGAAATTGTCATGTTTGCTCAAGATGAGAGCAAGACAAAACCACTCGTTCTCTGCGAGTATATTCATGCCATGGGCAATGGACCGGGTAACATCAAGGAATACGTTGATGTCTTCTACAAGTATCCAAAACTTCAAGGTGGATTTGTGTGGGAGTGGGCAAATCATGGACTCCTGAAAAAAGACGAGAACACAGGGCATGAGTTTTATGCTTACGGTGGTGATTTTGGGGACATACCAAACGACAGCAACTTCGTGATGGACGGTGTTTTGTTTTCGGACCATACCCCAACACCTGGACTCATCGAATACAAGAAGGCTATCGAGCCGATAAAGGTAGTTTCGCACACGGCCCGGTCAGCGACTATCGTAAACCGATACGACTTCATCACGTTGGATCATGTGGAGTGCACGTACCTCATCCTTGATGGTGGCAAGCCAACCGCGCAGTCTGGGTTTCTCGAGCTGCCATCAGGCATTGAGCCTGGAGATACTGTTGAGCTCACCCTTCCAGAAATAAATGGCAAACTGTCCGGAGAGGGTATCGTGCAACTACTTTTTCGCCATGGAAGTGAAACACGATCGTTACCAAAAGGGTTCGAGTTGGCTTTCGAAGAGATTCCTATCACGACTGCCCCATATCCCGTAGCCCTTCAGCCAGCTTCCTCCGATAAGCTCGAGGTCACCGAAACACGAGCCCTTATCACAGTTAAATCCGCAAACACTACATGGACGTTTTCACCAATTGATGGCAAGCTCCGTTCACTCATAAAGAATTCCGCCCCCTTCTTGGCAGCCAGCCCAGATCTGACCTTCTGGCGAGCACCGACCGACAACGACCTGGGGTTGGGAGTATCTGACGGTAAAGACTGGAAACAGCAGCTACTGCATCTCGGGAAGACTTACACCCGCGGTAGCTCCTGGAGCAGCTCCAATAATGAGTCGGAATTCACCGTGAAAGTACAGCAGGAGTTCCGCCCACCGGTGCTATCATGGTCAATCGATCTGGACATCGCGTACACCTTTCACGCGTCAGGAGCGCTGGCCGTTCATGTAAAGGGTCATCCTCGCGGCCTGAACCTCCCAAAGACATTACCGCGCATCGGATTCACCATGGAGTTGCCCAGCGAGTGGGCAGGAGATAAGGATAAGCCAGCATCTGTCACTTGGTATGGGCGTGGACCCGGTGAGAGCTATTGCGACAAGAAACTGTCCCAACGTCTGGGTGTGTATAGTGTTGCTGAAGTGTCAGAGCTATGGACGGAGTATGAATATCCCCAAGAGGGTGGCAACAGGACCGACACCCGGTGGGTCAAGTTTACTCACTCCGGGGGCGAGTTTCTTACGGCGCAGTTTGTCGACTTAGAGAGCTTCGGGAGTGAAAAGAGCAGGAAGTTGTTCGACTTCAATGTGTCACATTACAGGGTGAAGGATGTTGACGAGTCAAAGCACCCGTATGAGCTGGAGGAGAAGAGGACGGATAACGTGGTGTTGAGACTTGACGCTGAGCATCACGGCCTCGGCAGTGGTTCGTGCGGTCCAAAGACCCGGGACGAGTATGCGCTTGTGAACAAAGATTTCGAGTTCGAGGTCTTACTAGAGTAGTGGCATAAGCAACTTGTATGCGGCAGACAGAACCTCTGACAATCGACTCGTACCAGATTTCGGAGGCTTTTACCAAGGTAGATGCAATACGAAAGTCAGAATGGGTTTACCCAGACTATTGAGCCCCTGTTAATCACTGTAGCCAACGGCGTGGTCGCATAAACTCTAATCTTAGGTATATCTAAGCTGGCCGACCACCTTAAATCCTTTTCTAAATGTGGTTTTGTGCCACACCTTCAAATCCGTGGCGTCTTCATTCCTGCTGAAACATGGAGGATTGTTACCTTACTATCTATTCTATGTGAACAACTCAAATTCCGGGGGTTACCTAACGTTTAGCGTGCAAAGTACTCATTGACGTTTTCGTGTAAAAGACGGGTCCTTACGGCCGTGATACACATGGTTAATTGTTAAATAAACCAACCATATGTGGCTTTGAAGCAATTCAGCGGGCCAGAGTCCGCCGCCGACAGGATTGCTGACTCGAGTCTATGGCGTTAAGAATATCTACACAGGTCACATTCGGATCTACACGGCATATGCCATCACGAATGGCCGCTTGTACGACTTAGGCGCTGCAACGTTTTCGGGCGTAGTAATCCTCTGTGACAGAACTGGTGGTGTATAGGACGGTCAAGCTCAGGGAGGGAATGCTCCCATTCATCACTGCGGGCACAGGACTGGTGTGGATGCTTTCGCAACGCGAATGGTATAGAACTCTATGATCGCAAAAATGCGCTTTGTTGTCTTGTTAGAGTTCTTGGGCTTCGGAAGAGTTACATTTGGTAGCACATAGGCATCAAGCGTTTAATTGTGATGCCATGTTCACGCAAGGTTTTGCACTTTCAGTTGGCCTATCAAACTCAGTCCATCGTGCGACTTGGAGTAAATGCATAAAAGTCCGAGGTGACGCGACCACTCACACCCTCTTCTGCCAACCCCGGATCAGCAGGCAACCTATCGCCACTGAAGCCGGGCACAAACACAAAGTCTCCCTGTCGACGCCACTGTAGTGAGCTGAGCGCCATCATTGGACGGTTGCTTACAGGTCCACGCAGCAATGTATGTAGTCGGCAAGTGGAAGCCCTATCGAGAGCTATTCCTAGCTGGCAGTCATTGCCCCGCTTCTTCATGTCAGCTCTCGAGGTAGCATATGGATAAGCGTTGCTACAGAGCCTCACGCAATCACAAGTTGCTTGGAAAATGCAAGTTTTCTGTTTTCGTCACGCAGCTTTTTATGCTTATCGTCTACCTCACCGGGTTTTCTAGAGTGGATTGTCTCGATGAGGACTGCACGACTTCGTAGTAGTCATCCTTTATAAGATCTATGAGGGATAGACCCCCTCCTCCCGCCGCTACAGGTCCCGCAGCACTGCAAGTAGCTCATGTCCGAAAGAAGTCTTCCAGCCTTATGGGCTTCTGTATAGTCGCTGCCCTAGGCAAATCTCGAGAACCGAATCCACAGTGATCCGTGCATTTCGGCGGAGTATAGCATCATGGTCACATTTACGCAATCGATACCACATCGAACACGGATATCAAAATCACATCATGACCCTCACGCTCGTCGATCTATCAAAGGGGAAGCGTTCGCACGCAAAGTACCAGAAGAGAGGTTGCAGATAGATCTGGTCGATCTTGATGATTTGCGCGATCCCATCAAGATAGGTACACGAGAGACATCGCGGTTGCATCACGTCGCGGCTTTCCTGAAGCGACGCTATGGCGATGACCAAGATGAAGAGCCGATATTGGAGGATGCGCAGATAATCTTCTACTGGATGGACAAGTGTCTTTTAGGAGATGAGATTCCGGGCGGAATATCTAGACTGCACTACCGTGCGCTCGACCAAAATGCAGAGGACGATGACGATACCGATGCTGCCCTGAAGTTTATTTGGAGCACAAATATAGATTTTGATGCAGATCAACTTGTCAAAATTCAGTGTGCTCTTGGAAAAGGAGGGACTATCGGGAGCTTGAGGAGCGCTTTTGCTTCTGTTCTGGAGATTGAGGATGCGAACAGAATTGTGATCTCTGCGCGGGGCGGCTTGCGACCAGGCCTACTCCAAGGGAACAACTGGCAGGTCAACAAAATCAAAGCTTGGCTTTGCCGCAAGATATGGATAGACATAGCACCACCCAAAAACTATATCGTCCTAAGGGGGGTGAACGAAGAGTATATCTACCACCCACCTCTTATGGGCCATTACCACTCCACTGACTTTCGCACACTTCGGGATTGGCTTTTGTCGCGGATCATCACGAATGTGCACTGTCGTGCATCGAGTCGCCTCAAGGTGGATACAGACGATGTTACAATGGTCTGCAAAGGCAGGATCTTGACCAAGCGTGGACGTATCAGCTCTGGCCAGGTCGTCGACTTTGAACTCACACGAGAAGTGGCAGATAAATTCATCGCGGAAGAGGCGTGGCTGGTACCGGAAACCGAGAATTGTGCAGTATGCAGCGACGACAAGAGGGTTTCAGAGATACCAAGGCACGTCACCAGGTCATGCGAACACAAGTCAAATACTTGCAAGGACTGTGTCGGTCAATGGATTACCTCGAGTATGGAGACTCTTGCGTGGGACCGATTGAAGTGTCCAGAATGCCCACAACTTTTGCAGTTCGATGATGTCAGGGCTTTTGCCAGCCCGGACGTATTCGTCAGGTGAGTCTTGTGTTCGGTTTAGATCATTAGATTAACATACGAAACGTAATGCTAACATTGGAGTAGGTATGATACATTAGCAATGAAGGCCGCTGTCGCAAACATTCGTGATTTCAAGTGGTGTCTGAACCCACGTTGCGACTCTGGGCAAATAGTCCGATTCGGTTGTGAGAAACTCAAATGTCATAGCTGTAAAGCACTGTCATGCGCTCAACACAATCTGCCATGGCATAAGGGAGAGACTTGTGAGGAGTTCGATAAACGTAATCGAAAGCAGAGGAAGGGCGAAAGAGCCTCGGAGAAAAAGGTCAAGGACATCACAAAGCCTTGTCCACAATGCCAGAAAGACGTATATAAGTTCTCAGGCTGCGATCATATCACCTGTAAGTGGCCAAGACCAAACCTCGATACCATGTTACTCATGATATAAAAAGGTGTTTGTGGGCATGAATGGTGCTATATCTGCCTCGAGACATATTACCGCGATAGGAGCAGCTTCCTTCAATGTAAGCACAAGCAGGACTGCAAGTACTTTGAGAACCCACCGAACTACGAAGGGGGTCGTGCTTTCATGCCATTTTTGAACCACATGCGGGAACAACGCAACAATCAGGATTGGCAATTTGCACCTCCGCCTCCTCCACGTCCACAACCACCTGGCCTTGACGAGTGGCGACGACGACCTATACCGGCGAATGCCAATCCGTTTCAACCTCAGCCAAGACCAGCACAACCGCCAGCTAACGAGGACGAGCATGCTCGAACTCAGGCCTGGATCGATACAAACCCTTTACAGTTTCTCATGGAAGATTTCTTAGAGCCAGGCAACAACGTGCAGCTTCATATCAATCATGTGAGGCGAGGAGCCTTCGATCATGGATTCCTGGGAGCCGCTGCCCTGTTTACGATGGAACAATTGGTGCAAAGGACGAGGTGATGAAGTTTACGACATCATGACTATTGCATAGTTTTCTTTGCTTTTCATACAAGGTGACTGAAAGATGGGTTAGGGCAACCTTGGCATTCGTACTATATCATTGTGTTTATTTCTCTTGTAAACTACAAATCATAATTATTCGCATGACGCTTAGAAGCTGTAAAACGAATAAGGGTTTTCTACGGGTTTGAAACCACGAAGTTGGCGCGACTTCAGTTTTGAGGATGCTCAAAGCTCTCCCCCAACTGCGTTCCGTTCACAATCAGAGGCTCACAAGGAGCCATAACAAACAAACATCTTGTTGTCTTCCTTGGGTCCGGATTCCTCCACGCATGGTTTGTGCCTCTCTGCACGACAGTATCGCCCGGCTTTAGCATCCTTTTCTCTCCAGAATCCAAGATGAGCTCCAGCTCACCAGAAATGACCACACCGAAGTCGATGGTGTGAGTTCGGTGCATGATAGCTGGCAAACCAGGGAGGAAGTCGACGAAACGCATGGTGGTCGCGCCAGGACGTGAGATGCCCTCAACCGGAGGCAGATCTGCCATTGCCTTGAGGTCCTCGCCGTTGTTCATTTGCGCAGGCGTTTGGGTCGATACGAAAACGTCGTGAACAACCGCGCCAGGCTTTGGAGTAGATGGGACTTCTTCGGTGAAAGCATTGCTGAAGATAGATCTACCTTGAGCGTCGTGATCGGTGATGAACCGCTTAGGTTGTCCCAATCCTAGGGTGTCCAGTTTGTCCTGTTCGTAGCTATTCATCCTGGACAGGGTGATCTATCGACTTTTGAAACTGCGTATTTCCAATCTAGCCGAGTGTCTTGCAAAGTATCAAAATAAATGTCCCTTTGGTGACGAAGGTACCGATGGGAATAGTAAACGTTCTATTCTGTAAGCATCAGAGTAGACAATGGTTAAATGCACAGTTGCGTATATCGCATGACAAGTTAAATGAAAAGTGACAACAGCGATATTTATACTATGTGAAACAATACAAGATACAACGGAGCTAATCAAGACCAAAATACTAGATGGTTGACCCCATTTGCTCATGCAGTCAGCATTTAGACAGGAAATTGGATTGTTACTCCAAAATAGACGTGACCATGTCTTGCGATGTATATCGCTAATAGATTGCGGCACCGAAGATTGTGGCTTGTTTGGGCAGATCGATTTGATGAAGGAGGTTTAGTGCGGTTTTGCTTTGTAATTCGGCCTTTCGCGATTTGTGCAACGGGGAGGCTGACAAGATATATGGGATCACAAGCTTTTATTTGTCAACTACCAGGTTCCACCTTTACAAATTACAGTTGCGGACTTCCGAATGTTAAGGAAGAACAACACAATAATAGAAACCGCAACTTCCGCAACATCCACGTAAACAAATTAAACGTACCTGGTACATTTACTTGAGATACTCCCGTCAGTTCGTACCGTTTACTAACAGTTTGCGGAAAGCTTTTGTTTCAGATTTATATCCTGCCATAAGATCTTGCCCCGGTGCTACAATAGTTAAGATAAATGTACGAGTGGTCAACTCTTTACTCTTGGTATTTCACTCTAGCTCGATCAAATATGTCCTTAGATTTTAATTGACAAGACCATTATACATTTCATTGTCCTAGGTAGCTGTTGACAGAACATTGAAGAGATTGCCGTCGTCAGCGTTGAGCCCCAAGGAACTGCCGCCACTGGCGGCAACTTTTGCTAACAGGGCAGATGGCTGTGGCTGAAACGATAGACTCCTATGAATTATTCAACTGCTTAATATTCGTTTTATACCCTTCTTTACTCATGCAATAGTATCCCTCGTAAACCAACTATTTAATGGACGAAATATCTGCCAGCGGCTCTACTATACTTTGATAAATCTGGTAAATAGTCACAGCAGTACCGATTCGAGCTTAGATTGTACGATCACTACAATGAAATCCTACACACGTAAGTTCGCTTGACAAGTACAGCTTCTGAAGCTGATTAGTGTATATGAAAGAATATAGTAGGTACTCAACCCACCAGACCTAACCGCAATTGGCTTAGCCAGGAAAGATCTCACTACCCGTGTTGAGAAGGAACACCATTAACGATACATGTTCTTTGCTGGTTGAAGCCGCGATACAGCTTGGGTGAAGCTCAAGTTCTTGAAAGCTTCAGTGCAGAAACAGGGATGCATTGTAGGTTGCCGAACAAGCACACCGACAGAGCTTTGCATTAATCGGCACTTGGTTAGTCTCACCACTCTTGGTTTTTGCATTGATTAGTCTCACCACTCTTGGTTTTTGCATTGATGGACGAACGTGATTTCTATGTCGAACTCACAATGCGCCCAGATTTTGAGAACGTAACCTCAGCCAGGTCTTGGGACAATGTTCATGGATGCCCATTTGCTGCCGCCAAGGTTGGGACCATGAGACACAAAAGCCTCAAGAGTAACAAGTTCAGTAGTAATTGGTTCGAGAACGAAGGAGGAGTCCGACGCGCTCACCAATTAAATCTGGGTCGTCACTACGTGCGTGAAGCAGTGACCACTATCAGATAAATACCTGAGTACATGGCGTACAGATTATATCAGATAGACAGGGATTTTTATTGCATACCGCCGGGGACAACGCGAACTTACCACCTAGACTTCACGGCGCAGAGCTCGCTTGGTTGTGTTCGGATTCGATGTGCCTCTAATAACAAAGTTCAGAACTCAGTGCAAGCGATAGCAAGTAGAAAGTGACCGCTGCGCCAGTCGTACAGGCGCTGAGAGAAGAATGCATACCGCGCGTCATGATGGGAACAACGATTGCTTGAAGAAGAGTTCGATACGATAACAGGCCCTGAGACCTAGACCTTAGCATGATACTCAATACCATAGTATGTGAGGAATCGACTTGTTCACAGCGCCAAAGAACTAATCATATCTATTTCGACTAATATTGTGGGCACCGAACTTGATATCCGGTAGCGAGTGCAGCGGCAATAGCTCATCGTAGTATAGTGCTTGGTGTCGGACCAAGGAAATCACATCCAATTCGCTAATCCGACCAATTGAACAGGCGGCCCGAAGCCCACCGTTGGCGAGGTACAGAAACAAAGGAAAATCCGTTAGACCACTGTCTATTGCCATTCTCTATTTCGATTGATCTCGTGCCGCGACAATTTTCATAAACGCAAGCCAGGAAATAAGAGTTAAAACACGTCTTTCACATAAGCCGATAAGTTCAAAGACATCACATCCCGCCTGCTTCCCTCTTTCTTTTCTTCTTTCTTTTTTCACGTCTCTTGTGTGACGAACTGGCAGCACCTTTGTCGGTTTTCCCTGCCATTGGAGGCAGGGTTACACCACTTTTATGCAGTGACAGTGTGTGGCATTCGATACTTGGCTCAACCCTTTTCTGCCCCAATGACCTACAAGATCAGAAGTGTCTAGATCTGACACGCATGCATGGTTACATATGCAGATCTCGCCAGATTTTATACGAATGGTCAGACTCTTATCTTCAAGCTTCGAGCCTGAGCCAACGCGAAGATTTCCCAATTCCATAAGCAGTTTATCCCTTCTATACTCGAGCTTCCCTGAACTTGTCAATTTTTAATCGATAGTGGTTCTTTGGCTTCTAGTTGATTAAATTACCTGGAGTAGAGCATTCCATATCCACGTTACCTTCACCGGTTTTTACAATGGACGACATCTTGAAGCGTGAGTTGGAGACAGTGGACATATCGGAGCAACAATCAACGTCCGAAAATGAGTCGTCTATCTCAAATCTCGAGAAACAAACAAGAACTAGGCGGTTATTCTCGCCAGTGCAACTCTTCTTCTTCAATTTTGTGTATATGCAATTATGGTACTCTACTGGTGGGTGAGTCATTGCATCAAGTTAACCTCGTAAGCATGAAGCGTAAAAGACTAAAACACAATGTAACAGCAATATGTATTTTGCTCTCGCGAATGGCGGCCCTGCAGCCTGGTTTTTCGGCTACTTCATCATTTCATTTGGGGCCTTATGTCAAGCGGCCTCTTTCGCCGAGCTGGCTTCGATCCAGCCCCTCGTAAGTGACTGAACGTGGCCAGACACTTGTTCTACTTCCGTCATTCAAGACGCAAATGTGTAACTCATCTCATGTTATCAATATCAATTGACTTGCGATGATTTTGCGAAAGAGCAGAGGCTGACGTATTTTCTCTCTCCAGGCAGGAGCTCAATACTACTGGACCCATGTAAGTACGGAAGTCAGATGTTTGACAGAAATTATAGACTAACATCAAATACTGCAGCATTTCGCACCAGAATCATCCAAGCTGTTTCTTACCTGGCTTCAAGGTTGGACTACCTGGATCGCCTATATTGCGCTACTCGCTAGCTGTATGAATGGCACAACAGTGATTTTTGAAGGGCTGATCCAGATCAATCACCCGGACTATTCACCTGGGGGCTGGCATACGACATGTATCATGATCGCAATGTTGGCGTTTTGTGCATTCGTGAACATGTATTGTTTCAGGCTTGTGCCATGGTTTGAGCTTTTCACGGGTAATGTCCAAGTCCATAATAACTGCTACCCAACTCAATGCTGCCGTAACTAATGGTCTAATAGGCATCTTGAATGTTTGCCTCTTTTTCGTCATACTAGTTTCTGTCTGGGTTATGACACCAAAGCGCAACAGTGCCGATGTCTTTTTGATCACTAATGTCTCTACTGGTTGGGAAGGCAATTACTTCGTCTCGGCCAATATTGGAGCGTTGTCAAACATCTTTCTTTACCTAAGTAGGTGCTATAGGCAACCTAAACCCAGGGTCTGAGGAAACGGCTGATGCTTAACAGGCTTCGAGAGCATTATCCATATGGGTGAAGAATCACGCAACCCCAAGCAAGCAGTTCCGCGAGCTGTGCTCTGGTCACTCCTCCTTAATGCATGCCTCGGTGTAGTTATGATGGTCACTTTCGGCGTAAGTCAAGACATGCCAGGCTGAAATGTTCCAGTTGAACACTTTTCGAAGATAACCGTTTTTAGCTCTGTATGCCTGCCTTGGATATACTTCTTAGCTCGTCAAGTCCGCTAGTCACGATCTTGCTCTACTCCACGGGACCCACCATGGCTACGGTCACACTATCAATACTGATGGTTATAGGAATTTCAGGCAATGTAGGAGTGAGTAACCTCAGCAGTCCTTTCTGACCCACCCGGATTTTATCTTGGGTGTGCTTACTGCCCATCTGAGGCCGTTCTTTATTATGGCTTGTGATACTTGTAGCACGCCGGAAGTTCATTTCGAAGCGGCGATACTGACCTGAGCTATTGCAGGTAGTATCCTCTGTTTCTCGGCTGACATGGGCTTGGGCCAGAGACGGCGGCCTACCTCATTACTTTGGATACGTCGACGCAAAACAACGTGTGCCGCTTCGAGCAGTGTTATTGGCTTCCACAATCGTCACTATATTGTCGCTTCTAAATGTCGGCAGTGGGACCTACATCGCCTTTGGGGCAATCGTATCCTTATCGTCTTTGTCAGCATACCTTAGCTATGCTATTGTTATCTTCTGCGTCTTGTACGCTCGATATACGAATAGTTTCAAAGTTGACGTGTGGAACCTCGGCAGAGTAGGCCCGTTGATTAATGTCGTGGCTCTTGTATATACCCTTTGGGTGATGATCTGGCTACCATTCCCTAACAACCTGCCAGTTACAGCATCAAACATGAACTATTGCGGGCCAGTGTTTAGTGCGGTGTTTGCGGGAATCATTGGCTCATGGTTTATACGGGCGCGGGGAAATTGGCAAGGCCCCAATCGAGCAGTGGTCGATTTTGTGACGAGGAACCAGTCCTAGCTGCAGTTCTTACACGTAGATGCTTGCGAATTTGCTGACTCCAAAAGGGTTGCACGTGCCCGTGGGGCGTGAAGTCTCGCACTACAAGGAGTGAGACGACACTTTGGGTCCTCTAATAGAGACATGGTCATGTCGAAACTGAATATAGCCCTGTCTCTACAAGAATCTTTGGCTTGCAGGAAGGCAATACATAGTTGTCAAGTTTGCAGGCCGGGTCTGACTGACAACATCATTTCTATATGTAGATAGGAGCGTGGCTTATCTATATACTTAGTGTTGTACCTAAAGTCCTTCGTTCAGAAACTTGAATAGAACCACCTTGCCGTACACAAGGATCGTCCTGAGAACTTGGGCAAAATATTGAGATAAACCAAGTGTTAGCCTCATTGATTAATGGCTTCAGCACGACTCTTTGTCTTTGTAAATGTAAAAAAAAAAAAAAAAAACCGTCTCCTCCATGTATATTTAGCACATAACGCAACAAGATTGGCCAGCGACCAATCAACATATGACAGGGGGCAATAAAATTTCCCGAAGCACTAGCGAACCCCTGAACCCCTAATTAATCAACAGCATGGCGTCAGTAGTCGAAAGCGCATCGCATCTGAAAGCTTATCTTGAAATCTGGACCTGCAACTCCCGAAAATTCGTCCCGTCATGCAACGCAGACTTCATTAACGCTGCACAACCCGACGAGGGCCAATTCAACAAAGAAGAAGTTGGATTTACCCGAATGTGAAGCCTCAATACGCCAATGCTGCGCCTCCCCGCGCTTTTCCGCCTCCCGTCCAAGCTCCGGCGACGAGTCCGCAGGCGCAGGATGAACACGCTATTCACCCTGTTGGTGATCGTGTTGCTTCTGCTGATCCCATTCTACATAATCTACAGGCCGCCGCGATCGCTGATTCGCTATTTCTCGAGGCGGTGGCCCGATGTATTATGGGAAATCGAAACGAAGACGAAGGTGGTCGCGCTGACCATCGACGACGCCCCGTCCGAACACACGGAACAAATCCTCGGGATCCTGAAGGCGTATGACGCCACGGCGACCTTCTTTACGATCGGCGGCCAGGTCTCCGGACGAGAGGAGATTCTGGCCGACGTAGTACGCAGCGGCAACGAGCTTGGCAACCATGCGATGCACGACGAGCCCAGCAGGGCGCTGAGCGACGAGGAGCTGACGGCCCAGATTGAAACGGTACGCGACAAGATCCGGGCTGCTTACAACACGGCGGAGAAAGACCTTCCACCACAGTATTTCAGACCTGGATCGGGCTTCTTCAGCGACCGTATGAGGAAGCTGGTCAATAAACTGGGATACAGGATTGTGCTTGGCAGTATATACCCACACGATCCACAGATCCAGTATTCGTGGATTAATGCGAAGCACATATTGAGTATGATGCATCCGGGAGGAATTATCATATGTCACGACAGAAGACCTTGGACAGCACCGATGTTGAGAAAGGTACTAAAGGAAGCGAAAAGTCAAGGTTACAAAGTGGTCAGCGTTTCGGAGTTGCTTAAAATCACCAGCCGCGGCTGAGAATCGACCTCAATAGAGACGACAATGCGAGAGTACACTTGAAGAAGCGTGATCCATACGGCGACCAACTCAAACTGGCTCGATTAAAGCCCGCAGGGATTTTAATCATGTGACTGATCACAAACTATATTTGAGGTGACTACAGTGCTCAATGTATGTTGCGATCGCGCTATTCCGTCGATGTACATTTGACACAGGCATACAGAGCTCTACGCCGTACTCTCCTTGCTCAGAGCTTCGAAGCCTTGCACCAAGTCGTCCCGCAGATCTTCCCATCCTTCTATGCCAACACTTACTCTCAACAAGCGTTTGTCACAACTCTTGTCCGACATAGCTCTCCACTCTATCAAACTCTCTACACCGCCTAAACTCGTGGCGTGTTGAAACAAGTGTAGTTTACTCGGCAGTCTCTTCGCGAGGCTTCCCTCTTTGAACAGGAAAGAAAACACGGGTCCAAATCCGTTCGGCATCTGCTGCTTCAGCCAAGCATTCTCGCCCTCCAAGTCTTGCTTTTGCAGGCTTGCGTGGTTGACTTCCTTGACCAGCTTGCTGACCAGGCTTCCGTCCTTCTGCAGTTCAGACGTCAACCATTGGACCAGTTTCTCCGCGTCATGGCTCTGCTTCTTCACACGTATCTCAAGCGTCCTTAGACTTCTGACGCCCAGCCATCCTTCCAAACTTCCCAGCACACTACCAAGCACAAGTCTTTCATCCCTCAGCTCTTCAATCCACGCACTATGTTTCGGGGCCATGGCCAAAACACCGCACAGCATGTCGCTGTGGCCACCAAAATACTTCGTGCCAGAGTGCATCACCACGTCCGCTCCCCACAAGAACGGATCTAGCAACGGCGGTGGCGCAAACGTAGCATCAATCGTCAGCCAGGCGCCTGTCCGGTCCGCCTTCTTCCTGTAAAACTCCAGGTTCCGCGCCTCGCCTGTGGGGTTCAGGGGTGTCTCGACATGTAGTACATCGCCCTTGCCCAACTCCGAGTCGGGACAATCGAGATCGACCATTTGCAAGCCCGTGAGTTTGGACAGCAATTTTATCACGCCGTGGCAGCCGTGGTAGCCACCGCCGATGGCGATGCGCTTCGGGTTCAGATGCACGAGCATGGCGTGGAAGGCCGACAGGCCGGAGCTGTAGGTCAGGGACGGCCCATGAAGGATCGAGGTCAGAATTGCTTCGAGGCGAGTGCTGTTCGGCGCGCTGTCACGGGAATAGATGTGGGAGTTGTAGGGGTTAACCGGCTGCGATGAAAGCATCGTTAGCCGTTGCATCATTCAGAATGTCGCGTCTAAAACCCAAGGGCACCGTACGTTCTCGTTGTTCCACTGTTTCAGCTCGTCTGGGTTCCTACTATATCGAAAGGTGGTCGAGACGTGCATTGCTGGTGCCACGTCCTTGTACATATTGAGGTAGTCATCCGCGTGAATGGTTTGGCTCGACAGCGAGAGGTGCTGCAACCTCGTGGCCGGTGTTTCGTAACTGGTGCCGCTGGGGGTAGACTCCTCGTGAGCCATGCCGCCGACAAGCTCTGAACGAGCAGCCGTAGAGCCGTTGGTGTCGTCGCCCATCTCGCTCGTTCGCATCTCACTATGTACGGCCTGCCAGTCGAGGACGCAAGTCGCTTGAAGTACAGATAAAAGTGCCACGATGGTCAGACAGATCGCTGGTATGATAGCACCACAGAAATCCCTAGAGAGTTGACTCTATTAGAAAGAGCATGACTCTTATTCAATGCCTTTCCGATGAGCCCCACCACATATTATTCGCGATTTCGTGATCGACTACCCGACGTCGGCGGGGTACGCAATAATCGAGTCAACGCTAGACTAGGCGTAAGTGGAGTATACGCTTTCGGCATGCGCCGAACGTGGCAGACGTGGTGCCATCCAGCATCATAGTCATGAACAGTATGGATACCATGCCAATATCACTTATCTGAAATCAGAAGTGGTGTGTTGTGCTGCATTAGAGCAAGGATATCGGTTTGCAGATACTTGAGTGTTGTTAGCCGCTGCCGTGTACTGCTTTTATGGCAACGTTTGCGGGATGTCAGTTAGGTACTGGGAACCAATATTTAGCAGGGAGCATTTGTACATGGAAGCCGCAGCCAGATCGTGCAAGAGCTCATATTCATTGTGGTGCAACTTTCACAGCCCACCCCGGTCTACTTCTTCTCCAACAACGCCTTCTCGCTCTTTAGTATTCCCGGAACCTCCTCCTCGATGCTCGGGCGATACGGCTTCCAGCCCAACGTTCTGTTCAGCCGCTCTCCCCTGCTCCTGGAGTTAAGTCCCCAGCTCACAGCCTGGAAGTCTGCCACCTCGAAGGCCTCGTCCTTGCTCAGGGCCTGTTCCTTGGGCTCGTCCTTGATGTAGCCCAGCTCGTACGCCTTCCTGGCCATGAGCCTCGACAGGTCGCCCCAGACGAACTCCCCGTTCTCGGCGAAGAAGTAGCCCCTGGCGCCCCAGATCTCCCCGGACAGGTTCCCGGCCACGGCCGCCTCGGCGAGCAGCACGAAGGCGTCGGCGAGGTCGTGCACGTGGACGCTGTTCCAGCGCGCCCGGCCCCCGCCGACGATGGGCGCGTAGCCCTTCCTCAGGACGAGGCTGGCGAGCTCGTAGGCCTGTCTGCTGCGCCCGTTGACGGGGCCCCGGCCCTGGCCGTAGATGGTCGGCGGGCACACGAGGGCCGTCTTGACCGAGCTGCCGTGCTTGGTGCCGGCCTCGAGCACGATCTTGTCCACGTTGCGGTGGAAGGCCTCGTCGGGCAGCGTGGTCAGCTCCTCCACGCCGTCCCAGTCGTTGAACTGCTTCTCCTCCCACTCGCCCAGCCGGCCAGCCGACTCGTCAAAGTATGTAAGAATTCCGGTGCCACCGGTGTGGAGCCAGAAGCCAGGCTTCGAAGAGGAGTGCCCGGCCTCGAGGCCTGCCGCGATGGCTTTGGCTGCGCCTTCGTGGTCTGAGGCGTCTGCAGTGTCTACGGGTTTTGTAAGTTACTAATTTTTGAGCATTTGGTTGCTCCAAGGACTCACGCAGAACGATGTCTACTTTCGATGCCTCTTCCTTGATGATATCGGAGTCATCGAGGCCACCGATGATGGGTCGAAGCTTGGGATACGCCTTCTTTACTTGGTCTGCCTTCTCCTGCGTGCGAATCAGGGCGGAGTATTCCCAATCGGGATGCGCTTTATTGAGTGCATAGAGGGCGTCTCCGCCAATATAGCCTGTAACGCCAGTACTGGGTGAACAATTAGCGTAGTTGCTCTAGGATGTGGTACAGATATAGACTTACATAAAGACCTTAGGAGCCATGTTAATTGTTTCTGTCAGTAAAATCTGCTGATATGTATCGGTTGTCGAAAGCACGCGTTGAAGTCATATAAAGTTTTAACGACATAGTCGTTCTCGCCCCCCGGGTTAAGCGTTTACCCCCCTCTCGCATAAGTATGACGCAAGGGAAAAACTACGCTTACACATGTACATAACGGAGCTCCACTTCGCGTAAGGAAGTTCTCCCGCAGCTTCATGACTATAGTAGAACCAATGTCTAATACAGAAAATTACGAGTCTGTCTCATCAGGATGTGACCGGACATCTCATGGGCTCCTTGATTTCTTAAACATAAACATGACTATAGTTGGGGAAAGGCAGGGATCAGCCCCCCACACCCAGCCCCAATATAGTCCATGCCTGGGGGGTTTCCTTCGGGACAGCGCTAAGGTATCAACTCTTTCCAACTGCAATTCGTGTACTCAAGCCATAAGTCTGTCAAATTTGAGGTTGCTGGCTTACATTGCAGCAAAAGCTCC
Organism: Truncatella angustata; assembly: GCF_020726525.1. Lineage (NCBI taxonomy): Eukaryota > Fungi > Ascomycota > Sordariomycetes > Amphisphaeriales > Sporocadaceae > Truncatella > Truncatella angustata. The sequence continues at coordinate 901,781 of NW_025763387.1, forward strand.
ATGTTCACTCGCTCTCTTTTAAGTGCATTTCTCGTAATTCAATATAAGATGTAGCAAGTCCATGCGCAGGTAGTCAAAACCACGGTAAGGTGCACAATCTATCTGCCTAATCCAGCACAATACCAATACTGAAAACTCCGTCAGCAAAGGAGAAAGTACTTTTTTTTAGTGTCTCTTACGGATGAGGTGCAACCTATCGGCTCGCTTCACGATCTTGTGTCAAACGATGTATTTATGTAATTGTAAAAGCTATATACACGAAACTCTAGGTATCTGAAGCCAGTGCTCTGCGGCGTAGTTTACAAGTACTTTCTCGCCCACCTGTACTTTGATGTACCGTTGGTAGCAAATGTGCTGCCGATCTCACCCCACTTCAAGTTGCTGAAGGTGACCTCGGGCTCGGGCTCGACCGCGAGAATGTTCTCCGGCAAGTCCTCACTGTCCGTGCAAGGACCTGCACCTTGTGAAGCGCCATCGAGCCACACCATGCCGCCATCGGTAGCCCACCAGATACTAAAGGCCATGACCATGCCCCTCGTCATTGCATCGCCCATCACCTCCAGGCCGCCGAGCCTGTCAAAGGCAGTGGCACCGCTCGCAACACAGTAGTCCGAGGTGATAGAGTCAACGGCGGGCAAACCCTCCTTGGAGACGGTCTCGGCCTTGACAACTACACCATCCTGGACGTACAGTCGGGTGATCTCGTCCAGCTTGCCGGTGGAGTTGTTGGCTGGGAACTGTGTCACCACCGTGAAGGGCTTGGTGGTATCAACGTCGAAGGTTGAGCCTTCGCCGTAGTAATCCGTCTGGTCAAGGCGGTACGGGTTCCAGCCGCAGCCGTTCTTGTCGCAAACACCGCCGGATCCGCACTCAGCGCCCTCGCACAGGTATACACCAGACTCGTTGCAAGGGTGTGGTGCGATTTGTTGAGATCGAGCGTTGGCCTCCCAAATGTCCATCTCGTTGCAGCAGGCACCGGCACCAGCAAGGTTAGCCTACGTTCACTCATATTAGCATGGGTTATTTTGCGAAGATTGAAATGTGTGTGGCATTGGCAGGAAGGATCTGAAAGGCAAAACTTACAACACCGTTTACGAATGGTGTAGTGTAGCACTGAGCATCACAGTAACCCGTGCCGCGGGGAGCACCACCCGCGTTGAGCTCGCTCTTACCGCCATCGTCTTCCATCTCAGAGAGGTACAGCGCACTGTTCATACCGCAAGGGAGCTTGGTAGCGTCGATGTCGAAAGTAAACTCGTAGCCAGTGAACTTGACCATTTCGTACTTTTCCTCCGTCTCATCGAGGAGGTAGATACGAGGCGAAACCGAAACATTGTTGACGAGCATCTGCATGCGCAGTGAGGCTCCACTGGTTGTGACGCCTACGGTGCTGTAGTCGGTCAAGCCCTCCTGGATACAGTTGGCCGCGCAGGCCTCCTCGGTAGGGCACGCAGTCGAGTTGGGCGCATTCCCCCAGTCTCCGCAGCCGACAGTGCTGTTAACCTGGTGAACCGAGTGTGCAAGCGAGTCAAGAACAACGAAGTTAGTGGCTTCGGTGCAGCCACCGGCTACCGTGCATCGATAGGTGGTGAGCTGAGGGTGGGCTTCAGTGCCAACCGGCGTCTGAGCATTGGCCAGACCCAATAGGGCCAATCCAACGGGGACGAAGAGAGCCATTGTATCTCAGATGACCTGGAAAGGATATCTCAACGAGTCGAGCTAATGTGCAAAGCTCATGACGTGCTCAAAGGGACAGCATGATCTGCCTTTATACATAAAGGCGCGGCTCTCGCCACGAGAAAGGAGATTTGCCGCCTCCGCATTCTCCCCCAGACTCCTCCAATTTCTTCTCCAAAAACTCCAAAGGCGACAGCGCGAAATTGAAGTCCCCTCAGAACTTCGTACGCGCCAAGGGCTATATTGCCGGTTGTGGTGGGTGGAAGTTGGAGTGCCGCCACTAAATCGGAAAGGAGGCACCACGGGCCTGCATCTCCGGCATGGATCGCAATTTATCCCAGACGGCCCAAGCCGTAGTGCTGGGTTACATGAATATTGCCAAAAAGAACCTTAAAAGGCCGACGATTCCGTTACCGTTGAGATTGGAAGCAGAAGTGGACTAGAGCCGCATTGCCTTGAGAGATCATGGTTATTGGGCATCGAATCACCGTTGCAGATTGAGGACAACCCCAGTCGCAAGAATGCAGATCTCTCAGGGGAGCCGAGGCGACTTCCGAGACTTATTGGGAATAGTCGAGCTCACAAACAGCGATATGGAAAATCTCCGATGAGTCAGCCAGGACTGTGTGTATATTGCTCCCACATGCCATGTGCTGTTTGGGTTATGCCTACGTACATAGAATGCTCTCAAGGTCTTCGGTGACCAATTTGTCTTGACCACTGAACGTCGAATGACCATGACGCGGTCGGACAAGACCGTCTCAACGAACCTCGAATTTAGACTCGCCTTCTTTCACCTGCCTCTCCTCCTTATCTAGCTTGGAGACTCTGGCATGAGACGGTCCGTCATGAATGTGCTTCAGAAACTGGTTGATAGCATCTGGAGGACCCTGAGCCTCGCCTTCGACCTAGGTAATGTAAGTCAGTGATTGTGCTGAACAGTGGAGATGAAGGATAATGCTACCTGATCGTTATCGTTGTTCCTCACCCATCCTGTGATGCCAGCCTCTGTCGCCCTTTTCTTCGTAAAGGAGCGAAAGTTGACGCCTGCATGTGACGTCATTTGTAGGTGGAAGCAGCTGGACGAGATATTGGGCAATGCTCACCTTGAACGGTGCCATGTACGAGGAAGTAGATCTCGAAAATGGGTCAGCCTGGATTTTCTGGGAGGTTTCGCTGGTGAATTACCCTTTGTGACATGCTGAAAACAGTGGGCTCTACTGGGTGGTGATAGTTTGCTTGGGTCGTGTGCTGGTGTTGGTTGTCAAGTTCCATGCAAGACGAATCCGCTCTCTGGGGTAGCGTTAGCTGTGGTGGAGCTTCCGTGACGCAGGGCCTGCCTCAGGCTAGACTAGCACTACGTTAGCTTGGTGAAGGGCGCCATGATCGCTAAAATGCAATTCGCAGTCGCGCCTTTGCGTGCAGTTTGATTCTGGACACTCGAAACCGGGCAACCATCCATATCCGCGCATTTCTTTCGGGCATCCAACTTCTGACTGAACCACATCCAACGCGTAGCATGATGGATCCAGCACACGCTTCGGATGCGACACAGGATGCGCCAGTCGTCTTCCGTGGCAAGAAGCGGAAGTTCTTAAGGCAGAGACCGGCGGACGAGGATGTTTCGAGTGTCCAGGCAGATGCAGCGAACGACCCGGCGGTGAATCGAGACGGTGCGGCACAAAATGCGATGGCGAAAGAGGTCGAGGACAACCCATCGGTGGCAGAGATCATTAGACGGCGAAACGCACGGAAATCACGTATGAAGGGCGTCGGATTCGGTGCCGACGTTGCGCAAAGCAGCACCGCCACTGCAGACGACGAGCTCACTTTGATGATACGAGAAGAGGAACAAAAAGCGACTGAGCTGGCCAATGGGGGTGTCAACAAGCGTTTCACCGCGCAAACCGGATTGTCTAGCGACCTCGTGAATAAGCATATGTGAGTCCATCCCCGGGGGTGCGGCCATTGATACTGTACAGTTGCTGATGGAGCAAGGACTGAATTTATAGAATCCGAACTGGCCAAGCGAAAGTCAGCCGCCTCATCAAGTCATGGCACTTCACAAGGCCCATCATCTGAGTGTGCTACGGCTAGCATCCCGATGGAAGCGAGACACGATCTTCCAATACCCACTTTCGTACGAGGACAACTTCAGGAGGTCGATCTTGGCGACGATGTGCGAAGCAAAAACGAGATATTGACGGAGCGTGCCCGACGGAAACTCCAAGGCGAGGTAGTAGACGAGGAACAGTCGTCGCGCCCCAAGAAAGTCAGGCTGGGCCGTGATGGCAAGCCTTGGAGGACTCGTAACAGAAGAACTAGCGACGACATCAAGCGTGACCAACTTGTGGACGAGATTCTCAGAGAAAACAGACGTAAGCTGCTCCCAATGTGAAGTATGGAGTACGTTGCTAATCATCGCACAGTGGATGTCTACGAGACGCCAACACCACCTGCAGCGACTACGCCCGGCGTGGACCATGATGAAGCAGCAGATGATCGCCTAGCTGAAGAATTCCGACGAGAGTTTCTTGAAGCCATGGCGGAGAGGCAGCAGAAGAAGAAGCCCGTCCCAGCTGCAAAGAAGGATGAAGAAGTGCTCAAGGGTCCAAAGCTTGGAGGAAGTCGAAATGCAAGAGCTGCCATGCGTGATCTGATGCTGAAGAAAGAAAAAGAGCAGCAGGCCAGGAGATAATCTAAAAGCCGCACCTGTATTGGACAGTCTATTACTTTAGAAAATGGGGCTGGGCTCACTATAATGCATTCTAAACCCTCCAGCACTCGCAATTATTAATTGGAGTGCTTCGTGGCTTTCGTCCAAAGAATTTTTGCCTATCCGTTTGAAACCCTCTCGTAAATCCTTGATGGTCCTTCTTGAATGGACATCGTTCATGATCGACTTTTATACGTGCAATGAACACTTCGTTATTGATCGAGGTTTCTCTGAGCGTACTCTGGTAATAAAACTCCCTCAACGTGTTGCCGGGCTCGAAGGCGCCTCGGGCACCAGATATCCTTCTGGGATGAGCTTGGAGACGCTAGCTCAGAGTCTGGGTGTCTGTGAAACTGCGGTGGGTGTCGTTTGGACTCACGGAATCGTGCCTAGGATACGGCAATCCTTCATGGACCAAACTGAATCCTGGTCGTTGAGGGTCCCGGCTAGAGCGTGCAGCCGCGGTGTGCCCTTTGATGGTGGCTGCGGTACAATGCAGTTTGATGCAGACTTTATACATGTTGCGATTGTTGTAGTACCAGCTCCACTTCGGGTTACGGATTGCGTGGTTTTAATAGTTCTCGAGGACTAAGTGCCGTAGACCAGCAAGAGAAGACATTCAGTAGCTCCTGCACCAGATCCTGTATACCTACCCGTGCCGACCCCCCGGTACACTCTTAGCTTGCCTTCCAGATCGTAATCAACTATGCAAAAAACAGAGATTATGCAAGGGAGTGACTGGAATTCTTAGAAAGCTAATAAGTACCACGGAGTATTATCCAACATTTCACGGGAAATTTTTAGAAACTAAGGCAAAATAGGGCTCAGATGCGAGGAATATACGTCTTTCTATGTAATGAATGGTGATATTTTAGGCAGGTAGGTGCACCAATAAACAAGCACTACAAAGAGAGACATGGGTGAGGTCCACCTATCACCGCTCCTCTACAACGTACAACAGATCTGTGCGTATTCAGTAGTGTGCTGGTTGTGCCAGACACCTTGTGACCAGGTCGTTTGTGTATGATTTGTTTAGTTTGCGGTTGGTCAGGTATCATGCTGTGTTGATCATCGGGGTAGAGAATTGAACCGACGGGCCGGGACAACTAGTATAGGGCCATGTATGTACAGTACAAGCATGGCTAGCCTGTTATGGTTAGGCATCGACATAGAAAGCAAGAGGTGGCACAGAACAAATGATCCCCGATCAATTCGCTGCGAGAAATGGGGTCCCAATTGATAATGTCTCTTTCATCCTCTCTCTTCTCTGCCTGTTCCACCACAGCCGTAGGGCCGACTATCTCAAAGACCACAAGTCTAGTAGACAATGGCAGGCGGAAAGCTCCTGATTCTAGGCGCTACAAGCACAACCGGCCAGCTCATCGTAGCGCGGGCATTGGAACTAGGTTGGCAAGTCACGACGTACGGGAGACGGACGCTGCCGGAACATACCGGGAACGTGAACGTTAAGGTGCGTGCGAAGTCATCATAAAGATGATATGATTTTGCTGATTGGATCTGGATGCGGCGGTGCAGACAATCGAAGGTGCCCTTGACAATGAAGCAAACCTTCGTACTGCCATCAGCGGACAGGACGTGATTATTTCCGTCTTTGGCCCTTCGAAACCCGGCGCGCCAACTGATATCTTCGTGCCCGCCTACAAGCTTATCCTCTCGACGATGAGGAGCGAGGGAGTCAAGCGCATCATCGCCCTTAGCACCTTCAGTGTTATCGACCCCAAGGACAAATTCAACATCCTCCGCTGGTTCGCCACCAACGCGCTCTGGGCCATGGCACACAAGGTCTGGAAAGCCATTATCGACATCTCCAAGGTCTTCGACGAGGATGGCAAGGACATTGATTGGACCCTGTTCCGCGTGGGCTTCTTGGCAAATGGACCGCCAATGAAGGCTATCGACGGCTACATTGGCGATGGAAGGATAGGCATGTATTTGAGGCGCGCAGACATTGCTGACTGGACTCTTTCGCAAGCGGAGAAGTCCCCGCCACAGTTTGTACGGGAGAAACCTGGAATTTGTTCTGCGAAGCACTGATGTGCCTGAGTTGACTCCACTTCATCACTTTGCAGTGGTGGTTGCAAAATATATCCGTCAACATATGCAAGGTCTGGGTTAGGCGTGGCTTGCAGCCGTCAATTTGCAGAGTATCAAACCCCGTGTACTTTCCCTACTGTCTCTAGCGAACAAGTTCAGCAGCGTTCAATAATGTCCACAAAGCCAGTTGTCCGTTTTTGGGGGGGGGGGGGGTTGTAGTCTCTTGAAAACCAATATTCGCCCAAATGTGCTGCTTTAGGTGGTAAAGTAGATTATACTATAGATTGTTTCTTAATGGTTCCGGACTTGTTGCTTTGGCAGTGTTTCTAACGGTGCCCTTGGGTGAGTTTCCTTTGCCCCTTCTCATGGCAGGTGAGCGTCCGTCTATACTTTCGGCCTGCATGAAATCGGACCGCCCCCTGTACAGCCAAAAGGCCAAAGAGACGCAGAGCATGACACCAAAGACGGCGATGGCATAGTTCATGTCAACCGGAGCAGGATCTGGTGAGCCAGGGAAAAAGAAGAAGACGGACGTTATGGCGCAATAGATGACTGCGATCCAATTGATGGTAGACCCGAGGCTACCAAGCCTGAAAGGCCCAGCTGGAAGCTCATCTCGGCCTTTGATGAGTAAAGCAATTATAGGCATCGCGTAAGAGATCGTGAGCGCAATTGTACTGACGCTAAGAATAGCCTCCAAAACTGTGCTTGCAAAGGTGTAGAGCACTCCGACCAGGCCGATAATAATGCCTTGCGCCACTATAGCCCGAACTGGTACCTTCCACGTATGGTTGATAACTGACAGGTAGGAGCTCCAAGGCAGACCACCATCTCTGGCAAAACTCCATGTGAGCCGGGACGCTGATGTGACGATGCTTACGCCCTGGCCAATACCATTGAAGATAAAGAACGACAACAATACGCATCCACCATTGACTCCGAGTGTCGACGACAAGAGGTCCATGAACGGTAAACCCGTGACAGGGTCGAGAATGTCATCTAGCGACTGAATACTCGCAAGGCAGACGATCATGAAGAGAAAGCCAGTCAGTGCACCAGAGAGCACCGACAGCCAAATGACACGTGGGATGTTTATGCGAGGGTTTGGGATCTCCTCAACCATGTGAATGGCTGAGTCGAAAGCAGTGAGGCCGTAAGCCGCTTGTACTAAGCCCATGAACCATGTGACACCATCGCTCCAGCCAGTCTGGTTCAGCCAGGCTCCAAAGATGAAGCCAGGATTCTGAAAGCGGAGGTCCGACCTCGTCCCGACGGAAATGAGCAGGGCAAGGGAGATGACGAAGAAGAGGCCAACGAAGGTGACTCCCACAAGGTTGTTGAACATGGGCAAGATATTATCTTTACGACAAAAAACAATGTTGATGGCACTCATCAAAGCCGTGATACCAATGTAAATCAAGAACTGCATCCACCCACTGCTCTCCCAATCAGGATCGAATAGTAACTTCATACCGAGAATAAAGTCGGTCATGAAAGCGATTTGTGAAGCGGATAACGTCCACCACCCGAAGGTATTGATCCAGGCGCACATATAGCTGGCAAACCTTCCGGAAGGGGTGGGGAATAGATGGGATATCCAGAACGCCTGCCCCAGGTTGGTGGGCATGGCGCTGCACATCTCGCCCAAGGAGACCGCCACGCAAAGGTTGCAGAACAAGACCAGCACCAGGCCCCATAGGATAACGACAGGCCCTCCGTTGGTAAGGCCGCTCGAGAGCCCCTGCGCGAAAGTCGACCATGTCCCCAACACGCAAAAGCTCAAAGCAAGCATACTCCAGATATTGAACTTCCGTGTTAGGACTTGTTCATGGCCAAGCGCTGCAAGATCAAGTTCATCTACGTCGCAGCCAGGCTTGAGCGTGTCTCGGTGAACAATTGAGGCCCCAGCCTCCGGGTTTGAGGCCATCTCATTCGCCATTCAGGTCGGTGGCTCTATGATCGCATTATTGAAAGAAATAATGAGAAAGTATGATCGAGGTTATTGCAACAATAGTTGCGATGTTACCAAGGGCTAAATGTGACTCTACCTTATATCAGTCGTTGATTTGCTATCAGGAGCACAATTGCCAATTGGTCATTACTCCAACACAACTGTGTAATATGATAAGGCGCTGATCCCTGGCAGTTACAAGTGCTCCGCATCGGCTTTCCAATCACAGAACAGTTGAGCTCGATTCTCCCAATGACGAAATGCTTGGAGATATAGTAGTCCACCCTGTTACCATCAGCAAGGTTCGTAGTTAGCTGGGAGAATGTAATTTTGGGCGGTTCGGGGTATTCTTGGGGGTTAGGATCTGGCATGCATGGCATATTCGAATTTCGCATTTTTGCTTGCTGATTCCCATGCCTTGCGAATTCAGAAGACCTTTGACTCACCACTAAGGTTCTGAGATGTGCTCAGTTTATACCGATAGGATTAGATCGACAGATGAAAACACCGCTGAAAACAGGGCTGTGGTCAAGGCTCTCGCTTCCTTCGTCCTTTGTCCTTTAGGCTGACTTAGATGGTAGTCCTAGTATCAAGTCATTGAGTTCCATCTATCAACAATGTTATGCGACCTTTGATATGCGGTGGGACCGTCTTGAAAGTTTTGTCTATGGGACTTGATGCCTAGAATAGGCTTAGTACAACTACGTTGGCCTGAAATGGCTAAGAAGTGTGCCCCACAACCATGCATCTCGATCATTTGGGTATGACATACGCACTACTTACTATATATGCTGCATCTATAGGGTCGACTTTTTCCGAAGCTCTTTCCGTCCCGTCAGCACCGCGAGCACCACTCCTCCATGATAACATTGTCTTTTATATATTTTCTTTTAGGGCGTCGTTCCCTGTCTTTAGTGCATGGTGCGTAGAGTAGCCTACAACGCGCGCCGTTCGACAAACCCACTATTCCCGCTCGTCTAAGTCTAGCCATCTAACCTAATGTTTACCGTCAGTATAAATCTGGCTTGATGTGACCTGGCAGCTACTATCTCGGATTGCTTTGTAGACATGGAAACCATAAGCTGAGCCTACTATCTAACGTGTTTGAGTTCCGGCTCGAGGGCATTCTCCAGTCAGTGCTTAAATCTCCCGAATCCGAGTCGACTCAACCTAACCCAACTACAAGATTATATCTACATCGAATGGGCATTGATTATCAGACTGAAAGTCAATGAATAACTATATTTTGGCGGTTATGAGGACATCTCACTATCTAACGACTGCGCTGTAACCGCCATCTGACTTTGAACACACTCGTCTCAGTCACAATGTAATCAATGATCTTGATATAATATGAATGTTCCTCAATCTTAACTTTTGTTAGCTACCAATATCTTTTAGCCTGATTCTATAGACGAGATTTAACGTTAAACATATTCCCAGTGTGGAAAATGGCCGTAGGCGTGTTGGTAACACTAGTTGCCGTATTGAGGCCGTTGGCTGTTGGTTGTTGGTTCTGAAAGTTATGGAAAGAATGGTTGCCGGCACAACAAAAATGTGGCATTCCTGACATAAACTGTAAGTCATGGCGATGATTTTTGCGTGGGGAGGTTTTTTCTTCTTCTTTTTACTCCAAAGGCCACTCGTATGCTCAAGCCAGCAAATATGTCCTCTTGTCCTTGAGCGGCCTTCGAATGAGTTTTTAACCACCGATCACCCCTGACACCTGCCACTTCGCACGATGCGTTCTGCCTTCATTATTCCCGCTTCATTGCTTACGGTAGCCGTCTCAGACCATTTCCCAACTTCATGTTTGAAATGGCATTCCAACGGAACCTTCCTTATCGCTATATGTAATGCTGGTAACGGAAGCGGGAGCCACCTTACCGCTCTTGGCCCAAACAAGTAAGTCGTAGTAAATACAAGGCCACCATACTTGGCGCTCGAGATTAACCAATTGTTACATAGATGTTATGTCAATGACGATGATTACATAAATTCGCTTCCCTGGGGGTTCTTCGCGAAATCCTGCAACATGGTCGAGATAAAAAGATCCCAATGCTACACTTTCTGTTCAGTGCAAGTCGGTGACTTCAGGACAGTCCTTGGTTAGTACCAATGTATTGATGAGTAAGTGTTACCTAACACTTACCACTTTCTGATCCTACTCTCAGCCGCGGATAAGCCCGTGCCGAGTCTGACAAAATCACAGCGGGCGTTATCGACATTGATGGCGGCGTCATGAATTGTAATGGAAAAAATGCTTGTCACGTGGGAGGGCCAGGTCGTTTGGGATGCGATTCGACAACCCTATCATGCGATCCTCCTGGCTCATGTTATTGTCAGTAGTCGGCTAGGTGATGTGTGCAACAACCATCCGTTGGACTGCGATGCAGGACATTCTTAGCCATACGTTGCACGATGTGTCAAGCCTATATGAGATGCAGTTGCTGTACTCAGGTGGTGGGACAGGAATGACGGAAAATAAAAGTCAAAGCATTGGATCTGTCACTAGATAACATTAGATAAATGGTAGTTGTTGTTTGCTTGACACGAGATGCAGATAAGAGTGTACTTGTATGATATATGAGTGAAATTCTGGTAAGTCCCGCCATTTCCAGCTTTGAACTTGGAAAGTGACTGCCATCGAATTACATATGCTTCTTTCCATCTGGAAAACATGCCTTTAAATGGCTAAAGCCATTCACTCCTATTTGAACCCTCTGCTTTGACTTATCACTTTACAGATTCTCTTACCAAGCACACAACTGTTCCTCACGACCAAACAATCTCCTACACTCAGCATTAACAAACGTCGACTGTTTGTATCCCGAACATAGAAACCCAAGATGTTCGTTTTATCAATTGTCCTCATGCTTATCGCCGCGGCTCTGCCCACACTGGCCGGCACGTCCTTCTACGGTCCGGAGGTCCCTTGCAAGCAGTGGATGACTCACGGGGACTTCTTTATCGCCAACTGTCCCGGCCCTTCAACTACAGCCATGACTGTGCTTGATCTCAATCTGTGAGTTTGTGGCTTTCCTGCATGTTTCTATTGGGGGAGGGGGTTCTTCTTCTTTTTCCTTAGTATGAAATTCGAATCGGCAGCATACCATTTACTTTACCCTCATCGATACACTCAGCGGTCATATTTGACACAAGCTAATTAGTAAACAGCTGCTACGCATCTATCGACGGCCACATCGCCGCCCAAGACAACGGCCACTTCGTCACCAACACCAACTGCACCTTCCTGCCGGTCAAGAACGGACAGAATTACATGACCGTCAATTGCCCAACTGCCAATCCAAAGGTCAACATCACGAATCTGATCATCCTGGGTAAGTGTACCTGAGCACCATTGTTTATCCATTGTGGATATGTAACCAGAATTTAATAATAAAGGTGCAGCCCACATTGAGAACCGCGAAAGTATGCTTGCTTGCGGCGGTATCAGGAGTTGTTATATTGACAGTCCAGGTTGCCTGGGTTGTAGTGATACCTGGATCAAAGACGATCTGTTTTGTAAATAGGAGAAAACCTGGGTTGCCATAAAGGAGTTTATCAGGACGTGGTGTATAAAATCTTTTAGCTACTAAAGCCAGCCTCATATTGTTCTCGATATCCAGTCATCAAGGAAAGTTGATGACTTGTACACGAGAATATCATAGGAAACAATGAAACTGATTATTTACGCTTTCTAACAGCTATTTCTGACAGAATCTATGATATTGATAGTGAGAATGACGATTCTTGACTGGACTAAATGGCGGTCCTCATCTAAGTCACCGACTGAGTCATCTTTGATTCTAGTTTACCATCCAGCTAACTTCCAGTCATCACAGTAAGAGCTTCGAGTTTGTCATTCAGTGATTCTCATTCATCAAGACTATATAAGCGTCCAAACGCGTCTCTACATCATGTCCTGTCATACCGTTTATATCGCAACACACCGGCTGCAAAGGTACATAGAGATCTGTGGCTTGCAATGAGCCTTATGCAAGTATCGCTCCTTGGTGAAAATTCGTGTCCGAAACCATGCAATGAAATCAGATCCCATGACACCAAAAACCCTGTAAGCAGAAGGGCTGTGCAGTAAAGAAACTCCCCATATCATTGATCCGTTTTTAACTCCTTATACCCTCGAGTGTAATGAATCCTCGTAGAAAAGTGGTCTAACTGGCGGCGAAAAGTTCCCGCCGTGCAAATGAAAGAGTCGAAGAGAAAAGCAAGGAAAAAGGGCATTCATTCGCTGCTGAGTCCGTAGAAGTGATCACTGTCTGATCATTGTGTTGTAGTGCAAAAGAAAAAGAGCCTCGCCATAGCCATGGCCAAGTCTCTCGGCACTGATGAGGTGATGCCGCTGTGAATGTGTATTCAGTTCTGATGAATCGTGTTCCAGCCTCCCCAGCATTGTGTTCAACGCGCATAGATTGCAGCGGGCTCGCCGATGTATGGGGCATCCAAAGAAGTAAGCATAGAATCAGAGCTAGCTTGTTTGTTCATGAAAATGAGATGCCTGGCACGGTTGGAGTGTGATTCACCGTCATCCGATCCTGAAACCAAAAATAACCAGGCCATAGGTACGCTACGGTATAGCCTGAAGAAGGGGATCTAAATAGCGGATGACGTTCAACCGCTCGAGCGAGGGCGCGCGTTGTGCTGGGGCGAGTTCTCATCGGATGTCCAGCTGAAATGGTTTGAACCGGCCACCAATAGTAGCACAGCGCGGGCATTTCCTTCGGGCACCCTGCTCTTCCATCAGTACATTGACGCATTCGCGGCACAAACCGCAGATGCACTCTGTGCATGCATAAGACTCCTTGAGCTTGGAGCTCTTCTGGCACGCAGCGCAATATATATGAACGTCTTGGGATGAGTAGCTCGGGGAGGAGTCTGAGAGCCCGGTAGCTCCGATGTGAAACTGGTCGCCGCTCTCGCCGCTTTCCACACTGGGGAAAGGCTCGGGCATCTCCTGATGAAAGGAAGGAGGAGTCAGAGCCTGCTGCAGGGGCGAGGCCTGGTAGCCATGATAGGTCTGGACGTTATTATGAGGGAAGGGAGGCATGGATGCACGATGCATGGAGATAGGTGATTGCGGCACCTGGTATGTCAGTAAGACAGGATCGATCCCAAAAGGGTGGAAACCCACAGGAGTTCTATCATCCTCTATGTCTTCAGTTGCTGACGCGGCTGCATCGATAAGGTCCTCCCAACGCTTTCCATAGTCTGTGGAAGGTTCAACGGACATAGCCTTACGATCAAGGCCACCAGGTTTCATACGGTCATCATTTTGGATTCTCCTCAGCCAGTCGGCCGCTTGCTGTCCTCTGGACTTCTGCTTCTTGTGCCCTGGCTTGGTGACGGATTGCTTTCTGCGTCGGTTAGGACCGAGCGGTCGTTGCAAAGGAGGGAGTGTAGATGATCGCCCAGCAGGCGGTGAGTTAGAAAGAATAGACGGCAACAAGTCTCTTTGTTGCTGTCGGACGGAATTCATAGAGGGGAAAGGTTCGCTCGTAGGATCGATGTTATTAATGGGCGGGAGCTCGATGGTGCTCCTGGGAATTCGAGGCCCGTCGGTATCAGATTGCCATTCCTGCCATTGGTCCTTGAATTAGAGCTTTCCTTGACCGGAAAATACCTCGAGCGGAAAGAAGCCTACCTCGCCAGAATCCCAGCCTGAATCCATCCTTTGTGCTTGTCCCAGCTGTGCCAAAGCAGCTGCAGCACTCTCGGTGGGCAGCATCGCGCCGCCAGCAAAGTCTGCCAGGCCTCTGGGCGTGTCGGGGGCGGCTGAGTCGTCTCGGAAATATGCATGAGTATGGTTCATCTGCTGGTACCCTCTCGGAGGCACAATGGGCTGTACGGCATGATTGCCATGGGGCATACCACCGTTCATGCCACCGTTCATAGCACCGCCATTGGCATTGTTCTGCTGCTGCTGAAGTTGGGACCTATCTTGCGGCGGGGTGTTAATCATCAGAAGGAAGCTCTCCTCGGTTGCGGGGAGCTTCGGTATGTAGTGTTCGGGGTGTGCTCGTCGGATGTGCTCCTGCATAGAGCGGTATCTCTTTTCCTATTGGGTTAAGGGTCATGTTAGGTAAACTGAGTGAATGAATGAACGGGACGAGAAATTGGATCTGCAAGCTCCGCTCAATTCTCTCTTTCTTTCTTGGTTTGCCTCGGACGGCGATAGCTTTATCGCAGCTATAGCTAGCTGTAGCTCAGGCCCAGGTGGTGATGGGATTGGATTGGATTGGATTGGATGGAAACGTCAGCAACTTACACCAATGCATCGCTTGCGGCAACTGGAGCCATCTTGATTTCGCAGTGGGCAGACGACTTCGTTGTTTGCATCGGTGATTGAGAATGAGGAGGTGAGCGACTGTCGTTGAGGCATCGTGATCGTTATGCTGGAAAATTCAGATCGGTCCAGTCCAGGTCGGTTCGATTCGATTCAGCCAAACCCCACCATGCGCTGAGCGAGGACGATGCTTAGGCGGGGGATCGGGATCGAGCAGGTGAGATTGGTGTTGCGATAAGCTGCAAGTGCAGTTGGGGCGTAGGGAGGACGATAGCAATCGGGACCTATGGTTGTCGTCGTGACCTGGTCGGGTTTTCGCATTTGAGGTGGTATGTTGGTGGAAAGAGAAAAAGTACACAATACTGTTTGGGGGGGAGACGGTGGAATGATTGTGGGCAAGAGGAAGCAGTTGCAATGACTTCCGAAGGCTGAGGTACTATCGTTGACCGAGGGAAGTGTTACATGCAGCGTTTCGAAGAGATAATGGAGGGGGAAGTGGAAGTTGGTGAACCGCCCGCTCACTGATTCAAATTGTGGGAAAACTCGAGCTGTAGAGGCAGGCTCGTCGTGGGGGGGCCCTTGGGCATTGAACAGAGCGGAAATCAGACGGCGCTCAAATCAAGTATTGTGTTAACTGAAAGCAGTAAAATCCTGACCTGAACTCGGGGGGTGTTCGGGTCTTCTGTCGGCTGGGTCCAAGTCTGTATTGTATGTATGTGTGTATGTATGTATGTATGTATTGTTGCAGTAGAGTAAGTACCCAAGTTACGGGCTGGCACGTAATTCAACCGAGTTCCAAGAGCAGCGGCAGACACACAAGACCACCCACCCTGTCCCCCGTACTGGTGGTACCTTGAGTATGCAGTTCGTTAATTACTCTACTGTACACTACTACTCTTATCCACAGGACTAGGTTAGCAATTACACATGCGGAATGAAATGCCATGCTAGACTGGTATTAGAGGCAATGCCTTCTTGGCCAAGAACACATGGTAGACAACAGCTTTGGCAATATCACTGTGCCGTTCTGTTGGCTCATCCGAACGACGAGGGCAACAATCAGGGCTACTCGAAGCACAGCCCGAGTACTGTAAGCATTCGGACCTCTTCAGCTCAGTCAGCACACGCACAACAACGCGCACACGTACAGTGGACTAGTTCGCACCATGTACCAAAGATGAGAGAGACCTATACAGCGCCCGTTATTGGCTCATTACACAAAGATTGCTCAGCCAGCTTCCTTTCTGACTCGATCAAGGATCGGCTGAGGGGATAATGGCTGGCGCAAGTGGGGTGTATCTGAATGGACTAGGGGGGAAGAGCTTCAGAAGGACTGAAGGAGACATCTGCCCCGGGGCTCTTTGGAGGGGTTTTCCTTGGGACAAGATCATTTGATTCATTATTGCGTCCTTGCGGCGTCGTGATACTTGTCCACGACTCAAGTGATGCCACTCCGGGTAGTCTCAGAAGTACAACTCGCACAGAGCTTGGAGCTCATGAAGCTCAGCTCAGCTCAGCTCAAGCTCAGCTCAATTCAAGCTCCCAACATTCCTGTTCAAAGTATAGCCAGCTCAAAACGTAGACCCCGCGGTTGAAGATAAAAGCACATCTCTGATAAAGCTCCAACCCGTATCAGCAGCACCAACTCCACTTTGCAAATTGATTATGGGAAGCACGGGCTTCAAGCCGCGACTGCTCCGCTGATTCAAGCACCAGACCAACCAATACAACGACACCGAAGCGCAGTGACGAGGTGGATTCTCATCATCTTTGCCCTCTAGCGCCAGCTCGCATTTTTTCAAACTGAAGAGCTTGTAGGATGGCGGGGCAGCTAAAATCCGTCACAGTCAACAGATCCTAGTCAGCTTCATGTTCACATGTTCTCACTTGAATGGCCCAAATTCTTCTATCCAGCGGCTCGGGTGCCAGCTAGGCGAAAATCAGAAAAGTAGCACTCAACTGACCGACCACTCATATGATTGACATGGCTTTGAATTCACCGTCTCACAATTTACCCAAGACACCGCTTTTCCATCCCTCTTACGCAGATGGGAAATTTCGGCTGCCAGAAATTTAAAATCCCCAGCGCTAAACACGCCTAAGCCGAAGACCTTATCCATGGCGTTTCCGGCGACCATGTCCCCCTCGGCAAGTCCTCTCGGTGGGTCAACGGCAGAAGATGGGAAAATTAAGTGGCAGTTACAAGCCCTGAAGAACATTGAATTCTGTAATTCCCCAAAATCGAGACTTATGCGAGCAGCGATAATTAGAAACGCGTTAGTCAGAACTACAAAGAGTACAGGTTATTATATACGTTTCGAATTTGGCCAGTTTTCCAACCGTATGTAATCGAGGCTTGCTTGGTCAGGCTATTTTCGACTTGGCGAGGCGTTGGGTTGCAGAAACATGGACCGTTAGTGAGTGGACGCAGCGGGGATTCGAGCTACTGCGAGTGTTTTTAGCATTAGTCATACCAATAAGGGCGGCAATGGAACATGGCTTTTGGGTTCCACGTCGGGAATCTCAAGATCTTTGGGAAGAATTATGCTCTGAAGTCCAAGGTTATTTGAGATGAGTTTAACAGTGCAAACAGAAACCCCAGGGTTGATATAGCTACAAGAAGTCGGTACAAAGTGTACACAGCCCAACTGTAGATGCTCCAGCTCCATCGATAAGAGCTCTATCGATATGATTCACGAATCCTAGGTCGGCCCCTCATTTTCAGGGTCCAACATGATGGAGGACTATCTCCACTGAAGATGATGAAGCTGTTTGCCAAGATCGGAAAGCTCCTTATCGATATACTAGTCCTAGGATGAAGCTATCGGTCGAACATCAACTCAAGATCTTGTTAAACATCAGAACTCCGAACGTATCAATTGATGATGTACGAAAAGCAGAAACTTCACTTGGTCCTTGTGAAGCATCAACACCTATGTGGGGAACATCATTGAATGTCAATGGGCTGAGTGAGATGACGTCGAAATTTGTCGACGTTGTCTTGGGCACCGTTGAGGGTCCCTTGAACGAAACATCCTTCGGTTTTCGAAAATATCATTGCCACATTCGCCTCGACCTGACTGCTGAGACTTCTGTGGTCATCATCTTGGGGCCATGGTGAAGTCGTCTCTCAAAAGTCTCGCCCAAGTACGTACATGATCATTTGCACTATAAGTTCTATATACGCGGTCCTCACTACTATCCGCTCTACCATGGTAGGGCCAGCGTTCGACAAATACGCCTTGTATTACCACACGTACCGATACCAGATAGATCGGTTATGCCACAATGGCATTTTCGCTCGCGCCTGGTGCGTGCGGTTTCAAGGCTGTCCGGCCTGGTAGATAGCAGTTCCAGATATTCGCAGCATTAGCATCTTATCCGCTACATTCTGAGCCGCAGACAAAGGTAGGCTCCCATAAACCCGATGATACAAGCCCAGCTCGTGACACCCTTGACGAACAGTTCCCTTGTGAAGTCATCATGAAGAAGGCTAACCTGTCTACCGGGATTACGCTTTTGAGATGCTCAATTTGTCTCTCCCAAACGCCCTGACCAGGAATTTGCGGCTCTCCTGGCAAATGATACAACTCACCCCAGCGACCAGCTTCCAAAACATACAAATAGTGAGGAAATTTTCTCATCGGGGACAATGGAAACAGTACGGATATCAGATGCAGATACCACGCCAGACTCTGTTATGAAGTGGAGTTTATTGGCTACGCCCAGTCATCTGGATCTCTCACTGTGCAAATGTTATTGCGTCTAGGTGTATCTCCATCAACTCGGGAACAAACAGCATGTTCGGAAATCCGTCGTTGCTGCAAAGCCTCGAAGAATTCCTCGTACTGTGTTGAGGAAGACAGCCTTATCGGGTAGATTGCCGATAGAGGTGTGCGAAAATACTTGAACTCATCGCTCCATATTCATGGGCGCACCCTTGTAGACCTGAGTGGTACCATGATATACTGGATCTTGCTGCATAATATCAAGAGCCTTTGCAGGCGATGCAGTGCCTGATCTTGGGAGCCCGGCTCCGATAGCATGGAATCGAGTCCAGGTTGCGGGGTTGACGCTTCTTGAACCGTGGTGTACCAGATCTATTAAAGACATGTGCCTGTGAACATCGGAAGCGGGAGCGGCAGGCAATTGGCATGAATCATATCAACGGGTTGAGCCTGACATGAATGTCAAGTTCCGTTTTTCACCCTGAATACGTTCGCAAAATTGTAGCTAACGGTTACTGTCTAGTCTCGTAGGTCTCAAACAGGTCAGCATTCTATCCTGACATTACCCGATGAAGGCAATGCCTTGGCGCCACAGCCGAAGGAAGTACTATGCAAGACGCATCACTTCGCTGCGGATGATGGAAGCGAGCACAAATACGACTCGTGGACGGTCGGAACCACGCATGCTTTGTCTTACGAGACTGGGTTTCCATGTTCCACAGCACTGTCTGGGAAAGATGGAGAGACATAGACCATTAGTTTGGTGGCTTCCAGCAACATCGGATTTAGGGGACCTGATGAACGAGCTGAAGACGAAGGAGTTCGTAAGGCATTGGAAAATTGGCGTTGCAGCAAGCCACCAAACTAATGGTCTATGTCCCTCCATCTTCCCCAGCGGATGCGAGCGAATCATGGTGCTCTAGCTCAGCCACTCTTCCATCGAGCCGATTGTGCTAAAAGTTGGCGCCAATTGAAGTTGGCACCAGCAGCCGTAAATTCGCCTCAACCTTCCACAGATTGAAACATTGGTCCAAATGAGGCATCGCCTTCCGTCTCTTCTTCCCTTATCTCCATAAAACTTGCACGGCTCAACCGGGCTATATGGAGCTAAGATCGGTTGTTTATGGGCACAATGTCACAAATGGGCACATCGTCATTCATCACAGAGCCACTGGATGTGTTGAAATGGAACATGAGAAACATCAATTTGCCTGGTGATACCCTCCTCTCCTTCTCGACCATTCGTTTTCCCCACGTATGCTCCTCGTACCCGTTTGACTGAGCTTGTCATTGTGCTCGCCACTGTGCTCGTCATTGAGCTCGTGCTTCCTTTGTGATCCCAACTATTACAGGGGAGTACAACATAGCCAAGATCTCAATTTGTCTCCCGAACCTTGATAAGACTTGATCCTCTTACGCGTCTGCTTATTCTCCTAGAGGAACGTGCCTGGACTCTCCAGTTTTTCACATACAATTAAATCTTGGATTCCTCATGCTACCATAGAGAGAAGCAGTAAAGGGGCTGGTCATATAGCAGGACCATGGCGTTGACCGTTAAGCATCTCAACTCTGATGCATCCTTTCTGCTCTCATTCGAGCCGGTCTGTTCAGATCCTACCAGAGGTTCCGTGGTGATTCCACAACCTTTCACGATCCTGCTTGATCCATGGATTACTGGGCCATCCAAAATCTTCCACTCCAAGTTCTCAATTACAACTCACAAAACGCCACCATGCGTGGCCTCGCTTTCGGAGCTGCCTGAACCAGACTTGGTCATTATCACCCAGGCCAAAAGTGATCATTGCAATGAGCCTACATTGCGTCAACTGCCGGCTTCCGGCACAAAAACGCTCATTCTTGCCGAACCTGCTTCGGCGCGTTTGATAAAGAGCTGGAAGTACTTTGACCGCAACAAGATCCGGACCGTCGAGCCGTATAAGGATTCACGAATTGCGGGCAAGTCCACCACCATCCGCATTGCAGTACCGCCGGTGACGCCCGGCGGTCCGGCGGGCGAGGTCACGGTGTCATGGATTCCTCAGAAACGGGACATTGCCGGCCTACATGGCGGCATGGGGATAACATATCGACCTCCACCCACACAATACCTCGCCAAGCCGGGTCTCATAACACCACCGGCGACACCCATCATGACCAAGATCCCACCCATGCTTCTGTCCACGGTTTCGACAACCGACATGCACGCGCTGCCACCAAGCCCGCCAATCTCACCTCTCTCACTCCGCTCTGTACAGTCCGCGTCAACTCTAGTCGCCTCGTCGCCGCTCTCACCAAATCACCCTGCGGCTTTAAACCGCTGTCTGTCCCCGTCACCGCGCTCCCCTACAAGCACGATATCCCCCATGTCTCAGGCGGGAACCCGCCCCATCTCCGTACTCTTCTCCCCGCACGGCATCTCCTACAACTACGTGGCACCCTGGGCGACGTCCCATCTGGTATCCGAGGCGGCCCTGCCCCTGACGGCCCTGCTCCACTGCATGGATAGCATCAGCAACCCCTGGTGGCTCGGCGGTAACATATGCTCCGGGACCCTGATCGGGGCCGAGATCGCGAGGAAGCTGGGCGCGAGGTGCTGGATCTCGGCCCACGACGCGGAGAAGGATGTCCGGGGCATTGGGACGGGGCTCCTCAAGACGAAGCGGTGGGGGAGGGAAGAGATCCTAGGCATCGTAGGGTCCGAGAAGGATGACGACGACGACGAGAATCAGAATCAGCGGGCGAGAGCGTGGAAAAGCAGCAGTACCCTCGGGTTGGGGCTCGATACGGATAGAAGGATCGAAGTCCTGAGGCTGGAGAGCGGCGAAGATGTCCTGGTCACGGGCGACGGCATGGTGCTGGCTTCTTCTCCGCCGAAGCCGAAGATGAGCAGCATAGGCGAGGAGGACAAGGAGAATGTGCAAATCTTACCGGCAGTCCGTCAGCAGCTGAAAGAGGGCAAGACTCTGGGGCACCGCCGGTCTAAACGACTGCTCATATGACTGTTTTGACAACGAATTGGAATTCTTTGGTGCACATTAGGTTGATTTTGGGCGGGGCTGCATGATTTATTTATTTGTCGAGCAAGGAATTTATTTTGGCTAGCCAGTGTGCAAATGGTAATGAAAAACGGGGATGGTATTACTGGAAGTATCTCTTAAACTTGAATGGGCGAGCAGCTGCGAACATCTTCTTGACCTACGATACCACATTTTCCCATTTTGAATAGAATATATATCAGCTCTAAACCCTCCACATCCACCTTGCATCTACGTCCTAATCAGTGTTAATCACATAATACAATGGACTCTACTCTAACCGGTACGGCGTTTGTGAAAGAGGTCTATGTGAAGTGTAGTCATCACTTATGTGTGACTGAAAATTAGACAGGACACACTACATAATGGTGAAATCATGCGAGCCGAAGACCAAAAACACACCCTCCCATTAGCTCAATCTCATGTTCATGATAGAAACGGGGCTCGTTGCCCTGCATCCTAGGGTATCTATAGGCTTCGTTTCATTCCTCATTAGCAACCAGAAAAGAGCACGTATATCCTTTCACACCGAGCAGATGTTGAGGATTGCTGTCCGATATCATCTAAGCAGTGCTTGCACAGCTCAAGCCACAACCGAGCACTGATCATCCGGCTCCGTCGGCCTTGATCTCCTAGCTCAATGCTTTCTGAAGCAATCATTCGCGAGATTCGCCGCTCACTTCAACTGCTTCAAGATTTCCTCCAGGAAGTCCTCAAAGCTCAGTGTGATATATCCATCGCGATCCTCGTCGTACTTCTTGAACACATCCGTCATCCTCTTGAGGCTGATACAAGCCTGGACAAACAGATCAAAACTCATAACGCCCTCGTTGCGCTTGTCGTACGTGTCAAACAGGAGGCGCACAAAGCGCGTGGAGAGACGGTAGCGGAAGGCGATGAGGGCATCGGTGAACTCCTCGAGTGAGATGTTGCCCGAGTGGTCCTTGTCGAAGCGGTCGAAGAGCGTCCGCCAAGAGGCCAGGAAGGACCACAGCCCGCAGAACTCTTCGAAACCAATGGTACCCGATCGGTCACTGTCAAACATGCGAATCATCATGCGCACCGTGTGTGCGTCGAAGGCCGTCCAGTCGCCGTTGACAAGGGCGGCGCTGAGCTCCTTCTCGGAGAGCTGTCCAGTGCCTGTATTACTCCGTCAGCCATGTGGCCTGAAACACAAAACCCATGGCCTTGTTTTCTCTTCCGTATTGCTCCGCTCCGCGCGTGGGTGTCTTAGGGGGAGAGCTGTTTGCCTTACCATCTTTGTCTACTGCCCTGAACAATGGCAACAATGATGAATCGTGGCCGTCTTGTGGAGCGGGCGAAGGCGGCGGCCTGCTGCTCGGGGGAGGGCGGTTGTGGGCAGAAGGACGGGGACCTGATGCCTGGGGTGGCGGCGACATGGGCGAGTTGGCCGGGTGGCCATAGGATTGCAGTCGACGAGGATCGGAGTTTTGATGAGGCCGACCTGAGGACACGTGCTGCTGTGGCAGCGGCGGCGGGGGTTTACTATCATATCTGGAGGAAGAAGGAGCGGCGCCGCCTTTCTGCGTTGTGTGTAAGTTGAAGCTGTACTCAGAGACGTGATGCGGTATGCTCCAGTAGAGCATGCCAAATAATAAAGCAAGAAGCAGCGGAGCGACCGCCTAAGGGCAACGTACAGGTTCCGGTTCGGCGAACCTGAAAGCAAACAAACAGTTGTCAGCATGCTTGAACTTGATACCCAGCTATATATGCGCGCGTTGCGCAAAAACAAACCGAAACCTGGCATCAGTCGGGCGCGCAATGATGTGCGGCCTGACTGACATAGCTTGTCGCCATGTGTCAAGACAAGATATCCCATCCTACCCTCAAGGAGGAACGAGGATGGCGGGGTAACGGTAAACTCACCTGGGCAGCTCGTCGGGGTTGTATGGTCTGTTGTATGCCATGTTGGGAATTGGTTGATATGTGACAAAGAGAGAAAGGTCAAATCAAGTGCTATCCGACTTGGGTCAGTCTATATAACAAACACACTTTCTTGGGAGCACGGAGTCTCCTTGAGGCTGTGAAGCGCAAACAAAGAAGAATGGAGCCTATTCATCCGCCAGGGGTCCAATGTGGAGGGGCAGTTTAATGGAGTACATACGTAGGTTAGTAAGTTATTACGGAGTACTTAAATGTACTGTGACCTTGCGTAATTCCGATAGGGAGTTCTAGCGAATTGGGTCGGCTTGGAGGAAAGGGAAGGGGAAAGGAATCCTGAAAGTTAGCGGGTTGGTTAGTGGGTTGATTTGCTCCTTGAGGCTCAACCCGAATATTCGGATTACCTTTCGGTGCAGGGGCCGCCGCTTTATGTACTTGGCAGAGGGCTGTGAAATTTGGCCAACAATCTCGCCTTGTATAGATCTTGGCTAGGGCTTGAGATTCCACTCGGTCTCTTCATTTGGAGATATATTGACAACAAACTAAGTAGTTCTCCTGTGACCTCTACCCGCGGATAGAATCGTGACCGAGATGGATTTCCCAGCTTGCGCAGCGGACGGGGCCTAAAACGTGGGGCTCTGATGTCTGATGAGGCAGTACACGGAAATCAGGGAAGATGGACTTGCCGTTCTCCCGGTATTTGTCGCTCTTAGTGCTGAATATTAACGAAGGTGGCCGTCTTCGACAGTGCAGTGATTATTATATGCAGCCAAATTTGGGTCGGATTGGGCATCTGTCATTGCATCGCACCGGGTCATACGCGTTTGGTCTGATGACTCGATCGGCCACACTTTCCTACACCGACCAAAAGAGGCTGTACAACTGAGACATCTACCACTCAATGCGCATGAGAAAGATAGGTATCTGCTTGGAGCGAGTCCGAGTACTTCTGCGCGAGACCGAGATATGTTTTGAGCACAGGCGGTATCAAGGCTTTCTTCCGTTGCAATCTGCGAGACGTGGCGCTGGTTTATGTCCTTCCCATAACTTAAACAAGGGCTTGAATAATTGGAGTATGTTTATACCAACAGTCAGCTGCACGAGAGTATCCAAGGTTGATCGTGTGAGGTTCCGACTGGGATGCTTAGGCCACTGCCAAGAAAACCCATTAGCTGCAAGTAATACTACCGTCTCGAGCAACTGGTTCATGTTTAATGTTAGTGAAGTGTTCTCCATCGCTCTTAGTTGCCTCTCGGTCAGGAGATTGGTAATCGCATTGAATCAATCGGTCCACTGGCCTGCTCTGCGCTACAAGTGGATAACGACGAGTCCCAGTTTCAAGGGCATAGGTTCGACAAGGTTTGCAATCTCGTCGACATCGAATAATCTAGGAGTTGTTTTAAATAATAAGGGATAAATCGTAACTGCATTTGAACTTTTGTATAATTCTATGGGTTTCATTGGTTTGACCGTTACCAAACGAACATTGATACTAAAATTGTAGTCTGGCGTGCTACATCACTGGATTTACGTGATGCCCCAGATCGGAAATATTAGCGTTATCTCACTAACCTAAGGGTTTGACAACGTAACAGCCTGGCAGCTACCTCCGTCTCAGCACAACGATAACTACGACGTTAGAGAAGGCGCTGTGAATCCAAAGGCCATTGGCAAACCTTATAATTCATTTAGACAACGAGGGTCCTTATTACCATTGTCAAGATTTCCTAGACCTATCAGTATTGCTCACAATATGCCCGACGTCAACGGCAGTGCCGATGAGTTCTGGTTGTTCGGTTACGGGTTCGTTGTTGTTCTATGCTCTTGAGAGTACTCACTCCAACGGCAGTGCCCAGCATTGCTGATATCTCTATACAGAAGTCTGATATGGAAACCTCCGCCACATTTCGGTTAGTTCATTTCGCGGTTGTCCTTTTCACGAATACAACTCATAATACTCATACCTCTCAACACAGACCGTCGGATTCCTGGTTGGGTCACGGGATACGTGAGGAGGTTCTGGCAAGTGAGTAAAAAAGAAATTGGTGTTGATCAAAGGCTGCAGACTGGCTGACTTTTGGCATCAGGCAAGGTACACTCAAACTTTATTACGTCTGGGATCTCAGCCATAAGATTAGCCTGACTAACCTCACGATCACAGCCAAGACCATCGCGGCACACCTGAGGCTCCTGGTCGTGTCGTGACGCTTATTGAGCGCTCTTTCTGGTCCTCACTTGTCGACGCACATGCCTCGGCGCCAGACAAAGTATGGGGCGTCGCATACCGGATTGAGGCTTCGCACGTAGCGGAAGTAAAAGATTACCTGGACATCCGGGAAATCAATGGGTACACGATCCATTATACGCCTTTTCACCCCGCCGATGGATCCGCTAATATCAAGACGCTGGTGTACATCGGCACGCCAGATAATGACCAGTTCACGGGGCCACAGGATCCGCAGCAGCTGGCAGAGCATATTTCGAAGAGTGAGGGGCCGAGTGGCCTGAATCGAGATTACTTGTTGGGTTTGGAGAAGGCTCTGAATGAGTTGAGCCCGGAAAGCGGTGACGAACATGTCACAGACCTATCCAATAGACTCCGGGACGTTGAAGCAGGACTGAAGAGCCGGAGTGAGGTCGATGAGCCCAATTCGCCTTCACATGAATTTCGCAGAGTCAGCAGTGTAGATGAGCAGGAAGAGACCGAGAAAGCATAATAGACTAGTCTCTGGTGTCACCTGGGATCTACAAACACGTGGATGACAGAGTGGACGATTCACAGATTTTGCTGTTATGCTTTTTATTCGACCCCTTATGCATGCTATCGACTTCCTCGCAAGTCAGTCTTGCCAGTCCAATGAGACACTTGGCTAGAGCATGTTTACGCCGGCGAGTACGTCCACACGTGATGAGGTGTACTTCCATGTGCCACAACATCCTCCTTTGACACTCATGTACGTCGTAAGTAAAGATCGTGTCTTGGTTATAAAAAACCATGGCCCAAATGTGGGTATGATAAATCCTAGAAGGTAAAACAAGCCGCCTAATGACTGTGAAATGGAAATACTCTTCATTATTTCCAACAGCTCGTTGAGGGAAAGTCCCCCAATCCAGATCAAGCTGATATGTAGTAGAAAAAGAAAGCTGAGATATTGAAAACCACGTCAAGTTTTGCTCGCGTTACCTGATTCATGAACCCCCAATCAGCAGATCAGTACATGGCGTGATACACACTGATGACTGAAAAGTCGTCAGAGACCCGTTGCATAGGTCGTACGAGGTAAAGTCGAATGGAACAAATTTGCAGAGGGAGCTCAATAATGAGGTGGCTGACCTGGAGGCGGCGGACCCTGCTGCTGTTGCTGTTGCTGGTGGTCTGCATAGCCATAAGGTGCCTGAACCGGATACCCTTCAACAGGTCAGCTTTTCCAATGATATACATTACTATCCAGCGTATTCATCTACCTTGTGGGGCAGCTTGTCCGTAGGCAGCTTGTTGCGGTGGGTAGGCTCCGCGACCATACGCAGGCGCATACATCTGCTGAGCAGGCATGCCATACCCAGGAACAGGCTGAGCACCGTAAGGTGTTCCATAACCCCCTGCCGCTGGGTACGATCCGCGGCCGCTGAATCCTCCAGCACCACCCCGTGGCCCAGTGTCGGAAGCTCTGTCAACACGAATAGTCCTCCCGTCAAACCTAGTGGTCGTCAGAAAACTCTTCTTTAGAAACAGGGACACCGTTTCTCACTCAACATTGTTCATCGTAGCAATGGCTCTTTGCGCGTGGTCTTCTTGGGTGTAACGAACAAATCCAAAACCTCTGCTACGACCGGTGTCACGGTCCTTGACCACGACCTAAAGAACCTAGGTCAGCCTTGTGTCTGTAGAACCTCCCTCTTCATGTGCGGGGACAACAACAAGAGGCTCTTCAAGGGCAAGATATAGAAAGCCAGGGTGTCATACCGCCTCCTCAACAGGACCAAACTCCTCAAATTTCTGTCTCAATGTGACATCCTCAGTGTGCCACGCAAGGCCTCTGCACGCGTATAAATGATTAGCACGTAGAACAGTATGATACTTGGTGAAGTGAGTGCATGCCCACCCAATAAAAAGCTTCGACATATCTGCTGTTGGTGTCGTGACTGGTAGGACTAGTGGACTTTCCACACATGATTAGCAATGGGCCAAGCAAATCAATATCACTATGTGGCCAAGTAGATAGGCGCTTGAGCAACCTAGACTCAAAAATATATATTCCAAGCCAGTTCAGGGCAAGTTGTCGATGAAGCTTCAAGTCCAACATCAAACGTATAGCCCTGTCGACCAACTGCACTGCTTCTTCCAAGGGATGTATAAGCACGCCATATAAGACAAAATGACTTACAAACGTTGCAGCTAATGGTGGTAGCGTCGACAAATGCGTACTATATGTGGTAGTGCTTATGGCGGAAAGACGGATGCGCAAACGTGACGGCCGTAAGTCAGATTCCACGAACTGAGGCGAACAATGATACTCCGGCGGGGACGGGTAGAAGAGTTGAACGGAGACAGAGGCGAAATGACGCTGTCCTTGGAAGTAGAGGTAGTGGGGTTTATAGATCGGCACGTATGCTGTTTGTAGTCCGGAATCAAGATGCTAAAAGTGTCTTCGAACTGGTTTGCAAAGCTCGGTCGAAGCGTGACGGATATTAGAGGGCAATCCATGGCTTCGATCCCGTCTGATATATATGCTTCCCTCGAGACTCCTGACCACACCCAGGATGCCTTGACAAACTGAAAGCGCTGGTATCTTGTACACACGGGCGTCGGTCAACGACCACCACTCAGCGTTTTGGCTGGCGTGTGTGTCCCAGCCGGGGTAGGTCCTCCAAACAGGCATTACACAGACAATGTAAACGGTGCCCCATTGCGCTGGGGTACAGAGAGTCGAACATATCTCCACAAAA
The DNA here is from genome assembly GCF_020726525.1 of Truncatella angustata. Lineage (NCBI taxonomy): Eukaryota > Fungi > Ascomycota > Sordariomycetes > Amphisphaeriales > Sporocadaceae > Truncatella > Truncatella angustata. The sequence goes on from NW_025763387.1 coordinate 930,096, forward strand.
AAGAAACACTAGGTAGATGGACAGCGAAGACACAATGCTGAAGCACTACTTGGAGCTTGAAAAGGACAGCTATTGCCGAGGAGTGTTTGTGCTGCCAGCAGCCTGACGAGTCTTGGATAAATGGGATTTCAAACACTATGCCTGCATAGCAATTGGCTCAAACACCCCCGAGGACTCCGCAGAGCCCACTCATCTTACCCACCTCTGGTACTTACTGAACCAACTTGTCAGATCAAAGATGAAAGCGCATGAGAAAATATGTCACTATGGGAAAGTATCGTCAGAGAAACTCGATTTTGGTTTGATGGTCGACAGCGAAATCTTGACGTTGTTCCTGCCGCATCAAAAACACTTTAGACAATGCGATAGTCTCACTACAGCCCATTGTCCTTGATCTGGGCCTTTTTGTACTGTAGCAGCTAAATCGACATTGCTTCAACCTTAGTCTAGACTAGATGTTGTTGAAGGTGCTTTTGGTATATGAGGTATGGTGGATAGTTTCGGCCTTACGACAGAACCATCCAGCGATGGGATGCAGCTACTGTACGAAAGGCGTCTTTTGAACTAGTGTATTTCTTGGCTTCCCCTGAAGATGCGCATACTGCATGGTCTCATCCCCGGCATGATACTGGTAGACATTGATGATTGACAGCTTACAGATGCCCTTACCCAGGAACAAGTCCGTTCTGGCGACGGGAACTAGCGCCGTACATAGTACAGCTACTTATTGCTTTGGCGTCACTGGTGGGGTCTTCGTTTGCAGGCAGGGCTTGACACAGACTGGCCCAGGAACGTGGCAGGCATGGGCAAGCATGGGGCATGACAGAGTCCCAGGGCCGCGTGCTCATCGATCCTGAAGTGGACTTTGAAAGTCGCTCAGCCATTGAAACCCCTCACCATCGACTCTCAACTCATGAAGAAACCACCCCACCAGACACCCGAGGATCGGCGGTCTTTGAGGGACATATCGAGCAAATGTTCGTAATGAACAGGGTGTCCTTGCAAGATGCGAAACCGACAGGGATGTCCTCCGCGCGCATCGCATTCTGTGAGTGAGACGCTGTTGGATACATACAGCAAGTCGAGCTCTAATTAGTGGCTCTTAAAAGGGGCCGCATGCGCGGGCTTACACCGGGTTTGTCGAAGGGCCCCAACCGATAGATAGGATTAGTATCGAATATACTACGGCATCTGGGCCTTATTCGACAAAATGAGTCGATATAGGCTGGTCTGCTAGTACCATTAACACCGAGGCTAGATTGGGAGGCTTTTATTGAACCATCCACAGAAATGACACTCCAGCACCAAATCAATCCCCAATCAATCTGCTTATTCCTAGCGCGACGTGATTCTACATCATAGTATGGGTTGGCTAAGTGTGGCAGTGTGGGTGCCCGAGCTGGGGCTGAGGCCCTGTTTAGGGACGTGGACTTTCTAGACTTCGGATGAATTTGCGAGGTGGTTCACGAGTGAGGAGCTTGAAAGATCTCGGCTCAATTCGACACAAGATGTGTTCCAAGAATGATGAAGCTTTTTTAAAGCTAAAGTATGGCAGGGCAAGTGTACGAGACTCTAATTGCAGTCGACCCTCATGAAGTGGTACTCCGGCACGCATCCATTTGTGAAGTAACCCATACTCGGTGGAAAGCCGGATGATGAAAATGAGCAGCTACTGGACGACAACGACTACTGCTGAAGTAATAGCTTACGCCTATACATTCGTTTCGCCTTGTCCAATCAAGTACTGGTAAGCTATTGAAGTTGGTATTTGAACTCGGAGGGCTGAAACGTGCCAAACGGCATCACACCCATTGCGCCCTACATGAGCCAATATACATCGTTGTTAAGAGATCGCTACCATTTCCAGCAATACTGAGGTTACACTCTATGTAGTTGGGGTTCTATTGGAACCTTGTTGCAATCTTGATTCGGTGAGTTCTAATTTCAAGAATACACGGGGCATGGGTATGGCATCACAAGAATAGTAAACTCCAAGATGAGAACTGGATTGTCAGGACTGCGTCTCGGGTAAAGCTACTAGTTTGACACAGCTTGGGCCACGATCGTCTGTGAGCCATTCTCCAACAGGACTCTCTAACGTATCAGTTTTGAAGCTAGGTTGGTCTATACACTGGCAAAGTTCAGATGATGCTTTTCGCGCCATAGATTCACGAACGACTGGCTTGGTCGTTATGGGTGAGCGATATCTTGAGGCAGCCTTGGGGTGTTTTTGGTGATTGGACCCACATGACCTGCGTGGCTGGGTAATATTCATACCTTATGCGGCTCTGTAGGTAGAACAGCACCATCGGTAGAAGTCCCATTGCCAAGGGATGCACGGCGACAGGAGTCTGTGTGTCATGAGAGCCTCATGACAGCCAAGCACCCAAATATGGTAAAGTTTTGGGACTAGTGCTGCTGGCCACAAGCCAAACGTCAGTCAACTATAAATAGTGACAGGGGTTGTCAACTGTGTCAGATTTCCCGAATGGGACCAATCCAGGCAGCTCGTCCTTATTCAAACTTTTGGCTAGACTAGTAGATCTCCTAGAAAAGTTGCTCATGGAGCGGGGGCTTGCGTTACGTGGTTTGCTTGCATAACAACTTTAAGACCTCAGGAGGACATCTCTAAGATGTTTTAATTTTTAATTTTTTTTACTTGCCAACGTTGCATGTAGACCAAGCGATACAATATGCACCTAGCGTTCAATACATAAATCAACAGATTCACTAATCTCAAGGAAGGTCAGAGACGCGAAAAAGGGAATAATAAAAAAAGAAAAGTGCTCAAACAATTTGTCCATCAGCCAAGCGCTGTCATTCCTGACACCAATCACAGGTGGACCTTTAAGTCAGGCTTCAATATGATGGTATGTACTTGCGGATATCTCCTCCTACCCCAGCTCAGGACCACTCACAAGGCCAGGGGATTGATCGATCGTGGTTCGGCAAGAGCCTCTCGGAGTTATTTGCCGAATGGAACGCTAATTCTGCATGCCTGTCACCACATCGTGATATGGACAAGGGAAACCACGATCCTGGGTTATGCCCTGACCATGTTAGCCGCATGTGGAGACAATCCCAACGACATCTGTTCCGACATGCATCAAGCAGATCCTCGAACTTGGATTGCTCTTATCGCGGATCGTTCCCCGCAAGTACGAGGCGTCTTCGTAACGCTTAGGAGAAATGACAAGCGCTTCACGTTTGATGCACAAAGCTTAACCTTGTTCTACACCTGTCCTGTTTCAATCAAGCCCGAGCTATGGGTCATCATGACTCGTCTAAAGCTGCCCATGTTGTTCGACTTACACACCATCATCGGGGCCATGGTATCGATAATATGGAGTGCGATGAGGACCCCCATGACAAAGGCTATATGAAACGCGACGTAAGAGCAGAGGGTCATAGAGCCACAACAGCAACCAAGCAGAACCGAGCTTCAGAAAGAATTTCCAGCAATGATTTCGTGCAAAATTGGCTTGCCAACACAAATATTCCGCGACTTGACACTGCAGCAAGATCCGTAGGTGTTGCAAATCATTCAAACGCCCATCATAAACAATCCAGCCAGGATTATGGTGACGAAATCTGGAGGGAGTCATCGTATCGCAGGGGAACTTCATGGCAACCTCAACATTTGGTATCCGGAAACAAGGATTTGTTTGCACCTATTACAGCTACTCGTAGCCGCCTTGGATACCAACGCAAGAAACGCTACATCTCAGATGATAGTTCATTGCTCAGTGTCGCTCAACATCACAGAGCATCTACTTCGGATCCGCTTTCAATACAACAGAATGTGAATGATGAAACGCAACAGCGGGATGTGCGAAAGAAACCTGTGGCAAGTGATGATAATTCATCTCACCAGCAACCATCAACCCCTGAATATGTTTACTTCGAAAGGAGACCAAGGTACAAGACTAGAAAAGACAAATACGATACGAGAAAGGAAACCCACAAACATAAGACATATGGAGCCGATATGACACATCACACGTCAAAAAAGCGTAGGAACGAAGACAAGAAGAAAGTTTTGCACTCCAGTAGGAACGTCATGAAAAACTTCAATTCTGATGTTGTGCTACGGGAACGTGTCACTGCAAGTCATCCCTATTCCCCACTGGACTTCTTGACAAGAGCTGACTTGACTTCAGATGCCCCAGTCCCTGAGACCTGGCCTTTTCAAGAACGGTCGCCACGCCACTATAAAACCTGGTACGTCCTGAGAACTTAATCCTACTGGACATTGAATAATAGGTAATAGTCGGTGATTTGTCATTCTCCAACATGCGGTTTTTGCAAGAAAAGAAGCAAGATATAGCGTCAAAGCAGCTGTCTAAGCGTCGTCTACAGGAGCTAGAAAGACAGAACAAAGAAATTGAAGAAATCTCGGCGTTCTTCTTACCGGAAAAGCCATCTTCAAATAACCATATCCTCCAACAAGGCCCGGGAGAACTGATAGCGGGCGGGAGGGTGCCCGGAGCAATTCCCGAACAGTGTTTTGGCCGTCAATCTGATCAAGATACACTCGAGGCCTCCATTTATCCACACACTTTCCTTAATGCTGGTGCGATATCATCGCGGTCTTATGACCATGCCGATGGGAGTTCGGTACGCAGCGCCCCTAACGTGAGCCAAGAGTCTAGCAAAGCTAGTAAAACAACAACCTATTTTACCTGGTCTAGAAGTCCGACCCGATCACCATTCCAGTCCGAGAGACAAGTGTCTCTAACTTCTTCCTGCAGCTCCATACGACAGAACAATATTCCAGACTCGATACGAAAACTACTAGTTGATACTGGCATTTTCAAGGGTACCGGGATCTCTGGATATGATGATGAGTCCGCCAATGTGGCTATTCAAGACGAGAGCGCTGAATCTATTAGCTCTAAAGTTGTAATGACCACTGACATCGGAAACAAAGCGGATTCAGGTCATTGTGTAGGGCCAAATTGCACCTCGACAATCCCAGAAGATCCGTCACGGTCACTGATGGCGCGCTGGCAGGCGACTTTTACACCAAAATGGCAAAGTTGTTCTCAACAAGGAAGCAAAGCAAAAAATAGCTTCAATGTCCTTGTTGAGGGTTTGCCCCGTCATCACAATCATACCAGCCAAGCTATGAGCGATCCAAGGAGAGAAGACCCGGAGACTCAGCTACCTGGCGACAAAAGTATCAAATTTGAGCGATTGAGAGGGTCTGCAGAGAACTGCCTTGGCCGACGGCTATCAAGTGAAATACCAAGCAAGATAGATTCCCATTGCATTCTCAGCGATATGACAAACAATGTACGACGTTCAGACATACAATCGTCGAGTTCAGCCGAGAAGGCGTCTGTAGCATCTCGGGACATCATGCCACCTCCTCCACTTCCTCCGATTCTTTCTGCGCCAACTGTGATCATACCATCTGATCATATGGAATTAACACCTCCAACAAACAGACATATCCCTGCCGAAGCAGAAATATCAGCAGTCCACAAGATGATAGACCAGTTCAAGACTCAAGCCAAGACTTCTCTCTGTACTTCTACGACAGATTGTGCCTGTTGTACGACTTGTATGCCTGTCAATGAGAGTGCCTTTTCAGACATTCAACCGGCTTCATGGCTTCCTCGCCCTGTGACTCCGTCTACAAGTATGACCTTACAAAGCATAAATGCTTCAAGGGATAGCTCCAGACCATTATACACAGGACAAGCAACAACATCAACTAACCATAAACAAAGCATATCATCAACATACCCGCTACCTGGAAAGGTAGAGACAATGGCAGACTATATCGCCAGAATTGAACATGAAATCCAAGACAAACCAGCATGCCAATACACGGAAGAAGCCATGACGAGTATCGAAAATCCAAGCTATGAACAGCCGAGGGATACACATCCCAGTATTACTTATCAGGGCTACAGCACAATCGAGAGTCATCACACTGCTGAAGAGGAGGATATTCGCCTGAACTCGGGCTTTGGTAACAGTGGGTGGCAACATGATCTAGAATGTGGCGAATCCACAGGCCTGGAGGCTATTTGTGATGAAACGAGTCGTTTCGCGCCCATAAGAGTGCAGGTACCGAGAGACATGCAACATGTGGATGACCTTGAAGAGGAAAGGTATGAAATGTCGACGTTTTGGCGACCGAATCAGTTCATGCAATTTTGATGGATATAACATAACGAGCTAGACGCCTGGTAAGACATGACAGAGTTCGTCGGTTGAACATACGTACATAGGACATGAAAACTAGGGACACGGCTTATTCGGGCTCCTGTTCTTTCCATTTTTCTCTTATGCTCGTAACATCTATTTCGCAAGCCTCAGCCTTGGTGACAATCGCTCTCGCCTTACCCACGACCGGCGCATCAATCATGGCACCATCCAGCGTCCAGGCGCCTCTGCCGGCATTTGCCGCCTTCTCGTCCGCAATCACGACCCGCACCGCCCACTCAACCTCTTTATCCCCCGGTGCAAACAACCGCTGCACTGTCTCCACTTGCGAAGGGTGTATGCACTGCTTCCCGTTAAAACCCATGGCTTTTCCGCCTTGACATTCCTCCTCTAGCCTCTTGAGTCCTTCCTCGCCCTTGTAGGACGTGCATACCAGATCAATGGTACTCGGCAATTCGGCCGCGCGCGCCGCCGTAGCAATCGCGGACCGCGCATATAGGAACTCGGACAGCGACGGGGTCCGCGTAATGCTCAGATCCAACGCAAAGTCCTCGGCAGCGAAGATGAGCCCGGAGAGGTAGGGCGAGGCAGAGCAGATCTCACGCAGGTTCATGATGGCCTGCGCCGACTCGATCAGCGCGATCAGCTTCACGGGGCTCCCGCCGCCCGGGGCATGGCGCTCCGGCGCCAGATGCCGCAGCGCGTCGGTCGCGAACGTGAGGTCCGAGGCCGAGTTGACCTTGGGGATCACGATGGCGTCGAGGCGCGGCAGCGGTGCGAGCGAGGTCAGGTCCTCGAGCGCGTGCGGCGTCGAGATGGCGTTTATGCGGATCGCGAGCTCGGAGATGGACGGCGGCCGCGACGACAGCTGGGACAGGTGCTCCCGGAGGGCGCGCCGCGCTTCGGGCTTGGCGTTGGGGGTCACGGAGTCTTCGAGGTCGTACGTCACGTTGTCGGACTTGAGGGAGAGGGATTTCGTGAGCATTCGTGGAGAGGACGATGGGACTGTTTGTCATGTGTCAGCCCGCGTGACTCCCAGTGTTTTGGCGAGCTTCAATCGAAACATGCGAGGCGTGCGCCGCGATTGCCAATTGAGGCATGGAGAGATCACCATACCATATAGAAGAGCCCGCCGGAGTATGGCGCTTGACTTCGCCGCCATGGTCGGTGTAATCGCGCCTGGAGACGTCCTAGTAAGCGTTGAGGATTATCCAAATCAAATAAGAGTGAGGCTCAAACGACGTAATGGCTGGCGATGCATGCTATTTACCCCACGGTAAGCTAGTCTAGGGAGCTTGTTCCGAGGTCCAACTTTTTGTGGACCAGCGATTAAAAGCACTATATTTCTGGAGCTACAGTATAGTGTTACCTTGTCACACATGTAGATTATTGGCTCGATCGTGGAGACTAGTATGTTCCATATTTTCCAACGAAACATATCATATTAAATGCTTTTGAGATCCTAGATCAGAGTTACTAGATGTGCTCGTTTTCAGTTCCATCTAGCTTGCCCATAGGATAAAAGTGCCGGCTGTCAAGCTGTCCTTGCGAATTCGTTAGGTTGTGATTTGCTCTTGTCTACCATGATATATTTGGAATATAAACCACGGCCCAGCTCTTCTGACTTCGGCGGCTGGCTTTGACACCTGGATTTTTCCGAGCTTTTTGCTAATTATTCCCAAACTCTCAAATATGGTTGGATACTGTATTCGAGTGTCAAGTCCTCTTTCCCGGCACTTGCTGCAGAGGTATCGATAGTTATCAATTGGTAGGCCCGAAGATCCACAATGACTATAACTTCTTACTAGTGGGCCTCAGTGGTGTAATGCTGCATGGCCTTGAAGGTCACTAGATGTTAGTAATTACCATGATTATAGAGCGAGGATATAATACGGGATATAATGGGCGACCAAACTCACACTTGTAGGTGCTCGAATTCCCTAGACTAGCTGCGTGAACTCTGGCTATGCCTGTGAATACAGGGGAAGACCACATTGAAACTTTTGACGAGTATTGAATCGCCTAGTTCACCACGGTGCCTAACTGCCATGGCAACGGCGATGAGGTACCAGTGCGTGAGGTCGGCAGCACCAGGGCGCCGATGTGCAGCTGCAGCAGGCGCTTGTTTGGCGGGGCTGGACAGCAGCATGCTGAAGAGGCAAATGCAAAAGATGGACGGGACGTCGACCGGGACCCGAGGGAGTGAAGGCCAGGAAGGCGGTTGGCGTAGGTTATTGTGATGCCGTCGGTAATCATCACCAGCTCCAGGTAAAGGAAGAAGATCCGTGGGACGAGGGAGGAGGGACGCTGTTGTTTCAGGCAAACCCCCATCCCTCTGGAATTGTTTTTGTTGATCCTGACCGTGTGTCACTGGTGTGCACCTTGAAAAGTTTGTGGCCCGGTCGTGTAAGGTGGTCGGCCGCATCCGTGAATCACAAAAGTACGAGACTCTTAAGCGTTTATCTAGAATCACATCCCGATCATCCCCGGTGATTAAAATGGCGTGGTCGAATCAAAACCCAGCTTTCCCGGCCAATTAAATTATAGTCCATTGCCCAGGCGCAACTCCAACAGCCCTTCGATCTAGCTGCTCATATGAACTAGGCCGATTTTCCACTCGATAACTGTTGTGTAAGTTGTAAGATGCTCATAATATTTGCTCTTGTTGCATATATTTATAACCGTGTTAATGGTTGTAGAAGCCGAGAAAGCAGTGTCAATTGAGCCGCTTCACACCTTTTGACTAATAACTTACTCACACGAACCAAGCGGGGCGACGATTGAGAGGGCAAACATTGCACCAGCATCCGAAAAACTGTAGAAGTAGAGATGGTATCTGGAATTTTACTATTTCCCCCATGATTTGAATCTTGCCCACTCTATTTGCTCGGGATATGGCCTGCATCTGGATATGCAGACTCAATACGGACATGCAATTGTTCGGATGTCTTCATCTCTGTTTCCGTACCGGGCAATATGCCAATTTCCCAATTCTCGTTCACGTCAGTGAAGAGCATAGCGCTTACACTGCTTATTGCATTGCGTTACAGCTGAGCTTTGCTCAGTCAGTACCCGTTATCCTTGACCCAGGCAGCGACATCATCCCGATCACGGCCCACCCACGCGATCTTACTCCTGATCGCATCCTTGCTTTGGGCAAGGGGCTGGACAAACATCTTAGTGTCGATATCCTTGAAGAAAGCATCAACCTTGTCAAGTTGCTCCTGCTTGGCGAAGCTGCTGGTGCAGATAGTGACCATACTGCCAAGAATGTTGGCATTGCCATTCAGACGCTTGGAGAGATCGGGCCACTTGTCCGTCATCCACTTGAACAGAGCCTCGATACCCTCGGTGTGGGTGCGAAGACCGCTTGCAGGAAGGTACAAGTCTTGACTCTTGACTTCGCCTGAAAGGATGATGTCAAGGGTGCGCTGAATCAATTCGGGGTCCTTGGCGCGACCCAAGCTTCGCAGAGCTGTGTTGCGCTCGTCACTGTTGGTAGAGTTCCTGAATAAGCCCAGAATTGCTTCGTACTCCTCTTTTCCACCATACTTCAAGGCCATGCCGAAGACACTCCCACGGATATTTGGGTGAATAGCCGACTTATCACCAGCCGCGTACTTGCTGAACATATCTTTGGCAGCGGTGACGATTTGTTTGTCACCAGCCATGCCAGCGGCACCGAAGACCATGGCCTTGAACTGTTGCTCAACGTGGCCATCCTTGTCGCTAAAGTTCCATCCGAGCTTGTGGGCTCTCTCACTGACAAGGTCTTTGACGAAAGCCTCAAGACCGTCCTTCACTGACTTGTCCTCAAAGGTCCAAGCGGACTGGACTGTAGCCACACGGGCAATGATCTCGCTCCAAACCACGAAGGAGTCTTCAGTGTCGAATCCCTTCAGCAGGTTCAACACTCCAGATGTCTTCTGATACCCCGAGACAGCCAGAGCTCCGGCGTCGGCGATCATACCAGCACGATCCTCGACGCTCAACAGGCCTTGTTTGGCAGCCTCACCAAGCTTCTTGAGACGCTCGGGGGAGTATGAGGTTCGGTAGATGCTGGTGTGGTTGGCATTGAGTTTGAAGAAGTCCAGATCATTCACTGGGAAGTTGTCTTCCCTCTTGGATAGCGTAATCTCCTCGTCGATGCCATCCTTTGTCCGCAGGCCCAGGAAGACAGGATACAAGACCTGATCCTCTTCTGGCTTCACGTCACCCGTCCTTAGGAAACGGTTCTGCTTGACGTGGATTGATTTGTCATCGTTCTCCGTGACTTGTACGACAGGGTAACCGACGTTCTTGGTCCAAATCGACATGATGTCCTTGACAGGCTTGCCACTGGCCTCCTCAAGAGCTGCCCACAGGTCCTCCGTCCGAGTATTGCCGTAGGCGTGCTTCTTGATGTAACGTCTCACACCATCCAAGAAAATCTCCTCTCCAAGATAGGTGGAGATCATACGAAGGACACATGACCCTTTCGAGTACGAGATGGCGTCGAAAATCTGATCGACTTCGCTAGCGCGCTTGACGGGAACCTCAATAGGATGACTGCTGCGAAGCGAGTCCAGTCCCAGAGCGCTCTGTAGGTTGTCTGTAACATAGTTCTCCCAAACCTTCCATTCAGGGTAGAAGTAGTTGCAGCTCAGCCAGCTCATCAATGTTGCGAAACCCTCATTGAGCCAGAGACCCTCCCACCAGTCCATGGTGACCAAGTTTCCGAACCACTGGTGGGCCAACTCGTGTTGCACGACCTCGGCGACTCGCTCCTTCATAGCTGCACCGCTTGTCTTCTCGTCATAGAGGAGATCAACAACTCGGTAGGTGATAAGACCCCAGTTCTCCATGGCTCCGGCAGCAAAATCTGGAATGGCAACCATGTCCATCTTGGGTAGAGGAAATTCGGCACCGAAGATCTTCTCGTAGTACTCGAGAGTTCGAGCAGCAAGTTCGAGGGAGAATTGACCATGCTCAATGTCTGAGCTCGGCGGGGCATAGACTCGGATCGGTACTCGGAATTTCTTGGTCTCAATGTAGTTCAGTTCGCCGATGATGAAGGCGACCAGGTAAGTAGACATCAACGGAGTGGGGTTGAATTTGACAGCCTTCTTGGTTGCGCCAGTGAATTCCGAGGTGACCTCAGACTCAGATTCAACATCCATGTTGCTCAAACACGTGAGGTGCTTGTCTGCAATGAGGGTGACGGTGAAAAGGGCCTTGTGCAGAGGCTCGTCGAAGCATGGGAACGCACGGCGGCAATCGTTGGCCTCCATCTGACTTGTGGCCAGAATACCCTCGGTCCCGTCAGGCTTCTTGTATGTTGAACGGTAGAAACCGGCCATCTGGTCGTTAAGCTGGCCAGTGAACTTGACCTCCAGAGTGGCATTGCCGCCCGCAGGCAGCGCATCCTTTAGGTCGATCTTGGAAACCTGCTTGGACTCATCGTATGTGATCGCGGATGAGGAGCTGTGTACTAGCATTAGCATACAACAGAACGGCTATGTCAATTTAAACCGAATTCCACTTACGTCACGATCTTGTCACCGTCCTTGATGTGGGCGCTGTGGATGTCGATCTCCAGCGAATGCAGTGAAACTGATTTGCTCTCTTCCTTAACATCGAACTCGATAGAGACGGTTCCCTTGAATGTGAACTTCTCAAAATCGGGCTCTAGTGTTACGTGGTAGTGTTTCGGGATGACATTGGTGGGCAAGAGTTCGCGACCCTGGGTAGGATCCGGGTTTGCACCGCCCGTGTGCTCGATATCGCCGCCGGCAAGTCTGCACATGCTGTTTTGCCTTCGGTAGGAACAATGTCTGACGGGAGGGTTTCTACGATTGTGGATCCGGGTGTGGTCCAAGGAAGAAAGCAAAGGTCGATGTGAAGCAGCTGAAGTAAGAAGTGAAGTGGCAGTGGTAGTAGTGGTGGTGGTGGTAATAGTGGCGGCACTGAGGGGACGTGGGGTCCGACTACATAATAAGGTCTTCGAGTTAGTCCCGCCGCCTGCCGAGCTGGGAAGGTGCTGCTTTGAAGGATTGAACTCGCCTAAGTGCAATTGAGGCCGACTCTGTTTGGAAATTTCTTAAATGCTTCGAAGCAGCGATCACTGCCGTGCGCGGGTATCTCTTCGTACACTGCAGCGCTGTAGTTGCTAGGGAGACTCTGGAAATAGACTCCAGGCGGCTAAGTTGACGGAGCGTCATGGGGAACAGGTGAGGAAGGTGAAGCACTATACAAATAGAAATACGATAATAATACAAGAGGGGCCCCGAAAGAAGGAAGGAGGGGCTGACAGGCAAAGCAAAGGGTCCCAGTGCATCCAAAAACAACCTAGATTTGCATTACAACACGCCTATTCGTGCTCGTTGTCAACCGTCACTGGGCAATAGAGTCAAACAGTTGGACTGGAGCCAGCCGACGGGAAGGGAAAAAAAAATGTATCCCTATCACGGGCACGGCCTTCATGCATCTACCCCTGCTACACGCCGGCGCGGTAGCCGAGCCGCGCTTCAATGGCGCCAAGTATCCTGCGCATCCTGGGCCTCAAGCGGTGTGCCTCGAGCTGGATTGGCATAACTGGCCCGCCATGAGCTGATTTAGAGTACGTTGCATCGCGGGGTGAAATTAATTTTTAAATCTTTAACACCCAAGTAAAGGTTCCAACATATTTTATCTACCCCTCCTTCCACCTTGAGCAGCCGGTGCGTTAGCCCATCTAGAGTAAGGTCGATGTACTTACAGCAAGGAAGTGTCATGTTGGAACAAACCTGGAAGCACGTCAAAGTTCATCGTGCAGTAGCCGTATTTCCATACATGCTCAAGAAGTTAAGTCTAGTCTAGATCGCTTCGTGTTGCAAGCAATGGCCCATGTTGATCGACGCTAATTTCTTTTCATGTTACGTGACACTTTGCCGTAGTTACCCAAATGCAATCCCGAGTAAATACACCGAGCCGACGGCCATCAGCATATTTGAGTCCGAACTCCGAATGCATGAAATTTAGAACTCTAGAACTGGACCCTGCGAAAAGACCCGCAAACTATTGTTTTCTCATTTGGACTGATTTAGAAATGTCAGACGAACCGGTGGTGAATGGAAAGGAATTCGTGGTCCTTGCTAGGTAGCATCAAGGACCTTGGGGACCCTCATATAATTAAACCTATTTTCTTGTCTTGCGAGCATGCTTGACCAAGTTCTCTATTACACCCTCAAATGCTTCTCTGTCCCCGATCTTCTCGTCTGTCTTCTTCTTCCAGTACTCGAGGACGTCCTTAGCTAGGTTCTCCATCTCCTCTAGCTTATTGACATGGGTTCGTAGTTCCTCGTCCGTCATACCACCCAGAGCCTCGTCCGTGGTAGTGCAAAACTGCTTGGCTGCTACGAGGTCAAGAGCGGGTTCGGGTGCAGGTCCCTTCCGTCGCTTCGAGGGGGAGCGTGGTTTTTCCTTGCCTTGTGAGTCTAATGAAGCGGTAGAATCATTGGTGCCCTCTTTGCGTAACCGCGACACGGAACGAGACTCGCTTGATGCCCGTAATGATCCATTTGATGTGACGCGATGTAAAGAAGGTAGCACCAGTTTCTTCTGTTTGGATGCTGGCAGTATCTCGTCGAGGTCCACAGGCACGCCTAGAGATACTAGGAACAGTCTGCGTATGCGTGACCGAATCCAGTCCGGCGGTTGAAGAGGTGGCGGCGCTGCGAGCTGTGACCATAGAGATGCGCTTCGCGGGTTAAAGAAAATAGGGTTCTCCATGGGAGGTGAGGGTAGTATTGGTAAATCCGCAAGATCAGGTGGAAACAGTGCGTCCAGGTAAGGCTCTGTAGCGGCTAATATGTCTTCGGAGTCGAGACCATCCAGGTCTAATATAGGCTATGAAGAGAACATGGTCAGCATTGATAGCGTAGTCATCATGGGGGTGTATAGACTCACAAATGAGGGTGTAGAAACGGAAGGCGGAGCAGCCACCTGGGTAGGTGCTGGCGTCTCCGCCTCGGCCTCTTGAAATCCATCGTCAAAATCGTCAAAGTCGGCATCCTCATCACCTTCTTCGAATTCGTCAAAGTCGTCGCCACCGAAATCATCCTCCCCGTCGTCGACCTCATTGCTCCCCTGACTTAATGCACCATCGGTTGACCTTGCAGCCGACGATTTCCTCCGGTGTTTTGTCGGTGATTTGAGAGAAGGAGAGAGAGGCGCAGCATCTGCGGGGACAGGGTCAATCGATGAGGAGACTCAGGAGGACTTGGCTGTCGTACCAGGTGCTTGTCCAGTGGTTTCTAACGAGGCGGGCACAGGGTTAGCCTCGCCGGTACCGTCTGGTTTTCTCACATAATCCGGAGCAGCATCCGCTTTGTGGACGTCTTGATTAAAATGATGCGTCTTGGAACCAGGTGCATCGACCGTCTCGTCGACGACAGTCTTGGGAATAGGTTGCCCGCCTGGCGTGTGTGGCTCGGCTGGGGACGTTGGTTCCGCATCCGTGTTAGAATCCGGGATGATGGCGATCTCGTCAGGAGTGGCATCACCAGTCCGTTTCTCGTAAGCCTCGGTGCCTGGTACCTCGCCGTACGATGGCTCGTCGTCTACCTTTTCCACTCTCAACTTGGGGAGGGGAGAAGCTGGCGCGGCAGGGGTTTCTGCACGAGCTGATTGAGCGTCGGAGAAATGATCGTCTGAGTCGGAGGCTGGGTTGATAGCTGTCAGCTTTGCTTTTCTGCGCCCGTGGTGATGCATCACCAGTTTGAATCGAGCCAGTACATACTCAATTCATGTGCGCCAGGGTCCTGAATGCCGCGGCGCTCAGGGGCATCAAGGCTTACTGATCTCCTTCTGTCGTCCGACATGTTGCAAAGTAGTCGCAGTGAGCTTGAGATTGTGTCGCGGCAGGGCTGAACAGCTGGTGTGGTTAAGAACTAGAGATTAGAAATTGTGACACTGGCCGGAGAGAGCATAGATAGCCCTGACGTCGTGCTGCTCTCCTGTGTCTTGCCTTGAGGGACTTGGAGTAGCCTAGCCTAGCCCGCTCGAAGCGCTCCGCTGTGGGACTTGGTCCCGAAGTCCAGACCCGTCTATGCCTTCGCAGTATGGCAAGGTGTTTGGAGGAAATGAGGTACAGCAAAAGAAACCTGGCAAAACTGCAAAGATCGTCAATGTACTCCAGCCGGTTGCTCCGTGAGAATTGTTTCTCATTTGGTGACTTATTGGTTGGACGTTGATCGAAAAGTCTAGACTAGTTAGGTCTACATCCAGTCAATCACACAAATATTACATACAGTGAGGTGCAACCTGCCGAGCCTGTGTTTGACACCCACCTGTACTCAGAGCTGCACTAACATAGCCTTAGACTACTTTGGATAGCAACGCACCCTGGCCCTCAGGGCCATATGCCAAAATGCCAAATGCTTGGGAGTTCAAAACAGAGTCCGATTCAGCTGCGCTGTTTGCCTGCAAAAGATCATTCGACGTGAGCTTAAACAAGCGGCCCATGGTAGTTTGTCTTGTTCATAAATAATTATCGATTTCGCCTCTCGTGGGCTTCCAGCGCATTGCATTTGCACAGTTCTTGGAATATGGATGTGCAGTGGTACCCAGACGGCCAGCTTATTTAATACAAGTCAGAAGCAAGCATAATCACTTTGGATATATACCGGTAGCTGTACTGTACGCGCTGTATTCCACACGCATCCGTAGCTAAGCTACCGTGGCTACCAGCGAAGTGGAATGTCTGTGCCCACCTTGGTGCCAAAGCCGGACCCTGAGCAACGCTGCTTTAAGCCTGAGCCAGACCGGGGTCCAGCCTGAGATACGCCCTGTGCTTTAGAAGTCATAGTAACCAACTAGGCGGCATAGAGTGCGATACAACACCTGGACTGTAGATTTCCTTTGCAGATGGCTCTCTGGGCGGTCATTTCCACAAGGACCCTGGCCCTTGGATATCCTTCAAAAGACCCCCCTGTGGAGTCATTCAACAGGCCATCTTGATCAACACTGCTTCAACGCGAACCTTCTCCAAGGGTCCATGCAGATGACTTCCTAGGCGCCAGTTAAATTACCTCTCCCGAAATCTGGTTCGCATTTGAACTGGATTCAGTCTCCATAAGGTAGACATCAAATGCATTTCTCACAGTATAGCAAAAATAATTTTCTATAGATATAGGGTTGTGGCGAAATTAGCACTTGAATATGCGGGTCTACCAGAATGGGTTATTGAATCGTAGGTGAAGGCGTATAGGGACGCGTTGGACAAGAGGAAAGAGCTATGTTTTGTGCCGTAATCATCGCGTGGCCGACGGATCTATCGATCGGCGTTGGGAAGGACTCATAGCTTGTGTACACCTCAGCCAGACATATACACTTTGGCCGCTTTGGTGCTGCCCAAGGATAAGGGCCCCAAAAACCAGAAACCAGTATTACACATGCACAACCACCACCTCACAGACAACATCTCAGACCACGTTCTCCTATACGGGGCATATTAATCTCATAACGAAGGTTGTTGCAATGGCATATGCCTACGGCCCAACGATTTTGGGGCGTCTCGGTGCTTACGTTCCCCTGCCCTCCACTATCTCCTGCACCACCTTCGCCGTTGCCTTCACGATCAGCTCGTGCTCATGGATATGCATCCTCTCCTTCAACTCTTCCAGCTCCTCCCCCTTCCACTCAATCTCTTTGACCAGGATAGGAGCACCCCTATCCACCTCATCAATTACGTAGTGGGCCATAATACCCGTGCGTGTTAGTCGCCCAGCCTTAAACTCTGCGAAAGCTCGCTCGATCGCCATGGCTCCATCGAATTCCCCTGTGCAAATTGTGAGTAGCCAGACCCAGCATGGTCATTTAGAACTTACGGGGTAGTGCCGGGTGGATGTTGATAATCCGCACCCCTGCCCTTTGGATAGGTTCTAGGAAAGCAGTTGAGAAGACATGCATCCAACCAGCGAGAATAATCAACTCAGGCCTTTCCTTATCAGTAGATAGAATCCTCGCGGCCAAAGCAGCATCATATCTTTGACGGCCTTCAGCTACTTTCTGCTCGTCTGTTTCTCCCTTCGGCAAAAACCCGTTACTGATTAGATTGAAGTAATCCCAAGGAATGCCTGGTCCTGAATTAGTTGCATGCTGTATACACGCGCATGGGAGAGCTCTACCTGCTTCATCCGCTCGAACAATTGCGTGTGCATTTCTCCGGTTCGTGACGAGAGAAATGATGCGGCTATTTCGAAGCTGCCCCGTAGATATAGCATCTATGAGAGCCTGGAAGTTCGAGCCGAAGCCAGAGGCCATTACCAGGATCCGACATGGCGAGTCTTCCGGCCCGGTCATTCTGGAGAATGTGGCAAGGAAATGGGATGGAGATTAGACGGTGAGCATGTGTCACTGCTTCGCATGTAACAGTTTCCTTGTTTAAAGTTTTTCCACCTCCAGAAGGTGTCACGTGATAGGGGTGATGAATGGATCCGTACAAGGCACTTGCAGGTTTTAATAAACTATGAATAATCTAAAAGTATGGAGATACAGCCCTGTGAAAACATTTGCTTACTTTAGAAATTCCCGCACTAAAAATTTAAGTGTCATAAATATATATAGAGCAGCGATATTAAGTAGCAGCGAGGGTGTAACGTAGGGGTCTATTGCGGTCAAGATCAATACTTGCCAGAATACAGTATTCTCGTTCGCCGTACAGAGTTTTACAAGCGGCCCAGCCAATGGGTCGTGCGCGCTGCGTACCGTGAGCGCCAGTGTTACGGCTGGGCTGCGCCAGCTCAGTACGCAGGCTGTTACAGTTTTCTTCATATAATGCTATAGAGTTTTGTTAATTCCGGCTGGTACGGCACGTGACTGGGAGTTGACTGAGCCGAGCCCAAATAAAAGCGGCAGGTACGCTAGGCGCGATTGGGTGAAAGAACAATACATACAACGGACATTCAGCTACCACCAACTTAAAGTTGAGCTTCGCAAGGCTGGAGTGGTCTGTGCTCCAAATTTCTGAGGCGCGTCTGAGTCCAGAGCTTTAGCATTGCTGCTCGTCTGCAAAAAGATCAGGTCTAATACTATGTATTACTGCCGCCACTACTGTGATTAATTCAGTCCAAAGTTGCCATCCTTGTGAGCCAGGCAGTTGAAATTGTGCTGCTTGATTTCTCTGGGCACAATTCGGTCTCAACTCAGTTCTGATTCGCAAAAACTCGACACGCGATAGCTTCTTCATCGCACCCAACCCTAGTTCTCCTACGAAGCTAGCGACGTAAGGATGAGAAGTCTGTGAGACTTGACCAACGATCATTTCTATTTTTGACGCCACTTGACTTCACACGCATTCCTGAGCTGCAAGCCAAATAACACATCATGGCCTTTTCCTTCGGTACGCCCTCCAGCACTGCTGGCCAGGCGAATAACGCTGCCACCTCCTCTGCGCCCGCCTCGGGTTCTTTGTTTGGGTCATCGTCCAAGCCTGCTGCCACCACCACCACCAGTCTCTTTGGCCAAGCGACAAACACTCCTGGCTTTTCTTTTAACAACGCAAACGCAAACCCCAGCTCAACCCCCTCGTCGACTGGCGGCGGCGGTCTATTCGGTAACACAGCGTCCAAGCCTGCAGAGCAGAAGCCCTTGTTTGGCGCTGCCTCGACCACACCGGCACCCGCTGCGAGCACCCCTACTTCAACAGGCGGCGGACTATTCGGCGGCGGCAGTGGTGCTCAATCTGCCCCCAGCGGTGGTTTGTTTGGAGGCGGAAGCACGCAGCCTGCGTCCGGTGGAATGTTTGGAAACAACAAACCGGCCGAAACGACCCCAGTCTCAAGCGCTGTAAACACTACGTCCACGACCGCAGGCACTTTCCCATCAGGGGGCCTGTTTAGTAACAAGGCGCCAGAATCTAGCACACCAGCGTCCCAGCCGGGCGGTCTCTTTGGTGGTGCATCCAAGACCGGCACGACTACGTCGCTATTTGGATCCAACAGCACTACGCCTGCTGCCCCAGCAGCTGCAAATACTGCTTCGAGTTCCCTCTTCGGTGCGGCAAGCACAGCTCCGGCCACGAGTGCACCTGCTGCTTCTGCCACGTCTACCTCGTCCACATCCCTATTTGGTTCAGCGAATCCGGCTGGCTCGGCCACGAATGCAACTCCTGCAAAGCCTTTGTTCGGGCTGAAGTCTACGACTCCAGCAGGACTTCCCCCGATGGGTGCTCAGAGAAAAGAGGAGTTGAAGCCAGCAAGCGGTGGTTTGTTCGGCAACCAGAGCTCAGCGGCACCCAAGACCGGGCCCGGCTTGTTCGGTAATGCTGGAGGCACTCCTGCGTCGAGCAGCACTCCCACAACTACAGCTGCTGCAGGCTCTTTATTCTCAAATGCAAAGCCCCCTGCTACGGAACCTACTGCATCAGCAGCACCATCAGCAACGTCATTATTTAGCAAGCCGGCGGATTCTGCTCAAGCCAAGCCAGCCGCTGCTGTTGGTTCAAGTGCCCCGATCACTACAGCTGGCGGGTCTTCCGGTCTCTTTGGTGGCGCCGCATCCTCGACTCCTGCAACTACAGCCCCTTCGACCGGGGGACTTTTTGGGGGTGTGAACAAGCCTGCGGTCACGACACCTACGACTGAAGCGCCCAAGGCTGCTGGAGGTCTTTTCGGTGGCGCCAGCGCTACAACACCTTCCACGACTGCAGCTGAAAAGCCATCGCCATTTGGCAGTGTTAAGCCTGCGACTAGTTCAGCACAACCTGTTGCAACTGGTGCCGCAACAACAGCGACCAGCTCTATCCTAGGAGGTGCGAAGCCTGCCAATGCTCTTGGCACAACAAATGCTTCCGCTGCTTTGGGGGCCTCAACCACCGGGCCTACATCGCAGTTGGCCCGCCTGAAGAACAAGACCATGGACGAGATCATTACCCGGTGGGCCACCGATCTTTCCAAATACCAAAAGGAATTCAAGGAGCAAGCTGCTCAAGTGGCCGCGTGGGATCGCCTACTGGTCGAAAATGGGGCCAAGATTCAAGAGCTCTATCTGAACACGTATGAGGCCGAGAGGGCGAGTCGTGATGTTGAACGCGTTCTCTCCAACCTAGAAGACTCACAAGGCGAGCTTGAGGGCTGGCTGGATAAGTACGAGGCCGAGGTCGACCAAATGTTCTCGCGCGATATCGGCCGGGCGGATACTTTGGCTGGTCCGGATCAGGAACGCGAAAAGACGTACAAGTTGGCCGAGAAGCTCACTGATCGCTTGGATGAGATGGGTAGAGACCTCTCCAAGATGATCAAGGAGATCAATGATATCTCAGGTACACTCAGCAAGGGCAACAAGCCTGATGACCCTGTAAGTTTCGCCTTGTTCGCTTTCCTCCCACCCCCGGGTCAACATGCTAACTGATCTATTCTAGCTGAGCCAAATCGTCCGTGTGCTCAACAACCACCTTGCTCAACTTCAATGGATTGACACGAATGCTGCGGCATTACAAGCCAAGGTTAACGCTGCACAAAAAGCAGGTGCAACAATCGGCAACCAATATGGTGGCCAGGAACAAGACGCTGCCGAGAGCTTCTATCGCTCCTATCTGGGCGGCCGGAGATAAGGTCACAAGGTGCTGTATGATAGATTTGCCAAAATATGCAGTTGGCCCAAGGATGGTATGAGATGAACAACGGCTACTCAAAGTGGCAAGTCCATCATGGAGTTCCGGCTGGTTCTAATATGTATGATTGTACATATCATTAAGGAGGCCGCATCATAACCCGCGATGCGGAAAGGGGATAATAGACATGAGACTAGGAACACCAGTGACCTTGTGTTTTCTCACATGAACATGATCCACTCTGTTGAATCCTCAGAACACTAGCCATTGCACCTTTCTGAAACGGTTGTAATTACAATCTTCTTCTTCAAGGGTGCAGCTAGGCTGTCATACTTGCTCCTGCTGTGGCTCGGTCTGTACGAAGTCTTTGGCCAAGGTTGAAAAGAATGGCTCAGACCATATGAACACACAAAATCACATCATATCAGAACCTTCTCGAGATATTCATAAGTAAGCAGAAATAGCGGGTTTTCTGATTCAAACGCTGCTCATTCACTGCATAAGCGCACAAGTATAGCTATATATGTACACCGGAGCCACAGTTTGACTGACTTCCACTACAATGGGATATAGCCCCAAACAAGAAAGCCGTTGCCCTCTGCCCCTGATATCTCACACGCTCAGTTGCTCGGATATTTGCCGAATTCGAAGCAATCGTCTTAGTTGCGCTCGCCGCCTTGCTCCTTGGTGAGCTCATCACTGCAGGATGTATGTAATCAGCAAAAACGATTTGTTTCTCCGCCATTTTGACCAGTTGTTTTCCCCTTCTCGGCAAATTGCAAGGGATTGAAGGGGTCTAGCGATGGAAAGAAAGAAAAAACTCACATGTGATCGCTCAGAGTCTTGAGGTGCTTTTGCTGCTCGTGGAGCTTCTTCCTGAGCTCGAGGAGCTTCTCCTTCTCGCGCTCTCGGATGGCATAATCTTCGTTGGCCTTCTCGCGCTTCTGGAAAGCATCACTGTTGAGAGAGAGGTATTCAAGTCAGCAATCACGTCAAACAACCAGAAAGAGGAAACCGAATTCCCGTCCGTTCCGTTCCGGGGGGTTAAGGGCATGGACCAGCGAGGGGAGAGTGTTGATTCGCTTACCCTTGTCCGGTGCCGGTGTTGCGGAACGAGCCAGTGTCGCCGGCTGCGAATGCGCGGGAGGTGATGGAGAAAGCCCTATAGGAAGGGACGGCAGCCAGGCGGCTGGCGGGGACCTTGGCAAGTGTTTGACGATACATTATGACGGTATTCGATAAGCTATAAACAAAGTGGTTCAGATCAGCGTGCTTTCTCTTGTAAGAACGACCTCCGCGGAAGAAAGGAACCGATTTATCATTGACAGGTGGTGCTGGCTTTTCCCGACACCGGATTGACAAGAGCGAATGGGGGGGAGCGGACTTACGTGATTTGAGTCTCAATCGAGATGATGTTGTGAAGTTTGAGGCACTTGACGAGAAGCAACCAGAGCTTTGTGGTTTGCACCGTGCAGCATTGGGAGCTCTCGGCGAATGACGGAGCTTGCCCAGGCGGAAAGTGGAGCCACATAACAACGACGTCAGGCCATATCGTAACGCGGCGGGCCGGCTTAGACCGAGCAGCTGACAGTTACCGTGTCCCACCTCACGAAAGGTATGCGAGATGCAAGATGCTGTTTATAATCTCATGGTTTGGGAAGTATATCAGGTATTACATTGTGACTCAAGATAGCCACAGAAAGGCTCATTAAAACCAAAGACACGCGTTTCATACATGTTGCCGAGATCTGAAGACCCCTTACTGTACATACGAGTGAATAAAGTTATTAGGGTGGGGAACTCATAGCCACAAAACCGATGGATAGGTTAGCTCCTCTTAATGGCCACGAAGCTTTCTTGCCAGAAATCATGTTGGAAAGTGCATCTAACGGATATATGAAGAAAAAAAACCCCCCCATTTTATAAAATTAAATTTTTTTTAAGGCATGAGACATAGTCACAGGCTGCAAATATGTGGATGATACCGTGGGAGTGTCACAATCACAGACGACCTTGCTCTTAATGTTATGCATCCAGGTCTTGTCAGGTCTCCGCCAATGCCAGCTCCCACTCGGAAGCGTACAATGACGTCGTTTGGGCTTCTTGGAATGCAGCCCACTTCCTCCCCATCCGCGGTCTGAGTCCGACAAACTGGAGCCATCATATGAAAATGGGGAGACCCAGCATATGCATATGATTTGCATCCCAGTGGCATCGAGTCATCGTTGAGTCGTGGAGCTTTATGTACAATGAGTACGCAATGATCATCCTGGTGTCTTTCAGCTAGTTCATACTGCCTAGTCCCTGGATAATTGGCCCATGGCTCGCGCCCCCAATCTAGAGTGCCGAGTGTTTCACGGTCGAGATTTTAGAAATGATTGGTATCTAAGCCTGAGAGGACAATACCTGCACATGTGATGCATATATGACAAGATTTCTGAATGACCGTTGAAGTTGAAGTGATAACCCCGTCGTTGTTGGGTAAGGTATCCTATGTCTACTATGCGGTTCTGTATAAATAGTGAATGGAGAACATTGGTGGCAATTGTAGCAGACACTCAATTGGGTTTGCTACGGCAAGCAGGTTGCTTTAAACGTGGGTAATACGATAACGCTATGGCGCCTTGGGGAGCGAGTGAAGGGATTATGGCGTTAGTAGGCTGTGACAAAGGAACACTCAATGGAATTAGCAGAGTGGCATGTAGCAACTGGAGGAAAAGTTGATCGATATACGAGACAAAGGGGTAAAGCGAGCAGGCCGAACTCCGTGCGAGCTAAAACTACTGCGACTGCTGTAGTCGAGTTAGCACAGCATGAGAGAGAGAGAGGAAATATACAATGAATCGAGGAGTGATAATGTGCGACCATGTGTTTGTTCAGCAGCAATACGTCGGGGTTTGAAAGGTGTGGCTGTGGCCGTGTTTGATTGCGTATTGTTTCTCTCTTAGGCTTTACCGTCATGTCTTTGTAGTAGACTAGGTTAGGTTCGTATGTGGTTATGGTTGTTGTTGTTGCTAGCTGTGTGTTCCAGCTGCACACGCCCCAGTGGTGGCTTTGTCAATACATAATCACAGTAAGTGGTCGGTTCTGATTCACTGGTCCCCAGGGGGGATATGTGCCAAGTTCAATGCTAAGTTGAGGCGATGGGAACTCGAACCATGAACCGTGACCGTGACTTGAGCCCCGCGCCTGCATCAGGACTTGAGAGAGTGTAAGGTAGCTCAAGCTGGTAGATGCACCATGCGCCATGCACCATGCGCCATTCCCAAGTTGAGTGATTCCACCGCCCGCCCGCTTCTCGACGTTCCCCCAATTTCGACACAAAACACTCCAGACCCAAAACCAAAATCTCTGGCTTGCTTTCTCAAACAACCAAACAACCAAAAACAAAACAAGACTCCTTCCTTTACGCGCTTCACCCTTCTTGTGCATCACCAACTGCACAAGTTCACTCTCTACCCGAACACACCACACAACAAAGGTATGTTCGACCATCATCCACGGCCCGCCCCATAACCTGTCACCTTTCCCCCCATCCCAACAATCCACCTCCCTGTGCTTGCATCCCGCCTGGACATCCTGCCCTGAGCACCGTGTCGTCATCATCGCCATTGGGCCACGCATCTCCCAAACGGTGAGCCCTCACCGAGCGGCCTTGCGGATTTCGACGGCATCAGCGCGTCCGTATACTGGTTGCGCCTGGGTGTGCCTGCGCGTGCTACAGCATCCTCATCCTCTTTCGCTTTGCAGTATATTGTCATGAGCTTTAGCGGCAGGCGCAAACCCCACCAGGCACGATGCGGGGAGGTTACAATCGCATGAATCGTGACATCCTGGCCGCAGCCTCGATCATCGTTGGTGCGCGCTCAGTCAAAGCCTCAGCTCTCCAACTTGCGACTGCCTGAGGGACCAGCTTGGTTTTCAATCTATGAATCGCAGACCGTATTGCACCATTAGGCCACAGTCTACTGTTTACTTTCGCCCCACCACTTCACCATCGGACTTGCCCAACAACCACACACAACACAGCACAACACCAGCCACGCAGCCGCAGCAGCAGCAGCATCCTCTCTACAAAAGTGATCCCGCTGACACAAGATTCTTTCGCACAGTTCTAAAACATTACCACCCACAACAGTCGCCATGGGTCACGAGGACGCAGTCTATCTCGCCAAGCTCGCCGAGCAGGCCGAGCGCTATGAGGGTATGTTCAACTGAGTCCTGTCTCGGGTATGAGGCAGACCAGCATCTTTACTGACCATTGCGGTGCAGAGATGGTCGAGAATATGAAGATCGTCGCTTCCGAGGATCGTGACCTTACCGTTGAGGAGCGCAACCTTCTCTCCGTTGCCTACAAGAACGTGATCGGTGCCCGCCGTGCCTCATGGAGAATCGTCACCTCTATCGAGCAGAAGGAGGAGAGCAAGGGCAACTCGTCTCAGGTTGGCCTTATCAAGGAGTACCGCCAGAAGATCGAGGCCGAGCTCGCACGTATCTGCGATGACATCCTCGAGGTTTTGGACAAGCACCTGATCCCCTCCGCTAAGTCTGGCGAGTCCAAGGTGTTCTACCACAAGATGAAGGGTGATTACCACCGTTACCTTGCCGAGTTCGCCATTGGCGACCGCCGCAAGGAGTCCGCCGACCTGTCCCTCGAAGCCTACAAGGCTGCCACGGAGGTTGCCCAGACCGAGCTTCCTCCTACTCACCCCATCCGCCTCGGTCTTGCCCTCAACTTCTCCGTCTTCTACTACGAGATCTTGAACGCTCCTGACCAGGCTTGCCACCTTGCCAAGCAGGCTTTCGATGACGCTATTGCCGGTATGTACTACGGTTTGATGGATTCAACTCAGGATATCCTTACTGACTCTACGGCAGAACTTGATACTCTCAGCGAAGAGAGCTACAAGGACTCAACTCTCATCATGCAGCTGCTCCGTGACAACCTGGTAGGTCTTCAGAATCCATATCCAGCTATCATAATGCTAACTTGTCATGACAGACTCTCTGGACTTCTTCTGAGGCTGAGGCCCCTGCTGAGTCTGGTGCCGCAGCTGCTCAAGAGCCTGAGAAGGCCCCCGAGGCTGCTTCAGAGGAGCCTAAGGCTGCTGCCGAGTAAATGTATTGACGTTATGATATCTTGAGAAATTGGTCATTGGAGTGAACGATGGATGGGATCTGGTGTCTATGGAGTGCGGCTTGTGAGCCTCTTCGAGTTGAGAATTCTGCATGCTTTTTCATCCGGCAAATACACAAAGACTTTGGAGGGAAAACTTTTGTTTCTCTCGTTTTCTGAAGGAAGAGCGATGAGCTATAGGGAACCTGTTGGAGGACTTTTTCGTACCCCTGTACGGCTCTTAGACTCGGATGCGAACCTGTCTGGACAAAATAAACCGTTGTTTCACAATATGCATTCCCTCTTTTCCCCTTTGTTTGTGAACCTGAATGATTGCTTGAATCGCCTACCATGTCATGCGATGCGCACCTTTTAAGCACGAGTCAGACCCGTTCCTCCAAAGACGAACGCCTGGCCCCTTACTCATTGAATCATGAGTAACAAAATACTGTACACACATACTCATTGGCCATCAATACCCAATGATTTCAAAAGATGGCTGTTTTCAATAATTGCAACCACCGGCACTCACCATGTCACATGCACTAGCCAGGGCAAGGCAGGAGTCTGCATTACTTTCGTCCGGCGCTGGCGCTCGCGCTCGCGCTGCCCCCCAGGGATATTCCGATGTTGAACTTCCAACTCCAGCCACCACTCTTCCCAGCCGAGCTGCCGCTCGTCGTATGCCTCAGATCGCCACCCCCCTGGCTGCCGCTCCTCTGCGACCTGACGTCCCTGTCCCCCCGAACCTCCTCCTCCTCGCCGTCCTCCTCGGCCTCGTCGAAGAGCACGCGCAGCCACAGGGAACACCCCGTGCACTGCACCATCAGCTCCCCGTCCTCGCCCACCTCGTCCAGGTCCAGCTCCCGGAAACAGTACCCGCGGTCCGTGCCGCACCGCCCGCACGCGTGGTGCCACAGCTGCTTGCGTCCGTCCCACGCCACGTCGTCCAGGTCTATGCTCTCGACGCCCGTGGAGGACTGAGGCTGGTTAGACTGGGCCTTGGTGCCGCTGCTACTGCCGTTGTCGCCATTGCTGCTATAGTTGAACGTGTAGTTCTGCTTTGCGCTGCTGGAGGAATTTGATGATGTGGTGAAAGCCCCGGACGTCGAGTGCGATTCAGTCTTCAGGGACCGCACGTACTCGCGCCGCTGCCGCGTGTCGCTGAGCACCGTGTAGGCCTCTGTGATCTGGTCTACGGTGTAGTGCATCCCGTTTGACGATTTTGACTTTGAGGACGACGACGACGAAGAAGGGTCCGACGGCGCATCTTGCGCCTTGGCCTGCTGGCTCTTATCCGGGTGGTGCCTGAGCAGGGCCCGCCGGTACGCCTGCTTGACCGTCTTGGTCTGCGTGGGGGGGTCCTGGCCGTCGAGCGACGTGGGGGTTAAGGAGAGGACCTCGAAGTGAGAGGGTTCCTTTTTAAGTGGTGGAGGGGCCATGGTAATTTATTCTGGGGTTGGAACCAAATCTGCTGCGGCTTGCGACTGGAATATGGTGAAGTCCTCCAGATGCTTCACAAGTAGCGTTGTTACGTAGGGTTGGTGTTTGGGCCGAGGGGGAGGGTCTCGGAAGCGTGTAAGCCAGCGTTGATGTAATTGGGGTTCAGGGTCCAAACTTGATTTTTTGGCATAAACTTGTATTAGCATAAAAAGCTTGACCAGATATGGAGCCCTGGAGTATCATGGTATGCATCACGTGACCCGTGCTTGACCTGATGCCGAGACAGTATCGTAGAAACCGTAAGAGCGAACCTAGTAGGAATAAACACCTTGCCGCATGCTCGTGGGTATTAGCAGTTCAATAAGCAAGTCCTAATAAGCCGTGATTTAGGGCAGCACAACGATTCCTGTGAAAGCAAGTGGCCGGTCGTGGAGGAGGAGGTGTCTGGAGAAGACCAAAAGCCCTGAAAATATGGTTTCTTGATTTTGTACATATTGATACACTCTTGTACATATGCCGAAAACATAATCGCCCGAAATATACATCCCTTTACCTGGGGAACTTGGACCATTTGTGTGTACCTGTCTGCAGTATGTTAGTAACCCGGGTTGGGATAGCACAACATGGCAGACTGGACTTACTTTCCGCCATTCCTTGACCAATTTCGGCATTCCCAAGATAGCTGTACGTCTCTTCTCCATCCTATAGTATGGTTAGCAACACAGCTTACAACTGGTAGGCGGCGCTGCAATCTCAAGTGGCCAGGCGGGAGAGGGGGTATACAACATACTTTGTAGCAAGCATTCTCTCGTGCAAGTGACCCTTGACCTTCTGTCCAACACCAGTACCCTTGACTCTGAGACCTTCCTCGACTCTCTTCCGTATCCGCTCCTCCGTGCCCTTGTTGGTGAATGGCAGCAGCTCCTCAACGCCTGCTTCCCGTGCCAGCTTGACCAGCTCTGCTTGGCGACGCAAGGAATACTCTGGTTCTTGCCACTTGCCGGTGGCTGGGTGCTTGTGAGGTAGGAAGGGGTTGGGCACTTCGCCGTCGGTGGCTGCGACGGTATTCGTCCTCGTCGTGGCCGGGAGGATGTTTGTTGGCGGGTACTTGGCTAGGAATCGCTGCAGGCGAGGGTGCAGCGCCTTAGCAAGCTCAATGTAGCGGTTGGTAGCTACCGCAGCCATCTTGTCGTAGTGGAGAGGCGGCGATGGATTGACGGCAATGGGATGGGGCGAATTCGAGGTCGGCTTGTCACCAGTTCTTTCAGTCCAACCTGGTCCAGCACTGAGTCTTCAATCAGGAGCTTCACTCCTCATAAATTTTAGGCGTGCAAGGCGCGACTTGGCGGCTCAGCGGGCGGCTCCACATCTTTTGCAGGCCTGGACAACTGGGGCCCTTTCCCGATTGGCAGTGCTTACAGTGGCCACCCTTGGGCAGCTTGCGAGCTCTACGGATCCGTACTTTCAGTGGATACATACCTGTAATAAGTGCAATAAGATCTAACCTTTAACCTAGGCTAGGTTAGTTGCATCCCGGCACTGCAAAAGACGAACTTGAACAACTGCAACATTTCATCTTCGGGTAGTGCTTGGTCGCAAACCGCCATCCTTCTCGGAACAGCTTCCCATCGCCTTACGCGTTGTGCACAGCAAGTTCTTCGCACACAACAAGCCATGGGCATCACACCGCGCGCCCCGCCGATTAACGGCGCGTCCAACGGCGCAAATGGCAAAAAGACTCCCATAGATATCGAACAGCTCCTGGCCAAGAAGAAGGCTGCTGACGAGGCTGCCTCGAAACCCAAGTTTATCCCCAAAGCCCAACGGGAAAAACTGGCAGCTGAGAAGGCAAAGCAAGAAGAGGAGGAGAAGCGGAAGCAGAAGGACAAGGACCGGGACGCCGCCCCGCGCAGTAACGGTTGGAGCAACGAAAGTGGACGCCAAAGCCAGACCAACGGGAGCAGGCCACACGACTACCGAGGCGGCAGAAGTGACCGCCATCCTAGAGACGGCAATGCGGTACCTACCGGGCCCAGAGCCATGCGCAGTGAGCACAACAGGTCGGACGACAGGCGCGACGATCGACGGAAAGGTGGCAACAAGGATAAGGACAAGGACGACAGGAAACGACCGGCACCCGAAGAGGCTGAGGCAGCTTCCTTCCGAGAGCGCTACATGGGCCCTGAAACAAACGTCTCTACATTCTCGGCGCTGAAGAAGCGAAAGCGCACTACAGAGAAGAAGTTCAACTTTGAGTGGGATGCTTCCGAAGATACCAGCCAGGACCACAACCCCATCTATGCAGAGCGTGTCGCACCAACATTCTTCGGCCGAGGGCGGTTAGGAGGCTTTGGCGACGATATGACTGAAGAGAATGCAAGGAGGTATGCCCAGTCTCTCATCGAACGCGACCCCGAAAACGGAGCTGCACGAGCTAAGGAGATGCTCGAAATGATGCAACGGGCAAAGGAGAAGACGAACCGCAATGCCCTAGGCAAGCACTGGTCAGAGAAGAAGCTCGACGACATGAAGGAGCGAGACTGGCGCATCTTCAAGGAGGATTACGGAATTGCTACCAAAGGTGGATATATTCCAAATCCCATGCGGAGCTGGGAGGAATCGGGACTTCCACGAAAAATTCTTGACATTGTGGAACAAGTCGGGTATACCGACCCTTCGCCCATCCAGCGTGCGGCCATCCCGATCGCACTCCAGGCCCGCGACCTCATCGGTGTAGCTGTGACAGGTTCTGGAAAAACCGCTGCTTTCCTGCTGCCGCTACTGGTCTACATCTCCGAACTTCCTCCCATCACTGACATGAACAAGAATGACGGTCCATATTCCCTCATTATCGCTCCTACTCGAGAGCTGGTACAGCAGATCGAGTCAGAAGCAAGAAAATTCGCCACGCCACTAGGATTTACCGTAGTCAGTCTCGTTGGTGGTCACGCCATCGAAGAGCAAGCGTTTGCCCTGCGGAACGGTGCTGAAATCATCGTCGCTACTCCGGGTCGTCTTGTGGACTGCATTGAGAGACGCTTGCTCGTTTTGTCGCAGTGTTGCTATATCATCATGGATGAAGCAGATCGAATGATTGATATGGGTTTTGAGGAACCCGTGAACAAAATTTTGGATGCTCTGCCTGTCACCAACGAGAAGCCGGACACAGAGGAGGCTGAGGATGCTCAGCTCATGTCGCGGCATCTTGGTGGCAAGGACCGATACCGTCAAACAATGATGTACACGGCTACCATGCCTCCTATTGTGGAGAGAATTGCCAAGAAATATCTGCGCCGCCCTGCAACGGTCACCATCGGTAACGCTGGTGAAGCTGTCGACACCGTTGAACAGCGCGTTGAGTTTGTCGCGGGAGAAGACCGCCGAAAGAAACGCCTACGCGAGATCCTTGTTGATGGTGGATTCAAGGCTCCTATCATTGTTTTCGTCAATATCAAGCGAAACTGTGATGCCATTGCAAAGGACATCAGCCGCATGGGCTTTAGCGTCGTCACTCTTCACGGTTCCAAGACCCAGGATCAGCGCGAGCAGGCATTGAACTCCGTTCGTGCCGGGCACACACAAGTGCTGGTCGCCACAGATCTTGCTGGCCGTGGTATCGACGTGCCTGATGTCAGTCTGGTTGTGAACTTCAACATGGCGCTGTCCATTGAGTCCTACACGCACAGAGTCGGTCGTACTGGTCGTGCAGGCAAGAGTGGTGTGGCTATAACATTCCTTGGAAACGAAGATGTTGATACCATGTATGACCTCAAGCAAATGCTCAGCAAGAGCAGTATCAGCCGTGTACCTGAGGAGTTGAGACGGCACGAAGCTGCGCAACAAAAGCCTACCAAGACTCGGAAGACGGTCAATGAGGAGCCGGTCAAGAATGGATGGAACTAGCTAATTGTACCTTAGACATCACAGAAATTGCGAAGGCCAATCCCCTAGCCATTTTTGGAACAAGCATGCAAAGTAGTGACTTGCAAGTGCCATCAAATCGCAAAGTTGGTTATCTCACTTCATTCGCCTGTTCATTCGCTAATAACCAAACAGAAGCACGTAGCTTGTCAATGCTTTCTATAGGAGGTGAGTATTCCATGATACATCCATAGGACTGTGAAAATCGATCATGAATGGTGTGTCCTCAAGCCGCAGAACCCCATAGTCCCATCTTATCCCCACGTACCTCGGTGAGAAGCGATCCATGTTGGTCGTAAATATCTTTACGTGATAACAGTTGGTCACTATACACATAACCTCATATCTACCTTTCCCCAAGTATTCGTTAAAACTTCCTAGTGGTAGTAAGATCCCGAAAGGCCGATGTCCAAACTGTTCTTCGCTATCTTAGATACCTTCGGCTTAGATATTCTCACACTCGCTCTATTCAGCCAATGATATTAAACCTTCTTCTTTTTGACCGGACCACCGTGATTCCCATGTGCATTTCCAGGTAAAGCTTTCCTGAACTTCTTATCAAGACCATAGGGGCGTCGTACCCGAGTCGCAGTGCTTCATCTCTATATTTCCGCAGCTCTACAAGAGTGGTTTGGGTCTGCTGGAGCAGGCTCAAATCATGGGAGTCATGTGGTTTGCTGGCCCGTACTGCGTGACCAGCTCCTCGAGACTTGACGGCGATCGTCGTCGATGCCGCCCTCTTTGATATCGACGTCCTGCTTGATGTCAATATTCTTCTCGATGACAATGTCCTTCTTTCCGTTGTTATCGTCCCCTCTGATAAGGCCGGACATCATCCACAGAAATACCGAACACATTCTAAGTAGTTTCTCAATTAGCAAAGAGGAACCAAAAGAGAAAAAAAGAACATTCCAGTAGAGCGCAAGTGTAATTGTAAATTATATTTATGAAATCTTTTATCTCAAATTGGTTTAATGTCTGGAGAACCATAAGCAGCTGAAGATAGAGTCGCGCGTTTCACTACCTGCATGGACAGCTCACCCCTCTCTCATCGATATAGATATGACGTTGCTTCTCCTGTTATCATCTGCTTCTGTGCGGATTCGTCAACTCACTCAACAATGTCTTCAAGATTTGAAGCTAGGACCGTTTTGTTCCGCCTACCTATGCCGAGACCTTCTGGGTGGGATTAGAAAGCAAATAATGTTGTACTTTTGCGCAAGTGAATAGTTAGTCGCCTTGAGACGATGGTGTGGCATTTATCATAGCGTTCTCTATCGGGTTCTCCAACAATTCCATGACATACAATTCTAGAGAACAATTTCCTAGTTCCATGTATTCTTTCCGTGATTACACTTCGGTGTAGATATTTTGTGTATGAAACTAACCTGGGCTAATAGCGGCCTAGATTAAGTTTGAAGTATCCCAATAATGAATGTAAACTCGTGCTATCAAGAGTTCATAAATAAAGACAAATCCTGTTGTTACGCTATCATAAAGGAAGAAACCAATTACATCGATATAGACAATCACTAATACAAATGTGACTGTGGTTTTTTAAAATAAAAAAATAAAATAAAAAAGGCATTCAAAAAAACCAGTCAGCCTTGCTATACTACCGTGAATGCATGTAATTATAGGGTGTCAAGTTGGCGTCGACAAAACCAAAACACAAAGACGACACCGTTGAATATCCGCATTCTACTCTGTATTGTTGTGGTTGTCTTTTCATCAGCTCATCGCACAGCGCTTAGAAAGACTTGTTTTACGTATAAAATCACAGTTACACGTTATTTTCTTTCTATTCTTATTTTGGAGACCGCGTCCAAGGCCGTGGTTGCTAAACGTTTGTGGATCGACTTGGATCCGTCTTCGGCCTGCGTGTTGCCGCCATCGCTTACGGCCGTTCTCGTACCGATTACGCTTGTTGCAGGAGGTGAATTGTGTCCTAGCTTATGCCAATTGTGTCATCCGATTCACTGTTTGCCTTGTGGCTCCTCGTCTCGCTTATGATTACATCCTGGTACTCTCTAGCACTGGCTGTCAATTGTAGATGATAGGACTCATTCGTCATTTGCCATAGTCGGTAATGACATGCTATCAGTGGTGGACAACTTGAATCCATGAAATTACCGTTTGCATGGTCACTGAGTTATTCAGTCGCATAGCTGCAATTGTAACGCGCTTCGTTAACATGAATCAACATGTAAGAAGACTGCTCCAAATCAAATAACAATTTGTTAAGTTGCGAAAGAATTGTTATACGTACTTGTTGCTGCCCAATTTGCCAGAGCGACGGTGATCATGAAAATGGTTGTGGCAGAAATGACTGGAAATAGGCAAATCAATAGGCTGTCGACCTTCAGTAAGCTGGTCTGAATCAAGGGATAACAAGTTTGGCATGATACCGCAATGGGGCACAACAGCCCCTGAAGAGGCTTGGTTAACACATGAGGTTATCGGTGCACCCTGCATCGAGATGCTGCTTCGAGTATTACGGCATGGTGTTTGAGAGAAGAAACAACTTCAAGACTCCATAGAAACGCTCGCCGGATTATCGCGAGAATAGTTGCGAGAAAACTGAAAATAAGCAACTATTTGGACTTCTTATGACAGGTGCGTGTTGAGAGATAGATAAGATAGAGAGAAAAAAGAAAAAAGAAAAGGTAGGTTAAGTTGTTACCTGAATCGATCCTAGGACCCAGAACCTCCTTTTAGGGAATCGAAACCCAACCAGATGTTGAAGCCGGAGCCATCCACCACTGAGCCAACCAGGACATTGCTGGGTACCTCCCAGGCCCCCCTGGGGGACGGTTGGAAATATTTTCACTGAAAGAATTGATGAACCATGAAGATTCAGAAAGGCAACCCACTACCGCGCGGAATATAATCAACAAGTGTGCTCTGTAACTTACCATAGAGGCCTGCCAGAGAACGGAATACAATGAATCAATCAGTTACTGCCTGTTGCTCTGTAGCCAACAACGTCGCTCGTGACACGAAGTCACATGAAAAAGTAAAGAATTTGAGGGGAAAAAACTACGATCCTTTTGTTCATAATCACCCCAACGCTCGTGATACACAATTCGATCGAACATACAATTGTCTCGTAGCAGTCGCAGATAAATATAAATAGCGTTCGTTTGGCCAGAAACCATCCAGCATGTAGATGCTTAGTGTACAGCGCTTCATCCTGCCGGTAATGCGACCTTAATACATTGAACTCTCTATTCCTGCAGGTGTGTTTTGCCACGTCGACACGCTGCTCGATTCTAATCAATTCAGAAAAAGCTCAACACTAGTATGTCTGGATATTCAACTATCGAAGACTTTAATCTCCAAAGGAAGCCCTTCCTCTATTCTTCCCCAAGCGAATACATATTACAGTTCCCAAGTAAAAACTACAAGTGGAAGGCTTTCGAAATTGTGACAAAAGGATCATGGAACGAGGAGAATCTTCATGCGTATGACGTGTCGAGAAGTGCTCGCATGTACGTGGTCAAGACTGCTTACCTCGCTGACGAGGAAGACTACACTCATCGCCACACTTCGATGCGTCTACACCAGATGATTCTGGCGAATTACGCTGCCGCGGGCATCGAACCGAGGGCCTTCCGCTACTTAGGTTTTAACGACATCACAAATGAAGCGGCTAGGCTCTCCCTTCTCAGCGAGTTCCAAAGACAAGGTATGGGATCATTGGACGGCCAGGTGACAGTAAAGCCAACAGATCCAACCTGGGAGCAGATTTGGGTCGAGAACCCTTTTGTGAAATGCGGAGTTCACCTCTTAGACGAGCTCCGCCGTATCACTAGGGAGAGTTTCGTTATACAGAAGGTTGTGTTGTTCTCGAAAGAGTCCAGGATGGATATGATGATCGAGTTTGGCGTAAAACAATAAAACGAGGACGAAGTGGTCTTATAACACTGTATAGGAGGGAGGGCACCTAGTTAGACAGAAATACTATGGTGATTATAGATCCAAGGATACATTCCCTCTTTACGTTATTTGCACTATACCACTGTGTTTCATACTTCTCCGTGTCATCTTCAAAAAGACCGAGCTGGTAAGGCGTGGATGACAAGTGTAGTGACAAGCGAGAAAAATGAAAATCAAATCAAATCAAACAAAGGTACGATAAGCACGATATAAACCTGTAATATTGAAATCAAGGGATTCATTTGGCAACTGAAGTGGGTGTGGTTGTATTGTTCGTACAATAAATCAAGTCCGGCAAGCTCATATGATGCCAACGCTAATGAACTCTTTTATATACGTAGTTTCGTCTTAGTGCACGCACATACTATGTCGGGCTTCTGTATGCAAAGGCTTTCTTCAGGCACAATATTTGTTTGATTCTTGATTTTGATGATGAAATACAGAATATGTAATGTTATAATGTGTAGTGGATACATTGTCACGGCCGTCGTCAGAAGAAAGCTTAGCTAAGCCTGAGCGTACTTGCCGTGGCTTTCGATTTAGTGGTCCAGTAAGGTCCACACAATGTTTCAGGAGTAGATCGTTCTGTATGAAGCGGGACGCGCCCAGGCGCCCAAACAGACTATACCGGTAGATATGACTTTATGACAACGGTATATTTCTCGACTTCTTTGAATTATGGATCCCGCCGTACGTGTAATCATACCACCTCACATGGGGCACTGTGTATATGGCATCCGGAGAACCCGTGCTAGTGCCACTAAAAAGAAAAAGAAAAAAGGAGACGGTGCCCTATGCAGTCTAACCTTAGGCATATCCGACGCATTATCGTAAATTGCTATGTATGTACGGACCCGTAGATGTACAGTATTCCTGCAGGGGAACACTAATCGCGGAGAAGGCCCCCACTCCTGCATTTGGGCCCCTGGAAGGGCCCTAACTCTGGTCCTGGTCGATTTACGGTGAAACCGCAGTCAAGGCTCCATAATTTTAAACAGCCCTGTGAAACCATCTTGTGCTTGATGGACTCGTTGTGCATGAAACCTTGTTCAGCCGAAACCCATCCTCTCCTGCTGGATGGCCATGATTGAACTGCAAAGGAAACTAGACACCGCGAGGTTTGCTTCACTGGGCTAGTAGACAGACATGGCACCGGCGACTTGTAGGCTCTTGTAGCACAATGGCTATCGTGAGCCCCATCAAACTAACAGATGTGACACAGTCCAGGATTAGGCCATTCAAGGGAATTGGTTGAAGATCACAAGTCGTTGGCCTTCAACCCTTGGTACGGACCCCTGGCGCAATCGCTTCACCCATCGACCATTGGCGGAAGAAGCGGGATGAATGGAAGGGAGAAGAGCGGGTTTGATCGAATGTAACGGGGATCGTGACGAGGCTGAATGGATATATCTGATCTCTTCTGGCCGTTTATTCCTGGGGATTCTAGATGCTCTTCGATCTTTGCCAATTGCATCCTTTAGTCCTTGTTGGAGTTGCACCCATAACAACAACATAAAGACCAGGGTTGTCCGACGTGGACAACGCGAGAACCAAACGGTGAGCTCAAAGGCGACCGTCAACAAAGCCAAGTCGCCAATATTGTGGCATACACGAACCAGTCGCCACACAAATTCAGACTTGATTATGAATTGCAAGTTTTGTTGACTGTGCCAACAATCGAGGGTCACGATTCGCCTGTTAAAGTGGAAGGTGATGTCGCGTTCCCAATCGCCAGCTCCATTTTAGACTGGCGTGATTCAGACGCTCGGTAGCAAGATTACAGGACACCGGCAACAAATGAATTGGCCCAATTTGTCGGCGCAATCTATATCGGAGGACCCAATCCACATTGTTCCTTTCGATGAACACGAACAAATACAATTATCAATCCTACTTCTCTGTATATTCACCCCGACATTCGTCACTTTCGTTCCTTCATCGACCTATTCTCACCTCTCTTTCTCTCTTCAACGTGTATTTTGCCGTTCACTTAGCTTCATCGAGACACGAACGCGGCTAGACTGCAGCTTATTTCATAAGGACCCCAGTCGCTCATGCAACCTTACTTTAGCAAGCCGCAATTAATAGTAAACTCACTTGCACTATCTTGAGCATAACCCCGCGACAATCTGACACATCCCAACGCTCAACTGGGACACTCATAACGAAAAGCCCTCGAGAACCCCTCCATTGCCGTTACCGCTATGCCCACAATGTGGGACCGACTGCGAACACATAAGGAACATGTTCCTGGTCCGTATGGTACCCGTCTGAAGCAGAAATCACAGCAAGACTGGGAGGGTACGCGATCTAGTTCACCTTTTGGTTATTCAGTAAACATCAAAGGCGGCCCTGCGCCCCCGCGACCGCCAAGAGAGTTGGAATATTCGACCAGCTCAGTTGGAAATTCGTAAGTTTATTGCCGTCTCCTTATACTTGCATTTCAGGACAGGACCGTTGTCGGTGGAATCTCGAAACGCTGCACGACCAACGCACCGACAAATGCAACGCAACAGCCCTTTGGACCCCAGCCGACTATCTAAGAAGGATGGAATGGCGCATCACATGCCTATCGCCTGTATTTCAAGCCTCCTTCAAGCCTCCGGCAGTTTAAAGGCGGAATGGACCTCTCGCTTTACGTTGTCCAAGAGGCCCTCGATTGTTTCAGTGGAGTAGTTACAGGAGTCGGAATCCGCCTATACTTTGTCCCCTCCAATTGGTTGTTGTTATGCGCAAGAATCAGGCAGGCTATTTATGGTCGGCAATGCGGTCGGGTGACGCGATTTCAAGAGCCTCAGCCACGTTCGAGCAAACGAGCAGTGCGACCGACTATTTCCTTGCATTGCGCTACGTGTAGACAGGCACCAACAATCCGGGAATGTACCAGCCTTACCTCGCACTTTGCGCGACCGGGATTTCCAATTTGCTCTGTTTCATTGCTCGATATTGATAGCATTCTGCTTTCACCATGCTGACACCACGCCATGCAAATAGTCAGACGTCAGCGCCTGCAGTACAAGCCTTGCGACCACCTCAAGCAGGTCACGACTCTTATCGCAACTCTGCATACGGCGATCGACCGGTATCGTCGGTATACTCACAACCGTCGCCGGCTGCGGCTACCTTTGCCGCGCAACAGTTAAGGAAGGACGTATACGGCGACTCGAATGAGATTTCCCCACCAAGCTCGCCGGACTTGCCAACTTCGAGGAATGAGTAAGTGTTTTTTTTTTGTTTTTTTTTTGTTATTTTTTTGTTACATGATGATTTGAGGTGCAAGTGGCAAGGAATGGTTAATGCCCAGTACTGGTACAATTCGAGGACATTGCATTGTTGGCCTCGAAATTCGTTGGACCCATCATTGTTCTTTGGTCATGCAATTTTAGAGCTTGGGTGGCCTTTCTTGGCTGTTGGCTGTTCTTTTTTAGACCACTGAGTGGCAACTGAGATCCGAAGAAACCGTGTGTGGGCTTTTCGAGATGCATCTTGACCTCAAAGCCGTAACAGCTACGGCTGCCATCAGCCACAAGCTGAAACGAAGACTGACAACTTATCACCTTCCACCAGCAGAGCTAACAAACTGTCTTCACACCAGGCCACACTCCTTTGACGGCGGAGACGTCTCACCCATTGAAGAACCAGAGAACCACCTTTTCATCATGAATGAACCCAGACCTAATCTTCCGGCGGATCAAGGCTATAGCAACATCCCGACGATGCGTAGGGAGCGCCGCAAAAACTCCGCCGGCGCTTTCCAAGCGACCCGCGATCAGGACCCCAGTAAGCCGCCTCGGCCTCATGGTAGTGATGTTCGTTGGGACCCGCGTACTGGAGAACCCACAGCCACCGAAAAAGGTCGTCCCTCACAGGTCAATCCTCACCAATTCGTCCAGGGGCTATCCAATGCAAGAGCACCAACCGGCGCACCAAGGGCAACTGGCCAACAGCCTATTAGTCCGTTTGGCGTACGCCTGAAGTCTGCAGCACGTAATACCGGCACTCATCCCCAGACTGAGCCGGCAGCAAAACCCGAGTGGCGCGGTGCCAGTGGCCGGACCGCATTAGTCGAGCCGGTTGCCGACAACAAGACTGCGGCACCTTTGAGCATCCCTCGTAGGAGTAGTAAGCGGGCGGCCCGTAGCTCCGGTGTGCTGTCCCCTGTCAGTTCTACGGGGTCTGAAACAGTATCTCCACCACCAGCGCAAGCGGCAAGCCCGACTTCTGGCGACGCAAGAACAGCCCTGCCGTCACAACGACTGCTAAGAACTGATACTGGAGCTGATACGCCGTTGTCGTACCCTAGCCCGTCAATATCAGACGACCACTCCGTTCTGGCCATAACACCGCAGCAATCTCGCCCACAACAGCAAGTTCCAACCCCTTCTACTCTCTCAGAACCGACAAAGACCCTATTCCCTCCGAACGAAAAAGCTATCCGGAGAAAGCCTGCAGGCGGTGCAGGCCACAACCCGCAAGTGTCAACTTCTTCTTCTGTTTATTCTCAGCAGCCAGCACCTCCTTCCCCCGGTCAAGTTACGGCGCCATCCGTAGACAACTGGGCACAGCCTGCTTCGCGATTCAGTGTTACCACGTATGCCACTTCGTATACTGGGAGCCCAAGACCATCTGTGGATGACGCACCACCTCTGCCAACACCTCCACGACAGTCTGCCGAGTCACCTAAGCCCGTGTTGGGCAACTCAGTTCTGGACCGCAAGCGTCCCGTCGTAAGTGGCTACGAAGGATCGATCCGGAGCCAGGCATCTCTCGAGCCCATCAAGATCAATATGGACTCGTCTTACTACACAAACACACTGCCAAAAACCCGACCAGCTGGCCTCAGTCCTATTCCGCATGGAAATCATAGCACGCTTTCTGTAGTATCAGTGTCATCCGTTGATAAGTTGCTGCCGCTACCGCCTCCTGAACAGTCGGCCAAGGATCGAGTGACTATGCTCAATGCTCAGATTGAGTCTCTGGGGAATCGCAGGATGAATATCGACCAAGCAATCAAGCAGATGACGCAGCTGATGCCTACAGACCATATTCTAGCGTCTGAAGCTGTGATTCGTAAGCGCGAAAGTGAGAAACGAAAGGTGGAGGCGCTGAAGACTGAGCTCGCAGAGGTACGACGTGAAGAGTATGAGCTGGGCCTGAAGCTCCACCGTGCTTACAAGCGTATGGACCGCAATGCCGAGTACGAACCCACAACCTTGTGGGTGCGACGAGTTACTGGGTGAGCAGACATCTCACGTGGATAGTATACCACTCAGAGACGTTGACTCCAATCGTCGCTTTGCAAACCGTGTTGACTATGTAACACTCCCGGCCCGCAGATCAGACATGACGGCATCTTTGGAAAGCGTTCGGTTGGGCCGCAATTATCGGAACACGCCTGCGACTTGCCGGCTCTGATTCATAATACTTTTACGGCATGCAAACAAGCAATACGCTGCTTAGAGGTGCTGAGGAATTCTCAGAAACCTGTCGGACTTGATTATCCGGACTGGATAGTCGACGGTGATGGGCTTTGGGTTCACTGCGAGAATGCACTGGAATTCGGAGAGATTGTATTGGTGATCTTTGGCTGGCCATCATGAGATACCCTGTAAGAGAAAAAAAGAAATCATTTGCCTGTTTGGAAGCATGGAGTTGGCGGACTCACTATTATAGCCCCTTTGTGGCTCATACATCTTTGGAATTCCCGTTAGCCGGTTTGATTCCTGGAAAGGGCGCAATGTGTTCAATATATATATACCCAATGCCGCCTGATTATCCATTCGAACTTTATGAAAAATTTGCTCGTGCCCAAGGTGAATCTCTGCTTTGAATCTGGTGTAACCTCCTGAAGCTGTGCTGGGCAAGGCATGCCTCCAAACGGCCGAGAGACTTGAGTTCGCCTGCCAAGAAAACCTGGTGTGTTGGCTTTGTGGAAGGCAGATCTTATTAGGCTATCGTAACTTCTTCGTAGCAGAATGCACAAAGGGGACGCCATCACATACACACGAACCGATGAGCTAACAACTATACAGCATCACTTGGCAGCGATACACCCAATATAATCAATACAATGCTAAACTATCATCAACAGCGTCTGAATCCAGGATGACGTGAATATAACGATTGCAGTGTAACCAAGTAATGCTTACCCACAAGATGGCTCCTCGTCGATGACTTAAAGGAGATTCTCAAGTGGCTGGAAGACGATAAGATTGACCTTGTGCTTGTGCATCTTTGTGGTACCACCATTCCGGGTCCGTCAGTGCCACTGCTTATGGTGACGCTGGATGCAACGCAGGGATTAGAGCTGATGATGCTAAGTGGACCCGGATATTACGATTACGATTCATTATGATGAATATTCGATGTTTTTGTCATCGTCGAGCGATTCGAAAAAAAAAAAAAAAAAAAAAAAAAAAAGGGAGCCAGGAAGGATGGCAGGAGAGGTTGGTGTATTTGGACAGGGGCGAGATGTACCATAAGATTGGTGACGGAACTTCGTGAATTAGTCAACTTGGCATGCACCCTTGGAACTGTTGTGAAGTTGAGCGTCCAAACTGATTAGCTCCTCGATACTTATAGCCAAATTGTGTCATTGATACGATTAATTCCCCGGTCACTTTCGTATAAACAACTGTCAGTGCATCATTATTCGTCGTACTAAGTATATTTGATTATAATCACAAGCGAACGGTTATCTCTACAGCAGCGAAGTTATAGCATGGACCTGTAAATTGGTTGGTTAGATGTCGTGTTTCAATCCAATCTGGGCTTGTATGGACGCTTTGGCCCAAAAGCAATTCGAGCCAGTGATTGGCTGGCATTGATAATCCCTTTGGTGTGACTACAGCAAAGTGGATATGTTGTGGAATAAATAAGATATCACGCCTGTAATTAAAGTGCTGATTGCCGATGTGTGTATAGTGGAAAGAGGCACAGACAAACATTCCCGTCGAACAAGTCTCTTGTTGGGTTTTCAAAGAAGCAAACTTCAAGGGGACGCACGGCCCATGATATGGATAAATGTGCAAGGGATGGGGGGTATCTCACTTTTGCTCTTTAATAATAATTTGCAAATGTGGAACGCTAAATGAGTTTGTAATAGAAGTAGAGCCAATTATGTCCGTCAACGCGATAAATAAGTGGACATGTTATAAAGTGGCCGGAACGCCCTTTCCTTGCCTGTTTAAAAAAAAACCACCTAAATTAGGAGCTACAAAAATGCTCTTTACCCCCAATTTTCTATGGTGTTAATCGCACCTGACCTTAGGTCTTTATTTCTCAGCGCGGCAACGCGATCAGTGCAGTCTTCGTTTATCAGTAATGGTTTGAGTGCTCCGGTGGTTGGCTTAGTACCTCAAATCCGTCATATACTGCTCCAATGCTCTATTACAAGTCTACATTTCTATCTTGACATTCTACACAAGATTCTCTTACCGGAAATCGTCGCCACAGCTTATTAATCTCATTGGCTGTAAAGAGTTGCATGCACGGATTAAGAGCCGGTCACATATGCACGGCGCTTCCGGAATTGGGAAAAGGCAATTCTTGGAGTGATGGCTTCTATCGCTGCAAACTCGGCAACATGGCCAACACCTACATCGGGCAGCCCGCTACCAATAAACGGCGTAGTCAACGGCAATTCAGGTGGGCTCAGTGCTC
Source organism: Truncatella angustata (assembly GCF_020726525.1). NCBI lineage: Eukaryota > Fungi > Ascomycota > Sordariomycetes > Amphisphaeriales > Sporocadaceae > Truncatella > Truncatella angustata. The sequence continues at coordinate 972,926 of NW_025763387.1, forward strand.
ATGAGCAGAACGCGTCTCCAATATCGCAACAGCCACCACCACCGCCGCCCGCCCTTCCGGTTCCGAGTATAGGATCCGCATCCCCGGCCACACCGTTGCAAACACTACCACCCTTGGCTTTGCAAACGCAAATCAGTACTCATGCGCCTCCACAACCACCTCTCTCTGTAGATGGAATTGGAATTCGCTTGCCCAGGACCTACAATGGCAAGGTGGCTATAGTCGAGCCACCACGCCAAGCGGGGCGGGGACGCAGCGATGGCTTGCCTGCCTCGTTTGGGTCGCCTACTTGTGACCACCATCGAGTACTTCCAAAGTTTACTGAGGACAACTCCAGACTTACACATGCTGTGCAGCAGTCTGTCCCGGAAGCCGTTAGAAGAGTAGTGAGAGACAATTGGCAGAAGACTTTACTGGGTACAGAATTCCACCAAGCCTTTGTGGTAAGTATTATACTCTGTACTGCCAATCTTGCGTTGCCAGATCGTCCAAGTCCTATTGGTGGATAGATGTGAAGGTACCTTTGAATTTTGCCAGCTTGAAAAAACTCGAACCATATACACTGATGCCCTACTGCCCCAACCGTATAAGTTGAAGTGCAACTGTGGCTGTCTCTACACGTCCGCGCAACTGGGTGCCTTAATCACCAACGCGCCGCTATTCCCTGCTTCATTCACTTTGATCATTGGTTTAATCTTATCAAATCCTTCTGTTTTTATCATTCCATCACAACCGTTCCCGTCCTTCTTCTCTCGCTTTCTGCATTAATTCAATACCTCAGGGCGTTAATGCTAGAACAGATGAATGCCGTTATCCATCACGCGAATGGTTTAATCTTCAAACGCGCAATCAAAGACTTTGGCCATAAAATGGTTTCAGAATCAAAGCACGAAGTCATCGAGCACTTCGCTGCCAAAGATCTAGATGATGTCGCCGATATCATCTTGGATAAGGCAAGTGACGAATTTCTGGACAAGGCCCTTGAAAAACGATTGGGGACTATTGATGCGCGGTCTCTGATAAATGCGTTGGCTCGTGCTGAACGACTAGGCTATGAGAATAGTGATGCAATGGATGTGGCGAGACCTGATCCCTCGCCAACAAGGGCTGAGCCATTTCCTTCTGCCTCAAGTCCCGGATTACAAGCACCATATCAACGACTAGCCCCTCAACCCGTATCAACAGGGTCTAATGCAAGTCAAGAGAGACGGGGAGGTCTTCACCGACCAATCGCTCCGGACTTGCAATGTCGCCTATGCTGGCGCAAATTCAGTGCACCAGCACCTTATGAATATGCAAGTAAGGATTGGATGATGATGGTACCCCAGCTAACGACTTTTAGCATGTCAAGAAGCAACTTTGTACCAAGACACCTCCTACTTCAGCCGGCTTTGACTTTTCATGTGAGCACTGCGGTGCCGGATTCATTACCCACGTGGGTCAACAATATGTGAGTGATGAGTTTTGAAACATACTCGAGAATAAATCATGCTGATACAAAGGTAGCATTCCGCAAACAAAGTGTGTGGGCACCATGGTATCGCTGCTGCAACACCCAAGGACGATGTTATTACGGCGAACACCCCCGTAGTAGCTTCAGGTCGAAACAGCCCAGCGATGCTTGTCTCTTCCACAATGCAGACACCACAGAGAACTCTACAAGTGACAAATCCTGTACCTGTGTCCACGGGGACACTGCCAGTTCCTGAGACCGCTCACCAGTACAATCATACCACGGCGCAAACACCGAGAGCTCCACCTCCGCCTCCACCTCCGCCATCGTCTGCTGGCGCATTCTCTGACGATCCGTACGCACATTTGACTCCTCAGACTCGTGCAAGACTAGACGATGAGCTTCTTGCTGCAGAACAATCTTATGCACCTCGCTTCAAAGCACTCGAGGCAGTCGCGGATCTCAAGGAGCGCAAAGACAAGATGGACGGTCTACAGAACAGCTTCAGCACTAAGCAGAGCATCATTCGGAAGAAATATGGCGTTAGACTACGTAAACGTCGTACCGCTGCAGAAATTGACGCAGAGCGTATCCGTATTCAACAATGGGGCAGCACGCCCAGCGGTAAGCGTCAACGGATTGACTCGGGGGCTGGAAGTCCTGCAGTATGGCGTGTTACTCAACAACAACCTCCGAGTCCGACACCTCCGGCCTCGACAACGCCCCCAGCTGTTCGAGTTCCGCTTAGCAACCAAACGCCAGTGGCTGACATGAGCTCGGCGGAACTGAGAGACATAAGCGCAACAGCGGCTACGACGGATTTTACTATTGCGAGTTCGGAAAATACCATACCACGCGCTCCAGCGCCTGGCCGCAGTCTCTCATCGATGCAGCGGAGTGGTTACCGAATCAGCACACACAACTCACGACATTCCGTGTCAGCGGAGCAGACCCCAGAACCGGAAGAGCAAGAACCGCCGGCTGTCAGATCAGACGTGGCCATTGATCCACCAACTGAGTCACAGACACCTTCGATGCAGCCTCCAAAGCGCAATGGCTCAGCGACTGAGCCTTTTGTTCTCGATGAGTCGAGTTCGGAGGATTCCGATTCCGATGAGGATATACCCGCACATGTTCCGCCCAGTCGGCCTGCCAGCAACTAGCCTCTAACAAGCAGTCGAGCATTTTACGGCTATCGTTCATGAATCACTATACTGAGCCGGCGTCAAGGATGGTGAAGCACAAGTCAGCACGTTCGTACTGGGTTGAATACGGATGAATTGTTGGATATTCCGATTTGTGCTTCAGTCGTGCCGCCTTTTTGAGCAGATGCGTGTTATTATTATTATTTCTTCTTTACTCTGTATATATTAGGCCAGACGACGTGGGAATAGAGTTTACGAGCAGCTATGCATTGCGATGGTTTATGGTGCAACATTGACATAGAATACACCTAACCTAGTTGTTTCCTGATTACCATAATCCAAAAACTACAATAACAAGTATTCGCCGTGTTACTACAGATGTGATAAGCCATTAAGTTCTGGTGGCGAGGCATTAGCAAGAGAGATGTCGAAAATTGAATTAAATAGAGTAGAGCAGGGAAACGGAGCTGTCGATGCTGGCGCTGAAAGTTGTGTGAAGACGTGCAGGAAACATAATTATGTACTTATGTACTTATGTATGGAGTTAGTCAGTCGGCCAGGCCTTTGGAGGGGTATGGAAGTGATTTTCTTATCGCAGGTGGTGGGGCAGCGATAACGGGCAACCGGGGACATGCATCTTGAGCGGCTCAAATTTCGGCCCCGTGAACAACTCGCTTAGACGAAAGGCACAGATACATGCACTTAACCGTGCCGCTAGCGTCCACAAACCTCGCAAATCCGAATAAACCCTAAGATGCCACCCTGGGGCGGAGGAGGAGCAACGTTAGAGGCAGAGTCAAGTAAACGAAGTGAGAGCCGTTTGCATCTGGAGAATTGGCTGCCCTGGTATCGCCAGAAGAAACAGCGCCAACGTGAAGAAGCCGAATTTCTCGCCAAGCACACCTACGAGATCCGACTTCAGGACGCTGCCAACTGCGAACCCCATCCCCACAACCGCTACCTGCGATTTTCCGATTTCATCGACCAGACTTTCGAAAGGGTAGAAAGGGAGTTACGCCGCTACCATGGACACCAGTTTCCAACCCCAGCTTGTCTTCGTGGACGGCTCGTTTAACGAGCTGGCCCAGGAGATGGCCGACTACGTCAACGTCGGCGACGAGGTCAAGCCCCTCCTCGAGAAGGACCAGCAGGATGATGTCCTTAAGAAGATCATCATCGCCTCTACCGCCCTCAACTCGGTCCCCGAGCGCGAGTTCAGCGCCGCCTACAACCTGCTTACCTACCTCGTCCTGCAGACCAAGAACCCCAACATGTTCTTGTCCAAAGTCTGCGAAAACCTCCAGAAGCCCGTCACCTCTTCTCCCCAGAACGGCCCCGGCCTCGCCCTCGGTGCCCTGACCAACATCTTCAACATGTTGAAGCCCGACGACCAGACCCGATACCACGTCTTCTTGGCCATCGTCAAGTTCACCAGCGCCAACAGCATGTTTGACCAGCTCAAGAAGTACTTGCCCAAGCTGGACACCTGGGTAGAGGAGTGGGACGTCGACGAGGAGGACGAGCGAAAGCTCTACGAGCTCATCTCAAAGGCTGCTTCGCAACATGGTGCCGACACGTAAGCAATACCGAACCCATACCGGATGACATGAAACAGGGGAGGAACGGGTTCACTGACCATGCATTTACCACAGTCTTACATACGACTACGTTCTCAAGGCCGTACGAACATTCGACGACGAGGACAACAAGACCGAAGACGCCCAGAAGCTGACCATCAGCGCAATCAAGATTGCCCTCAACTCGTCTACACACTACGACTTCTCAGACCTGCTCAGCATCCCCGCCGTCTCAGCTCTGCAGGAGTCGCAACCCGCCTGGTACGACCTGCTCATGGTCTTCGCCGAGAAGGATCTTGAGGACTACAAGCAGTTTCAAGAGGAGCACCCGGACTTCGTCGAGAAGGAGAAGCTCGACGCCGACAAGCTGCAGCGCAAGATGCGCCTGCTCACCTTTGCCTCGCTCGCCGCCGCCGAGTCCAAGAGCCGCGAGATCCCCTACTCCAAGATCGCCGAGGCTCTGTCTATTCCCGAGGCCGAGATCGAGATGTGGACCATCGATGTGATCCGTGCCGGTCTGGTCGAGGGTAAGCTTTCCCAGCGCCAGAAGGTTTTCCTGGTTCACCGCGCATGGTACCGTGTATTCGGCGAGAAGCAGTGGCGCGAGCTCAGCACCCGCGTCGACGGCTGGTCGGCAACCCTCAAGGAGGTCGCCCAGGCTCTGAGACGCGAGCAGTCCAACGTCGAGTCCGCCAAGAAGCGTGAGCAGGAGGAGCTGGAGCGAAAGCTTGCCGGTGCCGGTCTTGACGACAAGCCTCAAAGAGGTGGACGCAGAGGAAATGCCGGTGGTGACAGGCCGCCTCCCAAGCCTAGAACGGACGATGACGATTAAACGACACATGGCTGCTTGCTTGCTTGCTTGCTGCTACGCGATTCCGAGCCTTTGGAGGGCCACGGGGGGAGAAGGCAAGACGAGAACTGTTATTACGGGTCTTTTGAGGCGTAATGGATGGTGAAAATGTGATACGAAATGCATGGCATGGCAACGGCGATCATGAATGAAGCATAGTATTTGTCTCGAGCATAAGATCTTTTTTCTTTTTCTTTCCCCACCCGAGAAGGGAGGAGAAGCACGGGTTTTTTTTCTGAGTCTTGCGAGTGGTATAAGCACCGGGGCATTATACTTGCTCCCCTTCACTTTACCTCAAAGTGGAAGTTGCCATCAAAGCTAGAAGAGAGGAAAGCTTCAGGATGTCGAAACAAGATGATGCGGACTCGTAACATAAGAGAGCAGAGTTTCGTATTAGAAAGGGGCCACCACGCCACGGAGAAGAAAAAACAAATCCATGCCATAATCTACCATAAACCATAAGCCCCAAGAAATGTGTTCTTCATGAGCAGTGACATGTCCCCTCGTGTCAATTAGCATGGGCATGCCCACGCGAGAGCCCCCTCAACCCCAGCTGCTGGTGTATTGCTGGCCAAGTCCCCCCAGTCATCCAAGCCTTGTGACGGCCGGGGATTCATATCGGAGATCCAAATTGTTATGGCTGCTCTACTTCATCCATCGGACTCCGCAGTATGTGCGGCGGGAGCTCTGAGGCTGGCATGCCGGATCGGCATCATTGTCCGAACTCCCAAAATCTCTTCTCCTGGCTTGCCACCATAGTTAGTACATATGCTGTTTGGCCTAGACTGCCTTTCGTTTTGTCTTGTTCCCTAACCAATTCGGCAGCTCCTACATGGTTGGGGGTATTACTGGGTCTTGTTTTGTCTTGTCACGACAGATGTCCAAACTGAGTGGGAATTTTAAACATGGCAAACCATCGCAGGTGAGAAATATACGAGACACTACTAACACTGCGGACGGAAATTCCTTGTCTCGTGTAGTGTACAGATTTAATTTATACGTCTGAATTCTAGAATCTAGGAAAGTTTGTTTCTCAAAGAACGTCTAAACGACTTATGTCGGTTGTGTGTTTCGTGGTAATACAAAGCTGGCTTCAAGCACAGTCTTTTTTGTCCAGGGCCTCCATTTCCCATACTCTACCCATGCCCCCAAAGAACTCCTCAGCAGGTATGCATATACCATGTACCGCAGTGTGTAGTTCAGCATGGTGCGTGAGTATAGCATGGTGCTGAACAAGTTGACGCATACGTCACAGGTACAATCGATGCGCCGGCCGTAGTGGGCTTGTGGGAGGAGCGTCTATACGAGGGATATGACGGCTTGGGGTGTGAAGCAGGCTGCGGTTCCGACAATCTGCGAGCTTGCTTCTCTTGCAAAGCGATCTCCTTGGATTGTCTTCGTGATTCTCTGAGGGCCTCGTGCTTCTCCTTGCGCCGGCTCAGAGCATCGCGTACCCGCTGTCTGTGGCTTTTCTTCTAGAAGCCCTTGCCCAGGCGGCCAGCGATTTGCCTCTGGGTGTCCTTGTGGACGTCCTCGGGGTCGCGTTCGGCGTTGATCTTGACAACCTTGTTCTGAGTCTCGTAGTAGTCGACGACGGGCATGCTGGTCTCGACGAAAGTGCGGAATCGCTTGCGGATGCTCTCCTCGTTGTCGTCAGAACGGCCGCTGGTCTTGCCGCGGTTCAGCAGACGCTTCTCCATCTCCTTCTCGGAACATTCGTAGAACAGCACGAGCTTGGCGGGGCATACGGAATCCTCGAACTTGTGGGCCTGGTCGAGCTTGCGGGGGAAGCCGTCGATGAGGAATCTGCCCTTCTTCCCGGTGATCTCGCCCTTGCCGCTCTTGTCGAGATCGGCCACCATGGCGTTCTCGAGCAGCTGTACCGTGACCTCCATGGGCACGATAAGGCCGTTCTTGATGTAGTCCTTGATCATCTCACCAAACTGAGAGCCAGGTCGCTCTTGTTCGGCGCGTAGCAGGTCGCCGGCGGACAAGTGGGTGAAACCATAGTCATTGACGAGGTTGGCGCATTGGGTGCCCTTGCCGGCACCCGGTCCGCCGAGCACAAAGACGACGGTCACATCATCTTGGGAAAAAGTAGGGGTGGATTTGGCGGGGGCAGGGAGCCCGGAGTTCTTTTCGGTAGGAGGCATTTCTGTTGGGACGTGGTGTTAACCGCTATTGATCATAGATGGATCGTACTATGAATTTCTGCTTCTGGGGTAGGATATTTGGGTACATGTGTAGCACGATGACAGTGATATAGCCTGGCAGGCGGCTAAGTAACACTATCACGTCTGGCCATGATCGAGGGGGTCTCTTAAGTCGTGGCTTCTCCCAAGCATTCAATGGCGCGCGCCAAGAGAAGGTGCTCACTTGAACACTTTGAAGCAATCCCGTCTTGCTTCCAATCCTGCTTTCTAATTCTGCTTCCAATTCCAATCTCAAATCTTAATGGCAGGACTTACCGGCTCTTCTGTTCACTATCATAGCATAACCACCGGTTCCAGCAGCAATGATGACCAAGAAAGGCCAGAACTTGATGTTGTTATTGGAGCTCTTTGGTGGTTCCGTGCTATAAGCCCTGCTCGTAGTGGTGTTGATCCGCGGTACAGGGGCAGCAGTAGCTCTCTTGGTGAAAGCAGCCGATGAAGAAGCGAAAGATGCGCGGGGAGCTTGAAACCGGCAAGCAGACGATGACGCCTTGCTGGCTTGCCGCCAGAACAGGCGCTGCATAGAGGCGGACATTGTGCTGTGAAGGAGTGACTGGATTGGACGGTTGTCTTTGTTACGGCAGGTGAAACCCTGTTTTTGGAGGGCTTCAAGATGGATGCAAGTGACGGCAAGTTCAGGAGCTACATAGTACGCGCCGTGCACGCCAGTGGAGTCGATCAATTCAATTCAATTGAATCCAATCGCCGGGCTCCTATTCTGGAGTACAGATTATTACCACTTGTTAAACAACAAACTCCGTCCGGGATATGCTGTTAGCAGTTTGATTATCACAGCTGCCCGACACCTGTCAACTAACTGTCATAGCTGAGGGCATAGGCAAGACCTTCCCTTCCGTAGGTCTGCCCCGACGGCCTTTCTCGAAGCAATCGACGTTTCGCTGCTGTCTCCGGCTGATGGCGTGCGTCGCCGTACATCGACCCTGATGCCTTTTGCCGTAATACACAAGTGTGATACGTCTCAAGACTCTTGAGTAACTGCAACGACAACTTTGACGGGGGTGCGCGGCAAGTCAGAGATGTGGACATTTCGCTGAGACGCCGAAATTGCTATCAAAATGGCACTCGAAAAGCCCGCACTTCAACTTGAATTTGACACAATTGCGCAAGGCTTGAACGAGGCTTGGTGATTATTCTCAATCACTGCAACATAAAATTGTTTAGAGACTATCACACCTCTACAAGTGCCTTTCGGTCTGACTGTCTTGTGCGGCGGGAATTTCAAGTCAGATCTGGACCTCATGTGCAAAGACTTGATGGAGAACACTTTGTCTTGCTCTCTGGTTGGCGCTTCAACTAAATGCTTCGTCCATCTTTGACACTTTGCGGCATTATTACTGTGATTGTAAGTCTCTAACCGGTTTCGAGTCCTGTACAAAGATAATTATAAAAAAGAATTTATAAAAAAAAAAAAGCACAGACGTAGGAGATTGAGTAACTTCGGATATTGTTTGATTGTACAAGTAATTATAGTTATATAAAAATAAAGATTTGCATTTTCCAGCCAACGAGTGTGACATTGCAAATATGTTGTTAGTAGAAGAAAGTGTCGAAGATCCGCTTCGCTATCCACAAAAGGTATATGGGGTGCAGTTTCCTGTCCTTAGAACGCCGTAATATCAAAAGGGTGTCTGTCGCAGTATATGAACACACATTTCCAAGCCATCCGTCATCCAAACCAGCTGAACAAAGGAAAAGGCCCAGTTTTCGTCCTCGCTCATCTAATCATCATCGCGTCACCATATCCGAATTACCTGAAGTGGGCCTGGCTGGCGGGTGGGCTTTTGACAGCTGCATCCGCATATGCGCCAGGAATAGGCACTGCAGCATATTGCACCTCGCCGGGAGCAACAGGAGCATGCTCACTCATGGTGAAGTTGAACGCCTCTTCCGGCGCAGTTGGCGTGTCTGGGGTCCTGAAAGGAGACGATCCTAACTTGGGTGTGGCTTTGGAAGCCTTCTTGGGTGGTGCTTGGAGGCTGAAAGGCTTGTCTGGGGACTTTGGCGACGCACTGGCAAAGGTGGATTGCGGCTCGGCGATTTGTGTAGCAGGCGTGAATGTCGGCGCCTCGGAGATGTCGTCAAGAGACTTGTATGCCGATGGCGGGAAGCGAGGAGACATGGCGTACTGCGAAAAAGCAGGAGACTTGGGGCCGAACCCAGGAGTGTTAGGGGCTGACTGGCTACGAAGTTGAGCGAGATACAAGTCAGACCGAGCGCGGTCACGCATGTCCATGGACTTGGTCAGGCGGCGCTTGGTGTAGTAGCGGTAGAAGACGACGCTGTAGAGGGTGATGCTGATCACCTCAACCACAATCTCAATGATGATGCAGATGAGAGACCAATTCTAGCGCATTGTTAGCATTCACCTTCGGTCCCGCTCAAACATATCAAACTTACCTGGAGTCTGCAGATAAGCGCGTAGTCGACCTTGTCAGAGAAAAGGTCGGATCGATGGTTCTGAACACAGGCCCATCCCCACATATCTTGGTTGTTGCTATTGCTCTTGCTGTACTGCAAAACACCAGCAGCAACAACCCACATGACCATACTGAATATGAACCAGCCAACGGCAAAGAGAGTGTAGTAAACGCCAACCTTTTCAGCACGGTGGTGACCGCCACGGCAGTATCCGACAAAAACCAGGACGCAGATACCCAGAGATACGCAGGAAGCGGCCAGCACAACCTTCTGCGGCCAGGTGTTTGTGTTTGAGGCCCAGGGGGGCAGTCCGTTTTGTGGTGGAAGTGCTCTGGTGGCGTTGAAGATGGCGAAGGAGGATGAGAGCATCGAGAGAACAATCAAACTGCAGCTGAAGTTTACACCACGAAGGGCGAACTTGGCCAATCTGACCCTTGTCTTGATAGTCTGTAGAGGGTGTTAGTCAGATCCTATGGTTTCGCTCAAAGCTTGGGACCTACCAAATCTTTCGCTTGCTCCTTCTCCGTGTCCTTTTCCCGCTTCTCGAGGACATCTTCTTCTCTAAATGTTGGGCTCAAAGGATTCTCGAACTTCCTGGCTGGTGTTCCCGGAACTCGCATAGCACTCTTCAGCGGTGACCTCGGCGTCATGGGTACATTGACCGATTCTCTGTTCGACGAGCCATTGCTAATGTAACCAAATCCAACATCTGCCGGTTGAGCCTGGGCGACCTCTGATCTGTCGGAAAACGGCCCTCTTCCATCAATTGGCGAGTGCACCGTTGTCGCCTCAGCAAATCTTGGTGTCCTCGGCGGCTTAAGTGAAGACGTGGTTGTGTTAGATCCGGCTGATGACGACCGTGAAGGTGTCAGGTTCAGGGCGGCGGGCCGCCTTCTGTCGTTTGAGAGACTCATTGTGATGTGATGTATAGGAGACAAGGTGGAAAGGAACAGCACGCTCTATAAGGTGGATAGCAAATGGGTGTATATAAGGCTTCAGGCAAGACAACTAATATGCATATAGTTCCGTGCAGCAATGAAGCGATCTTAAGAACGATATTGATGAGACCAGCTATCGAGGAAAGAGAACTTCTCAACGTTGGGTAGCTGGGCGAGTTGGTGGTTTTGAGTAGGCGCTGTGGTAGAACATCCACACTCTCATTCGATCGCGCAGATGCAGCCGCTGCATGGGGCCGTTAGTGGAGGTGGATATGCAAGAGGCAATAGGGTTGCTCACCAGAGACCAGGGTCTGAGTTGTCGGCAGACAATCCTCTGATAGGGCGGTTGCAAAGAGCTTCAACTTCTAAGTGGGTGGCTTCGACTCAGATAGGCGCCCGCAAGTTGACGGAGCGGCGGCGGCACCAGGCTTCAAGTGGGTTTGATGAGAGTAGCAGGTTTCCTTCCAGCTCAACAAGATTGAGGCTCTCCTCTTTTCAAGAATTGGTAGTCAGGCTGAACATGACCTCGCAACCGAGAGAGTAGAACGGCGATAACTTCCGTCAACTACAAAGCAAAGCGAGAGGCTGGGTATATCAAGGAAGAGGGGCTGCGAGAGTAGCCGGACCTGAAAGAGACCATGTGCTCGGTAGAGTACGACGTTAGACGTAGCCCACGTTACCATTTGTGCAGAGAATACATATTTGCGAAGGTGGCCATTCTATCACCAACAAGTACCGTGGGTCTGAGCAAGCAGGTATTGATTGCCATGGCTGGGCTGGTATGTTGCCCCTGTTCGCGCAGGTCATTGCAGCCAACAGTCAGGCGAATGCAGGACACGGCGACGATTGGGTGTAGTCCATGCGAAATTTACTCATGAAAGTGAAGAACAAGCAACCAGGGACCAGCTGGCTTGAGAGCAAAGAGGGTGGGAAACGCATCTGGTTGGCCGTAAGGGAACAACCGCCGGGACCTTGTTCAGCGCTTTCGTCCACCCTAGTTGTTGATCTCAGCGCATGATAGGTAGATGAGATTCGTGCCGTCTTCAAGTGCATGAACACCCGTCCAATCAGAAACCAGGACTGGGTGATGCCGAGCGATCATATCGCATGGGCCCTAGCACTGGGCGGTAAGCATTCCACGAAATGCATTCTCGCTCGGCCAACATGTTCTGGGCTTCAATAGAGAACTGTAGGGTCCATGCTGCCCACAATGTTGGTTATTAGGTCTCCGTGGCAGGTGGTACCACGAGCATTTGCAATCGGGCTTGCAGACGAAGTTTTGGTATCGCTGTTACACTGTTAACATTCGATCGTACGTCACGAAATCTTGGTGCATCAATTTGTGGTGTCGTAGCATCGCATACTGCGGTCAGCAAAGGCAGCAATTAATAGCTCGCAATAATCTGGAAAAGCGCCTGTCTGTCAAAAGACCATGCAGACTCGGAATGGGAAGCAATCGCACGAGGTGGGACCCGTAGCGGGGGGTTCTTTAACATTTGGTGCTGCGTCTCCACGAATCACCAAGACCTTGGCCCCCATCTCGCTTCCAACTCTCACAATCAGTCCAATTATGTCTGATGGCTCGCCCGAGCCAAATGCCGGTCATGCTCACGGTGCCACGAGAGCCCCGGACTTGTCTGCTGCGAATTAACCTACCGTGGAGAACCTGAATGATATTTTTAACCTACCGACCATGACTTTCCTGTCGATTGCGCCAATGACATTCAACGCCTCTTTTCTGAAGCAACACATTTAACCCGACATTCAGGTCAGTCCCGTGGTGTGGTGGTGTGGTGTCACCATGTAGATGTAAAAGTTCCAGGCCCAGGCGCCACTACGGATTATGTGCTTCAGATCTCGCATTTCGGATTCATGATGGGCACGGAGCAATGACCTCCATTGTGTACGTGGCGATGTTTATTTTTACAATCTTGCTCGACTCTACTTGTGATATGGGTGTGTCGATGGCATCATTTGGACAACACGCCAAACTATAGACCAGAACCTATCGTCACAGCCGGAGGTGCGGTTTTACCATTGCGAGATACCTGCTTCTTACATGTCCATGTCACCTAACCGTTGAATGGTTTGGTGTGATAGCCTCGAAGAAAAAGGTGAACCCAGGAAATCGGACAGAAGCTTGCCACCGCTGCTATTTTCCATATCAAAGTAGGCTTCGACGAACGAGTTCTTCCTGAAGAAGAGCAAACAAAGTTGGTGAGGACTGTGGTAGGCAGATGCGGACCGAAAGAAGGCTGCGGACGTAAGCGCAAACCCACAACTGTTTGGTGAATACCCAGGATATCCTATCCGGAGACAGTGTTACCGGAACTTTGGGTTCGCTTTCCCTACCAAACCAACCGTAGATGTTTCGAGCGCTACGTGTGCTCTAGAAAAGCTCGCAGGCTTTTGTCTGATTGGACGCGTGGTTATGCTAACAATACTGTGATCTTTAATATTGTTAGTGTCAGGAGAGCGAATATATCTGTTTGCTACTTGATAAGTACGGATTATATCATTCTAGTTATTGACTAGACTAGCCGAAGAGAGACTATTTACATGAAGTTTTCTCGAGACATCTCAGGCAGGTTGAGCGTTCCCCTAGATTGGAAGCATGTTTCTGACAGTTGTTGAAGTGCAGACCTCTAATAATCTACAATCCTGTCATGCATGGCATCTGTCAAATGCCAACTCCAAGGCGTTTAATGATTTCTATCACTTCATGTATATTTCAGCACTCAAGGATGTTAGAGTGCTTTTCGGTGTAGCTAAGCAAAATAGAGGTTAGCCCTGGTGACTTGACTGGATCATTTCCCCTTGACTGAAATGGTGCAAATTCCAGTCGATGTTTACACGTCGAGTCTGCCGAGGGTTCTATTGTTTCATTGTACATAGTGGATGGGTCCAGATAGGGGAGGTATACTCTTCCATTGGAACTCATCCTTCCTGAATAAAATTTGGGGGCGATTGGATTGCAGTTTGGCGGGGCTATCTCCCGCAAAGCACCTGCTTATCTTATCGGTCCAGGTTGGCCAGCTGGCGACCTCTCGGGTCGGGGCCGTCATCCCACCTTGACAGCTGTGGGAGAAGAGTCATAAGCTGGGACAGCACCATGCCACAAATTCGAAAATACCTGGAGGCAAAGGTGGGATAGCGTCAGTCGTTCAGAACAGCCTTGAGACCCCAGACCCATTGCAAAGCAGCTCATATCACGAACGACACCTCTCGCCAGAACAAAAGAACCTTCTTTCATCGCCGACCTCAGATCTCCTCCGCCAGCGCAAAATATAAATTCGACATCATGTCCGCTGACAAGTTCGGGAACGACCTGCCCGACTCCGAGTCGGACTCTGGCGAGTCTGTCGACGACCAGCACCACGATGATGGTGCCGACGATGTGCAGGAGCAGCCCGCCAAGTCCTCCTTGAAGAAGAACACCATCATCTCTGGCCATGACGATACACGACCCGAGCTCCCGCCCCAAACCGACCCCAAAGACCTCGATGTGCAAAGCCTCACGCCCCTCACACCCGAAATTATCGCCCGACAAGCAACAATTAACATTGGCACAATTGGTCATGTCGCCCACGGAAAGAGTACCGTCGTCAAGGCCATCTCTGGTGTGCAGACAGTCCGGTTCAAGAACGAGCTCATCCGAAACATTACCATCAAGCTCGGTTATGCCAACGCCAAGATCTACAAGTGCGACAACCCCGAGTGCCCGCGACCTACATGCTACCGCAGCTACAAGTCCGACAAGGAGGTTGACCCTGCCTGTGAGCGTGACGGATGCAGTGGCACCTACAGACTTTTGCGCCATGTCTCGTTCGTCGATTGCCCCGGTCACGATATTCTCATGAGTACTATGTTGTCAGGTGCTGCCGTCATGGACGCCGCTCTTCTCCTGATCGCTGGCAACGAAACCGTGCCCCAGCCTCAAACCTCAGAGCATTTGGCTGCTATTGAGATCATGAAGCTCGACAAGATCATCATTCTCCAGGTCAGTATCTCGAGCCATTTTCCCCATGTCAGGATTATCTGCGGAATTGGAGCTTTACCTATTTGGTTGCTCATGACCATTTGATATCATCCATGCCCAAACAAGCATACCCTCAAAATACTCCCATTAGACAAGTTACTAACACGCATGGCTCAAATAGAACAAGGTCGATTTAATGCGAGAGGAGGCTGCCCAGCAACATTACCAGTCTATCCTGAAGTTCGTCAGAGGCACACCTGCCGCCAAGTCGCCCATTATTCCTATCTCTGCCCAGCTCAAGTTCAACATTGACGCCATTAACGAAGCGATTGTCAACACGATCCCTGTCCCGCCCAGAGACTTTACCCAGGACCCCCACATGATGGTCATTCGATCTTTCGATGTCAACAAGCCTGGTGCCGAGATTGAGGAGCTCAAGGGTGGTGTTGCTGGAGGCAGTATCCTTCACGGTGTGCTCAAGCTCGGCGACGAGATTGAGATCCGACCCGGTATCGTCACTCGTGATGACAAGGGTAACCTGCAATGCAAGCCCATTTCTAGCAGAATCGTCTCCTTGAACTCTGAGCTCAATGAGCTCAAGTATGCTGTTCCTGGTGGTCTGATTGGTGTTGGAACTCGTATCGATCCTACTCTGTGCAGAGCCGATCGTTTGGTCGGATTCGTACTCGGCCTCAAGGGTCGTCTACCCTCCATCTACAGCGAGATTGAGGTTAACTTTTACCTGCTCAAGAGACTTTTGGGTGTCCGGACTGCCGACGGCAAGCAGGCAAAGGTTGCCAAGCTGACGAAGAACGAGGTTCTCATGGTTAACATTGGCTCAACATCCACTGGTGCCAAGGTCTCTGCTATCAAGAACGATGCCGCCAAGCTGATCTTGACATCTCCGGCTTGCACCAACTTGGGTGAGAAGATCGCTCTTTCACGTCGTATCGAGAAGCATTGGCGTCTGATCGGATGGGCAACCATCAACGCGTAAGTGGCCACCACATGTCCATTGATTCATGCATTGTACTGACTGAATATAGTGGTGTAACACTGGAACCCACCGAGGCTTAAACAGGCCAAACGTGATATGAGGGTAACGATGCATGAATTCTACGCAAAAGAAATTAACTAAATGCATCAACACAACTTTCACTGCCCTATCTCTGCACTCTTGCAGCCTCGATTTGTGCAAAAACAGAGGCTTTGGTTTGTCAGCATCCTCATGTGGCTGTTGACTGGCGAGACAGCTTGAACTGTTAACCGAACAACAAAATCGAGATAGATTGAGCCCTGCTACAGTTGGAAAGCTCTGTTGTGGAAGGAACGAAGTTCGGCGATATTTGACATTATGAAAGGGTTGTTGAGCTGATTGTGTCTCGGAAGGAAATGCATTGCAAGGTGTCAAGCGCTGAGACAGAAACATAGAGAAAAAGTAATTCTGCCAACCATGCCTTTGACTTGATTGTGACTAGTAATGCATGTCATCAAATTACGTTCTGCAGTGAACACTTAAGGGTACCAGAAATATCGCCAGCGCATGGAAAACTCACATACGTAGGAACATCTTTATTAAGTCTTCACAATAGTTTATTGATGCTAATATGTAAATTAAGAAATTATAACACCTTCAAGAATACAAATACTCACTCAGAATGTGCTCCAGAAAGCCAGCATAGATCATGAGAGCCTGAACAATCTCGTGACCCACTGTCGCTATCGTGGTCCGGACTGTACTCAGAATCGCAACAACATTACTGTAGAGAAACTCAATGACGCTAAAGCCGAGCTTGAGCTTGAACTCAGCCAGATAGGCATTCACTAGACTGTTAACGATGTCTAAAATAATATCTTCGACCGAGCCGCCTCTTTGGATACGATTGCAGGCAACGATTGCTGACCAAAGTGGGTGATTCTGGGCTTGCCTGCAAACAGCTTGGAAGACGCAGTACGGCCATGCCGCAAGCAAGGAGATAGAGAGAAAAAAGATACCAAGGTGGGAAAGGGTAGAAAAGATTGCCGTCACGACCTCGCCGGTAAGAAGGAATGGCATCAGGAACAGGGGTATTAACCAGAGCCACCACCACTTCCTCCCTGTGCCTTGTTCCTTTTCGCTGTCGTTGCCATCACTGGTCGGGCGAGGGAGGTAGCCGTTGGTAGAGCTGGAAGTGCCCATTCTCAGGTCGTTTGGTGCCGGCATCTCTTCTGAGATGGAACCGCACTATATAGGGAAGCACCTAAGGAGTTTTGCCTGCGTTTATTTCAGTCCGCAGCGTCGATTGTGTTGTATCTGGCTATCCAGACTCTTTAACAGAGGCAGATCATTCGCATTTATACGCGCAGGTTCTCACTGGTGAGGCTTGTGGCACTGTTTAGGATGAACAAAGATAATACGGGCAGATAAACGTGCCCAATATCCGTCTTTGTCTTTATAAGGATTGTTGAAATGCTCCAGTTCACAGCAACGATGTCATATATTAACAAAGAACTCCAAGCATAATGGTCATTGGACATTTGTATCTTTGCCATGTGGCATGAATGAAGTGTGACTAGGTTCCTTGAGAATAGACTTCCGGTTCAATGATATGGATTCAGGTTTTCAGTCTCATAGTTCTGTTACTGAATGGTAGCGACCTACAACCTTCTGTTATTGTACTTGTAAGCATCTGTATTCCCGAATAGGAGTGGTTGAGGTCTCGTCTCGTACGATCCGGTTCTGTCCTTGTGCTGTGCGCTTCATGATGGAGAATCAGAACGGTGGCTGTTATTTTAGCGTGACCGCCATTATCCGGTCTCAACTTTTAGGTTTCTGGTAACCACGGAGAGGAAGTTGACGGACAAAGATGGCGCGCCACAGTGCAATACTATTGATACACCCAGTATAATCAAGGTCTAGATAAACCTTACTTTTAAGCTAGCAAATAGAGACACATTGAAGTGGAATATGCCCAAAATTAGTTATCCTTGCGAACCAGCAAAATCATCAACTTTCTCCATCCCGCTAACCCTTCGTGACGTAGCTCCCTGACGTCCCCATGATCCTGGTACTGTATATGAGATCAATTCGGCATGGTCCCCTTGTAAACCTGTCTAGGGCGCCATAGCTTGACAGGTTGAGCTGTAGATGATGAGTCAGCAGACTGTATATACGACCCTTCGTGCCACAAGGATGGTACTCACTCAGACTCTCACGCCAGTGCGCAAGAACACCGGCGGCGCGAGACAGTATGATTATGGCAGTGATCATATCCTCATCGATGCCCCTGTTAGGTACAGCCAAATTAGCAGAGCCAACTGAACACATCTAGGATCACTCACATTGCAGTATATAGGAAGCATCCGAACAGATCAGCATTGGCCTTCAACCCCCTCTCCACGAAGTAAGGGTCTTTGTTGGCATAACTATCGATAGCCACAGCGACACGAAGAATTGGGTTTGCCTCGATGTCCTCGCGGTATGTGTACATCAGCTCTTCGATCAGCGACAGACGCGGGTCTCTCGTCTTGTAGACCCGGTGGCCATAACCGAACAACCTGGCTCTCTTGGATTTGCACATCTCAATGTATATGGGCACATTCTCGGGGGATCCGATCTGGCGGAACGCTTCGTATGCCAAATCAATGGCGCCGCCGTGCAGAGGTCCGTAGCCCGAGACCATGCCCGCCAGAGTAGCAGACATAGGATCAGTCAGTGTCGAGGCAGCGTGTAGGAATGCGGCTGTAGAATTGGTCATTTCGTGGTCTGCGTACAGAATCCACAGCTTATCAAAGCACTCCTCGACCTTGGGATCTCTGATGCCCATCATCAAGAGCAGATTCCCGATCAGGGATCGGCCGGGCTCTGGTGGTGTGAATTTTCTACCGGTCTTGTGGCAGTGGATGAGTGCAATGATTGTGGTAAAATACGCGATGGATCGCGTGATGGCCACGTCAGCGACGTCAAGTTTCCCATGGAACACCGGTTTGGGCTGATGACGGGCTTTGGTGAGAAGTTCGTCCGAAGCTATAAAAGCGCTGAGTCCGGCCATTATCATGGGAAATGTCTCTGTTTTGCGACTAGAGTTGTGTCAGAACCAGGTTTTCTTTCTTCCTCAATTTACTTTCTCTTTTTCTCCAAAACAGAAAATATCTATCCAGATAGGCTAACTTACGGGAACGACCGAATAACATCTAGAACGACCTTCGGGGGCTGTGCGGCAGCGCTGAAAGACGCTCGGAAAGCGTCTTTCTCATGCTGCGTTGGCATTTGCCCCCAGAGAACGAGATGCATGACATCCTCGTAACGCTTTTCGGAGAACAGACGATCGATGGGGATATCTCTATAACTGAGTGTGCCAAGCTGGCCGTCACTGTAACAGATCATTGGAACCTATGCATTGTTGTGCCAAGAGGTATTGACGTACATGGAAGTGACACTTGATTTCATACATGCCGTGTGTTCGTAACCCTCGTCCAAGATGAAGATCCCCGGAGAAGTCTTATCATCTGGCTTTTCCTTAATCTGAGAGATGTCCTCAGCCCGTATGTGGCCGTCATGGATCGGAATAGTGTATTCCTTTTCTGTACGAGAATCAACGATCTTCAGTGTCTCCATGGTGATTGGTTCTCAACGTAGACAAAAGAATCGTTTCGAGTTGGATGACCAAAGCATAAACAGATTGGGACATTAGATGTTAAAGAACAGCTAGGTTACTCCTCCAGTTCATATAGCTGGTCACTTGGACGTCTTCCATAGCCATTCGCATTACAGCCATAAGCCGGAATAGTGGAGATAATTGTCACTCTTTCATTATGGTTACAGACATACCTTAACTACCGTGGCCAGGGGTCAACAAGGGCATGGTAGCGCTTGTAAAGTTAGTACAGAAGTCACCACCTGGCAAAAGCAGTCACTTCACCCATGATATCTAGTATTGTAGTACGGCAAGAAGATATTATTGGATGGGAAACAAAATTAGAATAAGTCGGTGATGGTAGTGTTTTCTCAAATCGGGTGGCTCTTGGGCCCAAAAGCCCGCATTTAACACCATTCCGGGTGTTTTGTGCCATGAAGAAACTAATTACAGCAAAACCGCGATCAGTCTAAAGCTTAATTATACGAAATCGACTGCGCCAATGACTACACACAAATTTGAATAAGCTAGAGAGCCAACAATAAGAGATATGAGGAAAACTCCAGACAACCCTGATTGATGGTAGAGGGGAAACAGAACCACTGTGAGCCCCGTGCCGCCAGCAATCCCTCGATGGCACCTTCGAGTTGTTTTACAATGTCATTGTCTTTATAGTCCTCCATTCAGTTACAAAACTGCAAGAACACTCAAAAAAATACCTCGATGTTTTGCTAGTGTTGTTCATAAACCAAATAAAGCCAGTTTATCTCCGTGACAAATAGGTCTGCCTATCAAGACTAATCACCCAGTCTTCACTTATGTTGGTTGACAAAACAAGTATGATCTGCATTCGAATGACAACTGGCTGAGGTTCAGTCGAGATCCATAACTTCAGCAATATAGATGGTCTTTGCTTGCTTACGATACAAGTCATAGGCAAGATTTTTGGAGTTGGTGCCTCTAGTTGTAGATAGTCTGAAAATGGCAAGATTGGAACCGTGGGAAGAAGAAACTCAAGCTACGTAAACCATCGTAAGAGGCCGGTATCCGTCCGAGTAGATTGTTACGGCTTTTGGGACCATCATTTCTTTCGAATCAGGTTCATCAGAGTGATTAAAACAAACAGAGGGAAGATTTGATTCGGAATAGATTCATCCATGTTTTAAAGTGGCATATAGTTTGCTGATTGGACCACTTTTTATTGTGGTTTGGGAGCTGCTCGTGGGTTTAGATGAACCACACATTTCGGTGTAAGTCACGTCATGCTTAACCCAGGAGCCTATCTAGAGCCAATCGCTTTAATCTCCTGAGTAAAAGATTAAAGATATGACTGTTGATAAATGCTCCCTTTTTGCCGGTTTGCTTTTCTCTCTATGGTGACCTTTACTGAGGCTGGCGTTGGCCTATTGTTTGATGAGACAGACATACATTTTACTCCGATATGATATATTTTAAGCCTACAGTAGGGTTGGGCATGATTTCGAGTGTTTATAATTCACATCTATGTGTGGCAGTCACTAGCTTTGTCCGACTTGAAGTTTATCCTAATAACAAGCCAGGACCTGCTGGTAGCTAGTTAACAACTTCCGATCACTATCTGCATCAATGCCGTCCGAGCCGAATTATAGTCTTCCCCAAATCTAAGTGGCTTGCATGCAAACAAATCATCATGCGACACTGCATTCTGTCGGGACGTGCTAATATTATAGTACCAACGTAGTCAACCATGAGCCCTCATATTCGCATTAGAATGGCGCAGAGAGTACACATTGAATCTCTTTATCAAGATCCAATTCAGATACCCCCGGGATGACTTCCACATAGGAAATCTCTCTCCCCCACTTTGTTTGTATGCTTTAGATGGCTAAAGTCTGCATCACACTTACCAACCAACGGACCGCACTAAGTGGTACCGAAGCGTATGTCTTGTTTACTCTTTGGGCTTTTGGGATTAGGAGTCTCGAACGCAATCGTCACTTGAACCTTAAATTGCCCTTTGTGATACTCTTGCGCTTATCAGGTCTTCTGTGGACTATAATTCATGACATTACTTGCCCTCGTTCCCAGTACTGGGAAAAGGCTTTTCTGAAGATCTCTCGTTTTGCAAATATTGTAAAGATATTGACAGAAGTCGGCAACATTGGCAGCATCTTGCAACAAGATGCACGATGATCAGGAAAAATACACACCACCTTCCCGAGTGTCTGTTGCATATCACACAGATTGCAGCGAGGCCAGCAGGAAAGAGAGCATGATCACCTCCAGTGACACTCCAGTATCCATTGTCAAGTCGCAAAGTTCCTGCACGCCAATAATTCACTATTCTTCTTCGTCCACGCTGCAGACACCATATACAATCTACGGCAAATGGCAGAAACGGTTCATTGTGCTGGGCGCTGCTATTGCAGCTCTTCTCAGTTCAGTAACCACTAATATCTATTTGCCTGTATTGCCCGTCTTAGCAGATCACTTCAATGTGACGGAGTCGAAAATCAATCTCACCATCACCACATACTTAGTGTTCCAAGGTGTTACACCCGCAATCCTCGGCGGCTTCACGGACAGATATGGACGACGGCCAACCTACATGATCTGTTTGACGATCTCTATGCTGTCAAACGTTGGGCTGGCTGTTTCAGACAGATACGTGGAGCTCTTGGTCATTCGCTGCTTTCAGGCCATAGGTGTCGCCTCATTGCAAGCCCTATGCCAAGCTGTTGTGGCCGATGTCATAACAAATGCCGAACGAGGCCAGTACATGGCATTGACCCAGCTTGCACCCATATTAGGCCCGAGTCTGGGGGCTCTTCTGGGCGGCACTCTGGCGTACCTACTAGGTTGGCGAAGCGTTTTTATGTTCCTAGCCATCAGCAGTCTTGTGATACTGTCATTGATGCTGCTCTTCTTTCCAGAAACCTGCCGCAGGATTGCTGGGGATGGCTCTCAGCCTGTATCAAAAGTTTATCAGCCTCTTCGGCACCTGATCAAGGTGTATCGCGTGTCAAGAACGAGCGACAATCACGTACCTAGCGACAGAGATACAGACAGGGTTGAAAGACAAAATGGTGCTGCAGCCGCTCCAATCTTGTTGACTCTGTCTCAGGCTCTCATCCTCTTTTTCAGAAAGGAACTTTGCCTGCTGACCCTGTACAATGGACTAATATTTGGCGGCATACAAGCAATCTCTACCACAATCCCAAGCCAGTTCATGGAGATATACCAGCTTAACACTTTCCGCATAGGATTGTTGTACCTACCGGTGGTTGGTGGAGGTGTCATTGCCACTTTGATCATCGGGAAAGCAATGAACTGGAATTTTGCGCGCTACGCAAGGAAGGGCGACATATCAGCATTGGAACATGGCAGACAGCATGACTTATACGACTTTCCTATCGAAAGAGCACGGATTCAAGTGGCTCTTCCAGCTTTAGTCATTAGCATTGTTTCGGTGGCTGCTTGGGGATGGTCACTGGAGAAAGGCACATCAATCGCTGTGCCCTGCATGCTGATCTTCTGCGTGGCATTCGGGCTAATTGGCGTCAACAGCGCCATGACTTCTCTGGTGGCTGACACTCATCCCGGACAAGCTGGATCCGCAGCCGCGGCCAACAACATTGGCAGGTTTGGCCTTGCAGCAATTATGACGGCGGCGATTCAACCACTCATTCATGCGGTAGGAATTGGTCTGGCATGCACCATCATCTCATGCCTCTATATCTTGTTTTCACCTTTGTTGTTTGTCGTGATGTTCAGAGGAATGAGGTGGCGCGTAGCTCTGCGTGAGAAAGAAGAGGCAAGAGAACGAGAAAAGCATGGCGTGGGGGGTGCAAACGATCCAGAACAGTCTACTACAGGTTGAAGTGGAGGACTTATTAGTGGGTCAATATCTACAACAACAACAAAAAAGTGAGGTTTCCATTGTAGCCAGTTGCAAGCAATCGATTCTCCATGGTATATTGTTTGTTGTTGGAGTAGAATACCACTGCATGAATACAGTACACTTGTTGAAGAAAAAAGAGTCATTGTATGTCATGGTTGTGGGGCACAGAAATCATCATTCAGATTAAAATTCAAAACGATATATAGGCCCTGTATTGTGCTTCTCAAGCAGCACCATCCATTACCTTTTCTGCTTACGTCTCCTCTTGCGCATATGACCTCTCTTTCTCATCGATCTCATCGTCTTTATGTACATCGCTATTAAACTCTGCAGCCCACCTCAAGGTAGCAGCCAGCTCATCCTTCTTTCGTTGGGGCTTATTTTAATCGTCCAGCCAGACTACCGCGCGGCGAAAGCCACGATACGGCAGATCTTTATCAGTCTGTTGACCATCTTTGGATATTCTCGGGGAACTCATCGCGACAACAGGCACACCAGGATATGACCGTACCAGACGTTTAGAGTATGAGCGTTGATAAGATATGGTTAGCTCGTCCGTAAATGCGATATTATCCAGGTCGTATTTTGTTTTACGAGGTTCACGGGCTGTGCCTGAGCAGGCTCGTGACGAATAAGACCGCGTATTCGTCCTTGAAGGCGGCCGAGCCTATCGGCTGAATCATATCATGGCGGTCCCCATGTGACCACGATTTTAAGAAAGAAATAAAAAAAGAGACTGAAAAAACCCCCACGACGGCGCCTTGAGTGGGCTGTGAAACCGATATGCATATAATCGTTGGCTTTTGAGACGAGTGCCTAGTGTATATGGCGTATAGGGTAACCCGGGTTGCCGATAACGCCGGAGTTCCGACTGCACGAGTTCCCTAAATTCTAAACACAATAATTTGCAGACTATTATGAAGATGTTCAGCAATCCCTCTGCTTGTTTCATCAGTACGATGCTGCGCGCTGCCCCTTTTCGGTGGCCCCTCTTCTCATTTCAACTTGAGTATGCAGGTACTGATGTTATATGGCACGACAATATGTTTAGGTGACATGTCACTTGGCTGATGTTGCATCCATATACTAAAGTTTGGGGCAAAGCTTTTTGGAATGGATCTGGCACTATGGCCTTGGGGTTGCATCTGGGTGCACAGCAATGTCCCGTGGTCCACCATTTGAGAGGTCCATTTTTAACGACAGCTAATTTAGCAGATGCCTACTGGAGATATCTCCATCGTTAGCGGCGCCGACAACACAATCACGATACCTTGCCGCTTGGGTTGCTGCCAGCGGCTGCCCAGTAATGCAGGAGGCGATTGCGGAAATGAATTGAAAAGAGCGGTAAACTACCGAAGTTGGCTGGTGGTGACAGTCGTATAAGCACGACTTGATCCAGGCAGATGCCTAAAATCACCGAGATTTCGTTTCGATCATGTTTAGTTGGCGCGTACTTGTTTTACTCGGCGGCTCTTTAATAAGTGAAGGATACTCCGTACGATCGCGTGGATATCTGAAACATTCCCCCAGAACCCACATCGGTCAGCGGTGTTGAGGGCTGCCAACAGAAGGATCTCAAGGGTAAACTAGACTGGGTTAGAGTAGACTAGACTCGGCATCCCTCAGGCCAAGCTGTGCCGCCAAAAGAGCGAATGCGTTGCTATCCACGTGCTTATTCTTCATGGAAAGGGTGAGGTCAAGTCTTGGTAGAGATGATGCTCGTCGGCGTGCAAGAGGTCGAAAAGACCGAGGTTTGTCCTCTTTAAGAAGCTTCTTCTTCTGAATTTTCCGGTGGAGGACGTCGTGGCTGGCATATCTGATCAACCTGAAGCGTTGGCTTGCTTCTGTGGGCCCCGTAGGCCGAGTGCGCTCGCTTAAGGGTCCCACGCGCGTGGTACGGATCCGTAGAGACTTTATTAGTAATGTCCTTGGTTGGCCTTGAATGCGACGATGCTGCTTCGAGAGATGTTCTTTTCGCAGCGCCCACACCGTCATGAGGCTCGTGTTCGTCTGATGTCTTGTGCGCTAGAGTCGGCGTCGTCAACCGAGCCATTAATCCCAAGCAAGCCCCTTAGTAGAACCATGCATCTGGGTATGAACAAGTGGGGTGAATTCCAATTCGGGACGGGAAAGCGCCTAGGCTGGCTAAGGGCAGTTTGGTGTATATTAAGACTGACAGGGAGCCCGCCGGCGATACAACGTCGCGACATGAGCCGCCAAGAAACAGTCGTAAGAATTTTGATAACGTGAGAATGCATAGAGTGGAGGTAATATTATTAGATTGGTGTGGTGCACGATGATTGCGTCCTCATAGACTACGTATTTTCTTTTGGCCCTGACTGCGTATTCATTCCTCATTCTCTCCACGATCAACAACAATCTAGCGCGCAACTAGTCAAGTTTAACTACATTCCTCATTAAAGCCTCTCCTACGGTTACGCAAGATGCACATATCTAGAGAGCCGAGTCAGCGGACAAAAGCCTGGGTGAAGTGGAACTATGGACAAAAGCATACGAGCAAGGCGAGCCTGGATTCGGCCCCCTCAGAAATCATCCATCTCGGCGGCTCTCGAGTAGGCACTCCAGAGCCATCACCAAGCAGACCAGGCACCGCACAAGATTTTGATCGACCCTGTACCACATGGTTCGCGTCGCCGTACGCACCGCCGCCGGAGCCGCCTGTCGGTATCGCAAGATCCAAGACCGATCCGCAGGAGCTCCTTTCCCCATCGGGGTCTCACTCCTCCTATGAGATTTTGGATCACCAGCTGAGCCCTGCGCCGCTCAGTATCCCGTCCGGCAAGCTTGCGTCACCCTTACTATCAGCGACTTCCACATCATCGTTTTCTAAACTGTCGTCGCCACCGCCATATTCCTCAGGATCCGTAGTCTCAACGTCTTCGGACGTGTCAAGACAGCTCCGCCGTACCCAATCGGCTGCAGATATCCAGAAGCGTGCACGCGTACGGTCAAAGGCGTTACCACCTAAGCCTACCGAGTCGCATGACGACTCGGAATCAGATACTCAAGAGTCATCCAGGGCCTCGCATGTTGGCCAGATGATCAAGGAGGATGCCCAGGAGACCCCACCGCAACGAGTAACTAGATGGTTCCCACTGCCGCCTCTTACCAGCCCGCCACCCACCAAGCCTTTACCGGCAATAAGAGCGACCAGTCCTACGAACTCAGAGGGGAGTGACAAGTCGCCAAAACTGGCAACTGCAAAACAGCAATCACCAAGAACTACGACAGCTGATCAACACTCACCAAAACTCGTCGCGGCAAATCAGCAATCGCCAGAGGCCGCCACCACCACAGACCAGCATTCCCCAAAGGCTACTGCTGCAAGTCAACAACAAACACACAAGGCCAAGGCTCTACCCCAAAGGCCAACATCTAGGCTATCTCCTCAAGAGCGCTTATGGCTTCACCGAAACTACCGTGGAGAAGCAACATTCCTAAAAGCCTGGGGACTCAGCATTGAGAAGGCCGAAGATCGCGAGGAAGGCATCACCATGATGAGGGAGCTTATGGACGCTGAGGACGAGAAGAAGAAAGCCAAGAAGGCACAAAAGGCCAAAGATTTAGGCCTACCCGACGGCGGTCTGCAGATCATCATTGAGGAGGAGAAAGGCTCGCTTTCAGAACCTGATAAGCCTAGCCCAAGGATGACCAGCTGTCCGCCTTCTTCCAAACCTCAGGGACTAAGGGTGCCAGGCAGAGGCGGCAACCCGAGTCCGACGGACCGTCACCTCCGATCGGAAAGTGAGAGCTCTGTATTAGGGGCATACCTCGACATACGAATGAGCCGACTGGACTAGGTTTCAAGACCAAATGTGATCACCTACTTAATGTCTTATATGTATTATTTTGTTTGTATATTAGCTAGAGATACCTCCCGACGCTTGCGAGCGAGCCACATTTCCTTTTGAACAAGGACATTCACGATTTATGTTCATAATAAATCACAGTAGAGATATAATCTATCGATCAACCAACTATGTCCGGGAAACAAATATCGTACATCGAATCCAAATTTGGTTGGTCCTTGCTCGCTTAAAGGCAGCCTGCTAGATGCTTAGGCCTTTTGTTGTACATAGGTATAGAGTTTCTGGTTAGCTCACTGTTATTTGGGTTCGATTTACAAAGGACTACTAGAGAAAGGGCAAAGCCGCCGCTGTCACAAAATTTACCTGAAACTCTTGAGAGGTTTAGGAAATGGTCTGCATGTATGTTGTATCTCTAGTGTTTTCATCTTCTTCTTTTTATTTCTTTTTCACTGTAGTTATTTGTCACAACAGAATCATTGTCCTATACAGGTCTGCGAGTGATATGCTCAAAGGCCCTTGATGCAATGTAGTCTGTATAGACCTTAGGTGAACATGACACAGTCTTGCATTCAAAGGAGAATAAAAACACCGTATCCCGAGCCTTCTTCCAAAAGAATGGCTAGTCTCTTCTTTGATCACATGTGCCTTTTGTGTCTTGGACGGTGACAATGCCTTGTTAATTAAGCAAGAGAGATACGATTCTGGTCAATATAAATATCCCAATTCATGGCTGCCTCATAATATAAGAGCTATTACCACAAAACAACATATTGTATCTACCTTCCAAAAATCTATACACAACCATCCACAACCATACGCCACTATCCAATATGTCAGAGGAATTTGTTGCAGCAAACAATTTGGAGGAAAACTACATTGAGAACCTGGTCGCATATTTCGACGCGAACGGCGACCTTTCGCCCGATGTTACATGCAACGTAGCTTGTATTATCTGCTCGTCTAAATTGGCTATTGTGCAACCTCCGGATGGTGATCACCGGCCGTGGTCTTTACTTTACTGTGGCCACACTTTCTGCTATGAATGTATTGAACATTGGGTAAGCTCATCCGGCGATCCGACGTGTCCGCAATGCAGGAAGCCATTGAGGCATGGAGGCTGCCAGCACAAATACCATCCGAAGAAGATCGTTCTTAAGGAGGGTTTCAATATTCGCAAGGTCGCTGAGATGTATTCGAGTGGAGAAACACCTAGTAGATGCGAAAATTGCGTTCTGGGCCGGCCTACAACTCCTAGTCCTGGACCATCTAGAGTGCGACCTAATGTGTTGGATTTTGTGGATCCTGGTCAGGAAGTGGGTGATACCATAAGGAGTCAGTATAACAGATTTAGAAGCAACTTAAATTTCTCAGACCAGGAGGCGCTCGTACCAGATATAACCGCACAAGAAGAACTTCAGCGGCAGTGGGGGATGCAATGGGCGGAATACTATTATAGACAGGGTTTTCAGGAAGCCTTAAGACGCCGCCCAGAGGGTGGTCATAGTGACGGGTGCTCTGCGACTCAAGATACCTCATCTAGCAAATCGAATGCAAAGAAAGAGAAGAAACACGACAAGTCGAGTGGGCACAGAGCTAGCTCTAGCAAATCTGTTCCAACAACTCCCTCCAGGTCAAATGGGCACAGAGCTAGCTCCAGCAAATCTGTTCTAACAACTCCCTCCAGGTCAAATGGGTACAGATCTAGCTCCAGCAATTTTTCCCCAACAAGTCCCTCCAAAGGTAAATCTAAGTCTAGCCAACCGAGCCTGAGCCACACTCACGGTACTTCTAGTAGAGAACTCGAAGGCAGTGCACGGACTACGAGCCATAAATCTTCGCACCACCACCATCACTAGGAGGATAATCATCAGAGTTCTCGCCGCCATTGATATGAGTAGCAATAAAATTGCCCCAAGCAATGATATCATCCACCGATACTCCGTAGTTTAGAAATGGTGCAAGGCACTTTTCCATGCTCTAAACTTGAGCATGGACTAAAAGGGGCTTTTCTTTTCTTTTCATTGACCATTGAACCTTTGGAAAACTCTGGAGCCTTGCATTGAGAGTTCGTTCAGTGTAAGTTACATACATTACAATCAGACGCGGAAGGTCATGAGCCAAGGCTTCTATAACAAGGATATCACGGTATTTTCGAGAATGAACAAAAGAAGAAGAAAAAACCACCCTTCATATCTGACAAATTTCACTCGTTTATAAACAGGCAATTGAATCCAAATAGCAGTACTCAGAACGCTAGTCTCTCAGAAGTGAACTCGATGAGTCTTGAGAAGGCATACGAAGCTGAGCTGAATGTATACATTAGAAAATATGCACAATAAATCCTTAACTTGCATGTACATATAAATACCTAGATATGACTCAGACAGTCCTATGTACAGTGGTGATTAGGGCTTTGATAACATTGTCCTTGGGCCCTTTTTGATATACTCTGATTTGAGGTTTGAACAAAACAACCCCCCAGAACGATTAATGTCGCAGTACTTTACAGTAGCTTTCCCTTACTGTGTAGACGTTCCCACATGATTGCTTGCCTGGGCCTCTGATGCAGTGTGACGTCCAGCCACTCTAACCTGGATTACGATCTTTCTAGGCTTTTCACAATGGCTTACTTGATTGGTGAAGAATGCCAGATAGCTCCCTGTGTGAGAAGACTGAAGCCCAACGAAAGGCTTTTGACGATCGTGTAATGACACAAGGGCTTAATCTTTAGAACCAAAGTGCTGAAATATGCCGTCAAGCTGACGATGCTTGCAAATTCTTCTTCGTCCAAACATTCCCATTTCGTGAAACACAAACAATGCTTGATCGCGCACTGCAAGTAGCAATTTGGTTTCATTTGGGGAACACGATAACACGTCTGTGGTCTCCCCTGCGAAAGCCGAAATCACGCAGGACTTGCGTCACACATGGTAGCTCAACGAGATCTAGTACAAACTTGGAGCAATGCCGGCGCGCTCTTGCATCCGCCACAGCGATAAATAAGGGGGTTGTCTTAGACTTTCCGTCCACAACATCCGCTACAATGCCAATGGAAGACTCCCTTACACGATCCCCTAATGAACCTGCCGCGTTGATGTCGTCGAACAGATTCTCCAAACGATTGAGTGCAGTGCTTACAGCACGGACGGCAGTGGCTGAAGTCCATATCGCCTTGAATGTCACGGCATTTGTGCTAAGCTCAGTGGCGATATCGCTTCTCATCCATCTCAGTAGAAACTTAGGACGGCATCTTTATGCTGCATATGTCAGTGTGAGTCAACCGCCTTAATGGACACTATTTAGACTGGATACTCACGCAAATATAGGCAGGTTGGCTAGTTCTATTCAATCACATCGAGATTCTGGCACTACTGCATCGAAGATCGAAACAGGCTACAAAGAGATCCCCAAAACCTGGATGGTTGAACGTACTCGACATCGCCACAGCGGCATTGGTAGCCGCTTCGTGCGTACTCACGACTTTAGAACCGTCGACCTGCCCTGAGGCACCGAGATCAATCGATCCGTGGAGGCTGGGTATCATCGGGTCAATGGCCTTCGCTGGGTATGTCATATCTCTGAGAATACGCTCGAGCTACATTTTAAATAATCTTCTAGGGGTCTTCATGTCGTCTTTGGCTTATTTATTTGGATGGAAGACAGAAACATGATACCCTGGGTTAGCAAGCGACCACAGAAACAGGAGGTTGTCTCTTAAACAGCATGTTTGATGCAAATACTCTTCACGTTGAATTTAGATGGCCGGAGATAATACGCCGTTGGGCCATGCTATCCCGTCGGGCATTTGGAAGCGAAGGGCCATTCCAGTATGCGTGAGAGGCAGCTCTATATACGATACGGTACACAGCTGAGCTGTCTTTAGCATCTCGTGTTGGCTGTCAAGCACTGCCATAATACTCAGATATCAAGTGGTGTCTGGGGTGCCCGCACGCAGCGGGCATTGAATGCGGTTGGAGCAATAACCCCATTGTACAATTTGCGGTTAGCTGTTCGAAGTGACGAATAGATACGACCCACGACTTAGCTCACACAGCTGTGACTATTGCTTGTAGATCACCTAAAAATACGCGTATGTTCAGCGTAACTTTAATTATGAAGAAAGACTGGTCTAGTTAGTGCCAATCCCCACACACGGCGTTGTATACGGTCGAAGATTGTAAACCCCAGCTTCGAGGAAGTGAGGACGAAGTTGTAGGTGGCATCATCATACCTAGAGTTGCACCAAGCACATATGCAGGACTACTAAAGCTTTTATAATCGTGCGTCACTGTCGTTAGATATTTCAACTGAGCAACAAGGATCACTTGCTACGGACGCACGAAGACAAGCGATTAGGAACGGCACGAATTTCATTCAGTTGGTCGGCTGCACGTTGGCCACGGATTTAGCACACTATTTATACCTAGGCAAGAAGCACTCGCCAGCCTCGAAGCAATCATGTGTTTAGACAGGACTAGGTGCCAATTTTCAACTACTGTGTAGTCGATATGAGTGCGTCAACATTAAGAAGGTCTATCTATTCGCGATAATACATGTGCTGCCAGTTGGGTCCTTAAATACTATTGGTATATCTTATGTCCCCATAACCTGGTTCTTCGTCTTACACCAGAGATTTCTAGATTATTACCATTATTGTGAATCAGTTTCATTGTTGCTTACATTCGACCCTGGAACCAGTGTCCCTGCACTTTCAATCTGGTCGATATCTTCTCGTTGCTTCCTCGCGACCTGGAACATACCCAGCGAATCTTCAGGGAATATGGATAATGACATAGATCTTGCTTGGGTAAACATAATGACCGCTCTGACCGCACAACCAGTCTGACTACCTTAACAGGGATGCAAATATACCATCAAGCACGCGAAGTTGAAATTCAGCTGCGACGTTCTTCGTAGCACACGACTCACATTTTGCATTTATGATGTCCGACTTTGATGTGTTCGCTGCTAATCACTAGTATGTTTTCAACCTCTAGATGGATTACTGGCCAGCTGAAGTCACCAGTAAGCTCGACTGGATTAAACTTCTCCGAATCTCTGCCTATCAAGCTGACATCACGGAAGATTTATATCGGAACTTACTGAGCCGTTGTTTGATCTTTTGGAGATCATGAGCGAGCCACCGCACCCAAGATGTTTATGCTGCATCAGCATATTGGCCACTTGGCGGCGCATGGTTGCTGAGCCATGTCTACGAACACTGCAGATTCAGTGGAGATCGGGACTTTCTAATTAGATACTACTACTTGATGAATGATGCCGCTCAGTTCTTCAAAATTATTTTTTTGTTCAGACTACAAGGGCTGGAAGGTCATCAACCCCACTGTGTCACCGGAGAACTCTTACAAGAATGGCACCGTAAGCGGAGCTCTAACCGTAGGGTCAACTATGGATAATTCCTTGCTGTGGGAGCTTTTCGGTAATCTTATGAAGCAAACGATATTCTATGGTTGCTGGATACGCCGCTGGTAACGAGCGTGAGATTGCCAAAATCCCAGCTCCCACCGTTACGCGTTTCGCCAACCACTGGGATTATCATGTAATGGATTGAAGACTTTACATAGACTGAGATTGGCCATCGGCATGTCACACTTGTATTGACTGTTCCCTGAAACCCAGATCACAGCAAAAAACACTACGTTATGGAATGCCTCGGCCGCATCAGTGCAACGAAGAGTTTCGAAGGCCATTGAGCTTCTGCATCTCTGGTCACTTCTAACAATTCTGATAGTAAAGGGTCTGGCAACATTTGGTGGCCTCGGGCATGGATTATGGCGCTTCATGCTCGACTGTACAATGGAGCCAGTATAGAGCTAGACCTCACAACCCTGCTCTTGCAACCTGACCTACAACAGTTTGCTTGATAGCGATCCGCCAGCTGAGTTCCAGACTGATGGAAACTTCGGTGGATGCCCAGGCATAGCAGAGTCGCTGCTGCAGAGTCATAATGGGCTGATCAATATTATCCCAGCTTTGCCGCCGTCGTCAAAATCTGGTCGTTTCGTGGGCTTGTGGGGCGAGGCGGTTTCGTCATTGATGCTTTTTGAGAGAATGGGTTTCTGATAAATGCTATAATCCTCTCGAAATTAGGAAACCAGTTGAATTTTACCATAGGAACCGGTCAGATTGTGTATGGGAAAGGAGTACCCGATGATAATCCGTCATTCATCTCGATACAGGCCGAGACGAACGGTACATATGTCGTGAGAGGCGGCACTGCTAGCCTATAAGCAATGAAAAAGATCCGAAGAATCCGGGTCTTCCAGATCAAACTCGCTGGCGTGTGCCAATTTTTGAAATGGCTGCTCATCTTATCAGATCTTAATTACCAACCCGATACTGCTGGTCGAATGCGCAAATGATGGATTTGCCGAGGAGGCCAATTCCGCTAGGAATTTAGAATCGAATAGTACGAATAGTACCGTACAGCGCCATATTAGTTTTAATTTCGGCTTTCCACTCAGCTGCCACTGAGGTTAGTCGGCGAGACCCGCTTTATTCCACCCATGGCGGGCAGGGGTTCCTGGCTTCACGGCTGACCTTAGAAAGATCGACAGCAATACGTGACGTGACAGCCGTTCAGTCTTCAACGTTAGGATGTGGTGAGTCCAAATTTATTCATTTACCCATTTACCAATTTTACTGATTCCTCTGCCCATCTCGTCCATCATGCACAAATTTTGTGTTGTGACAAATTTATATTTTGCCTAGACTTTACCATTTTATCCTTGGATGCTTCATAGATTATTCTGTACTTGCCAGCACTGCGATCAAAACACACCATGGCTATACGAATCATTGAAAAATTGCATGTACAGCGGTAAAACCTTTTGGACGCAAGCGCCAAAACGCGCAGGTTTCCCAGCTGAAGGCTGATCCATAACAAGAACTAACCGCACGAGAACCAGACTTAGGAAAATTTGGCTACAAAGACTTCAATAGGCTCATAATCCTGGAGAGGCCTGAGATATACTAAGTTGTAGATCAACAGGGTGCATCAATTGTGGAGAATCGGGCAGTTGATCCCACTTACAGCTACGAGTGAAAGCGCAATTCCGCTGAGGATATTTGAGAGAAAATCCCAAATCTCTGGAACGATGGGAAGCAATAGCTTGAGACACAACCAGCTAGCTGGTAGCATGGTAACCACGTGCAAGCCGGCATCATGGTACCCTTCAACCCCATATAAACGCCCTGGTGCCGACACGCCATGCCCTCCTGACGGTGCACTGACTATGACAAATGATTAGACTGATGTTGTCTCAGATCTGTCGAAGGCGTTCGAATACTCATATGACGAGTTTAGCATGTTGGAAAGCAGCTTTGCTCAAACAAAAACATACTACATTTCATCATCCTGCCTTTTTCTGTTTACCAATATCGTTACAGGCAAATTGAGCAGACTCCATTACATCTGGCAAAATGAGCGATACCGACAATAGAGGAGCTGAGGTGCAGGCTGTTGCATCAACTATTTTTGCAATAGCTCTGACCTCCGTGGTGCTACGGTTTTATGTTCGATTCAGAGTCATCAAAGCCCTCGGAATCGATGACTGGTTTATGCTTCTTGCCATGGTCAGTCTTCTCTTTAGACGTTGGAGAGCGAACGATGACGATAAATAATCAGTGGACTGACTGCGGTAGATTTCTTTCACATTACACACATCGACATGCCTTGCGGGTGTCACGCACGGCACTGGTCGACACTCCTTAAGCCTCAGCCTGGCTGATATGTCTGCTGCTATGATGGCATGTTAGCCCTTGATCAAATGAGCTGGGCGTGGTGCTAACCTAGAGAAATAGTTCTGGTGGTATTGCTATCTATCGTATTGCACCACGATGATCTTTTCGAAGAGTAGCATTGCCTGCTTTCTTCTCAGACTCACACCACTTAAGCCCCAACGTATAACGATCTACCTCGCCCTCGGAGTTTCAATATTCATCAGTACCGCGTTCTTCTTCATTGCATTGTTCCAATGCTGGCCGGTCTCGTTCTTCTGGACCCGCATACCCGGAGCAGGATCGTGTATCTCTGTTGACGCAATCATCATTATCACGTACACTTATAGTGTATTCGCAATCATCACAGACTTTGCATTTACCATACTACCTATATGGCTCGTTAAAGACCTACAAGTGGACCGAAGAACAAAATTCGCCTTGATTCCTATCCTATGCATGGCTGCTGTGTAAGTTCTATCGTTGAAATTGCGATGGCCAGAAACCAACAAAGATATAGGGCGAGTTGTGCGGTTATCGTGCGGCTTGGATACGTAGAAAATTTTCGCAATCCTGACTTCCTATGTGAGTAGCAACGGGCCCAAAAACTTGCATACAAACTAACCAAGACTTTTCGTAGGGTCCACCACGGACATTGCGATCTGGTCGCAGATAGAGCAAGGCCTTGCTATAACAGCTGGAAGTCTTCCAACCTTGAAACCGTTGTTTCGCAAAGTCCTGTCCAAACTTGGACACACCAGCGCAGGTTCTCGGGGTGATGTATCGGGCCGTCCAGCTGCCGGCTTCTCCAACAGCCATAAGGAGCAGAGTGCGAAAAGCAAGGTGCCGTCTCACGGGCCTCAGATCACACTGCATAGCCTTGCCAGTATTTCTACGTTGTCACGTATGGGTGACGAATATTCTTGCTCAACGGAGAAGCTAGGGCCATTGGAATGTGATCGTCAACTTCCTAGTAGCCATAGCAAAAGCGACGATATGGTATAAGTGTACATCCACAGAATTCAATGAGAGAACTCAACCCCTATATAACATATACAAGTAAAACATGAATTTGCAAACATTGTGCGAGCAGTGGCAACGTATCGGCAGTTGTGGCTAAGCGGTTGTAGTGAGTTCTTGAAAGTCAGTGATCGAAAACGAAGCGCTCCTCTTGAAGGTATTGAACTGTGCTCAACAGGATTAAATGAAGTTGTGAAGCATCACTTACAAACGTAAAAATTCAAAGTTCTTCACCTTGACTAAGCAAGGGGAGGCTTCTTCCGCAACCGGATAGGACCACGTATCACCTCAAGCTTGTCGACCATGATTGCTTCGCCCTTTTGTGTTATATCGAGGGCCCCTTGTTCCCTCATGGACCATGCTTCCCTCCTGATAGGATCCATTGCTGCTCGCCAGTTATCGCAACCTAGTGAAGATAACTCGTCATCGCTCAGACTCCTGGCTACTTCGCTAGGACAGATTGTTTTAGGATATCCCCTAGATTCAAGATGTTGGAGAATCTTGTCATGGAGAAGTGGCATGATGATGTTGGTCCCGAAAATGTTCTGAAATAAACAGTCCAAAAAGGATAGTGGTTACATAGGGATCCTTATGTGCTTGCCCATAAATCTATTGCTGTGCGTCGCAAATTCATGACGTCACAAGGTTAGCCAAGTCGCTGTTGTAGATCCACGTGCAAATGGCGCAACTAATTTCACGACGATGACAATAACCTATTCTCTTGAATTACGAAGTGGTCTCTCCAATGTGTTTAACTCATTCTTTCTCGTTTCCACTGAGTGGTCGAGGAGCTATATAACAACAAGTCGATTTCCTTGTCAGCGAGTCTCGGGCTGTATACTGACTCAACTCAGCTGCCAAACGAGGCAACTCGAAGTTCCATATGATCAGCGATATCATGAAGCGCAGCTCGAGCAGCGCTATTCTCTTGCCAAAGCAACCCCGAGGACCCGCTGAGAAGGGTAGGGAGGGACCTGCATCTGGGCTGAAATTGCCGTTTACGTCCAACCATCTTTCGGGTTCGAACACACTGACTGAATGAGAATTGTTCCATTGAGGTATGCCGCTTCGTTGTGCTGTTTCCTGACTTGTTTTAGAGCGCACATCTAGTGGTACATAAGGACGCTCCGTTGCGACAACCTCATAAGAAGGACCAGCTGTGAGCAAGATTACAGTCGTCCCCATAGGGATCCTGTGCCCAAGGACATCGCATTCCTGCTGTGCTTGTCTGAAAGATACCGGCCCGATGCAAGCGACCTGAAGAGTCTCGGCAATGACTGCATCCAGGTAAGGCAAGTCCGCCGCGATGATGTCGGCGCTCGACGGTGTATTACCACAACCTCTTGCATCGGGAAAAGCCGCGAAGAGGCTTCGACGCAGCCGATTCTGAGTATGCGGGTGGTCGGACAGGTACTTCAAGGCCCATCCGACTGACGATGCTGATGTCTCATGACCCGTAATCAGGAGCTCCACCATCTCGCTCTTGAGTGCCGCATCTGAGCCAGCCATGCCACTTTTACCATGCAGCGCAGAGTCTCTCAGAATAACCTCATATAGCGCAGACCGGTTCACAGAGACGACCCCATTGTCCTGCCGTCCTCGAATGCCATCTAAAACCTGCTGAAGCGCACGATCAACAATCTTCTCAGCCGGTGGGAGAATGGGCAAACTTTTGAAGACCCAGGTGTAAAACCTCAAACTGAACCCGGTGATAATCCAATCAACACACGTCAGCATAGTGCTGAGAGCAGTATATATAGGTGGATACCGAACTCGTCCCTTGAACTCGACCTTGGAAAGCTTACGAACGATCAAAATCCTTGCTTCCAGCGCATGGTCTTCTACAGCAGCAAGTAGTCCAAGTCCCGTCCCTGTTATCATCTCCCACATGCCTTCGAGCGTGGTTTGTCGGAGGTCTAGGTCAACCTCAAAGGCCAGCCCGGGAGCGCGCTTTGCCCTTGTTTGCCATATTTGAATTAATCTTTGAGTAGAACCATAAAGACTTGAGGCAACTACAGTATCAATAAACGTAGGTGCAAGAATGCAATTCCATAGTCGTCGTTGTTGCTTGAAGGCTGAACCAGTTTTCATTCCAATAGTTGCATTGGGCGCCAATAGACCAAATATGTCGTGCATGAGACTCGCTCTGTCGAACTCATGATTTCTTCGTGTGACAATGTCCTTGATCTCATGCAGATCTGCTATGAGAACGACAGGCGTTGTGAGGGAGAATGATGGGATAAAGAGCTGGGCGATGGGCGTCTTGAGATGAAGACATTCAAGCGAAAGCCAGTCAAAGACTCTGCCGGTTTTGACAAAATGAACAGCGAGACTACCGAGCGACCCGATAGGTAACCAGAAGTGGAATGGTTTATAAGGTAAGCCTTCAATTGGACTTGGTCCATATAGTCGCCGTAAAAAGCAAGAACAAAGCAGTGCCCACAACGACAATATCAATATTACAGCGCCGTACATCTTTTTATCGTACCTACAAGCCAGGTGTCATGAGTCAGTACAACATTGCATATTCTCTCTTCAAAGGTTAATAAGCTGAGGTAAATATGGCCGCAAAGGATGCTGCTCCTGGAGGTCACCCATGGCCCTCGGGTCAGCACTAGGAACGCGTCACGTATTGAATGTGGTTACAATGCTGCATGGAACTATTGTCCAATTGATACATTGTGGCGGGAGATGCAGCATTGGCAATATTCCTAACCAAGCGCTGCACATCGTACGTAGTCCTCGCTCCATATCAGGCATAAATGGCACGTCTGATGACACAGTAAGATAAGAGCAAACGAAGTAGTTGGAGCGCATATCTAGAATTAGACTAACCTAGCTTAGTCTATCCGCGTTCAAGATCCTAGGTTAGTCTAGTATGTACATCCCTCAATTGATCGATCTTACAGAGCTCTCCACAAGGATAGCAACCACTGAGGCGATACATAGGAATTTGCCGATGGAATTGGCACATTTGAGCATGTTCCGTATTGAGTCTTTGGTGCACTTTACTCTATGACCTGCTTCACGACGACACTCTTCCCAGCTGGTTCTCCAGGGGTTACGTTACTGGGCAATTTGAGGAGGCTGATATTCCGATCCTGGATTGCCTACTATCTGACTGGTAGAAACTGGCCTGATCTGAGAATTTACTATTCGCAAGAAGTAATAATAATAAAGCCATTCCGTCAGCAAGCGAGTATGGCTGATCTTGATTGACTGGCTGAGGTAAATACATCCATCTTTCGCTGGTAACCATGCATGCTCATGGCGCCTGTGCTAATCTGTGCGCCTAGGCACATCCTACATGGCGACAGAACCGCTAGCAACACTAAATACCATGCTCCTAACACTCTCATTTTTCATCCAAGGATCGTTGTTTTCACCGAGATAAATGCAGACAAAACTGGAAGAATTGCCCATCTTTTATGACTCACTCTCTGATAAGCTACGAGACTGGGCTCTTCGTTAGAGCATGTTCTTCGTAGCCTCTGCGCCGTTATGTGGTCGGCACATTAATTTATACCCCAAAAGCCTTCCCGAAGCCTCCTTTGCGGCTCTGTGCCCCAACCAGGCGGCGTTCGTTGACTCCATAGGATCCGGATGTGAGAGCATCTGCTACCTTGGAGAGAATGTTCGTGAAAAATTGATATTCTGCTCTTTCGAGAAAAACTCACGTATCCTGCGGCGCTTCTGCACGGGCTTCGTTGTTGAAGGGCATGAGCCGGACTTTGATCATTGGCAAAAGAAAATGGGTAATAA
Source organism: Truncatella angustata (assembly GCF_020726525.1). Classification (NCBI taxonomy): domain Eukaryota; kingdom Fungi; phylum Ascomycota; class Sordariomycetes; order Amphisphaeriales; family Sporocadaceae; genus Truncatella; species Truncatella angustata. Next base: position 1,012,368 of record NW_025763387.1, read on the forward strand.
GTCTCTGGTTGGGGCGAGGGCTACGATTATGCTGGATATCTTCAAAGTCAGTTCGACCACCGCGCTTTATTCATTCGTCTCAACTGGATCTACCTTTCTTTATTTGCGTGAGGATCTATGCTAACTCATGGTAAGTCCAAATATCTTGCGGATTTGAAGTCTCTCAATTAGGTCTAAACTCGATTCTGAACTTGACGATCTTAAACCGTATTTCCAAACTCGCTTGAGGTTGGGCGAATTTGCTAAGTACACGACTGATCGAGAAGATATGCCCCAGTACTAAAGTAAATGGAACACCGAGAGTCTTGACGGACTTCCAGGTCTTCATTCGGCATTGAGGCACGCCGGCCGGTATATATGGTGGGCGCGGTTCAAGAACTGGGTTAGCTACATACCGCCGAAATCAGCTGAAATGCTTCCAAACCGCAATAATGATAGTATTTTTAATTGAAGTGATGTTTGGGATTTGGCAGAGAGTAGACGCAACCGAATAAATTTTGTGAAATACCTTATACAGAGCGATGTAAAGCAAACACAGTGATGATCACTATTGCAACGGAATTGCAAAGGAGTTCAAGGTTATAACAGTCGGCCTTTCTTGTCCCATAGAAGTTCGGGGTACCTTTGATTGATATGAACAGAACCGCAAACGACGATACTGAAGTTGCCTGCGCCATGTCATTGTCTAACTTCTGGCCGAACGACTCAACCCTTGCCATAGATTGTAGTGCACAAGACTTAGCACAAATGAGACTGTCACTGCTCTCAGGCCTCAGCACATCTTGCGTCGGATGAGGCGCTAGAAATTCGCAGCAAACGATCCTACAGTAAACTGATTCTTGCGGCTAACAAATTGTGTCGCCATTCAACCAAGGCAATAAAGTATACTCCCAGAGCTTTGGCATTCATTAGCATGCCGTTTGGAATGGAGTGGACGGCATTGGAAACTTCAAGGATGGATTGAATCGTCCCAATTACATTTGATATGATGTGGTTGGAGGTGATGATGCGGGCTTTCGGAATCAAAAGCGCCTTGAGAGCCTCGACACTGAGCTGTGGGTCGTCTTGGTTGTCATTTGATCGTCACGCCCAAGTCCCGAGCAAGATGTATCCAGGCAGAGCCTCCAGCAGATAACATCACATGTCATCCTTCAGGCAGAGCTCCTAAGAAAGCCTGAGCGATCGGAATAGACATGTTGTCGATTGACCGAATGCTTAGATAGGCTTATATATAATCTCCGGAAGGAGAGTCATATGTTCAAATATCTATTTCTGTGGTCGTTGACTTACTGATTTCGTCCAGCGAGGCGTATTGACCTCTCTCTTGTTGACCTTGTAGGCAGCAAGCGCCTCCATGCTCTTCATGCCAGTTCCGCCCGGCACAGGCGTGAAATATAACAGTGAGTTTACCGCAACTATCGTTTTGTTATGGAAGTCAATGTTCTCATTTCCCAAGGCGGGCGTGCGTCACAGCATTAAAACAATGAAAACATACTTTTCCATAGCGCTCTGCAGTATAATAGTGCCAGAGGCATTATTCACAAGCGCCTTGTCTTTAGATAAGCCAGGCAAGCAAACTCCAATATCTCTAACATCAATGGTATCGTGTGAATGTATGTTTATCGTACCGCTGCTAATTGAACACCAGTTCTGTAAATGATACGGAAGCTGAAGGCACATTACTTAGGAGTCCGGTACGGTTTTGCTGCCGATCAAAGCTACCATTGATTCCTATTTACATGACATTTTATGTCTTCCGAATGTTCGCAAATGGGCCCTTAAGTATATGATAAGGCTTCGGATTTGAGAGCGGGTTCACTTTCAAGCAGCCCGTGAGAAATTCGTATGGAGATGCCATCCCAAAATTGACCAGGAAGCAAGGTAAGAAGTCGTATCTCTCCACATGCTCTGTCTAAGCTTTGATACTCATATGGTATATTCTCTGACATTTCAAGGTGTATTAAGTCTTGCTGGTTTAGTCGTATATTGATGATAATTGCAGATACAAGCGAAGTGCACCCAGTAAAATGTAAACGTTTCGTTATCTCGCGCGGTATTAGGACATGATTTGAGTCGCAAGACCGACGACGGGGCAGCTTTCGTGGCTTAAGAAATTATGAAATATATGGTTAGGCAATCAAGCAGTTATGTTGTGAAACCTCATATTTTAAAAGTTGAGCTTGCTCATCACTTCAGCTTCTCGAAGACAGCAAACAAGTTGACCCGAGAGTTTCATATAGTCGGCATTGTACTGGGGTTATGAAAATGATCGTTCAATATGAACAACATCGAACACAGAATTGCCTGGAGCTTTGCGAGCACGAGGCTGCTCTGGGGTTGCACAAATGAACAAATGAGGATTTCCAGTCGATGAGCTGCGACGTGGCTATGCTAATATGAGATTGTCAATTGCGGTGCGTACCTAGATACGTTGAGGTTATCAGTCGAGCTTTGCTTAAGAATGGGGGTGGAGGATAATCATGCATGTTATGGGCTATTAAGCGTACTAGTCGCTGATTCAGGTGGCAGTATAATTAAATGGTCTAAGAGCCACAACGATAGTTTGGGTGATTACTTCAGAGAGAATCTGTAAATATAGTCGGATTATAGAAGAGGTGAATGTTTTATTATGGTGTGTTAAACGAAGTCTGACTATGCTGAAGCTACGCGGCAGGTATTGATTATAATACCCAGGAACTAAATTGAGAAGATAAGGGCAAATTTATAAGAGCTAAGACCCCATAACACGAGGAAACTGGGCCGGCTAAGCAAAGTTATCTATATCCTTACACGCAACTTTATCGAGGATAACTTGCTGGAATACATACGGCAAAGGGAGAAGGAAAAATGGAGATATACGAATCAGGGCTGGCCATCGAGGTCAAGGCGCATATGAACGCTATGCTTTGAGGCCACCGAGCCCCGTCACCGTCGACTCACCATATCATAGGACGAGGCTCTTACGCGTTACGCTCGCCAAGAGGCGGTAAGTCAGGCCCCTCCTATGGACAAGTGTTCACTTCTTATTTGATCTAGAGCAGAGCGTACTGGGTTTTGGGTTTTCTAAGTCCATAGACATATTCACTAATAATTAACATATTTCTTAACATATAGTTAAACGCCAAGTCCAAATTATATTCACAAGTTGAGCTACCAACTTTTCCTACTATATTAGGTGCTATATCCCCGAGATCATCTGTGAAATTTATGAGACGTACGAAAGTTATAAAGAACTTATGATAGCCTTTTGGTGAATGAAAACGTAGTACGGCAAGTTACCATCGGCATCCTATACATGTAGCAATTCGACGGTCCAGGAGCTCCAGCTACGTATCGCCTTGCGGTAAACGAGTTGGTGAGTTTTTCCAATGCAACTATTTGAAACATAATGCGAGATATTTTATGCGGGACATTGATCTTATTGGCTGTTGCTATAGGCCTGCAAAAGTGCTTAAAATGTTCTATAAACTCAGTTGGGTTGGTAGGCTATAGCGTTCAGCTCCCGCTTATGTCAAGTTTTGCCCTTGACTGATTCTTGACTGATTTATTCGTCCTTTACTTGACCATGACTAGAACTTGACGAGATGACTCCTACCTTTCATATGTTGTATTCGTCGTCTAAGTGTATATTGTTCGATTGTATGTGGTCGAACGGCATTTTTTCTCCGTCTCTCCAAACTTCCTCTCAGCTTGCCAAACAGTGCAGAAAGTTAACATGAGTTAACATGAGTTAACATGAGTTATCATGAGTTATCATGAACCATCGAAAGCTCTAATATTCAACCCAATTATTTTGACCTCCACTATGCCAAGAACGCTCTTATTAGTCTCTGTCTACTGATTTGAAGATTGTATATGCTATCTGACCGCGCACAATCGACTACGCCCATACCAGCATGCTCGACATTAGATATATGGTTAACGGCTTTCGGTGATCAACGATTTGAAAACAATTTCCACCTTGACCACCACCCTCTCTTCGACTGGTAATACCTGATTAGAAGCGACGTTTTTGGACTGCTTCATCAAAGATTCTAGACAGCCAACAATTGGGTATAACGAGAATCGATTTTCCACAACTGTGTTGGTAGAACGACAAGGACATAGCAAGCAGATAGATTGATCTCTAATCTAAACCGAATACCCTTGAAAGCGCTAAATTTCACTGTCAACGGTAACAGCCCCGAGCTCATGTGGTCGTCTGTCCCTCAATGGTCTTGCCATGCGCGTATCGTCTCTGTCATATTTTTGCGCGTCAATATTACGTACCACTGCAAACATATCGATATTAGCATTGATGAACAAGATCGGCAGTGAACAGTCAGGGGCAGGCTCAATGCTCGGCACATCTGTCCGTCTGATGGACTCTTGACCACTCACATTCGGCAAAAAGATCCCGCATCCTCCGCTGGTACCACCACCCTATGAAACTGACAAAAGCCAGAAACATTATTGCAGTAATGGCGCATGGCTCCCAATACCCTAAGCGTGACGTTAGTAAGGAACTTCAAGACCAGTCGAATCCGAACGACCTAGTGATGTGCAGGAAATTTGTTATAAAAACTGCCATGGTATAATGGTAAACTTACTCCGCGCTGCCTCGATTGCCGCTGCAGTGTTTTTCGAGGCCACAACGCCCGGGCGACTTTCGTGAGGTGAGAGCCAGTATCTTGCTTGAACAGAGCATATATTTGCCGAGTAAACGCCCATAAGTTGCATGGTGGTCCCACCAAGGACTGAGAAGACAGCGCCTATGCCGAAGATCACGGCAAAGAAGTGGTAAATGACGCACCATAGCATTCTGGCCGTCCACACTCGCTTTGACTTTAGGATGAGCCAAGGCATTCTGGGGTTCCAATGTGGATTGGAATTAGTGAGCCAACTGATGGATGAGGCTTTAAAAAAGCCACTTCTGTGGAGCCATGTGTTTCTCGTCTCATAATCTAGCACCTTCAGGTGGTCTGTATACCCTTCTGCCGATGCTTCTCCGACGTTGGTCCAGAACCAAAGCAAGATCTGGCCGGCTTGGCTACAAGCATAAACACTAGACGTAAGCGAGCGGCAGGCCAAACCGATGGGCGGCGTGAAGTAGGACGTCATGAAGGCTAGAATGTATGGCACGTAGATCAGCAATGACATGAGGGCCAGAATAAAGACCCAATCAAACGCCACTAGGGTCGTTCTCTCGCGGAGGTCCATCATGTCTTTGTCTTCCTCGGTCTGGCCCATATACTCGTGGTCTTTGCGAGTGCCATAGGTTGATATGATCTTTTCAATCCACCCTTTCTTCACATGACCTCGTCTCCATTGCCAGGCTGTCTTGTAGCAGCTAGGAAATGCGAGTCCGAAACGAAGGCCAAAGAATCGTATGACATCTACTTCTTCACCACGTTCTGTCGCGAAGACGCCTTCCAGAATATTAGGATTGTTGCCTGCGAGCAACAATCCGGATATAATAGACTATAGCAACAACATCAGTACGAACAGGATGCCTGGTGTTGAAAAAACAGGATTTTGTAGGAGGATGAAGAACTTACAATATGAGGAATAATCATGTACCACTGCCCAAACGCTAGAGCTTCGGCAATATCTTGATCTCCAAACTGCTCAAGGCTGCTCAAAAGGGCGAATATAAAGCCGCCCAAAAAGAATATCACAGGCGCGCCAACGATAGTTCCGAATGAGTATTGGCAATGAAGCATTGTGCGCAAACGCGTTCGTGTTTTTGCAACAAAGCTTTCGAACTCGGTATCGCGCTTCCGAGGCTTCTCGACATGAGCCAGATTTTCACTACCACATTTTTAATTAGCACGCGTCTTCCTATCGTACTCGGGATGAAGTATTTATGTCATTAGGGTCGCTAGAGAACATTGGTTGCACGGAGTAATGTCCGTAGAACAAGCGTTTCATTAAACCACACTCACCACGACGAATTGTTGCAGATATGTTTGGACCATTGACGAGGAAATTCACCACGAACGCGATCCTCATCATCATAGAGACGAATTTCGTATAGAAGGTTTTCCATATGGCGCCATGGACTAGCTGCTTGCTGAACAGTGGGCTTGCGAGTAAACCTGGAACGAAAAGACACCTGACTCTGCCTTGGACTGGGTATATTAGGAGGATGTTGGGATTGCTCTTGATTCAACATTGTACTCTCTGAAGTAGGACTGGCATTTCTTAGCCCTGTTAGCGGGGAAGGTGCCAGCGATCTTGACGTCGAAACTCTCCTAGGACGCTCGTTCCCTCGCTCTGTGAGAGAAGATAATTCGATATCGTCTGTTTGAGAGGGTTCTTCGATATCAATCTCGGGAGGCAGGTGTGACTGTTGTCCCGGGGGCGCATCATCTCCTTCCTTTATTCCAGTTTCCGCAACAGCGGCTTGCCTCGGCAGTAAATCTCCAGGCTGGCCCTCGATGACTTCATGTGCAGCTTCTGAGTGCCGTAACTGATTACTTTGGGTGTTTCCGTCATCCAAGGCCAAATCCAGATTACCGATCAAGATGACCATTAGGCAACGTGCTCTCATATCAAGTGTGAGTCGTTTGTTCTGTACAGAGTCAATACGGATACGCAATAGCAATCAGAATACTGACCTGCATCTTCTCTTTAAGAAATTCGAGCATTCTGTTATCCAACACGGCTTCGTATAGCCCACTCAGTATCATTGGCGCTGCAAAAGCAAAACATGTTGACAGCCATATTACTGTGTCCAAGATGACGATGATTGCAGCGCCTAAAGCCCCGAGTGGTGCCGCCAAATAACTTTTCACACCAGATAGATCGGCGATAAAGAATTGTCGGTAGACCTCGAGTTTCCTGCGTCGAGGTATACTGAAGATCAGGGGAATGGCAGGAATCAAGAACCCGCTTAGCGGCTGTAGCCATGATTCTAAATTGTTGCGATCATTAAGCTGCCAACCTGGGCAATTATCTGCCCACCAAGCATACGGTACCTCCACGAGGGGAGCACCACTGGGGTTCCCATTGTAAATTGCGTCACACGGAAATTGGTTTGAGTGTATGGCCTTCTGAATTAAGTCGTCCGGTGCCGCTTGGATGAAGTCGTTGGTCTTGACTAAGGTACCATTCACAATCGCAAGAGCTTCGCCCACCGCACGAAGACAACAAAATGTTTGGTTCTGGTGGCCTATATACACGTTCTTGCCTAGCGTCGGCGGGTTTTCTTCGAGATCGCGAAGTTGCCAAAAGATATCGGATAGTCTAGAAGGTGATGGTGTACTGCTACATGCAGTTGGTGTTGTTGCTGTCGCGTCCTGAGCGCTTGTCAATTTGACCGAGACCGCAAGAAACAACAACGAAGTGCTTCGCTTCATTTTGAACAGAAAATACCGTAACAATGAAATTGCGCGTCAGAAAATCATCGTTGTATTACAATTCCAGCAAGAGATAACAACATAAGATTTAAAGTCGTCACTAAGCGAAAAGACATTCGAGAGCTTATAAAGAACAGAGATAACCAGCGAAACAAGGCACGGGAATTGCGCCCGTAGAGAGGCATGCGACAGCTTGGAGCGGTGCAGCCTAGCTGTTCAAGTGACTATGAATAACGCCCAAAGAGACATATAAGATTGCAAGAGGAACATAAACATCAGGAGGTTCCAGCCGCCGAGGCTGAGCTGACCACCTCCAGAAGCAACCAGGTAAGTGGGCTGCAATCGAGGGATTCTAAGCTGGACTAGCATGGATTCCTCCTTATCTCCTGGGGCTGGAAGGCACTGCTGCAACATATTGGATTGGCTCCCTCTTCACTTCACCGAGAATGAGGCGTCGGATCAAGTGATGGATGAAGCTGAGCTCATTGAGTGTGTCATAGAAGATACGGTATTTTGAGTCATCCCGAAGAGAGAGAGAATAGTATGAATCGACCGAGTCTAGCCAAAAGATGTTTCCCCAGAACAAAGAATGGTAGGGACCAAGGGAGAGCCTGTAAGCAGATCAGGTATTATATGTGCACAAACGAGAAGGGGACGACTATGGTGTATATTCGATTTTGTACTACTGCAGTATACTCGCCTTTGCACTATATATACATCTCGATTTCTATGGAGTCGCACGCACAGTAAAGCTTGTTTCGAACAGATAACTGGGTAAAATGATGCACGACTCATGTTATGACCCAAGACCTTGGGATGACAGCCAGCACTTTCACATGCCGAAAGCACGTTCGTTCCGCATCCCATCCCCTACCAAATGCGCCCAAGCTACAGGGGGCTCACCGTGCGTCATAGCCTGTGGGGTTGGACGTTGTTAGCGTTCATTCCCCCAGCTTTTGTGAGAGCCGAGCTTGGAGGAAACCCCATGCCGAGATGGTGACAATCCCATGACACTTCTGTTTGCTACGACTTCCTGCGACGCTGCTTGCACGCATTCAACATTCACAAGATCCCGCTGATAACTGTGATCTCGTCTATCGGTTGTATCCCAATGAGGTAACGACGAGTCCAATCTCTACCGCGCGATCCCATTCAGCGCCGCCCTTTCTCCATTCCCGCTGTCGCCAATTAGCCTCGGCACAATGTCGACCGCCCTCGAGAGCTTCAAGGTGTGTTAATCGAGACTTTTCCTCTCCTGCCGCGCATCCCACGCCACCGAACCCCACGGCCTTTTGACTGACGAACTCTAAACAGGAGACGCTCAACCGCATAATCCTCGACCCGTCGAACCGCGACCTCCTGGCGATCGTCAAGGGCGCGCGCAATGGGGCCGTCTACGGGGCCAAGGTGCGGTTCCCGCACGCGCTGGTGATGGTGTTCCTGTTCCGCTCCGGGACGTTGTCGCAGAAGACGGGCCTGGTGTTCCGGGCGACGCGGACGCACGCGCGCAACCTGGCCAAGTTCGCCACCATCTACAAGACGGTGTGCTACCTGCTCAAGTGGTACGGGGCCACGCCGGGCAAGGAGGGTAAGTACGACACGTTCATCGCCGGCCTGCTGGGCGGCTACTTCGTCTTCGGCACCCGGTCGCGCTCCGGCAAGATCTCGTCGGTGAACCAGCAGATCGTCGTCTACGTCTTCGCGCGCGTGGTGCTCGCGCTCGCCCGCCTGGCTGTCAAGCCCGGCGCCGGCCTGCCCTTTGTATCCGAGGAGAGCAAGTCCGCGGCCATCAGCCACTACGCCTGGCCCGTTTTCGCATCTCTAAGCTGGGGTATGGTCATGCACCTGTTCAGGAACCACCCTGAGGATCTTCAGCCGAGCTTGAAGAGCAGTATGAACTATATTTACAAGGATAGCGATCATTGGGACAGTTTAAGGAATTTCGTTTGGCACAACAAATGAGGCAGGCCAGGTCTGGTGCTGCACCATTACGGGGACATTGATCAACCATTGCTCAGTTATCATCATCAGCGGCGTTTTTTTTTAAGGCATGTTATATATCTGTGGTTTGTTGTAAACATCATTGGGTTCAGAGTCGCACTGGTTGATAGAAAGATCGTGCTTGATAAACAGGAGGTGGCGGTAACGATGAATGCTTGGGTATATTTGAACGCCGTTTCTAAACCCTAGGTTAATGCTTTTCTTGTGCCTGTGCTATAAATGCTTCCAGCCATTGGACCACATGATTTGCATTTCGTTTATCAAGCATGCTTCACCAGGTTCGAAGCGAGGTAGCTCTCCCGCGGGGGTCTCTGAAACCCATTGTTCTATCCTCTTGCGCACGACGTGTGCCTCGAGCGAGCTTTGAAACCCTATCCTCCAGCTCATAATACGGTTCGCCCATCCGCCCACCACTGTCCAAAATGGAGTGGGAAACCGGTCGACCTTGATTCGGTTGTATGCCTTGACATTGTAGCCGACTCGAACATTGGGGTTCAACCATACTCCTCTTGCTGCAGAGAGGTAGTTGTCCGCATGGATCAGGCAACACTCTGAGCCCTCAAGATGAAAGTCTGCCAGACTGTCATCAATACCACGAAAGTCCAGGGCAGGTTCCGAGTAAAAGGGGACAGCGTCAAAAACCACTATTCCATTCCAACACGAAGCCACTTCGATTGGCTCGTTGAGAAGTGCTGAAGCCCTTGATTTGGGCGACTGGAACCAGGGCCAGTGCAGAGAAGCCGTTTTCAATCCCATGTCGTCTCGTAAAGCGAAAGTGTCATAATACATAGGCGAAGCTTTGTAGTCCATGGAACAGGCAGCGGCGTAATTGCCTTCGCGCGTATCAAACAAGGTCTGGATGTCTTGAGACTACGTGTCCGTGTCAGCATCCCCTTTTTATCTATATCCTGCACTACTCACATCAAACACGACATCATTGAGCCACAAGACCTTGTCGAAACGTCTGCCTTCTCTTTGGAGCCGTTTCAATGGCTCCATGGCCTGGTTGCGCACTTTTGAGAGATAGGGTATGCGGCGCAACTCCCACTGATCTTCGGCTTTGTTCCATACCCATCCCGGTTCTCTCGTGTCGGGCGGTGGCCGCAGGTCGATTTCGTCGAGCTGCTCCCAAACAGTCATTCCCAGACTGACGTCGTTGGTTGCGCCGCGTTGGTCCAAGTCCGCCTTCAGGTCCATCAAGGCATCTTTTGTACCTTCTTGCGAGCCGGACTCGACAGCCGAAAAGTGCACATTTTCAGCGCCTAGGTAGTCAACTAGCTCCAACACTGCTTGGTTCCACGCCGATCTTTGTATCAACTCCGTATTTCGGTGTACTGAAACTATGAAAACGGAAGTGTTGTTCACGCCGGGCACATGCGATGGATGTTGCAATTCAGACCTGTAGGTGCCCGGCCGTCTATTTATGAGGTATAGCGCATCGATCCAAAAAAGAATGGCGATAATATAGAGCGTCGGCCGCAAATAGAAGCGCCGGAGACGGCGGTAGCTGTAGAGCATGGAGATGAAATCTATGTCAAAAAGGAGCGACGACGAAGCGAAAAAGAAATGGTAATGAAGCTATGGTGATGAATGCACTATCTCATCGTGAGCAAAACGGGCAAACTTTCCTTGCACTGGCCCCCCGAAAACGCAGAGACAGCAAGGTGTGTTGCTCATGAACACATATCCAGAAGAGTAGAATAGTTAAGGGGATGAATCAGCAAAAGTGGTACGTAGTGAGGCTGTGAAGGTTTGAAGATGGTATTGGCACCTGAATGGCGCTTCTTAGCCTGTGGAGCGCCTCAAACGCCTGAAGCCAGCGTGCGTGCAGTGGTGGGGACGTGCTGACGACCCTGAACTCTGGAAGTCGAACCGCTGGCGTACGACCTGGCGCGGCCTGGTACGTACTTTGTACGGCGCAGATGGCTACGGTTAGAGCAGGCGCAAGCTGGTCAAATTTGGGGGACGGCAAGAATGAGAAGACATCGCCAATGGCGCCTGTCACCCACAGGCAATGCTCGTGACCACTTGTCGATGGGAGCATCATCTCCTGATGGTGAGATTCCCACCTCAATCTCCCTTTGTGCACCATTGTAGGTAATCGCATCTCGGCTGCGGATTTCATATTGGCAATGTGGCTTTCATACTGTAGCACGGTCATCATCTTGGCAGATCAAGACGACGAGCCCCCTGGCCAACGCATGCAGATCAGAAGCTGTCACGTCTAGGCCATGTTTAGCGTAGCACTAGCCTATCCCCTGGCTTCCCGGCGCTCTTGATCCACTGTCGTGAGCTTAGACCGAATATTGACCAACCAAGATATGATGTAATGGGTTAATTATACCTGACTGATGGTATTTGCTGAACCACGGTAAAGAAGCAAGACACCTGAGATCGTGTTGCAGTCGTTGTGAACCCCTAATCAAGACTACAAATATCATCATTGGGTAATCAAGCACCATGGCATCGTCAAACGACCTCCCATCAGCGGCCACCGAAGGCTTCAAGGATGCATCAGCGTACGATGCTCACCGTCCCTCCTACCCGCCCGAAGCTGTGGACGCTTTCTTGAACAGTATGAAAGCCACAGGGCAATCGGATGTCAGGATCGTGGAGATTGCCTCTGGAACTGGCAAGTTCACTGAACAGCTGGCAAGCAGACCAGAGCAGTTTCTCATCAAGGCCATCGAGCCTCACGAGACAATGAGACAAAAGCTCAGCGAGAAGGATTTGCCCGCTGTTGAGGTCGTAGATGGCTCTGCGACAAAGATGCCAGTAGACGACGAGTGGGGCGACGCTTGCATTGCGGCTCAGGTGTGTAACGCGAGACTTGGTTTGGTCGCTTGTTGAACACTCACTAACATGCAACGCAGGCATTCCACTGGTGCGTTGTACAACAGAGACAAATCATATACGCTTGTACTGACATACTTGGGCAGGTTTGCTACGCCAGACGCACTGCATGAGATTCACCGCGTCTTGAAACCAGGCGCAGTGTTCGGCATGATCTGGAATGTGGATGACTACAACCAACCTCAAACTTGGGAGGCTTCAACAAAGTGGGAGCGAAAGCTCAAGGACTTTGTTCTATCGCTGGACGATGGCCTCCCGAGGTTTAGACATCTTGTAGGTGGTCTCACACATACTTGACCCCATTCACGACTAATGGTTCACTCAAGAAATGGAAAGAAGTGTTTGAGCGACAACCGCCAGGAAATCCCCTACAAGTGGTGAGAGACACGCTGCTAGATCGCCTCCCCAAATTCTCGCTACCGATCGGGGAGGACTCAGTCAGATGGACAGTCTGGTTGAGCGAGGATGCCCTGTGGTCGCGAATCAACACGTTGAGCCAGATTGCAGTACTCAAGGATCAAGACCGGGAGAATGCGATCAAAACATTCAAGGCCGCCCTGGGGGGCGACGACGTTGAAAGGAACGAAAAGGGCGAGATCGCTGCACATGGTGTGACATACTTTGCATGGACGGATAGAATCTAGTTGTGGTATTTCAGGCAATACCTTTCCACATAAATCTCTAGCAAAGATACCCTCTGCCTGTTCGAAAGAATGGTTGCCTGGGAGCACCACAAAATGCAAAGGGCATATCGGCCGCCATGACTAGCTCAGTCTAATTCTGCACTCGTGCCTGAAATACTGCTTGCAGGCCACTGTAGACGTCAGACATGTCTGATCCCGATGCGTGCCGTGAAGGGAACTTTCTGCGGAGACAGCAACACCGCTCGAAGTCTGCTGAGATCAATCTGCGGAGATGTACATGACTAAAAGTAGTCTCTGTCAGTTTTCATGTTTGTCCAATGAGGCCGGTGTCCGCTCACCATTGTTGCCTCGAACGAAGGCATCGCCATACGTCCTCCGCTTCACACCGTTGACGTACTCCTCAGTCTTCTCAAGCGCGATGTTCATGTAACCATCAACGGATTGAAGCTCTCCTACAGAGGTCTTTGTCAGTGGATATGTGCCCCCCGATATGAGATTTGAAGGCTCAACCCACCCTTGTAAACCACACCAGAGTTGAGCTTGACGGTGACGGGGTTGCCATGTAGCTGTGACAAAAAGCCCGAGGGGTCTCTGCCCTCACCTTGTCCCGCTGTGCCGTTCTCCATTGCCTTGGTTGTGTTTTGGGGCTGATGTCACTGTGTTGATTGATTTGAGTTGGACTGCTCTGACCTGATATTCCTGAATCTCTCCAGTCAGGATGCCCCACCGTGCCTCAACTACACAGTCCAGGGAGTCTAACAGCAGGGCGCGGGTTCTTTCCGCCCAACCCCTGGCCTGCCTGGGTGCTGCACAGTGCACTTTCCCCAACTCGACAACCAATTTAGCAGTGGGGCTTGATACGCGAGTGCCCATTGTCCTTGTACCTCGCGTTCAAGAAATTCCCAAATCTTCGAGGAGCATAACATGAACCTCAAAAGGCTCTGTTTATGCTGCCAAGGCCACCTTGTTGCCTGAGCGATTTTGCGACCTCATCAACAAGCCAAGTTCGACTCGCGCCCCATTGCGACTCCCGCTTCTTATTAGACACCCCATTTCGCAGACATCCCACCCTTCGTAGCGGACCCTGTCGCATTCTTTCGTCGCATCGCATTGCACAGCTACACGACACATGTCAGCATACTGCAGATCGACAGAACGGGGCCCAACATTGGCATCTTAGCTCTTACCGAGACTGCCCAGCTACCAAACAAAAAATGGGTGGCTTACCATTCAAGCGCACCGTGCCGCGCAAGTCCGTCGCCGAGACCACTGTAACACAAGCCGAGCCCAAAGAAGAAAGTGCCCTGGATTTATTCCAGTTGCGCAGGGACAAGACATGGTTTGACGAGAGAGAGAAGAAGGCCGCCGAGAAGGCTGCCAAACAGGACAAGGCGCGCAGAGAGCGCCTTGTCAAGGAAGATCAAGACGTAGAGGAGCAACTCTCCCGTGAATCGTCTGAAATCCAGACAGGTTCTAGGAAGGGCAAGCGACCAGAGAGGGGGCGACGCGGCTCCAAGCGGACTCACATGAACATATCGAGTGACGACGAGGACGCCTCAATGTTGACCTCGCCTGTGCCGCGGAAGGCATCGCGGGTCGACGCCAAATCCCCAAGCAGATCAAGGGACAGTGTTCCGGCCGAATCCACACCAATCACCTCACGTTCATCCAGATTAAAGTCTTCATTGCCGGCGGCTACCCAAGTCATTTCCCTCGAGGACAGCGACGATGATCTCTACACATGTACACCGACCAAATCAAGGGGCCGAGAGAGAGTCACAGTGATATTGGATGATGACTTCGATGTTCCGGTTCCAGGCCTCGTCGATCATGACAGTGACGGTGAAGACATGATGCAATCGAGCAACGACCCACCGCCTCCTGCTGACGATGTCGGAGCTGCGTATATTCGAGCCGCGCAGGAGCGGGCCAGAAAGAGGGCCGAAGAGGTAAAGGCGCGCGAAAGTCGGGGCGATGCCATTGCCGAGATCCTTGTGGAATCGCGCCTGGAGGGCATCTCTAATTTGCGATTGAGGATACAGGTCAATAAGCCATTAACACTTGTGGTCGAGTCGTGGCGTGGCAAAGTGCGACACGACTCCAATATCAGTGCGGATGTACTCAACAGCATGTTTCTGACGTGGAAAGGCGCCAAGATCGTCGAGCTGCTCACGCTTGAGAGAATGGGCGTGACGCCAGATAAAGAGGGCAACCTCTACTCCACGTCGCAGAGCCTCCAGGAGGGATTCCAGGGCTGGAACAAGGTTCATTTCGAGGCTTGGACCGAGGACCTGTTCAAGCAATATCAGATCGACCGCGAGAGGGAGCGTCGCCGCAACCTCGGAGAGATCGTTGACGAGCCTGAGGACGACGAGTCGCTCCCGCAGCCCCCACAGGAAAGGAAGGTCAAGATCATCCTCAAGTCCAAGTCCTACGAGGACCAGAAAAGGTCGGTACCCGAAAGCTGCCCGATCGCCAAGATCATTGCTGCTTTCCGCAAGACCGCGAAGGTGCCTGGCGACAAGATTGTCGAAGTCGTCTTGGACGGCGAGATCTTGGAGTCAGATACTGAGATCAAGGATCTCGACCTCGAAGACATGGATGTCTTGGAGGTGCATGTCAAAGATGCACAGTGACAGGCGTGCTGGGGAAGAGTGAAGGAATCACCATGCTCGGCGATGGTAGGTTGCTTAATGGCGTTCGTTATCAAGGTCACCAGGTAGTCAAAAGGCAAGCATTGCAGGTTGGCTTTTGAGCAGATTGCGGATTGTCATGTCACGAACTGATGAGGGCCGGAGGGTGGTTCACCTTGGCGGAAAGATTTTGTGGTTAGGCGTTTTACGAGTATGATACCCTTTGAAGTGCTATGTCGAATTGTTGTTTTCATTCTTTAGCTCTAGCGCAAGTACGCAGAAATGTCTCATATGATTTCATGTCTACCGAGAGCAATTCGCTCTGAAACTCCATTACCCCTGAACGCCTGCCCATGATTTTCATTTCATGCAATAGAATGCCTCCTCGTCCACGCCATCTAGAACCTCTCCTTCATCCTCGATGCAACGACTCTGAGACCGTTATACACCTTGCCAGGCTGCTTGCCCAGGATCAACGACACGATGCTCTCTCTTGCGATCTGGATGTTCTTGAAGCCACCGAGGATGTGAATCTTGCTGTCGGCCAGCACGATTCTTGTTCGGCTCGCCTAAATACCCCATGTCAGCTGCGAGTCCGCGTGTTGTCGTGAAACACAAAAGAAAACAAGTAAAATAAATAAATAGAATAAAAACTCACATTCTCAATTGCGTGCTTCGTCTTTCCCTGCGCGCCGGCAATACGTCCAATAGCACGCGCCAGATGATCACCAGTCAGGGTCTTCACATCTTTGATCTCGAACGTCTAGAGACACAGGGCGCAATTAGTCGGGCTTTCCATGACGATGACTCATCTCCCCGAGGTGACTCGGCGTTGTTCCTGACGGATAGTCTCGCTTGTCCCGGGCGAGTGCCACCTCGGACAAGGAAGGATAGGAGGTTGCAATTTATACATACCTCCACGTAAAGATCATCCAGTCTGAGCAGGGCAATGGCGTCTGATTCGTCGAACCCCAGAGTGAAGCATCGCACGTAATCGGCGCCCTTCTGCAGCGCGCCGGCCTCGGTGGTGTGCTTGCTAGTCCTGAGCTCGACGGCCTTGCTCTTGACGTTCATGCGGCATTGGAGCTTCAGGTGCTCGACGAGCGGGCTGTGTAGCGTTCCGTTAGCTGGGCGCGCATGGGCTTGTCATGCTCCAAAACGGGACATACGGGTAGATCTTTGGCCAGGCACTTTTTAACGCGGTCATGCGGTGTGGAGGGATAGATATTTTGCGGCCTTCCACTCGGACAAGAGTCGCGTGGTCTTTGGCGGGGGCAAACTGCGGTCTCGACTCCTCGTCGATTTCCATTGTGTTGTCTGATGCGGGCACGGGTTGGAGGATGGCGGATGTGTCGAGAGTGTTCATGGCGTCGGCGTCGAGGAGCACATCGTCGTCGTCCTGGGCGGGCGTGGGGAGGGGCACCTGGAATGCTGGAGGGGCGTGTGCGTCTTGAACGGCGGCCTCGGGCGCCTTGAGGGCTGTTGGTGCAGGCATGGTTGCTGGGGGGGGTTTGCGGAAGTCGAGTCGTGGGCGCGGAGGATTGTATGGTACTTCTGCTCGCAAAGAAGTCTGCTCGTCAATGAGGTCGGCCAAAAAAAAGTGTTGCAGATCGGGGTCTAATGTCATACCGCCGCCCGACTACGAATAAGAATAATTTTGATGCGGGGCCGTTTAAGAGAGGTTGATAAGCGATAAGGAAGCTGTCAAAGGCTTTCAATGGACGTTAGGCTGTTTTTTTGGGGGCACCTCCCCCGAGTGCCAATGCACGCAGCGCACCGTTTCAAACAGCCCACCGGCAAACCGACCTGCGAGCTGGGGCCCTCGACTGACTTTCTGGGGTGGGGCCTTTTCTTTTCTTTTCTCTTCTCATTTTTCCTCGTCCCGACTCTTGATTTGAGCATAGCGCGACAGAATTAAAGCCGACGGCTTGCTAACGTTAGCGCGTCATGGGCATGGGCATGGGCGTTGGCATGGGCGTGGGTGTGGGAATGACGAGATTTTGCTGCCATCCTGCCATACCCTGATCTGCCTACCATAACCATATCATGCTGTTCTGATCCTAGACCTAGAGCTTTATACATACCCAAAAACCCACCCGTCGCGTGTCACTGCCCCTGTGCGTTTCGACGTTGGCTATATCCCATTGTAATGTGTTAATTCTGTTCTCATTCCACCATATTTCCGACATCGGCCTGCCTGTTCAACACTGCAGATCATCATGAGCTCTGGCAATGTCTACAGCTAGAACGTCGCTTTTTGGGCGGCACGCTTGGCGATCCCTTTACGACTCGCTCGACTTTCTCAGCACACGTGTGTCCTCGAGGTCTGCTCCCTCGAATCACCTGGCACCGCATCACTCGAGCACCACATTCCGCCGCACTTCGACTCATTCGTCTTGGGCCTTGCCGAAATCCCCAAAGGTCTATGGGTACAATGTGCGAAGAAGCTTCGCTTCGGGCGGGCTTCTGCTCATAGGCACCAATCCCACCACTTCCGCCACGAGTACCGTGGTATCCTCCTGTGCCGCCGCAGCCGACTCCGCCATCCACGGGAGCGGGACTCACCAGGCGGATTTATTAAGACTAGCACGACAGGCGTGGACGAGAGATGTGCACACGGGAAGAGGGAGGCGAAGACCCGGTACACATTCAAGGCGGCCCAAGTCCACCAAGTCCTCCGCAGAATCCACCAAGTCCGCGGCCGCATCACATGCCAGGCAAGACTCTGCAAAAGCTTCAGCAACACCGAACCCCGACGCCAAAGCTCGAGAAGCTAGACCGGAGGAGCATCACAACTACATATCAAACTATTTTCACCTCCCGAATGTCCATCTACCGCACCGGCCTACAAAAGAAGAGCTGCTGGCCGCCGCAAATGGTTTCTGGTCACGCATGAAGGTTCGGTTCAAGTGGTTTTCCATTCGGAGTATGAGACCATGGAACACTGATGAATGGGGAGCTTTTCTGTCCTTCTTGTTCTTTGGCCATCTAGCATGGATTCTTATTGGTACGACGACATTTGTGTCTGGACTTCTCCTCTTCGTCAACACCGTTTCTGCTCAAGGTATGCCCAAATTTGAGACGTATCATCATGTGATTACTAACATGCGATAGAATGGCTTGCCAAGGAAGTTGGTGACTATCTAACTGAATCTGCTGGTCTAACCGTCATTTTCGAGTCTGCCATCGTTCCAAGATGGAAAGATGGTGTTATTTCTTTCCGAAATGTCTTCGTCTCCCGAAGACCTGGGCAGACCAGATCTTCAGTCAGCAAGGGTTCTCCCTCAAGTGCCGCTGCTGTAGCAGCTGCAGAGAAGGAAAAGAAGGAGTCGACGGAGGAAGATGATGGCAACTATACCCAGTTCGATGTGACACTAAGCACGGTCAACGTCACCCTGTCGTTCGCAAAATGGTGGAATGGCAAGGGACCACTAGAGGACGTTGAAATCAAGGGTGTCCGAGGCGTCATCGATAGGACCCATGTCCACTGGTCTGGTGACAACGTGGATCCCCTATCATACCGGCATGAACACAATCCAGGTGACTTCGAGATCGAATCTTTCAAACTTGAAGATCTGCTTGTCACGGTTCACCAACCAGGGGATTTCCGCCCATTTTCAGTAAGCATTTACTCATGCGAGCTTCCACAACTACGGAAGCAATATTTGTTCTATGACCTCCTGTCCGCGAGCCATATGTCCGGGTCTTTTGACGGTTCGCTTTTCACCATACATCCCCGCCAAGTTCACGGAGTGGCAGCGGGTCAAGAAAGGGCTGCCAACGATTTTGGTGAACCAGATGCGTGGAAGAAATTCAGCCGTTGCCGAATTGATGGTCTCAAGATCGATCACCTGAATAAGGGTGATCAAGGTCCCTTCGGATGGATATACGAAGGCAACGTGGACATTGTGGCCGACATCGCATTTCCGACAGACGACGACGATAGTATCACCAAAGTAGTGGCTGAGTTCTACGATCGTCTCGAAGAAGCAGTCACTTCGAATCGCTACTTACAGATCCTGGACAGGAGTAAGCGCCGTTTGCAAGACGAGGGTGAGGAATTCATGCGAAGCGGCACGTTTGAGGAGGCCGCACAGATACCGATTGTCAACGAAGAAGAACCCGAAGCCTTGCCCGCACCACCAGGGCCTGAGAACGATTCGCCATCAGCAGTGCCAGCCGAGGGCGAACCGCCTCGATATCTGGTAATGGACCTCCGCATTCATCTGAACGACGTCAAAGCTACTGTTCCTGTTTTCAACACACAAATGGGCTACGTCAATCAGGCTTTGGTACGCCCTATCGTCGCATATATCAACGCCAAGAAGACCTACATTCCCATCGGTTGCCGCATTGTAAAGCGTGTGTCTGATTTTGATGGTGCTTGGTCCTTATACGACTGTGGACTTATGAATGATGTATCCGCCGAGGTGTACGATGCATTCGCACGTGATGTTGAGGACCAACAGAGTCGCACTAGGCGAATGAAGAAGGTCGGCTTCTGGACGCTCAGTCTGGCGGCCCATGCTCTGTTCATGGGTATGGCAGGTAGCGTTGTATAATGTCCTCTTAGAAAAAGAGTGTGGGAGTGGCAATCAGCCACTGAAAAGCGCCTATTCACTCCTCGCTCAATACGGAGTTTGTGTTATAGAAAAGGATTGTGTATACAACGGGATGGGGTCTTCTCTCTCATGATATGCTTTAAATTGGTTTCTATTGAAGGGCAAATATCAGGTGTCAGGCGTTTCGGGCTACTCACTATTGAGGTAATAGTGGATGGGAATACCACTATCTTATACGATACATAGGGAAGAAATGCAATCACCAAATATTCAAAGCTATCCACAAAATATAACATGCTGCGCTGTCGACTCTCTACGTCTTGAAGTGAGCTGTTGAAGAAAAAGAATGGAAGAAATTCCCAGCTGAGAGTCAATTTACCAAGGTGAATCGTTTACAACACATCACGTAGTATGCTCTCATAGTTGTGATCACATCAGGTCTACCCCATTATCCAGCCACACCATGTATTTACATTACACTACAATCTCCTGGCATTCTCTATCACTTCTCAAAATATGATCCGGTAAGCGGTGATCCATCGAAAGTCGAAAGCACTTGTTCATAAAACTTGTGGTCTGAGGAAGCCTGAAGAATGAATTTAGTTCTCACACATGTAATTTGTGCCACACTGTCCATGATTCATTGTTGTCTCTATAACAACTTCCAGGTATGTATCATTATGAAGTCTCCTTTAATCTCTATTCTCACATCTTGAGGCTTCAGAATGATGTGGACCCCTACGCTCAGTGTTCAGGTAAATAATAGATCAAATGTATATCTTTGCTGTGTTTCGACGTGATTTCAACCTATCTCACATTACTTCGTTGGTTTATTGTATCATACTAGGTTGTCTCGTCAATGATTAAGTAAATAACACAGAAAGCTGTTGTGTCAGCGACTTGCCTATCCTCATCAACTCGCTTCTGCGGTTCCCTTGGTTACCAAACAACAGATAGGGTAAGTTGCGATCACAACCGCCGTTTTACAGTTCATTTGCCAACATTTGTACAGAAAATAGTTGCCTGTCGCGTCTTGACCTATCAAAAAAGGAATCCCTTCCAATCGTTGTATTCCGAAGACTTCAAAGCTTCCTCAACCTCCTACCTCCAACAGCCACACATATTCCCTAGAGGTAGGTGATTAGCAGCTGACCTCCGTTTATTCGATCAAATACGGTATTATTTCGTGCTAATATAGTTCGAACAGCTTCTCCTCCAGTCGCTACTCAATATGGAAGAATCCCAGGATACCTCCATCGAGCTGGCTCTGCAGCTACAGCTTTGGGAGATCAAATCATTCCAGGCTAGCTCGGCCGCAACTGCTAACCACACCCACGGTGGTGCAGACAACCAAGAGGCGGCAGATCTCTTCCGAGCCGAGATCGAGGAGCAGCTTCTCGGATGGGGATTCGCTGGGACTGAGGGGGACACACCTCCTCGAACTCCATCCCTGCCCCCCACGCCTCATGGCTGTATCGGTTGCTTCACCGCCCTTGCTGTTGAGGATGCGTTCGAACTGCCTTGCGTAAGTTTTACACGGTACCGGGATGCGCCGCTTAATACTGAGAATGTCAGATACCTAACCAAGCTGGTTTGAGCAGGACCATCACTACTGTCGTACGTGCCTCCGCATTGCCGTCTGTCTATCTTTCGAAGAAGGCATTATCTTCCCACCGCGATGCTGCAACCAGCCTATTCCCATTGACGATGCCGAAGACCGAGCTTGTGTCGAAGAGTTTCTCAGGCTCGACAGAATCGAAACTGACATACTGGGGGATTTCGCCGAGCTCGACGGGCCGGAGCTCCTCGCCAAGTCTGACGAGGTTAGGGTCGAACGCGAGACCTTGGACAAGACCTACTGCAGCAACCCGACCTGTAGCGCTTTCATCCCGCCGGGAGACATTTTCAGGGATACTGCCGCCTGTCGCAAGTGTGGGGACCTGACGTGCAGTCTCTGCAAGCAGGCAAGCCATGGTGGCGTTTGTCCCCGAGATGAGGCATCGCAGCAGGTCTTGGGGATGGCCTTGACTGAAGGCTGGCAGCGGTGCCCAACATGTCAGACTCTCGTCGAACTCAACACGGGTTGTAATCACATGACGTGAGTCCAACTTCTACAATCCATTCAGTCGGTGCTTCTTCTAATGATGGCAGTTGTCGATGTGGCCAAGAATTCTGCTACGTGTGCGGTGGGGCGTGGAGAGGTGCGGATGGCCAAAGAATCTGCCAGTGTCCTCATTGGGAAGAGCGCAACATCGTCGCCGCCCAGGCCGAAGACATCCTTGATCGCGAAGGTGGCGACCAGCTCATCCTGGACGCGTGGGGACAGCTGGGGCTCGACCCGGAGGTGGAAGACCAGCAGGTAAACCACCGTTGCGAGGTGCGCAGGCATCAGTGGCAGTTCCGCCGCCGTTCAGACGAGTGCGAGAACTGTCACCACGACATGTCCGATTTCATTTTTGAGTGCAATACCTGCGGCATGATCGTTTGCAAGCGATGTCGCCGCTACCAACTTTGATATCAAAAGTAGGATACGCACTGCCGATCGACCGAACAAAGAAAAGAAGTACCTAGATAGACCATCGTAACAAAGGACGCCTTGGACATCCTTCAGGCAACCTCTGCGCAGTACTAGATGACGGCTGGGTATCACTGATATTGCGTCGCATATCACTCAAGGACTTGGTAGTAATAAGTTGGCTTCCACGGCAGCATATTGGATCTTGAGAATTGGCAGGATAGTGGCTCATCTTACACTCAAAAAAGGCTGTAATAGACAGATATATGAATGATACATCATGTCAAGCATCACACCTGAACTTTGTCTATTTCGTCATACCCATATTCTTGCGGGCCAGTAGAGACGCTCTTTGAAAGTCAGCATCGGCCGAAATAGTAATCTGGTAGATATTGAAACCCACACATGTAAAATTCTTATGACCTGACATTGTTGATATGGCTCGATATTCCACTTCAACTCTTCGGTCACGGAAGCTTGAGCTCAAACCGCCATCCAACCGAGTTCTAGTGAGCCTCCAGCGACTGGTCGATTCTCATTATTTGCTATATATACCAGTCTTGGCTTTTCCGTCGGTAACAAACCCGGCTGCCTTGTCCTCTGCTATCTTTTCGAAGACGGCGGCCAACCTTCGAATCGCTTCCTCGCCAACCTGGTACGAGGTAACCACCCGATTTCCAGACATCTTCAGTCCCTGCTCTGCTGCGAGCTCGGTGATTCGGGCACCGGTGGTGTTCATGGACTGCAAGTCAAGCCAGACCATGTTTGTGTGAACTGGGTGTTGAAGTGTACCGCCCAGAACTGTCCACATCTTCTCAACACGTTTCGCGGTCAGATGCGACTCTTTCAACAAGCCACCTTCGCCGTTGGGGCCCTTGCCGAAAGTCCTGTCGACAGCGACACGAGCTGCGGCCGTCACGACACCCGACTGGCGCAGTCCTCCTCCGATAGCCTTCCGCATCCATCGGGAATGCTTGATGATGTCCTTCGATCCGACGATGATAGAGCCGATCGGCGCTCCAAGACCTTTAGAGAAGCAGAGATTAACAGTGTCAAAGTACGATGCGAAACTATCCAATGAACCGGCGCCGGATGCAACCACCTCCCAAAGGCGTGCGCCATCCAAGTGCATTTTCATGTTGTGCTCTCTAGCCCATGTCGATATCCGCTTGATCTCTTCAAGAGGCATGATCATGCCGCCAAGGCTGTTCTCCAGACTGATGACCCTGGTAGGTAGCGAGTGAACGTCGTCGTCAGTGACAGCATGTTCTTGGATATCTTCTAGGGTAAGATGGATCCCATTCTTCGGCACTACAGTCTGACATTGGGCCCCAGAGAGCGATGCAACGCTGTTCAAAGTCAGCCAAAAAGAAAAAAAAAAACCTGCACGTTGCTCCGCAAATAAATCAAAAATATCTCTTACCCTCCGGCTTCGTATTTTATGATATGGGCTCGATGATCGCAGAGCACACCATGTGGCGGTTGTGTGAGCAGAGACCGAAGAGCTAACTGATTTCCCATCGTACCAGAAAGCACAAACAGGCCGGCCTCCTTTCCTGCAAGCGCGGCCACATGCTTTTCAAGGCTGATTGTGGTCTGATCTTCTGCATAGACATCATCATCCAAAGTAGTGACCTCGATGGCCTTTAACATCTCCAGCGTTGGTGTTGTTTGCGTGTCACCTACAAAAAGCAGTCAATTTCTCCCCACTTCCCATGCTGTAAACTATGTTTGCTCGAGCATGTACCTAAAACTGAGAATCAGGCTGACTTACTTCTCAAGTCGAACTGGGCCGCCCCCTGGTGGCCGAGCCAGGTGCTGGCTGGCTTTGCGCCATTTGCTTCATAGGCCGTCTCCTCCGCCGTAGACGGCATCGTTGATAGCTTTACTTTCGAGGAATGAAATGTCCTCCTCCCAGATTTGGAATTGGTCCCGTACCTGATCACGGTCGATCGTGGAAATCTGTAGATAGGAAGGATAAGAGTTGACAAGCAAACCGACGAAAGCTTGTTTGCCATGGACAAACTGTCAAGTGTCGAACTACGAGGTAGGCGGGGAAGTTGGGAAGCACAAAGGGCTGCATGTATCCGTGAAACCATCGTACCCGACAGCAGCACTGGTTGCTCGTTATAGAACTGCGACTAGCCTATGCAAGCTTTAGTTTCAGCGCGTTGCGATCTGGAAAGGTGGTGCACTTTAGAGCAATATGAACTGTGCCGCGGCTTGCCGGTCCTTGAGGATAGTGTCAACGGCACGCTAATTTAGAGACGAGAGAAGTTCATCGATTTGCAGTTAGCTCCTACGCCGCCGGAAGCACACCCGAAAGACACCAGCAGCTCCTTAAACGCTGTCTTCTCATACAGGAATAATCGTTGGTCAGTATATCTCACCAGTGGTGCACACATTGAACGCGAGGTGTTTTTATTTATCTTGAGCGCCGATGCTGGATGTTTCAGTTGCATTCCTTGTAGTGATTTCCCGGTGCAATTAAGAGCCCATTCCGGTTGTCCCAGGACAACATTACAACGCTAGAGCTGCAACATTGCTGGTGAGTGTGTGGCGCGTAACCTGGTACTCAGCACAACACCATAATGAAAGGCTTGGGAAGTTTGGATACCCGAACAGTAGGCCAAACTGATTTCTGTACTGTGCGATTGTGGTGGGAAGAATTAGCACGAGAGAGTAGGTACTGTAAAATCACATTTCTTCGTATCATGTACGGATCCGCAACTACTTAATTGAGTGCTAGTCCTTGCTGAATACTAGCTTATCTGCCGGTAACCGCCAACCCCTGCCAATACCGCCAAGGACTCGACCCCTGAGTAAAACGCTAGGCCACGCTCGGTGTTTTTCGTACATATTTGATATATTGCTGCTCCGGTGTCTCATTGATGGTTCACCACACCTAATACCCTTTGTTTTCTTATTTTCTTAGGAGACAAGGATATTTTGAAAGGCGCAAAGTATCGTTTGTCACAACCTTTCGCCCTGCAGAATATCTGTCCTTGAACACACCATGATATAGCTGTCTGGGGAGGTTACCAATTGAGGATGCTCATACGCATCAGCAAAAGAGGCTCTCTGAGGCTCGCATTCGTCTTCTCTTTCAGCATTCTAGTTTTGGTTTGGTTAAATCGCAAATGGACGGACCATTCCGTCCACAGGGTCCTTCATTTTAGCCCAAACTCAGATTTGAGCACACTGGAAGCGAAAAGGGATCTATGCAAGCAACATGGATGGACACCTTTTGAGGACTCAGGAAGGCGTGTCTACGATCTTCTGATGGTGAACACTGAACTAGACTGGCTCGAAATCCGGCTGAATACCACCTACGCCTATGTTGACTACTTTGTCATTGTCGAGTCACCAAAAACGTTCACCAACCTCGACAAGCCGCTCGTGATCAAGGACAACCTGGACAAATTCGAGGCTTTTCGCGACAAAATCATCTATCACGAGCTTGAGATCCCCGCAGACTTCCATTCGGATCGGGAGAATCCCGCATGGGCGTTTGAAGATCTCCAGAGGAATGCCATGTACGATCAGGTCCTTCCCCAGCTTACTGATGCTCGAGCGCCTCGGGTTGGAGATGCTATTATTGTGGCTGATGTCGACGAGATCATCCGACCCGAGACGATAGTGCTGCTCAAAACCTGTCAGTTCCCGCGAAGGCTCAATCTGCGCAGTCATTTTTACTACTACAGTTTCCAGTATCTACATACTGGTGAGCAGTGGAAGCACCCGCAGGCAACATATTACCAAGGATGGAGGACAATTTTGCCGGTGAATTTACGAAATTCGGACGGAAATCTCCCACCGTTCGTCAAGATGGAGACAGCAGATCTGTGGGATGCTGGTTGGCATTGTTCATCCTGTTTCTCGACAATCGAGGAGATTCTCACAAAAATGTCATCATTTTCGCATCAGTGGATGAATCATGAGATTTTTCGTGACAGGGATCGTATCGCTAGCCGTGTCAGAGACGGGAAGGATATTTGGGACAGAGAAGATGAGCACTATGAAAAATTAGAGAACAACCAGGATATTCCTAAGATTCTATTAGACCAACGAGAGAGGTTCAGATATCTGACCGACAGAAACGGGCCCAGTGCTGGATTTAAAGACTACCCGTAAACCAGGTAGGATGAAATACATGGATATCTCTCCCCTGGCAAATACAAAACACATTTTCATGTTCTCATTGACTCGGAAGGAGCGGCCAGGTTTATCTGGTCTCTGAACCTGATGCGAGGAATCTTTTGCCAGGGCTTCAGTAGTGATCAACTGCGAAACATCACACGCGACTAAATTATAAACCAAGGTAACAAAGATGCAATTTGGACAGGCGACACCTCTGCGGTCAAACAGACCAGTCCAACAAAAAAGAACTTACACTCCCATCCCACCATACTGTGAACACTAACCACCTCCAACCTTCACCACCACCAGCAATCACCTGCAACTCTTGCCGAAGTTGTTGACACGCGTTCAAAACTCCACCAACCTCACTTTGTGTCTTCTTCAAGCAGTCGCAATGAAGATGCTAGCCATCGTTCTTTTCCTCGCCCTCTTGGGTCTCGTTGCCGCTCAGGGCTTCCTCGGCAACTGTACCTGGCGCGGCGCAAACCTGACGGGCACCTTCCTGGGCATGTACTGCCAGGATGACGACCACGTGCACTTCGACTACAAATGGACCTGTGAGTTTCGTCTAGTTTTTTTTCTTTTCTATTTTTCTTTTCTCGCCAGGCAAGTTTTTCGTGATCTCAACAACATGCTGACGAGACCCCTTGCAAAAATCTAGGGCACGACCTCAATCGCTGCATCATCAACAACGGCGGCCAGCTCTATCCCTACGAAACTGGCGGTTACGCCGGCTCGTGCCGCGACTGTGGCATCCAGGGCATGGGTTCGCATTTCTTCAACATTGGCTGCAACTGCTTTGACACCAAGGGCGACTTGGTTAGTTCCGTATATGATTTGAGTAAGTGTCACACTGTCTCCTCGCATCTTTTCTACCTCCTCCTCCTCTTCCTCTCTCTCACCAACTCTGTTCTATTCTCTTAATCACTCGTCATCCAGAAAAGTTCACACACCACTCCAAACTCTTGTCCTCTCCACGGGATACTAACACACAACCAGACCAGGTCCTCTGGAACCATGATGGCGCTCTCGGGTGCTTCGGTCACGAGGGAAACAAGACTCAGTGTGGTCCGATGTGCGATCCCGGCTGGGTTCCGCCTCCCTACTCGACTCCGCTCCCCTCCAACGCCAAGCGCACCGCGGAGGCTACCATGGCACCCCAAACGTTGATCTGATTCCCGGCACAACAACTGATGGTTTTGGATCGCAAGGCAACGTGCGCGTTTACGGCACGATTGAGGAAGCTTGCAAAATGGACGAGTCCCTGAGGGGACACGGGAGCGTGTACCAGTGGATACACAAAGTTTGTACAGATGTAGACACTTGAAAGTTTGAGTTTCCCGTGGGGACCCCCAGGAGACAATATTCACTTGTATGTCGACTGAAGCCCCGTAACGCTGGCGCGAATGGAAAAGTCAGTCGTCTAGATTTGTCGATCGCAACGACAGCTTCCCCTCTTAGCTATTTCCTAAAACACTCTGACTCTCGCCAAATTTCTGTGACACCGTCACTCTTTTCTCAGTCCCCTAAGCCTTTACTTTTGGCATCGCTGCATCGCCACATCGCCAATCTTCGTGGCCTTGACCCCTAAACTTCGAAGTCGCTTTTCCTATCCTCAGCTGTGACACGGTGGCCTTTATCTACTGCCCTGGTATGAAGCCAGCTCAATAAATTGCAATTACGCGGGCTATAATTCTGATTGGCGGCGGGAACGATATAATAAGCGCCGATAACGAGGTTTAGACAGCCTTTCTTGTCTGTGCAGTGGTCAAAGTCCTTGCGAAGGACAACGTAGACCCTTTCGGTGATGGCCATTGTTTCAGGAATCCTCCATCTTGAAGCGAATCATGGTGCGGAAAGAATAGTATGACGTGGCGCTTGTATATGCTCGACAAACGCGTCGAGGTGAGTGCGACTGGTGAGGTTTACCCTTGCATATGGCCAAGTATAAAGGCTTGGTTTTAAGTGCTGGCCATGATGCCAATGCTCAGTTCACCAGCACGAGTGGAGGGAACAGGAGCATAGAAATAGTAGATACACAATAATTGGCGCTTCACCTCTCGTCTTGCTATCGTTGGCATAGCCAGAGAGTTAGTAACGTTATTGTTGTCATGCCAGCAAGGTTGATTTCGACAATTCTACATTACCCACTGGTTCCAGCGGGCTGCGCCAACTCTTGTGCCCAGTACTTGATGATATTACCAGATTATTTGAACAGCAGAAAAACGTCTTGGGGTATAAGCTTAACGAACTCCTAATCTGACAAGGTAGCAAGAATACAGTGTCGACGAACCAGGGATGGCACCACTTCTATGCAAAGTGCAGGTCCATAGATCCTCCAAACTCTCGAGCTCATGCAGCGGCTCCTGCTCCAGCAGTTTCAAGTCGTGCTACAAGCTTCTTGACGTTCATCCATTCCTCTGCCTTTGCGCCATCTTTGCCTCCTAGATCGGGTCCGACTTCAAAGACTGTAACAGCGGCATCAATACCACCAGTTGCCAACCGCTTGCCTTCGTGCTTCTCCCAAGCCACCTTGTTCAAACTCTTACTAAGTAGTTGACGGCCCTCCTTCCGAGGCGTGGGGCTGATCTTAGCAACAGGTATCTCAGTCTCAACGCCAAGGTCCCAGATTTCGAGAGAGCCAGCACCATCAACGAGGGAGAAAACACCTGGCCGTGTAGGTGACCATGCAGCATCATAGACCACGTCCTCACGGACAAGATCCAGGAGAGGCGTTACCGAAGTGCCGGAAGATTCTACAATGGTAGAAGTAGCTGCCGGAGCGCGGACCTTCCACAGCTTGACGGACCAGTCAAGCGAGGACGACAAGACTAAATCACCGAGATCGACAGGTCCGCGAGGTGGGTGAAAGTCAACTGACATGACAGGCGCGGTGTGACCTTTATAGGCGACACGCGTATCGACACCAGCCTTAGCGCCTGCACGGTCATACCGGTGGCATGGGTAGATGACACCTTCCTCAGAGCCTACCAGGAAATATGTCGGATCAGCTGCTGGGAATGCCATATTGGTAGGAGCCACATCGTCAAACTTGCTGGGATGCGGATTGGTCAGAGTGAGCTGTTCTTGTGGTTGAGCCAGCATGTCGACGGACCAAACACAGAGTTGGCCATCGGTCGAAACGGAAATGACATTGTTGGCATTTTGTGTACCAACAATGTCAACCGAATAGACAGGGTGTGAGTGGCCAGTACCTGTCAGCGGCGTCTTTTGTACCGGAGCCGATTTAGCCCGATTGTCCCAGATCAGGACTTGCCCAGAATATGTACCACCGATGATGAGATTGGGGTGGAAAGGAGAGAATTTGGCTGTGAGAATGTCTGACTGCGCATGGAAGATATACTCGGCACGGCTGCGGAGCTTCCCGTTCCAGACCTGAATTATGCCGTCAGGGTCATGCGGTGCAGTGGGATTCTTGGTATATGACGCAAGCAAAATCTCTGGGAATTTCGGCGAAAAGTCGAGACTGCTGATCATACGCTTCTTTGACCAACGCTCGTCGTAGAATTGAAAAAGCTCTTTGATCCTCCGCCGGCCCTTTCCAGCCGTATTGCCGGTTTGCTCCTCATCGTCGTCGATGTCTTGCGCTCGGAGCGTGTAATCAGTCAGAATATCATACTCCTCGTCCAAAGCCCTTTCGATAACCTTAGTTGATCTCTCCACGAAGTCCAAGAACTCGTCTGAAGCGGTAGCCGCTTGTAGCTCATCATCTGTAAGCACTCGGGCGGGAAAGTTGGAAGTGGTGACTAAGCCGCCGAAACCGCCACCGTTGATATTACGGAGTTCCTCGGCCTCTCGTTGCATGTCTTCCTCAATCTCTTGCTTGAGTCGTTGTCTGATCTCCTCGTGGGTCTCACGTTCTCTCCTGCTCAGTCTCTTGCTGGGCGAGGATGTAACGCCAGGCAGATCATCCTCCTCGGGCAGGTCTGAGAAGGCTCGCGACCTCCTCGACGGCGGTGGCAACCATTCCTCGGTTGTCTGGGCTCCGACGCTATATGTGACGACCTCCTTCACGGGCGAGGGGGGCACTTCGTAGACGGTTTGCAAGGAGACGGTGGTCAAGACTTGGGGTTGAGAGGGGGCAGCGGTCTGGCCTGGTGCTTGGGATGCATTGTCAGAGTTCTCTATGCTTACATCGCCGGCACTCAAAACACTTGTAGGCCGACTGCCCCGTAGTATGGGGGAGGATGCCCCGGTGGAGACTGGTCTGCTCTCGCCAACAAGAGAACTGATCAAGGACTCGATATCCCTTCTGCTGCTTGACGGCGTTGGGGATATAATCTGAGCAGAAAAGGCGTCCGTCAGCGATGGGTTCTCGATGGTGGCTCGATTCCTCCGGGCTATAAGATACATACATCACTAAGACCACCAGCACTATTCCGGTTGCCCTCCTTCTGCCTCAATTCTCTCTGTCGTTTGAGTTCATTGAGTCTGGCTCGCTTCTCGGCAAGCTCTCTTTGGCGGTCGTTCATGATGGATTCCTCGTCACTGACCCATCCCGGGTCAGGCCTCAGAGATTGGAAGTATTGGAGGGGCCGAGGTCGATCTGTTGTTGTGTTTTTCTTTTCTTTTTCCTTTCGCCTTTGCGCCGAGCTGTCACGTCAAATCGAGGGTAGTTTGATGTTTGCTGTCAACGCAACAAGAGAGAGGCAGTGATTGGGTAGGTTAAGAAGTCAGGATAGGCGAACAACCGCAGAGTTCGCAAGGGCTCTTGGAAGATGGTATAGACATGAACTCCTTATTTGAACTCCATGCACACATGAGATGGACAGCAATCCAATGCAATCCAATGGGATCGCGGGAGACGCGAAAGCGACAGCTACAGCTAGGCTAATGCAGGAAGCTAATGGCCTGTGCACACGCCCAACCCGCACCTCCCTGGATGCTGGGCCAGCTTGGCCAGTATGTAGGCCGTGGGCTGTAACCTAGTCTAAGGTTAGGCCGTGATACGGCCTGTAACTTATGTAGCCAAAGGTGAGAGAGAGAGTATGTAGTGACCTTAGGCCTCCCTGCCCTCCCCAGAGCCCCCAGAGCGCAAGTCTGCCAGGGCCCCACAGGCTGCAACGAATGAACGAATCACATTTGCGCAACTTTTTTGGTTTTGGACCAGCCGCGAAGGAGCTTCAGCCAGCCCGAAAAGTCAAGTGTAACTAAGTCCATTGCGATTTCTCCCGATCGATTAACTTGCAGGAAACAGCCCTCTCAGCCAAACCACGTCGAATCTCGCCATCCACGATCCATTACGGGCCAATTGGCAATCAATCGCCTGCCACTGCACTGCATAGTACATCTCTCATTCGTATATCCAGCAGTCGCGCGATAGAAACCTGCCCAACATGTCTGCTTCCGGCGTTAACGTACGTGTTTTCCTCGCCAGAAAATCTCTCGATCCCACCGTGCCCCCTCCGTCGACATCGCCATGATGCCCGCTCCGCATTTGCCCATCACATACTGACACGGCTCGACAACAGGTTCTCCGGTACTCGGCCCTGGCCTTTGGTGTTTTCTACGGTTTCAGCCACCAGAGGACGATCAACTCTGCGACAAAGGCCGCCCACGAGAAGAAGGAGTACGACCACCAGAAGCAATTAATAGAGCAGGCCCGTGCCAAGTTCGCCGAGAAGAAGAACCCCAGCACTGAGAAGAGCCCCCGTACGTCCACCCGACACCTCCGTGCGTTGGCACGATGGTGAGAGCGCACGTCGTTTTTGCTAACAACCTTGCCCAGTGGACCAAGATCCCGAGGCGCCCAACTTCGACTTGGAGTCCTACCTCACGGCTCTTGAGAAGCAGAACCCGTAAACCGATATACTGATTCCGTAATGGAGGAGCTAATAGGACGATGAGAGGGGAGAGGGGGAGGGCTGGGCAGAGAAGACGAGATACCCAGCGGAACAACTACGTCACGAAGCCGAGAGGCACCGGCTTGGATTCGCAGCTGAGGGATTGTACGATTGCGATGCCTTCGAAAGGAAAAGCCAAATGCCTCAAATAGATTTCCTTGGGTTCTCTATGTACATGTGTACCATACGAAACGACCTAGACAATTGGGTGGCTTATAAACAACGACAACAACATGAAAATGAACACTCGATGAGCTCCTCATGATGCGACACCCATCTTGGTGATGGGTTAACCTCCGCCCAGTGTCTTTCAACACAATCTGGGACGCCGACAAAGAAAGCAGTCACTTGATTTAATGATCCCAAAACGTCGTCTATTTACCAGACCGCACATATCCGCTCTGGTATATTGATCTTCCTGCTTACAAACATCATGTCAATGCCACCTGCTAAACCAAGCATGCTCGCGCAACCACCACATGACATACACGTCTGAACCTATTATCTAATTCTTCTGTTGCCTGTTGCTCCCTCTAACATGACATTGTCCCAGACTACCGAAAACATCTCTGCCTCTCCCCTTCCTCGTTCCCGTCCCTAAAAGACAAAGACACAACGAAAGGGAGAAACAGTTCTCACATATGATAGAGCAGGTGACAAAGAAACTCCCCATTCCTGTAAAGCAGGACGAGAGCTGGCCGGTCAAGTAGCTTTCAACTAGGCAGCCACAACATTGGACGAATCTTCACTTGCATGTGTCCAACCTCTGCCCTTAACCGTTTGACGGAAAAAAATTAGAAGGGTAAGGAGAAATTCTCACGACGGTGCGCGGGAGGCCAGGTATTGTATATGCACGGGTTTTCCACAGGTGGATATATGCCTACAATAGAGTGCTTGGTGTGGTTTTCTGGGGGGAGGGCCGGGGGCAGGGATGGTGTGTTGAGGGGCTTAATGCAGGACAGGACGCTTGCATCAGCTGTGTGACGACCTCGCCGAGTTACACGCTTTTATAGGGGATTCAGAAGGACCGGCCGGGCAAGGAAGGATCTTTTGCTCGACATTATACGACGGAGAAATAACGTGTAGGTCTAAAGCTCCATTGCTCCATGCCCTTAGGATACGAGATTAGTGTCAGCCCTTCTGGCTGTGTCGCTTATATGTATATATATATGTGTCCTCCCCGTGGTTCAAGCTTCTTTTGATCATGGGGGTATTCTTCTGGCACCCTCCATCTTACACTATAATGACGCCGGCCACCGAAAAGAAGACCATTCGCTGTAGTGAAACTATTTGAACTAAGAAAGAAGCCCAAGAGAACGTGTTCATCTGAGACTGCCCTTCCGTGCCGAGCTCATTACGAGGCAAGGCGATAGTAGACAGCATCATCTCTCAGAGAACATTAGTACTTCGATAAGACCTTGGTGTTACCATGTCGCATTGCCATCCTTTCCATTATTCTAAGATGTAGTGTACAGCCATCAGAATACAGAACAACACCCAGCGTCTCCACGAACGCTCGTTTCGTTTTATCAATACACCAAGCTCCAAATCCATGAATTTTGATTTCCGATTCCTCGTGAAGCATTCCTTACTCAATTTCATCTAGAGCCCAGACAGTCGCTCCCTTCTTCTCCACGCTCGTCCTGAGCTTCCCAAGCACTGTTGCTCTCTGGTCCCTGCGCTCCTTGACGGCTTTCTTTTCTGCCTCTCCAAACCCGCTCAGCTTTTTTCTGGGAGTTGTACGGACGGCAAACATGCCCCCACCAATGTCCGACATGGAATGCCGCATACCACTTCTGGTAGGAGTGCTCTCACGGAACGACCTTTCAGGTGAGAGCATCAAGGCCGCAAGCTTCTTGCTGGGCGTGGGAGTGCCCTCACGGCTACGCGTACTGGCGCCGAGCCCGCGAGCAGGCGAGCCGGTGTTGAATCGCAGCTTGCGCATCTGATTCTCAAGGACGTCAATGTCGCCACTGCGTTTCTCCACCATGCTTGTCATTTTGGTAATGGTGCGCACGATGGCGTCAATCGAGGGTACCGAACCAGGCTTGCCGTTGGCGGCGTTGGCAGTGGCAATCTTAGCCTTGAGCATCGTCAAGCTCTCTTCAGCCTCTGCGAGCGTCTTGGTGAAGCGTGCAAAGTCCCGGCGGAGATCGTTCTGTCGAGCTGCTTGCTCAGCCGTAAGAGGGAGGAGACGGTTTGCCATAGCCTGGTCAGGGTCCAACTTGATATTGATCATCTTCTGGATATCATTGCGTTTGCTAAAATCCCGCTTCAGATCACGCTGAAGGTCTTGACACTCTGCGATCTTGTCCTGAGGATCAACAATACGAGCGTCTGACAGATCGTTAACCAGGTCTTCAGAAATGATCGCCCGGAGGTCTTCGAGCTCGCCGATAGTCCATCCGTCAGGGCTGGATAAATCGTGCTTGTCGCGATTGTCGTGACGAAACGCTTCGGCGTGGCCTCGAATAAAGTTGTCAAGAGACCGTGCATTCAATCCCAATGTGTCAATCATGGCGTTGATGTCTCGGTAAACAGCCTCAACTTGTGCGGGAATATTATCATCCGCCAAGGGCAAGGGTCCTGGATGGGCGATGAACTCGTCCAGCTGCAGAGTAGGCCGAATAGGAGCTTGAAGTTGCTGCTGTCGGCTTTCGTCGTCTTCGTCGACCAGCAACTGTGTCTCTTCAGCCTCTTTCTTGGCCCTAGCTCTGGCGCGCTGCTCAACCCGGTGATCTTCTGAAGGCACTTCTTTACTAACAATGGGAGGTCCCCGACTGCTCGGACGTTGAGACGCACCGAGGATCTTAGACGCCATGCCTGGTGCACTAAACGAGCGCGATGACGAATCTGCGATCCTAGATGCGAATGAGTTTCGCACCGGACTAGGAGATCGAGGGCTGAGGGGATTTGGTTGGGGAAGATTCGGTATACTTCTACCGAGTTCGCCAAACAAGCTCTTCCGTTCTGTCTCTGGCTTGGAAATTGTTGAGAAACTTCCGCCTAGGCCACCATCGAAGGAGCTTCCAGGAGTGATCGCTGGTGTCGTCCTATCTTTAGGTGCAGACTGAGGGCTGAACTCCTTCGTCACATCAACTCCACTGCCTTCGCTGCCTTCTTCGCTACCCTCCTCTTCTTCATCCTCGTCCTCGTCCTCTTCTCCTTCCTCTTCACCGTCTTCGGACTCCTCTTCCTCTTCGTCATCGTTTTCGTCGTCATCATCATCACTAGAGTTTGTGACTGGCGGCAGATCCGTTGGGAACAAAAAGCCAGTAGAGATGGGCTTGGGGATGTTCGCTTTGCCTACAGAGAAGATGGAGCTAGAGTTTGAAAATATCGAACTAGACGGCACAGGCTTGTTGGTAGAATTGCCAAATATTGAGTTGGTCTGTGCTGACTTGGGAGAATTGTTAAAGAGAGACCCGGATTGTTGCGAAGACGGTCGCATGCTGTCAAATACAGAACCAACCTTCTTCGCTGCTGGCTTTTCAACACCGGGAACAGGCTCGAACTTGATGTCGTATGCCTTCTTATTCGTAGCTGGATCTGGAGGTAATGGTGCATCATCTACGGGTGCTGCTTTGGGTTTCGAGACAGCTTCAGGCAGCGGCGGGATCTTGACATCGTACAACTTCTTGTTAGTGCTTGGGTCAGGGGGCAATGGCGCATCGTCGGCGGGCGGTGAGTCTGGCACCGGAGGCGGTGTCAGGTCGGCTTTAGGCTCGGAAGCGAAGTCAGGCGGCAGTGGCGCGTCTGTGGGAGTCTTAAGTGCGTCCGGTGTACCTGTTGCAGAGTATGCTGATGAGGATGAGGAATCTCCAATCGGATAAGAGGCCTTACTGGTACTATCAGGGGGCAAGGGGACAACCGGGATATCCTTCAATGATCTAGGAGTTTGTTCTTCGTCCTTTATCTTAGGCGGCGCGGGAGTTGTGCTACCGAAGAGACCACCGAAACTCTTAGGTCCAGGAGTTGTGCTTCCGAAGAGACTGCTAGAGCTCCTCCCAGTGAGGTTGAACGGTC
Organism: Truncatella angustata; assembly: GCF_020726525.1. Lineage (NCBI taxonomy): Eukaryota > Fungi > Ascomycota > Sordariomycetes > Amphisphaeriales > Sporocadaceae > Truncatella > Truncatella angustata. Next base: position 1,048,946 of record NW_025763387.1, read on the forward strand.
CTCCTGGGGTTTGGCTTGGGGTGGGTGCTTCGGAAAACCTAGAAGGCGCCGGTGTTGATGTCGGTGTTGTGGAGAAAGCACTGCTCGAATTTTGAGTGCCAAAAATACCTGAGCCTGCCGGCTTTGCTGCTCCGCCTAATCCAGATGTAAAACCACTACCGAAGAGGGATTTGCCGTCGTTCGTATCAGTTGCGCTAGCTTTGTCATCAGCAGCAGCAGGGTCAGCCTTAAATGTTGTTCCCAGCTTGAAGGGTGTCGATCCGAATGGAGAAGCCGTACTCGTTGCGGGCTTTGCAGCAGGTGTAGGGAATGAGGTACTAGCGTCAGTGTCCATGGTCTCGTCAGCTGCCGGCTTCTTAGAAGCAAATATACTTGTGCCGTTACTAGTAGCATCGTTAGAACCCAGGGAACTGAAGCCGCCTTGATTGGCAAAACTGGCGAACCCTCCACCAGAAGCGGCTCCTGAGGCACTACCAAATGGACTTGGTCCATTGGCAGCACTCGCAAACGCAGATCCGCCGAAAGGAGAACCAGACGAAGTATTTGAAGCTGCAGTGGCCCATGGCGAAGCCTTGCTTGCTATACCAGATGATTGGCCAAATGCAGGAGTGCTCGTCTGGCCAAATGCAGGCTGGCCAAAAGCCGGCTGGCCGAACTTCGCAGCTGGGGCGGCACCGGCACCACCGAAAGCACTGGACCCAAATGCACTGCTGCCACCGGAAGTTGACTGAGTTGCCCATAGTGATGGTTTTGGCCCAAGGGCGGAACTGCCACCGAAGGCAGTGCTGGATGCACTGGATGGTGTTCCAAAAGCGGAGCTACTGCTTGGTATACCAAACGGGTTTAGATTGGGTGGTTGTGCAGGCTGTGCAGCTTGCGCAACTTGTGCCGATTGCGCAACTTGTGCAGTATTCCCTTCCACAGCAGCCAAGCCTGGATATGTTGTGCCCTCCCTAATAGACTCGGTGTAAATGACCCACCACACCGAAAGGACACCTTCGTCGTTTAACACCCAATAGCCAGGAAGAGGGCCGGCAGACTGTTCCATTTCATCACTCGGTATAGGCTTGTAAACAGGCTCTTTCCCAGACAGATCTAAGCATGTGCCAATAGGAGTGGGGGTCTGGTAATTGGCATCCATCGGCAATGTAGCTCGCTTCGAGTCGTCAAGCAGCTCGGTCGTAGTGAACTCATTGCTGACGTTATCATCCGACAGCGGTGATTTGGCTCTGGACAAGAGACCAACATCAGAACTTGCGCTTGAAGAAAAGATGATAAGATCTTGTAAATTTGGAGGGAAGTCCTTGAGCCTCGCTGCTGTATGATGTGGTACCTTTTCACTTCCAAAAGGATCGACAGGATCAGTGAGCTTCTGACATGTAAATGTCTGTCCTTGTCGTGTAATCAGTTGATAAATAGACTGCGGAGGGTCAAGACCGGTAGACACATAGACTGCCAAAAAGAGGTTGTTCTCCAACCATAGCAGGAATGAGACTATGGGGTGATTAACGATTAGCTCCCATGGTCCATGCAAGATACTTACCGAAGAAATTTGCGTCCACAGCTGGTGGTCTGGGGATTCGAGCCTTGACTTCACCCTCCGGTGTCATCTGTTGGATGGAACCATCGCCCAAGCCTGCAACAATCTGCTTTCCTTTGGTACTCCAAGCAACACAGCTGGCCTGGGTCGCAAGTATCGAGCCATTGGGGCCGGAAAGGAAGCTCTTCTCTTTCATGTTGGCCATGAGCAAGTTGCCCTTCTCTGTGACAACAGCAACAAGCTCTCCCATTGCCGCTTGGGGGTTAGGCACTAGAGCTCTCAACGCTTCTCCATTGGTTGGTATTTGGGCGGCTGGCTGTGTAGAGCCCCCAAGCAATGCTTGAACATCGTAAACAGCCAGTCCGCCACCCACCTCGGCGGCTATGACGAGGTAGCTCTCATCGGCGGTAAAGGCGAGGTGAGATATGCGAGTCGGGAGTGGAATCCTGAGTTGTGGGGTGAATGGGCGTACTTCGTTGTCGCCATCTTTGGGGGCCTCGAAGCCCTTCCGGACAGACTCGGTAGTCGCTAGCGATATGGCATCGGGGCCAGCAGCGGCGACCAGCCCTTTGCGAGATGCGATGCTTATGAGGGAGGCATTGGCGGTAGGGGCAGGCGACCATTGTGAGGTCAGGCGAACTTTTGATTCTCCCGCAAGCGATAAAAACCCCAGACGCTCCGTCTGGATCAGCTGTAGATCCTGGCCTTGACTGAAAGCCATGGTGGTGGCCCGGGGATCACGATGTTCGCATCAGCCAGATAAAGTTTGTAGCTCAACAGGTTCCCGCCGGCGCTGGGTAGTTGCTGTGCAGCAAACTTGCCAACGATGTGTCCTCTGTTTTGCTTTCCTGGACTTGTGGAGGCAAGGAAGGTGACGGTTCTGGTGGCTCGGTCGCAATGGTGTGGTTGCGTCGACGCAGCAAAATTCGCTGGCATGCAATGAATCGAAATCGACGAGCTTCCCCAGCCTACAGTAGCAATCGAAGCAAGCATACTTTTGTCCCGTCGCGAAGCTGCACGCCAGCTACTTAATTTTTAGCGCGTCCTCTGTAGGTACCTGAGGTATGGTTAGTCACGTCGTCCGTAGGCAAATCGGTAACCCAACACTCGACCTACACAACTAAACTGGAACGGTGGCCAGGATACAGTCGCAAGGCCCCCTCTGCTGGTGAGACAAATTGAACATGTGTACATTTTAATTTCGGCCTTGGTCGTGTGTGTTGCATGATTTCCTCTCACGGAACAGTTTGAAGCATGGCCGGTCAACTTTGAGCGTTCCCTTGTCGTTCTCTCCCGGGCGGGTGATATTGGGCTGTCCGAAACTTATGAGGCAGCTATGCGGCTGGCGTAAACACCCACGCAGCTCCCAAGCTTGTGCTGTGTAGTTAAGGCTAGCTCCGCAATGCATCCCGTCACCTCTCAGCAGCCTGCTCCATCGCCATCCCTCCATCCATTCATACACCTCACGCCAACGCCCATACATTCCCAGATACCTGGCCTAGTTTTCTCCGTCTTTGGACATCAACCCTTCCCATCCCCATCCCCATCCACCACACACATACTGCGACCATGCCGGGTTTCGATTTCTCCAACCACAGCCGCAATGCAGCTCTGCATGCGAGAGGTGTCCCTCTTCCCAAAGCCACATCCACAGGTACCACCATCGTAGGATGTAGGTTTGCGTCAGAGAAGGATGGCGAGGGTGTAGTTGTAAGAAGCGATCGCCCTCCAACTTGATTTTGCTCTGATTGACTCTTTCCCTCAGATTGCAGCCGACACGCGAGCAACCAGCGGTCCCATCGTAGCAGACAAGAACTGCGAGAAGCTACACTACATCTCCCCCCAGATCTGGTGCGCTGGAGCTGGTACCGCCGCCGACACCGAGTTCACAACCGCCATCATCTCATCCAACCTCGAGTTGCACTCCCTATCTACTGGTCGCAAGCCCCGCGTCGTAACATGCATGACCATGCTCAAGCAACATCTCTTCAAATACCAGGGTCACGTTGGTGCTTACCTCGTAGTTGCTGGCGTTGACCCGACCGGCGCCCATCTCTTCACAGTCCATGCCCACGGCAGCACCGACAAGCTCCCTTACGTCACCATGGGTTCAGGTTCCCTCGCCGCCATGTCGGTCTTCGAAACACAGTGGAAGGCCGAGCTCAACAAGGAGGAGGCCATGGAACTGTGCTCCCAGGCTATTCAGGCCGGTATCTTCAATGACCTGGGTTCCGGTTCCAACGTCGATGTGGCTGTTATCACCAAGGACAAGACGACACTCCACCGTGGCTTCCTCAAGCCCAACGAGAGAAGCCAGAAGTTGAAGAACTACAAGTTCAAACGGGGCACCACGGCCGTGCTGAACGAGAAGATCATCAAGAAGGACGAAATCGGCAAGTACGTCAGTGTTCAGGAGGTGCCGGCGGACTCGGAGAAGATGGACGTGGATTCATAGACGACTTGACGATATGGCTTTGGGGGCAGAACTCGGAATCAGCATTGTGTACCATAATGTGCCATAGACGGTGTTGCTTATTGGGGAATGCTACAGAAACGATCCAGGACATTACTACGATAAACGCCCATGCTTTGCGACTCCATGCCCAGATGACCGATCAGAATGTCAAGTCGTCTAAAGAAAATAACCCATTGCCTTAACCTACCACATCGAGACATTGTGTCTATTGGTAAGTCTTGGCCGCAAATTCTGCATCCATGCCCCAAATGCGATCAAGAAGCGTTATTCGCTGCAGACAAAGTGATAAATACAGCCGTCACTGCTGCACAGGCTGCTGTGAAACCCAGAAGTTATGATGGGTTCTGATCAATATAAGCGAGAAAAGCCGGCAGTACTGCAAACAGCAGCGTACTGACAGACGCAGTCACCAGAGTTGTCGCCAAGTCATTCCTCAATGTCAGAAGGATCGTGGGTCCAATCGGGGCTATGCCACCGATTAAACCGAACCAGATGCTATACACCAGAGCTTTCAATCTCTTGGACCTCCTAAGCACAAGTCCCGAACCGCCCCAGGCAGTTCAGGCTCATTTTTGGGTCATATGGCACCTTCGGACGTCTTTCGACGCTATTTATGTGACCTGCCGCCTTCAAGGCTAGCCATAGCCTCACATCGTTGAATATAGTCCAATATCGAGTGCGCGCGCTCATGAGTTTAAAAGGGTCGTTTTCTGGGGCATCCTTCATCCCGACTAAGCATGTACTCCCAGTCGCGAAGCGCACTACCTAAAATAGAGGGTCGGTGTCATACAACTGATACTAACATGAATCCCTACAGTAGTCTTCCATTACGTTTTCCAAGTGGTCATCCTTGATTTCAGCGCTGTTGGCACCGTCGTGGGCTGGTCCACATCGCTGAGTATTGCTAGGGTGTAGCACTTTGTGGACTTGTACGTAAACCTTCCGCGCAGCACAGCGAGTGAAAAGACGTCTTTGTTTGGAAAAGATAAAGAGAACCATAATACAATAGTGTAACTCACGATCCTCATTGCTGAAATGGCCTGGTGTGCAAAGCCTAATCCCTCTTCCCTAGCTTAATAGGCATGTGCAAGTTCAAAATTGGGCATTTTACCCCTGATAGAGACTTGGATATCACAAACTATGTGATGTGACCACTCCAAGAGGGTTACAAGGCTTGAAACAACTGTCGTCGACATATTAGGCACGCTGCATTATCATGGGTGAGTTCTTCACAAAATCTGGTATTTTGTTGTATTCCAGGACTCGTTTGATTCGATCAAGGCAGTTCGCGTGGTTTTGGTTTGTTGGTCTTCACTTGTATACCTAAAAGACTTCCGAAGGTCTAGATCGAAATTGACCGTGACACAACAATATGACATCAACCAAAGCTGACAAACAATTACATTGCCCAGGAACTCAATTATGGCCTCCCTCATGAACGGCTCGAATCATCTGGCTGCACACCCTCAAAATCCTCCCTCAGCAACCCGAATTCATGCTTGTCAAGTGCCTTGCCGAATTTGAATATGGCCTTCCTCTTGACGCCCTCCGCCTGGAACCCTGTCCTTTGTAGGATCTTCATACTCGCATCGTTTCCCTGGGAAACATTGGCTTCGATACGTAAAATATCCGGGAACGCTTCGAAAGCCCATCTGGTGAAACCTCTGACAGCACTCGTCATGATGCCCTTGCCCCAATAATCCCTGCCTATCCAGTAACCGAGCTCATATGTGCGGTATTGGATATCCGAGCTTGAAAGTGTTAGCTTTGGAAACTCCGACCGACGATCGTGGGCGTGATATCAAGAGACTGTCTAGTCCGCCGTCTCAACATTTGGGTGGTCATAACGTGAGACGATGCTGACCAAAGGTACGAACTCAACAAGGGGGTCACGTACCCGGGAACCAGACCAATACCACCTACAAAAGTGCCGTCTAACATGAAAATACCAAAATTGACAGTGGGCTGCTCTTTGGAGCAGAGATCGATCCAGAACTTGGCATGGTCCAACGTATAAGGGGACGGAAACCTGGCGGTCATGAAATAGGAGACGTCTTTATGGTTGGCAGCAGCGGCGGCGGCTGGGGCGTCGGACGCTTCATATGGACGTATGAAGGCCTTGTCGGTGACTACAATTGCATTCGCGGGTGGTGCTGCGGCAGCCATTCTCAATAGTTGTTGATTGGAAAGTCACGAAAACTCGCGTCTGTTGGCGTCGTCAATGGATTGATTTGGCAGCTTCCGTCCTTGGTCGTGATGCTTGAAGATGACGATAATATTGAATCACTGACGAGCGTTTCGTAGAGGTTATACAAGACCAAGTCTATGAGTCACAACCTCAAGATTTTCTAAGTATACATAGGAAGGTGATAAGCTGCGACCAATCACACCGTATTACACATGCGGCCGCGTGCGTAAAGTGAGTCGGTGTCCGTATACTATGTCAGCATTCGTGACACGAGTCGGCACGATCAGACCACAAGCCAGAATGGGGTTGCGGAAGGGAAGCAGGGGACCCGGTATCCATCCGGCTGACGGCGTGCAGCCAGTCATCACTATGGTTAAGTCATCGTTGGAGACATGTGCAAAATCACAAATCCGAAGCCGGACAGGTATGAGGCTGAAAGAGTCAGGATCAATGACACAAGAGGTAGCTGAGCTTGAGTGTGTTTTGGTCTGCACTCGGTTTCGGTTCGTGCCATATGAATGATGACAGGCACACTTCAAACAGAGCAGCGGATGTGAGTAACCTAGCTAATCGTGGGTCGAGATCCATTCACGGGTACTACATAGGGCGCTATGTCTGCAAGTATGTAACTTCAGGGGACTATGTATGTAACTTGGAGGGTATGTAGGTAATAACAACTATAGCGGGGCGGATAAACCACGCAGCCGCCAGCTGACGACAAGTTTGGCTCCGCTACAACTGCACTAAGCCTAAGCTCCGGCATTAGCGTCAGGTCCCTGGGCTCGAGAAAAGGACACGCAGCCGTGTGCAGTGGAATCGAATCCATACATAGTTTATTTACTATTTGCGAAACCATACAGGCGCACACTGGGAATCACCATTTGTTTGCTGTCCAGTGAATCCAATGCAGCGACCACGGGACAATTGAAGTCGCCGCTGTACCTTTGAGCCCTCCGTTCCTTTCTCACTTCGCTTCTGCCTGTACCCCCGCGGTATTTTCTTATTCCAGGGCCTAGCCTAGCCTTGCGCGAGCCGTGACCTGCGACCTGCGTCCTGCGTCCTACCCTGAACCGTACCGAGACGAAACTCTGCGCTTCATAACTTGCCCCTCAAAATGCCTCCCAAGTCGAGGTTCACAAGGCTCGATGCCTTCACAAAGACGGTAGAAGATGCGAGAATACGGACGACGTCAGGTGGTGTTGTTACCATTGTCTCCTTGCTCGTCGTGCTGTGGCTTGCTTGGGGAGAATGGGCCGACTACAGGAGGATAGTCATCCACCCTGAGCTGATCGTCGACAAAGGCCGTGGTATGTAACACCAAGCTTCCCTCTGCACTGGCTTCTTGTGCTCGTCTAACGCAAAAGGACACAGGAGAGCGCATGGAAATCCACATGAACATCACCTTTCCCCGGCTGCCCTGTGAGCTTCTGACACTGGATGTGATGGATGTCTCCGGCGAACAACAGCACGGCGTCATGCACGGCGTAAGCAAGGTCAGACTTGAGTCCACTGCTCACGGCGGTGGTGTGATCGACATCAAGGCCTTGTCACTGTAAGTGTACAAGAGGTCCTTGGCCTAGCGCATTTATTGACCACCTCCAGGCACGATGATAGTGAAGCTGCAACGCATCTCGACCCCGAGTATTGCGGGAGCTGTTACAGCGCCCCCGCGCCTAGCGGTGCTACCAAGCCCAACTGTTGCCAAACCTGCGACGAAGTCCGAGAAGCATACGCGCAGGCTTCGTGGGCATTTGGAAGAGGTGAAAATGTCGAACAGTGCCAACGGGAGCACTATGCTGAAAAGCTGGACGAGCAAAGGCAGGAAGGCTGCCGCATCGAGGGCGGCCTGCGAGTCAACAAGGTGGTTGGAAACTTCCACTTTGCTCCTGGCCGAAGTTTCAGCAATGGCCCCATGCACGTTCACGACCTCAAGAACTACTGGGAGAGTCCCGTCAAGCACTCTTTCGAGCACACTATCCACCATTTGCGCTTTGGTCCCCAACTCCCTGAGGATATCCAGAAGAAGAGCTCCAAGAAGAGCCCGTGGACCAACCACCACCTGAACCCCCTCGACGATGTCAAGCAAAGCACCGACGACCCAAACTTCAACTTCATGTACTTTGTCAAGATTGTCCCAACGTCGTACCTGCCATTGGGCTGGACGGCAGGATCCAACCAAGGACCTGATGAGAGCTCTTGGATTGGTAGCTACGGCCAGGCTTATGACGGTAGCTTGGAGACTCATCAATACTCGGTCACCAGCCACAAGCGAAGCTTGGCCGGCGGCGATGATAGCGCTGAGGGTCACAAAGAGCGTCTCCATGCCCGGGGTGGTATCCCTGGTGTCTTCTTCTCATACGTAAGTGCAACGTCGCTGCTATTGCCAGTACAGCGTCACTAACTTGTTATAGGACATCTCCCCCATGAAGGTTGTTAACCACGAGGAGCGTGCCAAGACATTCACTGGCTTCCTGACAGGCCTCTGTGCTATCCTTGGTGGCACGCTTACAGTGGCGGCAGCTGTGGATCGCGGTCTCTTCGAGGGAGCGACCAGAATCAAGAAGCTGCGCACGAAAGATCTATAGAAGCGAGCAGTAATCGCGTAGTGTATGAGGAAGGCTTGTGTCAATGGTTCTCTCATTAAAAGATGCATAGGAAGTGGCGTTACCGGCTAGCTTTTTGAAATATCAATGGATTTCTTCTCGACCCGATCCTGCGAATTATTCACCACGAGATTTCGCTACGTCTATCACCCGCCATGTGATCGTTTAGTTATGCAAATTGTGATCGGCTCACCCGCCTGTCAAGGGAGAGTGTCTGTGTGACGACATGAACAACAACCTGATGGGCACGTAACATGTAGGGTGATCAATCGTACGTCTACTGACGGAGTGTGGTGTTGCGGCTGAGGAAGAAAGTTATCTTCTGTTTCACAGAAGGCTACATCACAACATTTATGATAGAACAGCAACAGAACATTTAGTGCAAATCCAGTCTTCTGGTATACAAAATAAAGTGAAGATGTCTGAAAAGATTGAAACCTTGTTGCACTGCCTCACTAATCGTTGCTGTTCCATTGGACAATCTATTGTGAGAGCAGATAATAGTCATTGAGCAAATCCTCTCCATTACTCAACAGCCCGGGTTATCTATCAGAGTCTTTTATCACGATAAAAATAAAAAGTATTGAATCACAACTTCGGAGTAAGTAACGGAAACGCGGGACAGAAACAGGATAGTAATGAGCTCTGTTGTATCATGTTTTCCTCTCCAAAGTCATCATGGTGTGACTTGACCTATCGGTTCAGGAACAGAACCTCTTGTGGGAAAGTACTATCACTCATATCATCCCTATGTGGTGCTTTCAGATGGCAGTCTGTTTCTAACCACTCTGATGGAGCTGTCTAGCGAGTATCGTCTCGGCTGGGTCTATAATCAATTGTCCGCCACACTCGGGTTTGTTTCGCCAAACCGCAAGTTGAATCGCCAGTTCTGGGACCCTTCGGAGGGAAAGCCCTGCATGTGTACAACTGTCAAGGCGCCGCCATGGATACACTTGAAGTCTATTTGGTGCCTGACACGGAGACAGTCATGATCTGTTTTCAAAACGACAGTGGAATTTTCGATGCTATCGACAGGGTCAGTCAACGGCTTGATACAGACCATACAAGAGTTAGTCCCAGTTATCGACTTTGTCGACATTGGATCCTGAGTATCAAAAGGCATCCTGAGCATCAAAACAGGGTTTCCGGCTCTATTAGAACAAGTTCCCCAAAAGACTTCTGAAGGAGATTCGTGTCCGGGACACTCATTCAGCCTTATACGGACCTTGTCGGATCTTTCAAGTTGCTAGATTGTAAAATAGTCTCTTTGGATGTGCCGGAGTCATCAGGAATACTCATTCTGTTGTTGCCATTGTTGGGGGGGGGGGGGGGGGGGGGGGTTATTGTCTTGTGTAAGGCTAATAGCCACTTCCTGAGATCTCCATGGCCATGACTGTGGCATGTTTCAGTTAATAATAAGTTAAGAATACCCAACGCCACAATCCATGATCCCATCGGCGGTTGAATAATACGAATTCCGAAGGCGCCCTAGTAGGATGTTGTCTACACCAGCAGTCTATTACATGCGTGTATGAGGTCTTAGTATATCGCATTTGTTATTGCCATGGTCTTTCGCGCAAAATCATATTGACGTTCAGAGTGTGCTCGATATTGAATCGTACCCTGGAAACCCTGAACCTGAAGCTTTAGAATCAACCTGACGTTGCTTGAGGGGCCACATGCCCTCAACAGCTCACAAATGAAATGGCTCAGTGTGTTGGCTGCTTATCTTGGCATTCTCGCAAATGCTTACATTATCATTCACCGCATGTGGAAGCGGAGTACAAAGAAGCTCCCAACGTCGATATATTTTTGGGCATTTATGATCGCTGTGATCCTCGCAAGTTCAGTGACATCATAGATGGTACCTTCTTCTCATGAACGTTCTAAGATTTTCTTCGAAACTTTTTAAATTGTGCCTAGGCTCCCATGGCTTTTTCTTTCAGATTGATGAGTCTTGGAGGACCCCGAGGTTTATGACTCCACCATTGTACAAGCGGTGGTCCACATTAATATTAGCAGGTGCTTCTAATAGGACCAGCACCGCCTTTGTGTTAATGTAAATATTTACTTGGATATTGTTTAATTATCGCAACCAGGACTCAAGTGCAACATTGAAGCGTCCACGGGCCGATCCAGTATACGATGATCACATGCCAACCCCCTACAGAGGAGCCCACAATCAACCCACCTCAGACGTCTTGAAACGTTAGATGGACCATGACGCTGTAGGTGTGAGCCGTGCTCTACGGGCAGCACGATGTATCTTTGATTGAAGCTGTTCAGATATTTTTGAGGAATATCTGCTAGATCGAAGCGCTGCATACGGTATCAAAGCACAGGAATGCTGACTGGCGCCCGTTGCTTGTCAACAATAGCGCGATGAGTTTGAGCAATCTCCCGCTTTTGCAAGCGGACAATCTCTAGCAGGGTTCTCCACGATCTTCATTCTTCAGCTGACCTTCCAAGCAATGCACTCCCGCGATGCCGCGCCGCAAAGTACAAGCCCATCAGCAACTAGCCTGTTGATATTGTGCTTGTCCCTTGCATAAACATCTACAGTGGAACATATGCGACATTCTACTTATCACAAATCTCTTGGCTGGTTGACGGGGAAAGCTGCGAATATGACGAATCATCCCGAAACATATCCCGACTGCCAGGGATGTGAGCTCGAAAGGTACGTGCCCTAACTCAAAATATGCTGTCATCGCTTCAGCTTTTTTTTGTTAGCCGATAGTTATTGAGCTTCCCAGCTTCGTCCTATCGAATCGCTGATTATGCCAATGCACATCATTCAACCGTGCACACGTTACAAGATTCGGCTTCGCGGGAGATCTCGGTTTTGTCCATCGAGAGATCGAAAACTCTCGAGACGCCAATCGTTTTCAGGATGGATGACGACGCTTTGAGTGACCTAATAAGAACAATTGCAATCTCAGTGCGCTCAAGCCACTGTGTGACATTGGCAAATTGCAAGGGTCCCATCGCTGATAATGGGTTGTGCGATTTGCTTGTCATAATTCTTTGGAGAATTTACCATTTTCAGCTGCATTGCCCCAGTCAGCGTCTTTGAGCTCGCTTGTAAATGTACTTGGTGCCCCAAAACGCTCCCCAGTCTGCAGTCATTATTGTCTCTCAGGATCCAAACCCAATCAGCACCTTGCATTGAACCATTAGGATCGGTGATGACGACTCTGATCATTTGAAGTAAGAGGCCGTCTATGGCCTGGTGGATGTGACTCGGAAGTCTAGAAGCCTCGTGTTCGTCCTTTTGCGCCGCCAAAACCTTAGCACATGGTGGAGAAGCAAGTTGTTGTGCCTTGCATATGGATCCGTCGATACCCCAGAAATTCTACGAAGGCGGTCCTTTCAGGGGCTGATGCAGCTGAAATACGAAAAGCCACGAGGCCCATTCTGTACTTCCAGGGGAGTCTGAACCTGCATGAACTCGTTCTAGGTACCTGCAGCTCTGTGGAAATCTGATGGTGCCGTGTGATCACGTCGGATATGAGATGACTGACCTAGCTTGATGCAGCACTTGTGCAAGATCACGGTACCCCATACTTTTTTATTTTACTTTTCATGAGAACCCTCATCTCGCCAAACCCGTTGGCTGTGGCTAAAGATAATTCTGGCTAAGTACAGTAGGGGGAGCCGGCCCTTGTAAAGCGCTGCTGCTACTGTCAGGGTCCCCTAACTCGATGTAGCATCGCGTTCACTTAGGAGCCCCCACTGTCACTTCAAGACCAATTTTATTGTCCAGCGTCCAAATGATTCAATGTTAGCTCTACTGCCAGCAATACGAATGAGGACCCATGGGATATAGAAGGCGGATAATTGAACGAAATGGAGCGAGCTGCTGCGAACCGGTGAGCAACTCAGCAGCGCTGAGGTGACCTTGATGGGTACTGTCTATTGCATGTATGTAATAGTAGCCGGGTTAGAGACTTGCATCAGCTGGCATTGGTTTGAGAAGCAATCGTCGACTTGGGTCCTGAATGCCAAGAAAACGACTGTGGGACCCTCTTCATCTGGTCTGGGCTGGACTAGAGGATGTGCACCGCCAACAACGAAATGGAGCAATAGGTTGGCCAGTATTGTTTTGTCTGGTCTTTCCAACTTCCTCTCCTTTGAGTTTCTCCTATCCCCGGTTGTAGCGACGACGCATATGAATGCTTTCTTTTGGTTTGCTCGTTCATTACCAACTTGCTACTGTCCAAGGCGAGGAGGTTGATATCGACAGCCAAACCCTTCGACGCTCATTTCTGTTCCTTTCATTCAAACCAAGGCCCTTTTCTTAGTGACCAGTCAATCGCTCGCTCTATGGTGTTATGCAATCCACCGAAACAGACTTACCATTCGCTGTACCCAATCCTCCTATTCTGCCCGACCCCCCTCAATTGATTGAATACCTTGTTTTTACCGCTTCTTTTTGGCCTGTCCGAGACACAGGATCCCATTCACGGCAATTAGAGTAAACATAGTCCTTTCTTGATGTCGGTGTTCATGTTCTGGTCAAACTCAAAAGGTTGCCCTCTGACGACAACACCAACACAAAGCAACACCCAACCAGTCAACCAGCCACTATTGCAGCCAAACCAGCCACTGTAACGCCAAATCCGGACGTGTACTACTACCTACCCTTGCACCCGCCTTCGATCCTGCGGTGCAATTCCTATCGCATAGCTTCTGCCGCAGTTCAGGGACCGTCCCATCTCAAAAAGATTGTACTCATGGTTCATGCAAAGAGTGCGATCCGCCACAATCCTTTGAGTACATTTCCTGTCCGGCAGCTGGTAGGCACGTCATCACACTGTTATTCACCACTACCGACCACTATTCAACATTCACAATAAGAAGCCATTATTATAAAAACAAGTGCAACTAAAACCCATACCAGTTCTTTCAGCACGACCCTGTCACACGGACTTCCGCATGCGACAGATATATCACCAAAGTAGCGTATAGACGCTGACACTCAATCGCTTCAAGCGGCTAGTAGTGAGGAAGCTATAACACTCTTTGAACTCACGATATTTCCTGCGATTCATTTCTGACACGGCAACGACGGCACGCCGCCTCACCAGTATCCCGACATTATGGGTTCGCGCCCTAATTTCATTGACCTAAGGTCGACCTCGTCGGCGTCGGTCGCTACTAATGGCTCACGTCCACTTCGATCCCCAAGGTTGATTGCAGGAGAAGTGCCTCCCGGTCTGTCACCGCTTGATGCTTTCGCTGCACAGAGTCGGCTGCTTGCGAGGCAGCTCCAAGACAGCCAGAAAGATGGCAGAAGGATGAGCCGGTTGCCACCTCTTACCACCGAGAGCCCGCTGGTTGTCCAAGGACGCTCTGAATACTTTCGTTCACTATCGTACGACTCGTCCGAAGGACAAGAAGGATCCCCACAAGAAGACAAAGGTTTTGGAATGACTACATCCGTGGAAGAACCGATCGACCGACCAGTATCGATGCATCCCCGCATGAGTCGCATTCCTCCTACGCCGGATCAAAACGAACCGCTTCCGAGCCATCTATTTGCCCAGAAATTTGCCGAGCGTGGTAGACAGCTTGGTCGCTTGGAAGAAACGGATTCTAACGGTCCTTATGGCTTCAGAAGAGAGCAATCACCCAGCGATCTGGAGGGACTGACGGAACGAGTTACCGAGAGAAGATCGATGGACGAAGATGCAAATTCTAGAGACGCATCATTCAACGACACTACTCCTGTCTCAGCTTCACTGCCACCATCACCAGAGAAATTGAGCAGGCAAGTATCACACGATTCAGGCCTTGCGCCGCCGAGGACTCTGTTTCCTAAGCGCTCCTCAAGCATCATGTCACAACCGGAAGAGTACCACCACAACGACAACTTGAGTGCCTCATTCCATTCCCAGCCAGCTCGAAAGATGTCAGGCGGAAGCAGTTTCGGGATGACAGGCCTGTCATCTCCAGCCATTGCCAATTTCCACCCATACCAAAGGTCCCCTTCTATCAGCTCAGTCGCTTCGTTGCCAAGACCGTCTTTCAACTTCTCTAGACCGATGAGCAGAGCAGGAACACCAGGCCTCGAGACACCACAACGGCAAGCATCGTCCGACAGCCAACCATCCTTTATTTTGGCAGATGACACCGCTCATACCCCGATAAGTATGCACAGTGAAGCATTTACAGATGATGATCCCAAAGCCGCACCATCGTATATTCATTCCAAGTATTACTTGCCAAGAGGCAAAGCGCTACAGCGAAATTCTCTGATATTCAACCCAGACGATATCTCCAAATTTACAAATGAACAATCCTTAGCACCGACCATTAATGCTCAGCCGTTTGTAAAAGGCCAGGCACCGCCCTCGCCACCATCGAGGCCTGCAAGTTCCTCTTCACGAAACTTAGATGGACCGCCACCACCAGTGGATTCGTTCTTGGCTAGACCGTCCCTGGAACGAAGCAAGCTGTCCAACGAAATGTCTGTCACCGGAGAGCCGTCACCGAGGCCATCCATCGCAGATTCAAGGCCATCGGAAGATGTACCAAGAGGGCGGCCCATGACCTCGCCATTACATGACCAGGCCCGGGGTAGTACGCCAACGACCGTGTCGACCAATGACTCAGCTAGTACTATCAAGCCAGCGAAGTCGATAGCATCAACTGCAGCTGAAACAAGCGCAGAGGAACATTTGATGAAGGGTATCAAGTGTCACGAAGAAGGGTCGGTGAAGGAGTCCACCTACCACTTCCGATTGGCAGCCAAGGGTGGAAACTCGACAGGAATGTTGATGTATGCTCTGGCTTGTCGGCACGGTTGGGGGATGCGCCCAAACCAAAAAGAAGGCGTAGAATGGCTACGAAAAGCAGCCGATGGCGCAAGCTTAGAAATAGCCGAGGATGAAGATATGGTCAAAGGCGGAAAGTCAGTGGACCCGACTGAGCGCAAGACTCGTAAAGCACAATTCGCCCTTAGTATCTACGAACTTGGTGTCAGCCACATGAACGGATGGGGTATTGAGCAAGACAAGGCTCTAGCATTGCGGTGCTTCGAGATCGCCGGTAACTGGGGCGACGTCGATGCGCTAGCCGAGGCGGGCTTCTGCTACGCCCAGGGTATTGGCTGTAAGAAGGACTTAAAGAAGAGCGCGAAATTCTACCGTGCCGCTGAAGCCAAGGGAATGACTATGCCTGGAAACAGCTGGTAAGGTTTACTCCTCGTGGAAACAAACAATGACTAACGAGCATTCAGGATCCATAAGCCAAAATACGCAGATGATGCCGTTAGCATCAAGTCAAAGAAGGCTCGAAGCAAGTCGAGAAGCCGTGGCATCTTCAGGCGCCGAGAGACCAAGGTCGATGAATGAGAGAACCAACTATTTCACCAAACTTACAATACGGGATTTTAATATTGGTTGATATGGCGTTCTGGGAGGAAGGGAAGGGGTTCCCATGACATTTTTGCGAAAGCATTTACAGCATAATGACTCGCATTCTATTCTATCTGCATCGAAGCCGTGGGTGGGAAAGATATGTGCGTGGTCACGGAAGCGCTTCACTTAGTTTCTTGAAATCTTGCGATTGAGGCATTTTTGAGCGGTCGATAGACAAATTTGGCGTGGTCTTGTGTTCTATACCTGCATATTCGTGTTTTATGGAGATGAAGTAGCCACCAGCGTTACTAGATGGAGGCTGAGCCATATTCTGCCCTGAAAGGCAATATAAAGACATTTCTAGGAGGCAATGTCAGTTTTATGAGTGGTGGTACATCCCATGTGCCGCTTTAGCATACGAACCTTGATAATCTAAAGAATCCAGTTAGACATGTTACCTTCCGTGAGTTGAGGTGGCATACTGTTATGGTAGTCAAGTGCCCATGAGGTGAACGATAGCCCAGCAGACTCGTTTATATGGAGCCCTAAACACTGTATGACAAACAAGTGAATGTACAATCTTCAATGGTACCCTTGACTAGGATGAGGCTCTGTGTACACACATATCAAACCATCTATGGAGTCCAAGTTAACGGTCAATAACCCCATTAAATGACCTAGACTGTAGACTGCGGCCACTCTCCGAGCGGTCTGAAGCAAAGCTGTCTGCTTCGCCCCATTGATCCGGCTTCTGGAAAGCCTCCAGAGAAGCAGTACTAAACCTAGCGTATTTTGGAAATCGTTTAGCTATGCTCAGCAAACACACAGGATTATCCTTTAGTTTGTGACTTCTCAAAGGGCCATCAGAAGTCTTCCGAGAAAATCATTAAAACACGTCAGAAAACCTAGGAACAAGCGCGGAACATTAATCAACAATGTGGGCTTTGAAAATACAACTACATTAAGTAAGAAATAGTCCAAGTCCGCATAGCAAGGAAGCCTGACCTTGCCGCTTTAAGTGCGCTTCCATCAAGTGACATATTCTTAACATCTGGAGGAGTCCAACAAGTCGCAACTACGTAGCCTAAAACTTTACACCATTAGCTCAACAGTTTGTCTGTTGAGACTCAAAGACTTTTCATCCGGACTAACCATTAACAGTCTTTGGAAGGTGAGGTTTGCGGGCTGAGGAACAAATGAACTTCCTTCAGTGCACTCCAATCAAAATGGAGAATATTCTTCTTAAAACTTGCTCATGCTATAGTGCCAGTTTGGCACCGTATCCCTGCATCCATACATCCTACTCCATGCCAGTTGCAGCCGACCAGATCGTGGACAAACTTGACGTGAAAATGAACGCACAGTCTGGTGTGGACAATGTCTACCGGGTTTCTGCAGTAAATCTTTATTAATATTATTATGTTGGAATACCTACACATGCCCCATTGAAGGAGGTTCCAGCTAAGCCTTGCTACTTACTGGCTTGTCAGAATCTGCATCCGACGAACGTGGTCAAGAAATCCTAGCGTCAAATACCTGCTCGACTTCTTGATGGTTCAGATCAGCTTGAGAATCATGCATGGCTTGACCATCATTTCGTTAAACTCAATCATACAAGCATACCGCAACTACTTCTTTTTCACTGGGTCTCACAAAGTTTTCGTCCTTGGCGATCCACGAAGTTGGTAAATATCCGGAAATATGAACGAATAATTGATGCCCTCTGTCATTGGAGCTGAGCATGTTTGTGACCAAATACAGTACGCTTAGTTGATCTAATTGAAAGCCTCTCAACAACTCCAGCATGAAAAGAAGTTTCTTCCAGCGTATTCCAATCTCCTCTTGACCCTCTTTCATATTTGTTTCTCGACCCAAGCCATGATTGTGAAACTTACCCAATTTTCCTTCCTTGTCCACTTGTGCAGAGAAGCTTCGCTGACACACTGAATTCCCACATTTTACTGGCATGGGAAATCTTCAATATCATCATCATGGTCGCGATTCCGAATTTCGCCAATATTGTAAATACGATCTCTAAGGCCTTTCTCCACTCTACGATTATTCCGCTGTACAAAGGTGACCACCCTATATCACCCATGGAAACCGGTCCAGACCAGGTGGTCTTCACCGTTGTGAACAAGCACACCTCGGCAATCAAGGCTTTGTTAACACGAGGTTGTGGTCTGTCTGGTTGGTCGCCACACCCGATCATGATCCTCGCCAACAACACAGAGTACGACGAGATCATACTCACTGGCTTCGATGGCATAGGGGGTAGCTGCGATGACAGCGACCCTAAACGTGCCATCCACCTCGACGTTGGCAAAGTCGACGTCAACGAAACAATTAGGTTCCTCATCCCCAGCGGTTGGCACGGGAAGATGTCCGTGGGCGATGCAAACTACCATTTGACTGGAGGATCCGAGACCCTCCTCGAAGGTAGCTTTCTTGAGCAAGTGAACGGCAATGGGGAGACCAAGGTTAAGCTGGATTTTGATGTTAGCATGGTGTAAGTACTCCTCAGTAAGCCTCACAACCTAACTTAACAGTCTACAGTGACGGTTTCTCGGTCCCGCTCACATGTTCATGTGGTGATGAAGTCCTGACCGGATGCAGCTGGGACTTGTTGTCCTTGAACAGATGCCCGGTAAGTGCTAGGACCTAACACTATTTTGCTATTTTGCTATTTTGCTATTTTGCTCATACCGAGAATGGAACAGGAAGAGGACCAAGGTGACGGCGTTTGCAGGAATCCCCTCCGGCCGGATGAGAGCGTGAGTAGTGCCACCGAGTTTTTCCAACCATGCGAAGGCGCCGCCTATACGTTCCCCCACGACCACGGCGCCAATATCAACGGCAATCCCCAGTGCCAGTCAGAAGGTGTCACTTGCTGCGTTGGTACAGACTGTGATCCGCATATGAACCAATGCACTGGTGTTATGTCTGGGGAGGAGATCTGCCAGAAGTTCTACTAGTTGGCTTGAAAGTAAACCTCGGGTCCGTTGGACTGTTCCATTTGTCTGTTTAGTCCCTACTCTACGGACACGTAATGATTCGGGGTGTTGCCGCGATGCACAATTAAAAGGGTATTTCCCCGCAAATTGGATTGCCTTGAATAAATCGCTTGGGATCTTTTCCTTTTGATCGCTTCATCCTCTGCGAAATACTGAGAAGGTTCTAATTTTTTGATAGGAGGTCTGGATTTCACAGCATGTCGAATGGACCTTGATTAGAGTTACATAATGCCCTATCGTGACAATACCCAATACTCTAGTGGAGAGTAGTCCCGAATTACGTGGAGGTTTCAAATTTTATAACTACTCGACACTGTGTCAATACTACTTCGACGAACAGCTTTGTTTCCATTTGATGTTTGCATAGCGGCACTTTCAACGTTCATGTTCGCACTTTCTCTCACCGGTTTAGCAGGCCAAATCAGCCAGGCAGCACCAAACACATTGTGTAGGTAGATACGTTCAGATGGTTCTACCATTATTTTACTAGTCTAGCGAGGTCCGTTCCAGTATGAGTCTCGTTGCTCACCCAATAATATTCTCTCGGCTCGTCTATATGTCAAATCTTGATATTACATTAATCATTCAGGGGGTATCTTCCGCGGTGTCTCTCGCAAGCGCTATCCAGCAGCGCATACTCAATAAATATCATGCTCTTGTAAATTGTTGCTCCCTGTTGTGCCTGCAACTTATTATTGCTTACGGACGAATCTTGGTGTTGTGGTTCCATTCCAAGCTGGGTAACTCGTATGCCAAAGGCCGTCATCGTACGAGGTAGTCGACACGGGAACAGGCGTTGTCAGGTAAACTCCTGACGGAGTTAGGGGTAAAGTAGTCGAAGTGATACTAGCAGTTGTCTGCGTAGTCAAAGAGTAATTCAGAGTCGAAACTGAGGTCGTGGTCGAAGTAGGGGCGGCAGAGGCGGTGGAGGTTTCCGATGTGACAGTCGGCTGTGTAGACGACGTGCTCAATATAGAAGTGCTCAGTGTGGACGATGTGCTCAGTGTAGATGATATGTCCAATGTTGAGGTCACTGGAGTGGTAGTAGTGGTAGATGCTGAGGATGCAGTTGTTGGACTGATGGTCGTAATTGTGGATGTCGACGTAGGTAAATATGAAGTGATTTGGCTGGTTGTGATAGGTGTAGTTGACACCGAGGTTGTCGTCTGACTAGTTGCAATCACTGTAGACGATGTTGTTGTTGTTGGTGGTATCACTGTGGTAGTGACTACGTCCGTAGTTGGTCGAACATCAATGACAGAGACCGTGGAAATGACCTCTGTAGTGGGCTTGACCGTCACGACCACCGTATCTGTTTCTGTGACCGGCGGCAGTGTTTCAACAACAGTCTTGGATACTGTTTGTAAAATTGTGGTAGCCGTTGCACCTCCAGACCCAGATTCTCCATCCCCTCCGCTACCGTCGATAGGAACAACGGAAACCGAGGCTCTTGTCGCTAGAAGCGGCGAGGGAGAAGCTCTTCCCCACCTCAGAAAAGGCAGCGCTGACGCAGGAAAACATTGAAACGATATCGCGAACAGAAGCGAGACAGGCAGATTGGATCGCATCTTGACAATGAGTGTGGTTCAGGATGCTGAATACTAGACAGACTGGAAACGAACCTTGCAGAGTTGGCTTGACTTGACTTGAGGGATCTGCAGGATGAACGAGAAAAGGAGAGACATTCTAGACCTACCAAGCTGGCAATGGTGCTTTTATTGTGGGCGACTTTTTCTTCTTTTCTGACAATAGGTGTTATTCAGATGGCTGGCTGTCAGGCGTGTTACTGGCATGTGTAAGGGTTGTGATGGACCCTGGAGTATGTTATTAACTCTGGTGGCTGGAAACTGCATGGGATGAGTGTTGCCTTGTGATTGGCTCGGTAGCATGCCAGCCACCTACTTTTGGCCGGAAAGGGTAAGCGACATACTGTACCTTGCGCTAGCGTCGACTTGCACATGAACATGAGAGGTAGAACACGCGGGGGATGGCATCGGCAAGACTTGAGGCGTGTTTACAGCGACAACGGCATAAGTTGTCAACGCCAAAACGTGCATGGCCTTTCTTGCAGCCCGCAACGAGTTTAGAGTTTCAGTCATATCTCGGTGCTTCGGTGAGACAGGTTCTGCGCTTTTTTTTGGGGGGGGGGGGGGGGGGGGATGTCTTCAAGTTGTTTTGTTCCCTATGTACATAACGTATCAATTCGGATTCCCGGCAGCATTGGTTCGTCAACCCTGGGACTGAGTGAACAACTTCCAAGTTTGTTTGGAGAGGGTTTGGGTGGGGCTGTGCATGGTTCCCTTCACTACCAGTACCCTGATAGATATAGATGCCATAGACGGTTTTACTTTCGAATCGAATCTATCGTAATTCGCAAGACTTCGTACTTCGTTCGGATCCGTAGATGGTAAAGGAAAGTGAGGCGATCAATATTGCGAGACCTCCGATGACAATATTATGTTCAAATAAAAAGAAGCACAGCACCTTATTCCCTGAAACAGTGTCTCCCTCCAGCCAGCAGTGACCGACACAGTGGTACTGGCTGGTAGAACGAAAAGCTTACACCACCACCTACCTACTTATTACTTTACTGTAACGGATCTACGGATTATGTGCCCATGCAACTTGCAAGTATGTACATGTGTATTCTCTGCATACATTACACAGGTGCCTGCTGTGAAGGCTCCCTATTGCACGTCATCTCTGTGGCGCATACATGGAGACTTGGACTGCCCCGCGCTATTGATCGTGTGTCCACATTTGAGGAGCAGTTGTTCGGACGATCCAGTCCAGGGATAAGCGTGCATGCATCGCAAGGACCAACTCTTATTTTTCGAAACGCCGATAGAAAGATCATAGTTGTGGCTCTGAATCACACTGCACTATAGAATCACAAGGACCGAACAAGTCGACCTGTCACCATGCCATCATTCCCATTTTAGACCGCCGCTGTACATAATGCGAGAAGTGATGCAAACCCCGTACATCTACACTGGCCGGCAAGCGCAGCTGATTTGTGGAGCAAATATTGTGAGATGACGTTGAAGCCTGATCTGATTGTGCTCCGCCACCAAAATCTGCAAGCTATCCGAGCTATGGTAGCTGAAAGGGCAATCACAAGGTGGGCTGTTGGCTCGCAGTGGTCTTGGCCACAGTAACCATTCAAATAACCCAAGAGCGCCCAGCGAGCATTTCTTTCGCACGGCGCATACATAGCCTCAACGTGGCAATTCATATTCGCAAGCTCTGGTCTGAGACTCTAAGGCAAAAGCGCTGAATCCGCCGCCGCTGTTGACTCTTCCTTTAAAACCAAAATATCATTTTGTCTTCTCGCAGCTGAACTGTCTTCTGACGACACCTCCATATTTGCGAAGTCCTAGGACCTTAAATCACACCCACGACACGACACGACACGACACGACACCGCACCACACCACACGACTTGCAACCTCACCTTATTTCAACGAGTTTCATGTCTTATCAGCAATACAACTACGGCCAGCCAGGCGGTCCTCCGCCGGGACAGCAGTATGGTGGATATGGTCAACAGCCTCCTCCCGGCCAGTACGGCGCGCCGCCGTCAGGACCACCACCTGGTCAATACGGTGGCTACGGGCAGCCCCCACCAGGCCCTCCCCAAGGTTACGGTGCACCACCTCCTCAACATGGAGGTCATTACGGCGCGCCACCACCGGGGCCGCCCCCAGGGCAGTATGGCGGTTACAACCAAGCTCCGTCGCATGGCAGCCCGTACCCTCCACAAGGTGGACACTATCCTCCGCAAAATCAACCTTATGGCGGCCACTCACCGCAGCCTCCGTACCATCAGCAAGGCTATGGCGCACCGCCCGGTGCTCCTCCACAACAAAGTTACGGTGCCCCTCCACCTGCGTGGGGTGGTCCTCCAACTCCAGCAAGCTTGGGATACGGCCCGCCGCAGATCATTCAATGGGATGCCAACCCCGATGCTCAGGCCCTGAGGGGTGCGATGAAGGGTTTTGGTACAAACGAGAAAGTTTTGATCCAGGTGTTGGCCAATAAAGACCCGTTGCAGATTGAGCTGATCAAGGACACCTACATGCGCACTTTCAAACGGAGTTTGGAGAAGGACATCATTTCAGAGACCGGCGGTTGGTTCGAAAAAGGCTTGGTCGCTATAGTTCAAGGGCCGTTGCTCCATGATTGTCACTCACTTTACAACGCCATGAGCGGACCAGGCACTAAGGAGAAGATTTTGAACGACGTACTGCTTGGTCGCTCGAATGCAGACATACAAGCTATCAAGGGCAAGTATAGGCAGACCTTTGGCAGATCACTCGAATCTGATGTGAAGGGTGACCTGAGCATGAAGACCGAACGCCACTTCTTGATTGTCTTGGGTGCTGCTAGAGCCGAGGATAGTGCCCCTGTGATCCCACAGGACATTGACCGCGACGTCATGGACCTATATCGTAGTGGCGAAGGCAAGGTCGGCACTGATGAGATGATGTTCTGTTCTATTCTCAGCACCAGGAACGACAACCAGATTCGGGCAATCGCGCATGCTTACGAGCAGAAGTTTAGAAAGCGTCTCGCTGATGTCATCCGCAAAGTAAGTTCAGCTCATACATTCAATCATACTAGAAGAGCGTACGTGCTGACAATTTTACAGGAATTCAGTGGTCACATGGAAGATGCATTATTATACCAGTTGAACCATGCTGCTGACAAGTATATGCACGCAGCTGCCATGCTTGAGGATGCTATGGCCGGACTTGGTACAAAGGACCATTTATTGATTGCCCGAGTGGTCCATTATCATTGGGATCGTCCCGCTCTGGCTAATATCAAGGGTGCATATCAGCAGAGGTACAAGACCTCCTTGTCCAGGCGCATCAAGGGCGAGACAAGTGGTGATTACGAGAGGTTGATGATTGCCTGTATCGGCGAGTAATTGTAGCAACAGGTTTTCTTGCATTTCGGTTTCAGGGCGAAGGCGTTGGTGGATGATACCTAGTTGCAAATTCGTTTCATGAGGAGCTCGTCGCAGGCTGGTTGGGTTGAGCTTGGTGACAGGCAACACAATTGAATAATCCTCGCGCTGAGCAGCTGTGTGCAAGTGCAGAAATCGCGAAAACATAATCTTGTTTCTGAGTGTTCAGATTGCTTGATACCTAGCTAATAGACGTCGTGGCATTTGCAAGCGTCGAATGTTGTTAAACCAACCTTGGACAGCAAGCGGCAGGTTTTGTGCTCGTAATGTCTTTGGAAATGAATATTCTCAATTGTGCAAGATTGAGAGCGCAGCAAACGACAAACGCATGTTCGTTACCGATGTAAAGGATGAAAGGTTGATCCATACTCTATCATAGCCCCTCCAGTATACTCGAAATCTCACCATGGTAATACGACATATGTACAAGTTGACAACTGTGCAACGTTGCGTAACGATAAGATGACCTCACGGCGGCTGTCTTAGTTTCTGACAACGACCAGCGCTGCTACCCATCTCCCGCTTGCCTTGTAGTGCTGCATTCCAAAGACGAACGGGATTGTTGCAACGCATTGAATGAACCTGTCAAGTTGCATATGCGACATCTCCACCGGGTGAACTACCAATAGATGCTACCATCATGCTCCGCACTAATACAGCGGTGAAGTTCGCCCTCCCCGCGTCGCGTCGATGGATAACGAGGATCCTACTCCACTTGGCTTGACGCATCCTGATCCACTCCCCAGCTAACTGCATTTCTTCTGTCTGACGAACCCACACCTCAAATATGAATCTTTCAGAATATATATGAGTTTCCATTGAGGTATACCTACGTCTTTTTGCTGAGTGTGATGCGTTCATTCTATGCTCATGGCTATGAAGTACAGAATCTCCTCGCCGGGGAGTCTGGCTTCTCCCAGGATTCCCACTTTGTTACTCATAAGAACTTGCAGATCCTAGAGAGCACACCATTCACACACTCTGTGACGGACAGCCGATACAGCTTCATTACACAAGCATCAATTGCTGGAGCTCTGGTCCTCATCTATTTGATACGACTTTCACTGCCGGCAGCGCCTCAGTGGTGCAGCAAGTTCGCCCAGGAAGATGCCTGGCAGAACGCGCCGCGCACAAGGAGATGGTCGTTTCCAGCCGTTGCTCTCCTTCTGCTCTCCATTGCAGGTCTTGCTTTGGCTACAGTATCAGCAATATATGAAAACTCTTGGGCATGGCTTGGCCTAGTGCCCTGGTTGGCTTCCGTTCTGCTCGTTGTCATCGCCCGACCGTCGAAGACACCCAAAACATTGTTGACTATACTGTGCACTACTACTCTTAGCAATGCATTCGCCCTTTACGCAAACTACAAGACTCTACGAGAGCTAAATATCATCTACCTTGGAGAATTGTGTATTGCTATCGGCTATATCATCATTATCCTATCAATGCCTATGAGGGACCCCGGCTTAAGCGCCGAGGGTATTGCTGGGCCACATGATAAAGCGACGAACAAGCTTCGTAGTCCAGAAGATAAATTGACTCTGTGGCAGTTCATGACGGTCTCGTGGATGGGCCCAATGATGCGAGTGGCTTCAAAGAAGACCCTCAATGACGAAGATGTCTGGTTGCTGCCTTTTGAATTCCAGCACAGCCGCCTTCATATGCTATTCCAAGACCTTCGAGGATCGCTTATTTGGAGACTGATTTTGGCAAACGGATTGGATCTCATGATCACTACATCTTTAGGAATACTGGAGATGGTTGCCAATCTCTCAAACCCAGTCCTGCTCCAACGCTTGATTGCTAGTATTCAGAACGGCTCGAGGAACGAGTCGATATTCTATGCCATTACTATATTGGCTGTACGACTGGTAGCCGCACAGTCTGCCGTGTTCACCCTTTGGTACAGTCGTCGCGCCTACGAAAGATCTCGTGGTGAAATGATTACAACTGTGTACGCCAAGACATTGACCAGGAAATCCCAAGGATTCCAACCTTCAGAAAATGACCCAAAGCACGTCAATGGCAATGAACTTGATGGTGGAAAAGTTGAAGAAGGCCGATTTGCCCGTCTACTTATTTGGCTAAAGATTCGCAAGAGTCGCTCGGAGAAGGCTGAAACGGCGAAGGCACCAGCGTCCATGGGAAAAATACTAAATTTGATGAGGAGCGACTGTTACGAAGTGGCGCAACGATTTTGGGATTTTCCAGCCCTTATCACAAAGCCATTACAGTTTGGCCTTTCGCTTTTCTTGGTTTGGCAGTTCTTGGGTTGGCCTTGCCTGCTTGGTCTTGCATGGGTCGTATTTATCCAATTACTCAATGGGCTTTCTGTCAAGGCTCTTATTTCACGAGAAAAACGCCGAAGAGCTGCTACAGACGAACGCCTGCAGGCCACCTCCCAGTTCGTGGAGGCCATCCGCCATCTCAGATGGTATGATTGGCAAGGCAAATGGCTCGACAAGATTATGGTTGCACGAGATAGCGAACTACATCTCAAAATCATAACCGGTTTGTGGGCCGTTCTTTTGGGGACTATAAATATCTCTGCAGGGGCCTTGTTCCCTGTTATCACATTCTTTGGCTACACCTACATCGCGGGCAGGCCTTTGTCGGTTGATATTGCATTCCCAGCTCTGCAGTTGTTCAACATGCTAGAAACTAGTTTGAAGGAGCTTCCCGATTTGTTCATGATGCTTTTGAATGCTTCTGTTGCTATCGGCCGACTGGATGCTTTTATGGCAGAGCCTGACAAAGACGAGGGGTTTTCAAACGAGGAAGCTACTGACATTGAGTTCCGTGATGCTTCCTTTGCTTGGCCTGGAACTAACAATCCTGTCCTATATGATCTCAACCTCCACTTCACTACTGGTCTTGCAGTGATTCTGGGACAAGTCGGTTCTGGAAAATCCGCCCTTCTGCAGGGAATCCTTGGCGAACTTGATCGTTGGGCTGGCGACTGCATTCTTCCGCATGAGATGGTTGGCTACTGTGCCCAATCTCCATGGTTGCAACACATGAGTATTCGTGATAATATTCTATTCTCGTCTCCCTACGATCCTGTACGGTATAAACAGGTCATCGAAGCCTGTCAATTGACGACTGATCTCGCGAGTTTCGAGCACGGCGATCTTTCTTTCATCGGAGAGAACGGAATAGGACTTTCTGGGGGACAAAAGGCCCGAGTTGCTTTGGCCCGTGCTGTTTATAGCCAGTCCCGCATTTTGCTTCTTGACGATCCTCTGGCACCATTAGACCACAACACCGCCGAGACCATTGTTCAGAAGCTCTTCCGTGGTAGTCTAGTTGAAGGTCGGACGGTGGTTCTGGTCACGCACCGCGTCGATTTGGTAACACATCTAGCAGACCAGGTCATTGAGATACAGGATGGAAAAGGTCGCATATTGGACATTGATGAAATCCCGGAACAAATTGCGACCTCGAAATCCGCAAATAATCCAGAAGAAGCTCATGAGGCTGAGCCGTCCGCGGAAGAACAGGATGCCGCCATTCGTGACAAGTTCATTGAAGAAGAACACCGCAAAGACGGCGGTGTTGTTCTGTCGGTGTATTGGACTTATATCAGAGCAGGGAAACTGAGGTGGTGGGCTGTCCTTATTGTCCTATTCACCATTTTCCGCCTCGCGCGCGTGTTCAGTGGTTGGTTCTTAAAAGCCTTCTCTGAAGCTTACCCGGATAAGCAAGTTGATATGGATATGGACGTCGCCTTTCTGGCCCGCAGAGTTGTCTTCGCTATCGTGGAAAGGGGAAGGGATGGAAGTGGTTCTTTCGCGGATCGTTTCTTCGACAACCTTCCTCCCCCCTACGAGAATGTGCGACCATGGTTGATTTGGTATCTGGTTATCGCTCTCGCGATGACGGCATTGTTCACCATCGTTCAACTCGCTCTGCTTCTCATCTTATACGTCGCTGCGAAGAGTTTATACGTTCAAGTCGTCACAAGGGTGAGTAACGCCACATTCCGGTTTTACGATGTCACGCCTGTGGGCCGGCTGATGAACCGATTGACCTCGGACATTGGAATGTTGGATGGCGGTATCATATCACCATTGCAGAACATGGCTTTCTTCTTCCTTACTTGGGCGACCGCTATGGTCATCATTGCTTTGGTCACTCCTATTTTCTTCATATTTGCCATTGTCATGACGCTTGGATTCGTATACATATTCTTGCAATTCTTACCTGCATCACAAAGTCTCCGTCGGCTCGAGATGGTCTCCCTGAGTCCTCTCATGTCGAACTTTGGTATTTTACTGGATGGTCTAGCGACAATCCGCGCATTCAAGGCGCAACCCAACTTCCAGAACCGCAATATCGTCGTCACCGATGCTTTCCAACAGAAAGACCATTTCTATTGGTCGCTCCAGTCTTGGTTGATGTACCGTTTCGACTCGCTGTCAGCAGTCTCGACCTTCGTCCTGACCATGATCGCCCTTTACAACGGGCTATCTCCTGGTCTGACTGCTTTCGTGCTGACAACAGCTGCCCAATTTGTCGACGCTACTCATATGCTATGTAAAGTTTACGGGCAGCTGCAGATGGACTTCGTCTCGGTCGAACGTGTCATAGAATTGTTGGAGCTTGAGGAGGAACAGGTCGGCGATATCGACCCGCCGGCTCACTGGCCCGCTTTCGGGGACGATATCGAATTCGACAACGTCACAATGAAATATGCACCACACCTGGAGCCTTCACTCTCCGACGTCAGCTTCAAGATTCCTGGCGGTTCGACCTGTGCCGTGCTCGGAAGGACGGGATCTGGTAAGTCCACGCTTGCTTTAGCCTTGCTGGCAACTCTACGCCCAGAGACGGGCAGCATTCATGTGGGCAGCATGGATATCTCACGGGTCAATGTACACACCTGGCGCCAACGTATCAGCTTCGTTGCTCAGGACCCGGTGCTTTTCCCGGGCACACTGCGGCAGAACATCGATCCGCTCGAGGAGCACTCAGATGCAGAGTGTATTGCAGTACTGCATCGTATTCTGGGACCCGAGTGGTCCTTGACTTCGCATGTCGAAGGCGGCGGCAAGAACCTCAGCCAGGGCCAGCGGCAGCTGGTCGGCATCGGGAGGGCGGTGCTGAGACGCAGTTCTGTAGTTGTGCTTGACGAGGCGACGGCGTCCATCGACAAAAAGACGGCCCTAGCTATCCAAGATGTGCTCAGGGACGAGTTAAAACAGAGCACGGTGATCACGATTGCGCACCGGCTTGAGGCTGTCAAGGATGCTGATTGGTACGTCCGGCTTGATGCTGGACGGGTAGTTGAATGTGGTCCCGCAAAGAATTTGCCACCACCTTCCGATACGAAATAAGCTGCGTTTCCTTTTATTTGGAGTTGATATACATATACATATACGTTATTATTAGATATCGCCGACAAACTATATAGTACCGTGGGGGTGATCTCGAAAATCTTGCAAGACTAGAAACAAGTATATTGCGTACCAAGTTGAATATATTTACCTGAAGGGTTTTTAAGACCACGCCTTTTGAAATACGCTGACGGCTCGTTGCCCGTTTCTAATGTGTTGTCTCGTCGAACCGATTCAGGCATTCCCCAAGTTGCTTTGGGATTCAAAGATTGTTCGAGCCGGAAGTATAAGGTAGACGTCCTTTCAATAGGTATTCATGGGTTGGACAGAAGAGTGACATACATCATTCGAGTCTATTGTGGTTTTAATATCACAACTTTCGGCATAGAGAAGCATCCGAACGACACCTCTACCTCTGCTGCACGACCTGATAAAAGACTGCGCCGCCTTAGCTATACCCACCACCAAGGTATGCCGTTCAAATCTTGTTGATCCGCGTACACCATCCAACGTTCTTGGTCTACTAGGCCACTCTCGTGTCCATGACGCACGAAACCTTCCGCACGAAGCCATACAATTTTCCGAGACATAAGAACTCCCACTACCATGAGAGCCTCGTTAGGTAGGCCATCCAAATATTTACAGCAGTGAATATCGGGGATCATCAACAAACTGATGTGAGAAACCAGACAGTCCAATCACTTGCGAGTTATTCAACACAGAAAACATTATTTAGTACCACGTGATTTCCTGGACACATCCTGCCCTTGGAGCTGCTACAAGTACATAAATGACGCTACGATAACGCTACCTACTCCAAATCATAGTCAAAGCCTGAGGGATGTTTATTTTATGCCCCTCAAACACGATACTCGTGTATAACGTTGAGCTGATATCACTATTTGATGATCTCAAACTTATTAACAAGGAACCTAAAACGTTGTTATCATTATTCACAACTACTAGACCTCTCTAAGGGACTGCGAGAACTTTTTTCATTTTATTCTTTTTTAGGACACATCGGACTTTTCGATAGAGTTATTAAGAAAACTTGCTTTATTTTGTTTCAGAATCATAGATATTCTAGTTCTAAAGGCTCAGTTACAAATGACATCTCGTTGTATCACTGATTGCCGCAATGATCAGAGTGTATATACCTCCACGTCGTAAGGAGGAGACTTTGTCTGACTGCCAGAACACCTAATTAAAACTATGAGTAACACTGCTCTTCCAAAAAGTCAGTTTGTCATAGTATGATGTGTCTACGTTCGCCGGCACTACTTTACGCCTCTCTGAGGTGTTGAGACACTTCGGGTGCCGCTTCGGGTGCCGCCATGATTGCGTCCCCCACGATAGCCTCTGCCTCTACCTCGACCTCTGTTTACAGAGCGTCCGGGTTTGTTTGTTTTGGACTGCAACACGTTATTAGTCTTGTCGACCTCTGGGTGGTGAGTTTCCACCAGCAGAGCCGGATTATTCTTTTGGGGTGTAGTTGGTACAGGGTCGGAAACCGATCGACTAGCATCGTGTGGCTCAAAACGGCGGTATGCTGTCACGATGATATCGGCTTTAGGACTTGAATCGATCGTTTGATTGTTAAAAACGGAATTTTTGGCATGATTGTTGTTTTCCTTATTCAAGGCAGTCTCGTCTGCTGGCGAACCGTGAGATTCGACGTCGTCAGCCCACGCAAGGGAGTGGTCTTGCGCCATAGGCGTCGAGCGAGGTGTAAACTCTGGCGCACCAGGATTCAACCTAGAACCCTGCGAAAGAGGTCAGTCCAGTCAAAAAATCAAGGATTTTTCGACTGATCTACCTCTTTCTCGTGCCCACTTGGAGTTTTCGCAATAGGCGTAGTGATAATCTTCGGTACTGCAGTCTGCTGGTTCGCCTTGTTGTTGGACTCGGTGGAACTCGAAGCTGTGGAGTCTGCAGAGCTGCTGGAAGTGACATTGCCGGCAGGAAGCTCCTCAGGCTTCGATGCGGTGTCGCTGATGGTGCATGTATCCTTGGGCTCCTTGGGTTTCACGAAAATTTGCTTCGACCATAGTTCGGCATATTTGCCTTTTTTCTCCAAGAGTTCCTCATGGCTACCCTGTTCCACCACCTCGCCATCGGAGACAACAAATATAATATCCGCGTTCATGACTGTGGATAAGCGATGCCTGGATTGAAGTCAGCAATGCGCAAAAGAATTGTAAATTTACATTCGATTACTCACGCCACAATAAAAGTTGTTCTCGCCTCACATAATATACGAAGGCCGTCCTGAATCTTTTGCTCTGTTTCAGTGTCCACGGAACTAGTTGCCTCATCAAGTAGGACAATATCCGGTCGCTTCAGGATTGCACGAGCAATTGCAATGCGTTGGAGTTCGCCACCAGATATTTTGCTGAACGATTGTGAGCCTCTCTGTAAGTTTCATGCGTGTGCTTCATGGCGTCACTTACATTCCTCTCTCGCCAACGCGAGTTTGGTAGCCATCACTGAACTTCATGACGTGGTCATGCATGGCCGCAGCTTTGCACGCCTCGTGAACTTCCTCATCTGTGGCAGTGAGACGGGCGTATCGAATGTTGTTCATAACGGTGTCATCAAAGAGAATGGGAGCTTGAGGTACAATACCAATACTCTGGCGGAGACTGAGGCAATTGAAAGGGTCAGCTTATATCTTCCAGATATGAAGGAGCAGTAGCAGTCTATAAATACCTGGACAATTGGACTTCTCGGATGTCCTGGCCATCGATTAGTATCGAGCCAGTGGTAACCTCGTAGAAGCGGTCCAGCAGCCTCAGAATCGTGGACTTCCCTGCTCCTGTAGCTCCGACGAATGCTGCAGTCTTGCCTGATGGCACTGTAAGGTTCACGCCCTTCAAGATGTCCTTCTTCTTGTCGTAGCTGAAACCGACGTTTCGAAACTCAACTGACGCCCCCTCCAGGCATAGCGGCTTGGCTTCTGGCTTATCCACGATGGTTGGCTTCTCCATCATTACACCAAGCAGTCGCTCTGCATAGACGAGATCCTGTGAAATGCTCTTGCCAAGATTGGCAAAAAAGCGTAGAGGTGCGGTGAGTTGCCCCCAATATGTCAACAGCATGACGAAGTCGCCTGAAGTAGCCTGTTTGTGAGTAACTTGGTAGACGGCTAGGAAAGCGCCAGCAATCAAACCACAAAGTAGTATGAGGTATTGGAAAGCATGACCTAGAAGGTATCCTGCATACAATCCTTTAACCGCAGTCATCTCTGTACCAATAGCAGCCTGATATCGCTGTTCCTCGTGGGGAATCTGGTTGAAAGCACTAACAGTATGCCATCCTTGAATGCCAGCCTGCTTGACGTAATGCTCCTCAAAGAAGCTATATGATCATTAGTTCCCAACGATGTCATAATATTAGAGAATTTTGCAGTCGTGCGGCTTCCACAAGCAGATAGCCAGAATTGACCATGAGAGGTGGGAGTGAGAACTTCTTTGGGAGTACTCACCTTTTGACCATCTTCTTCCTCTTCTCACTGAACCGTGCAATAAGATGCGTTGCAGCTTGTACGAAGGCCACTCCCGTCGCTATCGTGATGAAACCTTCGTAAGGTCCAAATTTGACGGATAGATATATGAAAGCGACCACAAGGTCGATCATCATAGGAACAGCTTGGAAACAGATTGATTCAAGCATGCGCGATATGGCCGTACCATGCGAGATAGCGACAATCAGATCTGACGAGCTCTTGGAATCGTGAAAATCTGCCGACAGATTCATCACATGGTTGTAGGCAGCGACAGATATGGCCTCTTCTCCATAGTACTCAACGGGCAACCAGAGTATCGACCGTATAAGGTTAATGCCAGCTTCAGATGCGGCAAGTCGTAAAGCAGCGAAAACAAGCACTTCGATCCAAGGGTTGCGGTCCGATTCACCATTGAGAGCATCGAGCAGGATACCCATCTGTCTCGGAATGAGAACGTTTAAAGCGTTGCCAGCAATGAGGCAAACACCAACCAGGCCAGCAGAAATTTGCAAGCGACGATTATGGACAGGCCATATGTAAGGAAAGAATATGGAGAAGCCTTTGGCATATGCAATCCAGCTTCCTTCACTCTTGAGGCGCTTCTCCATTTGTTCCCGGGCCAAACGCTGTCGCCGTTCCCATGGCGATTCGGGATCGGTTGGCGAGTTGGTCGCGTCTGTGTCATTCTCCGAGTTGTTGCCGGTCCCGTAGCCACTATCTGCGGTCTCGTCTACATTCTCGGTCCTTTGGCCGGTCTTGGGTAACAGCGGGCTTGTCTCTTCATCAGTGCCATCTGGTCGATATTTCTGGCGGCCGAGAAAATAGACCAAGATCACCGCAAGAACGATGACATAGCGAATTACGATAATTGCTATGTCGAAGGAGAGAAAGACCTCAGGTCTCAGAGTTTGAGCAGTCTGGAGTCGTTTGTGCTGGTCCAGCACGGATGTTACAGCAATGGCAGGCTCGAACACGCCGGCGACAAGCCACGATCCAATGTAAGGATGCCAGACAATATCTGTCCCACTGCCAAGCGTACTCTGTTCGATGCCGAACACGAGCATACAAGAGAGCAAGCCAACCACGGTGTCCTGTGATGGCCACTCGGAGGCAAGTAAGGCTTGTGTGACCTTGAGAATCAACTGACCTAGATATGAAACGACAAAGAGAAAAAGAAGAGAGACGATGATCTTGGGCCTGTTGTGCTTCACCTTGGATGTTGTCGAAGATGCCTGTAGAGTGCAGGCGGCGATGCTGCTTGTAATTGCAAAGTACGTAAAGACAGTTGTTGGGTATGCATAGTGCAGACTGACAAGCAGCCAGTCCGGAGACGATTGTTCCATGATTATGGTTTACAGTTAGATACAATGTGGTAATCTGAGCTCCTCGAAGCTCGACGTTGTGAGGTTACGATTGCTGGAGGCTTGGCAAGATGAGCGCGGCGACCTGTATTGATGATTGCGTCTGTGTTTTCGAAGTCAGAATTTATTAGTGCTGAACGAAGAGAAGTAGAGACAGCGTGTCAGGTCTTCAGATGGCGAATGTGTTGCTGGCGATGTCATGTCGTGGCAATGAGTTTGAGAAGCAGGCAGAAAGGCCACAACTAGAAGTTGGGCCTTTGATTGTAAGATGTGCAGTGACGTGGTATGGTGTGGTATGGCATCGAGGGTAGAGTGAAATGGTAGGAAAGTGGGACTGGAAGATGATGTGAATTGGCTGTGAAGTGAGTGAGTCACGGAAATCGCTCCCATTTTGATCTGATCATAAGGCTGGACCTTCCGGGTTTCTTCGATCTTTATAGCAAACATAGAGCTAGGTAAGCTGTCTTGCACGAGCAGACGTTTGAGTTTGAGCTTGAGCCTTACCACATAACCGTGCAAGGGCAGGTGCAGCCATTACAGCAATTCACGCATTTACCAAGGGCAGGTAAGACTAGGCATCACTCACAATGTCCAATTCATAGTCATAAGACACCTACGGGAGGTCGGGAATTCCGTGATGGTATATATGTAATAACAGCGAGGCTGAAGGTAAGATAGTTGGCAACTGTCGCTGATTGGCGGCTTAGCACTAGGCTTCCATCAACGCGGCAGCGCAGAGAAAATGTGTAAGCTGAGGCTCCCTCCACTGGTTGTTAACACGCTGGATGGTGGCAGGCACGTAAGTAATTGAGTTTGGAAAATGAGGCCGCCAGAAGCAAACAACTGGACTAACAAGCACGGGGAGAAGCCTCGTTTTGTTTTGTGCGGCTCATGAGCTTGGCTAAGGTTAGAAGTCTTTCGACAAGTACAAGGTTTGAAAGCACATGATCAGGAGAACAATTTCAATGGTACAGTAGCCACTTTTATTTAGCCTTGCACACTAGACCGGTCGTGGACTTCGCAAGTCTCGCGTCGGGATGCTAAAGTGCGGGTAAGGTTGTTTTTAGTCCTTCGCGAAGGAGGATAGACCATGGTCATGGGCCCGTCATCGTGCCGGAAGCACAAAACAATCTACGCGGTAACGGTGTGATCCTCGCCCAGAATAATAAGGTAAGTTGATAAGTTCTGGCTCGCGAGCTCTGCGCAAAGCCCACCTCAACTGCGGCATCTTCGTTTCTATGGTTAGTATTGACTGGTCACTGCATGCCAAGAACTTCGCTCATGGATCACCCGGGTCCCTGACATCCTTGCCTTTTGACAGGAACCGTTATCTCTCAATTTCTTGTTTTTATTTCTTTTATCATTATTTTTATTTTCTTATTTACATCTGGCGGACTCTGGCCTTATTACCAAGCCAAGATTGACCGGGGGCCATTCAAGACCACGTGCGAAACGTCATCGCAGAAGGAACTCAGTCCTATCCTTGGTCCGATTGTCGTAGCTGAGCAGTCTGTTTTCGATCTGACGGTGAAAGAGCTAATATGCTCCTTCTACAGTGTGACTCTGCAGTTCATGCATTTCGTCACCTATGTGCCTCAAAAGCATGGCTTTGGGAATATGTCGGTGTGGTCGCAGAATCTGCAAGGCAGGGTATACTAGAAAGCCACAAAACGTACGCATCGGCGACTGGTAAGCTTATTGACCAGTCGGAAAGTATCATACGTCGCCATGAACGTCGCCATGAAGCGTCCATGTCGTCTGAGCTTGTTAGAGTTTGCCGGTGATAGAAAATTGCCATGCACTTTGTGCCGCATCCAGCCTGGGGGGACCCGATGTGGTGCATCATGGAAGTCTGGACCGTGGAACCCGGCAGGTTGTCCGGCAACCCAAAACTTAGAATGTCATGGCATGGCGCTGTCCCGTTGTATATCACACATTTTAGTCCACACGGCGGCGCAAAACCACTACATGACTACTTCCAAGGCTGCCGTCCCGTCTGGCACAGGCCTGCGGAAATTCTACCGACAAGCTCGATTGGAATGCTAGGAATATAAACGCCGACACGTGGCGGTGAGACGAGAACGGTATGCTGTATCTCACCGGCGTATCAGATTTAGTGATGTGATGCTAACCTAGTGATACGTGCTGGGATTACGAGTTCCGATATGCAAACTTTGATTACACGACATTTTCCTTGCACCGCCAGAGCGCCAACCAATCGTGTACAATGTGAGGAATGTTGTACCAGGGGCTCTCAGTGATTATATACGTTCGGGATGGTAGTGAGAGATTCTGCAGGTGACTAGATGGTGGGGTGACGGCAAGATCCATAGATCCATCCATGGGTTACCCGTAGCGGTGTGGGGGAATCGAAATAAGGAAGATCGTGCAAGCATAACTTTGCAAAGAGTTTTAGTCTTTGTGATGTGCATTCAGCATCGTCGTCAGCGATCACTAACACCATGAGGCAGACATTGAATGATGACACGAAATGCATTAGTACTCATAACCGTCTCACGAAGCCCAGTGCTCATTATCACCATCTCAGTACATGCAAAGAGAAAGACCAATACTCGCTCGCTAGATTGACTTCCTTCTTGATCAGATACACCTGTTCCTCCTACAATAGGCCATGGGTGATGTAGTTATATCGCTTGTTCTTGACGCGCCCTCCTTTCAACATTCCTTATTCGCCTGTGTTGCCTATTTAGAGTGTTCCGCCATTTGACATAGAGAAAGAAAGCGTCCTTCAAAACAACGAAGAGACACCCTCCGACTAGACTTCGACCCCATCTTTCTTGTAATATACCCGTGATAGGACCAGACCGCGGTTTGGTCACCCAGGAAGCCGGCAATGCTAAACGTAGTAGGCTTCCCGCCCCGTATGATACTGTGGGCCACATGAGTGCACCAGCTAGATAGTTGAGAATAGCTGAGATCCCACCAATTCCTCGATTTGGCCGTACAGGTGCCGCGTTGTTGTCTTGTGCCTGGTTTGCAAGTGCAGGCTCCGCAACATCATCTTCACCGTGGCCATCGCCGAGATTCAGGTCAAAATTAATATCGATGAGGTGGTGACCTTCTTCGTCGTCCTCCTCTGGAGCGGGATGATCACCTCCTCGAGGCGCTGCTGGCGCAGCAGGCTCTCCTTCCTGAATAAATGCTGCTGCTGTTGCAGCCGCTAACCTCCGGTCCAGATTTCGAGATGCAGCTCGATGCAGGCGGAAGTAGAAAGCTCTAGCCACAGGGAACGCTAGCAGCGCCTTTTGTCCCGATGGGGGCCATGCCAGGAGGTCCGTTTTGTGATCACTTAGAAACATGGCGTACTTTGCCGATGTAAGCTTAAGGAGACTCAAGTATGTAGAGGATGTCTTACCATGAGCGAGGTAGGCACCATAATCGCCTCCGAGAGTGGCATACGGTTCATTATGAGCGCTGGTGCCACAAGAGTGAGGCTTAGAAAGTGTACCCAATCAACAGTAGCCCCTCCATTGACAGAAATATTCTGTCTACCTAGCATCTCTTGGGCAGCAGCCGCATTATCTGGTATGAGGGCCGGCAAAGCTTTCCGTAATCTTCCAAGGACGACGTCTAGGTAGCTATCGGCTTCAGGTTCCACAAATATATATCTTATGGCGGCCTCGGGCCCTGCGAAAGTTTCGAGCGCCTGCATTCCGTAGAGGGCGCTGCTCATGATGACACCGCCGACACCAAAGCTCAATAGGATCATGGGTGAAAACCCGGAAAGATAACGAGTTATTGTATCGCTCAGCTGTACAGCCGGATCCCATCGATCGAGGACTTCAATCTTGGATTTACAAAGTGGACATTTGACTGCCTTTCCCTGCGCCTCAAGGTCTGCGACCCATGTGAGCAGGCACGAGTGATGTCCTTCGAGACTGCATTGGCAGGGCGTTACCCAGTCTGTGGGTAGGTTCGCATCTGGCTCGTCCGTCAGGCATATAAAACATCGATGGGTGTCGTCGTCGTCGGTTACTTCGTTTGGTAGAGAAGTTATCGCCGTCTCATCACGATTATCAGGAGTGTGTAACGTTGGCGCAGGATTGTCTGGGTAGCTGGATGCGCCAGCATCGACTGGCGAGGTCGGCAGCGACATGTCGAAGATGTGTCTATCGCAACGAACAAGGCTTCATTATAACGTGCTATTATGGTTGTCGAGGTGATGCGCAGTTGCAACTGTCGAGGGATAAGAAGAAAACGGGTTGAGAGCAGACTGGCGATGAACCACCGTTCGTTCGTTCGTTCGTTGGTTTGTTTGTTTGCTGAGATGCTTGCCTGCTTGGCCGAGGCTGCTACAGTAGATCAACCAAACCTATAAAATGGGCCCTGAGGACGTCATAAGCGGCGCCATTGCAGCGTCAACGCTCTCACGCTAGGTGAGGTATGTACTGTACTGTAAGTGTATGCACCACTAGCGATAATTAATTGCTTACACAAGGCAGCTTGATTAACCAGCATTAGCCCGCAACCTCCAACTCTTACATGATTCATCTTTTTTTATGAACCTTCCACTGCGCCGAATTCAACTAGTCTAGACTAGTCTAAACGCGATTATTTGACCAAATTGTATCTAACTCACAGATAGACCCTGTTCCTGTCTATACTAAGATCAGGGCTGGGAATATAATTAGGCGAAAACAACCTGTTCACTGCATGTCAACATAGATTCTGCTCTTGTAACTTGAACGTATTTGGATCCTGCAAGACACCCATGCCGGAAGCCATCTATAATCGCTACGAACCTCGTTACACTAACGTCATGCGTTCTTGCGCTGCTATCGTGCAGTCATAAATGCCGTGTCGTATTCGTATTCTAAGCGAGATATCCGAGGTAACTTCACACAAAACTCCACCTCCACGGCGTCTTCTTACACTTCGGTAACCCTAGAGCAAGAGGGAGCAGAACTGCAATGGAAGGCTTCAGCTTGAAATATGCACTGGCCCTTCTGGTCATCGGGTTGCTTGCATTT
Organism: Truncatella angustata; assembly: GCF_020726525.1. NCBI lineage: Eukaryota > Fungi > Ascomycota > Sordariomycetes > Amphisphaeriales > Sporocadaceae > Truncatella > Truncatella angustata. The sequence continues at coordinate 1,088,293 of NW_025763387.1, forward strand.
GTCATTTACCTTTGGAAGCTGAATCAGGCACTCAGACTGACACCACCAGACGTCCTGGCACTATCACCAAATCGCTGGACAGACCAGAAGATCAAGGAGACGTATCAGAAAATCAAGAACAACCCCATTTCATGGGCTGAGAAACTGCCTCCTAAGCTCAACCGCCGTTATATCGTCACTGGCGGTTCCGGAGGCGTTGGTGGCCAGATCATCCTTCACTTGCTCGAACGTGGTCAATCCCCTGAAAGCATCCGCAATGTGGATTTTCGCGCTCCCGAAAGAAGGGACATGCAAAGTGGCCCAGCCGCAGCAGTACCTTTCATCCATGCCGATATATCATCAGCGTCGTCCACAAATGCAGCGTTCTCTGCAGCATGGCCGGACTCGGTGGCCAAACTTCCCTTGACAGTCTTCCACGTGGCGGCGGTTATCGTACCCCATGAGCGTTCGATGGCATTGTTTGAACGTGTGAAACGGGTCAATATAGATGGTACGGAGAATGTGTTGAACGCCTCCAAGGCTGTAGGCACTGACGTCTTTATCGCGACGTCCTCGTCATCTGTTGCTCTTGTCCCAGTACAGTATTGGGGCATACCTTGGAAAGGCTGGCCTCGGAATTTTGTGCAAGCCGTAGACGAGTCGGACTTCGATAAGCCTTTAAAGAAGCACGAGCAATTCTTCAGCAACTACGGGCATGCGAAGGCGGTAGCAGAAAGATTGGTGTGTAACGCCAACAGTCCAAACTTTCGTACTGGGGTAGTTCGACCCGGTAATGGTATCTATGGAAACAGCCACGGCGACCAGCTTGTTGGAGCGCTGTTGCGGGCCGAAGTAGTTCCCACTTGGACTCGCAACATCTACCAGAATTGTGTTCACATAGGACATGTATCGCTTGGTCATCTGTTGTTCGAGGCAGCGCTTGCCAGCAACGCCAAAATGCCTCAATGTGCAGGTCGACCTTTCCTCATCACCGATCCAGGCGCAGCGCCGTTGTTCCAAGATTACTATCGGCTTCTGCAATCACTTGCCATTACACCTGTCAAAGTCATCCCGTAAGTAAACTTCCCGATTATCTCTAACCTTTGTGGCACGCCCATAGAGCGTAAACTGCTCACTAAGAGCATTCAGCTCATTACTACTGCTTCACAAAACTCCCGAAGACCCTCCAGCCCCTCATGAAGAATTAATTGCTGACTCCAAATACTGTAGTGTTCCACCAGCGGTCATGCTTCTGCTGGCTTATGTTGTCGAAGCATTTGATAGTCTTTCACAGTTTCCCGGATTCAAGTGGGCAAAACCCAAGGGAGACTTGGCCATGCTACAGCCGTCCATTTTCTCCGCTGCCACACATGTGCCCATCTTGGACGCAGCTGCGAAGAAGTCTGTGGCCGAGGGTGGGCTTGGATACAAGGGAGTCTGTACTACTATGGAAGGAATGTGCCAGCAGTTGTTGGATTGGAACATGGAGCATGAGAATCGAGCTCATGAACGCAACGATAAACCATTGGCTACCGTAGCTCAAAGTGCTCGAAATGTGGCAACAGTACCTGCAGCCGTGAAAGGATAGAACTGGACCCGGTTGTGCTCAACTGCTTCTAGTTGTTGGCCGACTACAGTTGGCTTGGGTTGCAAATGTCAGAAGCCAAAATTCCTGTGCAGCTCACCTCGTGGCCAGTATTTGAGCTGTGCTCAATTCCCTCAAGAGTGTTGATGCGATAATGACAATGCGCGGGTTTGAAGATTTACAATAACTCACTGCCAGTTTTCGCTTATTTCTTTGCAAAGGCCGAGGTGAGATCTTCATATATGTAAAAGTAGAAACTAGACAAAATACCTCATGTAACCAAGTCTAGATCAGTCCCCCGCCCTCTGATGCTCAATGCTTCTTCTTCCCTTAGCATGATGCCGAAATGCGCATCTAGGGCCAGTACGCGTTCTGCTTCGGTACGACACTCCAAAAGAGTTTGTGTCTTTCCCCCAAGGTTCTCTTTCACTACGCCGTTGACCAGCATCCGTTTCCCATATATTTCCCAGTCACTACCGTTGCTTGTTTCCTTGACTCGCCCAAGGAACCTAACAATCAGGACTGTCCTTGTCTGGTGGCAATCGGGGTTTGTACTTGTCCAGTAGTTGATCACACCCCAGTCCGCATCCATAAATTCGGTCTCTGTAAATCCATAGTACGAGTTCCACTCCCTGTTGACACCGTTGCGATACTGGTAGATCCACATCTTGGACTCCTCGGTGCGGTGGTGCTGAGTAGGGGCCCAATCGCGGATCAGTCGCACCTCCTGTGTGCCCAAGTTCTGATGAACGGTGCCAGGCACAAGGGGCAAGGGCGCGGTCGGTCCATCGCCGCCGAACGCCACGTCGACGTGGTATCGCTCGCCAGTTGGGAGAGAGACAATGCTCACGATGTGGCACCAGCCTGGGAAATCACGGCTGGGCACGCCGTCTATGCGCGGACGCGTCCGCACTCCGGCTGTGTAGGCGTCGAAGCCGAGACCGCGGAGCAGGTTGTTGTATAAAATGGCTAATTCCATGCAGTAACCGCCACGACCACGGGCCTCGACCACGATCTTGTGGAAGACAGCTTGCGGGTCGAGGCTGATATTATGGGATGGATTGTAGTGTATGGAGAGGTTCTCATAGGGGCATGTTGTCAGCATGTGTGTGTGCAGGGTTTTGAGCAGGGACAGTGTCGGCGGTGCATGGTGTAGATGTTGCGGAATCTTGATGTATGTCAGAAACTGGGAGATCTGGTCTGGTGACAAGGAGGAGGTAGGAGGTGGTGGAACTGTGAGGGTTGACATCGTAGCGGCTATTTTCTTATATGGCTCTCAGGTGATAACTCATATAGACTTGACAATCTTCTTGCCTCTTTCAAACAGGGTTAAAATACCTAGACGACTTACTTATATTAAATGGATGCTACCGAGATCTTGTTCGCACCCCTGACAGATTAATGCATCCTCTGCATGTTGACTCAGAGGCGGCGGCCGATAGTCTCCGGTCCGGTATCTACCTACGTGATATCCATGACAAGGGATCAAATGAGGCCTGTTCATATCTCTTTCCATTGAGCTCTACACTAGTACATTAACATTGTAAGCTACATATTCGCTAGAACCACTGGTCATAATTGATTGATAAAATGCACATGTTCTCTTTTACCCATTGCATATGTCTTATATTGGTTAAACGTACACATGTTCATGCGTTCATCTTACGCAAGGACGGCCTGTGGATATGATTTCAAGACATCTTGAGGCCATGAGCAGCAACTCGAGAGCACAGATGCTCAAAATATCTAGTGAATTGTGTCTGGCAATTTTGGGGGTTGCAACAACTTATTGCACTCACTGATACGGCTCAAGCACCCGGGTAGAGACGATGGCGAGTTCTGATGTCGTGCAACAAAAGGCAACTCTCATGAATTTTTTTTTTTTTTTTGGCAGATGCTTGTTTATAGATTAATGGCAGTGAATTAGGGAAAATAGCTTGTAATTTCATGCGTGAATGGTAGTAAATAAGGGGAATTTCTTGTATGCTTCTCAATACGTTATTTCTGTAGAGTGGAGGACTCCTAAACCACACCTAAACTTAGTCCATGCATCCCGTATAATTTGGGTCTGCCCCGCTAGTCACTTCTCCGCTGCCTCCTGCCTCCTGCCCCCTGCCTCCTGCCCCCTGCCCTCTTCACCGCCTGCTTAAACAATCGCGGGGTTCTGCCGCAGTGGCATGTTCCAGAACAGCTTTCAACATAACTTATCCCATTTCTACCGTGTCCCTTTGCGTACTGTAGGTATTAAACTGGGAGCAACATCTGTTTCCTCTAGTCTCATCCACACCCTCATTCTGTCTACATATAAGCCACTCTATTAAGATGGCAACCACATCTAAACAGCGCCTCGCGCTTGCGATCTGCCAATTTCTGTCGAATTCTGTCGAAGATGGCACCCTCAGCGCAGACGATAAGGACTCCATTGATGTCGCCATCAACTGTATCGCCGAGTCGTTCAAGGTCGACCCTACCGACGAGAACGCGATCAAGCAGACCGTTGGTGCTCAGGATCTCTTGAAGATATACGGCGTGTATGAGAAGCTCCAGAACGCCACCTCGAACCCATCGGCCTCTTCCACCACACCTGCGGCCGCTGGAAGTAGCTCTGGTGCTACCCCCAGCACCAAAACTCCTACCGAGGACGAGAAGAAGAAGGCCGAGGGCCTGAAGGGCGAAGGAAACCGAGCCATGGCCGCCAAGGACTACCAAAAGGCCATCGACCTCTACAGCCAAGCCCTAGCTCTACACCCTGGCAACGCCATCTTCCTGTCAAACCGCGCTGCTGCATATTCGGCCGCCCGCGATCACGAATCCGCCCGCGCCGATGCCGAAGCCGCTGTTAACGTCGACCCCAAGTACACCAAGGCCTGGTCAAGACTTGGTCTTGCTCGATTCGCTTTGGGAGATGCCAAGGGCAGTATGGAGGCTTACCAGAAAGGCATCGACCACGAGGGCAATGGCGGTTCCGATGCTATGAAGAAGGGCTTTGAGACCGCCAAGAGGCGTGTTGAGGAGCTCGAGGCCGAGGACGGCGACGTTGCACCCAGCAGTCCCCGTGGAGGCGCAGGAGCTGGTGGTGCACCAGACTTCTCCAGCTTGGCAAGCATGCTTGGTGGCATGGGAGGCGGCGGTGGCGCTGGCGGAGCAGGTGGTGCTGGCGGTGGCATGCCCGACTTGTCCAGCATCATGAGCAACCCCATGTTCGCATCCATGGCACAAAACCTTATGTCGAACCCCGACATGATGAACAACCTCATGAGCAACCCAAGACTGCGACAGATGGCTGAGCAGTTTGGTGGTGGTGGCGGCGCCGGCGGCGGCGGTGGCGGCGGCATGCCTGACCTCGGTAGCTTGATGAGCGACCCTAGCATTGCGGAAATGGCAAGAAACTTCATGGGTGGTGCTGGCGGTGCTGGCGGTGCAGGAGGAGCCGGTCGCGGTGCAGGTCAATAAACCGTTCCACAAACCGGATCTGTTTATAGTTTGGGGAAAGCGCACACATTTTCATGTAAAGAAAGCAATGGATAGACTCATGGGTTGCAACGACGTTTACGAAGGGTACGTAATTCACCATTTCGCGATACTAGCGTTTCAGGCAAGCACTTGTTCAGCATCTCCATATACCGTGAACTGCAATGCTACAGTGATGTAACCCTACCTGATTGTCTCCCTCACATTGACCACTGTCCCTAATGTATGTGTCAAAGGCCTTCCCACTTTCGAATTTCGAAACTTGTCGATACCTTGTCCAATCGGGGCGTAGGTTCTTAGGCTTCCTTTGGACATTGGTCGGGTCCCAGGCAGTCGAGTGGTGAGTACAACACAGGTAATATGTCAAATCAGGTCTGCCAAAAAGCAAAATAGAAAAAAAACACCACACCCACAACACCCAGAACAAGGAGAATGTACGACGTCATGAATTCGACTGTATCGATATCCTGGAACAGATCTTCAAACTACCTCAATAGCTGAAGTCAGCCACGAAGCAACATGAGACGCCATAGGGACTCCACTGAGCCCGACCGCGCAACCGAACTTGAATTGTTCCAGTCCAGAGGTGGCACCCGTGAACGAAGTGTTAGGCTTGGTGGGAGGTGCGGGAGCTGCAAGTGTGGCGGCTCGTCATCGTACCGATTAGATCTTTGACTCAGCGGCGGCAACCGTCAGATTGGGCACCACCTTTCCATTGCGTTCTTCGTCATCTCCAGCCTCGGATGTGGAGTGTCCCTCACGCTGCGATTCACGGTCGGCATTTTCTCCACTTGTTCTATGCGTATTAGACGGATCCAGTGAACATCACATCGGGTCTGCAGTACTTACCGTCGTTTGTAAAGGACTATCGCAGTGATGAATCCAGCCCACAATAGAACGTAGAAGACAAGCGAAACGGGCCATCCAACGCGCCATCGCGGCGCTCCGTTTGGTCCCGCCGTTGGGTATAGTAGCAGCGGCACCCAGATGTTGAAAGAATATCCAACGGTCATCATGGAGCCCTTTGATAAGTCAGTCTATTCACCTCTCCTTCCGATCTAGAGTAACATCTCCAGACTCACCATGATCAAAGCTCGTTCTTCAGAATCGTTCTTCACAATTGTATTCACAGTCGAGTACAGAATAGGGGACAGGCACCCTTGGAATCCATATAAATACCATGCCACGAACCTATCTTCTAGTCAGCATGCTTCTTGTGAGATTGCCTAAGATCCTTACTTCAGCGCTGTCGGTAAATTCCAGATGGTCATGCATATCGACGAGAACACAACCGTGCATGAGGCTATCGTATAGATAATCCATGAGGGGTATATAGCTGCCAAAGTCGTGCCAAGCCATGACGTAACGATAGTAATTGCGTTGATGACAGTCGGCAGCTGGTTGATGTTTACGACAGAATATCCCTCCGCCTTGAGCCACAGATTCATGTAACTTGCCGGGTATGCCGAGATGATCATACATCTTGGAACACAGTCAATTTTGCAGCAGCACGAGAGGTATGTAAATATTCTGAACTCACATGTAACAGAAAACGAACAGCCAGATATGCCATCTTCGTAAGCTCCGTTTGAAGACATCTAGGTCTAGTTTGCCCGCCCGCGTAACTTTTGCTCTCTCTAATCTCTTCTTTGCAAGATCGATTTCAGACTCGGTTAAGAAAAAGGCTCTTGGGGAATCCGGAATACCAGGGAAAAGAAGAAAACCTGACAGTGCCACAGGGATCGTGATGATACCATCAATGATAAATAGCCACCTAAAAAGCGTTTAGTCAAGCACCTCATAGACTAACATTGACCTTACCGCCAACCTGGCATTCCACCCACCCCAGACAAGTGCGTGTAGGCAGCCGCCTGAAGGTATCCACTGATCATGGACCCCAGAGGATTACAGACGAACCACATGCCAGCTCTCTTGAACAGCTCTGGACCGCTATACCAAGATCCTAGGAAAATACTATCAGCATGAAATCATCTACTCAAAAACCAGAGTCAAAATGTTACCGAGAATGAAATGGGTTCCCGCGAAAACAGGCGCCTCAAGCGCGCCCACAAAGAAGCGCGCCACATACAACTGCGTCACATTCGTAGCCCGGCTCTGTGCGAAGGTCGCTATACCCCAAACTACTTCTAGAGAGGGCAATAGCCATCGAGCTCTGTTCACGAAGTATCAGGTTATGTCGCACCGACACTTTGGAAGCAACTTACAATTTGGGCCTTGAAATGAGTAAGAGAAAAGGAATTTGAAAGAATACGTATGCCGTATAGTAACAAACATTGAAATAATTCAACTCATTGCCGTATAGACCAAACTCTTCTTTCAGTCCGCTAGTGTACGCATTACTAATATTCGTTTGATCTATAGGTGAGTTAGCTTCATGCTCAACAACATTCGGTTGGTGCTATATGCTTACCAAGGTATTTGCAGAAAACTACAACCAAATATCAGTCATGAGTACGACAACAATCAATCCAGAACTCACAGCATAGGCATGCAAAAACGAGGATCGACAAGTCGAGTTTGAAAAGAAGCCTGTCTGGTCAGCAACACTCTGAAGTCTAATTTGAGAGATCTCACATACTTTCTCTCCTCGGCCGGATACTCAGACGGGTACCAATTAAATATCTCCTTGATGACTTTGAAAAGCGTAAGCCTCTGAGAACCATTTTTGGCTTCTGACATTTCCACGTTGACTACCGGTCAATGCTGCTCTATGAGACCAAAGGGAGTCAAAGTTACGCGAAACAATAGCCAAGGAGCAGCTACAGCCGTCGCCTATATGTTTGCCGCCATTGGGATAACGCCCCTACCGGCCCCGGTTATACTTGGGTTATACTCGACGATGCAATGGACCCTGTCTATGTCGCCACATCATAGGGCCCCCACTCCATTATGATTTAAAGCAGTTAGTCAAAGCTACAGTAACCAACTGTTGGACAAGAAGATGTCTATGGCTCCATACTCTGATAAGTTCTGCAGGAGCGAGGTAATTCCCGTCGTTGATGATGTGCTTTGACCCCTGCATTGCGTGCTTATCTTCAACCCGCTGCCATAGATGATCAAGGTTCCATTGTCCTGAGGATAGTACAGAAACATCCAATCACCGACGACAGCGACCGAAGAAACCGAGAAGACGGCTCTTGCTCATCCAGTAATATAGAAGATGACCCGCGATTAATGGTTATTTCCGTCGAAGGTAGTGGGGTCGCGTTGCCTGCCGGACATGACTTCGATTGGAATTCAATGCACCGCAGATGGCGTGATAGAATTGCGCTTTGTCTATACGAAGCTATGGAGATGATTTGCCCCGCATCTATTGTCCCGTATGATGGCGTTGCCATATGTAAAATATAAAAGCGGATTTGCTGCTTCGTTCATTCGGCCAGCGTCACGCATTTACCACTGACATCTCAATCTCGTCGTCACCATCGTGTCTCAAGTTCATATTGATCTACCGGCCAAGACTCGCTTGTTTCGCTACTTCTTATAAACTAGTAAACAAAATGCCTGGACTGATTATCGACACGTACGAACAAGTCCCGGTGACCAAGGAAACCTGTACTTATGCCTTCTTATTGATGCCGTTTCCGAGCGCCGTGTGTACTGATCAGTTTCAGTGGACTGGGCAGAGCTCATTACCCTCGACCTCTCATTGTATGAACAGCCTGGAGGCAAAGAAGAACTCGTCAAGCAGCTGGAACACGCGGTTCGCCATGTCGGCTTCTTCTACGTCAAGAACTTTAACATCAGCCAAGAAGAGGTTGATCACCAGTTCGCGCTTGGCAGAGAGTTTTACGCCCTCCCTTTGGAAGAAAAGCTAAAATATCACAACCAAAATGATCTCGAAAGTGGAGAGTATAACGGTTATAGACCGGCAGGGCATCGCAAGTATGTATTAAAATCCACTCTTGCGGCGTTTGGGAACGCAATTTGAGAGTTGGTAACATAGCTGACATGGCGATATAGAATCGCCAACGGGGTTAAAGACAACATCCAAGTTTACAACATTCCAAAATTCGATGGCTTCCATCAGCGACAACAACCACCATTGATCGAAGGAAACATCCGCGAGGTGGAGGCCTTCAGTCGAGTAGGTATCCGCTCAATCTCCAATTTAGCTAGCATTACTAACTCATCTTCCATAGAAATGCCATGAAGAAGTTGTTGTAAAGCTGCTGCGTCTTTTCGCACTTCTGCTAGAGCTGCCGGATGAAGACCAGCTCGTGCATGATCACACGTACGTATAGAAAATATTCTGAGCCCAGTATTTCCGCATCATTCGAGAAATCCTAGTCAACAGCCTTCCCAACTCGGGAAATGGAATTCGTGGGTTTAGCCAAGCCAGAACCCGAAGCATAAGACTCTTTATCGTGCGAAAATGAACTGACTGGGACGTCTTCCGTAACACAGATACGACGTCAAGGGCGAGGACCATCTACGCTATATGCACTACGCGGCGCGTAACCCGGACGATAACCAAAAGGTCGCAGATCTCTATGTGCCGGGACACACCGACCTCGGAACGCTGACGCTCCTGTTCCGGCAGCCAGTCGCCGCATTGCAGATTCTCAACTCGGAAGGGAACTGGAAGTGGGTGAAACCTCAAGACGGCACCATTACCATCAACACGTGCGACGCCCTCACTGCGCTCACGGGAGGCTACATCAAGTCAAGCATCCATCGCGTCCATGCACCGCCTCAAGACCAGGCCCATGTCGACCGCCTTGGCGTGCTATATTTCGCTCGGTATGTATCATAGACCCACTATCTGAGCCACGTAACTAACGGGTTCCTTCAGACCCAACAACCACGTAGTGCTTGACCCTATTGCGAACAGCCCTGTTCTAGACCGTCTCGGCTTGAAGACTAATGCACTGACAGAGCTTGGTCAACATCTAACTACGGAGCAGTGGGTCAAGCTTAGGCAAACCCAGCAACAGCGACCAACCAAGGCAGCTACGATCTCTGCTGGAGGAAAGTACGCGTACGACAAGAAGGACTTGGAGATTATCCCGGGTCTTCATGCAGAGATCCATAATTAGCAGGATCTGCAGTCTACACTACAGCTATCAGGCCCACAGCGATACAATCCATCTGTAGTAAGTCTACGGTGGAGATTTGTACTGTTGACATACAAAGTTTTTACTTTTCAAATATATACAAAATTGAAATTTGTTTGACAATATAGTGGAGCACAGCGTCCCTCACAGCTCAGACCACGACTGCTTGAAGTGAACCCTCAGGCCCAGCACAAATTGCAACGCGCTCGACAAAAATAGCTCAAACTGTGCAATTCCTGGCAACTTCTCTCCGCGAGATCTGACAGCAGTATATATATCTAGCCAAGCTTGCTCTTGATGAAGGTCAAAGCTTGAGAGCCATAGATGCTGACGTACTGTTGGTGGTGGTTTGCGTCGTTTCCATTGCAGCAGTAGGGGTCCTGCGAGTCGCAATAAGACTGGATAATGGCACCATTTCCGGGAGAGCACTGATAACCACTGGGACGGGCGGCGAACTAGTTCACGTTAGTAAGAGTTCGTTGAGACTTTGTTCACCGACATGAAAAAAAAACTTACACCGCCAGCTCGGCAAGTTCCAACATCGTAGGAGAGGCCGTAGACGTAGTGTGGGTCACCCATGAAGATGGCGGCTTTGACAGCGGCCAGCGCATTGCCGGTCAGAGTGGCGCCAGCACCGCCGCACAAGGCGTTGTCCATGATCTGTCCTCCCTGGGAGTAGCCGACGAGGACGATTTTGGTGCTGGGGCATCTCGAGTTCAGGCTGTTGACAGCCGAGACGACGGCAGCTGTGCCTTGAGTCGCCGAGTTGTCATAGCTCACGCCGCCGCAGCTTGACTGGCCACCGCAAGCTGGGTAGCTGATGGCCGCGGACTGAGCTCCAGAGTAAGCGGCAACGACCTGATTTACAAGGCCAGCAGATGTACCGTATCCCGCAGGGGCGGTAGTCTCACGCGCACCGAAGACGTAGACACCCGGGCAGCTTTGTCGCTCTTCAAGGTCGACAGGGCTAGCGCTGGCCAGTCCGGCGAGGATGGGAAGAATAGCGGAGGTCTTCATGTTGATGATATCTTGGTGCTCAAAGGTGAACGCTGATAGTGTTCAGTCAATATCTTGATCCTTGATGTCTTGGCAGAGGGGGTTCTCATACACAAAGATTCTGCAACGATCTGCCACATTTATATGTCACCCCGACCGGACAAAAGGGAGGCGGCTCAATTGGGACATGCTCATGGCTCCGAAGTTCGGGTCGATGGCATCTCATGGAGCGTGCGGTCATGTAGGCGGGTATGCGCATAAAGGCAATGTTGAAAAATCGAGTTTCTGGTGGTACGAAGTGCTAGTGAAACATAAAGGTAGTATCGCCGCTGGCAGTTGGAGACTTTGGAGTCTGGGGTACATTAAGCTCTCGGTTACGATGGTTGCCAACCGGGTTGTTGTGGAGAATTGGCCAGGGGCATTGGACGGTAGTCGGTGCCGTGGGCCCAATTTGGTATGAAAGGACTGCGGCTCATATTCCGGAAGCAAAGGGGCATTTATGCTAAATTCTTAGCCTCACGCCACCACAGATCCGCAGCGACCCGCTTGCCATCGTTGACGTCTGCCCTCGCGTGGTTGGGAATCAATGGTTTATGTGGCAGTGTGGCCAAACAAAAGCATTGCGTCGCTACCACAAGATCATATGTAAGTGTCGTGATCTATATGTGGAGGCGACTGGCTTGGCGTTAAATGTTTTCGGCAACAGCGATCAGAAGCCTATTCCGGAAACCAGCAAACTGCCAAAATGATCAACCATGAGCAGTGGCCGCTTGTCAAGAAAGTATAATTCCTAAAATATGGAACCAATCAATTGCACGAAACTTTAATTTTTACGGCTTGCTTTTCCTAACCCCTTGTGTCGCCGTGTAGCCGTCTCAGGTTGAACGTTCGACACCGACCCAGAGCTGTAGTCTATTTCACACCCAAGTGGGGAACACAAACCAGCACATGCAGAAGTGGTTCTCAAGGGACTTTCAACTGTGTCATATGACGAGCAATACTCTACAATTGCTCGGAATTAGTCAGCAGTAAATCTGAGACAGGGTTTGTGATCATAGACTCGCTAGTTGATAAAGTCTACAGGATTTGTAGCGCGGATCGATGATTTTGCGCACGATATAAGACAAGCCCCCTACCTGCCCTGGATTTCAACTAATGATCCATATAGTCCAGTGATACTATGGCTATGATGAACCACCGGGCCGTGTCCATAACCTGTTGGCCTTCAGGAGAGTGATGTATAACTTGCGTGCTCCAAGATCTAGGCCCACAAAGTCATAGGTACCCGCGTTGGCCTAGAAATATCAACTGGGCATAATTTCGCCCTCAGAAATAGTCATTGCAACGGTGCCGGATACCTTATAATGACCCCACGCCATAGAGTCAGAGTTGTCGTCGTTTCAATTGCCATATGTGTTGTCACTATGGAAAGAAAGGCCCAATTATGCAATTCTTCACTCAAGGTACTGAATGTGTAATTTCGAGCAGGCCTCATGACAGAGAAGCTTGCAACATTCATGGAGAGAGCTGAGTGGCTTGCGCCGTATTGGTTCTCGTTACGACCGCGATTGTGACTGACGTGATCGTTACATGAATTGTACAAGAACTTGTTTGTCGTATTGCCATACTTCTTTCTATGGTCGGCCAGCTTAATCCGTGGAATTCCAATAGAACTCACTTTGTGATATGCTGTGTTGAAGTCTTGGTAGCAAGGACAGTGGTAGTGGAAGTAGATAAAGTCTTTCTCTCTATTCTCGCTGTTGAAGAAGAGGGAATGACTAAGCATTAGCAGGCCTAGGATACAGCATGTACGAGCCTGTGTAATGATAAGAACGATGGATGTTTCGGTTGATTTGAGCGATATGAGAGCTGGCTTCTTTTTTTTTCTTTTTTTTTTTTTTTGGAGTGGCGTACCTGGCTCGTAGCAATCCTGAGTGATTGGTACACCGGTCGTGAGACTTGTATTTTATTTTACAGTCTTTTGATTATAACGTGTTAGCTGTAGTTGAGGGCAATAATGGTACAGCATAGAATTCACAGAGACAATGGTTGTGCGTCTCATTTTATTGGTACTTGTCGTTGAAATGGTATTTTATTGGCTGTACGGACCCTTGCTGTCACATCACAGAGCGAGTGGTTACTTCCTATGACATCACAGTCGCAGTGGTAGTTCTATATTATTTGAGTATCTTGTACTAAATTGACTGTCCTGTCTGTGCTTATATGGCCCCTATTCCTATAGATAAGTGACTGAAGCATAATGGGGTTGTAGCAGCTTCCGTTGTGAGCATGAAAATACGAGTAGAACGAGCAGTGCAGAAACTACTATCGACATCTCTTATATCCAAAGAAAACACAGCGTTGGTCGGCAGTAATTACGTGGAAAAGATTTCCGCAAGAATCGTGACGAGCAGCAAATGGTTTTAAGTTGGCCCTCGAAGATAACCCTCAATCTTTGACCCATGTTATGGACTAGAGACTTACCAAAGCAAAGCATCGCAGTACCGAATTTATGTCTTAATGTATGCGCCGGCATATTTTTTTCTCTCCAAGTACTAGGCTTGATGGTAATGTAAAGGTCTTATGAGCGCTACCATAATCAGGTGGGATATGAGGTCATGATCCCAAGGCACGTATCACAACCTATAAGCAACAGTATTTGAATCAATGAATCCGTCATATTGTAATAACTGGAAGGTGAGGTTGGCAGTGATAAGCAGAAGCAATATATGTCAGGTCATTATGGCCCTGCCGTTGATTTATACGTTAATAGCGTAGGTCTAGTGGTTTGTTTGCGTACCTGTACTTGTAAATGGCCTGAACCCTGTGAAACTTTGGTGATTATTGCCAATTTTTAAGAGATGTCTGCGACTGAGCCCTTTTGTGATTGAGTACTGGAGGGGACGTTGGAGTTTTGGAACAAGCATCAACATAAGATACCGAGCAAGCAGTTGTATGGGTAGGGTTATTTGATTTTGCCATCACGGAAGCTTTATAGATCATCAGTTGGGACTTGACGGCAGGGACAGAAGCTGCCAGCTTTTGGATATTCTTGAAAAATGCATGCTCGAGTGAATCTTGTACACTGGCGAAGCGCCATCATACAACGGCTGCCGGCTTGTGTCTTCAAGAGAAATTCCGCACGGGGAGTCACCCTTCAAAATTTCGAAACCGCCGATCACGATATTACTGTGATCGGAAATAAGTTCATATTCCACTCTGGATGGAACATTTGCTCGTTGGAACAAAGGTGAACGTTTCCATGGCCTAGTCAGCTCCGGATTCAAAACGTCCCACCTTGAGCAATTAAGTCGAACGAGTGTTTGAAAGTCCGGCCACTGTATGGTCTGGCGTTGCGCACCAGACTAGTACCTGGAGGAGCTCTGAGCACCTGGTTTTGTCGTTTCTGCACTAGCATAGCTGTGGCGACCAAGGTTGCCAGTTCCTGCCAACAGAAGGGCTGCGCACCTCGATTTCTAATCCGGTCTTGTTGACCCTCCATTTTGAATTTGCTGCAACTGGTGTAGGATGGGAAATAGCTCAGATGTGGCTCATGGCAATGAACATTGAAGTTTGAAGGGCTTGCCATAAGAGACTGCATCTAGCAGCACAAGAAAGTCCAGGGCTACCTAGGTGCAGGAAACACATGTGTGTCTCATGACGTCCAATTTCCCGAAAACTTCTATGCTGATAATCAGGCCATTAACAAGGATCGAAGCGTCACTCTGAGCTGGGAAAGTCATGTTGTTAAGGTTAGTGTATCCAGGGAAATGGGGCCGGAGAGGGGCACCAAGCCTCCAAACGCGGGGAAGATGTTGGGTATAATATCTGTTATACTCGGTCTTTTTGTCTGAATTCACTCCAACACTTTTCTAACATAGTATTTTGCTAAAGTAAGTTTCATCATCGTCGCCATGAAGTACAGCGTAAGAACAATTGGCAAATCGATTTGTGCAGCATCCGAACTTAAGAGAGCTCAAAGCATCGGCCTTCGAATTGGGTTCTCTACTTCTGCCAATCACGGAACTTCATCCGCAGGGCTGCAACGAAAATCCAATGATGGAAAGAGCGTGATTGTGACGGGGTCGAGCAGAGGCATAGGAAAGAGTATAGCGTTACGTCTAGCGGCGGATGGGTATAACGTCTGTATCAACGACATTAGCGCCAATTCCAAAGGCTGCGATGAAGTCGTGAGAGAAATCGAGTCCATGGGTCGTAAAGCATGTTCCGCTATTGCGGATGTAACGAAGCGGGATGAGGTTGCTGGCATGATTCAAACCAGTGTCAAGCAGCTCGGTCCGCTTAGCACCATGCAAGCGTTTCCTTTCCGTCTACCTCAATTTGATCATGCTACTAACCATCACTGCCAGGATTGCAAATGCTGGAATCGCACAAGTCAAAAGCTTGTTGGATCTGACAGAGCAAGACTTTGAACGCATATTCGCAGTCAATGTATTTGGAGTTCAGAATTGCTATGCCGAAGCTGCTAAGCAGATGATTACTCAGGGCAACTGCACCTCCGAACGTCCTGGCAAGATCATCGGAGCGGCCTCGATCGTGGCCTTCAAGCCCTTTCCCTTACTATCTCATTACAGCGCGACCAAATGGGCAGTCAGGGGCTTGACGCAAGCATACGCTATGGAACTTGCGGAGCATAACATAACGGTAAATGCTTATGCACCCGGCATAGTCGGAACAGCAATGTGGGATCTGATTGACGAAGGACTGGCGAAGAAGAAAGGCACAGAACGGGGGTCGATGATCAAAAAATATGTGACGGAATTGACCGCCTTAGGGCGTGTAAGTGTACCTGAGGACGTGGCTAAGCATGTTAGCTTTTTGGCAAGTAGTGATAGTGATTTCGTGACCGGACAGACGCAGATTGTTGATGGAGGAATCATTTATACCTAATTAGACTAGTGGAACATGACGTAAGCCGTCGCAAAACCGCCAACATGAAAGAATAATGGTTGGCAATCTGATATTTCAACGCATGCAACTTTGTAAGAATTGGATACGCACCAACCTTTTCGACAGTATTTACTTAGATGATCTACGCGAACACCACAAGAACACCCATGTAGGGTTTTGTAGGTCGACAGGTCAGTTCTGCTACTGATCATAGGTATATATCAATGGCGTCATGGCCGTAAAATCTTAAAAGGTATACCAATTGCTGAAGCAGGACGAAACCTGTGATTGGAGAATATGTGAATTTCTCTTTCTATAATCCAAGATCCTGAACGCCTTCCCTATGCACACTCTGATGCCTCCGGTCAAGGCGGATTGGCACATACATTGTATTGTACATCGACACCGTTTTGTACGTCGCTTTTACGACGCCGTCTGTCTAATTGGCGATTGCGATTCCCCTCAGATCTGGAAACCAAATCCAGCCATGCAACTCTTGTATTGGTCGATTATTGGCTTGCAATCGGCGGTGGGATCAGCTGCCTTGGAGAACAGCATGCACTCGTCCCGTTTCGACTTCTCGTCTTTGCACACACAGCAGGGCTATCGAAGATGTCAATCGGCTATCTTGAAATCCTGAAAGCAAGCTGGCAGAACCGTACCTTAGGCTTGGAAGTTTCAAGGGTTGCGACAGGCTTAGAGTCGGACTTCGAGCCCAGCGAAGCTACTGCGATTAGCGAACAAGACAGCGGCAATGGCGACAGCGGAGGTACCTTACGCATTGATACAGCTTGGGATGCCATTGTGATGAGGAGTAAGGGTGTAATAGGTGAGTTCTGTGAATTGGCGTAGAGTTGATAGTGAGTAATTACCTTTTGAGGTGAATTTGTAATTCAAATGATGCTTGAGCTTTCCGTCGCGTTCCGATGGCGCCACTGAAAAGTCCCCTGTTATCCGCTAATCTTAAAGCCGAAGTACAGCACGTCACACCTTTAATTGCCCTCTCTTTCTCGAGTCACTGAGATGAAGCATGGGTATCAATGGCTTACAACTTGAGTTGTCCAACTTTCGAGCATTGTTAATGGAACAACATGTCACCACTCTCCATATTATCTTAACATCTGCTAAGACTGAGTTTGGCATTAAGCAGTGAGGGCGACCTATATTGCTCGCGTAAAGGCGGTCATCGCCTGCGTCTTGACACTCCCAAATACTCACATTCTGCTTTCCCTGTCGAATGAATTTATGACTGCATATGGAGCACATGAATGAATGATGTGTGGTTCAATTACTGTTACTCTGAACACAAGTCCTGCCACAGACACCGTTTCTCCTATCCTTGACGTTGGCTTTCACAACAGCTTTTCTAATGCTCACAAGCATTTTAGCCATGCCTCGCATCTTCCAGACTGTCTCTGCACATTGTCCTTGTTCTAAAGACGTGCGAACCTAGATGATACGAGAACGTTATTGTCCAACCGTAGGCCTATATTTATGTTCGTCAGCCGTTAGCAGGCGACTTTCCTATATGTGATTGACAATTATCGCCTGTTCGCTCGTGTTCTCAATCTCTCCTCCTCCTCCTCCTCCTCCTCCTCCTCCTCCTCCTCCTCCTCCTCCTCCTCCTCCTCCTCCTCCTCCTCTTCTTCTTCTTCCTCTTTTATTTTTATTTTTTATTTTTCAATTCTTTTTGCTTTTGTTTTTATTCTTATTTAACAAGAAGAAAATAGAAAGTTAATTTTGTGAATTTATTTTTAAATATAAAATAAAATAGAAGAAGAGATCAGAGTCCCCCTCTCCTAGGTAACTTTTCTGCCATCTGTGGTGTTGGCTCTGTGTTGACTCGATATCGATATGCGGCGATAGTCAACCTCTGGTGAGCACCACTAAATGAATTCCGTCGATGGCGGTAATGTTGATGTACTGGTATTGATCTACTACCCAAACTCAAAAAATTGCTGTAAAACGTTCTGTCGTGTCTTTGTTGTCAAAGTATATTGGTGCGGCAGTCATGTTGACCAGTAAATGTACCCGATCGCTCGGGCCGTGACACAGCTATCCGATGTTGGGGCACAAATGAAATGCAGCAATTACGTGAGGCTGATGCTACACAAATATCAGTCAACTGGTGGGCCTCCTGCATAGATGCCTAACTTGCCAGATGTTATTTGAAGAGGAAAGGAGTGAGCCACTAGTTTATTGTTTTTAATCCTGCTCATTTACTATCACTTGGCCAAGAATCCCTTTGAGTCTACACCTCAACTGAGCTTAGTAACTACGAAACATGACAACCTCAGAGATGAACTCCTTACAGTCCAAAGACCATAAAGTCCTTATGGACACCATCGACAAACTAAGGTCCAAAGGAATTAGTCGTTATGTGGATCTACCACAGATTGTCGTCTGTGGTGACCAGTCCTCCGGCAAAAGCTCAGTACTTCAGGCAATCTCAGGCATGTCATTCCCGATCAAGGACAACCTTTGTACAAGGTTCGCGACCGAGCTTATCCTACGACATGTTCCTGATGCCCCAGAAAAATGCAAGGTTTCCATTCAACCTGGTAATGACCGTTCAGCGGAAGAGAGGATCAAGCTCGAGCAGTTTAATTACTCGGCTGCCCCCAAGGAGATTGACATAAGCGCTCTAGTCGAGAAGGCCAAGATGCATATGAGCCTAGGTGAAGAGTCAAAGACCTTCAGCTCAGATATTCTACGCATTGAGGTCATCGGACCAGCACAGCCGAACTTGACCATCGTCGATCTCCCTGGACTGTTTCGAGCTGGAAATAAGGAGCAGTCAGCCGAGGATGCTGACACTGTTCGAGAACTTGTGCGGACTTATATGTCGAAGTCATTGAGTATTATACTTGCCGTTGTCTCAGCTAAGAGCGACTTCGCCTTACAAGAGGTCACGCAACTTGCGCGGAAGATTGATCGCCATGGGCATAGGACGATCGGGCTCATCACGAAGCCGGATACTCTTGATGCAGGTTCAGACAGCGAGCGGGCTTACCTTGAACTCGCACAAAATCATGACGTGCACTTCCGCCTTGGTTGGCATATTTTGCGGAACCGAGACTATACATCGCGTGATGCAACCAATGACGAAAGAGACCGGCAAGAAGAGGCGTTCCTGGCACAGGGTGCATGGGCTGCACTGCCCCAGAAGCAAAAAGGAGTCGCTGCTTTACGATCTCGACTTAGTGGTGTTCTTACCAACCAAATTTTGGAACAGCTTCCAGAACTTATTTCGAAAGTCGACCATGGCTTACAGGAGTGTTCACATGCGCTCGAAAAGCTTGGGATATCAAGAGCAACCATGGAGAAACAACGAAGCTATCTGTTGCAGGCCAGTTACCGATTCGCGACCTTGATGAGAGAGGCAATCAGTGGACTGTATAGCGACGTATTCTTCGGAAATATTCGTGATTATGGTGCAAACCGGAAACGGCTCCGAGCTGTGATTCAGAACATACTAACTGACTTTGCGGAACACATGCGCCAAAACGGCCAGTCGAGAAGGATTGTAGAGCAGTACGATGAAGGCGACCAGAATGGTTCAGTGCAAGTACTCCGAAGCGAGTATTTGCAAGAAGTGAAGAAACTCATGAGAGACTCAAGAGGGTGTGAATTGCCTGGCACTTTCAATCCTTTAATTATCACAGAACTCTTCCGAGACCAGTGCGTTCCGTGGAAGAGCCTCATTACCAACTGCTCCAACCATGTCCTCGCTGCTGTCAATCATACAGTAGACTTGGTCCTGAGCTACGTCGTTGACGAAAACACAAGATCGGAGCTGTGGAAAGAGCTAATAATACCTGAACTTGAGCTACTGAACCGCAGTCTCTTGGCAAAGACCGATGAGATCCTCGCTTCCCATACTTCCAGGCACCCTATTACATACAACCATTACTTGACCGAGAACGTTCAAAAAGCTCAGAAGCAACGGTCACGAAAGGCTTTGATGAAACGACTGCAAGAAAATGGTAAAAGAGGGGGGGTTACGCCCTTGGACATGACGATGTCGGAAATACTTGATTTCTTCGAAACACAAACGGAGGCTGACATGGAGTTGTTCGCAAGCTCTACAGCAACTGATGTAATGGAGGCATACTACAAGGTGAGTGTCCATAGAACGAACGCAATTTCGTGCCTTGAATTGAAATGTGTTTTTTGTATTAGCCTCAT
This sequence comes from Truncatella angustata, assembly GCF_020726525.1. Lineage (NCBI taxonomy): Eukaryota > Fungi > Ascomycota > Sordariomycetes > Amphisphaeriales > Sporocadaceae > Truncatella > Truncatella angustata. Next base: position 1,108,501 of record NW_025763387.1, read on the forward strand.
TGATTTGCTAATTCCTCATTAGGTAGCCTTGAAGAGAGTGGTCGACGACTTCAGTGACCTTGCCATTGAAGCTTGCTTGATCTCCAAACTTCCCAGCATGTTCAGCCCGGACCGAGTTGATTCCCTCAGTCAGGATAACATCAGAAGGATAGCATCGGAGAACGAAGAAACAACCCAGGAGAGAATTTCTCTGGTCGAGAAGCAGAAAGTCTTATCCGAAGGACTTACAGAATTGAAACGTCTGATTCGGAACCATCAACTTGTGCCTTGTAAGCAGCACCTCATGTTAGGTAGACAAGAGAGTTGGGAGCTGATCGTTGTAGTCAATGAGCCGTCCGAGAAAAGGTCCATTTCGGATATTGAAAGTCCTACTGCATCCATTTCTAGCCGAGAACCTTCACCTGATTGTGATCAGCTAAGCTTATATTCTCCGCCAAGATCCGAGGCCATGGCACCAGCCAGAACCACCTTCGTATTTGCTGAAGAAGCGGTGGAGACAGAAGATGACCGTATTGTTAGAGTCTTTGCAAATTATTCCTAGATGAAAAAAAAGACTTTCATTCGAGATGGGTTTCCTAGTATTTTTACACCTTTCCCACCCGCAGTGGAGCCTGATCCAGAGCCAGTGATGGAAGAGATACCTGCGGAGAACGACACCAGGGCGGTCTCTTTTTAAGCTAAAAACAGAAAGAAGTTAAAGATTGAGGTCTCCAGGAATGAGCCGCTGCCAGAGCCAAAGCCAGAGCCAGACACTTAAAAATAACAACAAAAGTGGGGTTGTAAAATACCTATGGGACCAAATTCTCACAATCAGTGGTAAAACTGGGTTATAACTTTTGTAGCAAATAGTGTAGTCTGCATAATGTATTCAAATAGATATCCTATGTTCTAGAGCATATTTAGCAGGCGGCATCATTGTATGGTTTGGGATTTTATCCTTAGCACCATGCCATATACATCCGTAGCCTTATGCTATCTTAAATATGTAAGCCATGACTGACCATTGCCTGGAGATCTTTCTGGGTTTACGGCTGGACGTGGTACTGGGAAGTGAAAGGGCGTAGACTCTGGCATTATAGTCGTAAATAGCATCAAAAATAAAGTAACTAAGATGATTAAAGATGGTAAACGCAGGTGTAGCAAACAATTACGCCGTTATCGTTTACATACAAGCAGAAGGGCTTATTTTGCGTCAATTCAATCCATTGCTCCCGCCATCCTTAGTTTGAACATTTACTGACGACAACTCCCACTAGAAACCCTACGGGCTATGTTAATTGTTGAGTACACGCGGTTGATGAAGCTCGACACCATTCTAGATACCGAGGCTGAAAGTGAATGTTCTCGACAGCGAAATGTCAAATGTGGCCATATATGTTTTAACATCATTAACATATTGCGAAACCATGTCGAACCTTCCTTAGCTTAAGTTGTGTTAGCCGTCCTTCTCTCACCTAGCATGTACAGCTCGCCTTTCTTTCAGGCGCGAGACAAGAAACAAGGTAGTGATGGACTCGTATCACTCTAATTTGATGAGCGATCTACTAATGACTCAGACACGATTAATTATCATGGCTCTCTAGCAAACGGGGACAAGATGACATGATCAACGAGATGCTAAATGTCGTGGGCTAAATGTCGTGGACGGCCATGTCTATGAGAGGGATACGCCGCAGGAAGCACTGAGTAGTGCGCACGTGTATGCAAGTCGTTGCAACAAGGCATCACAAATTGGAAGTCACAGAAACGTACGAGGTGTAGCTAAATTATATGTGATCATGCATTGTCAACTAACCTATTTATTTGGTATGGAACTCCCTTCCCTCACTATACACTTCATATAAAGTATGTAGCTATCAGCATCCAAGCTATCGATAAGCCCCCTTTACCCCGCCAACCCCTCTAAACAAAAGTTCCCTATTGACATTCAGCTCCTCACCTTACGTTGGGTACGCATTATTTATTTAGCACCACCCATCGCAGCACTCGCACGCACCCTCTATACCTTTCTGAATCAAGAAACGCCTGTTCGCACGCATACAAACCCAAACCCTCAAAAATGCCAGCTCCATCTCCAATCAAGATCGCAACCCAAGCGGTCACCCGTCTGACGACCGAAGAGAAGTACTACCAGAAGGAGCTCTCCTCGCAGAACTCGAGAATCGAGAAGCTCGAGGCGGACCTCAAGGCCGGCAACGATGCGGACGGCAATGCCGAGTTCGTGATAAGGCAAGAGGTGAGCTGGCCACTGAGCACTTTTCCAGAACCCCCTCCCCGCCCGGCTAGGGCCTCATGATGGCTAATATGGGTATTATAAAACAGGGAAAAGCCCTGGAAGAGACCAAGGCTGTCTTCGGACCCCTGAAGCAGCGCATCATCGAAGCTGCTCAGCGGCTGGAGGAGCAGATCGCAACGGCGGAAGACGACAACGGCACCAACGCAGAGGAGCTGGCCAAGGCAAAGGAGGTTCTTGCCAGCGTGCCGAAAGATGATGCCTAGATTTGGTCCGACGACTTTAATTATGGGGGAATAAGAGAATCACCAGGGCAGACGGGCTGTATGATTACGAATGGGATGACACTATGATACCACTTTGAGGATCGAAAATAGATCAACTTCACGATATGATGAATGCACTGATTCGATGCAAGGAGAGCAAAGCCAGCGAACGTAGGTCCATGAACATGTTTGTCTTAGCAGCTTGGGTATCATTTTCGCACGCTATAATTCTGTAGTTTACAGTCCTCGTTCCATCATGCAACATGTCTACGTGGTGTCCATCGTATCGCCATTACCGGCTGGAGCATCCACCGTAATCTGAGGTGTTGCTTGACCATCCGCCGCACCACCTTCTACCATGGGCGTATCGGCAGCCTGGGCCGGCTCGCCCATCTCGACATCTTCTCCCTCTTCGGGCTCGTCCTTAAGATCTTGACTCTCCGCTGCGGGAGTGCCTACAGCGGAACCCTCAAACCTCAAGCTCGGGGCCTGGCTTCCTCCCCTAGAAAAACCACCACTTGTATCCGGCTTGGGCTTCAAGCTATCTCCACCAGCATGCGCACCATCTTCTGGTGCTGGCGTCCGACCACTGCTGCTACCCGGTCGCGGCGTACCGGCTCCCTCACTTCGAGGCGCGGGAGTCGCATTACCGCTCGGGCTGCCCTTGGCGGGCGTCTCCCCGTCCTCATCGCCCGCATCCTCGTCCATGCCCTCTCTCCGCTCGACCTCCTCCTGCTCGTCCCTGATGATCCTCCGCAGATTCACGCCCTCCTCGACCAGCTTGTCGAACTGCTCCTTCCTCTCGCGCCACGTGCCGCCGTAGGTCTCGCTCTCGCGCTGCAGCTCCTCGCACTCCTCGGTGAGCTTCTGGATGTTGACGTGCTGCTCCTCCCGCGTCCGCAGCATGCGGTTGCCCGTGATCTTGTCGGCGAGCTCGTCGAACTTCTTGCGCTGCGCAAGGGTCGCGCGCGCCTCCTCCAGCTGGGCGCGCAGGGCGGCGTTGGACTGCCGGACCGACTCCATGGTGTCCAGGATCTGGCCGCGGTCGCTGGCGTAGCGCTCGCGCTCGGCCGCGTTCTGCGTCGCCAGGAACTGCAGCCGGTCGACGACCGCGTCGAACGCCTGGAAGTCGAAGAGGATGTCCTCCTTCAGCGCGTTGGCCTCGGCTGACAACGCCGATGCGTCGTGTCGCGGATCTTCCGTCCTGCCATCGGCGGCTCCGTCTGGCGGTGGTGTGGGTAGCTTGAAGACGTTGGGGTTCGTAAAGCTACCCGGCGCCAGCAGTCGCTTGGTCAGGCGCAGGAATGGCCTGGTTTCTAACGGAAGGAGGCGCTTGTGATGCAGTTCATTCTCCTCCGCGTCGTCGAGTAACCCGTACTGATTTGGCGCCATGGTGAGAATCAACGACTGGAACGAAGTAATAGCTGAAGAATTGAACAAATGTCAAACCGTAAGCTTATGGACACCTCCTACAGTGTTGAGGCTAGACTAGGCCAAAATTGTGAAGAGGTTGTCACGGGTCAGGTGCTCCATACGCGGAGGACTAATCTGTAATAGCACTAAAGTCGCGACCAGCTAGTCCAAGGCCAGCTCGTAGTCGCGGTTATAACGATTATTGCTCGCTTAGTTGCATGTAGCACCTCGGCCACTTCAGAGTGGATTAAAATAGCAGTGAAATCTTTCAGACTTGAGTACAAAGCGCCGGATCTGGTATTTTATGGATCCTTAGCCAACCAAATGGACTTCTTGGGCTGAGATCCACATTAAAACCATGTTTCAAGGAATCTCACTCAGTTTATTTAGTAGCAGCATATTGTCTATACAACCCACCAAGGCCCAGCACTAGTCAAAGGTACATTCAAAAATATCATGAGAACGATGATTCATTGGTGGTTTTTCATCTAGAGTGTCCATTGTTACGTTATCTACGTTAACCACTTAGTCCATAACCGATCCCGAGTAAAACGATGGAACATTTTCTACGTTTGTTGACTGGGACCACGCTGGACTTCAGTCTGCGATCCACAGCGTGCTTTGAATTGTGAAGCCGTTCAGCTTTAGTGAGACTAGTACAAAGAAAACCGCACAAAAATGCCAAAACATTCAACACCGGGGGTTCCGCAGTGGTCACCTGCCTGGGTGGTGAAAGGGGGCTACTTTCCTTGCAGCTTATAATACGGTAACGTGTAGCCTTCACCACGCTAGACTATCCTGCCCTCCGTTCTATACGTTTTACGACTGAGAACAATCACGGGCATATCTCTGAATGGGGCGCTTTCTTGCATTCATAAGCTGATATACAAGCTGTCGCATTTAGTGAAATAGAATCTCGAATGTGGCTCTGTCGGTATTCCTTTAATTACGGTCTGGCATCTATATGCCTGGCCACTCCCTAATATTCTACGGTAGGCGAGAGGGACTAGCGGTACGCAACACTCTGTACTGGATTGAGAAGGACATGACAAGGTGTTTTATCCCTCCCACCACCAAAAAAAATAAAAATTTGAGCCGTTGTCGCCTCGATCCTATCTTTGCTGTTATCTGTCCGTTCAAGATCCAATTCGTAGATGATACGAGCAAGTATAAGTCTCATTTCTGCATATGCAAGATTGTTCAGAGCAAGTAGGCCAAACGTATTCGAGGCAAGCTTGGCAAATGACAAGTCCCAGTCCTCACCATGCTTCACAAGCCTTCAAATAAGTCATCGCTCCTCTTCATTTGTAGCCGTCTGAAAACCATATCTCTTGTGTACTTCCGGACCTCTTGCACCGAGGACGAGCCTGCAGCTGCAACCCAAATAGCCCAAAGATATTAGAGTAGAGCTGGATCTCGCGGCATTCAAGATCTATGATATCCAAGGGTGATATTGGACGCTCTCGAGAGATCCGAATGCTTGCCCGAAGACGAGATCACTAACGATGTCGAAGGTTGTCAAGTCGTACCACGCCTCGATACAAATGGCGGCGTCTTCGTTGAAGGCCTTTTGCACCCAACGTTCGAGAAGGCACCTCTAATTTTCCAGAGCACTGTATGCAGCGTCATCACGGAGCATTATTCGCGTGAGAACGAAGCAAGGCACGAGGTTTCGTCCGCCCAACAAAGCTTGCCCGTCGAAGCTATGGTGAAGCAGGAGGATATCAAGACTTGCGACGGTCTAGCCTGTGGAAGTCAGCAGATGAAGATCGTTGTTTGGTAATCGTGGTATGATTGCATATTATGTCAATGGCACATAAGAGGCTGGGCACTGCCACCGACCTGCTCGATTGGACTCCTATTGTGGAGGAGATGCATGCTTAGATTGTCACGTACAAGGGCTAGTTAGGATAAAGTTGTTTTTCGAGATTGGAGATCTGGTATACTTGCTCTGTATTTTTATTTTTATTTTGGAGCAAGTATCAGTTACGCAAACAGTCAATTAACTTACATTTGTTCAAACACCCGTCTTAACATGCTTTCAATTTATTTCCACAAATTTTCGAGGTTAAAAGCAGAAATATATATATGATCATACCATGTCGTCTTAAACTGTGATTGAAGGCGACCCCTGTCAAGAACGAGGACTTTATCCACAGCACACCCCCGGTCCCACCATAAGCAGGTAAACAACCCCTCTTCTTACTTCATATCACATCTACTGCCCGCTTCCCGAGCTGATACCATTGTTTTTCCTTCGTCCCCTTGACTTCCTTTGGTATTTCCGGCGTAGGAACACTGATGTATACGAGCCTGGATCCTCGTCATGCGGAGATAAGGTTACTCGGTGTTGTTCCATGTCTCGAATATGACGCGAAAGTCTCTTGCGAGATCACGATTGCTCAACTGCAGAACTCCCCGCCGCAATATGCAGCATTATCATATGTGTGGGGTGATGCATCAATCACAGAGGAGATATTGGTTAATGGGCAACCATTTCAGGCTACCAAGAGTCTAGCCTCAGCACTCAGACAGTTCAGGGAGTCTTACGCAGGTAAACATGGTGCGCCTTCGTTTCTGTGGGCAGACGCTGTCTGCATCAATCAGCAAGACCTGGTCGAAAGAGCACAGCAGGTTTCCATGATGGGTCCCATCTATTCCAAGGCGGATTGGGTTATCTCCTGGCTGGGTCCTTTCGATGGATCCACCGAATCAGCTTTCAGCCTTATCAAGGCTTGCGCTGGTCATGTTGAAGGGATCGTGAAGAAGATGGGCCAATACCCTGAGGCGAATATTGCCTTCATGGACTCAGAGCTCGAATTTTTAGGACAGAACTGTAGCTTTTACGAACAAAATACAGAACGCTCTGCAAGGAATGAAGCCTGGAACGCAGTGGACAAGCTTAGTGCCCATGTCTACTGGACCCGGATCTGGATTGTACAAGAGGTCGTTTTGGCGCAAAGACCAGCCGCCATCATCATCCATTGTGGCAGGGAGTCCATGACTTTCGAACAGCTAAGCGACTTCAACCTATTTACTGAGAGATTCTTGCAGCAGAAGCCGGCAAAACCTATTTTCTTTGACCAACGTGTATGGGATTGGGTTATTCATGACAGCGAGCTCTCCTTGACGTTCATCAATCTCGTTCAGGGACTGAGGAAATCCGTGCTAAAGGACGACTACCGCATAGTCTCATACATCAGTACGACGTGTCGGTCCACGGATCCAAGGGACGCCGTGTTTGGACTCTATGGACTCACAGGAGGAGAGATCGTTCCAGACTACACCAAAGAGGTGGTTGAAGTCTACATGGACTTCGTAGCTGCGGTGTTGCGCCACAGAAAGTACAAAAACTTCTTTTGTTTTGCTGGCCTTATTCATGAGAACCAAAACATCTCCGTTTTTCCATCTTGGGTGCCGAGATACCATACATTGAAAGATGAGGGGAACTATGCCGTCTTGCCACCAAATGCCTACGCCAAATCCTGGCTCGACGAAAAGCACCCGGAAGGCCCAACGATTATAGGCGAGCGCAGAATACAATTCTCCGGATTACGCCTTGATCGTTGCACAAGAGTGATTCGATATATCGGCGATCAGCAACCCGACCCACTCGAGCTTATGAAGAAGTTCTGGTGGACTTGTTTAGAGTTCCTCAAGGTGTGGGGTGATGAACATCCTAGAAACGGAACACGGCCACTCGAAAACCTGTTAAGTGCCCTGACAAGAGGGAAAGATACTCAAAGTCATCGACTACAAATCACCCCGTCGCTACAATGCATGACGGCGCATGCATTCAGGATCCTCTTGCGAACAGGGGAACCCGAGGACGACGATGCTTTCAAAGAAAAGTGCGCCTCTTTTGGTTATGCAACTCTAGAGGAGGTGAGAACAGCTCTTGATGACGCCTTCGTGGGAACTGGAGCACCTGAAATCTCGACTCTATATGAAGTCCTCACGCCGGCGGAATACGATGACGCATGCAACGCATTTAATCAAATGATCCGTCTATTGTTTAAGTGGATTGGTTGGCCACTGTTCATCACGACTAATGGACGCGTAGGACTTGCACCGCCTGCTGTTGCGGATGGTGACATAGTATGCCTTCTGGAAGGATTTTCAATACCCTGTCTGTTAAGGGGGATGGATCAGGACTTTGTGTTAGTAGGCTCATGCTATGTAAATGGCTACTCGGACGGGGAGCCCTTACAACATCTTAACGATGGCAGTTTAAAGCTTGAGGTGTTCCATTTACAATGATAGAGCCACGTCTGAATAGAGTCGCTTCCTACCGCTTCCTATTCCTCTTGGACCAATGAAATATTGCCACAAATCTCGAGCTGATGGCAAGCCACGACTCTGAAGCCATTACTATGGCCTCAGCCTATCAGAGTACTATCTGTATATAGTACTAAGATACTCTTCGAAATTAGCTATCCGGATTGTAAACTCGGCCTCCCTAGATCCGGACCTTTTTCGAAGCTAATGGTGGACGACGCATTTATCTGGTAATTTCTAACCAGGTTTAGCTGTCCCTTCTGGTGATACATCCTGTTACCGGAATGCCGCCTTTGAAAAAGCAGTGGTGGAGCGGAGCCACATTGTGAAGATCCATTATTCGAGTCTCTTAATAGCTCGACAATCACACCATGCTTAATCTACGAACCGCTCGATCTCGCATCTCACCATATCCGCTTACTGGAGATACTGCCAGCCAAAGATGATAACGAGGTTGTTTCTTGTCAACTCTTCGCTGCGCAACTCACGCCTGATCTTAGAAATGCGGCGATATCGTATGCATGGGGAGATCCGGACATGACGGACGATATCATCGTCAACGGCAACAAAGTCAGTGTGACTACAAATCTTGCTTCAGCTTTACGGCATTTCCGGAATCATAGTATGCTACAAGACAGACATTTAGTATTCCCTCTGTGGGTCGATGCTCTCTCTATCGACCAGGGCAATGTCAATGAGCGCAACCATCAAGTGGCGCACATGGGAAATATCTACAGAAACGCAGGGAAAGTTTTGTCTTGGTTGGGCTGCATGAAAATCCGGATTCGAGGAGAAACAAAGAGATCAAGACCGCTCTCAAGGCAATCCATGATCTCGCTTCTGCGATCAGGATTCCAGAGAAGACCGAGGCTGGTGCCGCAGCTACCTTTGACACTGAGAAAGGCGCAGCGTGGCTGGCGAATAATTCGTACTTTTGGATGAGCCCTGACACATACCGCGGTCGCACAAGATCGTGGCCATGGACGCTCTATGGGTTAGATGAGCTTACAAACTTGGTATACTGGCGACGTTTATGGATAGTTCAGGAGGTAGTGTTGGCCAGCTCAGACAAGCAATGCTTCGTGTACGGTGACAACACGCTCAGCTGTCCAGACTTGACACTATTCCTTGGGTTTCATGAGACGCTAAAGAGGTTACGACCGGTTTGGCCGAAGACCGTCATGTCAAAGAACGATTGGCAGATATTCGTTCACCCGAAATTCGCAAATTTCTCCATATGGGATAGGGTTATAGAGCTGAAATCCGATGAGCGGTTCTCATCTGGATATAATCTAATGGTTTGGTTCACATCATTGGCTCAGTATACCCAGGCGACCGACCCTCGAGACATGATATACGGTCTCTCCGGAATAATAGACACAATCCAACCCGATTGTACCAAGGAAGTCAATGACGTGTATCTTGACTGGATACAAGGCATTTTTTCACCGGTTTGCTGACGGCAGAGAGGACGAAGAAACGGATTTCTTATGCTTCAGTGGGTCGGGAGTGTTCAGGGACAACGATGCACTCTACGATCTCCCGTCGTGGCTTCCGCGCATGTTCTCATTGAATAACAGTCGCTTCGTATACAAAACAAAATCAAAGACATGGATTGACACCAAGAGCCCTCGACCTACTATTCGACATCGTAATTTGCTCGCAATCTACGGCGTAAGATGCGATACGGTGATTGCGTGTTTCCCCATTGACCTAGTTCCAAACAATGCGTTCGGTGACTTCATAGCTTTTCGAAGATTCTGCAGAAGTTTCTTATCTTGGCACCAAAGGAAAATGCAGTGCTGCTATCTATTCCATCTGTACGCGCTATGCTTAGTCATGTTCAGAGGATACGATCCCGAGTCGAATGAAAAGCTTCCCCAAACTAGCCAACCGAGCTCGTACGCCGCACAAATATTTCGAACCCTCATCAGCTATGACAATAGCTCTGATGACAACGAAGAGCCGAGTGAGTTCAGTGATGGGCGCTTCAATTCTTTAGAGACAGCCTTCAGAGATTGCACGAACGACAACGTGAACAAGGAGTGGGACACGCATGCTAGGATGTTTTGTACTGACCAAAGCCTAGAGTGGTTAGCGAGGAGGTTCGTCAAAATCGCCTGGAAGCTTTTCGTGAAGCGTAGCCTCTTCTTGACGTGTAGTGGACTCGTCGGCATCGGACCCATTGGCACAGCACCTGGACATGAGATCTGTATTCTCGATCAATGTCCCCAACCTATCATCCTGAGGAAGTGCCGCGAGGACCTTTGGGAACATATGGGTACCTCTTGAGTCTTGGGTTTGATGAATGATGAGCCGCGCGGGATGATGGCTCGCGGCGAGATGGAGATTGAGAGATGTGACATGTAGTGAAAAGCCTAGTGCTCAGCATGACCACCGTGCGTCTTCACAATAAATTCTGAGCCGTCTGGGGGTTGGAAAGAGGCATACAGGTTTGACTAGTCCAAGCGATCGAGCATTCAATAAGCTTTCGGATAATGCCCGCCATAGAAATGGGTTGAGATTGGTCATTCCTTATGGTTGGATCGGCTCCTGTGATAGGTCAACGCGGATCCGGACCGTTACTAGAAAGTCAACCTGCCGAGTAAGAATGATAACTAAAGCATATACCTCTTGACAGGTTGTTTGTTCTCGATGAACATTATAAGCACATTGTTGTTATGCAGAAAAAGAAATGTCAAAAAACATGTAACACTAAGAATTCCTTAGTAATTACTTGCTTGAGTATTAATTTAGCGCATTAAACATATATTAACTGATGGTTAGTGTCTGCCTGGTAAGCCCATCGCGAAGCACATTGGCATTCAAGTGTGCTGATCAAAGTAGTGGGAAAACGTGTTTGGCTTGCTTAACAGTAGTGGCCACGATCGATACGCGACCACGGCGTGAAAACGTTTAAATATCGATGATTCTCGATTCGACGAGTTTACGCAGTTTTTATCGTTATAACCAAGATTAAATCAGTGGACTACATAGCTATAAACCTAGTGCGAATGCTATGGGGTACTATTGTGTGATGTGGAAAGGAATGGAATCGTAACTATCTCAAGAGCTATAAACCGTGGCTCATATATACACATTTATAATCAATAGCTTAGGCAGTGGTTGTAACAGCCTATCAGGCTTACAATCATGGTGGCCTATCAGGTGTCAGGCAACTACGGTTGCCACTCCACGTGGTTAGCCACGGGAGCCAAGCTATTGCGATACCCAAGGAATAATATCGTATCAAAACCACTTAAATAGCTATACGTAAACAACTATATTACATTGATTTAATGTATTATTACATTAGTATCTAATTAAATATTAAATTAAAACTTTAATGATTTATAAAGTTGATATATACATATATGTAATGTTTTATAAATTAGTAAATTTTACTGAAGTCAAATCTTTACCTGTTTATAAATTAGAATTGAGATACAGCTATGTAAGGTTACACGCCGGCCTTGTAGTATTACAAAAGGGGGAATCTCTCCACCCATTACCGAGGAACCTAGAAAAGAACAAATATTGCCCCTTATCGCGCGACTTAGAACGGGCGTAAGAAAACAGGGGAATTGTTATCTATAATAAGCTGGTTAGGGCTTTCGAACGAGGACGTGGCGTGCAAGGCCCCAAGAGCTAAGCTGAACTTTTTTAATACTATATATAATCACATCCTATGTTTGCCGGTGGTTGAACTCTTGTCGCTGATAGACCTGTTGAGCTTTGATCGAGCGCCGCACCAGAGACACAATGAGTTGCATTTATTACAATTAACATGCCAATTCAGTCTTTATATGACGTGGATTCTATCTGTCTAATCCCTGACTAGATTTCTAGCCCTCCGCATCTCATCATCACTCAGTACCCATTCAATGCCGTCCTCACCCTCCGCCATGAGCTCGTCCCACTCATCGTCCTCCATGTTCGCGACCATGAGTGTCTGGCTCACCCTGCTGAACAGGTCTCTCATGCTGTAGTTGCCTTTCGCCACAATGCTGATGATGCCAGAAAAGTCCCTCTCCATCCTTATGGCACCATAGGCATTCGCCTTGCCACCGTACCTCCACACCCTCCGCTCCAGAGTGATGGCGAGCTCCTTGGCAATCCTGTTCATCAAAGAGGCAAAAGGCTTCGGCGTCATGATGCGCTCGATAGGTTTCACGAGCGCGTTCCAGCCACGCTCGAACTGCCGCTGCACGAGGTCCAACATGTCTTCCTCCTCTTCATCGTTCTGGAGCGCTATCTCAGCCAGCTCTTCCTCTGTCAGAGCGTAGTCCGCATCACGGAAGGTCTCTTGTACGGTAAGTTTCAGTCGCTTATCCACGACGTTGGAAAACAGATGTGCAACTCCTTCGGTACAAAGCTCGTTGGCTTTTAGTGAGAAGCTGGAATTCAGGCCTTTGAGGGAATTGACGACAACGTTGATGTCGTGTTCGAAGGGAAACGAGGCAGCGAGAGGGTTGGCGGGAGGTGCGCCATTGGACTGGTCCGATAGGGCGAGTCGGGGCGATATTATTCGATCCAGGTACTCGATTGCCACATCGAGACTGTTGATCAGTACGATGAAAGCGATAATCTTATCCTCCGGGGGAAAGCCACCCTGTATGGCGGGTTTCGGGTAACAGTCGTGTTGCATTCTTCTTTGAATAACACCAATGAACTCAGCGCTTAATACTCTGTTCACGGTGGGTACGACAGAGCTGACAATCTCACGCTGAGAGGTAGATAGACATCTCTCAATAACTGTGCTGACCATGTACATGACATCGTCGACTGCGGATATTATGTAAGGGGGGTTGCCGTCGACGGCCTTGTTCAAGCTCAGTGAGAGGCCTGATGGTGACTCGTCTAACTGGAATGCCTTCTCTACAGACCTCCTGAAAAAGAATGTCGACATGACTTGATATGGCGTGCCAAGCTTGGTGGAGACTTTCTTGCCCAGATTGGAGTTGGTGAGTACTTCGGGTAATGACAATGCCGCATCGGCTGCTGTATCAGGAGTCTGCTGGCTGTCAGTGCTATCGTACCAGTGATACTTTGGAAAGAAACTTACTCTGCATTTGCCTGCCAGGAACCTGGAATATAATGACCACCGGCCCAGCATAACGGCAATCTCCCTAAGCAGCTCATCAACCTCTTTCATGTCCACCCCTTCGTCTTCACTACTCCTGGCATTGGTCCCACCACCTACTGCGGGAGAGTTCATCCTAGGAGTGCCAGCCATGCCTTTAGCCGGAGGCACAAAACTTTGAACAAGAAAGGAGAAAGGATAGCTCTTGACGTCTGTAAGCCTCCTATCCACGCCTCTTTCGTCGCTCCAGGAGTCGAGAATGATGCCACCTTGAACATCAGCCTCCATCTGTAGCCTCTCGATCACTTTGACCATTTTGCCTGCGCCGTAGTGTCGTTCTACCAACCCACCATGGCCTTCTACGATCTGAGCAATGTGTTCAAAGAGTTTCGTGAGCGCGTTCGCATAGAAATAGCCATCTTTCCGCCCTTGGCCACCGGGAACCTCCTTGAGTGTCTGCCTAGCGGTACCTGCCACTCCTTGACAGACATATCGTCCGTATACCTCAAGGCCTGTGTCTCCCCTACCGATCAGAGGGAACAGCTTGAAGAACCGCGTAACCTTTGCCCCGTCGCCCTCGCCCGCCGCCTTTTCGAACTCCCTCAGGAACAGTCCGCACAAGCTCTCCTTTGCGTCCTCCAGCGTGACCCACGGCGCATCGGGCACCTCGACGCTGGGCACGATACTAGCAGCAAAGCCGCCGCGAACGATGGCCTCGGGGACCTTGGAGGCCCGCGCTATATACCCTGCGGCGGCCTCCCAGTCTTGCGGGGCGCCCATGGACCCCACGACGCCGTGGACGCAGGCCTTGAGCTCCGCCACCTGCTCGACGACCCGGAGCGTCTGCTGCACGCGATCCTTCTCGAGGTCGAGCTCCTTGACCCGGTTGGACAGCCGGCCCGCCGTGTCCGCCGCGCCAGACAGCATGCCGTTGGAGATGGAGCGCGTGGCTATCACCTGGGTGCCGAGGTTCGCGCGGAGGACGTCGAGGCGGCCGAGCTCCCGCGACAGGTCCGCCTGCGAGGAGATCAGGGCCTTGAGCCGGGAGGTGATGGCGGCCTCGCGCATGTGCAGCGCCGCGAGCGAGGCGCGCACATCGTCGAGAGAGCTGGCGTCGTCAATCGTGGGGTGGTTGCTGCTGCGGCTGTTCACCTTGGTAAGGCCGTCGGTCTTGTTACTGTTGTGGACTGCGCTGGAGTCGCCATTGAGGAGGTTAGTGGCGGACATTGGGACCGTGATCTCAGCCGGCGCATGTCGGAGGGAGGATATGGTCGTGGCCCCAGTCGTGTGTGTGTGCAGGTTCCGGGGGGGATCTCGAGCATTATTATGTATTGAGTTGTGGTTGAGGTGTCCCGCCCCGCGCATTCGGGAGAGTTGCAGTGCAGAGTGCTGGGATTCTAGCGGCTTTGACCCCTGGAAACGGTCTCCTCCTGGCGTGGCATTGGAAAGCTGGCCGCTGGTTGCGACGGGATGGTGGGGAGACCCCCTAAAGTTAGAGATCTTTCGGTGGAGTGCACTTAACATTTCGTGGGGCGTGCGCTGAGCTCAAAAGTGATGTTATCGCATCTAGTCAGAAAGTTTTCTCATGAGTCAATATTCATGCCCAACATAAATAGCTTGCCACTTTTGGAAGATCAGAAGACCAGTTGCTAAGGAACAAAAGCTATTACTGAGACTTGTCGGCCGATTCTTCATTTACAAAAGTCCTGCGAATCGTGACAAAAGTTTGACCAAACTCGGCTCTTGGTTGAGTCATCTTCAAGTTGGCTCTAAAGCGCATTTATAAGCGTTTTTATACTGTCCGAGCTGCGCTCCAGTACACACTGTTCAGTACAATGTCTCAAGACTTACCACCAGTCAAGACTCGGGTGCTGAAAGTGGGCAAGGAGATTCTTGGAAATTTTGGTCCAAGCGAGCACGTGGGACGATGGGAAGTCTCGACGGAACAGTCCTCGAGTATCAAAGTTCTGGAAGAAGCCGCGGATTACCTCAGGACCAAAGATACCCCTGTTGGGTTCCCAACAGAGACCGTCTATGGACTCGGTGCAGATGCCACGAGAAGTGGATCGGTGAAGGGGATTTACACAGCCAAGCGCAGGCCGCAGGATAATCCCCTGATCGTACACGTCGCGGATCTGGAGATGCTGCGGGATCTTCTCAAGCCTACGTCGGATGGCGCTACTACGAACGGGCACGCAGACCCCATCCCGGAGATCTATAAGCCGCTCATTTCAAAGTTCTGGCCAGGTCCACTTACAATACTGCTACCAAATCCAGAGTCGTCTCAGCTAGCCCCGGAAGTCACAGCAGGGCTCAAGACGTTCGGCGCACGAATGCCGTCGTCCCCTCTCGCCTTATCATTGATCAAACTGACCGGCAAACCTCTGGCAGCGCCTTCTGCTAACGCTTCAACGCGCCCTTCGGCCACCACTGCTGCCGATGTTCTGGAGGATATGGATGGGCGCATCGAGCTCATCCTCGACGGCGGCTCTTGCCAGGTCGGGGTGGAGTCTACGGTGGTGGACGGACTCTGCTCGCCACCCGTAGTATTGCGACCCGGAGGCGTGAGTATTGATGAGATTAAAAGCTGTGTCGGCTGGGAGGAGGTACAGAAGGCATACAAAGATCACGCCGAGGTCGGTGGAAAGGGCGAGGCGCCGAGAGCCCCGGGCATGAAGTACAAGCATTACAGTCCCAAGGCAAGAGTGATATTATACGAAGCAAGCTTCGAGCATGGCCGAAAAGGAATTGCGGAAGAGGACATCGACACGATTAGCAACCTTTCGAAAGGGGCAGAAGAGGCCGAATCAACATCGACGAGCATCGGGATCATCAGGACCCAACGCTGGGCCCCTGGCGCCAGTCTTCGATGCGCACAATTCGCCTCAAAAGGGTCATCAGATGACATAGAAGGCGACCTTGACGTACAAGAAAGCAAAC
The DNA here is from genome assembly GCF_020726525.1 of Truncatella angustata. NCBI lineage: Eukaryota > Fungi > Ascomycota > Sordariomycetes > Amphisphaeriales > Sporocadaceae > Truncatella > Truncatella angustata. The sequence continues at coordinate 1,124,714 of NW_025763387.1, forward strand.
TTTTGAGTGCCCAAGGCACACCTATTGGACGGGTATTTGATCTGAGTATAGGTCGAGATGCCAAGAGCGTAGCTCAGGGGCTATTCTCAGCACTAAGAGAACTGGATCGGAGAAAGCCAGATCTGATATTTGTGGAAGGGATTCCCGATAAAGACGACATCGCGGCGGCAGTTATGAACAGGCTGCGCAAGGCAGCGTCAGAAACCAGGTCGTAGAGATGTCATTAGAAGACTAAGGTTAGAGTAGACCGAGGGATGCTTTGCCCCCAGGGCGGAGATGTTTTGGGAAATAGATAAATCGACAAACGAATTTTGACCAACGCCGTGCCCTCAGATTCTAAATGCTCTTCCCGCATATGCCGTGCAAAGTGTGTCAACCCCCAAGTTACAAACCCTGGCGCAACCAATCTGTCAACTTGGCCTTTCCTAGTTGTGCCAGGTTGTTGACGCCCTGTTCGCTCAAATCGATTCTGCTCAGGTTGACGTCTTGCGTGGGCGCTTTGGAAACCCGCTGGCTGATGACGACGGGGTCAGTCTCGAGAATAATACCGCTGTGTCCATGATTAGCTCCTGTGACGGTTCTGGCGAAAGGCAGAGGCTTACGAGTCCACGATTTCGTCGATGGCAAGGGATACGAGATCGTAGTTCTCGATAATGGTCCTCTTGTCAACGGACTGCTTGAAAAGGAGGTGCTATACGATGTCAGCGTCTGTCTCGCATCACCTGACGAGGAGGCGCAAGGTGAGTGTCGAATGCACGTACCAAGGAGTCCCTGAGGGCAAGGATGACATTGTAGAGTAGGACCTCGTTCTCGTTGACGGATCCAACAACGTACATCATGACGTCCGACTCCATCTTGTAGAGGACTATTCTGTTGTCGTACAGGATGACTAGGAGGGCAGGCATCAGCGATGGGGTTTTCATGTCAACGGGTTGGGAGAGGCGTACTGTCGCCGGTCTGCTTTGCTGTCTTGTCGAGTAAGCCCTTCTCGAATGTCTTCTGGGACTTGACATCTCCGTAGGGGCTCTTTTCCGAAGCTGTCGGCACCATGGTTAGCGGTCATCCTTTTCCCTTTTTTTTTCTGTTGGGTGCGCGACGTGGCATGCGACATACCGCCTGGAGCTTGGTGGGGTTGTGAGTAGTAGTTTGCGAAGATGCGAGAGCCGTCATCAGCGGAGAGGATGAGGATGGCATTGACGGAGAAGAGGGACATTCCGGGAGCCATGTTGACGTTGGTATCGTATGGTGGGCTGAGGCGACTTGCGAAATCGGGTTCGTGGAACTGGGACTGGTACTGGAGGCGTGTCGACGTTCAAGTTGCTATGGTGTTCTTGAATTGGGGGGCGCTCACACCTAATTCCGCACAGGGGGTCAGCTCGTTTAGGCGCTACTCGCTACGGAGTCTCAGAGCATTTGGAGCGGAATTATGTTAGACCAGCTGTAGTTCCATGTGCCTGTGTGTCAGCGCAAGTGCGCAGGTGCCGGGCTTGCACAAAACAGCGACAGGCATAAAACATCAGCGCTAGACTGAAGCTGCACCTGGCACAGTGGACCCAAAGTCAAGTTGACTTGACCGAGTTGAGTTAGCCTGGCCACTTTACGCGAGAAACCCGCGTCCGTAAAATGTCGACGCGGTCTTTCGTGTTTCCTCACCAACGGGACTGCACTGAACCCACCCCTTTCAATAGCGCCCGCCTACCCTCTTTTTTTCTTCATAACTTATCACCACATACGCGACTCCATCCGCCGACAGGAAGTCTGAATCCTGCTGTTCGATTGTCTCGTCTTTGTTGCGATTGAGTAACATGTCTTCGCCGTCGCAACGTCGGTCGCAAGCTGGCACTCCCAGACGGAGCACCCGGTCTTCTCAAGCACCGCAGAGCAGCCCCGCCAACGCCAATGCCAACGCCAACGCCTCGTCGCAGAATGGAAACACCCCCCGCAACACTCGAAGCTCGCAGTTAGCCTCGAGCCCTCTCTTCTACGAGTCATCGTCGCCTGCTAACGGCAACAATGATGTCTCTTCCCCCTTGCGCCAGAACACAGAGAGTCAGAGCCAAAACGCCCGCGCTGATGGCAGCGCCGCCCCAAGTTCCCCCTTGCGGCACATGACAAACTCGCAGACTACCGGAGCTGAAAGCCAGACTGATGGCGACCGGACACCTAGAGCCAGTGGCAGCGGCCTCATTGGCGGTGAGAAGACGAATCCTCGCCTGCAGCTTCCCCTTGCGCATCGCTAATTCTTGAAACCCCCCAGACTCCTCGCCTATCAGGTACGAGGCCAGCTCCAGTCCCGGCCGTTCCCTTCACCCTCAGTCGGATCTGCGAAGTGAGGCCAGCAGCAATCTTTTTGTCGGCTCGTCAACAACTCCTAGAGCACGACGGAAGCCAAGAGGCGACATCAACTCGGAAATCTTGAGCGGAGGTCCTCGGAGTGGAAGCCGTGTCATCTTGAACGATGCCGGTCGTGTCGTGCGAGAAATCCACTCTGACGCCCACACGTTCTCAAATGTCGACCCCAACACATCCGAAGCCAACCTTTTGGGCGGACAGGACAACGCTACCATTTGGGGTACAACCGTTTCCATCGACGACACATACGCCGCATTCAAGGACTTCCTCAAGAACTTCCAGAAGAAGTATCGTATGTGGGCCGACGGAATGACTACCGAGCAAGCTGATGCCGAGCCCGATGCGAAATCTAAGCCCTACTACGAGGAATTGGGCAACATGCTGATACTTGGCACGAGGATCCTCTACGTTAACGTCCAAGACTTCAAGCTTTACCCGCCTACCAGGAAGATGTGGCACCAAATTCAGCACTATCCTCAAGAAATCGTCCCTCTGATGGATCAGTCAGTCCACGATGTCATGATCGAGCTTGCACAGGCCGAAATGTCACGTCAAAGGAGTCAAAGCAACGGAGCAGCCGCTTCACAGCGCAGCGGTGCACCAAGCTCCGACATGCAGTTCCCTAGTTCGGAAAGAAGCGAGGAGCCCGCGACACCGAGACCTCAGCAGGGCGCCAACCTCGAGGAGAAGGTCATGGATCAGACGTACATGACTCGTCCATACAATCTGGATGAGGTCACCAACATGAGAGATCTCAACCCCTCAGATATGGACAAGCTCATCTGTATCAAAGGTCTTGTCATCCGAACAACATCCGTCATCCCTGATATGCGCCAAGCATTTTTCAGATGCAATGTTTGCAACCATTCGCTCCTTGTCGGTCTGGACAGAGGAAAGATCAGGGAGCCCACCGCTTGCCCTCGTCCACTTTGCGATTCCAAGAATTCCATGCAGATCATACACAACCGATGTGAGTTTGAGGACAAGCAAGTCATCAAGCTGCAAGAGACTCCTGATGCTGTGCCCGCTGGCCAGACGCCCCATTCAGTTTCTGTCTGTGTGTACAACGAGCTCGTCGACTTCTGCAAAGCTGGTGACCGTATTCAGATCACTGGTATTTACCGTGTCAGCCCTGTCAGAGTCAACCCTCGTATGAGAACTGTAAAGAGTGTGTTCAAGACTTTTGTTGATGTTGTACACGTCGCAAAGGTGGATAGCAAGCGCCTAGGTGCAGATGTGTCAACGCTCGACGACGAATCGAACGATACCGAGAATCAGATCGAGGAGGCGCGTAAGATCACACCCGACGAAGAGGAGAAAATCAAGCAGACCGCAATTCGAAGGGATATTTACGAACTTTTGTCCCGGTCACTGGCTCCATCTATCTTCGAGATGGACGACGTCAAAAAGGGAATTCTTCTGCAAATGTTTGGTGGCACCAACAAGACTTTCCATAAGGGAGGCAACCCCAAATACCGTGGCGATATCAACGTACTACTTTGTGGTGATCCGTCGACAGCGAAATCGCAATTGCTCAAATACGTGCACAAGATCGCGCCGCGAGGCGTCTACACGAGCGGAAAGGGTTCGTCAGCGACCGGTCTCACAGCCTATGTCTCGCGTGATCCCGAGACACGCCAGCTTGTGCTCGAGTCTGGTGCTCTTGTTCTGTCAGACGGTGGTGTCTGTTGTATTGATGAGTTCGATAAAATGTCAGACGCAACACGCTCCGTCCTGCATGAAGTCATGGAGCAGCAGACGGTCTCCGTAGCTAAAGCTGGTATCATCACGACACTAAACGCGAGAACCAGTATCCTCGCCTCCGCCAACCCAATCGGTTCCCGCTACAACCCAAATTTACCCGTTCCGCAAAACATTGATCTTCCGCCAACCCTATTGTCCCGTTTCGATCTCGTATACTTGATTCTGGATCGTCAAGATGACAATGTTGATAAGAGAATGGCGAGACACTTGCTCTCCATGTACCTGGAAGATAAGCCTGAATCTGCCGCTACAGATAATGAGATATTGGTAAGTAGACGATACACAATTGTGGAAGAAAGAAAGAAAAAAAAATCATTTTCGCTAACGCGCTCACAGGATGTTGAATTCCTCACGGCATATATCTCTTATGCGCGGGAGACTTGCCACCCTAGTATTTCTCAGGATGCGGCTCAAGCACTCGTAGACAATTATGTCAAGATGCGCAAGCTCGGTCAAGATGTTAGAGCTGCTGAGAAGAGAATCACAGCCACAACTCGTCAACTTGAGTCCATGATCCGTCTTGCTGAGGCCCATGCCAAGATGCGCCTCTCCCAGACAGTCACCAAGGCCGATGTAGAAGAGGCCAATCGCTTGATCCAGTCCGCCCTGAAGACCTCGGCAACTGATTCCCAAGGTAGAATTGATATGAGCCTCTTGAATGAGGGTGTAAGCTCTGCCGACCGCAAACGCAAGGAAGAGATGAAGACCGCCGTGCTCGCTCTCTTGGACGAAATGACAAGCGGTGGACAAAGTGCGCGGTACAGCGAAGTCAGCAGGCGCTTAGGCGAAGGTGCCAGTCTTCCCGTCGAGCCGGCCGACTTTGCGGAGGTCATGCGCGGCCTTGAAATGGAGGGATTGATTATGGTTAGTGGCGAAGGCGCCAGAAGGGCTGTCAGAAGAGTTACTGGTGTCGCCTAAATCGATGGCCTTATGAGGAGTAATGCATGGCTTAGCGATTATGGTTGATGATATTGGGGACACTGTAGATTTTTGAGGCGTTGGTGCCACTTGCAAGACTTTGTGCAAAGGCGGTTCAGAAAGTTGGATGTTAATGAAGACGATGCTACTTGATTCAAACTACCGCAATGATGAAGCATTTTCATATGAAGTCTGCCACTGGTTTGGTACATGTACTAGTCATAGCATTCTACATACCAATTGATAATTGATTGCGTTCAACACGATACTATTGCATTAAGCCTAGACTAACTAAAGGAAAGTTGACTTAGTATAAGTCATACCCCCAACAGACTTAGTGCTGGGCGTATAGTGCCCCTCTTCGAAGAGGACCCTGAGATACCAGGTAGGTATACTTTGCTGGGCCTACTACCCCTCTTCATTGCGACTTCGAACCTACGTTGTTAAGATGGGAAGTTGGCAGGCTGGTAACTACAGTAAGTCTCTAGAATTTTTCTTCATGTTGAACTTTATTAATTGAGAAACTGGGTCATTATCCAGTTTTATGTGACACTATAAATATAATTGGTGAGTTTGACGTCAATCCTGCCCCGCAGGACGTTTCATGCATATGCGTAGGGCCGATCGTTTCGACCCAGACGGAAGTCAGGAACAAGTGTTATTTCGTTTCGCCGAAAGTTATTATCTATCTTGCGCCTCGCTGTGATTTCTCCGAGGATCGAGGACCTTTATCAATCTTCAAAACAACAACTCTTTGCTCCACGTCACCCGCTCATCTGGACACACTTCTGCCACCACCATGTCTCAAACCCAATATCCCCGCCCTGATTTCACTCGTCCCAATCTCAACTGGAAGCTCCTGAACGGGAAGTCCTGGTCGCTGCTCTTTGACGACCAGGACATCGGTCTGAGCGAGGGCTGGCACATCAACGGACCTCCGGACAGGGTCACGCTCAGCGGCAAGGGGAGCAGCGACAACACAGCCGAGGACGCGCACCGGCTAGAGGCCTTCCCGGAGCTCAAGGAGAAGTACTGGAAAGAGTCGGCCGAGGCGACGGAGAACGTCAAGAAGCCCATCAACGTCCCGTTCGCCTTCCAGTGCCCGGCCTCGGGGTGGGGCGATAATGCCGCCCACGAGGTGCTCTGGTACGAGACGCTGCTCCCGGACCTGAGGAGCCAGGCGGAGACCAACGCCGGCCACAGGGTGCTGGTTCGCTTCGGCGCGGTCGACTATGAGGCCCAAGTCTGGGTCGGTGGGCAGTATGTAGGGGGGCACCGAGGCGGGCATGTGCCGTTCGATGTCGACGTCACCGATGCGTTGGAGGGCAAGGAAACCAAATTAGTCTTGCGCGTGAGAGACAGCCCCAGTGATCTTGAACAGCCAAGGGGTAAGCAGTACTGGGCCCCCACGCCGGAGAGTATTTTCTATACCCCAACATCTGGCATCTGGCAGAACGTCTGGGTTGAGGTTGTGCCAAGAGCCAGAATTGGCGGTAGCAGTGATGGCACAGTCTTGACAGCTAATGACACCGAGAATGGTGTGCTGAAGGCGAATGTCGCGGTTCTGGGGCGCAGAGCAGGTGGAAAATACGGTATCGAGATCGAGGGAAGTATCGGTGGTGTCAGTATCGGCACATCCAAAGTGGATCTTGCGAAGGACAAAGACTATGCAAAACTTGAACTCAGTCTCAAGCTGTCTGCCGAGAAACTGAAGGGCTTACCATCCACAGACAATGTTCAGGCATGGAGAGATGGTTTGGCACTTTGGTCACCGGACTACCCGCTACTCTATGACCTCAAAATTCGGCTTTATGACTCTGCTGGAAAGGTCTTGGATGAGATCGAAACATACACAGGAGTGCGAAACATCGACTGGAAGAGAGGAGATGGCACCTTCAGACTAAATGGCGAGCCTCTCTTCCAGATCCTAAATCTCGATCAGGGGTACTGGCCCGAGACCGGGCTAACTCCCCCTTCATCTGAAAGTCTCAAGTTGGATGTCGAGCTTGCGAAGAAGATGGGTTTCAACGGCTGCCGGAAGCATCAGAAAGTTGAAGACCCCATCTTCCTTTACTGGGCAGACAAACTGGGCTACCTGGTCTGGGGCGAGATCGCGAACGCGTACGAGTTCAGCGCAGAGTACGTCAAACGTTTCGATCAGGAGTGGACGGAGGCCGTCAAAAGAGATATAAACCACCCCAGCTTGATCGTCTGGACTCCCGTAAACGAGAGCTGGGCATACCCCAACCTGCGGGATGACGTGGACCAGAGAAACCACATCAAATCGCTATACTGGCTCACAAAGTCGTTGGATCCCACAAGGCCGATCAATGACAACTGTGGTTGGGAGCACGTGCAGACTGACCTGTCCACCTATCACGACTATAACGATGCGCCAGAGTTGTCAAAGCGTTGCGCCACGGCCGACACGAGATTCAAGGAGGAGCTTCACGGCGGCAGACACATGTTCGTCCAGCGCATTGATGGTGACGCAGGAACGGACCATCAGAAAGGAGCACCCATCATCTGCAGTGAATTTGGCGGAGTCAATATTGCTCCGGCTTCTGAGTCGGAAAAGGGCGAGCGTGACTGGGGTTACACCACCGCAAGTGATCCTGCCGACTTATTAAAGAGGATCGACGCCTTGTGCACGGCTGTCGTCCAGGGAGGATTCACTTCCGGGTTTGTCTGGACTCAACTGTAAGCTGCGTCCTGCATGATTATTGGGCCCATAAGCTAACATGAAGATCAGGACCGAAATTGAGCAGGAGGTCAATGGACTTTACTCGTTTGATCGGAGAGAGAAGATCGACCCAGCAGAAGTTAAAAAGTTATTCGACAAGGCAGCCAAGGTGTATCTCGATGCAGTGGCTAAACGGTAAACCGCACCAGACAATTACTTACAGTAACGGACTCACTTTGAGCAAGAGATGGAATTGTTCATCTATTAGTTGTGCGTTTGGGCAAAAGAGCTGGCACGCTGTCAAAGGTACATACGCACTGTCACGATACGGAACTAGAGTAGCAGGCCACTATGGTCCGGTTAGCCATCTTGAGTTATCAAAGAGATTTACAAGCATACCATAGGATTGCCTGGTTGGCTCTAATGGTGTCTACAATAGCAATACTTGCGGCGACTGCGTCAGTCTTGATATCGAGTGTCGCACTGTCATCGATTGCATACGAACAGTGACTTACTTTGCTCATCAAATTATATCCCGGCTCGAAGTACAATCACTGCACATCCGACACACTATCGCTTTCCATGTTACAGATTAGGTTTTTAAAAGTCTATTTATTCCGGTAGTTCGCGACATTCAGGCTTTTATAACCACATTCCGTCTAATGTCCAGCACTCACAACACATATAATCTATATCTCACGTAACCAACCCATCAGTGCCGGTACGGCATCAAAGGCTCGAGGGAAGAATGCTTGACCGCCATCGAGCCCACGTTGCTCGGCACACCGTATTGCTCGGCACATAGGGATCTGGGGCTCAACGCCTTGAGCGAGGTGCACTTTCCTGGTAATGTTCTTCCTCGAAGGTGAGGTAGCACTATGTTCAGTAGAAGCGGTGTATAATAGCTCCGGTTACAGACAATCTGGGGGGAGGGTTTCTTATTTTGCCACTAGAAAAGGTCATCCGGCGGGAGCGATCATCGGCTACCGAGTGAAATAGATAGAAGACTCTGGTCCTTGCTCTGGGGACTAAAAGCCCATCTTACATATGGAAAACAGGCTCAGGAAGTGATACTATGCACTCTGTTATGCTTGACGCTAAAAAAGGATTATACGAGATTAGAAAATACACACTACAACGAACTAGGAACCTCCGCGTTTCTCGTTCTTGACAAGCCCGCAACCTTGCCACTTCCAATGCTCGCTCTATGAAAAGTCCTTCTACTGTTTCATCAACAAGTAACTACTATTCCTCATGTACCTATATTTGAACAAACATAAACCGTAAATAGTACAAAGTTGCATTCGGTGTACAGATATGCTCTGCAATCTGCGTGAAAACAAATAAAAACATAAACTTTCTTGTCGGTTTCATCATATTAATTACCTCATTCCGTATGAGCTGTTCTATGAAACAAAATACTTCTCAGCAGCGAAACCATCTCAAAAATCATTATCAACCGTCTTTAACGTCAGAGATAACCGAGAAATCATTCTTATTACTTGGAAATTGACTCTGGTTCTCTCCGTAAAGTCCCCCTACTGTTTGCTTCTCTCCAAATATTCTAACAGAACATTTCTAGCTAAATTTCCCATCATACATAATTGGAATCATTTACCAGCACATAGAAAGTGTGAGGGCCAAGCCTCCACGGGCTTGAAGTCAAATGCAGGAGTTTTCCCAATTGTGACCTGCCCAGGTATGGTCATACTGGTATCGTGGCCCCTGGGGGAGCATATGGGTGGGTAAAAGCAATCACCTACGACTACACCTTGACGAAAGATCTCTTACACTCTGAGGATTCTAGAGTTTCGGTGGCTGGTAATAGAAGAAAAGCACAAATTCAGGTAAAAGACGAAAAGAACAAGAAAGATTAAAAATTACAGGCAATTACCACGATCTAAGAGGCTTAGCCCATCTAGATCGAAACCAGCAAAGTAACAACCAGCAACACATCACGCTCGAAGAACCCAACAGGCGGGGCCGACAGCCACGTAATTGTGTACAATACTGTAAGATCTAACTTCTATCTTACATTTATGTCACATAATAACACAAAAATATTATCACGTCCCACGCCCCTCGAGAGGTTATAACGGCTGTTTGCGTAACCATCACCTCGACGTTAGATGCGTCTTATCAGCCCATCAACTTATATCATCGTAATAAATAGCGACTCATCATTAGAGATTGAGGTCGGTTCAGTTGTATTCAAGATTAGTACTATGTGAATATATATGTTCCTGCTCGGCTGACCTTAACGTAGTACTGAGTTCTCGGAAAGGATGAAGTGCCTGCTTGGGTAGACTGGGGCCTGTTTTTTTACTCTATTTGGCTCAAACCCGTCGTATGCCCCCACTTGTTGCTATTAATGTGTTTGGACTTTGGCGTGGCAATTCAGCCGTGAAGCGCTATCGTACATGTTAGAAGGATTCGAGCTCAAGCCATGACGTCCCAGTATCGTCATAACTGCACGATGTTGCAAGCAGCGAAGCCTGGAGGCGTAGGCTCTGGCTATCGAATTGGTTCGTGAATCGTGAAGCCGTTGAGCTCTAACTAGAGTGCGACCTCAGATACGCTGATGTCAACCCCGCCGAGCTTTCAGACGGAGTATTCGCACTCTGTATAGTCAAATTCTCCATATCGGTAGATTTACTAGCCAAGAACAGAATCTATAGAGAAGAAACAAGAGCGAGACTGCGTGGAAAACGGAGAAAAGGAAGACCAATTGGAGGGTAAATTCAGCATATCAGATAGTCTCTACAATATAAATAATTACTTGGGCTCATGCCCTTTCTGGTCAAGGCCTGAACAAGGGTGTTTCCTCAGGCGTTCGGGCGGCTCATCTACACTGGTACATGGGTAAATCGACTTTTTAGCTGGTCCAGAAATGCTAAGCTGACCATTATCGAGCGATCTGGCCGCGACCAACTACCACGATCTGGGACCGTATGTAGATAGACCATAACAGTGAAATTTCTGACCATAAACCTTCAAGGAGAAAGATAATGGGGGATTACTTCGCTACTTTGGCGATGTGGAAACTTTTGGTGGTAGCATTCACCACTTATTTCGTTTTTCGCGACACCCGCTATATGCTTTGAAATATACAGGAACTCCAGACAAGAACTGTGAACTCCAGACTGGCGATGCTTTGGGACTTGCCTTGATTAGAATAAGACCTGTAACCACAGGCAGGGCTGAGATACGGTAGCATGTTAATATACTCACTTACATTGACAATCATTAGACTGGTGTCTATAAAAGGCGAGGACTGCAAAGAGTAAATCTCAATTAACGTTATTTTCCGATCGAACGCCCCTCTATGGTATATCACACATGCAAAGAAGCCAGAGCCAAATGGAACGCAACACTTCCATGCAATAAATCAGGATCCTGCACCTCTCATACCCTAACCCGAGTAGGTGTAGACCATGTTCTCGACTTGGGTCTGCAGCTTCTTGGTCTTGCTCTTCAGGCTGCGTACGGATTCCAGGAATAGCTCGTCACTGTCCCACTGACCTGTGCTCTCGATCGAGTAGATGAAGTGATCTCTCTTTCTGCCAAGCTTGACCTTGCCTTCGAACTCCTCATGTCTTAGGGCTTCTCTGCTCACAGTGTCGTACATGGGGTTATCGACCACGGCCATGATCTCGCCTTCGTGGCCTGCGTACTGCGCATCTGCCTTGATAACCTTCTTGGTGACCTTTTCCAGCTTGATAGCACCGGGCATAAAGCACTCTTGGAACTTCTTGGCGTCCTCGCCCAAAATGGGCTGGGTAATCTTGATGGTTGGCATCAAGCGGTAACTGGCTGTTGCGACAGGAGAGTACTTGGAGTGATCTGAGCCGACGCCCTTGTGCATATGCATTTCGATGTCGATGACCTGACCAGGTCGTAGCTTTGCGACCAGGATATCTGGGTTCGTGGGCCTAATTACGTCGTCGCCGGAGAAGTACTTGTCCTGCTTTCCAACAGGCTCAAAGACGATATCCTTGGCGTAGATGTGTGCATTGTGGTAAAGCTTCAAGGGGTCGGTCTCGCCAGCGGCGGCATCCTCGTTGTGTTCGCACTTGACTTGCAACTTGAGCTGAATTGTGTTGTGATCATAGGTCGTAGAGTATGTATCCTCTCCTTCGGCGGGCTTGTGCCACCACGTCATAAAATCCCTGATGCCCTCTTTGCCTCCAGTGAAGGGAATGAGGCCCAAGCGGTGGGCGAGCACTTCGTCTTGGATTACGCCGGTGTTGTTGTTGACGAAGACGGTTTCGATGGCGAGCGTGGGGATGTCGGAGATCAGGATGCGACGGAAGGCGTTTGCGATGGAGGCGTCAACGCCAATCAGAGAGAACTGTGCTTCGTACTGGTCATTCTGGTGGAATTCTATCCTCAGATGTTGCGCAAACCAGTCTTTGTCCCAACTCTGGTCCTCGTCCGGGTAGTTGTCGGGGAAGTCGGTGGACACTGTGTTTGTCACCGTCTCCTTGTTGATTCCGACCGTCTAAGGCTGGTCAGTGCGAGGGACTTGCCAGAGGTTCACAGTGACTATCATATCCTACCTTGCGCTCCTCTGGTTCTACTTGCCGTGCCATAGTGAATGAATGTGATGATGTTGGTGGGGTTAGTTCGTGGTGATCGTGAAGTCTAATCGCAAACAAAAAGTTCCTTATCGCCCAAATTTTTTGGAGTTGATACCACGCCCCATTTTGATGCGCTCACCCCACTAGCTGTCAGATCGATCTGCAGCACCCACGCCGGTAGCACATGCAGATCTGGGCACCTCGAGGTTACAATGCATTAAAACATGCAATTATTTGAAGCATTAGACAGGATCTGCTATGTATTCCATCTACGTAGATTGTACCAGGTGGATTTCTTTTGTACAGTGGGATGATGTTACAACAATACACTCCATACCGGAGACTTACTAAAACAACTTCATGCCTTTCCCTGCTGCTTGTCCCATCAAGAAGTTCTTCAGCGGCTTCATCGCATTCACTGCGTTGAAACCAAGAGATCTCAGGGGTACCAATGGGCCATGCTCAACCGAGTACAGCTTATGCAACTTGTCACATACTCCAAGCAACACGTGGTTCGCAGCATATCGCTCCTGGTTGTATGTTTCCAGTGACATGCGAGTTCCCAAATCCGCGCCATGTAGGACGGAATACTCAATGGTACTGACAAGACTTTCCACGTCGCCCTGGCCTTGGTTCAGTCCCTGCCCGGCCAAGGGATGGATTGTGTGTGCTGCATCACCCACGAGGGCAACCCGCTCGCCAATGTATGTATCAGCATGGCGCATCTTCAGCGGGAAAGACGCCACTGTGCCCTCCTGAACACCAACAACGGCCTGAGGTACGGCCTGAGTTTTCACTGGAGTATGTTGGAGCCTCCACGTCAACTCGGCCTCCTGGCCTTCGTGTATCGTGTGCATGAACTCGAGATCTACAGTGCTTAGTCGGAATGCCGCGTTGACCATAGCAATGAATTCTTTGGCCGGCAAGCTCTTCAAAAGAGCGGCGTTCGATGGTGTCGTGGACCAGACAAGTGTTGAATAGTTCCCTGGCATGGGTAACATAGCTACCGGCCCCGTTGGTAAGAACCTCTGGTACGCAATCTTCGTGTTGTCCCCGGCCCAGCCGCCTCCTTCAAGTTCAAGCGTAGCAACCACGCCATGTCTCTGGTAGTCCCATCCTCGGCTGCCGATTCCAGCGAAAGTTCTCACCGGACTATTAGCACCATCGGCACCGACGAGCAGTCTTGCGGCAACTTGTTTGCCTCCGGAGAGATGGACAACAGGCCACTGGCTAAGATCCAGCTCTTCCGTCTCTTCGCCCAATGTGATATTCTCAACCTTCGCATTATCAAAGACGTCCGCACCGCCGACGGCTTCCAGCCTCTTCAGCAAGCCGGACGTCAGGTTGAGGTTTTCGGTCATATATGCAATCGTGCCTGCGGCCCTCGCACCATCTTCCCAATCGAACTCTATCCGTGCATCGGTCACACCATCCCAGACCTGCATCTCGTGGTACGGCTGTACTCGTTCGCGCTGGAGATGATCCCATGCTCCTATCTGGTCGATGAAACGTGCCGACTTGGGCGTGAGGGAACTGCAGCGGTTTGAGAACCGATCGGGCGGGAGCTTCCAGGATCGAGTTTTCGACAGGTCCTGAGCTTCGACGAGGGCTACACGAAGGCCGGCCGTGACCGGATTGGAGCCTGTTGTAATGCTGTCAGACGGTCGTCAAGTTTTATCCAACAAGCATGTGTCACATACGTAGAGCGGTCAAAAGACTGAGCCCAGCAGGTCCGCCGCCCACGCATACGACATCATAGATGTCAGTTTGCGGTTGGCTTGAGTATGCGCGCCGCGAAATGCGCCCCTGAGAGCCCAAACGGCGGCTGCAGGCTCGACAAAGACTTAGTGATGCCCTTGGCAGCCTCTGGCTCCGCGAAAGAACGGTTTCCATGTTTTTTTTTCTTGCGGGATGAGTCGCGAGGACAATTGTTGGAAAGTCGCACGATGAACGATCGACTTGATACTACACTAGCAGCTGCCGCCAAGCCTCGCCGGCTGACACAGATTCACTTATTGTTATTCTCAACCCTTGGGCGTCTAAACCACCTAGATAACTTTGTAGAGAAGTGTTGATTGCAACCGTTAATTTTAATTCAGAGCTATCTTACAATACGGCTCATTAATCATTGCATGTCTCAACGTATAGAACAGACCTAATCCCCGGAATAACACTGGATATCCATAACGTCCCATCGCTAAACTGTAGTCATGTCCTAGAGCCCTGGGAGCCAAATTACGATCTAGACTAGACACAAGAAGCATTGAGATAATGCTTGAAGTTTTTGAGATCTCATCGGTATGCGCCTCTCTAGTTAGTCAAACCAGCTGATGAGGATCCAGCTAGTGCTGGCTCGTGCCCTTCTTCTCTCAAAGTCGCTTCACTCAAAGGTAACCCTTGCTTCCCATGATCGTCCTGTTGTCGATGGCCAGTTGCGATGGATGATTCTGGTGTACGGCCGGCGTATTCTACTGAGTCCTGGGCGTCGTGGTAGGACTCGCCGCCGAAGTCTGGTTCCCACTTACGGAGGTCGTCCTCAGCGTCGTTCAGGATTTGGCGAGCCTCGCCACCTCGCTTGTATGCCCTCTGCCCATCACCCGGGGTCATGGGCGAGTCATCGAGAAGATGGAGTAGACGGCGACCGTGCTTGGCAAGAATGATCTGCCGTTCCGCGCGCTCGATTACGGCTGCAAACTCTGCCTCATATGCTTCCTTGAGCTTCTGGCGTGTCTAGGGGTCTTATTAGCAATTAACACCATAGATGTCCGGGTAGGATCCACAACATACGATGTTCGACAGCTGGGCTTCGGCGACCAAGTTTTCCGCCTCAGCTCTAACAAGTTCCTGCTCCAATACCACAAGCTTGGTGCTTTGTGGCTCCTTCACCTTCAATTTCTGGATCTCATCGGTAATCTTGGCTTTGTTGTCACGACTTGGCTGCACACTCTTCTCGGTATTTCGAATAGCCTTGAGTACACCGCGTGAATCCTCGAGGTTATGGGCATAGTTTTCCTCCTGCTCTCCAAGCTCCGACAATATGACACCAACCTTGTCGCTGATATCAGATACGGCCTCGTCGTTCGTGTGTTCACCCCATTCGGACAATTCGGTGGCGATTCGGGAACGCTCTTTTGCCGCGGTGTCATGGGCAGTAACCAGGTTGTTGGACGACTTGATTACTTTGTACAGCTTGCGGGATAGCTCAGGCTGCATGTTTCCACGGAGAGATTGAAAGGAAAAAGGCTTTCGACTACTACCGCCATCGTTTCGATTGGACGACTTGGAACGGATAGACAATGCACGATTCCTGTGTGCCCATGAGTCTGGTAAGTAAGTGTACAATCCTCTGCGACATTTCAAATTCAACGCTGCATGTCCAGGACGGCGCAACAAATCGGTGGAATTGTCTGTAGTTTGTGAATCTTCCGAATAGAACAGGGGAACCTTTAAGCAGTGTGCTTGAACGAGCAACTCTGCTTTCTGGAGGTCGTAGCTGTCTTCGCTCTGGGATGGTTCCCCTGGCTGTTGGGTCCCGTTCCCACCTTGCTTGTCGTCCAGCGTTGACGTCTCTAGTTGAAAGAAAAGAGACTTGATACGTTTGCCTAGCGTAGAGTTGGGCTTATACATGATTGGGTATCCAAGAAACTTCAAGATTGCGAAAGTTATAATACTTACATGGTGACGACAGCCCTCGATTCTAGCGTTTGGTAATATGGATGTTGGTTCTGATCAACATAGTGTTAGCAGACTTGCGCCTTCTTTCAGTTGATGGCTTATTAAAGCAATAGGAACAACTGGCGCCAGCGCCTCGCCCCTTCACAAGGCAACTCGGATGATCATGCTCACTCACAGACTGTAGAAGTTGCGATAACTCTCCGTAGTATATCGAAGATCGGTGGATCAACGTTGCAGTATGTAATATACTTGAACAGGGGTCAATATCCCAAAGATCTTAGACGGGAGGAGAATATATGTTATATTATGAGGTTCTTTCCTAATGAAATTGTACAAAGACAGAATTGCCATCTATCTTGGCTCACTACATCATACTTGATGAAATCCAAGGCTCTTAACAGAGCCATGTGCCCTCCAACTGCTCAGCCGAAGTATGGTAGTGACATCATATTTCGCAAACTATCGATTTTTGGCGTTCTCCCATCCAGAGCTGTCACCCCGCCGGGCCAATGCGCCCGCGATCAGGAATCTGGAACTGAACCCCACCATATCTCTGCCATGTCCCCTATGACGCTGCGACTTCTGGAAACCTTGATACAATCCCGTGATCGCCAAATGCTTTCCATTGACATGATAATATGAATGCAAAACCTACGCCCCTGGTGTCGCTATGGATATGAAAATTACCCTGGAAAAGTGAATCTTCTAAAGGCGTTTGGGCGCTCTTCCTTTTATGAAGTCATCGTTATATAGGAAGGGTCATAACCAACGACCCGCTCCGTATGCTCCGAACGCACCGTTCAAGTGCGTCTCCGAGGCGGCATAGCGGCACTTCATAGAACTCCCTGGGTTCGCGGTATGTTGGCATATACCCGATGAGCTAGCTCAGTAGTATCTTGTCCGGCTCGTGCTCTCTTGGTAGACAACCGGGCCGCTTCGTCTGTAACTACTCGTAGATACGCGTGGGCTATGCGACACATGTGATACGTGGCTGACACGAGGAGAATGATGGTGGTGGTGGTGATGATGCTTTCGCACAGGAGTGAGCTCCTGTTGATAGTAATATTGCTTCTTAGGCTGGCCTGATCCGAAGCACATGGTGTTGTTGGAAGTGGTAGAGACGACAGTGCGTGATGTTAGGGTTGTCTTGTAAGGCATTTGTGGATTTGTAGATCTTCGAGCCGTTTTTATTGGTGCTTGTTACAGATGAGTCAATAGAGCAAGGATATTACAACAATTGGCTCTCGGCTTGATGATCTTGCAGTATAATAGAATAAAGTATGAATGATTGAAAGCGCATAGAGCGAGACAAGTGGAAATTGCTGGGTATTTATTAGTTTGAACTGTGCTCAGAAATGATATCGTACCCTGTGACAGTCCGGGGCCTCCTCGCTTCATTCTGAGCAGGATTGCTGCATCATCCCTCGTATAAGCCTAGAAGGAGGCATCAGATTTAACCTTGGACGAAAACCCTGAGGTTTCATACTTGGCAGAAAACTAACAGATCGACGACTCAAGCGAGGGTAAGTTCCAAGTTGTGACCCCTGCCACTAAGTAGTTAAAGGTGTGAGCAAGGACCTTGAACAGTACACCACATTCTACGGCCCACTTAACAATGGTAGTGGAAATATAACCTTGGGATCTTTACTTATGGCGATCTGGCTTGTCTGGTCTCTCGTGTAATCAGAAATTGTCTTCTAGGTAATTTATAGTTTTATTGCTTGAGTACGATCTACCAATTCCCAAAACCTTGGCTCCCTAGGAGGCTGTCTTGATAACCTATAGATTGATTCCATAGCACAGTAGAATTGTTGCAAACTCAGTGGCCAGCTTCTGGTTATCATCTTGTCAGAAAATATTGCTCGCAAGATGAGCTTCAGGATTATGCATCAATCAGATCCCTGCAAGCGACCTTCATGATGTTGACGACGTCAACGTGCAGATTCAAAGTTCTGCGGCAATGAGATCTGGCGGAGGTGGGGTTGCTACAATACTGGTGTGAGACCCTTGGACCCTGCACCCGGGTGTTGGTCTTACGTCTTGGCCTTTGGTGACCCTTCCTCGTTTTCCGCATGGTCTGATAGCACGACAAGTCGCTACATGTCATATATGTAATCACTTATCTCCATTCGTCAGTCTGCACGGCTGGATATTTTGAAGTCCGACACAGTAATGTCCGACGCAACCAAATATGCAGATTTTAGTAGGTTAATGTACTATAGAGAGATCAAGAAAAGGTGTCATGGTTTGTAGCGCATACAAGTGAAGCAGGACTAAATCATCATTTCATTCGGCCTCTATTTTCTAACCCTACTGCTGGGTATCAAGAAAGCATTGCCATTTTCGTACCGTTACATACAGTTACAGATCTCCACCGTTTGTTTTATTTACTTGAGATCTTAACCTCGATCTGAGAGAGCAACCACGTTCCGACAAACACAGCCATAACACTTCCGAAGATGACAAAAGGCTTCCGGAGACTTGCAATGAATGAGTAGTCGTACGAAACATACAACTCACGCTCTCTGAAATCATCGGGGACGTTGCGAGCCTTGATCGTTAGGACCGTGCGGCCAAGGGTATCTAGATATGTCTTCTGGCGGTCGACAGTAGACTCAGTAATGGATGACTCAGGGATAGAGGTATAGTATTTGACGTTCCTGTAGTCAGGATTAGTATATTGTCATAATTTGGCATGGGGACAACTCACTCAGCGCCTTCAGGCAGAAGAACTCGCAGGTAGATCTGCTCATATTCCACGCCCTCTGCCTGCTTAGGGCCCTCAAGGAATGGAACCTTGAGGAGATAGCCGTCACCAGATTTCTTCTTCAGGTAGGTCTTGGAGTCGGAGTTCCAGCCAATGGTAAATGGGTATTTCCAACCACCGAAGATGGGGTATCGAGGCTTGATCTCGAGGGAGGCCTCGCGTCTGTTTGTGCGGAATCGAGATGTAGAGACGTTGCCAATAACATCCGTGAAGTAGGCATCCTTGCTTCCGCCCTGCAGACTGAACTTGATCTCCTTCAAGGCATAACTCTGGGGGTTGAAGTACTGCGACTGAGCCCACTTGACCCGGTTAAAGAGCGTGGATAAGTTGGCTCCACGGTGGTAGAGGGTGTAACGCTCTTCAAAGGCAACATTTCCACCCCAATGGCTGACCTCCACGTCTCGCTCCAAGTGGGAGACGTGCGTAACAGGCTTTGTAAATTCAAAACGGACCAAGACCGGAGAGACCGCGCCGGCTGGAACCTCTGGAAAGGGGCCATATGTCAGCTTGGAGCCTTGCTTCTCTGGGAACTCCTTGATATCTCCACTGCCTGCAATCTTTGTATAGTCGGGAATGTCGGTTGTAGGGAATTTGACCTCGGTCTTCTGCTTCAAGGTGGGATAGGCTGACTGAGCATATGCTGAGAAGGGGTAAACGAGGTACTGCTTTTCAGTTTGTTCGATGGTGGCCGGGAGAGGAGTGTAAGCCTTGAGAACGTAGTAAGTGATGCCGAGGGTTTGCTGAGCCTTAGGCTCGAGCGCCTTGGGTAATTGGATTCGGAAGTACTGTATGTCGCTGGGGGTCTGTGAGCTATGATAGCTGTAGTGAATGGGAGCTCGTCATACCTCAAGGGGTCAAATTCTACGGCGTCAATCTTGAAGCCTCTGTTTGTGGTATCCTTGCGGTCCTTTACTTCGAGTCCGCCAATCTTCTCCATTTGCTCGCCAGTGAATGGCAGGAAGTATTCACTTTGGGGCTCCTTGGAGACATTTTCGATCACAACGTTGATGGACTCTTTGGCGTAGTTCTTCTCCAGAGAAATGACATGAACCAAATTCGCATTCTGAAAGGCCGGCACAGGCTTAAAGGTTGAGGGCAAAGTGACTTTCGACACTGACGGGCCAGCAGCGTTGGCGTCGGCTGTGGTAGATGAAAGCAGGGAGAGAAACGCGACCGCGAAAGCTGCGACCGACTTCATGATGAAAACCTTACCGCAGGGAGTGCTCGATCATGAGCGACTCCGAATTCTAGCGATTGGTATGAAAGAAACGAAATTGGGTTCACGACAATGGTGTTGTGAACAATTTGTGGTTGTCTTTCCAATGTCTTGGCGAACTGGCTTCGAGACAGCTGCATTCACCATATTACAGATACAGCTGTCCTAAACCAAAGAGCTTACGTTGCTTCTACTAGCAAAGAGGCGGGAATTAGTTTGTTCCGATAAGCTGTTTGAGGGTTTAGCACTAAGCTCCATCTGGCAAGGTGAATCAATTATCGATAACGGTAAACCCCCACATTCATCAGCCGCGGAGCAGGGGGGTAGGGGCGGATGCCAGCGGATGTGTCGTCACACGTTCCAACTGCGTCGAATTCCGCGCCGCGGGGCATTCATATGTGAAAGATTGAGACGTCCATTGTGGTCACGGATTTTGAGCAGATTCAGACTTCAGTCAAGAAGACCAATGAAAGAAAGTACAGTTGCCACCAGCATGTGCGTTAACCGGCTAACAAGAAAAGTCAAGGAATGTTTTGTTGTTTACATTCGCGAACAGTACATGATCCGGCTGTTCCACCGGACTCTCAGTATCTTCAGCTTGTGGACAGTCTCGTAACGTACCCTGACTGACGTAGCAGCGTCGCCGGGGGAGAAGCCCTTGGACAACCAACCAGCCAACATGGATGAATGCCCCTTTACACCGCCGTAGGAGCCTAGAACGTTTAGGAACCCCACTAACAAGGCTCCAATAGGGCCGTCTTACCCTTGGAATGACTTAGTAAAGGTCAATTGCTAAGGCTATGATGCTGTTCCTGGGCGTGCTCTACACGGATCTGTGATGTACTTACCTAAAAGGTCTACTCGGGAGCTAATAGCTTGGACTGACACAGCGTTTTAGCCAACCTTACCTTAATACTATCAGCGACCCCTCACCAAAAATCCAGCTCACCCAACATCATCCCACTCCGAAAACTCAACTACACGCTGACCAGAGGCCCTTTTGCTCAAACCTTTGCTTGAAAAATCAAGATAGCTTTCTCTTCTGCTTCTTCTAAGTAGAAATCTTATTGTGAATTGTTCATCTTGTCCACACTCCCTATACCAACAGCCTAGACCTTTGGTGGGTACCTACCCTGAGACTTGCGTCATGCACAATTCTCCTCTAAACGTTTGACTGACTTGACCAAGTTCTACATATCCCGCTGTTACACAAATAAATCAGCATAATGGTTGGCCTAGGTCCTCGCAAGCCACCATCCCGTAAGGGTAAGTACAATGGTGTCTTGCTTAGATACCGCAATGAACCCACCTTACCCCTTTTGTCCCATTCTGTGATATTGGTTCTTCGGTATGGTGCAGACAGAGCTTTATATACCTCTTGGAAGAACTGTGGGATCGTGGGTTAGAGACCGTTCAATGGGTCCAAGGAGCTTTCCCTCCGGGTGGTACCGTGCAAGCCGCATCTTGCTTCCGAGAGCCTGGGGGATGCCATACTTGGAGTCAGTCATGTATGGTGTTGTTTAACCCTCCTTTACGCCAGTATGGCAGGTGCACCTACCGCGAGCATGCCATATCGTGATTCGATCTTGTTTCATACGGCTGGGAAGACCTGGGCTGGACCTGCATATAAAGTCGAGATGATAAGGGTCCAGACTCCTCAGGGATACGTTCCCCATTCACACACAAAATCACCCCGACCTTGAAGTTCGCTGCCCTCCGTTAACCATTGTATCGACTACCTCGCTTGCGTACCTGCCAATCAGATGAGCAACTCGTCTTTAGAGCAAACATTCTTATTCACTATTCCCTATGCCTGCCCCGCCCCCTCCGGCACGGTCAACACGGCAACAGCCTCAGTTGACGCGCCTTCGCGATTCGTATAATACCAGTCCACACAGCCTCTGGAAATGGGAATCTGCTCGTGGTCCCACAACAAGAAGACACACCTATCATCATGGTTGTTCACAACGCTGCTGTCTTGAAACCCAACCACTAACACAATGAGTATCACAGGATCGATGGCAGATGTCCCCAAGGACTTGCTGCAAGAGATCAAGAAGCTTGAGCAGCACTTTACTATCGACACATCTAAGCTGAAGCAGATCACCGACCAATTTGTTTCGGAGCTCGAGAGGGGTAAGTTCCTGCAAAGCAGATTGACGTAGTCAAGCTAACAATGTTCAGGTTTGACCGTCGAGGGCGGTGACATTGTAGGTTGCCAGCTTCTGTGAATTGTGACAGCGCGCTTGTGGTCTGTTTGCTAATTGATTTGTAGCCCATGAATCCAACTTGGGTCATGGCTTACCCTGATGGCTACGAGACTGGTACATATCTTGCTTTAGACATGGGTGGTACAAACTTGCGTGTTTGTGAAATCACTCTGACGGATAACAAGTCGGAGTTCGACATCATTCAGTCAAAGTACCGAATGCCGGAGGAATTGAAGACAGGCGAGTCTGAGGAACTCTGGGAGTACATCGCCGACTGCCTGCAACAGTTCATCGACACTCACCACGGAGAGCTTCCCCCGGATACGGCTAAAATTCCCCTCGGTTTCACTTTCTCTTACCCAGCCACACAGAACTACGTTGACGAAGGTATCCTGCAACGATGGACCAAGGGATTCGACATCGATGGTGTTGAAGGTCACAATGTCGTTCCTATGCTTGAGGCTGCCCTCAACGCGCGAGGAGTTCCCATCAAGGTTTCCGCTTTGATCAATGATACAACCGGAACCCTGATTGCTTCGGCATACACAGATACCAAAATGAAGATTGGCTGTATCTTCGGTACTGGATGCAATGCAGCTTACATGGAGAACTGTGGCTCAATCCCCAAACTAGCCCACATGAACTTGCCAGCAGATTGTCCGATGGCCATCAACTGTGAGTGGGGTGCTTTCGATAACCAGCACAAGGTCCTGCCACGAACTCCCTACGACATCATTATCGACAAAGAGTCTCCGCGACCGGGTCAACAGGCCTTTGAGAAGATGATCGCTGGACTTTACCTGGGCGAGATCTTCCGACTGGTCCTGGTGGATCTACACGACAACAAGGAGGTCCACATCTTTGAGGGTCAGGACATCAAGAAGCTCCGAAGACCATACAGTTTGGATGCTTCTTTCCTTTCTGCTATCGAGGAGTAAGTGATTTGTGACTTGAGCTTGGGCACTTTCTATTAGCTGACACTATCTAGTGATCCTTTCGAGAACTTGCAAGAGACTGCTGATCTGCTCTCTGATAAGCTCAACGTTTCAGCCACCCGTCCCGAGCTCGAGCTCATCCGCCGCACTGCCGAGCTGATTGGTACACGTGCTGCCCGACTCTCTGCATGCGGTGTTGCAGCCATTTGCAAGAAGAAGAACTTCCAGCCTTGCCATGTCGGTGCGGACGGTTCCGTCTTCAACAAGTACCCCCACTTCAAGGCCCGTGGTGCTCAAGCGCTCAAGGAGATTCTTGACTGGCCCACCAAGAAGAGTGCTAGGGAGGAGGACCCTATCGAAATCCTGGCCGCCGAGGACGGTAGCGGTGTGGGTGCTGCGCTTATTGCTGCATTGACTCTGAAGAGAGTTGAGGCTGGCAACCTGGCTGGTATTCTTCACCCAGAGAACTTCAGATAAGGCCATAGCGTGAAGACCGGCTTTAGGCAGGAACCGAATACACCTCAGTCATTGCTGGGAATGGTTCTATTGCTATGTTCTCAAGATAGACGTTGGACACGGATCAACCCATAAAGGTGCAAGTGGGTAGACGGTACACTGGACTCAGGTTAGCCAGGCCACAAATAAAACCAAAAAAAAGAAATGCACAATGACTTACTGTTGAGCGTCCAATATCTCCTCTTGACTCCTTCCCAACCCCCCTCCCCCTCTTTTTCCAAGCCTTTCATGTCGACCTGCATCTCTTGCCATTCTACATCGAGACCAGCATCAGAAAGGTGCATTTCGACGACCTTTGTGTAAACGTCGTAGCAGATTTGTCTATCAGCGCCAAGACCGTTGAAGAAGCCAAACCGGCCATCCTCTTCCATGAGTCCTGGCACAAATTCCGTGAAGAACATACGCAGCTGCGAATAGTCCTCACCAAAAGTGTCGAAGTAAATGGCATCGTATGTCTCTCCGGCCTCCAAGAGCTGGGGGATTACGTCTTGCCATCGCCCTTGGTGAACCCGATATGCGCCCTCCTCGGCACCGCGTGCCGCCCAGTCTGCACCAAACTTGGAATCAGGCCCATTGATATGCTCCATGACCTCGGGATGTGCCTCAATGATGTGGTGTTTCGAGGGACGAGTCTCGGCGAACATGGCGTCAATAATGCCCATGCCAAAGCCAATGTTCAGGATCTTCTTTCCGGCCGCCAGGCCCGGAAGCAGTGTGTCGACGGATGCTCGCATGATCTCGGTTTCCCAGGCCATCATAACACCGTTCAAGGAGGAGTCAACCAGTTTTCCGTCCGTGTACGTGAGGTTCGAGCGCAGGTACTCCTCGGAGTTGACTTGATCATCACTGGTCACGGGTTTCGGCGGTTGGAAAGCTCGGTCGGGATTCGTTTCGACTATCTCTGTCTCTTCCTCTTCCTCCTCTTCTTCTTCTTCTTTCTCCTCTACTTCCGCCTCCTTCTCTGGCTCTCTTGCTTCTTCGGTGGAAACAAGCTCGGGTGCCTCGTCGCCGTCCTCTTCTACTGCGCCAGTGTCGTTCTCGACAACGACGAACTCGTCCATCTCCTCGTCGTCTTGGCCTTCGTCTTCGGCCTCGGAAGGCAGGTCCTCATACCCTTCGAGAAGCCCGAACAGCAGCTCGGCCCGCACGCCGGCCTCGACGCACATCTGGTACAGCTCGGGCTGGCTCAAGCGGGCGGCCAGATCGCCGGGGGTCTCGTTGTTGGAGTCGACATCGTTCCATATGGCGCCGCTGAAGAAAAGCTCCTCGAGCACTGCCTTGACCTTGTCGAGGGGGGCGCCGCAGGAGTTGCGGATGGCGGCGTGCAGGGGCGTCTCGCCGGTCGTGGGTTCTTGGACGCTGGCGCGCCCGGGGACGTCGAGGAGCGGTCTCAGGGAAGCCAGGTCGTGGTTCCAGGCATGGTTCAGGATGGGCGCGATCGATGGGGGGCAGGTCGAGGGGATGCGCGTGTCGTGGGAGTATTTCGAGTCTGCCATGATGGGCGGGTAGAGGGTCTCGAACGAGATGCGCTATGGTCGATTGTTTTTTTTATTTTTATTTTTCTTTTCTTCTGTGTATTAAAAAAAAAAGAGCACCTTTCAGCTGTAATGGCACGTATTAACCCAGGATCTGCATGTAATACCAGACCATCATCGCCCATTAATCAAAAAGAATTGCATACTCGGGGACGGAGGGGCTGCGGGGTAGTTCTTGAAAATAATTATTCTTTTACGGGGCCAATCCGTCCATCGGTCGGGGGACTAGGGAGATGGTGGCCGGTTCAGAGTCCACAATTACACGGCCGGAGCACTCTGGACAGTCTTAAGGTGACAGCCGGGAGAAATGTTAGTCGTTGGACAATGCATGGGCAGCGCGGGAAGCACATGCGCTGCACGCTGCAAAATGTTTCGGCGAAGTACGCCCCCAAAAAGATATCACTGTATTACTTCATCCGTACTGTGTGACTAGGTGGGGGTTGACGTTGCTTTCCATGTCTCTACCCGCGACCACGTGCTAGAATGCCGCGACTTCGATTGGCCAATGGAGGCCTGTTTGTTCGTGGGGCTACCGTGGGGCTAGCGAGAGTCTAACCTAGGGGGTGGGAGGAGCTCAAGCCTCAGCTCATGCTCATGCTCATGGTCGAGGTCTGCATGGGCCCATTGGGCCATTGGCCATGGCGTGGAGTCGGCAGTCTGCATGGATACATCATTCTCGTAAAACGTCTCCGGCTCTCTGTTATTATTTGTCGGTTATCATTATCTGCAAGCCTCATTCGATTGTTCAGAGCTGCCGAAAACGTCGCCTACCAGACTGAGTTGTTCTCGACATCTTCCCTACTGCCGTCCCCGAAGCTTGTCTCCAAACTCAAATCAATGTACGCCCGTCCATCCTAAACTGACTGACTGACTTTTTGTCTCGTCTCGCGTTCCACGTTCCTCTGTTTGTTGCGTCATTGCTGTGCAATTGCAATTGCACATGTACCCACGTACCCTGACATTGATTGACCCATCGTCAATGGCCGCCATATGCTGATTGTAGAAGATATACGAAATAACACCAAATTTTGGATCTCGACTCCGGGCGGAAAACCTCCTCGCAATTGGCGCGCCCACCCCGGCACCGTCGTCATGAAGTTCGGCGAGCAGCTCCGCTCGAGCATTATTTCCGAGTACCAATGGTACTACATCGACTACGATGCCCTCAAGCAGTCCCTGAAGAAGGCCGCTGCCCAACCTGCCGATGCTGAGTCCTCAAGCACCTCCCCGACCTGGAGTAACGACGATGAGGTCGAATTCGTGAGGCAGCTCGACGAGCAGCTCGAGAAGGTCTACCGCAAGACCCAGGTCAAGACCTCGGAGATCCAGCGTCGCATAATGTGGGAGCAGAAAGAGGTCGACGATCTGGTCAAGAGAATGAATGAGCGCGGACCCAATGAGCCAGGTCCGAGCGAGGAGGAATTCATCGCGAGAGAGGAGTTTTTGAGTGACATCATTGCCGATGTTCACGATCTTGCCAAGTTCGTCCAGGTCAACTACACGGGCTTCCTCAAGATCATTAAAAAGCACGATAAGCTTACTGATCAGCATCTGAAACCAATCTGGGGTGTCATGATGAGCCAAAAGGCCTTCTTCAAGGAAGACTACGATAAAGACGTTGTGAAGCTGTCAAGGATGTACGACATCGTTCGCACCCGGGGTAACCCCGTAAAAGGTGACAGCGCCGCTGGAGGAAGTCAGGGCAGCTTCGTTCGGCAGACCACCAAATATTGGGTGCACAAGGAAAACATTACCGAGCTCAAGCTCATCATCCTCAAGCATCTCCCAGTGCTTGTGTTCAATCCCAAGAAGGAGTTCGAAGCCGAAGATGCCGCCATTACCTCCATATATTACGACAACCCTGAGACCTGGGACCTATATGAAGGTCGTTTGAAGAAGACAGAAGGAGCCGAGGCCATTCGACTGCGATGGTATGGTGGCATGCAGACTGATCAGATTTTTGTGGAGAGAAAAACGCATCGTGAGGATTGGACGGGTGAAAGTTCTGTCAAGGCACGTTTCGGCATAAAGGAAAAGAACGTCAACGCTTATATGCGAGGTGATCTTCTCCCCAGGGCTATCTTTGAGAAGGCTCGTAAGGAGGGCAAGAAGTCAGAAAAGCAGATTGCTGAAGACGAGAAGCTCGCACAGGAGGTCCAGTGGTCTGTCTTGAAGAAGGGCTACAAGCCCGTCTGCAGATCATTTTACAACCGTACCGCCTTCCAGCTACCAGCAGACGCTCGTGTCCGTATCTCTCTAGACACGGAGTTGACTATGGTGCGTGAAGATAACCTGGATGGGGTCAAGCGATCTGGTGACAACTGGCGGCGTATGGATATCGGTGTCGACTACCCCTTCTCCCAATTGCCTCCTGGCGATGTCGAGCGTTTTCCATACGCTGTCCTTGAGGTCAAGCTCCAGACGCAGCATGGACAAGAGCCCCCTGAGTGGGTTCGCCAACTCATCGGAAGTCATTTGGTCGAGGCGGTTCCGAAATTCTCCAAATTCATTCATGGCTGTGCAACTCTCTTCCCTGATCGCATTCATTTGCTACCTTACTGGTTCCCCCAGATGGATGTAGACATTCGCAAGCCTAGAACCCAGGACTTCGGTATTCGGCGGCCAGGGCTGTCCGCTAGTGGTACAACCTCTGATGACGAGGAAGATGATGATGATATCGATTCGGACGTGGAGGAGGAAGACGCTCATAGTTCTCGCAACGGCCATTCGCAAGGGCAGTCTGCTGCTAACGGGGGCCGAACCCCTGCCCTGGCGGACCTGGAGAACCAAACGGCCACGGATATACTGGCTAGCGACGACTATCCTATATATGACTCCGATGACGAGACTGACCCAGATGACGCACTTGAAGAGGCGAGGAGAGTGGGCGGCTGGACATACTATTCTAAACTTGCCGAGAGCTATGCAAACTCAGCAGGCAAGGGTCTGTCACGTGTCCTCCATGCCATCACCCCCCACCCACGCGGGTCAGCTATTGGCCCAAGCAATCGTCAAATCATGTTCTTTGGCGGCCAGGAACTCCAAACAAGGAAGTACAAGGCACCAAAGGGGAAGAAGATATACGTCCCAATTAGAGTTGAGCCCAAGGTGTACTTTGCAGCGGAAAGAACATTCCTTGGCTGGGTAAGTCATATCTCTATGCTCAATCCACTGCCACTAACCGCTTTGACCAGCTCGAATTCTCGATATATATTGGCGCCATTGCTGTCACTCTACTAAACTTTGGCACCAAGCCTACTATGACGTCCTTCATTGTCTCGGGTGTTTTCACGGTGCTTGCTATTGTCGCGCTATGCTACTCCGTTGGTATTTATCTGTACCGTAGCGGCGCTATAAGGGAGCGCAAGGTGATCAAGTACTATGATCGATGGGGACCCACGGTTCTGTGTGTAGCATTGTTCATTGCAGTAGGTCTGAACTTTGGCTTCGAGGGACGGGACCGCCAGCTCTGGTGATCTAATACGCGCTACATTGGGTATATAGTACCACGCCAGAAATGCTGGGTTGCCATGAGCTTGGCGTGTATTGTTTATAGCGGCCTACCAACCTACAGGATGAAGTTCCTCAGACTCCGTGTATATCGAAAGGACAGTTGTCGAGAGTGAATCTTAGCATTTTCAGATGTATACCTCTCATCTTAGGTAACATTTTCCATGCAGTATGACCAGTGGAGAGCTTCTTGAAAGCAAATGTTGCTTGCGCTGCTAGAGGAGTACTCAAGAATGCTTTACCGTAGCAGAGCGACTGGACATGCATTGCAAAATTCATGTACATATTATTAGATATCAATAGTTCAAACTTTGCTCATTGACACAAGTGGACTGGATATGTTGATGGCTGTCATATACATGCCCAATGGAAGTTGCGGCAATTTGACCAAAACCGTCCTAGACTGGTTGCAACTTCCCAATTACCCCGGCCTTCAGTGAAGTCGACCAACCCCTGTATGGTTCAATCTATCGTGGCAAAGAACATCAGAAGACAGAATATCTCCGGGCTGTGATATGGACCATGTGCCGCCGGCGAGATAAGAGCCACACTATGTGCCTGCACTGCCGGCTGTGGTATAACCTGTACTTGAAACTGATTGCCTGGTACGCTTTGAACCAATGATATATACCTATGCCATCGCTTGTCTTTGACGTAGACGATAGCTTCTTGAATATCAACCGTAACCGTCGGTCTAAAAAGGCTTTAAAGAAATCAACAAAATTACTACTCTGAGCTGGACTATTGCAACTTTTCAATATGCCAGTTGAACTAGATCCACCCCCCGGAACTGTTCTCCTTCTTGAATGTAAGCCCTGGGTCGTGATAGGAAAAACGTCGCCATCCTTGAGAATAAGGAAGACCCAACGATAAAAGCTGACAGGCACCAAGTACATCGAGATGTCACAAACGAAGAAGAGATCATACTGCTACCTACACCATCTGACGATGTCAACGATCCGCTGGTGAGTAATTAGCCTTGTACATTTCTGCTTTCTGATAGTGATTCAGAGCTAACAGATTTTGGTCAGAGATGGTCAAAATGGCGGAAATCGTTTCACTACGGGCTCGTCACAGCCGTCAGCATAGCCGAGTTTACATTGTTAGTGTCACTTCTCTCTTCCCTCTCTTGTGCCCAGCTCGCCAGGCACTGACCACAATTCATGTGATAAAGACTATCCATACAAACAACTTTTTGGACCCAGATGCTTGCGGAGATGGATGTCGACTACGCAGACTTGACCAATGCGCAGGCTGTGCAACTTGTCGGTCTGGCTGTCGGCTGCATCTTCGTCATCCCCTTTACCAGGAAGTACGGCCGCCGTTCCACATATATTTTCTCGACAGCTTTACTGGCAGCATCGTGTTGGTGGGCGGCGTACATGAAGAGCCGTGTTGAGCTCTACATAACCTCCTTACTGTTTGGCCTTGCAGGTGCTCCAAATGAGACTGTGGTGCAGATGAGTGTACGTGATGCTTCAGGCACCACTGCAAGACATCTTGACACTCTTGCTAATTCTTCGAGAGACAGATAACGGATTTGTTTTTCCTCCATCAAAGAGCATCGGCCAATGCCGTGTACTTCGTCGCCGTCATGATGGGCAGCTTCCTCACGCCGATGATCGCGGGATACCAAGCGTCTATTACTGGCTGGCGGGACTCATACTTCGCACTAGCCATAATACTTACCCTACTCACGGTCGCCTTCGTTCCTCTGTTCGAGGAGACCAAATACGTCCCACTCACCAATGATAGTGATACAGGAGGCAGAGTCCAGATACCCGCAGAGTCGCAGTACACTCCAAACAGCGCCCGACCGAATACGAACGAGAAAGATATCAAGATAGCCCTAAATGCGGACCCGGAGCTCCTAGCCGCCCGCGTATCATCGCATGCGGTGGGAATGGCGCTTCCGCGCCCCAATTCGTGGCGGCAGCGCCTCCGATTTGTCACGCCGACGGGCGAGCCGCTCCTCAAAACCGCATACTACCCACTGTACACCGTGTGCCTGCCGCACGTCGTGTTCTCGGCCGTACAGTTCGCACAAGCGGTGTGCTGGCTCGTGGTGGTCTCCTCCATGATCTCCATAATCTTTGCCGCGCCGCCGTATAGCTTCGATTCGGCCGGGCTCGGGTACATGTTCGCCGGCCCTTTCATCGGTTCGATATTCGGCAGCATCTACGGCGGCCCGCTCCTGGACAGAGCCGCTGTTTACTTCGCCAGGCGCAACGGTGGCGTCTACGAGCCGGAGATGAGGCTTTATCTCTTCCCTTTCCAGGCTCTTGTCATGGCCGGCGGCTTGATCATGTTTGGGATCACGGCAGACAAGGTAGCTATGTTGCTTCCTTTCGTTGCATGACCACGCTCCATTTGAATGTGCTGACAATTCTCGATCGGGCAGGGGTGGCACTGGATATATCCCAGCATAGGCGCCGGCTTCTTCGGTTTCGGCATGGGTGCGAGCGGCGATATTTGCTTCACCATGATCCTGGACACATATCCCGAGGTATGCCATATTGTGCCCACCTAAGTAGTTCTCACGCAATTTTCTCTCCTCTCCAGTTCTGCTGTCGTGCAGCTAATCACAAGTCCTATCGAAAAGCTCGTCTCGGAGGCATTTGTGCTCATCACCTTTATCCGCAACTCGATCAGCATTCCCGGGCCGTTCTGCATCACACCTTGGCTCGCGGCCATGAGTGTTAGCAATATGTTTATCACGGCTGGCCTCATCTCGCTCGGCGTGTCACTGTTCTGTATTCCGTTCCTCGTCTGGGGCAAGAAATGGCGGGTTGGGCTTGCTCCGTTCTACCGCGGGCTGTGTGATGGAGTCACTGGCGTTCGTCGCTGATACACACATTTCAAACTTTGTGGTCAATATTTTGAGGATATATTGGGTCGGGGTTTCAGTGTTGCAGAGCCATTTCTGGTTCAATTCCGTCGGTGTGGGCGTAAACATATTTACGATCAGAAATGTTTCACAGAGCAATATCCGTTGATCGGCCCCGGAGAGAGGACGTCTTGATGCAGCTTAGGCAAGAATCAGGACTAATGTGGCTGCACGTAGGACAAGTAGATTTTTTTTGCCTCAGGTGGCATATATATTACTTTATGTTATAGGAACATATGATCTCACCCTCGTGTTCATGACTAAAGTTTCAAGACGAACACGGGAGTAACGCTATCATGTTTTTGGTGATTAGAATGAGATTAATGTGATCAACTGAGGTAAATATAGGCATCCATCACAGCATCTACGGCACGATAGATGAATACTTACCGGATAACATGGTTCGTTTCAAGCTTTTACGTGCGCTGCTTATTCAGTATTACCATGGTATCTCTTTTGACCCGCTGGCTCTAACAGCTATGGTCTTCCCGAAGAGCCGGCATATCTCTGGACATAAGTCCTTCAGTAGGTTTACATTCGCGTGCCGATACATTTACAAGGTTCCTTGGCCTTGAAGCGATTCTGTTGTAGTAAGCCGACAGCCGAGAGGAGCCGTTTGCGGCAACTCTTCCCAATCGAGTTCGCATCAAACAGTCCTGAATTCGAGAATCTGTTCCGGG
This sequence comes from Truncatella angustata, assembly GCF_020726525.1. NCBI lineage: Eukaryota > Fungi > Ascomycota > Sordariomycetes > Amphisphaeriales > Sporocadaceae > Truncatella > Truncatella angustata. Next base: position 1,156,942 of record NW_025763387.1, read on the forward strand.
TATCCCCACTACAGTACGGCCATAACAACTAACACGTACACCCGCCATTTTATGAACCGCGTGCATTCTTTGTAATGGCTGGATGTCAAAAACGATGTCACAGGTTGTCATGCCCCGAGAAGGCAAGTCCACGCGGAGTCATAGGAATCGATAAAGATATTGTTTATTTTTCTGAGCGGGCTGAAGCATAGTATGTCTACATATCGCGTCAGAGTCTGCTCCTCGGTATTCACGCCAACGCGGAAATCTGCAAGATCCTAGTTTGAGCTTTATGTAGACAAATTTGTGTCATACTCGACTGGATCGGGGTGAAAGTCTAGGATCCTTGAGAAAGAACAGTAGAGTACTTGTGGTGGCTATAATATGAAAAATGGTAAATGTATGGGTTTGCAAGAACCGCGATAGAGATTATACAAGTGAAAGAAGAGTCGATTACAGTCCACGCTGCGTTTATCCCTAGATTCGGCATCTGAGTTCCGCCGCGTCGAATACTTTTTGCCCACGCGACCAGGTCTCCGCGACCTTTGCGCGCAAGAGTTTCGTGTGATCCCATTCCATATCCACCGCAACCAAATCAGCGGTAAGCCCTGGCTCGAGCTTCCCTACACTTGCATCCGCACGGCAAGCATAAGCGGCACCTTGTGTGGCTGCGGCCACCGCCTCTGCAAGCTTTAATGCGAACTGTGGTGTCACCACATCCTCAAGGTCCGGCTTTCGGGCTGAGCGTCTATTAGTTGCGACAAAGATATTGGCCAACGGATCGTGCGGCGCCGTTGGGCTATCGGTGCTGATGGCCAGAACGGCGCCGAAATCGGCGAACGAGGCGTATGGGAAGATATGCTTGCACCGTACCGGTCCGATCAGCTTTGGCCATGCAGTCAGACCGGCGGGGTCACTGTGTACTGGCTGTACGGAAGCAACGATGCCCAGCGGCCCCAGCCGTTTTGCATCTTCAGGCGAGCACAGCTCCAGATGCTCGATTCTATGGCGGCCCGACGGGTTGCCGACTTGTTCTAAAGAGTCCAGTGCGACCTTTATGGCTTGATCGCCAATTGCATGTATCGCACACTGCAGACCCGCGGCATCCGCGTGCTTCAAGACTGGCGTGAGGCTCTCCACTGTCCACATCGGATCAGCATTCTTGTTGTCGTGCGAGTAGGGTTCCCGAAGGGCTGCGGTGCAGGCGTCCACTACACCGTCGCATATTATCTTAATGCCTCCTACCCTGCGCTTTGAGGCGCCATCAAAACCGCCTCCGGTATTAGACTCTTTGTACAGCTCAATGGCCCTTTCCACCTGCTTCAAAGTATCTGCTCCAGATTCTTGTGGTATGATGAACCAGTACGCTGTGACCCAGAGCGGAAGAGGCCCCTTTTGGGACTCATAAAGTGTCAAAAGATCCCAGAGACTCTCTTCCATTGCCATCTCCCCAACACCAGTATAACCGGCTGAGATATAGGCCTCGAAAGCCGTGTCCAGAAAGGCAAACTTTTGCTCGGTCGTAGAAACTTTACTTAAGAATGGCCAAACGATAGTTACAGCGGCGCTTTCCGACAAGAGCCCGCTGGGTCTGCCGTTCTCATCGCGATGAATATGGCCATTTGGAGGATCTTCTAGGTCGTCCACTTTCAGCTCTTCGAGTGCGACCGTGTTGCACCAAACCGAGTGCAGATCATTGGCATCGATATATATCGGTCTTGAATCTAGGTCGTCCAGCTCTTTCGCCAATGCTTCGCCATTCGTAGAGGATTGCCACCAGTTGCGACAGAGCAAACGAGACAGGTTTGGGTTTGCCCTGGCGTAGTCACGAATGGTGCTTTGTATCTCTTCCAGGTTGGTACAAGACCCGATGTCCAGCTTGCTCATTGACTCGCCCGTCATCAGCAGGTGCATGTGGCTGTCCACGAAGCCCGGAAGCACAACGCGACCGTTCATGTCGTGAGTCTTGGCACCCGCGGCTCTGGCCGCTTGTACCGTTGGATCGCCATCTGATCCGACATGTAGAATCTTCCCGGCAGTCTGATCTATCACGATGCAGTCTGCAAATCTGCCTTCATGCTTCCTGCCAGACTGCGGCAAAAAGAAGCGTCCGTTCTGTAGAACCATAGACGTCTCGTCTACAGGCAAAGGCCCACGCGAGCTGGAGCGAGAAAGTAGCGAAGACATGGCCGAGGACAGTTTGGATTGCTGATGCTCGTTGCCATGTTATGATGCATCTACATGAGACTCAACTGCAGCTGCACCGGGCTAGGTAGTGGTCAAACACGACCTGGGTATAACGAGACAGCTCTTAACCCCACTTCTGGTCGTGTACCATCCAATCATGATCCCTTCCGCCATAATTTCTTGGCATGCGGACATAAGCGTTCCCCACACGTCCCAATACGGTCATTTTTCCACCACTTTTGGCCATTCCGTTTCTGACTGAAGCAGAAAGGAGACGTCCGCATGGAGCAAATGAAACATGGCTGTTCTCAAAATTCTTATTCAAGACACAAGACGAGAACCATGAGATATGCAAATTAGGCGAGAAGCTGAAATTAAGATGCCAGTCGTTATTTGGATCTAAATCACCATGAATGTTCCATTGACCAGTCTTCGGCATTTTTGTCTTCGGTGTAGACAAAAACATGTTCGTGCGCATGATACTTAAATGGTACTTTCCTATGTCTGCTCTATACATTCGTCATAGTGTAGAGAATTGTTCCACTTAGTGAATAGCTACGTTAGTAATCAAGTCTGAGTTGCGCCCTATCACGAAGCTACACGTGATAAATCTAGCTGTTATAATTGTTCTATACTTCAGCATACTGAGAGTAGGCATCCATATGTTCCACAATTCAGACTCCCCCTCCCCCCGTATGATAAGTCTATTCAGTTTCATAGGCGGAAGGGTACATATTGCTTGGCAAGTTCGGTTCGCTAAGCTTGAGAAGTCGAGGCTTTTTAGCATGCCATCACTCTTTAAGAGATATCTTCCCTTTACAGAATTGACAGCCCACGTTTGTTGACCTAGAGCGCACACTGCTGTAGGTAGACTCTACTCCACTCTTATACCAGTCTCACATTAGTTTGTAATATCATTTTATGGGTCAGCTTACTGTGTCCCGTCTTTCATTTTCCTTGCGCAAGTAGTCTGTCGCTCATACTTGAATAGTGTATTCATTTAAATTTGTAAAGACAGGTCCCGTAGGCAAAGCCGCCGGGTCGAGGCACTTCGGATCACGTAGCTAGCCTCCAGTCTATTTTCGATAAATTTCTTCTCCTTTCTTTCCAGCAGAGTGAAGAGTATCCGGCTTGTATTTCAGGCGCAAGGAAGTATGAACGCTGCTGTCCTACGAATCGTAGCAACATATATGTTCAACCAAGGACCAATCACTGCAAATCATCTAGAACAAGTTGCCAATCCTGAATTGTGGTTCAACTAGTTTTCCAGTCAGCCTGCAACCAATAGAAACACCAAAATTTAAACTGCTCCAAACATAACTGAAGGAGAATGTTTGGTCAGTGACAGATTCGGCGCATACCTTTGTTAACCCAATGAGGCCAGGTCAAGCCCGGATGGAGATCCCTGATTTCCCAGATATGACGTAACGCGGCTGCAATATCCCCACGATCAAAAAACAAACCCTTAGGTGTACGAATTCTATCGGCTATGATGTCCCGGACTTGGGAATCAACTGCTTCGCATCCGGCAATGAATAGCGGGAACACCACAGCGTACGACACCCGTGAGTCAACGCGGGTTTTACAAATTTCACTAACAGCAATCTGGACTTGCCGGCGAATTAACGGCGCCGTGAAAGGCAGACCACGGAAGCGTGTGTAGAAGAGTATGACGCTAGCTGCATGCATTGCCTCATTAAGCGATGCCACAGCCAGTGGGTCAGTAGCCCCGGTGGGCGATGTGATAACATCGAGCTCGGTATCGCGCGCACTGAGGAGTGTTTCCTCGAGATTGACGATCCTCAGCTCCAGGGATTCGTCTGGAATATCTTCCTTGTCTCTCTGTCGTGATAATTGGAGCTCGGCTAAGTGACCTATTCTGAGCAAAGGGTTCACCAATCGTGCCGAAAAGGCGTAAATGGGGTGACTGATCCAACTTTGGAAAGGCGAAGAATAGTTTTGCACAATCTCGTGGCTGTCCAGTTCAACAATGTCGCATACCTCATCGCTAAGAACCCTCGAAGGCGGCTGTAACGAGCAGAGAGCTGAGATGGTTGTCCAACGGAAACTAGTTAGAATTGACTCGCGATAGACACTTGGAATACTCGTGGAAGATCGTGACCGCTTCAAGAAAATGACCGCTAATTTGGCTGCAAGCCGGAGGAACTCTTCCCTTTTATCTGGGGCACACCAGTGCAATAGGCAACAAGCAGATATCATGGACAAAACACCCCATCCATCCTCTTCATGTAATGTAGTCAGCTGAGCTCGCAGTCCTTGACAAGCGCTCCGCCAAGCATTCACCATCAGCCGGTCGAACGTCAGCTGGTTTTGGAGCGCATTGTACTGGAACATGCTAAATGTCAGAACAGCCTCCCGAAGGACGGGGTTAGTAATGGCTAGATGAGGTATGGTGACAACAAAGGGGTCCTGGAAACCAGGCATATGCCCGACGTCCTCCCAATCAACACACAAGCCGTTGGCTTCTATAGATTGGAGGAAATACTGCCACAGGAATTGTCGTTTAGGCGAAGCCAGCATGTCATCTGGCCACGGTATTGGGCAATACAAAAGACCTGGAGCCAAGGTAGGAGCCGATGCTACAGCCGCAGAGGGCATCAGGGAATCTGAATAAGGCCTTGCTGCGGCGGCAAAAAAAGGGTCCACGACATGATCTATCAGTGAAATATCGGTGGTCGACAAGTTTTCGATCGGCTGAATGAAAGTGTTCGAGGACGTAGCAAACAGCTCGTTGGTGAACGACAGTTGGCTTTGCCAGTCTGTTCCAGATTCCTGATGAACAGTAGTATCCGCAATGTCTCCGATGCTTTCGAGCACAGTTGCTGTGGGTGACTCCGAACTTGGGGCCGGAGTGAGTGCTCCACTCAGGCCCGAGTCAACATTCTGAATGACATCTTGGATGTCATTTTGTGGAGGGAGCTCCCATTCAGACCGTCCTGTTTGCTGGGCTGTAGCACTAGGTGAAAGCGTAGCATTCCACGATTTGAAGATTTGCGGCTCGCACGTTTCACCATGCTTCAAACATTGAGAACAGTGAGGGCGCTTGTGGTCACACTAGAGGTTTGAACAAAACGTGGCATGTCAGCATCATGAATGAGTGGAGTGGGACTGTGCGGTGTGATTCCAACAATGGTGGTTTGCATTACCTTACGTTTCCTGCGTGCACATTGTACACACGCGCCTCTCATCCGCCTGCTGCCGGGCTTGCGCGCGGGTGGCATTGGTTATTGCCGGGGTCCCGGCATGCGATTCTTTCGTCCCACGTAGTCTAGATGATGCAAGGGGTGCGATTGCTCGTGTTGACCTTTCTAGCAAGTAGCCAAACTTCATCAGTCATTGGCGAGGAAGTAGTTTTTAGTATTGTAATGTTAATTGGAGAAGCAGGGGAAAGTGTTGCACATGCGCAAGTCAATGTTAACGTCGAATCGTTAAGCTAGCACTAAGCAAAGCTGATATGCTTAGTTATTGGTCTGCGCTATTGAACCACCGATACAGATAACTACTCTACAGGATGTCTTCCTAACCATATAACCAAGTCACTGAACCATGTGTGTATTTGAACGAACAAATTGCTTTGAGATTTAGTAGTGTCATTGTAATGCACCTTACAACATGTGACGCACTGGAGAACAACGAACTTGATACACACTAACTTACAGTAGTCGTAGAATTGGTGCCCAGCAACGCTGAACGTTTTCTTGGCACGGCTCGGTTCAATGAGCAATGTGCTGTGAGTTGGATCGGGATGCACTAATATTAGGGGGGAGGGGCGCTTTCGAGCCTCAGTCACTCTGCCACATAATGTGCCAGTACAAACCAGTGCTACACATATGGTGAGTTACGTCAGATACTCCCCCCTCTACTGTCATTGCCGTGTGGGCCGCAGACCTTCAGGGTAGTCACATGAGAAATTAGTTTCACGCAGGCATGGATGGACGCATGCGTTCTCGCAAGTTGTTGATTCTGTTCTTGCTTGGTTGCAACCGCATCATTGCAAAGATCAGACTGCTACTTAGGCGCGCTTAGAGAAATAAGCACATTTAGCAAGGGCCGTATATTTCCTTGGATTGGATGAAATTCATACCAATGCACAGCCAAATCAGCAACAGCCTTCATATCATGATGCATCATCTGGCAGAATCGCTAGCTTTGGGGGGTGAGGAGACTCAGGCTAGCCTAAGGTTAGAGGCGGCTGAATGCACTGCGCTGGGCCTTTTTGGTACAACAGGTGAGCAAAAGTCTCCGGACAAACCCCACCAAGACTCTATCGCTTCTATACCGTTGAAATAAATCATACAAAAATGGGAAAAGTATTTGGTCTTGGTTTTGTCTATAATCTTTACAAGCATACTATTCTGAGTATCATTTGGTCTCATCTCATCTATTAGAAGCTTTGTGGTAAGCTTTCAAAGTACTAACTTCTAAATTCTCCGTATACATAGGCACTAATCTAACGTACGGAGACTTTTGCTCAATCAATGAGTATATATGACCTAATGTCACCTTACACAGCCACTTATTCCTAATTACACACTTCAGCTTCTACACAGAATTTCCACTGTGAATTTGATCACTCTCCGAGCATGACAGCTACTATAAAAACGCCATTCGGGCATTCGCTCCCTCCCGAGGGCCCACACACGGTGACATTGCACGCTCCGAAGTGGGAGTCGGCTTTGAGATTTCGTGAGGGAGACATGACTTTATTCAGGCAATTGAAATCTTTGTATCCTCGCTTTTTCCCCTTCGGACCTTCTGCTATGGTAAAACAGTCAGAGAACGTACCGCCAACACAGCTGACAAAAGTTTACAGCTTCTGCAACATGTCAGCACTAAGCTTCAAGTCCCCAAAGGCCACGGTCTCGTCGGTTTCGTCTCTCCAGATATTTGGCAAACTAACAGAGAACATGCTGTCTCTAAGTTCCGAAGAGAAAGGGCATTGAAAGAGGATGAGATGAAGTATCATGTCATTGATATCGATGGCATCCGGCTCTACTTGGTTGAATACCCTTCCGCAAAAATGATGAGTGCGATATTTATGTGGCAGCACGGTGGGCTAGGGTTCTCTACTCGTCTAGGAGAGTACCTCTTATCAAAGATCGATACCCTTGACTACATTGGTGAATTCCCTGACGTTACCAACCCTCCTGAGCCAACTTACCTCCCTGAGGTAGAGAGTCATGAATTGCTGCGCAAACGCATAGCAGGCCTTCTGATGCGAGGTACTGTCCACAACTATCCAAAATCCATACAATCTCAAGATGTGTACCTCTACCAAACTGGAATGGCGGGTATCACTCGATTTCACGAGGTTGCTGTTCAGGAACGACCATACCCAGTGGCAGTTTTTGGTGCTGTCTTCCGTAAGTGATACTTTGCCTCTTGTGAGATCAAGTCTCTGACTAGATTTGACTACAGACAGCTCTTGGCATCTCTTCGAAGAAAGCCCCGGCGGCTTGAAACACTATGGCAAGTGTAACGATCACGATATCACCGAATTCGAGAGCTACCTAGAACAAGGCGGAAAATGTAGCTATGTCTTCACTGAGTTTCCATCCAATCCTATTCTAGTCAGCGTAGATTTACTCCGGCTGCGAAAGCTCGTAAGATTGATTTCGACACCACTAGCATCGACCTATGAACTAATTTTTGACAGGCGGACAAATATGGGTTCTGGATTGCCGTCGACGATACTGTCGGCTCTTTCTGCAATATTGACGTACTTCCTGTCGCAGACGTGATAATTACATCCTTGAGCAAGTCCATGTCTGGCTACGCGGACCTTTTAGCTGGCTCGGTCGTGCTCAATCCAAACAAAAGCAGCTATGAAATTCTCAAACGCACATTCACGAAGACTCACCACAATGAGTTGTTCTCAGGCGATGCGAACCAACTTCTCAAGAATAGTGAGGATTACTTACCTCGCTCTGCTATACTCAATCGCAATGCAGCAACTCTGACCGCTTACTTCCAAAGTCTGGCAGAGGATCCGAAAGTGCCCTTGACCAAGGTTTGCTACCCTCCTTACGCCGATGGGTCTAATAATCTACTACCATTCTTGCGCAAACCAACTCCCGAATTTCCTCAAATTGGCTACGGCTGCCTTTTCTCGATCGAGTTTGACAGCCTGGACCATTGCATTGTCTTTTACAACAATTTGGATTTCCACCAGGGGCCTCACCTCGGAGCGCACCTTACAATTACCATACCTTATAATGCGATGATTTACGGGAAAGAGAACCCTGAGTATCACGCCTCGTATGGCCTGAACCCTACTCAAATAAGATTCAGTGTTGGCTTGGAAGATGAGGAGGTGCTGCTTGAACGATGCAAAAATGCAATTGCTACCCTCGAGAAGTCAAGTGCTCTCACTAAGGAGGGTGATGACCTGGCCAATGAAGTACTACAGCCAATAGTTGAGAGAAGTGCAAACGAGAAAGCAGATATGGATCCGGTAGGCGGCAAACTGGTTGGTGGTCAATAAAATCGAGCACTGCTTGTATAGTTTGTAACTATACTAATTTCAGTATAATATCTACTTTGGTTTAGAACGCAAGCTCAATATCATGGCCAGATAGTACAAGAAGACATGCCGGGTCCTTGCACAGCCAAACAACTCGCTTCTATATTTTCCAGATTGTTTTGTTTGACGATTCCTGCGTTGGAAGTACCTTGCTGTGAATACAGGTTTTGCGGTATCGGGTTGTTCTCTGTCCTTGACTGAAACGACAAAACATCTCAAAGCACGTGTTTCGTGCAGGTCATAACAACAAGCAAGCGAAGATATCAATACTTCATAATATAATTGTGTTGGTCTTGTTGTTCGACACTCGACGCACACCCAGAGTCGGGGATCCAGCCCAGAAAGGGACGATACCACATCTTAGATCGATTTATGAAGGGTGTAATCTGTCAGTTCTGACAGAACCCAGAATCATAACGCCCTTACACGGTGAGCAGTCAATTTCAGGGAATAAGATCTGCGGCTCCAGCCCAGACTTGGAGACCCTCACCGATATTAACACTTCACCTGCGATCAGAAACTCTGAGATCTCTGTAGAAAACCCCGGGTAGTGTGCCGTGGGTTAGGCTGCATCCAGTGACCTCGATACTTGCAAATTTTGTGTTTTTATAAAAAAGCAATCTTTGCTATGGTATTGCGCGAAATGCCGACGGTATTATCTTCTACAGACGATCTGTTGCTCTCTTTTGTCGCGAACTACACCTATAATCTTGTATAATGCAACCTCGTCTTATACTGCGCCACGCTTCTCGGACTTAAGACTTATAAACATGTCCAGCGACAGGGTCGGTCTCCGTTCGCCGGACCGCGTGTGAAAGCCCGCTATGTGAGCTCTACGATGATTGGATAAACCTGCCCTGAAGCCTGAACGAGCCAGAGGAGCATCAGACTATTGATTATTGCGCCCAGTTTGCAGGACCAAGACCAATCTAATGCATGCACCTTAGGTGGAGGGCAGTAGTGATGTAGACAGTATGTCTGATAGGCTTGAATACAGGATTTATTTTAGCCAACGACCTCCCACCGCCTTTAGATTCATGCATGCTGCAGGCGTCGGATGTTTTTGCTTCAATCTCACGTACGCAAATTAGATACATGCAATGAACGACTGGCGGGAATGTTATCCCCTGCAGGTGTATGGCCTCTTATATATTCCAGAGCATTATAAAGCCTCCAAACTTAGTCGGACATTCATCTTCGATTGTATACTACTTCAAGCCACCAGAAATGGCCGGTTCATTGGCTACAAGTACCTTTGTCGGAATGCAGATCCAGAAGCTCATTCCTACGCTGATACTCTTGGCGGCGGCCGGTTTAGCCTCTGTAATCCCAACCGCATCGGATATTACAGTAGGTAGACATACACCTTGTGTAAAATTTAATGTAAGGAAGGAATGGTAGGCACCTCCGGTCAATCGTGGTTTTTTTTTCTTCTTCTTTTTGTTAGATTTGACGATTTTATCGCAGGAGAACACTGTCGGAGTCTGAAAGGCTAGACTTTATCTCCGCTGTCAAGTGTTTACAAGAGACGCCCGGAGAGACCACTGCCCTGTACTCTGGGGTGAAGTCTCGCTACGATGACTATGTCGTTCTTCACATAACTCAGACCGACTATATCCATTGGGTCGGCTTTTTTCTTCCGTGAGCATACCTATCTAATTGGCAATACTTTGCGCTTGTACTCACCAGTGATATAGATGGCACCGATATTTCTTATCGCTATTCGAACAAGAGCTCCAGGACACCTGTGGTTACAACGGAACAGTACCGTGAGTCTCAAATTTTTCTAACAATATTGCGATAGACTAATAAATTTAGATATTGGGGTACTTATCCTTTTCCATCCCGTCATGCTATAGTAGCGCTAATATCGTGCTATAAGACTGGACACAGGACGCTATTAACGAAGCAGCGTTCGTAGCCTCTCCTCTATTTGATACGACGCATGGTTTTGGAGGTGGGTAATCACAAGTACACTCTGCTGATTGCTACTCATAATCTGCCTAGGAAACGGGCCGTACATCGAGGATATCAGTGGGTTCCCCTCGGACTGGCTGAGTCTTGTCGAGATCCCTGGTAGAACTGGGGGCGGTTGCATCACAGACGGCCCCTTTGCCACTTACAACGCTAGCAGTAAGTCCACATGTCTAGGAACAAAGTACTACGTTGTATACTGATCTCATATTTCCTAGTGGGCCCCGGCAATCATACAGATTATACTCCGCATTGCGTGCGTCGCGACTTCAGCCCTTCCCTAGCAGTACAGTCGCTGAACTCATCTGTCTACGCTCACGTCTTGGCTGCAACAAACTTCTTCGAACTCGAACACAGAACAGAAGGTATATCGTTAGGCATATCGGCAATGTCGCTACATGGTGGAGGTCACTTGGGTGTTGGAGGAGGTATCGGAGATGTAAGCCCCCAGAATTTCACATTCTCATGGTATGGTAATGGTGAATGATACCAATCGTTTCGCGACTCGTTTATATTTCTCCATACTTGTTGAAGCACTACTGAATTGTTCGCGACAGATGTCAAACACATATTCGTCGCCATCTGACCCGCTGTTTTGGCTGCATCATGGTGGCTTGGACAAGATGTGGAACGAATGGCAGCGAAATGGTGAGAGATCAATGTTCCAACTAAATAAAATGTTGCTAATCAGCACGATAGACTGGGCCACGAGGAGGTTTGATATTGGTGGCCCTGACACTCAATGGGCTTATCCCTTTAATTTCTTTGGTGATATCCCTTACAAGAATGTCACGCTTGAATTCGTCATGGATTTTGGACAAATCGGCAACAGCACGAAAATCAAGGAAGTGATGGATACCCAACAACAGCTGTGCTATACCTATATATAGAGATCCACATGACACATAGCCACGATGTAGTCTGAATGAACCATTTCTGGTCATTCCTTATGAATTCGACAAATCACAGTAAAGGAACCTCATAGCATCTCGTTTATTTGTTTCAGTCTTCAAGGTCTTCAAATCAGCTTTGTAGTTTCCCGCGGCCGCTGGAACTTGGATTTGAGCATGATTCCGCTAGTGCTAGCAGAAAATCCTCCTTGTGTAATGCAGGGTCTAGAGTTCCGGGCCATTAGCGGCGTCAATATGGTCTGACTATCTAGTTAGTATGTATGATGCAGGAGGGGTCTTTGGTGTATTGCAATGTGTCGTGCTTGCATTGATCCGCCTTTGAATTCTGCGACGGATCCTCGTCGATGCTGTGCCTCATTAAAGACCCATGTTGCGTCGTCATCGTGCAGCATAGGCGAAACTCATCCATTGGTCACATTATACTCAAAAGGTCTTACTTTCCCAGAAAGATATACAGTAGAGGTGCGGTGCGGCGGAAGTAGTTCCCGCTCACAATCCCATAAGCTTAATAACGGCGGGGTATCTATGTCCCCTAGCAGCCTGGCAGACCTGGAGTCTTCCAGCAAGCAAGCGCTGCTGTGCTCATTCTAGGTTTAACGATTACTCATACCACGATAAGTAATCTTTCCTTCCTCGGCAGTTTCTGGTACAACACAGCTACAGGTAGTTCAATATACAACCAGCAAACGCCGATATACTATAATTGATTAGTCACTTCACATACTATTACCACAACAGCTGTATAAATACCGAACTCTGCCCCGTTGACAGAACCACCGTAGCAATCCGCCATAGCCAACTTAATTCAGTCTTCAATATATGCATCAGCTCTCCAAGATTAATTGAGTAAAACAAACGCTTGCTTGCGCTCAGGAGAAAAATCAATCGAACACTATGAGCTCGTCAAAACAGATTAGTCGTGCGTACCCTCAAGGCCTGCAGCCCATCACACCTGCATCAGATTGGTCGAAAGACGACAAGGCACACCCCGGTTTTGTGGTTCACGGCACAGACAAGAACCCTGGCAAGAAGGCCTACTACATCCATCTTGAAGCAAAGCCAGGAAAGGAGGAGTTGGTGGCCGGCTTCTTGCGAGACATCAACACGGGCGTCAACCAGGAACCTGGTACTGGTCCCTGGTTTGGTCTTAGATACTCTCAGACGACATTTGCCATCTTCGAGGCATTCGCTGACTCTGAACGCCGTAGCGATCATGACAACGGACCAGGAGGCCACAATTTCCTGCGCGTTGACCTGCTGAAGGATATGTTGGCATACCCAGCTCAAATCTATAGGCTCGATGTTTTGCACGGAAAGGGTGTATTTGGGCAGGATCTACTCCCATTGCCAAAGCCTGAGGAGGCCGGTGGTGAGAAGAGTTCTTTATGAGAGGCCTTAGGTCGATTCAAAAGAGAAAAGCTACTCTGGAAGGGTAGTTGGAGTAGAATTTTGTGCATAGATCAGGTGGCTTTTTTCCAGTAATAAATCATACTCAATGTGGATAGTTCAAGCAGTACCTGTGGATTACGTTCAAAAGCAACGGTCGCTGTTGCTGATAGTACCATGTATCGGCAAAGTCCCTTGGCTATAACTTTCCATAGGGAAACTTGCATATTGTCACAAACGTAGCTGGATCAATCAAACATAGTAACTCGTGATACTTAGCCACCAGCTCTACTATCCTCGCCGCTTCCTTCAAGTGTCAAGCATCTGGCATCCTGCAAATACATTATTTTCCACGCCTGTTAACGTTGGCCCAGAACCTCGCGGTGTTTGAACTTCGACTTTTGACCATTTTGAACGTTGGTCTCTTGACACTATCCCCGATTTTCCTACTGAGTCGACAGAGTGCAACTTGGTGTGCCTGTTCAACTAGGCTATCCCATTCAAGGTCGCCGAGTTGGTTATGCTGGACAAAAAAGGACAATTTCCAAACATTTTGTTTGGTTCTACACACGATATTGTACGCAGATCAATTCTACCCCGGAAACCCAACCAAAATTCGCACCTGCCGTAGTCATTCAGAGAGAACGTTCATATGGACGAAGATACTTAGGTACATGTTTATCACCTTTTGGTTTCCCGTCAGAAACAACACATATTCTAGCATCTGTCAAACGCAAGGTCACAAGTTTGCAAACCTCACTTCATTCAACACTCTACCTCTTCTCGGTTGGAAGTATTCCATCCGTTCATACTCCATCTCAGCAACACATAAACCAAGTTACGTAGCGTATCTGGAGTTATCTCACTCTCAAAGATATTGACAATCAAACTAAACACAATCAACGTGTGAAAACACATGTGACCATAGCAGCAAAAGAAGCTGGAGCATCTACCTTCTACTCTCCCCAACCAGCTCCCAGGTGGGACTGAGTCTGCATACATACATAACATACCACTGATACAATCATCACTAAGCCATCGGCGAACAAGATGTGCATCATTGAGTACCTGGGCTATGCCTGCGGGCACAGCACCGTACACGTGCAGCGCCCCTGCCCCCTCACCACCCATCTCCATACCAATCCCGTCTGCCCCAACCCCGCCGAGCGCCCTACGCAGGTCCACGCGAACTGCCCGACCTGCGCTCGCATTCTGCACACCCGCTGGGTCGAGATCGTGACCCTCGAGCACCAGTGGATGCACGAGCGCGGCACTTGCGGCTGCGATGTTGTGTTCCCCGCTCTGCAGCAGCCCCGCGTCGTCGGGAAGGTCAGGCTAGATCGAGGCAGTGGCGATAAGAACGGCTCTTCGAACTCTGACGATCCCCACGTTCCCCAGCAGGGCAGTCGCGATGGACATGGTGATGATGCCCCAGGTGCTACAGAGTACCCACCACGCTGCGGACCGACCGGCCCCGATGCTCAGCACACCCTCCACGGACCCGCGGGCTCTTCCGGCGAGAACGGTAGCCGGGGCAGGCGCTGGCAGAAGCGCAACAGAGTCAAGCGCAAGAACCAGAAGGATGTCCAAGCAGACCTGCACGCTCGGTCCAAGCCTAAGGATGTCAAGGAAGACTCCAGCATCAAGAGCTACCCCGCCAAGAAGCCGCACGCGCTGGCGTGGAACAGCTGCGTTCTCTCGCCCTTGATCGAGGTAAGCGAGCCAAGCTCGACTGGCAAGCCACCAAAGACGACCATTACGGTCCGCCTGTCGTCCCAGTACGGCGCCGAATGGATCCCAGAGCACGCCGCGCTGCACGCGGCCGGCAAGTGCCACTGCCCCGTGCGATTCGAGACGTACAAGCCGCACATGCTCACTGCGGAGGACATCGCCGAGTTCGCCCCCGACTGGAAGCCGGACGCGCCGATCAGGGCGCTGCAGAGGGCGAGCCCCCGGAGCACCGACGTCATGATCTGGCGAATCAACGAGGATGCTTCCGCCGCGAAGCAGATCGATTGGCCTACCAAGATGGAGGAGTTTGGCTTCAAGAGCGTGGCCGAGGCCGAGGCCTGGCTGGAAGCCACGAGGGCTGGGGCAACGCCCAGCGGGGCGCTTGCGGAGGAGAACTTCGGTCAGCTGCCACCTGGTGTGCCGGGTATGCCCATATTCGATGATCTCGGCAACCTCCAGTATCCCATGATCGCATATGGCTACGATCCGACTCAGGTCATGCCAATGCACACTGCACACCCGCCCACCGCGAGTCGTGAGCGGGCATGGTCATTGACGCAGCATGAGTCACCGGCCACTGAATTATCGATCGCTGCAACGCCTGGTCAGCCAATCTACCATCAGCATCATGGTCTCGCGTTAGTCGGTTGGCCGCTTGGTGCCGGGCCTGAAGGCGGCATAGAGAACTCACATTCGCCGGCTTGGAACATGTGTCAGCTCTCACGTCCGGCATTGAAGAGATGCAAGTCATGCCCAGCATTAGAGAACTCCAGGATAAGAACTCCGTAGAGTTGTTTCTCAGTTAGTCTCTGTTTTGTGGTTGATTGTCTTCTAACGACCTATCTTCTTTCTATCCTATTGTCGAAATGTTGTATAAGGCGTTGAGAGCATTTCTGCGAGGCAAGTGAAACATCGACCGCACGTAGGTTGTACTCTTCTGACTTCTTCACAGGTACGGGGCAGATCGTTCAGAACAAATGATATATACAGGCACAGACGTGCCCAACCCCGTTGCGATGCGTTTCCCGTCGGGATGTTACCCTCTACTATGATACATATGAAAAGGGACAGGCGGATTTGCATCTTTGGCAATTCCTTTGCCATGGGCTTCTTTATTTTACCTTTTCTAGTCTCTTCATATCACCACTTTACCTATCGACCTCACCTGTGAATGTGTCAGTAGTGATTCGTTGCATGTTTGAAAATGTGTGACTTACCGAACACCAAATCCATCGTTCCAATCACAGCCACGGCATCGGCCAGCAAGTGACCCCTCGAGACGTGGTCGAAACCACCCAAGTGTGCGAAACCAGGTGCACGGATGTGACATCTGTATGGTCTCTCGCTACCATCGCTAACCAAGTATACACCCATCTCTCCCTTCGGGGCCTCGATAACGGAATAGGTCTCACCCGGAGGTACGGCGTAACCCTTTGTGTAGAGCAAGAAATGGTGGATCAGGGCCTCCATGTTCTCCTTCATGGCAGCACGTGGGGGAGGGGCCACCTTGTAATCCTCGACTCTGACGGGACCGGCGGGCATATCGTTGAGACATTGGCGAATGATTCTCAGAGACTGGCGGAACTCCTCCATACGGCAAAGATATCTGTCGTAACAATCGCCGTTGATACCGACGGGGACATCGAATTCGACCTTGTCATAGGCGTCATAAGGCTGGCTCTTTCGGATATCCCAAGGCACACCGGATCCACGAAGCATGACACCGCTAAAAGACAGGTTGAGAGCCTCGGCGGCAGAGACGACACCGACACCCTGCAGTCTGTTGATCCAGATACGGTTGTCCGTCAACATCTCTTCGGTCTCGTCGATACGGTCGCCGAATTGGGTAGCCCATTGGTAAATATCGTCCAGGAGACCAATGGGGATATCTTGGTGAACACCACCGGGGCGGACGTAGGCGGCGTGGAGACGGGCGCCAGATACACGCTCGTAGAACTCCTGGTGGCGGGGTTAGCATATGTATATATAATTTCAGTCCGGACTCGTGCTGCTCAACGAAGATGGCGTAGAGTGGGCAGAATACACTGATCATATTGGATTCCTTACCATTAACTTCTCACGCTCCTCGAAGCCCCACAAGAATGGGGTCAGGGCACCAACATCCATAGCGTGGGACAGAACGGACATGAGATGGTTAAGGACTCTGGTAATCTCGCCAAAGAGAGTTCGGATGTACTTGGCGCGGTCGGGGATTTCGATGTTCAGCAGCTTCTCCACGGCCAGCGCATAGCACTGCTCGTTGGTCATCATGGAGACGTAATCCAAGCGGTCGAAGTAGGGAAGAGCCTGGAGATAGGTCTTGTACTCGATGAGCTTCTCAGTTCCTCGATGCAGCAGGCCGACGTGAGGGTCGGCGCGCACAATCTCCTCTCCGTTCAGCTCGAGAATCAATCGCAAGACACCGTGGGCGGCAGGATGCTGGGGACCGAAGTTGACTGTGTAGTGGCGGACCTTGCGGTCCTGAATGTTCTCGCCATCCGAGGCGGCGATGTCGCCAACCTGGTCCTCGGCATTCTGCAGGCCGTAAGGGTCGGCGGCATGGGAGAAAGTGCTGTCGGTGGGCATCAATGTCGTGCGTTCGACACGGGGCGCTTCGGCTGCTCG
The DNA here is from genome assembly GCF_020726525.1 of Truncatella angustata. Lineage (NCBI taxonomy): Eukaryota > Fungi > Ascomycota > Sordariomycetes > Amphisphaeriales > Sporocadaceae > Truncatella > Truncatella angustata. Next base: position 1,174,279 of record NW_025763387.1, read on the forward strand.
TCGGAAAGCGGTGGATGTGAAGGCGCGAGTCGATGAGCGTAGTGATGGCGTCGCAAGCTGCAGGCGGCGAGCACCGCAACTGGCAATCCTTGATAGCACCGCCATTGCGAAAGTTGGTGGTCAATTGGACCCGATGAAGTTCTCGCGCGTACTTTAGTTAGCTGTGGCAGTCGGGATATTGATGTTCTAACGCCTCCAATGGCGGCCAATGTGCTCGTCATGGGTCCTGCCCCGCAATAATTATCTTCCGGGCCCATGGAGCTGTCGGGGGACCAATCAGACTCATGTCCTTTGTAATATTTGCTTATACTACGGCACGGATCCGTACGCTCGCCTCTTACAAGTCTATCACGAGATGCTGATGTCGTCGGATTGAACCTGCCGTTCAAGCCTTATATTTACTGCAGTGCTTTTGAGTCTTGCAACCCGGCTAACGTTAGCAGTACGCCAAAAGATGGCCGCATCCCGGGACCACGCAAAGCGACTCAGGGCTTGCTTTCCAGCCCGCAAGTGTTCAGGCTTCCACCCTGCTGCGTAGGTCAAGGTGATGCTCCTTACAAATACTGCATTTGAGCGAGATATGGATAGGTCTTACACCGCCCTTTGGTTGGATTGGGGTCATTGTTTTAATGTTTTCTTTTTGAAGCACTAGTTTCCCGCAAAGCGCGCGGTGCGTTATGCAATTGCCGCGCTGTACTCTAGCATCAAAAGGTGTATTTTAACTTATTCAGTTTTCCTGTAAGGCATGACCAATAACTTAATGTGCTAATCACTCTGAATCTGACATGAACTGCTTGTCCCCTTCACTTACGTTGTCTGCGAAATCAGCTCTGGGCACCCGCCCACGCCAAGTCACATATCGGAGTTGATAGGATCTGGTGTTGAAGAAACTGAAAAAGAATGAATGGTAGAAACATTCGCATTTTAGTGGAGGCTTTTCCCAAGCTTGCGGTCTGATTCGTTCGACGAACCGACCTGAGGCCACTGCAGGCTCCAGGAGCTTTGCAAGAAAGCCTGCCAATAGACTTGTGCCACGGTGATGGGCAGTGCTTCCCCAGCCTCGCCGGATGAAAGCTATATACATCAATCTCTGACTCTCCGCTTACACTCTGCGAACCAGAACCTCTTCTTCCCGACCCAACCGCGGCGCTTCATGACAAATCTTGAACCAGTAAGACTGAGCACCACCAGTGACCCTGGAAAGAATGTCCCAATCCGGCGATGCTGAAGGTGGTGAAGATCCTAGTCCTGGAGGCCGGATCACGAGCCTCGGGCTACCGTCTTCGAGTAACCAGGGCGATTCAAATGGCATTGCTTTGCAGGTTGCAAGACTCAAACGACTACCACCTGAGTCCCCCCAGCGACTATTTGCATGCCCCTTCTTCAAGCATGATCCATCAAATTGCCGCGTAATGAGTTGCATCAGCACTGGGTGGCCTAGCATACATCGTCTTGAGTATTGGCTACCATGTACAATTTAGATAGTTCGGACAACAGTATCTAATCTCATTGTAGGGATCACATCTTCAGAAACCACCGGTTGCCAGAACACTTCTGCCTTCTATGCTATGAATCGATGCAAAACGCAGATCAATTAAAAGAACATCTTCGTGGTCGTATCCCATGTGAGCTGAAGGACAGCGTGGGCATACACTACCTCAATAACGCGCAGATGCGTGAAATAAAAGAAAGGAGCGAGGGACCTCGACAGTCCGAGGATCAGAAATGGAAAGATATGTATCTGATTGCATTTCCTGATGTGGACCAGAGTTGCACACCGTCGCCATGTAAGCACCGTTAAGATGTCCGAGCATTTATATTCATCAACGCTTACCAAGTAGACTATGAACCATTGGACAGCCTGAGCGATATCGTGCGCGGTGAATTGTTTCAAATATTAAAAAAAAAAAAAAACCCCTTCTGAGCAAGGTCACGCATCCAATGACCGACAGTATCACCCGCTACATGGTCTAGTATTGCTGAGGAACCCAAGCGCTCTGTCCATAATAGCCCCTGCTTTTAACCCCGACTACTTTGATGAAAAGGTATCTTTTGTGGAATGGATTTCTGACGTCGGAGATGCACTAAAGAAAAAGGCACCTATAGAGCAATATTTCACTGGTCCATTAGGATCTTCAATTCCGCAACATGAAGAGAAGGAGCTTGAGACTATGCCAAAGGAAAATAAAGTGAACGTATCCAGCGCTTCTAAGGAACAGGGCACATTGGAAACTTCTAGCTTGCTCGAACTATGCTTAAGTGCATTTGGTGCCTTCGACAGGACATTTGAGCCAGATGGGGTGGATTCAGACCAAATCGATGGAGCAGCAGACATGAGATCAGAAGTTGCGAAGGTAAAGGCACGCAGAAATGTTATGTCATTCTTCTTGATTCAATTTCTATTCCGCACAGTTCGTTATCGCGGGAATCAGCTGGGGTTGCTTCAGGGACCCGTGTCCGATTCAGGCTATGGGACAGCTTCGCTTCTCAGCGAGAGGTGCTTCCATCATGAAATTATAGCGCGCCAATCTACGAAGTCCGTATTGGATGTGCCCATTGCCGGCGCTTATTCCAACCAGAAAAATGCCATGGTGGATGATGTGAACGAGACTGATTTCAACGATATGGAGACAGTATACACAGACATCAGTGGTGTTGATGACACGACAACCGAAAGTTACAGCGCCAGGCTAGCCCAAGACCTGTTTAAACGGATCAAAGCAGAGACTCTGCCCAGCCCGGTGATCGATGCATTAACCACAGCTCTTCCAAGGCTGCTCAAATCATTTGCACTAAACCTAGGTTACGAGTCTTCAGCACAGATGCACCGTGATGCAATGGTCTTCATTCATAGGAACCGCTAGTAAGTTCAGATATCATCACAATATCCGATATAGCCCATGCCCCCCGCTCACAACCACAGCGCAATCGCAGAGTCCTTCAGGTCTATGGCTCGAGTATCGGACCCAGAAGAAGATGTTCGACCGAAAGTCCATGAGAGCTCTACCGAGATTATGGATCGGTGGCTGAACAATTCAGACGAGGCGGAGTATGAGGACATTGTCACTTCAATTCAAGATTACGAGGATACACCCATTGACGAAGAAATGACACAATACAGCCAATTTATCTTTGGGGAACACAGTTACGAATGGTTGGTAAGCCGATTGCGCAGGGAGTTATTGTTTTCCAGAGCAGATCCGGACGCTATGATGGAGATTGGAGAGACAATCAACCGATCAATACCTAGAGCAAACCATGTGAGTCGAAGGAAACCTCCACAGGGCGCAAATGTCATATTTGCGGTCGACTGGGATATCCTTAGATTTCTTCGGGAGCAGGAGTATGAGGAGCCTAATGCTGAGGCTATTGCGAACGCTATTACGCTAACTGGATCTTGTGTGGACGCACAAGCGCTCAGCTGTTCCGAATACTTGTCTCAGACGTGGCCATTGACTGGTTCCTACATACTTCTTCTAATCCAGAAATTGCTGAGAAGCCCTGATGGTGAAAGCCAGGTCGTGGGTTAGTTGAGCCTTAGTCTTTTAACACAATGATTGGAAGCACTATAGCTTGCTAACACACTCACAGTGGAAACCCCTTCGAAACTTTTACTCACTGCTTCCATCGATGTCCCAAGAGTCATTGTGGGGTTATCAGGCCTCCCAGACTTCGCGGCAGAGGTCGGTGAGCAGCTTGCATGGCTAAGCGCTGCCTTACGGCCATCGCCCGGCGATCCAAGCGGCGTATACTGCACCCCATACGTCGACAGTATAGTCCCACGCTTTGATAAAGCCATGATCTTTGACTGCAACATCAAATGCAGGTTCGAGGCAATTGGCGAGACATCCTCGATGACGAACGGCCAGTGCTGGCATCATATGTTCAAGCAGCTGGTAATTGCCCGAGGATTCCCAATACCGCGGCGTCTGAAAACGTCGACAGGGCTGGAACTACCGCTCAACATGATGGCCGCACTGACGAGGTCCAGGTATATCAATACCTTTAACTCAAAAGTATTCATCAAAGGCTTTTCGACTATGCTAGTCCCGACAAAACGATCCGATGACACACTTCTCTGGCATCTCCTCTACAATGAAGATCCTCATACCCATATTTCCTATCTTAGCTGTAACATTGAGCATGCGGACGTGAAGTTGACTGATGTGGAAAAGTGTCGCCACGTCCTGGGCTGGTGCGTGGATGCGGTATGCAATACGGGTAAGTACCTGTGAGTTCTCAGAGAAGCTATGTATGCAGAAATCATTGACTTGTGATCAAATCAGGGACCTTGGCGGCTGACTACTCCATTGGAAAATCGAATCTCCCGTATGTTCACGCTGGTTGTGCCCTCGAGAAAGTCGAGCTATCAGCTGGTCAATTTGTCACGGGAACAGCTTGCTTCACTTTGGGAAACAGGGAGAAGCCCGTCCATATCTCCAGGTTTGGGTACTTCACGAAGCTTCAGTGGATCTCTTCCAAGTATTTTCTTTTCTGGGACGAGGAACAGAAAAGGGGCTGGCTGGCGAATGGAGCTAGCACGTTACTTCATCTGCTGCGAGCATCCCTCGTGCATAGCAAGCGCAAATTCCGTTCTGCCTTTCTGATAGGTCCGCATGATCTGCTAGACGCCGAAAACCCTACGCTGCCAGGGTCTGCGATAGAAGTTCTCATTAACCCGAAGAATCGCGAGCTCAAGCTGTACGTGGAGAAGAGCAACGTGTTCGACGAAGAAACCATTGAAGGTTCGACCCCCAGTGTCGTGTCCAAAAGGCATACTACATACTACCGTATGGAGGATCGGGTAGATCATATCTATAACTGCCTCGAAAAGCTGATCGAGCACCAAATAGACGTGGAGCGACGAAGTGGACTACAGTTCAACCTACTGCCAAGGCGACAGCTGGAGGGGTGGGATTTCAAGGACTTGGTGGCAGACGGAGATCCATTCCTCCCACGAGTTGCAACTCTCAAGACCATTGGAAAAGGCTGGGTTGACTTTAAGCGGTCTATAAATGCAGTGACTCTGTTTGGATGCAACTTCGGCGAGCTGATTCAACCGAAACAAGCTGCTCTTAACTGTCTCCACTGGAATAGCTTGCCGTGCGAGAAGTATTACCTCGCTGCCTGTACGGCCGACTTGATTGAAATCATGGAAACCCGTGGCAATCTTCATTCCAATCCCAGGAGGTTGTGCCGCGATGTTATCTGGCACATGAAACAATCTGCGTTCGGCCAGTGCCCATGTGGCGGTATTGACAGACCAACTCACCATGACCCCGTCCAAGCTCTATTTCCTCTAAAGTTTATGTTGGGTCTGAGGAAGAAGGTGCAGGTAAGACTGGAAGATCGTGGTGCGGTCGTCTTTGGCCACAGCAGGAACCTTCACTGGCATTGGAAAGACACCGGCGACCCAGTAAAGGGTGACCCTGCCGCTGATGTGGAAGACTCTGGGGATTCGTTCAATGATAGCGGGCTTGGTTCGAGCCTCAGCCCATCAACCACCCCGCTTGACACCCAAGAGAGCAGAGCTACATCCTCACTTAGTGGAAGTGATGAAACTCAGGCCAGCGCGCCATTGAGCAGGGCAACATTATTGGCCCCGTCCTGTGCGCCGACAAGCCTGCGCGATCGGCTTTTGACTGGATCAAAGCGTCACTTCCAGGAGGCTGCATCTTCGGCGAAAAAGAGAATGAAGCCGTAGAAGGTGCAGAGTCGGGAATGGCTAATACGTGAGTTGTGGACTTTATAGCCGCTTTAACAGAGAGTAATTCGCAGTTGACACGGCGTCTGAACAGAGTCTGGGGTAAGCAACCTCCCGCCGAGCATGGCGACAAGAAGAAAATTCAGACGGCTTTGTCTCGATCTTGACTCGTGAGAAACCAGTCCTTCCGCCGGCACCGTTCACGTGTCCAGCATCGATGCGACAGTTTTGACCCTTTCAGATATGGCCATTTTCTCTAACGTCACTGAACTTCCTGAAATAACGATACATCTCCATTCGTTGATCCTTACTAATTTACAAATTCGTGAATCGTCGCTCTCGTCCCACATTGCGAGGAGTTTGTCATCTCTGATGAAAGCTATTGGAGCTTTCGACTTCAAGAATCTGCCAACTCAAAAGAAAAAGAAAAATAGCTTGGATAAAATTACCCGGGAAACTAGTCGGGCTATGAAATCTACCTGGCCAGGCAACCAAGGCAGAAATGCTTTAGTGGGAGTCTACGATTTCGCCCACGCGAGGTATTAGGATGTATATATCGATCTCGCATGTTGTGTGGAGTAGATGGATGGTGAGAGGAAGCTCGCGTGAATAGGTCTTGTGAGATTGACGGTCGAAAAAGTATTGTGTTCTCGCTGTCGTATTATGATGTGCAGGCTGATGGTTGCAGGGTCAGTCATTTCATGCTGACCAGGTATGTAATGGTTCTACTCTATGCTGGAATGCTCACCAAGGTGGTTGTTTGGGATGATTGGCAAAATAGACATAATGCCAAGATTATAGCAGCAGGTGCCAACACTCAAAGCTTCGTCATACGCTAGCGGGATGTGACTTGAGGTAGGATTAGGAGACGTGCACTAACAACCAAGGCATAAGAGCGAATTTCACTAAAAAAAACTGGTTTGAGAAATCCAGTCGAACACTTCTATCCGCAAAATAAGTTCACTTTGTTATGTGCGTACTTGAAATGAATGATTCCTAGTTGTGTCTTTTATTGTCAACGTGAGACGTCGTTCTGGGTCTCCCCACGTGGTAAATGAGCTGACATTCAGGGGCCAGGATTGCAAAGCCTCAGCACAGCCCACTGTAAGTCCCCATTACAGGGATGAGAGGCAAACAGAAGCCCGAGCAATTCGATAGAGATTTGATCAAGGCAATTGAGCAGGAAAGGAGCTTTCAAAGGTATTGTCAATCACTTATTCTTACGCATCATTATTTTTTTCTATTTCAGTGTTTAACACAGTGCATTGTTACAAAACAGCCTGGGACTCGGGAACTTGGAACACATTGGGTCGCCCGCCATTGTGCCTGATAAAAACCATGGGCTTGAGACAGACTTTAAAGAGATTTGCTTCTTTCCGCGGGAGATCAAGGGGATCCACGCCCACACGCGGCGAAGATACAGATGCGGTGACTCCCATCAACGGCGCATACCAATCGCTTGAAGAGGAACCGGAAAATTCAGCAGCTGGTGACCGTGATTCAGACCTGCTGGATCCGTCCTCGGAGAATCTCCCATCTGCATCACAACGGGCAAGCTCAGCGCCAAGGAAATATACTGGGAAACGAAAGCCCTCGAATGCCTCACGAGTAAGGCATAGTAGCGGACAACAACATCGAGCCAGCTCGGCGGACCCCGCGCCGCAGGACTATCTCTATTTTGGAGATGGCGGGACGCCTCCCGGGAGATCGTCAACGTCGTTGCCGTCGAATCCAGCACAGTCACGCAGTAGTATTGGACAAACCGGGCTGACTGTGCCGGGCCAGTCGACTACCGGTAGAGACAACAGCGGATTCCTCAACGCGGGGATGAGCAACTCGTCGATGAGTTCGAGTTACTCGGCTGTAACATATGGGGGCTCTCTCCAATATGACTATGCAGGAACGCAGGCACCGGGATCTAGCGGCTGATGGTCAAATGAGCCATGGGGTTTATTGAGACAAGGGATAAACAACTGTAATGTATAATTTGCTATAGCTGAGTCTTGAAAGACATCGACCAGCCATAAATTCAAAGCCTCGCGCCATCATATAACTCGAGAACATAGCGGCGCGATTGCGGACTCCCATTTTATCCCATACTATACCGCTGGTTTTACACCTATCCTTACTAAAATCCAGTGACTTTCGGTATCGCTTTTTGTTGCTTCAGCGAAGTTCTCTGGTAAATCGTTGTAACCCGCACATAACCTTGTGCCCGCCACTTGATCCATATGTCTCACGCAAAGGCACATAACAACTTTCCCCAGTCTGACTATCACAAACACAACGTATCCAAGCCCGCCACGTCCCGCAATATAAAAAACCGAACGCAACGTCACTATGTAGCCTTAGATCTGAAGTTGCATGTTCCAGACTCTCTCGGCATATCGTCCCATAACGGCCAAAGTTCCGGCCAACACAGCGAAAAACAATGGCTTATACCAAGCATGCCAGAACAACTCGAAAAACCTAGTGTAGAGATTGATACCCAAAAAAGCCAACCCAAAGCCCTTCGTGGTGCCATCATCGTGTTTCATACCATGTACGATGCAGTAGCCCGCGGCCAGTCCGAATATGAGAGACCATACAAACAGCCTACGGTTCTTGTTGTCGTGGGATGGTTTCGGTGTCTTTTTCTTTCTAGAGAAGAGCTCGTCGTCGCCGAAGAGAGAAAGAATCCAGAGTGCGATGAAGAGGTAGAGTAGGCCCCAGATACGCGTGCTCGACCAGAGCGGAACAGTACGCTCCCACCGGCGCATTGTGTATCCCACTCCTGTCAGGCTGAGCCCGAATAGGACGAAGCGCAACGGATATTCCATGTAAATGGAATACGTCGCGAGCGCGTCGCTGTTAACCGTCAGTATTTACTGGTGCTGTGATACATGAACGCGACGCGTTAAGAAGCTTACTGGTAACCCGTGAAGACGCCGAGCCACGTCCCAAGGACAAGTAAAGCAGTAGACCATATCAGGTTGCTTCCCGTCAGCATGCCCGTGGTCCCGTAGACGACAGCAAGCAGCAAAACAATCCAGATTATGACCTCCAGCTGCATGGCGTATTGGTCCTTGTTGGCCTGGATCCGCCTGCCCTTCTCCTCGTCGCTCAAGCCGCTCTCATACGTAAGCTGTCTCCTCTTCTTGGGCGCGCCTAGCCACTCGAACAGCTGCCACGCGGCCACGGCGACGATGAGCCCGCCGAGCGCATGGGCGCTCTCATTTGTCCAGACCTGCAGCGGCTGCTCAAGCTGCCGCAGGTAGCCCCAGTAATGCACCGTGGCGGCCACAGCGGCCGTGCAGAGGCTCCTGATCCAGGCTGGGATGGAGAAGACGCGCCTGATTAGTTTCAAGAAGGCATCGTCGGTGAGAATGCTGAAGATCGCAATGGCTAGGCAGATGATGGCTAGGCGGAAAGAGTATTTTGCAAAGCGCTGCCAGTCAAAGCTGTCTTCGACATTGAGGGTTTCGAGAAGCTGAGAGGCCAGAGAAGATGATACGAGGTGTTGGTTTTTCCATTGTTGGATTGCTGCCTGCACCGCCCGGGCTTGAGAGGACGAGACAGTAAGTTTGGTTTCTGTCATGGGAGACATGGTGAGTCACAAGGAACCCGGGGCTTCCAGGCTGTCTTGCTGTGAAACAAAAGAAGCTTGAACATTCAAAAAGTCAAGCGTAGTAGTAAATATGTTCTAGATGGTGTAAACAGTTGCATCGATGTGGTTTGCACTAATGGCCGTCAGTGTCACAGCATCACGAATCTTGCTTTTGAATCATTCACCGATGTGAGAAATGCAGAGAAATGCAGGGTCGGAAGATTGCTCTACATTCCATTGTTTACAGGGAACGGATTGCAGCTGAGTGTTCAAAAAGCTTGGCATTTGACGTAAACGGTAACACCTAAACCTATTCAACCACGGCCTCAAAGGTCTGGCCTATAAGGTATCCATGCGCACATTCGACCATCTGTAGAACAAGTGACGTGCCTTTTGATCCATGTATGAATTAACATGCAGCTGTACATCTATTCTCTAGACATGGTGCTCGAAGTTCGTTGTCGCGTATCTATCTTTGGTATCTCTATAAACTCCATGCCAACCACATGCAGACTCTCACGGAAACTGAAGGAAAAATTCATATGTCGTGGATGGAAAGGCGGGATCCGTCACGACGATCCCGGAACCATGGGTTAAGCCCAAATCTTCAAGTGTTATCACCAAGTTCGGCCGCGTCAGTTCCTCAAGGTGTGCTTGCGACTGCATATATAGTGACTTCCTGTCGGCTCTGATGCTAGGCTTCTTGAGCTGGGCCATAGGGTTGGTCGCAAGGGAGTCGACAAGCTCTTGCAATGTCCACTTCGGGTCGACTTTGAGCGGCCTCGCCCCTTGTCCACATGCAGGGCAGTCATGCTTCTTCTCGTACTGAAACGTGTTGGTGTAAATACCCTCGGTACCATCATACGACATGAAGTTATCCTGGAGTCCTAACGAGGGCGCTATACCTGTGGCAATCTTTAAAGCCTCCAGGCAACATGAACCGGCAATGATGGCATTGGTGGAGGCGATGGCAGGGATGATGTTCTTGACTGTGCCTTGGGTCAGTGAATAGGTGACACCTGGGATGTTGAACTCGTTGGCGCGTATCGACGCTTTCTCGTACAGCCAGGTAATGTGTTCTGGATCGTCCTTATCCAGAGCAGGAAATGGCTTTTCTTGTTCCCACGCAATGATGTGCGCCCACTCGATACAGTGTTCGGGCTGTCGCGGGATAGTGGCAAGCGTGCAGAGAGGTACGGCTGCTCTTGGGGCATATAGGTCGAGCTGACACTCAACACATGCAGTTATAGTGGGGAGTATCACACGAGTCTGACCCTTGAAGCCTTCAGTGCCGCCGTCGATTAACGGCTTGAGCGACTCCGGGTCATCTTCGTCAACCATGTCTACCAAGGTGCTGTTGATCCATCGTCTGGCTTCTATACTGTCGAGACCACAAACCACGATCTGGAACTGAGCATAGAAGCTGGTGTCGAAGTCTTGTATCTTGCAGGTGTGCGGGGTGATGTTGACACCTTTGACCCGTTTCATGACGAATTCAGCAGCGACAGTGGCCTTGTACTTGCCAACATCGTGTTCCCGGAAGAGGAATTGGCGGTTGAGATTCGATATATCGATGGTGTCTGAACGAACGCGTTACAAATTAACATCGTATTACGATAGACAGCAACAATGTTGTGTCAAGGGAACAAAAGACTTGCCCATGTCTATGACATGTATGTTCTTGAAGCCAGACATGGCCAGGTTCTTCAACATTTCGCAACCCAGGCCACCAGCACCGATGACCAGGATCTTGAAGGTCTCCAGGGGGTCTGGCATGTCCTCGGGAGTCTCGTCATTTTCGTTGAAAGGCCCCTTCGTCTTGCGGATGTGGTTCAAGTATTTCCACCTGGCGACCTCATTGGCGCTACTGGTCGTGTCGACAGCCATGGTTGCGATCCGATTTGCGGTCCAGACGAAAGAATGATTGCGTCCGGTGCCGAGGGCGGGCGTGTTTGCTTGTGGGAATCGAAGGTGGGATGATTAAGAGCTGCCGCTACCCGGGGCAGCTTGGAGCTCATCATGCCTAACCTGAAGCCTGTTGCTGCTAAAGCTTACATCAAAAGGCGGGACAGACAAACGCCAGAAGCTGGGGCTTAACGTTATCTCCGACAAGCTACTGTAAGGCAAGACAGCACTAAAACTAAAGAGTCCCACTGCTGAATAAGTATTCTACAGGCGGCTGCGGCACCAGGTGCGACGGTAACTACGTAGGCAATCCATCGTTATATGGCACACACACCCGACTTTTTGCTTGAGCCTTCCCACGCATACCCACTTTGGTGTCTGCCTCGAAGTGTTCCCGACGGATAAGGCAGTTTATTGGCCTGCTACCAGGTTTGCATGTCAACAAGCCAACTCTGAGTAGTTTGCTATTGCAGGCTCAAAATTGACACCGGTAATTTGGCAAGCATTTTGACTTTGCATGCTACGTACTGCACGCAAGACGTCGAAAGATGAAAAACGCTGAACCACAGCGGTAGCTCCCATCCCTCTACCCACCGGCGCCTCTGCACGTAACCCTGGCCTGGCCCATATACCTCGCGCATCATGGAGGACCTTCTCACACCCCTAAGCCAAACCTATCGGAAGCCTGATCGAGACACTGAGCTTTGGACCCTCTCCGCACCACCTAAAGCTGAGCTGCCTTCACGACCAGACTTCAAGGGTTCATCGCCGGAAGAGGCTCTAGAGACGTTGAGAAGTCAACCTGGCTACGAGGAACTTGTTGTTGTGCTCGACTATCTGCGACGAGGCTTAGAAGGGAAACATGCATTCAATGTTCTTCAGCCGAGTCCTCAGGGAGCACAAATAGTTCATGTACTAGTGGCTGAAATACTGCCCAATTATTGGGCCGTAGTCAAAGAGAACTCTCCAGACAACGAGAGAAACCACGACTTAGATCTCCTGCTCAACTGTCTGCTGAGTGTGACTGGCATCAATGCAACCCTGGCTTCCTTGAAAACTCTGCTGCAACAGATCAAAAGCGACCCCAAAGGCGTCAAGCAGTCGCATTTTAATCTAAACCTTGGTATCGCACTCGACTTCCTTGACCACCTACTCATAGGGAACAATAAAGTACGAAAGATATGGCATGGGGTCAAGTCAAGTGATGAGAATCTTGGCAGAGCTCGGGCACTCCGACAGGAATTCATTTCTCTGATTGCGAGCGGGAAGATCGTGTCCCTATCAGCAGAAGCCGAGGCCATACTCCAAGCGGCCGACAAGCTTGAAAAGCCGTACTGGTTTGCCGATAATAAAAAGTACGTGAAATGGCTGGGAGATAATCTGGTACCATGGATCAGAGTCGACGGAGACAATGCCGTCAGAATCTGCGCCGACGTGTTCACGCGGGCATTGAAACTAGGACACGCAGGTGAGTCGCTCAACGCTTGGAAGAGTTCCTTTGCTGATTATAATGTCAGACACACTGGTTGAGCCTCTGTACGAAGCACTGATCTTACAAGATGAAAGACCACAATTCTTTTCACAATTGCTTGACCACATACCTCAACTCGATCAACGCAAAGTTTTGGGTGTCGTCTTGAAAGTCCTTAGTTCTCGGCTAGACAATGACATCGATGAGTCCACCGAGGACTGTCCCTTGATATGGGCTGCAGCTGGTGTCTTGGATGCGGTTGTAGGAGCAAGCGAAGTCCGTAAAGGCCACCTCGTAGCCTGGCTTACAGATGCCACTGGAGCAGGTCTAGGCGAAAGCTGCGGCATCAGAAGGGCTGCTGTAGCTGTCTTGGGTGGAAATAAGGAAAGGGTCACCACCGTGCTAGAAAAGAGTCTTAACCAATTTGGAGACCAGCTGTACGTCAAGCATTCACCTATACTACAACAAGAAGGTAAGACCTGAAATGCACAAAAAGAAAAAAGAATATTGCTGATTGTCAGCGCAGCGCATGCTCAGGTTCTGTTATTGAGTGCCGGCTATGTATACAGAATCTCGCCAATTAAGCTCACCATACTTCTCCGCACTGGCAGCTATCTAAATGCCATATCCAATCGAATTGGTGCGTCTCAGGATAGAGCCAAGTTCCTCGGCATGGTAGTCGGCGAAGCTTTGTCCGGCATGGTCCATGGTGGAGATCAGAAATTAGATTTCAAGATGGATGAAATGAGCTCAGACGATGCGAAGTGGTATAAATCTCTGCTCCTTATTTCTGATGAAATTGGACCCATAAGCCCTTTGAGAGTCCAAGATGTCTCAGAGAAGCCGCCCACAGAAGCTCATAAGTCAATCAGCTCCACGCAGAAAACATCGATACGTGTGCCACAATCAGCGCCGAAGTCAGGCTTCATCATCGAAGAAATCGAAGACGATGAAGAAGAGGAGGACGATGACCTTGTCCCTTACGGCAAACCAGACTCGGATGCGGAAGACTCTGATGACGATCCAACACTTATCAGCAGGGATAAGCCCAAGGCGCCTGTCTATATTCGAGATCTAATCGCACTCTTCCGAGATACTGAGAACTATGATCGCCAGAAGCTAGCTTTGGCTACAGCTCCTATTCTGATTCGGCGAAAAGCCAATTACGGAACTGAAGTAAGCTCACATGCTGAAGAGCTTGCGACGCTGCTGGTGGGCCTCTCCGATAAGTACGACCTCGATGACTTTGATAGTCAACGCCAGCAAGGGATGGTGGCCATTATTGTCGCGCAGCCTCAGAAAATGGGCCGGTGGTTTGCCAAGACGTTTTTCGATGGGGACTACTCCCTTTCTCAGCGCGCATCTATCCTCATTGCTCTCGGGCTGAGTGGCCGAGAGATAGCTGGTTACGAGACGTCTGATTACTCATCGGTATCTTCGTTTCCGTCCAAACAACTACCTAGCAAAGCAGAAAAACACTATATCATGTCACCCTCTTCTAACAAATATACCTCAACACCATCGAACCTGAAAGCGCTTCCCGCCAATGCCCTAGACAATATTTCTCAGTCTCTCTCACAAACATTCTTGGCACCACTAGCGGCAGAAGCAGCGGACGCAGCAACTGGACCAAACGCACTGAAGCTTTCGACCTTTACCTCGCGACTGCAAGACCCTTCCAAAGTGAAACCGGGATCTGCCATCAAGAAGACCGGAATCCGTAGCATACCTAACACCACGGCCCAGATCATCGCCACAAACTTCTTCTTCCCTCTGACCTCACGCTTCCTTGCCGCGCTGCACTCGCCCTCGGCTGCGATGCGCGGTATTCTCTTCCAGCCATACCTGCTCACCGTATACCTGAAGACGCTGTCGCTACTCCTCCACGCCGCGGGCCCTTCGACCCTGGCGCTCCCACAGATGACGTCCGAGTTCTGGGATCTGCTGCTGGGCGTTCGAGCGCAGTGCGTTGGCGAACAGGGGGTCACCCAGGCTGTTCTCTTCGGCCTCATGGCGCTCCTGGATGTCAACGAGGGCGACATGCGGGGCCTCTGTGAACAACACGGCCGAAAGGTCGTGGAGAGCGTGGAGTGGGTCAGTGGCGTGTTTGACCGCACCAGAGGGGGAGACCAGGGAGGCGACGGAGAGGAGAATCGGGTCAAGATGATGGCGGCGGGTATCTTGATCAGGCTCCGGGAGGCGGTGGAAAAGTACAGGAGGTTGTTGATGGGTGATATGATAGATGTAGCTTAGTTAGTCCACGAAGACTTCAAAGGGAGACATGATGAGTGAAAACCTGGCATTCGTGCTTTTCCGAGCACTTTTCAATACAAATACTAATCGTGGCTGAAAATTACTCGTGCGGTTCTGATACCGTGATTACAAGTGCCTCGTTCATGATTGAATCCATAGCCATTCGTGCGTCTTTGGCACTTCAAATGCAATTGCCCGTTCCACCGGTTACAAAACCAGTATCCATTCGACATTTCTAAAACAGCTGCTTGCTCATGAGCGAACCCATCTCGTCTTCAAACCATTACTCTAACAAAATCTGAACGCCAGCAGACTTCCCGACCCGCCAACTTCCATTTCTTCATCCCCGAGCTGATATTCCATGCCAGATCAGTCGGCGGGATTTCCTATATCCTCCTCACTGATTCGGCCCGCCGAGATGCGGCTTGATCGTCTCGGCTCAAGCTCAGCTACTTGCTGACCAATGATGGTCAGATGCTCGGATAGCGAAGACACGAGCCGGCGCATCTCCTCCGTGACCTCGGACGTCGACGCAGTGCCTTCCATGATACTGGCCGCGGGGGGTGCTACCGGGATTATAGTGGCTGCTCCGTTCGACCTTGCCTGGTTGCGCTGCATCGACGTGGTGTAGTCGCTGTTGTCTGGATGGATGTACGTCTGCGAGGCATCTGACATGTTGGGCTGGTGTCGCATTGTCTGTTGGAATATCGGCTCCGGCTCGTCCGGCGCGGCGAGCGTGGCATACTGAGATGCATCCGAAACATAGATGGACGGTTCACGTTGAGTAAAGGTCGCGGGGGCGTAGAGAGATGGCTCGCGTTGGGTGAAGGCTGCGGGAACATAGATAGAAGGCTCACGTTCGGTGAAGGAGGCGGGAGCATATACCGAGGCGTGTCGTTCCAGCTCGAAGGGGTTGCCGCCGCCTCCCATCTCGGAGCCCGTCATTGAGGGAACATCGGAGTTGGCTGTAGATGGTCGCGTGTACTCGGCCATGCCAAAGTCAACCAAGCTTTCGTCCAGATCGATAAGAGTGGTCGGGCGTGCGTACTTGGGCATCTCAGAATACTTCGGTATCTCAGGATCGACCAAACCCTCGTCTAGGTCGATAAGTGAAGATACAGACATGCGATCGTTAGTTGATCTCGGCATTTGAAGCTCATAGCCTTGTGACGGTAGACCAAGTGGCTCCGTCTGCTGGTGGATCAGTGGAGGTCGCCTATCCTCACTATCAAATGTGAAATTGGTGATCTCTGCACTAGCGGACGCAGGTGGTATTACAGTCGGCCACTGCCAGTCAGGTCCTGGTCTTGTGTTGTTGAGCTCTGCTGGATCAGAAAGAGGCGCTCTGCTGTATTGTGGGTCTGTGGCGCCGGAGAACGACCAATTGTTATTCATGGAACCACGGGGGCCAGGACGAGCAACAGGGCCTGCTCTTATGGTATCCAATGATGCGAATTGTGACAAGTCATCAACTCCAAGGGACGCATCAAGGTCAATAAGGCTTTCTCTGAGTGTCGAGTGTAAGTTGTCATCTCTCAAGGGAAGGTCGGAGGTGGACGGCGGTGGTGGCATAGGCACAAGACCATAGTAGGCTTGTGAGTTCTCGTTGTAGTTGGATATTGTGTTCGGATCAAACACCTTCTCGAGAGGTGCTTTGATGGCATTGAGAACTTGAGGAGGTGGTCGACGACGTCCCTTAGGCTTCGGCTTTTGTGTCTCATCATTGAAGCCAGCGGGAAAATCCACTTGGGAACCATAAACGTTGCGAACAGCGTCGAAATCAGTGACTCCATTTGGGTTATCATGAATTTGTTGATCGAACGCCAGAGTTGTACTAAAGTTCCACTCATCTGCCATGGAGGTTGAGGAGAGGTCTGCATCGCTAGGACCTTGAGCTCCGATAAGGGGGTTGAACAATGACTTCCTGCTGTTGCCACGCTGCTCCCATAGTTTGTATGCTCTTACAAGCGACGCAAGTGACGATGTCGGGTATTGGTCTTCTGTGCCGTTTATATATGGATGACTCTGGATCTGTTTAATGGTTGGCCGATGCTTGGGTGATTCTACTAAGCAAAAAGCGACGAGGCTCCTTAGCTCATCAGAGTACTGGGCGCCTTCCAACCGTGGGATGTGCTCTCTGAGGAAGCCACCAAATTGGGGCAATCCTACCGGTGCTCCTACGTTCGGTGGAAGCCCAGATGCGATCTCGTACACCATGGATCCGAAAGCCCAAATATCGACCTCGGTTCCGTAAGAGGCGTTGGCATCGAAGAGTTCAGGTGCCATCCAATGAGGGGTACCGATAAAGGTAGACCGCTTGTCGAATTTGCTTTCCATCATGCCTGCCACACCAAAATCGCATAGTTGTACGCCACCATCCTCCGTGACCAGAACGTTGGCGCATTTGATGTCTCGATGAATAATGCCCTGCTTGTGAACCCAAAAGATAGCAACGGCCACCTCTCGCAGTATGGGGATAATCCATTTCTCTTGCAGACCACCGGGTGCCGTCGGTTTCATGAGGGTAGCGACACTTCCACCGGCACAATATTCGGTAACCATCCACATCGAGCGGCCCACGGGCAAAGCTTCCAGGACGTAGTTGATGTTCTGTGCCCCGCCCTCGCGCAACACTTGTAACGCGTTGACCTCTTTCAGGAACTCGGAATAGGTGTCGGCGAGCTTTGGATCGACGGTATCACTTTCGTCGACATCAATAATCTTGACGGCAACCACCTTCCCGTCATTGGCGCCCGTGGCCTTGTAGACGCGGCCGAAGGAGCCCTTGCCGATCAGCTCGGTGAGCTCATAGTCGGGGGCAGGCTTGCCGGAATCTTGGCACTCCTTTTCCACAATCGCCTGCATCTTCCGAGCATCTTCTTCAGCTTTGCCCCTAGCCTGGGGCCAAGGGACTTCGAGGCCGACCATCTTGGTTTCTTGCTGGAAGGTAGTGTTAGCGAGTTGAGTAGTGGAGTCATCGGGGAAAGGGAACGAGAAATAAGCGAAGAATAAGGAATAACATGCGCATAAGCACAGGCTTCTACATGGAAAAGGCAAAAAATCTTACCAAAGAAACTTGTTCTAGAAAAGACTTCTTCCCTAGCTGAATAGAAAGAAGGATCCCAGGGGAAAATAAAAATCAAATTGGTTGCACGGGGTATATGGTTCTATAAAAGAATCTAAGGGTTCCATCAAGAATACGGGCTTCCTTGACGATATACCATTGACGTGTCGTGGGCGTGAGGATGTTGCCAGTAAGCTATACATTATAAATAATGTACTATTCAGTGTATTTCGAATTGTTCCATCATGAATGTAACAAAGAACTTAGTCGAACATGGCGCTCGCCAGCAGATGGTTGATTCAGTTGTGAGTTACCCATCGAGTAGGGTAGAACGAGAAATATCCACTTGGACTCTGCTGTAATCTCTTTGTGCAACTTGGGGGTAGTATATAGATAGGTAGGCGAAGGGGAAAAGGATTGAAGCATCAATACCACTTGCACTTGCCTCGTCTGTGGCTGCGAGCCTGACGCCCACGTCTGATCGTCTAGTTCTTGGCCGAACATGGCTTCGTGTTGCCTGCGTCGGGTTTCCGACAGGCCATGGGTGCCAAAACAGCGAAAAGCCATTGCCAGGATATATCGTGGAACAGGAGCGAATGTAGGAATGAGAATTGGCCATGCGAGGCCATCGCGAAAAGCGACGGCAACAAATAAAACGCCATGCTTACCACGGTGGTCGAATGCAGTTGTCAACCGCTAGCGCAGTTTTATAGTGTTGCGTTGAGGTTGTAGAGTTGTCGAAATAATGACCAGCTCGTAAACACAATGTACCCTCAAGCTGTGCAAGTAAACCCCTATCAAGCAAATTCCGCCGCAGATTGCCCACGCCCGGCGTCGAAAATGATCTCCGAAAATATCGGATGCGTCTACCAGATCCCTCACACCTTGATCTGAGCTTTGATTGTCTCCGAAACCGTTGATGTTGAAGTTCCAGCGTTGTCCGAGTTTAGATGCCCAGCATCAATGATGAGTGAAGCAATTCCCAGCTTGACGCATGAGCCGACACGCTTGAGGTTGAAGTGTGGAATTAGCTGTTGAGGCTAGCCACTTTAGCTCAAACTACTGGAGAAGCCCCTGCACAGCCTGCCAATCAAATTTCATAAAACTCAAGCACAGGCCCCAGATCCCAATGCTGGCTCCAGGAGAGTCTAGGCTACATTTGTACTGTCTTGTGTAAGATAACTTAGCTGCGGTACACAAGACAGCTGGCAAACACTGGAGTATATTGGACTTCGGTGAGATTGTGAAATGAAAGTATTAACAGGATCTTACAGGTTTTCCATACTGCACAACCTACCTTATTACTTGTTCATAATGATACTTAGGTGATTATTCTTTTGTCAGGTCATTCGGAGAAATCTTTGTTACAGACAACTGTCAGACAGTTGAGACATATGTAGGCTTTGCGGGCTCACACAGGGTACAGTCTGGTCCAACAGAGTGTATACGTTTGAGATAGCCCTTGAGAACGTATGTGACAGTTAACAGTCTGATGCCAGATACAGTCGCACGAATCAACAGTTAGGTTTCAATCACACGGGATCATGACAAGCACTGGAAGTCCATGGTGTTTTTGTGATGATGACCACAGATGCCTGGCATGACGTTATGGGGTCTCTATGATTTGGTACTACATTAAGCTGCTCCGGCCACCGATTTCCATGCTCCCTTGACCGTCGCGCATCTCACCACTTCGTCCTACAACGAATTCGTGATAAATTCTTGCGAGCCTATTTCGCTCTTGGGAGCTGATACTAGCTCTTGTTTCTTCCAGTGCTTTGATCACATGTTTCCAGCCTATAACGACCTCGCCAGTGCTCTCTTTGGGTTCGTTTCTTTTGCCATCATAGTTGCCATTCGGCAAACCACCAAAACCTTTTTGCGATTGCTTCGCCCTTTTCCGCGCTAGCTTGATCTCTTGCAACTTTGTGGTAATGGCAGCGTTTTGAGCAAGTTCAGATGATCTATTGTAACCCTTGGCTGCTCGCTCTTGTTCCTCAGCCAATGCTTCTACAGCACCGTACCGGAATTGGACGAAGTTCCGTGGTCTGGTTATGTCACCAGTTTTTGGAGCGGCGGACTGTCTAGATTTGCTTGAGGGCTGGAGATCTATGTCGCTCAGGACATCATGAATTGCTTCGAGTTGTGCGTTGCTAATGAGAGCTTGTAAATCCGCACCAGTGAACCCTTCGGTCCTGCGACCTAATTCGCGCAGTGCGTCTTGGGAGCCCAAAACTTCTTGTGACAACTTCACCTTGGATGCAAGTGCTTGAAGAATATCAACGCGCTCGGCAGCGTCGGGGAAATCGCACAGCAAGCTTTTGTCCAACCGGCCAGGTCTCAGAAGTGCTGGATCAATAAGGTCGGGGCGCGAAGTAGCAGCAAGAACGTATACACCACTTAGTCCTTCTGCACCGTCCATCTGTGTCAGAAGCTGATTGACTACGCGATCGGTGACACCTGTAGAATCGTGGCCACGCTTCGGAGCGATCGAATCGAATTCATCGAAGAAAAGAACACAGGGTTTGGCAGCGCTGGCTCGCTCGAACAAATCACGAACACTTTTCTCGGACGCACCAATGTACTTGTTAAGGATTTCGGGGCCCTTGACACTGATGAAGTTAAGACCACATTCGCCAGCGACAGCCGATGCGAGAAGCGTCTTTCCGCATCCAGGGTAGCCGTATAAGAGCAGACCGGAACGTAGGCGCAGGGGACACTGCGCAAAGATAGGTGCATACTTCGTAGGGTATTGGAGTGTCTCAAGGAGGATACGCCGTGTTTCCGTGAGACCACCAATCGAGGAAAACGTCGTGGTTGACGACTGAAGGGTTACATTCCGAAGAGAGGCTGGGGTAAAGCCCTTAAGAGCATTATCGATATCGACACGACTGAGCTGGACCACGTCGAATGATTTGTTGGACGGGTTCTCGCTGACAGAACGTATCAAAGCTTCGTTGCGGGCTCTTGAAATTAACAGGATTAAATCTCCAGGCATATAGCCATCAGTCTCGCCTGCAATATCGAGGAAATCCACCTCAGGGTCAAGAAGAAAGCCTTCCGTGTTTTGCTTCGTCAATGAATTCTTCCGGCTAGTCTGACTGCCGCCGCCATCCATCCATGTTCCGCTATCCTCGCGGCTGTCACTTCCGTCGGCCGTCGTTGGACGACTATGATCCGTATCGTATGTGCGCGGTGCACTTGGAGATACGGTATACTGGCCCATCACAGCCTCCACTACCCGCCTCCGAGCATCTTTGTCAGGTGCTTTGAGGTCTACAATCTCGCGCACGACATGGCCCCCTATGATCACATTGTTGAGGGAATCCTTGCCTTGCGCGGTTGCAAGAAGCACAACGTTGCTACCGCGCGTGCAGTATTGACGTACTATTGAGCAGATGATCTCGCTGATCTGCCGGCTTCTGCCGTTGTCGTTGCCCACTTGAAGTTCAGTTTCTGTAGGGCAGAGCTTATCGAGATCATCTAAAATAACAATTGCTTTGCCACCAAGTCGTGCGCCCCAACTGGCTCTCATGAAGACTCGACTAAGGCTCTGTTTGATAGTAGAGACCCTACTCTCATCATTGACAAGCCGTCGGCAAGGGAAATAGGTCGTGTGGAAAAGATAGTCGCGCCGTAAAGTCTTAGCCAGGGACTTTGCCACGGATGATTTGCCGGAGCCTAAAGCGCCAGACAATAGCACAGAAGACATATGTGACAAATGCGACTTGACGTTGGCTAGGAGAGAATCAATGCCGACCAATATTGAACTAGAATCAGGTTCTCCAGCTTCCTGTTCGCTCTCATCCAACCATGTCGGCCTGGCTATAGGAGCCTGGACATCGAGTGGTACCTGCTTTTCTGATGCGAGGCACCAGCTTAGCGGTTCTTTTGACCCGGTATTTATTATCGGTGGATCAAGCTTGATGATGCCGCCTTCCCAGCCTTGTGGTACTTCAATGCCTTCGTGTACGGGAAGAATCATGCCATCAGTCAGAGGTCCGGTCAGTAGTCCTTTACTGCTAGCACCATTATAGATGCGGGTAATCATCTTGGCAGCCTCTTCTTTCTCGGCTTTAGATTCTCCACCAAATCGGAGACCTTCTGCGATCTTCGCGTTAGCACATTGAAACGGATAGATCTTCAGTTGCTGGATAGTGCTCCGCGAGGTTGGTTGAGGGGCAGGCTCAACCTTGACTACGCCTCCCACCATGCCCGTGCACCCGAGAGAAGCAGACAGAGCAGAGGACAGAGCTACACTTTGGCTATCAGGAGGATCATCCCATGGTCGCAGATGTACGATCATTTTCTCGCTGGCTTTGACAGATTCCACCGTAACAGCCGCCTCTTGTTGCTGTTTCTGCGGATCCACGGGTGGCTGAAGACCAGCGGGCTTGAGGATGTTAACCGCAGCATAGTTGACGCCTCTAAAGTCTTTTGACAACAACAAGTCCCTATCAACCCATATACTCAGGTCCTGGTCGTTGCTGATATCGTCGTCAAACCATTCGTCGCAAAGTTTCCGCTCGATACCTCTGAGGAACAGTGCCGGTTTCTTTTCTTCGCGAGCACTCTTCCTTCTCATTGTACTCGCTGAGCTCTTGCCACTTCTTCTGGAGGTGCCTCCGACACTACGGCTTTCGCGACCAGATTTTGACGGTTTCGCTCGTGTCTTGGGCGCAACAATAACCTCGGCATCGGGGGCGATTTTGACGAAAGGGACATCTGCAGTGGGTGCAGGTTCGAGCGACAGCACTTTGACATTGGCGGTGGAAGTTGGCGATAAATGTAACGTCAGGGGGTGTGGCGACGGCGACAGTCCTTGGCCAGGCGCGTAGTTTGGATTTGGCAGTGCGCGTATCTGCGAAAGCATGTTGAGTTCCAGAAAAGTCGCATGGAGTTCTATGATCTCCCAGTCCTCAGGCGTGAGAGGCTCGATGTTCACTGTATGGGCAAGCGGGGGGTCGACATGAATGATAGCCATGACCTTCTGACCATCGCTGAGTCCTATGGTCGAGGCCAGTGTAGCGTCTATCTCGACGGAAGCGACTTCCTGGTCTCTGCCACTGCTGCCACGTGCTCCATTGATGCCATCGCGACCAACAAGAGAAGCAATCTTTCGCTTGCTGGGCATGCCAGTCCATCCTACGTAAATCGAACGCTGGGATGAGGCACCATTGGCTTGCGCCGAACCGTTGGCGGGGGCAGCTCTGTAGTTGAGTTCGACGACAACATTTTGGGCCGGCGTGTTGATATTGACAAGCAAGGAGACCAGTGAAGAGGGGAGGTTCACCAAACAGTTCTTGAGGTGAACGAGAGAGATCTCGGCTGCAGTGGATTGGGCATTCTTTCGAGGAGCCATCATTGGCTATGATGAGGTAGTACAGCGCAGGAAATCTACAATCATGAGGGCATCAATCCCAATTTCGCAAACGCCTGGACCGGCTGATCATGAGCTTTCCCCAGACTGCAGGAGCTTAGCCCCAGAGTGGGCTTAGCATGTGCCGCAGCCGAGGCAGTGATTTGACCCGACACCGACACCGATACCGACAGTGCGTCTCGTCTCGAGTTTAGGGGGGGGGCGCCTGTTGGGAAATGCTTCTGTGCTCTGAGCTGAGCTCTAAGCAGGGTGCCACGTATGTATGTACATAGCTTGTGGTTTATGCAGGCTTTATTATGCACCGACTTGACACCAACCAGCATATCTCATCGCTCTCCAGACTTGAGGGGTCCGAAACACCTGATACAATGTGACTCAAGTCAGGTCTGAGCCTGGTTGAGATAGGCAAAGGAGAGAGAGCGGAGAACGCCAAACTGTCGCGTCGAGGGGCAAATGAGCGCGTATCAATTTATCCTAACCCCTGGCGCGTTCAGCTTTTGAGATTGATTCCAACCACCCAATTGAAACAATTGACTTGGGGGCCATTTTTGCGACCAGCCAGACGGACGCCATCGTAGCCGCGCAACCACCCTAACTTCGAACACTCTTTTGCACCCAAGTCAACAAACACCACAGACACACTCTGAGCACCACTTACGGACAAGCAGAAGAAGAAACTGGCCCACAATGGCGCTTCTTCAGTATCGAAACGTTGTTGATTACGAGGCACAACAGGCTGCCTTTGAGGACTTCCTCGCAGGGTTCAAGAGTTCTCCGCAAGACACCATCACGCATGCGATCGGCCAGATTAGCATCGGCGACGATGATCTGAGCGATGAAGAGTACGACTTTATGGACGACGACAGCAATGCCCGACAACAGCGCCGAGGACAAAAGCCTGCACCGGATGCCCCCAAGCACAAATATGGCGAGCTCATGCAGAAACTGGCAGATCGTTCGGCAGACGAGGTCTTGATAGAGCTGGATGATATCGTGTCGGTAAGCACCCTCTTAGACAGAAAAAGAGAGAGAGAGAGAGAGAGAAAGCCGTGTCGCCGACTTCTGTGCTAACCCAGAGATGCAGTGGGAAGCGGATAATGAGGAGGCGCGAGCACTGAAGCTCGTCGAATCTATCGAGTCCAACACAAAACATTATTGCGAAATCCTGTCAAGAGCAATCGACAACAAAATGCCCCCGCCGCAGTCAGGAGTCACGTTCAAGGATGATGTCCTGGATGTCATCATGGAGAGGAGACAAACTCGGAACCGTGAGATGGAGCAAATAGCTGAAAACACCAACAACCCCGACATGCTCGAGTCCACCTTCCCTGCTCAGCTCACCCGACGATACACATTGGTCTTCAAGCCGAGGACGTCAACCCCGGATAACCCTGTCAAGGCACTGGCCGTACGACAGGTTCGAGGTGACCACCTCGGTCATCTGATCACTATCCGTGGCATCGCTACCAGAGTATCAGACGTCAAGCCAATTGTCCAGGTCGGTGCATACACTTGTGACCGCTGCGGCTGTGAGATCTTCCAGCCTGTCAACGACAAGTCGTATGCTCCTCTCACCATGTGCCCGTCTCAGGAGTGTAAGGAAAATCAGTCCAAAGGACAGCTCTTCCAATCATCCCGCGCTTCCAAATTCTTGCCTTTCCAGGAGGTCAAAGTACAGGAGATGGCTGAGCAGGTGCCAATCGGTCAGATCCCCCGGACCTTGACCATCACGTGTTACGGGAGCACAGTGCGACAGGTCAACCCTGGTGACGTGGTTGACATCTCTGGTATCTTCCTTCCTACTCCGTATACGGGTTTCCAGGCCATGCGTGCTGGCCTGTTGACCGACACCTACGTCGAAGCGCACTACATCGCCCAGCACAAAAAGGCCTATGAACAGATGGTTATCGACGACAGACTGCTTCGCCGCATCGAGAAGTTCAGCCAATCTGGTGCCGTCTACGAAATGCTGGCCAAGTCTATCGCTCCTGAGATCTATGGCCACCTCGATGTCAAGAAGGCTCTGCTTCTCTTACTGGTTGGTGGTGTAACCAAGGAGATGGGCGATGGCATGCGCATCCGTGGTGATATCAATATCTGCTTGATGGGTGACCCTGGTGTTGCCAAATCCCAGCTTCTCAAGTATATCTCCAAGGTCGCACCACGAGGTGTTTACACTTCTGGCCGAGGTTCCAGTGGTGTCGGTCTCACAGCAGCTGTGATGCGCGACCCTGTCACTGATGAAATGGTGCTTGAAGGCGGTGCTCTTGTCCTAGCCGACAACGGTATTTGCTGTATCGATGAGTTCGACAAGATGGACGACAATGACAGGACAGCCATTCACGAAGTCATGGAACAG